>NC_089681.1:25112900-27512900 GCF_031753505.1 Anomalospiza imberbis | reverse complement strand
AAACTAAATATTTCACATCAAGCTGGGTATAAATTTGCACTGCTGTGAATAATCAGCATAGTAATGGAGTTTAAATCTTAAGTCACATTTTCCTTTCCAGCAAATTCCCCAGTAGGGTGGTTCTAAGTTGACCATGTAAACCAGGTTTTGGAGCAAATATTGTGCAAAAACAAAATTATTTAATCTCTTCAAGCTAAGATGGTGCCTTCAGCAATGATAATCAGATTTTAGTGGTCTCCATAGCAATGCAGGTGAAAATTTAGAAAAACATTCAGCAGCAAATACAGAAATTCATAAAATTATAAATGCACCCCATTGAGGATTGGTTTGCAGGGATGCTGAGAAAGTTATGCTCACATTTGCGATTGAAAAGTATAGACTTTATTTACCATGAATCACTACAATTAAGCAAGGATTCTGCTATTGTAGCATGTTGCCTCTCAAGAACAATATTTCTACTTCCATATTTTTACAGATATTTTTGGTTTAAAAAACATAAAAATTACTGAGGTATTAATTTTAGTACATTCTTTTAGTTTAGGCAACACTGTATGCTTTAATACATAAAAATCTCAAAATCACCTGGCTGAAAGATTAAGCTCATTTACACAGAATAACAGAGACTATGAGGGAGACACATAAACTAGTAAAGATCTGAGCCAATGAATCTAAAACTGAAGCCTATAGAATCACAGAAACAACAAGGTTGGAAAGATCATCTGTCCAATGTCAATACAGCACCATCATAATCACCCCTCTATCCCCAAGTGCCACATCCAAGTGCCTCTTGGACACTTTCAGAGATGAGACCCCACCACCTTCCTGGGCAGCTTATTGCAATGCCTGACCACTCTTCCAGTGATTTTTTTTTCCTAATATCTAATCTGAACCTCCCCTGGTGCACTTTAAGGCCATTTCCTCTTTTGATACAGCAGAACAGACCAACCCCTACCTCATTGCAACCTCCTTTCAGCTGGTTGTAGAGAACAATGAGGTGCCACCCTGAGTCTCCTCTTCTTCAGACTAAACAACCCCAGTCACCTCAGTTACTCCTTATAGGACCCTTCACCAACTCTGTTGCCCTCCTCTGGCCATGCTCCAGCACTTCAATGTCCTTTTGGAAGTGAGTGGCCCAGAACTGGACATAGCACTTGAGATGTGGTCTCACCAGTGTCAAGTGTAGCGGGACAATCACTTCCCTAGTCCTGCTGCCACTATTTTTGACACAGGCCAGGATGCCATTGGCCTTCTTGGCCACCTGGGTACATGCTGGCTCATGTTCAGCTGCTGTTGACCAGCACTCCCAGCTCCCTTTCTGCTGAGCAGCTTTCCAGTGCTGTTCTCCCTCCCTGAAACAGTGCAGGGAGTTGTTGTGGCATTTTGCCTTATTGAACCTCATGCAATTGTCCTCAGAACATTGACCCAGTCTGTAAAAATCTCTCTGTAGAGCCTTCTTGCCTCCAGCAGATCAACACTCCTACCGAACTTGTTGGCTTACACGAGCACATGTGCTACCAGCTGAGGTTTTTCAGCCTATCCACAATTCCAAGTAGGGCAAAGACTTTCTCTGCATCTACTGATGGAGATGTGCCTCAGCTGCACATGACACAGCTGGACAGGAGGATCTCCGGAGGTCCCTTCCTACCGCAGAAATTCTGTGATGCTGTGATTCCATGTTATCGTAAAGTGACATACATAAAGTCTACACTAATAAAGCGCTGAAGATGCATAAGGAGAGCGCCAGAATCAGCATGTAACACCCATGTTATCTATATTCTCCATCACAAGAATCTCTTGCCTATATTTAAAATATGTCATGATCACTTATTGAAGCAGGAACCTTTTATCCAAGTAGAGTCCTGCGGTTGCTGAAGTCATGCTCAGCTTGCTTCCCCTCATCCTATTCAGGATGAACATTCATTCATAGCCATTGAACACTTAGTTCACAGAAAGAGGAACAGTTTCAGCTGGAAAGAATAAGAAAGGGCTATCTCAGAAAATTCTGCAGCCCTGTATCAGAGAGTTTGTAGTTGTAGACTCAAGGTCTCTGAGGTGGTGAGGGGAGCTGGTCCTGTCTATTCCATCTCTGAACTGCCTGTGCTACGTAATGAGCTGCTGGATAAAGAGGTACAAGAAGGGTGGAATTGGGTAAACACTGATCCCAGCTGTTCCCACTGAAGAAAAATATTCCTGAGATCCACTGCCAGATGAATCCCAAGAAGACAGGCCATACATTGCTTCAGGGAAAGAAACAGCAAATGGTAGTGACTGAAGAGCACTGAAGAAAGATGAACAAAGGGAAGACCCAGAGAGAGGAAACCAGCAAGACATTGCCTGTGGCAGCAGCTCTCTGGCCACAGAGAGCAATGCACAACTTTCCCAGGCATTGTCCTGGGGAAGGCTATGAGAAGATCAGAGAAAAGAATGAGAAACAATTCTTATCTTCACTTGCTGCACCTGTTGTGAACATGTGGAATGTGTTATGGAGATTTGTTTACCAAAGAGTGATTTCTTAATTGGCCAATGGTGATGGTGTTTAGATTCAAGGACCAATTGGGTCCACCTTTATCGTGGCTGTCGCAAGGGCGATGGGCTTCTTAATAAGTATAGTATAATAAAGTGATTGATCAGCCTTCTGAGAAGCATGGAGTCAATGCTAATTATTACCCAGCTGGGGGCCTGTGGCTACAATTGCCAAGGAACACAATATAGAAGTGCATTAGGAAGGACAGTAGAGCTGTTGAAAGGCAGAGTGACAGTCTATCCTGTTGCCAAAATGCCACTGGATGAAAACCTAGGTTTTGTACAGGATCCAAACAAGCATATCTAAATAGATACATGAAATAATCATACCAAGTATAAGGTGGGGAGAGCTCCTGTGTGCATACAGGTGGGCATGAGTTGTGTGACCAGGGCACACAGAGTTACTAAGTCTATGGCAATTTAGCCCAGATCCAGACTGAGCATGTTTTTGCTTTCTAAACCAAAGCAGTATGGGCAGGACAGCAGCTGAGGGCAGGCTCCAAGGACTGTGAGATTGAACCCTATATACAAGACATCTATATACAAACTTTCCAGTGGTTGTAGTCTTCATGGCTTAGAGAAAAACTGAGAGATCATGAGTCCTACTGGAGTCAATGGCAATACCACACACTCAAGTCCTCAGGAAGTCTTCCTTAGTATCTCAAAACAGAGACACCAAGGAAGCAATTTAGATGCTTAAACACAGATGTCTAGTGCCATCTTAGACCCTCCTTTAGATTCTCCACAAAGAAATAAGGCTCACATAGTCCTGACCATACCTGCCACTTCCAGAAGGATGTTTCAGTTACTATGGACTTACTCAGAGTCTCAAAACTTCAGTTTTGAAAATGGTTTTGGAACCATTTCAATATTTATAGATATTTATGTTGCTGAATGAGACTTCCAATTTTAACTGTGATGTTTTGATAGGATAACTGGGGGAAGATGCCAGTAAAAAAGGGCCAAGGTAGGTGAAGTAATGTTTTGAATACATTTTCAAACTAGAATCTGTAGCTGCATAATTCAGATTCATGTCAACAACAGTGTCCAAAAATCTGCTCATACAACAGAGAATTTCTTGTGCGAATTCATTGAAAGCTAGAAACCAGGTTGGACAAAGCTTACAAAAAAGTAAGTTGGCAGCAAAAATTAATCAAAGTTATTGGTAAATCCTATAATAGTTAAGTAGGAACTGAACCCCCAGTCCCACTGAACAAAAATAATTAGATGACACATATGCTAAATTATCCTTTTATCACTTATGAAAGAACACCAGACTGTGGCACCTATCATTGCCATTAGATGAACTATACCTCAGTCACACCTAGCCTCAATTATTGCCACAGTGCAAGCTGCAGCAGGTGATTTCATAATATATCCCAGCCTAGCTGTCTTACTGCTGGGCTTCCAATTAAAAGAAAACTACTGAAAGCCCATTTTCTCAGTTTAGCACTGCAGGAACTTGAAAAATAAGAATAATTTCTCACCATGAACTGTGAAATGAACATAAAAGTGCTGTAGACTTCATTTTTTCCCCGTATGAATTACAGGTTCACCTCTGGTTCAAAGTTAGCTCAGTAGTTACACCAAAGCAGCCCTGCAACCCAGGTGCAAACCTGGCTGAAAAGCACTCAGCCCTGGCCAACACAGTCATTTTCAGGGATGGGAGGGCTGAATCCCAGGGGCAATTCAACCACGAGGGCTGTGGCATCCTTACAAACACATTTCTTTGTCTTTCTGTTTTAATAGCAGCAAAATAATATAAAGGAGATAAATATGGTTTTATACAAACTTGTGTATGAAATCTAATTAGTTTCTTTTTTAATATATAGACATCTTGTGCATCCTTTCTGTTGCAAAGTAATACTCTGTCTTTCTCTGGCTGACACAGGGACATCCATGTGGAAGAACATGAAAAGAAGCAGGTAGGAGAAAGGTACAAGGTTTTCTGTAAGATACTGGTCTTTTTTTTTTTTTTTTTCCAAAGACCCACCTATTCTTTTATTAGTGCTACATTGATAATTACTGACCAGTAGTGTTCTTGTTTTGTATATTGCCTTGTCAAACTTTTGTTGCACGGTATATTCATGCTTATATACTCATATATCTACTGCAAAGTTTCTTTTGAGACCATCATCAGCTAAAACAGCATTAGGGAGACCAGTTTTGAGAATGATATAACAGATTTAGAAGCACATCCAGCTACATAATTTGAGTATAAAAAGGCAAAAATACAAATGCAGAGGCTTTGCATTTCTTTAAAATCTATTCTTCAGCTCTGAGTTTCACAGAGTCCTTCTTGTCCAAAACTGAGGGTTAGAACTGCAGTATCTGAACTACTTTCACTGAATTATAATTATAAAGTTCTTTGTTTCTTTGTGAGATAGGTAACATAAAACCAAGAGCTGGAATAGTATTCAGAAAAGTATTAGCTATTCTGTGGATAATGAAAACTCCAAGAATATATGAGCAGCAAGAGTTCGCCTTTTAAGAAAGGCATACACTTTTTTTTCTCAATTGCATAAACTAAACACTGACAGCTCAAAGGGAATGTAAAAACAGGTTATTCCATTAATATTTACCTGGGGATTTTGAACACCTCTCTCTGCACCCTTGAAGTGCAACATGATCAGAGACTGTATAATAGGACTTGATAAAGGCAAGTTGAAGCTTAAAAGACATGAAGACATGAAGCTTAAAAGACATGAAGATAGACATGTTACAACTGTATATTTTTAGTGTTACTGAGCAAAATTGTTCTGTAATGACTCCCTCCCAGCATAAGCAAGAGAATGCTATTGTGTTTCAGCCTACATTGAACTTCCTATGCTTCCGAGAAATACAAATACACTGCTGGTAACTCAGGAGGTGAAACTACACCAGCATTTCCTGCTTCTTTGGAAAACAAAAAGGCACAAGAGTATCTCATATGCTCAGGCTTAGCTAAAAGACTGTTGCCCAGCCCACAGCACTGCAGTCTAGTTTCTTACACTTACAATTAATCTAGTGATAATTCCTAGCTGTTCTGCATATTGCTATTAGAATGGGTACACCAGAGGCTTCTGGCCTGCTGTGATTAGGAATAATATGATACAGCTCTTATTATCAGCATGAAAATTAGAGTTTTCTGGTCGAAACTGCATAGGTTTGCACTCAGTTTTGTAGTGTTTTGTCCTATTTTTATGTATAAAGAATGCACTAAATCATAAGTGGAATTACTGTACTTACTCTGAACTAAAAGTTACTTTTCTGAGCAGTTTTAAAAGAAGGTGTTAATAATTTCATTTGTTGCATTTATTTAGTGATTAAACTAAAGGAAAGGCAACTTATCAGACCTTTGCTCTGTTCCCAATTATCTGCCCATTGGCAAGTCCTGCATTCAGAAGCCCTGGCAAAGGAAGGGAAGCCAAGAAATTCCAGCTAGATTTCTTCTCTGTCTTGTTTAGTGTTGAGTTGAGGACTGTATGTCACCAATTCAATACAACTGAAGGGTTTTGTCCAAAGGAAGTCTTTAAACTTATATTATTCTTAAGAGAAACCTGTTGAACCACAACACTGAGGCTACATGATATTTTTGTTTAAGGCAGTTCACTTAATCTGGTGACCATCACTGAGTGAGGAGTACAGGAAGGGATAAGACTTACAGCTAGGACTATTAGTGTCAACTCCCAGTCCTCGAGGTTTTTTTTAGGGTAAAATAAAACTCATAAGCTCAAACTAGGTCAATCTGATACCTGCAAATGAGAGGAGGTTCCCCAGCTGAGGACTATCCCAGGCAGCAGCAGTGTTGTCCAGTGCTTTGCATCCACCACATTTGAGCTTGAGGAGTGTGTTAAATTAACTGACTGAGTTAATGGAAAGAATCTTCTAATTTTAGGAGAGGATAAGCACGACATATTTTGGGGTTTTTGCAAGGTCAGACTTCCAGCTTGCTCCCAGTTTAAGCGCACAGTCACAACAGATGACTCATAGAAAGCAGGAATGAGAGGCCAGGAAAGGGAAGAGCAGAAAAGATCTTTTGGAATTTTTCTGATCTGGCATCAGGTGAAAATAATCTGCCAGAGCTTTTTATTTCCCTTCAAGCTTAATTCAAATAAGTTACTTCAATCAGATGCAACAGCTATTCAGTAATTAGTAGTGCAAAACAGCACGGACCAGAGGTTAAGTTATCAGGTTTTCCTGGGCTTACTACAAAGATGATGCCACCAGAGAGCCAACAGCCAAGCAATTTTTTTAATTGTGTTCATATTCTTTATTTGCAATTTCAATTACATGCTTTACATATACATCCCCTCTGTTTAGTGTTCAAAAGGCTGTATTTTCATACTTAAATGTGAAAGTTTTGCCACAGTATTGACTGTTTACAAAATTTTAATGTTCAAAAAATATACATAAAAATATATTTGAGACCTTTTGGATGACTTTTGATTATAACACCTCGCTAACCATCCAGGGAGATATACTTAATTTTTAAACCTGAATCTTCCCAGGTCCTGTCCTTTCTTGCTATTTGTAATTCAGTATACTAAAATCTAATACTTCCATAAACAAAGCATCACTCAAAGGAAGGAAATCACGCACATCTTCTACCTCCAACTCCAAGCTCAGATTTTTAGAGAAGCCCATAAAAGTTTGATTCTTCCTGACATATTGGAGCAAATCAGCATCTAATTCTTTTAGCTCCCTTTAGAAAAATATCATGTCTGAGGTAGGTATGGGCTACTCTTAAAAAAGAAAAAAATCAAACTTTCAGATACCTGTTTACTTGCTAAAATGAGTTCAATCTCTTCTCCATTTAATAAACAAACAATAAAAAAATCTGATGCAATCATCACAATTGCCTTAATTTTTACTCTGGTATTGCAAGGCATTTCTGAGGACTGAATGTTGTTTATGAACAGCTTGATTTTTCAATACACAACCTCATTTTCTCTCACCCTTTTTAATTCTTCTTGATTTTGCATATTTTCCATTATAGTAAATTTGACAGTCTTTGAATACACCAAATATAAACACACTATTAAATGGAATTTATGAGCATCAATTTATTTGGAAAGAAATCACCAAAATATCTGTTGAGTTTATAACTGGGAAAGCAGAAAAATTATTTCTTTCCAATATAAAAAAGTCTTTTTTATCTAAGCAAAGACTTATAGCAAGTGGAAGTTCAATATCATGCCTTTGAAAATTTCAGTCTGTTTAGACCAAAGTGAAGCAATTTGAAAGGAAGTATTAAATAATGAGAAGTAGTTATGTGTAATAATTTTCTAACATATTTGGATTTCTCCTCTCAGTCTCAGTCACTTTCCTATGTGCAGGATACTTTCCACTTCATATCCAGTTTTCAATTTAAAGTCTGAAGCTGTCTTTGAAGTATGTAATTTATAGCAAAAAGCACAGGCACAATAGTACTTCTCTTTTTCTCTGGTGTGCTGAAGGAAAAAATACATTGAGACCCCTCACTGTGCACTTAGACCAGTGTGGTAAAAGCATTGCCTAAATCCCAGCACTGAAGGAGTGGTAAGATTATTTATTCAGTCATAATGGAAGTCATATTTGCAACTATTCTGCTTTTACTGCTGATATGCAGTCCTCAAGACACAACTAATTTATTTGAATAATATCATGTCAGTATATAATATCTTAACAAATCTTATCCACATTATGATAGCTGTTTGGCTAGGAAAAGTGTTGACTTCACTTGGAAAAAGCAGACAGCAAAATCTGCTTCTCAAAAGTGCTATAAAGAAAAATATATTCCTTCTTCTTCTGTCCTCCACATAACATTGCATATACTTGAAAATTGAGAGGTCACGTTTTACCTCTAGGTAGGTTTTCTGCATTGCTATCTTCTGCTGCTCTCGAGGATCTGACAGCATCTGTAAAACAAGCCTGATAATCCCAGAGGAGAATTTCTAAATTGATTGCGTGGGGTCGGAGACAGTGACACAACACCAGTGGGTCAAACAGCATGTTTTATTGTTTCTTTTATAGGGAGTTCAGAACTCCTGGGTCTAGACAGGTCATTGGTCTGATCTTTTATGCCCCCCAGATCCTGGACCAGTGATATGCCTGCAGCTTAGTATGGAACATAATTGGCTGAGGTTCCTGTCTTTCGACCCAGAGGCTGGTTTTATGTACCTGGCTCAGCAGTTGAATTAATTGCCCAGTAAAAGCCAGCTTGTACTGTGATATAATGTTGCAACACTAAATTATTAAAATTATATTTAGAGAGAGCAGCAGCATTGCTGGGTTTTCTGAGAATTTATACATATAGATTACATGTAGGTTGCAAGTGGTGTTTCCCAGGGCTCAGTATTGGGGCAGCTCCTGTTTAATATATTTATCAATGATCTGGATGAGGGAATCGAGTGCCCCCTCAGGCATTCTGCAGATGACACCAAGTTGGGTGGGAGTGTTGATCTGCTGGAGAGCAGGAAGGTTCTGCAGAGGGATCTGGGCAGGCTGGATAAATGGGCCAAGGCCAGTTGTTTGAGGTTCAGTAAGGCCAAGTGCCAGGTCCTGCACTCGGGTCACAACAACCCCAGGCAGTGCCACAGGCTGGGCAGAGTGTCTGGAAAGCTCCTTAATGGAAAAGGACCTGAGAGTGCTGGTCAACAGCAGCTGAACACGAGCCAGCAAAGCGACCAGAAAGCCAGGGGCATCCTGGCCTGTGACAGCAATAGTGTGGCAGCTGGACTAGGGCAGGGATCATTCCACTGTACTCATGTAGTCACAGAATCAATCAGGTTGTAAAAGACCACTGAGACCATTGAGCCCAACCAATGACCAAACACCACCATGTCAACTAGACTATGGCACTGAGTGCCACATCCAGTTTTTCCTTAAACTCCAGGGACAGTGACTCCACCACCACCCTGGGCAATCCATTCCAATGTCTAATCACCTTTTCTGTGAAGTATTTCCTCCTAATGCCTAACCTAAATCTGCCCTGGAGTATCTGCCCATAAGATTATGTCCTTCTGTTCTTTTGCTGATTGGCTGGGAAAAGAGATCAACCCCCACCTGGCTACACCCTCCTTTCAGGGACTTGTACAAAGCAATAAGATCTCCCTTCAGCCTTCTTTTCTCAGGCTAAACAGCCCCAGCTCCTTCAGTTGCTCCTCATAGGACTTGTGCACCAGACCCTTCATCAGCCTTTCCTGGGCATGCTCTAGCACCTGAGTGTGCCTCCTGAATAGAGGGGCTTAGAACTGGACACAGGATTTGAAGAGACACTGGAGCTGTGAATGTGTCATTACTTTATACATAGGTATGAACACAGATTGCAAGTAAAAATATCAGATTTGATTCCCTAGCCTGTACAATGCACATGTGAATTGATGGAACTGAAAACATTGTCTCTTCAGTTTGTAACAACAAAAGGAAGCAAGGACAACGTAAATAGGTTTTTCTTCTTCCCTTCCTGTGTGTTTCTTCTTTTTGTTGTCAGCATAATAAATAGCTGCTCTTTCCAGGAGCTTTTAAGTACTAATTCCACAAAGAAGGGTGAAATGAGTTTCCCAAGGAGAAAGTAGCATAAAGTCAAAGCTATGGTTCCAGGCAAAATAATACATTGAAGTGCTGCTTTGTGCACTATTATCTTCTCTTTCAGCATATGCATCTGAATTAAACCTAGAAATATTTTAACAGTCTCTGAAGTCAGTGAATTGATATTTGCATTTGCTGCATATCTTTTGCAGATCTCTTTGTGACCCACATGCTATCCAGTACCAAAAATGTTGTTATACTGTCTTCTGAACAATGAGAGAAGAAAATGCTATTGTTACACACATAATATTATAACCATGTTGAATGTATATTTATAACGTAATAATTGCTCTTCTGTGGCACTTCACTGCTGTTTCTTCTTTCCTAGCATTTTGTGGTAAATCCAAATTATACAAAAGATATATATCTATCCTGATAACCAGGATACTTTTTCATGCATTTTTCTCTGTATATGCAAATGTGTTCTTGTTCTTCAGACCTAAGAAAGTGTGAAAAGCTACAAAATTACCTTTACCAATTCATTTAAAGGAAAAAAAAAGGAGAAAGAAAAAAATCAAACATAAGTGATAGACAAAATTCACACCACAGCAAAAGGAATGAAAATCATGCCAGTAGTGATATATTTAACTTTTAATTTTTCAACTTTCATGAAATAGAAAAATATGTCTAAGACCAAGAACTGAAAATGAGATTCAGTTTGCTTGTGTGATTTCAGGAGTAAGAAAACAGAGTTAGACTATGCCAGTTATGCCAAATAATAGGGAGAGATGGTTTGTTCACTGGTTTTCTCTTTGGATCTAGATCAAATTTAAGCAACTTTACAACTGCACCATCTGAAATAGCATCTGAAAATACAGAATATTCTTTGTTTCCTAAGGATTGCCTTGTAGGTGACACAAACTTGAATTATTTCTTATCAGTCTGTGCATGAGAACGTCTAGAAAGTGGAGACAGTTTTCTCAAGGGAGAGATGCCTGCAGCTCTTTTATTCTTTAAAGTTTTAATGAAGTTTCATTGTAATATTTTGACAAATGAATACACTGCAAAATGTTGCTGTTACCCAAAATCAGCTTAGCAGCTTCAGTACCTAAAAAGCTACCTGACTGCTTTTTAGTGAGTTACACAGCTCATCTGTGAACCAGTCCTCAGACATGTAGATCAATTAATTGTACCAGTATAAACTCCTTTGCTCCTATTCATTAGTATAGATCTTTAAAGTTCAGTGGCCTTGCTTCAATTACCAGGAGAACAAGAATGGGTTGGTTTTTTTACTTATTAGGCATTCACTAGAGGCCATAAGAAGGTTGCTTCTCAGATTAAAACATAAATAAAGTAGCTTCTCAGTCAGGTGGCTGAGTGAACCAATTGATCTTGAGTTTCCAGTCAGACAGAAACTTCAGCGCCTCTTTTCTACTGCAGTGTTATTCCTTCACAGAGTAAAAAACTTGAACTTCAACCACAAAAATATAAAGATGGGGACTGATTGACTCATTGTGTATTTATACCTGACTGTTGTCTCGGCTACCAGGATTTTGACCAGCCTTGAAAAGACAGGAAAATACTCCTAGACCTTAGCTGATGAAATTAAATGTGTGAATATGGTTTTATGCTAGAGAAAGTGGTTTTTTTTTCTTTCATTATCTATCAGTCCATTTTAAGTGAATTTTTCCAAGAGTGTTACATCAGCTGGTGTGCTCTATGCAGGTGGAGCAAAGAGTTCAAAACAAGGTGATGCTGAATCCTCACTGATAGCTGCAAAGGTGGATCTGCAAATAGAGGTCACTGTACTAAGGTTCACCAACAGCCTGTTTATTTAGCATCTAGTCTCTAAGAGTGATCAGCCCTGGAGATTCCAGAAAAGCTGCTTGTGCCTTCAACTTCTCCTTTTGCCCAGGCAGAGGTATCACTGCTGAGCAAGCTACCTGTAAAGGTGTGACAAGATCTTTGAATTGCCCTTGACACAGGAAACTATTCTTAAGGATCTCTAGAACATCTGGAGCTGGGGAATCTGGAGCATTACAACTGAGGATCAGTTGTTAGGCTTTGCAAAAGTTCTACGGTGACCATAGGTAAAAAGTGGACAATAATAGATATTCAGTGATGTACCTGAAATTGGCCAGTTTCTGACAATGCCACACCCTGCTGAGAGATATGTCTAGGAATATTTTCATGTTGCTTTAAGAAGCTGCAAATAGTGAAGCATTTTAAGCTAGGAGGAGCTATAGAAAGTGTCTTTCTCTTGCAAAACCATGTCATAGCAGAGTATAAAGCAATCAGACCTTTTCAATGTAGTAATAGCCTCCTACTATGTATAAGATTTTGAAAAATTACATAATGATGAAGATAAAACCCAAAGTGTGACTAGCAATAGATAGGTATTTAGTTGTATTTTAAAACTAGCTATCTTGTTGAACAATTGCTACCTCTTGACCTTCACAAGACACTAACATTCATCTAAACACAGTATTTGCTTGTACTGCATTTTGCTTCTTTCAAAATAATGGATCTCTCTTACTAAAATCTTTGGCTTAACAGGAAGGTATTCCTGTCAGATAGGCGAATATACAGGACACGCTGAAGTACAGGTACTAGTTTACTTATTTTTAAATATTTGTTCATAGAACAAATTTGCTCTGAGACAGATTAATTATATATCCTTAAAAAAGAATCTTAAGACCCATGAACCTCAAATTTCTTTGTGTGAGGAATACAGCATAGAATGAAAATTATTTAGCTTTGCTGCAATTTATGACTGTAATGAGACAAAAAAAAAAACAAAAGAAAAGAGGATGTGGGTGGTGGGTAAGAATAGATTACTGGGGTTTGATACATTTTGGAAGTGAAGTCTGATTGATTTTCATCATCTTCTTTTGTCTCAGTATACACCCAGATAATTTCTGAGAGTTCATCTTTCCTTTGAAAGAAGAGCCAAGGGCTGGGTTGGCAGAGATGTTGCAGCATTGGCACAGTTGGTGAAATACAACAGTGGTGCCACCTTGGGCAGTTTGCACTCTACTGTGTTCTACAATATAGTCTTCAGCCTGCAAAATGTGTATGCAGATCTCATGCCAATATCTCATGCCATTTTAGAAATCACTTGCATCAACATCAGAATTCTACTATGCAACGCAGTGCAGAAAAATGCTTCCAAATTTGCCTGGCATGTTGGTGGCCCTGACATATATTTTAAACAACTAGAATTATAGAATCACAGAATATGCTGAGTGGGAAGCAACCTATCAGGATCACCAATTCCAACTCCTGGCCCTGCACAAGACACCCCAAAAATCAAATCACCCCCAAAATCAAATGTACCATGTGCCTGAGAGCATTCTCCAAATACTTCTTGAACTCTGCCAGGCTTGATGCTGCAAGCTCTTTCCTGGGGAGCTTTTCCAGCCCAACCACCCTCTGGGTGAAAAAACTTTTCCTGATATCCAACATGAGCTTCCCAACTCAGCTTCATGACGTTTCCTTGAGATCTGCCACTGGTCACAATTGTGAAGAGATCAGTGTCTGCCCCTCCTCTTTCCCTCATAAGGAAGTTGCAGACTGCCGTGGTGTCTCCCCTCACTCTCCTCCAGGCTGAATGGACCAAGTGACCTCAGCTGCTCCTCATATGGCTTCCCCTCCAGTTCTTTCATCCTCACAGTCCTCCTTGGACAACCTCTAATAGTTTAATATCTTTCTTATATTGTGGTGCCCAAAACTGCACACAGGACTCAAGATGAGACCATCCCAGTGCAGAGCAGAGCAGTACAATTCCCTCCCTTGACTAGCTTAATGCTGTGCCTGATGCATCCCAGGACCCAGTTGGCCTTCAAATAGGAAGACATTTTCTCTAGAAATTCATTTTGATCCATGGCATTGCTTCAGAGAGAATTTTGTTGCACTTATTTTTAGTCTTGGCTTCGAGCCAGACCCTTAGATATATTGGTTCTTCTATTGCTTTACACTATCCCTACAGATCTCACAGGAAGAAAGAGACAGTGATTGAAGATAAACCTCTACTATAACACTGATATTTTACTTTGTCTTTGAGGGATTTGAGTGGAGTGCCAAATCACACTACAGATACGCTTTGAAAAAAATAAAAAATGTTTATATCAGTCTGAAATAAAGGGGTTGCTTTTCTTTAACTCATGATATTTTGGGGATAGAATCTGAGTCCCAGAGAAAGTGGAGGGAAGGAATTGTTCTGACCTTGGCAAGGTTAATCATATGTGTTTGTCCTCCACCACCACCAAATTGTTATCTACACAGGTTTGTAGAATCCAAATTTCATTTCTTATTACCCACCTGAGAAAGGAAAGAATATAGCAAAAGTAGTAGTTGATTTGCTGCTGCATGGCAATATGCCCATTCCTGGAAAGGTATATTTGAAGCACAATGTTGACCCTACTCCAAATTCTTTTCCTATAACAATATCATTTGGTGCTGTATAACATTATACCCATCTTTTTCTAAATTAAATAAAGTATAAAATAAATAGAGTAAAATTACATATAAAATTCAACCATAATGCTTGATCTTGCAAAAGCAGTTATTTGATTTATGAATAGTTGCCTAAAATTTTATTTAAACATACTGATATATACCAAAATTACAAATTTCTCTAAGTTAGAGAAATGCTTCCATTTCCCTGAAGTCTACTTCTTTAACTGTACATATGACTCCAGGAACTTTACAACAAATAATTTTAAAAGCCTATTGCTACTTCTTTTCTAATAAGTATAATCAACATGTTGTTATTGACCTAATTATATTGTAAAGTTTGCTTTTTTAAAGGGAGCATTTGAGCAATTTATATGTTTTCCTCTGTAGTCAACATCATTATCTGAAGGACTGACTTAATTTACTGTTGTAGGCTACAGATATAGCCATAATTCAGATCTGCAAGAATAAAGAGCTATTGTTATAAAACCAAATAAGGTCTTTAATGAAGTAAAGTTATTTTGTTCCCCAGGAACATTTAAAAGGTAAATATTTTTCTCAGTCTGAAAGATAAATTTAAACACAGTCTTCAAGATGTATAAAGCTGCATAAACCAAACAGAACAATCATAGCCAGACAACTTATTTTACAATTAATATTAGCTAATGCTCTCCAGTGTAGCTGGTTGTATCAATGGGCATTTCTTAGAACTCACTATCTTCTACTATATTACAGAAAACCACATTTTCAGTTTCATCCAACAGACTCCAAGGCATTAGCAGTAAGATAGTTTCAAGTGCTATTAGACATGGATGTTCTTGGTGAAAATACTGTCTCTATACAAAAAAGACAATGGAATCCATACATTTAGTCAGATACCAAACCTACATGGCAGAAGGTTTTAGAAAACATAAGTGTAAGCTGTTCTGCTAGTCCATGCAAAATTACACTGCCAGTTTTTGCCTTTCTATTGTGGTGGTCACAGACCCTTAGAAATGTTGGAGGGAGGGGCCTCTGAAAGTTGTCTAGTACACCATCCTGCTCCATCCACAACTACATCAGATGAACTATAGCCATAGCTGCATGGAGCTCATCCAAAGCAGCCAGGAACAGGTGTTTCTATATGCTGTGTATCTCTGGTTGGCTGAATCTATAATCAACATAAAAGATATACAATATACCTGTGGGCACTGGCAGAGCTGATAAAGCCCCTGTTAGCGATATTGCTCTCACTGTCTCTTTCCTGTTTCTCAACATCCCATTTTGGCAGAAAACACTAGACTGCTATCTGAGTTGAAAATTTGTCATTTATCCAGCCTGGACTCCATTGAGTTTACAGTGAGAATGTTGCAATTCTCCACCTCCTCCTTGCCTATCTCAAAGAAGGATGCAGTGCTGGCTTTTTTCCAGTCAGCAGGGATCTCCTCATAGCAACATGAATTTTCTTAGATTAGTCTCACCATCATTTCAGCAAACTCCTTCAGTATACCTCCAGATATACCCCATTCAGTCCCACAGATCTGAAAACACTCAGCTGCTCTAAATAGTCCCTGAAGCTTTTGCTCCTCATAAGTTATCTATTTCTCTCTTTCCTAACCACACTGATAGAAGCAGTGGTCCCACAAAAGGGCTCTGTCTGTAAGAACGGACACAAAAGAATACCTTGAATATATCAGTTTCCTGATTTGCTCAATGCTATGATGCCCTCCCTCCAGATGTATGAAAGCCCCCCATGAGGATAAGAAATAGTTACTTAAGGCCCATACCATCCTTCTCTGCCCAGGCAAACTGTTACTGACCTCCACCACACCACATCCAAATATGTCCCATCTCACTTTGTTTCTTCCTGTAGTTTTTCAATATTCAAAGGTCTCCTCAACAGAAGTTGCAATTATTCCTCCCTTTTCTGCCCTCATTTCTATGCTGACTATCCTGTTTCATCCATGCCAGTACTCTTTTTTCATGCCACCTCTTCCACTTGCACTTCTCTCTTTGTAGCACTGATCCTAGCTGTAAAACCTGAGATAGCTGACCTAGGATCCTTCCCCAACAGGACTTGTTTCTCCTCTGCTGCCAGGGCACTGGAGTATATTTAAGATTAAATAGCTGCAGGCTGAAATGGAGCCCTCCTCCCACTGCCAGAAGTCACAGACTTACACCCTGCTGGATGGATGCCCTCTTGCTGCTCCACCATCGCCTTCCCACCCTCAGGGTGTCTGCTACCCAACAGAGACCCTTGAAGTGGGCAGAATCTCTTGAAGCCTCTATCAATGCCTCATTTGTCATTACTCACAGAAAGGCTGTTCATTTCTTGGCTAGTATTGTTTTACTTGTTTTAATTCACAGAAGGAAAGCATGAAGTAACAGAGTTCTTTTTATGTTCTCATTTTATTTTTGTCTGGACTGCAGCCCCCAGGAACACATATGTGCAATGTGAATAGAACACCTGGCTTGTGCAGATGGGAAGTCAGACTAGCTGACTTACCTGCATACCTAAAATCTTTGGTCTACCATAATTTCCCCTTCTCTTCAATTATTTGTGAAACAGAATGCTCTTCCAGCTGTGAAGGACACAGAAGAAGGAGATGTGTAGAAACAAATGCAGTTGAAATTCTGCAGTGTAAGTCTAACCTCACAGAGAAAGAGAGAGCATCAATTGTGTAGGACCTGATTTTTGGAGGTGAAATGCCATCCAACTGTGCCTGCAGAGAGAGGAAAAGCTAATGAGCTGATGTCCTACTGTGAGGGTCTGTGCTGGGCATCTCTGAAATCTAGCACTGTAGAAGAGATTTTTTTTTAAGGCTATTTTGGGGTGAATCACACATCACAGTCCATGTTTCTGATTTTTAATATTTTCCAGTGGAGAAACTAAACTGTGAAAAATCTTCAGGTCTAGCAGAAATACATCTTGTGACAAACTGATGCTTCTTCCTCAAAGGCAGCAACACAGACATATATTTTTAGGAACAGATGCACCCTTAAGTGAACACTTCAGTGTTCCAAGACAACCTCAGAAAGCTTCAGGGCAGTTGTCTCTGGAATAAACTCCTCATGGAGACAGTCCACCTGAAGTCTCACCTGCCAGTGGCTGGTTCATGCTTTGAAACATAATTTCTCTGCTGCAATTCTCTAATCTTTTGTGAGCTCCTGCTAAGCTTCACAATAATATAAGTTATTGGAATTAACAATTATTACACAATAACTTAAATTATTGACGTGAAGTTACTGCAGTCCATTATTTTCTCCTATGTAGACTAAACACCTCAAGCATTTTAATTTTTCTTCTGGGACAAAATAAAGATCAGTAGCATATGTCCATTCACAGAGATGTCTTCTTCCTGTCTATTTAAAATGTCAGAGGTACTTGTGACACTGAAAACGTAAGGAATAAAATAATGTTAGTTTCCTTCTTGGATAGCATGACAGGTTGATAGACACTCTTGAATTTCATGGTGTTTTAGCTGTGATTCAAACAGTAGGTCAGAAAAATTTACTGTTGTTCTTTAATACATGTATACAGACCTAGAAGCAGGGAATGCAACCAGACCATTCCCATCAGATACAGACTGACCTGGAATCACTGGGATCAAGATGTGTGTGGATTTACATCAGTTGAAGCTACAGATCATAATATTTACATTGTGTGTAAACAAAAGGCTTATGGCTTAGGTTTTTGCATATCCTGACATGAAATAGTCTGCTTTATCAAGAAATGAAGGTCCTGATTCACAAAGAACTCTTTTCAAGTGACACTGACTCCCACATTTAACTTTAAAAAGACACAGTGATACAGCCTTCCTGCATAGTACACTTTAAAGGAAAAAAACTCTCTATTATAATTCTTCTTCCTCTAAATCCTCCATAGTCTTAACTGTGGCTGAGAGATTTAAAATAGGATTTTATCACACTTTACCTAGCAGAACTTCCAATTAGTTTTTAAGGCAGTACTCGTATTTCTACTATACCAGGAGAAGCAGCAAAATTTATGGATCATTAGGCCAGTAAAGCTGAGAGGAAAGTAGGTGAAGTTACTTTAGACAGGACATGAATGCACCTATTTTTCTCATATTTTTATGTTCTGAGTTTATACTATATGTCACTGCCTCCGTAATTCTGAAAACTACTACTTTTTTATATTTTTATCTTTTCCCAGTGCTAAATCTCTAACACGGCTTGAAGAGAAGGATTGTTACAGGAGAGATAACAAATAAATGACTATTGCATTACCTGTGTTCTCTTATCTTGGGATATACTTGAGATCCGATGAAAGCTACTATTACTTTTTAGGGAAAAGTGTAATAACACATGCTCTGAAAATGGTTCTATGTCTATTAACATAAAGAAATCCATTTTCTTCAGCATAATATGAAGATAGAAATCTTAACATCAGTTTTGACAGGAAATATTGCACTAGCTTGGTTTATTTGAAGTAGATTAGGAACATTGATTAGACAAGTAAAGATTCCAAATTATACACTATTCTGCTTAATATATAAATATTAATTATATGTATTCTATATGAAATGCCCCTGTGCTCCAGACCAATGGCCCACAACCCCAAAACACAATTCTCCTGCCCCCAACTCTAAGGTCAACACCATTATCCTGAGTAGTCACTTTGGTATCAAGGATGTCAGGCTGAATATGTATACATATGCTTACATATGTATGCAAGAATTTTGCAAAACTAAGGTCCTGCTTAGTAATCCCTCTTCCAGTTTTCACATCTTGCACTTAATAAGAAACTTCATAAGACACTTTCTGGTAAGGTTCATGAACATTCACAAAGCTTCATGAGTAAATCAGAGCAAAATAGCTACTAAAAAAAAATAGATTTCAAATGCTTATTGAACCTTTCCAAATTTTGCTTCTTTTGGTCTTTAAAACATCAAAATCGTATAACTTCTTCTTTTTCAAGTCCTGCATTCAAAACAATAATATTTAAGTGTCTTTCTCTCATTTCTGTGGTATTATTTTGACAGCAAAACCGATCCCTTTAGTGTCAATATTGCTACCTTTATCTTTTATCTCAGCAAGAGTTGTCACCAGATTTGTAAAGGAATTTTACTTACAACTCATGGATCATGGCATGGATAATATTAAACACAGCAGACACAAGGCTGACAATTGAAGCCTCTGATAATTATTCCAATTACTGAAGAAAGCGAACAAAAAAACCCCATCACTTCACTATGATTAGCTATAATTTTGTTGAAATTATATGCATTATAATGACACTTTCAATATAGTGTATGCATCAGAAAAATTCAGAAGAATTCATTTCCTGAGAATCTGTCCCATAATTTACCAGGACTGCATGCATTTCATCCTGGTTTAGGGCAAATTTGGCAGAGAACCCTCAAAGGTGTTCCTCTAGAAGGCAGAATCAATTGGTCCTTCCCCACAACCGGTTTGGGAAAAAAATACTGCCTTGGAGCAAAGTGGAAAAAAACATTTATTAAACAAGAAAACCTAAACAATATCAAACAATGAAACTTCTTGCCGCTCCAAAAGAGGGACAAACACAGAAAAAATCCCCCCCGCCCCAGGGCTGCGGCTCGGCTCGCTCAGTCTCTTCTCAGTCCCTCCGGCGCTGGAAATGCCGCGACCCAGGCCTGCCCCGCTGGGCCACAGGTGCGAGCTGCCGGCGCTCTTCTGGGTGTTCAGTCCAGAGCAGGTTTGAGCAGGCCCAAGGAAAATGAAAAGCCACAGTCCAGGGAACTTCTTTGCCTCAGCTTGCTAAAACTAACTAAAAGGCAAAGGAGAGCTCTGTCCCGCTGTCTGTCCCTCCACAGACAACGCAGTCCGGGAGCAGGAATGAGGAGGATTGAAGTGAGTGCAGTTTCTGAAAACAAACTCTGCACTTCTTCTCCCCCCCTTCACTCCTGGAACAAGTCTTAAAGGTGCAAAATTTATTATTCAGCATAAACAGAACAGACGACTGGGGATAAAAGCATCATACAGTCAACCTAGGACATACCTGTACATGAAAGAGCTAAGAGTTTAATTTTAAAACATGCTTTGTATGTGAATACTGAGTGTGTTACCCTTTTCATAAAGTGCTTTACTAGATATTACTAAGAAGACCAGATGGCTTCCAGGCAAGAGTCAATATGATACTACTGCAGCAAATCTATGAGTAATTTAACTCATCTACAACTAGTTTTACTCACAGAATCATAATTTCTCTAGAAAATGCCCTAAAAGGAAAAGTGTTAATCCAGGCTACAACACATACTCTTCAGTTTGCCTACATTTCCCAATGTGCAAGAAACTGAAAAACATACAGGAAATCCAAGATCCATCTCTCTTGCCAGCGCAAGCATGAAAGATTTACTGAAGTCCGATACTATAGGCCAAAATACAGCTTTCAAAAATGCAGTCTGGTGAAGAGGAGAATCCTTGCTTATTCCCTTGCAAATCACAGCCATTGTCTGAAACCTTCATGCCTCTACCATCCTTTGAGTTCCCTCCCTCCTGTTTTTCATGAATCAGAAAAAAAGTTATTTTTCCCAGTTACCCCCTTTAGCCTCTCAGAGCATGGTTTAAATAACCATTTATTTGGAAGCATGATCAACATGCCAGAAAAAGGTGTCCAGCTGCATCCAGAGGCATTATGTGACACAGTAACACTCATGGAGCCTTATTTTCAGCAATGCTTCAGGGAGGGTGCAAATGAAGCTACAACTTACACTCTTCAATCAAACATCCATAACTGGGCTTCTGGTTCATTTTGGGAGTTTTTAATATACTATTTGACACATTTCTTCAGTGAATGGCATGAAATATCAAGCTTAAGTTCTGTTCTGTGGAGTAGCTGTTGTGTCTGACTGGCTGCTCACTCATTACAAGTCATATAGCAAATCATACATCCTCATTTCCACAGCCTGGAGGGGTCTTTTGAGGTTTCTGAGTCTGTCTTTTTATTCATAAATTACACAGTAAGAGGAAGGACCAGATTTACAGAAGAGAAGTGTAGTGGCTGTCTATGTATGACTCCACTCACAGCGATACTTCTTACTTTCATTGAATGGTCCCATTAAAAAGTTTAAAATGGCAGAGCCCCCTACGAAGCACATCCATCTGCTTCACTCTCACGTTCTTCCACATCTTTTATATAACATTTTCCCTGGAATTATTGTAGATCCCACTGAGAAGGAGATATAGGAGAAATAAGTCAGTCTTCACTATAAATTGATCTGTGCTGATCACCAGTGATTGATCAGAACTCATTTGTTCCACTTTGTTTCTCATTTGTTACCTTCATTATCACAAGACACCTTTTGGGACAGTAAAAATCCACTTCCATATGCATTTGACGTAGTTTCTGCATCCCAATGAGTTTTGGGAAAACAGCAGCAATAATGATTTTGTTTCCTATTATGCTCTAGTTAATTCTTTCTCCATTTCACTGTCAAATATTTTTAACCAGCACTGAGGTAATTCAGTTAAATGAACTAAACATACATAAATGTCTAAAACAAGAAAATAACAGCCCATATAACAATGGTCTTTAATTTCCTACAATAAAAAGTGTGGTTTTTTTCCTTCTTTCCTGAAATTGGACTGAAAACCTTCTCTGAGAATAGCCAAAAATTCGATTTGATTAAGCTACATTTTGACATCTATTTTTCTCATTAGTGGACATCCATAAAATCACCGCTGCAGGAGTAAGCTTTCCTTCACACGTTGAAATAAATAAGGTGCTACATTTCAATCTGCTTATTTTTGCCTTGAGACAAAATTAGACCATCTAAGCCTTGGTAAATTTATTAAAATAGTGAGGTAGTTTCTTTTTTACTTTCCCTGCAGATGCAAAAGAAAGCATTTCAAAACTATGGTAAATATAAAGCAGCATTTGGAGGAAGGACAATATTTCTGCCTAATCTTTTTAGTAGTCATTGACAGTCTCTGCAATTTCCATTTCAGGCTTTTAAGAAAGTAACGTAGAGGCAGAAAGAAAAAGAGATATCTGGGGTAAGTGGGTCCCAGTCAGCACACACAAAAGCAAAACTGCTTTTTTCTCTAAACATACTGTGGTTAATTTCCCACCTAATTTTTCACAGATGACCTGTTCTTCTACTTGAGGACACAGACCAAGGCCCTTGACACTCAGGAGAGTGCCTGAATTCATGAGCTCTACAATTTTAGGAGATGGGGTTAAAGCTCAGGTAGTCTTGATTGCAGAGGACAGTCAGAAAATTCAGCAAGGCACCGGTTGGAAGCTCTTGGCCCATTTTTTCCCACAGCCCACAAGAATGGTATTAAATATTTGGCTATAAGATGTGATGGTTTCACAGTAGTGCTCTGAAAAACTTCTGCTGAACCACAGTCCTGTAAAGTACAACAGAATCTGTGAAGTGCAGTGAGCTAGCAAAGGCATTTCATACAAAAAAACCCTAAAATCAAATACCAAAATATTGCCATGCATCTGTTTTAAGATCCTGCAAATAGAAATTGTCTGTGTTATATTCATAATAAACAGATAAGACATTTCTTTGGCTGTTGAGAGGGAAAAGTGCATATATAATACTTTTCTGTTTTATACTTTCAATGTTCTGATGCTTCAGGAAATGATGGAAGGTAAAGGACAAGTAAGGAATCACCAGTAATCTAGGAATTTTACTACCTTGGCCTTTACAAAGACAGAAACTAAAAAAAGGGATTTTTTTTTTAACATTGGAAACATAGTAACTCCTAAGTAAAACAGAGCACCAATAAGGACTAACTAAAGACTGCTCTGTGATAAAGTCCAAGACGGAAAATCAAAATATAGTTAATTACAGAAATTAAGCCAATGTTCTCATTTACACAAAGACTATGATTATGAAACTGGAAATCAAATTAAAAAGAAGGAACAGAGATTTGTGTTTCTTGGATTTTCAGAGGTTTATTTTTATTTTATGTAAACTCTTTCCAACTTAGAGTAACACTAACTTTCTTCTTGGTTGATACGTAGGTGTTTTTTGCAATTAGTGTTTTGAATGTATTTTTTTCCAACAGATACCAGGTAAAAACCTATTCAGTCATAGTATTATGTATTTTCCTTCAATCTGGGAAAGATTATTAATGACTTTCATTAGCTTTAAAATCGTAATAATAAGATTGGAGAGTAATCTTTCGTCTTTCAACTTAAGCTGCTGTTCAAGGAATCATTCCACATCGGTAGATAGATTCAATTTAATTTTCTTTAAAATATGCGGTTTCTGCCTTTGTGTACAACTTTCACCACACCCTTCCTCAGATTTCTCCATGAGCTCTCTGGGGGCACAGGGCAGGGTTTTTTGCAGTTCAGGCAAGCCCTGACACTTTTCAGGTCCCTCACCTGCCCTTGAAAAAAAATGCATGTGTTTTATCAGCTGCAATCTCTGTTTCTTATCATCACTGTATTTTTCGTACTGTAAGATGTTAGAAGATAAAAATAAATAATAATGAAATATACTATACACTACTGAAGTCCAATAAGCCCCTTGGATTTTGCAGGTATTTAATCTGCAGACTGCAGAGAGCAGTCTGCAAATAAATGATTTATTCATGAAGCCCAGTGTATTGACTGCCAACATGCAGGCATAGTAAAATACAAATACTGAAATGACACAGAAATGGTGATGCAGAAAAGAAGGTATTTAACTGCAGACAAACCCCAAGACAAAACTCTGATCGTTTTAAAGGTATTTGAAGTGTTTTATATCACCATAAAAACTTTTGCAGAGTATAAGGTATTTCCTTGGGTACAGTGAACCATGAATAATATTGCAGAAATACTTAATTTCATTTAATACCATTGAGTTGTGTATTTCATACAAGAGATAGCCTGGCGGCCTAGTAAATTTGATTCACAACAGTGAAACTGGTCAAATAATCTATTGTGAATAAAGCCTGTTGTAAATTTGACCATTTCTCATAGAATAATTACCCATTAATAACTTCTTGCATTATTCAGCCAGCTATTGACCACAGTATATTTATATCTGAGGAAGATACTGAATTATTGGAGAAACTTTTGAGTGGATAGTTACACAGCTTCACTTAAACTTTGTACTCACATAAGGATATTGAGGTGACAATGCTAAATTGTATCATACATGGCACACACATAATGTAGAGAAAATTCCACAATTTTGATCAGACTATTAAAAGTAACTTTTAGGAAATTATATTAGAATTGAACAGAATCTATTGGCCAAACTCTGAAATGACAGCTCACTGCCCTCTGTCTGTAGCATTTTTTGTTATGCAAACAATCCAGACAGTAGAAGATGTGCCTTGGCCTTCCCTTTAGGCTGCATTTCAAGTTTCATGAATATTAATCATGTAAACAAACACAAATATTGTGGGGTAAAGAACATTTTTGTTCCACATTCTAATGCAATCAAGAAAAGGTTTTGCAGAAGACTCTGAGTGCCAGGGACTTCACCTCTGCTTTCCTTGAGATTAAGCAAATCTTTATAGCATTCAGAGTAGCAATTACCTGGGCTGACTGGACCTTAAGGTTTGACACAGTTGCTAATTTGTTCCTCTTCCCTAGTATGAAAAAGGGACCTGAACTTCAGCACTTTGTCAAAGCATATAACTCACAGCAGAAAAAAAAAAAAAAAAACCTGTCCAGACTTCTCATATAGCCAAGAGAGACAAATAGGTGCATCCTGGAGATGACCCAGGATATTTACCAGGACACATTCTTATTTATAGAGATAATATTCTTCCTTTAAATGAGTATGTCAGTTTTCCCCTTTGATGACAAATGTGTGCTATCACAATGCTTGCAAATGTTACAAAGTATTTACTAACACAAGCTTTGTTCCCGTAAGTATGCTCACAAGGCACATGTTTATAGGAACAGAAGAATCGTAGAAAGCATTTATTCCTGTATTTATGGACTTGCAGTTGACACTTTAATTTCTGTGGAATGTTGTCAATAATGCAAAATGAAACAGGGACCATTAGGAAAGAGAAGATGAGAGGAATGGACAGATAGTGTCAAATTGTCTGAAATTTTAACCAAATACTGCCTAATTCTGTTTGCCAAGTTCACTGATACTGTGGGGTTGTCTGCTACTTTGCACAACACCACACTGTGTGTGCTAAAAAATTCTGTTCTGCACTAAATGAAACCACTTATATGGTTTTTGATATAATTGATAGAAGAAAACTAATGGGGTATTGCATAACTGAATTAGAGAATGTAGCTGTTGAATTAACAAGCATTCACAGACATGCTGCAATTTCTCTGGGAAAATGTCACAGGGGTTCCTCCTTTATTCAATAATTTGGTGCAATTTAAACTTTGAAGATCTGCATCTATAATGTACTGAACATTTCCTGTGCTCATTAGAAAAAGCTGAGGGAGATTTGGATTTTCTGAAGGAACAAAGTCATGCCACGATTCCCACAAAAAAAAAAATTAATAATGTATTCATTAAAATTAATAATGTATTCATATGTATACTTAAGCTTAATGGAATTATGTGCTTAGGCAGATGTATTTATTCTGTTTCACTTCACACATTATCAAAAGTTTTTCTAACTTTCTCTGAAACTTTCCTTTTAGTTTTGCAATAGTTTATAATAACTGTGTTCGTAAATTTGTTAACATTTGGGTTCTTACATTTCTTTTAAATTCTTTTCCCTATACAACAAGAGAAAATTTACTTTTACTTGGGGTTTAAATTTAGGTGCTTCTTTTTTTTTCTAATCTTTCTATGTAATGTTTTTCTGTACACAACAATAGAAGAAAAAGTTATTTTATGCTTTATTAGGCTGAGTGACATATTCTTCCAGAATCAGCAGTATTTTCAGCAAATTGTGTGTCACACTTGACTGCAGTTAACAAGAAATTGTAAAACAAGTAACTATAGAGTACAACAGGTCTAACTATTAATACACTGACAAACTTTCTTTTCTGTATACATTAGTCATAAACAGGCCTTGATTGTACATATTACACAAACTTGAGTATTTGCCAAATACTTTCTACAAATGACATACAGTTTTGTTAGCATCTATTTGTTCTGCATGTGTATGAAGGACCATATAAGCCAGGCTATACTACTTCTGTTTCCAAATTTGAGAAATGTTTTAACAGACAAACAAAACCCAGTGCTTGTTCTTGTTCTTTAGCATGCAGTATGTTTTCAAATGGAGAATATGTAGCGCATTTAAAAAATCCCTCCCTTTGGAAGTTTATTTCTGTGCCCATTTCATATAGCACTTTTCATATTGTCTTATTCAGTGCAGAATCCTGCACTGAAGTAAAATTTTAAATAACAATAAATTAAGTTCAATGAGGTAGTAAATATGACAGAATTTATTAATATCTCTTGTATTTCAAATAGCAACCTTCTGTCTGTCAAAGTTCCCAAGTATAATGATTTTCTTTCTAAAAAGCAAACTAGAACTCTATATAGAGCTCTTAATTAAAACAATTGCCAGTTACAAATTTCCTCAATATGTTTCTTAACTACAGGGAACAATTCTGGTTTGAGTGTTTCAAGGCACACTGGGCAAAAAGCACTAGCTTTACACATCGCTATGCCATCAAATAAGCCTTATAGATATGTTTAAAAAATACCACAAAAAATCTTGAGTTATTTTGGAAATATTTTGGTTTAATATTTTGATGAATAACCCATGTCCAATTTAAAGAATTACACAACTGGTTCAGGCCAACTAACTGGCTGGTAGTTGGCAATGATGAAAAATAGTTTCACTATAGATTCACTATAAAACAGGCCCAAGACTGTAATGTCCCCAGCCTTCACTGAAATAATTTAATCTATCATTTCACAATGTCAGTGCTTGGGGTTTCCAGAACATTTTGCCAAGGCAGTTTTCTCTTTAAGGATAGTGAAAGCATTCTTTTGAAATATACTTTAAAAACAGGTTGTAAAATGTTTTCAAGTGCTGAATATACATGAAGAACTTGTAAAATGACAGATTCATTTTTCCCTTAAGATGAGAGTGCTGCATCATTGAGATTAAATACAGTTACATTGTCACGGTTCTTAGCTTATTGCTTTGTTTCTCTAAATTATCACATCTATGGGTAGTCTTTAGAAATGGGTTAGCACAAAAGGTCAGTAAGAAATCTGAGGCAACTGAAATTCATTTTAAAAAATCAGCTCTTACTATTTTCAATTTTATCACCACATCTTAATGATCCATAAAGTAATAAAGAAATGGACAACTCAAATCACATAAATGCATGTGAGCAGTCTCCACCTAGCAAGGACAAAGCAAGTTCTTCTTTGTACCAAAACAAAAGTGATGCCCAGATAAAATTCTTGAAATACATCAAAATGCCTACTCTATAGCAGGAAAGTCCAAGTGGTGAGGCACTTGGAACTGATAGCCCAGAGAAGTTTTGGGTGTCCCATCCCTGAAAGTGTTTAAGGCCAGGCTGGATGGGGCTTTGAGCAACCTGGTCGAGTGAAAGCTGTCACTGCCCATGGCAGCAGGTTTGGAACCAAATGATCTTTTTTAAGTTCCTTTCCAACCCAAACCATTCTGTGATTCTGTGATTTTATGAGACCTCCAAGCTGAAGACATGCCCAGGGGCTGGCAGACAGTGAAGTATTCAGTTGTGTTGACACCAGAGTGTGCAGATCTACTTTTCTGTAGATAAGTCTTAATCTGTAGAAGCTCTTATCAGTTGTTGGCTCTGAATAAGAATGAAAGGGAGAGAGACCTTCCCTACCAGGAGTAGCACATTTCTGGAGACACTAGCTCAAATTCACAGACACACACTGGGTGAGCTCTGCTCCCCTCCTGGTCTGCGCAGCCTCAGCAGCGACCTCATGGACACTGTGCAACCCAGAGTGAGGAACTCAGCATGAAAATTAGAAATATAAATTCCTTTCTTTATAAAGCTTCTCCTAACCGCACTCATTCCCATGACATGAGCAACTCTAAGGAAACAACTGGCCAATCTGTTTCTCACCTTTTATACACCTGCTCTTCAGTCATCTCCTCAGTTGAAAAGTGCACCATAGAGTAGAAGATGGGGATGCATAGGGATGTAGATGCATAGTAGAAGCATAGGGGTGCTTTTGGTAAGATTTAATTAATAATTCATAAATCATTCGTAATTCACATAGGCACAAAGCATGGAAAGTCCTGCTTAGCTGTTCATGTTGCACGGAATGGCATGAGAAGAACTACAACACAAGACCAGAGAGATACTGTCTGAGTAATTAAACAGTTTTCATGAAACTTTATGAGTGAAAGGAATAACATAAAAAATTTCTGTATGAAACTGACAAAAGTCTTGTTTCAGTATTTTATTTTACATTTACTGAGGCATTCAGTTGGAGTCATAACAATTAAAATCTTGTAGGATGGAGACCCTAAAATAATTATCTCTGAAAGAATGAATGGGTTTTCTTTGTGAAAATCATAGTGAAGTTTGCTTTTAAGTACTTATAAGCCTTTCTTTTCAACAGAACTTCATTTTAGTGATTAGTGTCAAAAGCATCTATCGGTTGTTTAATTCTTCTGCTGAAACTTTTGAAACTGTTGTTCAAACACACACTTGTGTTATTTATAACAGAATATCATAAAATAAATTTATGGAATACAAGCTAGTGAGACAAACATTTTGCCCCAAGATTACCTCTTTAAAAAGAAACTGATACTTCTGTATTCTTCTTTCACTCAGCAGCAGCTAAAGATTTCTGGAGAAGTCATATTTTGTTGAAAGCTCGTAGCATAATGCCTCAGGCCTAGATTCTAGTCTGGTTTATTCACAAAAATATTTAATCTATGTTTACTTATAAACAGAGTAAAAAAGACATGAGGCATATGTGGGTCAAAATCCTGGACAAAGAGAAGTCAGTGTTGCCTCATTAATTACTGGCATTTACAAACCTACAAGGTTTTGTTAAAAGTGTGAAACTTTTATGAAATATTAAATATCTATAATCTGATTTATGATCAATAGACACTAGTCATTACAATATGCCTAGCTAATAAGTCAGATTATCAATGCTTTTAAAAATATAACAGCAAGGTTCAGTAAAAATATGTGGGAAATTAGGAGAATGCAAGATGATCCTTTTGCTTTAGAGTCATATTGGGTGTTTACAGTTAATATAGTTGAGAAGTTATTCAGTGGTTTGTAGGCTTCTAAAGTCAAGAGTTAATAAAATTACTTCTGCCACCGTAAATTATATACTGGATATTTTCTCCATTATGAAATGATATTTGTCCAAATGAAGAATCCTCCTGCATCCAAGGCAATAAAGTAGAAAATGTACCTAAAGTTAGAGCTGAATCCCAATGAATGCCTTATCAAAATTTGAGTGCCAAAAGAGTTCTTGTAATTAGGTAATGTTACAAGTCTTGTCTCCTACTCTTGTCACGTATCCTAAAACAGTGCAGTATATTCATTCCGACGCCCATCCATTGTGTGATACCATACAGCACCAGCTAATGCACATGTTCTCTGTGTCCTTGGGACTGAGGCATCTGTCTCTGGCACAGCACGGCACATGAGCAGGGCCTGATGCTCAGCCAGGGTCTGGCCTTGATTCTGAGCCAGGATTGGGCCAGTATGTTCCCTTGCATATAGGCCATTCCAAACTGCGTTATGGTAATATTGGGACGTTTGCCATTTATTATTGCTAGGGAGAGTTAGGGAAGAGCTAGGGAAAGTTAAGGGACTTGGTATACTTGTGACAAAGCTCTTACTGGACACACTGATGAGCTGCACAGCAATAGAATTCATGCCTGGCACACTTTCCTGGCCTATTGCTGCTGGAATCAGCTTTTTCTGACAGTTCGGACTGCAGATACAATCATCTTATCTAAATCAATAAAAGGGAGTTCACTAGAGATAAACTATGGGAGAGGAAAATTTGCAATTTCTTAGAGGCAGTCTGAAAAATCCTATTATTTTTCTTATGAAGAGTTCTGTTTTCTTTATAAAGCCAAATGTTGCTCTGTCTTATTTGAGCACTCTTGAAACAAAAAGTCAATTCTTGGCAAAATGAGTCCTTAAATGGCAAAGATAAAATCAAGTTTCAGAAGAAGAGGAAACAAACAGAAGTGCTGCAAAGTGGATATGAAGGGTTTTTTTTTGTTTGGTTTTTTTGTTTGTTTTTTTTTTTTACCAAGGAGTAATTGAAGTTAAAATTCTGAAGAGGTCAGCTAAGGCTGAGAGCGTGCATGCCTAGAGGGCTGAACATGGCCTGCAAGAATACTGCAGGATTAGAAGTAAAGGCTGCATGAAACTTTTGCAAACTGAGCTCATGAAAAATATAACAGTACTAAACACACACCCTGTCAGTGATTGGAAGATTTGTCATCTATTGCAAAAGCTGATTACACTTCATTATCTTTTCTTTATCAATTGATGTGACATACTTCTCAGCCATGAATGCCTGGCTAGATAGCAGTGAAGTCTGATAACACAGAAACTCCATTCTCCTATGCACCAAATTGACAGGATGTAGAGGATCTTTTAAAGCTGTAAAATAGCATTAGTCAGAGATAATAAATAGAAATTTTCCTCAGTGTTCATTAATAACATGGGAATGAGAATAGTGCTAGCTTTTTCAGAGATGGAAATATAAATGAGAGGAAGCAAACTACATTAAAATGCAACATCTCTTGCCAGATTCCAGATTATCTATGGTACCAGAAGAAAACTCCTAGAAAAAATGCCACGGCATATTTTCATTGCATATTCGCTATCCTGCTTCATGCACTTCGGTGAATGTTTCATGAATTAATGGCAAATATTCTACACAGTTATTTAGATAACACAAAACAAGAAGTAATTATTTTGCTGGTAAAGTTTTTGGCAGACTTTTTTGTAGCTTATAGCAACAAATGAAAATAATGAATTTTCAATTTAAAAGAGCAAGAGTGTGTCATAAAACACAGGATCCTTAATGAAGGTTTCAGGAGACTGGATATGAGTGAAGAACTCTAGTGTAAAGTGGTAACATTTTTTAAAAATCATTTAAAAAAGTAACAGTTAAAAAAACCCTCACAAACCCAACTTATTAAGGTTGTTCTTGATACAGTTTTCTGCCAACTGTTTCCTCTTTGTTGCTCCACTGAGAAACAAAGAAACTATTATCTCAGAAGCAAATTTTAGAACATTCATTTCATCCTACCAAAGTAAATTCAACTCTCAATAAAAATACCTTTCAGCAGAAAGGTACAGTTTTGTACTTTCACAGGAAAACCATTCTCCTTCTAACAGATGAAGGCAAAACGTATACCTGAAAGATGGCTCCTATGTCCAAAAGCTTAATTGCCATTTTATTCACTGGATAAAAGGAATTACTCCTCATTTCAGATCCTTCCTCAGTTACATGCTCAGAATATCATGGTAACAAAACCTTGATCATTAAGAATATACCACACATCTTGCAGATCACTTTTTCAGTGTAAAATTATAATTTACAGCTGTGACATCTAGCTGTAGAAGAAAACCATATCCTTGGTTACATGCCTGAATTTGCTCTTTAGTGTAGAGTATAGCTTACATTAACTTTTCTATTTGTAAATTATTTCTACTAGAGAAAATCCAATTATTATTTAGTCTATTTTTCCTACAGCCACTACTGTGTTACTACTCTGATGATGCAAACCATTCCCAGGTCCTTTAAATCCTGGTCTTGGAGCTAGAACTACCTGTGGCGGGGTGTGAGTAGTGAGATCGAGAGGAGACTTAAAAGATTAAAGACTGTGTGACACTGGTATAGGTACAACTTAGGTGGAAACTTACTGTTTAAAGTCTTAAAACTGAGACCAAACTTTGGCAAATTCTCAAGAGCCAATCCCTAAATGATTGTCACCATGTGCCTCCATCTCACATCAAACGCAAACAAGCAACTTCAAGGCACATATTTAGTCTAAGCCAAATACCTGGTCTGTCTTTGAGAGACACCTTGATTTATCCTGCAGGTCTTTGTGGCACATGTGGCAGTAGTTTTCTGATTGAGTCACTCACTCCTCAGAAAAATAAAAGACAAAATAACACAAAACAAGACAAACTAAGAAACAAACAAAAATCTTCTCAGGATCCATTAGCAATAGAAGCTTGACATACACATAACAAAAAAAAATCTTACAAAGAAAAGTGACGGACAATGTTAGGTGCTTATCGAAAATAGGTGACAAAATGTACTAAATTATTTTAATAATTTAAGCAAGATATTTCAGTCAACATCTACTACCATATAAATTCCATAAACAAGAATGCAAATAACCAGGGACTACTGCATGGCTGTTACATTAGCAGCACAGCTGGATTCAACATCAAAGTCCTCATAAATGAGAGGAATTGCTGTTGTTATGCTATGATATGAGACCTGAATAAGAGTTTAAAAGTAGCATTAATTTTCTTGATTAAAGATTAACAAGGTGAAGTGTTTAATTGGTATTTTAACTGGATAACAAGGAAATAAATTCTGCATTTTGGAGTTCAGTGAATTCTGTGGATCATGAGAGCATAGATCTTTGTCTAATTTAAAATTAAATAGTTATTTCAAAATGCATTCATTTACAAACATATTGGTTTTGACTTAGGGAAATGAGGGAACCTGATAAAATTTTATTTTGATTCCTAAGTTTTATTTCTGTGTCAACTATTTTTATGCTTCTTAGACAGTAAATCTGGTGTACCTAATCTTTGAAGTTTAACGACTTTTCAAGTTTGGATCAAAAAGTTAATGATGTTGATATAACATTACTTCACCCGTGTACTGGTGTCCTCTTAAGAAACCTAAAAGACCTCTTCACCTGCCAACAAAACATCTTCTTTCAGTGCAGCAAAATTTTTGTTCAAAGAATTTCTAGAATTTCCTTCTCCTACCTATGATAGAGGTTTATCCCTTTTCACAGTCTTCTCCTGTTCCACCTGTATCTTTTTTTGGAAATAAGTTTTTTTTTCTTCTTTATCTATAACTTCTTTTAATTTAGGTGTGTCATTTGGCCTTGCATAACGAAACCAAAAAACAAATCCTTATAAAACCTTGCCCACCTCTAAGCTGGATGACTCATTTCTCCTGGCTTCACTGTTCAGATTCTGCTAATTTTGCCTGTTCAATAGCTCAATTTAGTTCAAAAAGTGTCTAACAGGCTTGTTCATTGTCCTGCGCTGTTGCTGTCAGCAAACTTGGCTCATTACATTGGGATGAGACATGAAAGAATTTCAGGTTACACGACTGGAAAATACAGTGCCAAACTGAGGAGCAGGTTTTTTTTATAACAGAACATAATAATTTCCCTAAATTCAACAATAATTAATACTTTGGATGGATTTTTACATTGTATGAATAATTCCAGATATCTGTCCATACTGTAATTCATGTCATCCAAGTAAGATTAGATGAATGCAGCTGTGTTTTTCTGACTTAACAGTTTGTGACTATTTGAATCTGTGAAACGTGCTAATGCTTTGTGTTTGTCAAGAGGCTGTCTAAAGAAAGTTTTAGTGGTTGTTAATGCCACTGTTTAGAGAAGCTGCTTGACTTTCAAACTTTACTGCATAGTAAGACTGATTTGAAAGATGACATGCAACACATGTCACAGTGGCTGGAAATGGATACAATCAAGTGTTGGATTAAAGACCAGTCAAATAAAACTTACAGGCAAAAATAATAACATTCTGCTATCAGCATTTGCAGTAGCAGATACTGATCAAACACCATGCCTTAATAACATGATCATGAAATGTTGTTGGATATGAATCAGATTTTCTTTCCTAAATCTGTTTAAGGTAGATTCTGCTTGATGAGCTCAGAGCTCACTGTCAGTAATAAGTGGAACAGAGGGCTACTTTCCTTGGAAGATGTGAATCCATGTTCCCTTACTATTTTTTTATGTTCAGAAATACCTAGCCCAACTCAGATCTTTTCCAGGGAATTAAATTAAGGAGAATCAAGGTATTTTCCTTTTTGAATAATGTATCTCCTTCTGAAAGTTGTTCTAAGTCCTTAGATTTGTAGAACCAGTATCATCAGCTCCTCTCTGAAATAAAAAAAAAAATGTGAGAGGGCAAATGGAGAAGAATTTTTGGACTTGGTTTTTGATACTGCAGTAGTATTCAAATGAGTAAACCTTAGAAAAATCACCTATAACAACAGAGAGTGATGATGTACGGAGCAGTGGGAATTGTGCTGACATGCATCAGAGCTGAAACTTTTTTGGCCCATCTGGGTTTTGAAACCATGCACCAGAGGGTAGCAGATGTCCTTCTACAAAGGGAAATGTGTTAATCCACATGATGTGTATGAGGCATTCTGTCACATGTAAAACTGTCATTGCCGCAGTGCGCTGTTGTGGCGAGCTGGGCAGTGACAGCAGGGGCGCGACCTTCCCCCCGTGAGCTCTGCTATTCCCAGTTATCGCTTGTTCCGCTGCAGGAACAGATAACAATGACAGGGGACTTGGGGTAGAACTGGATGGATTTATTAGGTCCACGACCTGGGACCCCAAGACAAAGCCCAGGGCGTCTGCAGAGGTTTTTATAGGGGGAGTGGTATAGGGCAACCAGCCAATGAGGGCATGGCAGGGGAGGGATCTAGGGCAGGACTAACATTCTATAAACCTATCACGGAGAGCAGGGGAGGGGGATAATACAAAATAACAAATGGGGTATTGAATACTACAAGATAGACAAGGAACACTCTGGAAAAAGGGGTAGGGATAGGGAGGATTGACAACTTGGGAGGGAAGAAGGGAAGGGCTTGGGGAGATTGGCAACTCAAGAGGGGAGGAGATTAGGAGGAGAATAGTGGGCAAACACAAACTTAAAGCAAAAACAACACCACAGTATGTCATACTTATGCAGATTGCTATGTACAGGGGCCAACAGATATAGACAGGCAATTTACCATAATTAAATCTTTTTCAACTTCAATAAAACTGGATGGCAGCAGCTACAAGCGCAAAGAGTAAAGGACTGCTGGCTTCAGGTGAAACAATTCTTCAGCTACAAGAAACTGTAGGTACTACTATACAAACTTAATAGGCAATGACTGGGATTAATGATTATGTTATATATGAAATATGTATATATATACATATATAATAACATATATATAATAACTTTTATATACATGTTATTATGAAATAATTTTCTTAGGACTTACTGAGAAACAGCATCTGATGCAAGTAATAAACATACAAAAATAGTTAAAAATTAATACTCTTTGCAGAGACTCTAAAATCATCACAATCGGAATTTAATTTCAGTAAAATATGTTCACTATGGAGATACAAGAAGAAGTTCTCCAACTTGCTCTGACACTAAACAAAAATTAAAAAAAAAAAAAAAACAGAAAATAACAAAAGCACTGACCTATTCCTGTCTTGCTACACTTGCTTCTCACTGATCTTTGCTAGCTCAGTTATTTTGCTTTATTGAAATTGTTTGTGGGATCACCATCTAATGCAATAAAACTTTTTAGTCTGTTTTTCAAGTGGAAAAGGACTTCTTCTAGAAAGATGAAATAAAAAAGAAAAATTAAACATGGAAGGAAAACACCCCAAAAGATAGCCATTCTTTCCATAATTTTTATAAATTTCACACAGAACCTCCTGACAGTATTTAAATTTCCTATTTTCAATATACAAAGAAATACCTTGGCTTTTGCGTAAACTTAATTAACTGTTTACACTTGACATCTCAACTAGACAGAAAAAAAGATTTCTTCCTGGATTAGACTGTTATTTCACAGATGTTGGATATTAATTCATATCTAGCTACAAATGTTGAACCTTTTTGAAATGCAGACTTCAGCACAGTCATAATTGTGATAATGGTCACAATATTAATGGTTCTAATATCTTCTGTCACTTTGACACATCCAAAATCATCAGTTCATATCCAAGTCAATTTTAGAATTTTTTTCTACTTTATCCAACAAACACAAAATTGTCTGTTCTAAATTGACAAATATTTTTATAATATACTTTTCAGTGGGTATCTTTTTTCTGCAAGAGCCAGCTCTACAAACTGCTTGATTCATTCCCCACAAGCATTTAATATAAAATAAACTTACAAAAGGCCAGCTGCAAAAGCTAGTACAATAAACTGCTTCTCACCCAGAAACACAATAGAGAAAACAGGTATTTATTATTTGGATTTGATTGTTCACAGCTGGTGGTTTCATCAGCCAGCATAAATATTGGATGTTCGACCCATACTACAAAAGTAATTTTCAAATTTTAATGCCCCGAGATAAATTTTATAGGGTTCAGATGCAGGTGGTTTTTTTTTTTTTAGTAATAAACGATGATTTGCAAATTGTGCTCCTAGGTGAAACTCCAGGCTCACCCAGGCCTGTAAGTAATTAGTTATATTGACTTCATTTGAGCACTTCTGTAGTCATTACATTTACAGACTAATGATCCAAAAAAGGCAAAACTCATGGACTTAGAATCATAAAACTATAGAATTGCTTAGTTGGAAGTGTCTTGAAGCACTTGTTTTTAAACTTAAAGCTGGATCTACTCAGTAAGATACTGACAGTTAACTGCTTTATCTCTGAAAACTGCATCTCTAAGTTTAGCCATTAGCCTGAACCCTTTGAACTACTATGCCACACACAGAATCAGTCGCATTTAAGAAGAAAAGAATATTTTACTTAGAAACTTATAAAAATATGATACCTTGTTTAAGTCACATTTCATTGAGGTTAATTATCAGCACTTCCATTTTTTTGTGTATGTGAAAGGTCACTGTTGTAAAAAATCATATAGGTCAGAACTCTCTTAATCAGCATTTTGGCAAAGGAAAAGGCCATTCTAAATTTCAGTATAGCACTGATTGTTTGCCTTATGTTATCAATCTCTTCAAACATGGGAATTCAAGCTAAAGCAATAAAATATGAACTTTCCATCTTTTTTGTTTAAAGAATACTGAAAAGGCCACATTAGTCTGAAGAACTGTTGAATAAACTGAATAGTAGGATGAATGTGAGGTTCTACACTTGTGTCTAGATAGGAATTTTAAGTATCCTGATTCCTTTTTTTAATTTAAGGTGATGAAAAATTTAAAATTTAAATATCTGGTCTCATATCAGTTTGGGTAATCGCCAGAGATCTATTCTGTTCCATACAACCTCTAGTCAACTTTGCTGTATCTTTCAGGTGGTGAAATCAGCAAGTAGTCTTTATCCAGGCCAGCAAATATGGACTTGCAGCACAGCACTTTTATCATCAATGATCCCAAACCACTTTTACAAACTCTATGTTTACTCATTTTTGGTCACATTATTTTCTAATTAAATACACCCACAGTTTTGTTGGAACATAGCATCAATCTCAGAGCACAGCAACAACAGCAGTAGAGAATGGGAACTGAAGTATTCTGGATTCACATCAAATGACAGAAAGATTTAAAGTACAAGATTTAAGATGAAGCTATATATCAAGAAAGTGGGTACTAGCCAAAAGAACACTTTCAGTCTTGCCAAGCATGCAAACAGAATTGCTCATATTAAAGAAGTTGACACATTGAGAAGAGTATATTCAATTTTCAATACCTGATCATGTTTCTAATTACAGATATTTCTGGCTGTTGCGACAGCTCAGCATTGGTCTGGATGATGTGAGCCTTTACGAAATATCAAAAATATTGTAACAATGTCTGTAAACACTGAAGGCAAGCCACACCATTGCACAAACCAAGGACAAGTTTTTGTGTCTGACACAATCACTATTCTCTTGGAGAGCCAACCCACATAAGAGCAAGCCAAGAGCTTTCTAGACATAACAGACTGGCATCTAAAACACCCTGGGGAATATCTTTTGAAAAGATACAGGATATTTCTGCAATGTAGCGTAAGATTTGAAAGACAAAACATGGGGGTTTTTCTAAGATACCAGCCAGGAGCTTCATCTGGAGGATCTGTGTAATGTTTTCCTATACTATGTTTTGCATGAATTTCATGCTGAGAGCTGTTAAAAGAGAGGTTACCACAGTCAAAAGAAAAAATAAAAATTAAAATAACATCCTTTTTTCCCATCTCATTGTTGCTTTGATCAATTCTGTGATTTTTTGGAGGGTAATATGTACAATAAATACATTCTTTCTCCACTAACTGCTTTAAAATATTTGTTACCTTTAAACTTACATCATCATCTTATATTATGAAAGACTTACCTAGAAAAAATAAGTTAGATATATGATGCAAAACTGAATTTATCTGTTATGAATAATGAAATGTAAACATATGTTGGATTTTTAAATTATGGTCACTGCTTTATCATCTTCAGCTTTAACATGTGAGGCCTTACTTGAACAGTTTTAAGGAATATTAAGCAATTTTTTGGGATTAGATTGATGTAGTTATAAATACAGTATCTTTGATTTCTTGCCATGTAAAACAGTTAATATAATTGCTTTTATTTATTCAGAAGTTTGAGGCTGAATTTACCAGATGTTTATGATTCTAAAAAACCAAATGTATTTATTTTTTCTAGATGCATTTTTTCTAGGTGTCATCCTATAGAGAAAAAACTCCCTTGACTTACAAACATGAAATATCTGGAGTCCAGGAGTCCACATCATCAAAAGTGAAATAAGAATCTAACCAAACTCATGAAAATAAAATCAAATAATCCCTTACTTATATCATATTCACATTTTCACAGAATTCCACTGCAAACCTCCAGTATTTTTAACACTTATGGTTGCTGAATCCAATCTTTTGCACTGCATAATGATACTGTAGATGAAACGAAGAAAAGCATTGCAATTAAAGTTATTCTTGTAAAAAAAGATTAGAACCACTCAGGTATGAAATAGACAATTTGAGAGCAGAAAACTCTTTGTAATTGCAAAAGAAGTAGATGGAGTAGGTGGCTGCTGAGGCATTCAAAAACCTGGAGACAGAAAGGTCACTGCTGCTTGAACAACCTCTGCTACTCCTCACCCTGGGGGCAGTGCATGCTTTGGGAGAGGAAGGAGGGCAGCTTCCAGCCCTGTCCTCACTCCAGCAGGGAGAACAACCTGCATACTGGGCTGGAAGAACAGCCCTGCTCAACAGAGAAGGTAACACATACGAGTGAGGGGAGACACACAGACCTCCCGCCTCCCCAGAGCTCTGTGACTCCAGCCCATCTCCGTGCTCTGCCATTTTATGGCTGTAACGTTCTGCCCCCTAAAACCTCCCCTTACCATCCTCTCTTCTTTCCTGTAATCCCTTCTGGGACTCAGCCTCTGCTTCCCATCCTGAACGGTGCAGTCTGCAGAGGTGAAAGACAAGGCCACCAACACCATCATGTTGGAGCAGAACATTCATTCTGTCTGTGTCACTGCAAAACTGTGGGCTGGCTCTGGGGAGAAAGCCTGATTTGAAGTCGAAATCCTGCCGAGTACCCTGGTCCATGGTCTTTAATGGTCCATGTTGGCCAGGTTTTCCTCTTGCTTAAATTTAGATGAATCCTGCTTCAATTGTACTGACACAAGTGAGTGATCAATCAAATGTAATGAATCCCTATTTGAAGATGTTTCTGAAGAGGTTTCACAGGGCATGATTAGCTCAGTTACTCAGAGCACAGTGCTGGTAACACCAAGGTGGTGGGTTTGATCCTTGTATGGGCCATTCACTTAAGACATGAACTTGATGATCCTTCTGGGTCTCTTGCAACTCAGAATATTCTGTGATCATGAGGCAAATCTGTTTTACTCATTGAGTCATTGTGTTAAGAAAAGAATAGCAAATGGTATCCTATGCAAGCCTCAGACCTGAGAATTCACTACCAATAGAGAAAGCAAAGGAGGAAAAGGAATTATAAGAGTAAAATGTTAAAAAAAAAAAAATCAAGGCATGTGTCCATTATATACCTTGAATTACTGAAACTCTGTATTTTGAACATGAACTACAGCAATATGGATTTAGACTACAAAATATACCAAAGCTCAAAGTTACCATTTGCATGGGGTAAAAAAAAGGCATTACCAATGATACAGTAATTATTTCCTTCATTGTCATTGCTGGCACTGTGCCACACAGTTTATTAATGCACATTTCAGAGGAGCAGGGTGAAGCTGACATACTTTGAGTTTTTGTGCTCACATTGAACTCAGGGCTCTGCACTGAGTATGAACCTACCATTCCTCAGATCCTTTAATGTATGGCCAGTTTTAGAAACTTTCTCCTCTTCCATTTCTTATTTGAAGGAGGCATCCTAGACAGAAATAAGGTTTGGACTACCACAAATTTGCCATCTGAATGGTACAGAAATACTTTTTCTTCTTAGGAAATCAATAACTGGTAGGGAAATGCACTTCAAATATACTAATTCCACATCCTACTAATTTAGCTCTGTAAACACTCAAAGTAGTTTTCTCTTGTGCCTGGTAATAGAAATTCATTGTCTCTCTGAGAATTCTGCTTTTCTTCAGATACTCCTATCAAGAGTCACCAGGTTCTCTAAAATGTTTATGTATGCATAGTTTTATATCAGGAGAAATTGCTTTTGGTTGTTCTATCTCCTTATTAAGGTCAGAGATTATATAGGAGATAACATATTTGTCCCCAAAGAAAAAGTGATTTATAGCCTTTGCCAGAGAGGTATAAAAAGCTGGAATTTATTTTCTTTCTTCCTTCCAATCCAAAGTATTAAAGGAAAGCTTTAAAAAGTGATGTCAAATGTGCAGACATGAACAATATTTAAGTACCAATAGCAATATATACTATACTAATAATATATAGTACTATTACTACACTACAGACCTTCTATATGACAGGTTCAGCTTTTCTTTTCATTGAGATTTTTCTTTTTATTTTTAAGTGATAGTTTTAGGAGCCTGGGATTACACTTAAAACACAACACCTATTCCTGAAGTAGTTAGGGATAGGTTGTTACCTCTTATTTTCTTTAAATTCTATCAGTGTTCCTGCATGGTAGCAGCACTGAGCAGGCACAGGTGCTGGCATGGTCAGTGGGGAGGGAATAACCTGGACTGCTTGTGGATGGGGGAGCAAAAGCAATACAAGGAGAACTGACCCATCTGCACAAATAACCCTTGAAGACCTAACAGATGGCTGTAACTCCAGCCTGTCAGGGGAGGGACAGAAGCAAATTGAGGGCCATGCCACTCTCTCTGGACAGACACCTCCATGCAGCAGCACTGTCAGATGTGATGTGGTGTGATGTGATGTGATGATTGATGTGATGTGATGCTCTATGCCAGCACTAGAGTCATGGCAGCCTGGATTTCACCCCATGACTTGGCAGCCCAGCATCTCAGCCATGATGCTCAGCACAGGTTGTCCCAGACACATCAACTGCTGCATTTGGATGGGTCTGGCCAGCCAGGGAAGGCAGAAGCTCGTGGTAGTTCCTGCCTGCACTGGAAGCAAAGTACATGAAATTAAAATGCTTACAATAGCAAAAGGGTTAAACCTGCAAGACAGCAATGCCTATGGAAATACAAGAGCCCTGAACACTGCCACACACTAACTGAAACTGCAAAACTGGCTCAAACTCCATATCAGAGTTGCTACAGAGATTAACAACATCCCCCAAATAGTTTGGATACAAAGCCCTTTGACGTCAAATAGAAAGTTCCTCAAAAACTTCAATGGCTTCCGATCCTGGCTGCAGAGAGGAAAAAGCAGTGGGACACTCTAGATACTGAGTCAGCTTTTGTTTATTATGCTCTAAGAGTAGGGTTGCATATACTGAAGTTAATTTAAAGCACAGTGTTTACCAAATGTCTTCAAGTGGCTTTTTGAACTTGGCTCTGCTACTTTTATTTAGGTTTCCCTGAAAATCAAGGGGGGAAATACCTCACTGTTGTATTGATAGCAAAAAAAAATCACTCTCATAGTTTTGAAGAGGACTGTAGCAGTTCTAAAAAACTGAAGTATGTACTAATCTTAGGAAGAACACATTCTTTTTCAGTATTAGAAACAGTGTCCCCAAAGAAATCTTTTCCAGCCCCAGCAAAAGCTGTCACCAGCTACTGTGAAGCCTTGTCTCTAACTTAATAAAGCTCATAAGCTAGACATCTAGAGATGGAAGGGGAAACTTGCTAATTGGGAACAATACACATAAAATAACAAAAAGGCTAGAGAGCTTTTTTGTTATTTTACTTCCCTGTAGGAGAGGTGTCAGGGGGATTAAGATATGACAAATGTTTGACAGGGTAGTAAATTCACTTCCAAATTGCCTGTTTCTCAGTTACTATATTCCCACTGGACTTCATAATAAAGTCAGCTCACATCTTTCCATTCACACCACTGGACTGAGGAAGCGGTCTGGCACTAACAGGACACAAGTGCTCTTTCTGTGGAGGAAAAAAAAAAATATTATAATGATTTTCAGAACAACAGAAAAACATCCATGTCAAGCAGCTGCAGGGGATTACCAAGCAAATTCTAGCTTCCAGTGTCCTACTTCCAATACTGGCCAGTGGAAAATGCTTAATAAAAGGATATTTAGGACAGCAGGCATGGGGTGAATATGTTCTCAGGGTACTTTCTCAACCTCTAGCAATATGTAGCACTAGCACTTACCAAGCTAGAGATATGACTTCCAATAATCCACAATGGATTTTTCTTTATTTTTCCAGGTTTTGGTTTTGATTCATGGTAGAATTCCAGCCTTCAAAGCATCCAGTGGTAAGAAAGAAATTCCATACTAACTACTCATTTTCTTAAAAATGCTTTCATTTTTGCTTTTGCTGCCAATTTTTAATGTGATATCTACTAGTAATTGTCTTGAAAAATCCTCTTTCATCCATGCCATTCACAATTTTACAAACTTCATTTTGCCTTCACCCAGTTGATTGAACATCAGGCTGATGAATTCTAAATTACTTAATGTATCTATGACTAGTAAAGAGTCAGTCTTTCTTTACCTTTGCAACTGTTTTATCTTTTCTGCTTTTACTAAGTCCTTCTGAAACAGGACTGAAACCATACAAACTAGTTTTAACTTGCAAAAGGGCATGGTGCTGTGCTCTGTTGTTCTCTGCTCCTTTCCTGATCATCCTCTGGCATGGTACTCGCTTCACTACATCACTGATACTGGTCTCAGATATGGTAGTTTCATCAAAAGGACTTGCTTTAACCCCAAGGTCACTTTCTGAAGCCTGCTCATATCCCATTATTTCCCAACATTTTAAAATAAGGGTAATTTTTTTCCATTTTATTATTCTTCTCATATGTAAAGCAAATTACATTCTGGACTACAGTCTGTGGCCAGTGCACCCAGGAAAGTTGCTGTGCTCTTGTTTGGGTCTACTTTGTGACTCCCCAGCTAAAGAGCTCCAAGAAAGTGGTAAGGTAGGAGAGACCTCCCAAGTGGCCAAGAGCACCATGAGAAGGGTCTGCAGGAGCTGGGTGAAGAGAAGAAGCTGCAAGAGCAACCAGCAGTTGCTTGAACGGTGGTTGCAAAGGGGACAAAGCCCACAGGTTCTCGGCACTGGTAAATGATACAACAAGGGGCCAAACACTAGTAAGTAGGACTAAGTGGGACTGAGGTTGGACAGTAGAAAGTTTTTTTTCAATGGGGATATAGTGCAGCTTTCAAAAAAATCCTGTGAAATCTGCATGCTTGTAAGCTTTTGAGATTTATGCCTAGACATCGACACAGCTGACCTGGTCTAGTGTTGGGGATGGTCCCACTCTGAACAGCAGATGGGACCCAGTGATTGCCTGAGGCTCTCCCAGCCAACAAGGCTGTGAGTCTGTGAATGAATGACTTCATTTTTACTCTGATGTATGATACTTGCTGATCTGTTTCTTGAGTCAATGGTGTAGAAAAGCTATCTGACTACCTTAATGAGTATTCAGCTTAATTAGATGTCTGTAGTTTTGACAGTGGCTTTAAAAAGATAAATCCCTAATCTATGGACATAGAGCTTTCATAGTTGCAGTAAAAATTTGTTTGAATTGACAATTATTTATCCCTAAGATTTTACATATTTTAAAAATACTCATCTAACATCATTTGTTTCTTTGCATCTTCAAAAATGAGAGCCCTTAAAAGCAAACATGTCTCTAGCACTTGGCCACTGGGATTGATGAGGATAGTTCATACAATGTGACTCAAGCAGCAAGGCAGATCAAGGGATCCTGATCCCCTTTGCTGGCTGATTCAGTGTGCTACAAGCATAGGAGATGCTGAAAACCTTCAGAAAGAGATGAAACAGGAGTAAGTAGGTCTCAAATTTTTAAATATTCAAATATTTTTCCATCAACTCTTTCCCAAGAGTTTATATTGCATTTACTAAGGTCCATGAACTCATAATTTAAAAAGAACTATTTCCTGTCAGAACTGAAGAAAAGAGAGAGTAATATATTAGGTTTATTCCCAGTAATCAGACTTTTCAATTGGTTTTCTTTTGTCTTACTCACAGTATAAAATTTATTTTTCTGTCTTGTCCTTACTGCTTCTATTCTAATTCCTAATGCAGTAAAGAAATTACTAGAAAAGCATTTCTAACATGAATTCAAGTGTGAAGGCAACCAATCTTAGTTCTGGTTTATATTAGTGCAAAAACAACTACTCTAAATATTGGTATGAAGAAATAAAATTTTACAGAAAATAGTGTAAAGTATATGATCAAAAATAATTACATTTAAGTTTGTGATACACATTTAATATGCAATGATTTTTTTTTTTGTAAGTGTAAAAGTGTTCATATTATGTTAGGGAAAAAAAAATATTGTACTAGTGCACAACACAACATAATGTATTGTATTGACCAGAACAGGTAAATATTTTCCAAGAAAAATAATCACTATATAGGCCATGTGCCTGTTTGCATTGAATAGCATTTCACTGCTAGAACCATAACTTATTGTCAATAATGCATTAAATAACTTTTGTTTTCTTACTGTCTGAAGTTTTTCTCCTCCTTTCTTGGTTTCTTTTTCCACACTGATTTCAAAAGTTTTAACAAACTTAAAACTGCTTTTCCAAAAGAGATAAAAAGGCTTTTGACTGACCACAGTATATTTCATTACCCAACTTGATTATGATAACCTTTAAAATTAGGTTTGTGGTATCAACAGAAGTAGTAGAAAATTCAAAATTCATTTACTAAATGAATTTATTAAACACTACAACCTTTGCTTAAAATTAGTTGTTTACCACCCAGTTCACTTGCCAGATATACAAAGGAAATGCAAAACCAGTTCAGATAGAAACAAGACAATAAATTATTTACACAAAAATGAAACATATGATGCAATTCCTCTGTAACCTTGAATTCATGGACTTCTTTTAGATAAAAATAAATACTTCGACAATACAAAGTAAAGGGCACTGGCAAAAGTAAAAACTTTACTGACTTGTTATGCTTTTATACTTCTGCAAAATGGAGGAAAGCTGTTGCAAACTGATGCATCTCAATGACAAATTCTACCATTTCTCAAGTAACAGAGGCTGCAATGGCCCTGTGGAAGACCAGGCACAGGCACTTGAGCATGTTTTGTCTCAGACACTCTTACTGTTGTGACAGGAAGTGGTGACTGGAAGAGAGAGTCCTGCTAAGGTGGGGCAGTGCTGTTCTGAGCCAATCTCCTTTCCTGGCTTGAGACCAGTGCCCTATGGGCCTCCATCAAGCCCCCCAAATCATCTCCTGAAGGACTCAAGAGGACTGACTGTGTGGGGCAAATGGCATGGAAAATCTATTTCACATAAGTGGTGTGTACCAGATAAATGGTAAAATGATCTGTGCTCCTGCTCTCTTTTTGTCTCTCTCCTTGTCGACCCCAGATCCAGACTACCCCCAGCATCAGGCTCAATGCAGGATCTAACAGCTGGTTCTTTTTCCTCTTACCTTTCTATCTTCCTCCTTTACTTCTCTCCTCTCTTGCTTTATCCTGGCAAATGCAGAAATCTTATTCTACCACTTACTCCACACCTGCAGCTTGTTGTGGGAGTTGGGGGCTTATTAAAGTTAGTTGTAAAAGTTACTACCTGGTTAGCCAATACTTCTGAGACTAAATAGTGGGCTAGTTTGCAGAGTTAAGATGACTAAAAAATAAAGTGTAAGAGTTCAGTGACACTGACATGGACAGGTGTCCACTCTCCACAATAAAGAAACCACAAGATGTGCCATTAAACCCAACCCTAAACAAATTCAAATGATTGAAGTTTTTTGGAAATTCATGGCAAATTTGGGCATTCAAGGTGAAGTGCTGGCTTCCAGGAGATTCCAAGAGAAAATTTCCCCACAGGAATTAACAGGGGATATACCTATGACTATTTTTGGACATGATTTACTAAAGGGGAAGGCACGGACTGATTCGAGGGGAAGGAGATGGGTGTTTGGACTTGCCCCTGCTGCAGTCCAACTACTACAAGCAGCATCATTCTCACCTCCCTCTAAGATAACAAATGTGAAACCTTGTATCTTACCCTCCGGAGCAAAGGAAAGGATTAACCCTGTCTTTAGTGACTTAGGGGGATAATTAGCCCTAGTCAGACTCCTCTTGCCAGTGGGTGTAAATCTAACAGGAAGTGGCAGCTGACCACTGGCTACCAGCATCCGAATGCAAACACAGACCCTTTAACTGCTGCAGCTCCTAATATGGTCTACTTTGGCTATCCAGGAGCAGGATCACCCTGTTTCTGGGAACTATCAACATGAAATATGTATTTTTTTTATAGTCCTACTGCAAGAATCAGTCAAGAACAATTTGCATTGACATGGGAAGGAGAGCAGTACACCTTTACTCAACTTCCCCAGGGATACTGGCATTCAGCCACCCTTGCCTTTTATGCTCCAGCTCAAGAACTGGCCCAAATTGACCCAGGAGAGCAGGTCAAGATTTGCCAATATACTGATGATATGCTAATTGGTTGTCCAGAGGTGGAGGCAGTGGACCAGACTTAGACAAAGATAATTGCTCATTTGGAGGGTTTGGGACTCCATATCCTGACAGAGAAGATTCATCTCCCTTCCTGTGAGGTAAAATTCTTAGGAATCTGGTGTAAAGGCCGAACAATAGGCATTCACCCTGAGACATTAGCACTCTGGATCAAGATGCTAGGAATGATTGGAATGCTAGATCAAGATGCTAGGAAATAAGAAAAAATTGCAACATGCCATACAACTACTACTATTTTGGAGAAAACACATTCTTGACTGTTCCATAATTCATGGAATTAGTCCCTATATGACCTGACAAAGAAAAGGCTGTTTGAGATTGGACACAAGTCCATGAAGAGACTTTGAAACTGGGATATACCAAGCTCTAGGTCCCAAATATCCCACAGACCCCTTGCATATTGAATGGAGTTTTGGCATCCATGGGTTATCAATTCATATGTAGCAGTAAGGACACAAAAGGCCTAGACAACCTACTGAATTCTATTCCAAAAGCTTCAAAAATGTAGAAAAAATTATATTCACCTCAGGGCTATCTGTAGTAAGCATAGCTTTACAGGATGCAGACAAAATATTTAAATGCCAACCCACTGTGTTAAGCAGCCCCTTTCAGGTGTTAAAAGCAGTGACAGCAGGTACTCCACCCACTCCAGTGGTGGCCTAATGTGAAACTCTCAGAAAGTGGTATGTGCAGATAAAACTCCACTGTCATGACCCTGATGTTAAAAAAAGTCCACCAAAAGACCTTCCAATGCAGGGAGTACTAAACTGACCCTGATGGGCTCAGTGTAAGTTCCCCCACAGAAACAGTTCCCCTATTTAGCTCCCAGATGAAAAACCTATGGTTTACTGATGGCTCCTCCAAAAGAGAAGGCAAGATACAGAAATAGTGAGCAGTTGCTCTGCATGGGATAGGTTAACCACAGAGTGGGAAGGGACTACCCAGGTAGGCAAATCCATAGCAGTGTCGAGTTGTATAAAGAATGAAGCCGAAAACATTGACCCCCAGTACGTCTATATTGATTTACGTGCAGTGTTTAAGGGATGCACAGAATGGCTCCCTTTCTGAAAGCAAAATGAATAGGAAGTGAATTGACTTCTAACATGGCAAAAATAAGTGAGAGGAAATCTTGCCTGAAAAAAAGACCAATATGTGGAGTGGGTTGCTGCATATCAAAATGAGGATAATGCAGTCTACTCCTCAATAATCAAGATGACTCTCTTACTTGTCTTGCAGTGGCAATTACCCTAGACAAAGACAGAAAGGATAATCTCCCTTGTCAACAGAGCCAAATGGGAGACACTACTGGAGATGTTCCATATGAAGCAAGGTACTCCAGAACAAAAGATTTGTTCAGGGAAGGTCAGTGAGCTGAGAACTCAGTACTACAACCATTTCAGAGTGCAGTCAGTGCCACTTGTGCCTGGACCACCACCCCTTGCGTGATCCACCCCTTAACCTGAAGAACAAGAGAGGGTTTGGGGAAATATGGCAAATTAATTATACTAGTCCTTTTAACAAATCTGAAGGCAAAAAATATATTTTAGTAGGTGTGGAAGTTGTGTCTGGACTAATCCAAGCAGAAGCCCTTAGCTGAGCCACAGGCAAACCAACACTTCTGAGAAAAAATAGTGGGCTAGATGCCAGAATTAAGACAGTAATAAGGCATAAGAGTTTCCTGACATGCAGATTGGTGTCTTTTGTTCAGCTGACAAGAATTTACCATGAACACCACTGCTGCTTCTGGGTTGTGACAGGCCCTTAACATAATTTTCACTTGTTTAAGCTTTAAACTAGCTGCAATATCTCAGACAGCAGTGAGATGATGTGAAAGCCCACGCCAGCATACATTGGTAGCCAGTGATACAATTAAGGAGGAGAAATTGATATTGCTAAATATCACATTGAAAGAGGAGACATTGAAAGAGAAGAGTGACTCCCTTCTTTGTCTCTTGTCAAGTAGAAAGGCCAAAATTGTGCAGTTGTAACAGACCAGCCATCTCACCCAGTGTCTTGGAGAGGTCATTTCTCCACTTCCACCACTCCCTAAAAAAATAATTCCTGTTGGAGGCATCAGTTACCAGCAATACAAAGTCAAGCCTGGCCCCTTTCACAGGACAGCATCACATCTTCAATGGTGACAGAGATGGAGATTAAAACAAAAGCTAGGAGCCAGCCTTTGCAATTGTTTCTGGAGAAAAGCAGGTGCAGTCTGCAGGCTGAGCCACTGTAAAGGGAGATCTCCAGTGTCAGGCATACTCAGGGAAGATGCCTTAGGACTGACCTACAAGCATGTATAGGGCCATCAGTACCACACCAAATCTTCTGTTTCACTCTCTTCTCCAAAATGTATGCAGACACAGGGAGTGGATGATGCAAAACTAGTGCATTCAGCTTTTTAGCTAGAGGTTGTGCCCTGTATGGAAGAAGTGTCAGCTCCCTTAGCAGCAAACTTCCATCTGCTCTACAGCAATGAAGCAGTGTGATGCACCTGCAATGGACACTTAAGGGACTGAAAGGTACCAAATTCTGGGACAAAGGAAAACTCAGATAAATCTGCTCCTCCAATTCCAACTCAGGCTGCTGATACAGTAAGAGAGGCCATGGGAGGAAAAAAAAAACTCATTCCCACTTCCTAGTTGTATTGATTGATGTGTTTTATCACAGACTTTGAGCTCGTCCTGAGACTCCTATGCTGTTGCACAGTTGCCTTGTTTTGGGAACACTTGCAGGATGCTTGGAAACTCCCATTTTTTATCCAGAAGAGCAGATGACTGCAGTTACTGATAGCATGAGGATGTGCAAGAGCAGTGGCAGAGTACTAAATACTGCAGCAGTTACTGAGGGTTTTCAGCGGACAATGAGAGACTGTAAAGAAGAGATGTTACATGCAAGTACAGTAAGAAAGAAAAAGCTGAAAAATCTCAAAAAAATACATTAAGGGAAATTTTCAAGGGATCAGTTTTGGTGTTAAAAAGACTACAGCAATAGATTAATTTTAAACAATGTCATTTGGATCAATACAGTGTAAAGGGACAAGTGTTTTCTTTTTTACATGTAAAAATGTTCTAAGAGATGCATTTTAATAAATTTAATAAGAATGTGTGGGAAACTTAAGAAAAACACACTCAAAGGATCTTCAAGGAGTTAAAATGTAGGCAGGCTGTTCTTAAAGGCATTAACATTTATGTGAAATGAAAGTTCAAACAAGACCCTTTAATCTTATATATGATTCAAGCCAATAGAGAAATAAAACCCTGCTATGTTAATGGGAGCCATTGCTTCCACTGGGATTGCAGCAAGCCTCATTTTAGTCCTACTTTAATTTAAAGTTTGATTTGCAAACTCAAATTAGTACTTTTTATTTGAGGAAGATTTCTTAAGCTGTATTGAAATTCAGCAAAGATGAATGCTGCTTTCATTCTCATCTCCCAGTTTCTCAATTTTCATGTGCTTCAGATCATCTCACAGACAGCTATTCACTGATCAACATCACTCTGCAGCTACCTGCAGGTTTGTTTCTGCCTGTTCCTCTGCCAGATCACTGATCTCTGTTTTGTACTGCTAGTACACAGTTCATAATACAGTATATAATTCACCACATACAGTATATAACTCACCTTACTCCAGCTTGGGTCTGGAGCATAAAAGCCTTCTGCCACTGAAGGAATTAACCTTTCATTTGTTAGCCTGTTAGAGCACCTCAGCTGATATAGCACAAACAGGAAAATATTTCTTATGATAAATGCACAGGGGATGGGAACAGCCACGGTGATTGCAGTGATTTACCTCGAGCTGCTGGTTCCTGACCCTTTCACTGGTGTGAGGAAAACCCCTCTCAGAGGGCTTCACTACCATCTTGGTACAGGTGAATGCTGCCTGGCCCTCAGAGTCACTGCTAAGGAAGATGCAAGTACCAGTACCCACACAGATTTCAGCTGAAGGGGCTGGAAAGGCATGGGGAGGTTGAAGAAATAGTAACTCTGTATTTTACCTGTGTATTAAGTGTCTAGAGCACTTAGACTAAAGCACAGCTAAATGCTGCAAGACTAATACATAAATCAGTGGTCTTTTGTACTGGTGAAGAGAGATACCAGAGAGGAAGAGAGGCTTCTCTGCTCCCAGTACAGCTTAAAAGTGACTTTCTCTTCTACCCTCACCTAGATGTTTAAAGGATTTCTCTGATGACAGACTTTCAGCATTTAATCAAAAACTGTTTTGTTAACCATGGGTGAAGGGAGATGCTTCTACTAGACCAGACAACAAAGGAACTGTGATCTGAGACATACCCTTGCCTTCGAGGTTTGCTGCTCACACCCCCTACCTGAAGTACTGGTTTGTGTGGCTTTCAGTGGAAGATGGCTAAATGGCACCATTGACCATGCAGAAATCATTATGACAGGAAATTTAAAATTTTTTCAGGCATCTCCATATGATGCTGAGACACCTTTCCAAAAACTCACTCTTATGTCTGCGTTACATGATCAATATTTTTAGAAGAAATATTGTGACATGATCAATGGCTGGATGCACTTCAGCGAGGTCCCAGTTAAGGTTATGAACCTGATATCAGCTGCTACAAGGCACATTAAATACTCTGGACTCAAACAATGAAATATGAATTTTTGTATCAGCCATCCAAAACAAGAAATGCAAGTCATCTTCAGGACTTAGAAGTCTGGCAATTACTGCTTTGGAACAGGTGCTAGAAGCCTTGGCAAACAAGAGGCTGAGAATAACTCCTTAGAGTGACACTGTGGCCTAACTTGGAATATAATTTATGTGGTCCAAATGAAAATTCCTCATTTCACCATATAAGAAATCTGCATTACTTCTTTTGTGTATTTGCATTTCAGATATTAAGTCCAGTTTCAGTGTCCTCAGAGAATTTTGATAGAGGTCACTTAAGAAAGAATCACATTAAACACACTTTAAAACCCCTTAATTTTAGTGAAGATTTCCCTTGCGACCAGGGCAGGTTTTGAAACGTCTTGGTCGGTCTAATAAAATATATATGGTGAACAGAAATTAAATATCAGAAAATAAAGAAAAAGACAGAATCAATCCAGAAAGTGAAGGGAGATTAATTCAGAGAGGAAATACTTTTAGAAATGCATTTTTAGACATCAGAACACATACCAAGGCCTGTCTGTAAGTGGAACAACAAACAAGCAGCAAGTATAAGATAGCAAGCATGGCAATGAACACATAAAGGAGATGCCATTTCTGACAGCAAATTTGAAAACTTATACTGGAGATAAAGCTGAAGACCATAATTCAATGTCCTGAATGTTTTCACATTTGGGTGACATTTTGACCCAAGTGCTGTACTTACTGCAGCAATTTTGCTGAATTAGTCCAGCCACTGACTGCAACAAGGATAAACTGCAGATGAGGAAAGACTGAAATTATAAATCTCACATTTTGGCAGATGTTGTGTTTTTCCCTCAACAGCTTCTGAAAGTCAATTCAAAACAATGCCATAATTTTGTTTCCCCTCTTAGAATGAGCTGAAGGCCGCAAATTTATATTATTAGACAATTCAGGGAAAAAAATTGGAGAAAGGTCTAAACATCAACAGAAACAGCTTCAACAAAAATTTCTGTTGGGAAGAATGTCAAAGTCTGCAATTTACTTGCTGCAAAAAGGGAATAAGGAAAAATGGAAGAAATAAGTTATTCTCCTGTTTTGTGAATATATCTTTTCCTGTAGCTTTTGTGATAGCTCTGGTCTTCAGTGTTCTGGTAACTAAAGTATAATGCTGTATAAAGTCTTTGAGATAGAAAGTATGTTATTCCCTTTATTTGAGTGTTGCACTAGCAAAATGTAAAAATATCTACAGTGGATGGAGTTTTTTTCTTTAAATACTGAATTGAAAGTCATTGTCATGACCACAGCATTCAACTTAAAGTATTAAACTTAAACTACCTATTTAAAAGCCTAACTTGTCCAGCAACTTTTTAATAGACTGGAAAGCCAATCTGATGACAACAAACACCCAACTTCTGTTCCATGTAGGGTCAAATTTATTCCAGTTACTTCTCTTAGGAAAAGTGGAAACAACAAAGTAATAGACACATCACCGTGTTAGTTTAAGTGCAGTTAGGCTTTGATGTCATAATCCCAAATACAAAACTAATTGTGAGCTCAGTAAATAGCTAATTATATTGCACAAGCAGAGTTTGAGTTACTACACATAAAGGGCATTTCAGGCTTTTATGCCCATGATTGGCAGGATGCTGCCTGGAGCTACTGGATTTTCCCAGCTTCCAGCAAGCAGCCTCATGGCACCAAGCCTGCTTGTGTACTCAGCACAGCAATTTGGTTCCAGGGTAATATGTTCAACTTCCCCACATCTGTGGGTTTGTGCCTCTTATGACCAAATTAATTTTCACACATGTTACAATACTGCAGTATTTCCTCATTCTTCAAGAATGATTTACAATTAATCTTTGTCCTGACTCCAAAAAATCCAAGTCACAAAGAAACCTGAGCTAAAGAACAGATTCTCTAGTGCCTAAGAGCAGGCAGGAATTCACACTGCATTGTTCCCAGCCACTAAAGGGATCAATAGCACCCCTCCTGTTTGCACCGACATCTTTTCATAAAACTCCAAGGAAATTCATTATGTTTGTGGTATCCTCAAAACTGAGGAATTGGACTGATAAGCCCAGAAGTTTTTGGAGCCAAGTTAAATAGACAAAGTGACCAAATGCAATCCTTCTCAGAAACCAGGCTAAAAGGGACAGCTAAGGGATTACTAATATTGACCTTTCTAGTCTTCCTTTTTTAGATCCAATTTTGATTTTGCCAACTGGCTACAGTAAGGAAGAGGACAGAGGAAAGGAGAAAAGAATTGCTGAAATAAAAGTATTGTACACAAATCTTATATTGCATTGCCTTGTACACTTCCCCAAGTTACCAGGTTTATAATCTGGTGCTCTACATCATGCAAAGAAAAGCTTGTGGACGCCAAGGAGGACCCAGACTCTGAGTCTGCTGCATACCATACACACACAGTTCTCAAAGGACAGACATTTCCTAACCATAACCTTGATGCTCCATAGGGTAACTAGTATCTCAGTAACAAAATAGGAGGGGAGATATCAAAGGAGCTGTGAAAAAATACATAGGTTTCATGCAAGCAGTGTTTTACTAAGAAGAGTGATTCTGGTTTTAAGACACTGGTACTGACATTAACATACCCATATTCCCCTGCAGACTTTTAGCTGTAGATTTGCCATGACATGACTCATTATGCATGCTTTCTCTTTTCATTGCATAAATTGAACAGGAACTGAACACATAGAAATAGAATACTGCATAAAACGCTAACTGACATTTTCCCTTAGTATTTCCATGCTTTGTCAAAGCTAGAGTCTAAAACAGATGCCATGTTTTTTTCATTGTTCACTGAAAAATTCAATGTTGTCAGAGAAAAATTCCTAGGAAAAGAAGCAAGAGCATATATATGTGAACAATGTATATTGGCTAATCAAAATTTAAGTCCAGCCATACCCAGCCCCTCTGAGGACCAGCTGGGACACAAGGGTGTCTGTGTTCTGCCAAACTTCTAAACTCTTTATGCAGCAGAAAAACACCTTTATTCCTAGGAGTAAAGTCTAATTAGGAGAGTTTTTCTCCTGTATCTCTTCCATTTATAACAGCATTGAGAGGGACAATAAAAGATTTCTTTCAGAAGGATGGTATTTACCCACAGAAACCCAAAGGGAACTGAAGATAGACTTCTTCGTGGCTGTTGATCTTGTTCATATCAGTGTTTCTGCAAGGAGGATGATACTATTCACATTTACTATGTGAGGAAATCTCTGATGGCCATGGGATAGGTCTTGTTCAGTTTAGAATCCAAAGTTTCATAACAAGTACACCAAACTAAATCTCATGCTGAAAGTGGCAGAAACCAGAGTAGATTCTCCTACTTCTCCATGGTAATGCTACTGAGACATAAGTCAGTAATGTAGATGACAGAAGTGTGAAGAAGTGTATCTGTGCGCTGCGGTCACAGGGAAGATGTTCCCCAGACAGCTCACTCCCCGAGCCCGGTGTGCAGTCACGAGAGCAGCCACCCCCAGATCTCTGCTGAGTCCCCCCGGGTGGCGGTGCATGCTGGGGCTCACAGCTCCCTGCAGCAGACGGCTGTGGTGTGGGGAACACAGCAGCAGCACAGTACAAGGGACCAAGGCAAAGGAATAGAGAGGGGTCGCTTGTTTGAGTCCCAGGAAGGTTTATTTCCCCCAAGGAGACAGGAACAAATCACGATAACTGGGGGCAAAAAGGAGGGGCGGGAATAAGGGAAGGACACAACCTTTTACCAACAGGAAGGCATTAGGGGAGGGGTGCAGGGTAAGGGCTATCCAGTAGAAGCCACCAAGGGGAAGGAGTAAGCCCTGCACCCCAATCTTGCTTTGAGGAAGTGATGAAGGACAGTGAACATTTCAGAAGGCATTCTCCAAAAGAAATTGTCACTGCCTGCTCATGGCTTAGATTGTAAAAGCAAAACAGCAATTTTAAAGCAGATTCCACAATCCTTTACAAGGAAAGAAAACCCAAAAAACATCAATCTACCACCCTGAGGATTTCTTCTTTCTTAGTTCAGTAGTTTTGAAACTGATGGATAAAGAAAACCCCCCAAAAAACCTAATCCATGCAGTTGAAACTCCTGAAAGTGTTCCTTGGGAAGGAAACAGAGTCCATGACAAGCCTCACTCCAAGGCAGGGCAGACCATTTCTGAGCTGGATTTGGTCTGTGTTTCCCATGGAAATGCAAGACAGTCTGGAAAGAAGAGCCTGACTTGGAAAGATAAAAATTTCAGCTTTTGAAAGCTATGTTAAAAACAATGAAGTCCTGCAAGTTGAAAGATTCAGTCATTGAAGTAGCAACACTGAGATGCAGAAAGCATGGGCTACATGGCATGCTTTATAGTCATGTAAATTGTCTCTTTTTTACTAAGGTAGACCAAGATTATAAATAGTTTAAGTAACATTTTCACCAGCTTGGATTATGAGTTTTAATTAAGCACAAATGAGTCCCAATTTCTAAACAGATTTTTGTTTTTAAAGCATCTAAAGTAGAACATATAAACACTTGACTAAAGAGTATTTCACAGGTACTTCAGGCCAGCTAAACTGCACTCAGAGGTTATGTATATTTTGTGTCAAGCACTGATCCTGATGCCTTTTTGTCATCAAAATATGGGTGCTGTCTGTGTGACCATTACTAAAATAAAACCAAAGCAGTGTCTAAGTTAATCTTCGTAACATAACTTTTTAAGGTAAGAAACTGAATCCAAATTAACAGGAAGAACAAATAAACCAGCACACCAGCACATCCAGATGCATCAACTACTGAGGGAGGAGGATCCAAGGGGACGAACTCAGAGTTGGAGCCCTGGAGGTCACCACACCACAGTTGCCTACAAGGTGGCGGTGCCCACCCCTGTACCCCGGGGCACTCAGGTGCCTCCCGACCCATCCCTGTGAGGCGACGGGGCAGCCAGAGCCACAAGCAGGAATGGCGCCCTGTGTCCTACTCCTGGTCTCTCAGCTCAGCTTCTCTTCACTAGAAATAAAATTGAAGCAAAAAAAAAAAAAAAAAGCAGTTCCAGTGTCTTCCAGCAATAAAAAAATGTTTGGAAGGTTTAAGACAACAGCAGGAATCAGAATCAATACACTTTAGAAGAACTCCATGCTGTTCTCTTGAAAAGAAAACACTGTTGTCCCGAAACGGGTTCTTTCACTCAGTGTGCAAAAGGCTGAGCCATACAAAGTAGATGTATTTGATTTATTTTCAGTTCTGTGCAGAAAAGGGTGGTAGGCAGTAAATCCTCAAAGCTGGCATACTGACTGTCGAAACTTTCCAGACACTAATGTTGATTGGCTCCCAATTACACAGTCTTCCTGTTAATTAATATTCAATCTTCTATTGGTTGAATGATTGTCTTACTTCATATGCTAATTAGCCCACATGCTCCATCTTCTTTCAAGCTGGTGGCCACTTTTCTTCAGCTGATGCCTTCTCTTCTTCAGATAAATGCTTTCTCGATTCAGTGGGCATGATCTGCTTCTGGAATACCTAGTTGAATAAGTTTGCCTTGTTTAGTTCTTCATAATGTGGCATTATATTGGTCATTTCACCAAGTGTCACTCTGTTCTGTCTGATTTCAGTTATGTACTTAGCTTCTTTCTTCTGTTCTTTTTTCCTATAGCTGCTACAATTAGTGAGACATGCTAAATTTAACTTATCTATTTGGGAGCCATACATTAGAGTAATCAAGTATCACAGCCAACTGAGGGCTGCAATTTCTTTCTTCATTTCCTAATAAGGAAAAAAGAAAAAAAAAAGACATATTAAGAGTCAGTGTGAATACAAGCCTGAGAACCCTGATAACTTCTTCATCAAAAGAATCAAGAATCTGCACATACATAGAAGCATTAGTAATATTTAGCCAATACATGTACTACCACCATCACATACCACCATCTTTCTAGTCCCACTAGCTTCAAACATGTCCTTAGGCACCCAAAACAGAGAGTAGGCCAGAGAAACTGCAGGGATCTATCTCAAGGAACAATGGATCTCTATCAAGGTGCTTTCAACAATAAAAAAGAAGACAGCTCCTGAAGAGCCACTACTGAAAGCTGGAACTAAAGCTAAAAGTAGACATAGAAAATGAACCAAAAAATCAAATCCAGTCACAAGAGCACACAAACCCTGATATAACACAAACAAATCCCCCCTCATGCTAAAACACATTATTTTGCTAGATGAGAGAAGGGCACATTTTTCAGGAATAGCCTCCTTGACTAAAGAGAAGAGGCTTCCTCTTTTTTTTAAGGCAGATTTAGAAGCATAAAGAATTTTGTGCATAAACATCTGAAAGACAAATGGATTCAAGGATCTTGAAGACTGAATACTCAATCTATCTAAAACAACTTAATATTGAGAATGCCTGCCTGGGACCATGGATGCCAGTGGAAGATTTCTGCTGAGTTCCAACAACTCAGAAATCCTCTCTCAGAGGAGGAGATTAGAGAGTTGGACTAATTTGCATCAAACCATCGTAGGCAGAAAGCTCCCATATAATACGAAAGATGCTTGAGCCACACCAAGTTAAAATGAAAGTCTAGTGAGCCTACAGAAAAGCCTGAAATTCTTGCAATGTTTCATATTTAATTTCTTTTCAAGAATAGAATGAGGGCTATCCAAGTGTTACCATGTGTACCTGCCTGCAAGGGAATAAATAGGAAGTGGCAGACTGAGAAGAGTGTTCTCCTTTTAGAGCCTGCCCCACCCCAGAAAAATTCTTCAGAAGGACTAGTGACAGATAGATTAACTGTTTTCGGAGGCCTGTGTAGGTGGACCCATTGCCTTTTGCTGCCGAAATTGCCAACAATTATGCCAAATTCAATAATGGGTTTGCAATAAGTAGATGTCTTTTATCCTGAAATGAAAGTCTTGTAACAGAGGCAACTAAGCAATAAAGAGTGATAAATACTTGTGACCACATACATATGCATAATATACATATACATAATACCATGTGACAGAAAGTGCTATAAGACAAAAAATTACCTCCACTAATTGGGTTTTGTCTGGATTGTCCCGCTGTTGGTAAATGCACATACTAAGAACAGAATATAGTTTTGCCATGCTTGATATACTGACGTTCTCAGTTGCTGCGACGACAGCATCCAACACTTTCTGAAGAAAAAGAAAAGTGGAAACTACAATTCATAATAGGACAAGGTATGTCCTACATTCATATATTGTTAAATAAAAGTGGTACTTCAGAGATTAAATATCTCACAAGATTTAACTGGAGAAGACAATTTCTCACACTTCAAACAAAAGGAAGGTTTAAAGTTCAGACAATATTTTCTTACTCGTCAATCTATGACATCAACAATCATAACTGCCAATCAACTGCCTCCAGAACAGTGGGGAATGACAAAATCCACTTTGTTATAGAGTAGCTGCCACTGAAAAACCATGGTGTTATTTACTTAGAAATGCAATACAGGGCCCTGAAAAATATGTCTTTGGAAGCCAGGCTACATATCTTCCAGATACAGCTGTGCCAGCTGGAAACAGAAGCTCCTTAGGTGCTCACCTCTACCCATTAGCTGGATGTTACTGTGCCAAACACCAGCTAGCTCCTACCTTTCAACTCCGGAGTGGATGAACTAGCAGAATGACCACCTGTAGCAAACTACCAATCTGTCACACAGTCCCTTCTGTTGAGATGTGAATGTGATAATCTGTGGAAATGCAACACTAGCGAGCTAGTGGCACCACTGTAACTCTGTGTTGTGTGAGGTTGTGAAGATATAGCTTAAGAAAGCAGCTACACCAAATGAAAATATTACTGTCTCACAGCTGCTTGCCATTAACTCAGCCCTGCTCAGATCAGTTAGCACAACATTTGAGTATTTCCCTGAACTTCCTTCTATCCAACGTGCAGCTAAGAGGCACAAAACCCACACAGTGTGCTTTCAGCTGCTGCAAACACAACACATAGGACATGACAGAGGTGCATGGCCAACATCCCCGGTGAAACGACTTCTAATTGCTGCCACATAGGTGAGTGCATGCTTTTCTATTTGTTCATCAAGTTTTATGCCTATTACCAAGCAAATAAACAAACAGAAACTGCCATCAATCAAACCAACTTAACAAACCCAAACAAATAATATAAAAATCTATCCCATACAAAACCAGGCAGATATATTTTGGAGGTTCACCCAGCTTATTGACTTCAGGACAGTTCCAATGAGGTTCTCAGGTACAAGCACCAAGTTTCAGTGACACTCATGTTAAGGAAACAAGTTTTCTAAACAGACATGCTTCATGACTGTAGCTTTCTCCTCACAGCTGAAAAATATATTGTCGTGGTTTGACACCAGCTGCAGAAACAACTGTTACAGTCCCTTAAAGGCTGATTTTTTTTTCACAAGCTATATATCCCTCTCATAAATTGTTTGCACTGGCATTGGTTAGCAAGGAAATTAATTTACAACCATAAAGAAAATGTCCTACTTCAGTATTAACAAAATTAAAATTAGACTTACTCTGAGCTCAGAGTAATCCACAAACACTCCTTTTTTTTTAATTTTGATTGCTTTCTTGTCCAATACTTGTGGTTGCCCATCCACCTGAGAACATCTTGCAGGAGGGTGTGCCTGTGAATCTGGAATGATGCAAATTTAAGTCAGGATTTCTCTTAATGTGGAATAGAGTATTTGCTAAGTATCCTCTACCTGAAATAGGGGACCTCTCTGAAATAACAGAGAAAAATTTTAGTCAATTCATGGCGCTTAATTGCAAGTACATGAAAGATGATTGACAGAGAATTATCACCAAAGCAAATACTATATTAGCTGTAAATTTACAGTAACAAAATTTTATATGTAGAAAGTCCTTACCTGTACTGTTTTTTGATGCAGGGGGTTCAGCAGCTTGCTTCATAATCAAGTTCTCATAAAACCCTTTTCTTTCAGCACAGGTAGGCCGTGGGATATTGAAAACTTCTTCACGATTAGTATTAAACAATGTTTTTATCTAGAGCATGAGAAGAAAAGAGATTTCAGATATAAGGCCAAACAATTTTTGTATTTTCTATTCCAAACAGATGAGTATATTTTTAAATTACACTTAATACTCATCTAGATAAAACAAGTGATTAAAAGTTAACTTCTTGGCCTTAAAAGGCTAGATTTCCATATCACTGCAGACTAAAATACCTTCTCTAATCAACCTTCTCGAGTTTAAGATCCATGAAAAAAGTATGATAAACCAATCAGAAAAGGGTGACATTTACCACCCCAAATACTGCTTAGTGTACATTTACCCAGCTTGATGTCCTTTAGCTTGAATATTTATGACAGCTACAGAGGGAAGAGCCAGGGCTCAGAAGACAAGTGCCAACTTTTTGGTAATGTGGAGGTTTGTGGGGTTTTTTGTTTGTTTGTTTGTTTAATTTTATTTTAGAAGGCACTTATTAATTTTATAAAAACTTTGCTACTTAGACAAAATAATCAGAGCAGCATATTACTATTTTAAACACCTTCTTTTAATGAACACTCTCAGATTCTAGAAAGCACATTCTTAATTAATTTTGTTACAAAATACAACAAAAAATTGATTTCCAAGTTGCTTAAACAGAAGTTAGTCCTTAGCTTTTTAATTTGCCAAGTTTCCACCTAGATGAAGAAACTGATTTTTTTGTGAAATAATTTAAATTAGAAATTACATTCTATCACTAACAGTGTGACCACAGTACTTTTTCAGTAAAAATGTTTTCAGAAAAACAGTCTTTTTCCCAGCTACCTTTCAAGCACTGTGTATTCTTTACTGAGTACACACCAAACCATCCTGAAGCTACTGAACTGGTTGTCTGAAGTGTATCTATGTCTGTCTCACAAGTCTCACAAGTGTGTGAGAAGGGAGAAAAAGTTGAGCCAAAGTCGATCTCTTTTCTCAGAAAACACTTTAGACCAATGCTTTCAGCATTGTTTAATCTCAGCAAATTTTAAAAGACAGTGTTCTGGTGCCTTAGTAATAACAGCATAAATCTGCTTAAAAGCAGCAAAGTACTCCAATGTTGTAAGTTAACAAGAAACTGAGTAACAAAAAAAAAAAGTATTGACAGAAATACCTCTTCAGGGAGATCTTCATGTGGCACATCAGATGTTGCAAGGAGCAAAACTGGAGTAAAGTATGGAATGTTATTCAGCAATCCTGTAAAAGTAGCTTTCAGTGTAGGTCCAAGAGCCTCCCACCATGAAGGGATTTGTGAGATATAAATGATACTTGGTGCTGTTCTTTGAGCTTCTCGTATCAACTGGTAAAATAAAAGCTTGGATAAGAAAATTGCATCATGTAGAACAGGCCACTAAGTAACTACGTATCAGTCAGACTATCTTGTGAAATAGGAGTGCATAAAGCCAAGACATCAAGACAAACCAATAAATGAACAATTCTTTAACAATAAGGTGACATTTTCACTTTGACTCAAACATAGATATTGCTATGCAGACAGAAACAGATCTGAATCAGATTTCAAAACTACTTAGGGGTAAGATAACTCCTAAAGACCCTCAAAACTCAGATGATGTGATGATGTGCCTGAAAAATCAAGACTAACTCTTCAGCAAGAAGTGTTGGAGAAATCACTACACAACTGTGACTGCGCCATTTCAGTGCACACAGTTCAGTGTGGGCCCATACCCACGTTAAACTGGAGCACAGCCTGAACAAAAACCTATGTGAAAAGATGAGGGCTAATACAGTAAAAGAAGCCTGGTCATAAATCACAATTTCAAGAACATTTTATAAGAGGTAACGAGTCCTTAGCCTGCCTGAGGAGCTAAATCACTCAAAGCCTCTCATTCTTCTCATTATCAAAGTATCCATCAGACCAGATGATGTGCTTTAAAAGACCACAAACCACTGCCTACACATGGCACTTCAGTCACAGAAAAGGACATGAATCTACTGCACGAGGGAAGCAACAGTCCTTTCACATGGCAAATTTCACCATTTCAGAGTAATATACAGGGAGTTCCTGTCACAAATGTGTAGACATGGTATTTATATAGCCATAGCGCAACCATGACATAACAAAAAGAGAATTGCTCCTCCTGTGTGGCAATGAGTATCCAGTCACGTGATGTGCCTGTCATGACTTGTACAGCTCTAAAACACTGCTAATAAAGATAAAAATATTTGAATACAGCGATGACAAGTAATTAAATTGATTTCCTGCCTAAAAGTGAAAAATCAAAACTGCAGTAATCTGCTTCTATTTATTTTTTCTAGTTAAGAGACACACATCAGCTTGCACATTTAAGCATTCCATGAATTGCAATGCTTTCATTGCATTTCACTGCAGCAGTACAAACTGTATATGTATATTCAAAAAAACTTTTCACAAAAACTTTGGCTGACCTACAAAAACAATAAAAAAGAAGGTTACAAAAAGGGCATGACGCCATCAAGCTGATGCAGAGCCAACTACTGGCAGCACAGAGATTTAAGAAGCATCAAAAACAACTTTTCTGGATCCCATCAAGACCAGCAGGATTATTTGCCACAAAGAGAGGCTTATTAGCAGCACCTCCCATCTTCCCAAGCTGCTAGCAACATCCTCCATCTTTCATTTCAAATAGAAATGAAACATAGCTATCAACAAATGTCCTTATTCAGTATCATTCCATCTACAAGAAAAATGAATATTCAGACAAAAGTAACCATATAACAGCAAATTCAAATCAGGTCAACTCCATTAAGAGTGATTTGTGCTTATTTCACTGGTTTATACACAGTTCAAGGATCCTATGAGAACAACAACAGCAATAAAAAAAAGATACCTGTGAACATGTTTCTTCCTGTGATGTGGTGCTAACAAACAAGGTGGGTAGATCTAGTGTATAAGCTGGAAACTTTTCCAGGGCATGTAATATGGCAGGTGCCAAATCAAAAGCCTGCCCACATCCTGGCTCTTCAACTAGTAAGAACCGTGGCCTGAAAGATGTTGGCTGGTAAGAAGGATTTCTACAACAATAAAAAGAAAACAAGTTTGAAAAAGAGCGATGAAGAGACACACAGATGTTAAATATTTTTCCCATACTTTTTTTTTGTAAATATGCTCCATGTTCTACTAAATAATAAGTTGGTCGGTGATTCTGTGATCAAGAAGACCAGTCTATTTATCAAAGTCTATTTTCTTAAAAATTGGTATCACTCCTCTGCTGAAAAAATCCTGCCAGTTCCCAACATGTCTACTATTCCTCTGGCTAGGTTAAGTAACAGTTCTTAAATCCCACAGGGTGAATGTCCAGGCAAATATACACAAAACAGCTGGTCAGTAACCTGATAACAGGGCAAAATAACTATTCTTACAGCTCAAACCAGTCTGGGTCTCTTTACTGTCCATACACAATCATTTTCAGCTCATTTTGACTTTAAGTGAGAACTCTACACCTATCAAATTTACCTAAAATTTGGTCACAGCTCTCATGGAGATGGTGGGAAGAAAGGGGCAAAACCAAATTTCTAGAAAAAAAACTAATGTGGGTACTGAAACACATTATTTGTATCTGGAGAAGAACATGACTCGACTGCTTAAATTACAGCGCTACACTAAATATGTGTAAGATTTGTATTAATTTTATTCATTAGTCATTCATTTTATTCATTTAGTCATTCTAGTTGTTTCATCTTTTACTTGAGCATTAATTTCCTAGTCATCTTGCTTTACTTGCATGAAATACACTTGTGAAGAGGTTTGTGCATTTTCCCACCACATTACTATTGTGCCTTTACTTGCTGAAGTAAAAGATCCTAGAAACCTAGTGAAGCTCAGCAAGTCATATTTTATGGGCAGCACAGCCATAGGAAGGGAGAAAAATATCTGACAATAATCTATTTTAAAAATTACTGGACTATGTGACTTCCACAATTAAAATGTCAAAAGATAACAAAAAATCAGTAGGGTAAAGGTAAAAAACTGAGACATTTAAATAGTTCTCACATTGATTTAACAAACCACTTCTTGATTTGTTTCTGATACGTAATTTGCTACTGGTTCAACCATTTTGGAAGGTAGAAGGGTAAAAGATGGCTACATAAATCCACAGAGATATTTTAAGCTAATAAGATAGAATAAGCATTTTTTGGGTCTTGAGTCTTTGAAGGAATGGTATGGATTAAACATGGTTTAATAGTCTGTGAACCAGTTGGACTTAGTAAAAGAGGTCTGGGCCAATCAGTTTGACGAGTCAGGGCAGTGTAGTCAGAACCGTTAGATCTAGTACCCAGTTGGATCTTCACGGTTGAATTCCTGCAAATATTGATCACCGCCACACGCACCCTTAACTCCTTCATCTAGCAGCCCTCACATATTTACATAACATTTTACAGATGCAGCCTTCTCAAAAATGTCACTATAAAGAGGACAAACATGTACCTGCTCAAAGAGCAGATTTCTGCCTTTTTGCTGTCAGGCTTCTTTTCAGAGACTGATGATGAGTCATCATCACTGTCAATCCCATCATTCCCTGAAGCAGGATTTAAAGACAAGAGAAATTTGTTTATCTTTACTGAATAGTTAATATCTTGCTCTTGCTTTAATACACCTTTGAAATCAATGCTGGAAAGCATTTCTCTTGCATTTTGTTATTTGAATGCTATTATCTGAAGAGTACACCCTACCACAGATCTAAGGAGATTGTACAAGTATATACTAAGCCGTCCTATGTCCTATGATTTGCATCAGGTATTATCTCTCTATTGACAAACACTTGGGAGGTTTTTTCCTTAGAATAAAGATGATCAGGAACAACTTCTGTAGTGCCTAGATACCAGAAAAACCCTTCTGTCCTCATTTAAGCATTTATTTACTATATTCATAATAATTATTGACTATATCAGTGGACAAAGACATCATTTATCTGGACATTATCTATATCAGTCCAGACATCATTTATCTGGACTTCTGTAAAGTTTTTGATATAGTCCCCCACAGTGTCCTTCTCTTTAAATTGGAGACAGATGGATGTGATGAGTGGACTGTTAGATGGATAAGAAAGTGGGTGGATGGTCACATCCAGAGGGTAGCAATCAATTCCTCAGAGTTCCAATTGACATGAGTGACAAGTGGTGTCCCTCAGGGATTCCTACTGGGACTAGTGTTATTTAATATCTTCATTAGTGACATAGATGAGGGAATTGAGTGCAACCTCAGTAAATTTGCAGATGGCAGCAAGCTGAGTGATGCAGTTGACACACCTGAAGGATGGGATGCCATCCAGAGGGATCTGGACAAGCTCAAGAAGGGGGACAACGGGAATCTCATGAGGTTCAACAGGTCCAAGGTCAAGCTGCTGCACCTGAGTCAGGGTAATCCCCAGTATCAACACAGGCTGGGCAGGAACAGATCAGGAGCAGCCCTGCTGAGAATGACTTAGGGCTGCTGGTGCATGAGAGGCTGGATATCACCTAGCAATATATTCTTGCAACCCAGAAAGCGAATTGTGCCTGGGGCTGCATCCAAAGCAGCTCAAGGGACAGGATTCTGCCCCTCTGCTCTGTTCTGGTGAGACCCCACCTGCAGTGCTGCATCAGCTCTGGGATCCCAGCACAGAAAGGACATTGACCTGTTGGAGCACGTCCATAGGAGGGCCACCAAGATGGTGAGACAGAGGGAGCACCTCTCCTATAAGGAAATGCTGGGAAAATTTGGTTTGTTTAGCCTGGAAAAAACAAGGCTTCAGGGTGACCTACTTTTGGATTTCCAGTACCTGAAGAAAACCTACAGGAAAGATGGAGAAGGACTCTTTACAAGAGAATGTAGTGGGAGGATGAGGGGGAATGGGTTCAGACTGAAAGAGTGTAAGTTTAGATTGGATATTAGCAAAAAATTCTTTACTGTGAGAGTGGTGAGGCATTGAAACAGGTTGCCCAGAGAAGTCATAGATACTCAGTTCTTGGAAGTGGTCAAAGCCAGGCTGGATGGATTTCTAAGCAACCTGGTCTAGTGGAAGGTGTCCCTGTCTAAGGCAGGGGGGTTGGAACTAGATCACCTTTAAGGTCCCTCCAACACAAATCATTCTATGATTCTACAATTTGGAAAGAAGTGCCTCATATGTGAAACCTCAGATCCAGCTCTGAAACAATTAATGGGATGTGAGCTACTGTCAGTAACAGGAGGCTCCAGTAGGGAACCCACAGTTCTCCACTGACACACAGCTCCCACTCTGCACACTCTGCAAAGTATAACAATTAGATGTCATTGTAATACCTTGGTTCTTCAGTGCAAGCTTTGCATGGGGAAATGGTCTCTCCAAGGCTTGTAAAATTCTTTTCAGGGTGTTTTCTAACAGTGGCTTTGAAATAGATGGTAGTGCTCTCCCAGGCGAAGCCCCAGCTCTCTGTGATGCTGGAACAATCTTCTGCATGGCCATGGCGAAGTCCTTTGCTGTTACTTTAATCGATCTGGCATCTATCTTCAGTCTTTTGTAACTCTCGTGTATCTGCGGATAGCGGCGGCGCAAAGCGCAGAGCCCAGCTTCGACACATAAGGCTTTAATATCAGCACCACAGAATCCTGACAAACAAATCAAGAACCAAGTGTTACGTCAACATATATGTGTGTTATATAGGTTAAAAAGTGTCTGGATGGCCTGGCCAAGAGTGTTGGTGAATGATGCTACATCCAGTTGGCAGAGGGTTCACTAGTGGTGTTCTCCAAGGCTCAGTCCAGTCCTTTTTAAAATCTTTATCAATGATGTGGATGAGGGGATTGAGTACACCCTCAGTAAGATTGTGGACAACACTACATTGGGTGGGAGTGTTGATCTGCTAGAGACCAGGAAGGCTCTGCAGGGGGATCTGGACAGGCTGAATCAATGGGTAGGAGGTTCAACAAAGCTAGGTGCTGGCTTCTGCACTTCAGTCACAGCCCCATGCAATGCTACAGGCTGGGGGCAGAGTGGTTGAAAGCTGCCCAGGGGAAAAGGACCCACATTGCCGTCAAACCCACCAACAGATTTCTCAGCCAGGTCTTCAAGTAAGTTGTCTGATGGCTTCAGGGTCCAGTCTCGTGTGTGAATTTTGAAAATTTCTAATCTTGCCTAGAAACAAAATGGTTGCATTTTAGATTGCCTTAAGTTTTCTCTTAAAAAAAAATCACAACACAAAACCTCCAAACCTCTCACACTAGTACAAATACTTTTGTCTGCTAAACTTCTAAGTATTTTAAACGTCAGTTATTAATACACTTGCTTCTTCTTCAAGCAGAAAATTTAATAATTCTTACATCAAACTCTTGTGGAGGATGCAGTGAAACAAAAGGCAAGTGCATCTTCTATAAAAATGAGTTTTATAAGCATGAGACTTAATGATTTTGAAGAACAAATTGTAGTAAAAGCCTCATCTGCAAATGGACATTTTACATCAAAGAAAATTCTCTCAAATTTTGCAAAATTTCACAGTGACAGTTTCAGTAGTTCATCAGATTTGCTTTTCTGCCAGTTGATTCAAAGAAGAAGAGTCCTAGTCCATTTAAAATCGCTACAGATGCTACCAAGAACAAAAACTATGTCTCAAAGTACTGTCACTCATCCAGAAAATATCAAACATCTCCCATTCTCATCTCTGATCCTAGTAAGATTTTCAGTGAAGTCTCTCCTGGTACACAGATTGATTATGGCACACTTCTAGAATTCTTCCACAGCAGGGAATTGTGTATTAGATCTGTTTCATGGCACCTTGTCTCTTGTTCCTGAGAGCAGATAAATACCAGATACAAATGTTCCTGCTAAATGCACTGTTTTGTGCACTTTTACTAGCCTTCCATCCAATTAGCCTTTTATCCTTGCTCCAAAATTTGCCAAGAAATATCAGTGATAGCCAGAGAAAAAACACAAAAGCAGGGTTACAGTTTTGCATACCATCTCTCTCCCAAACATCCCCACACCAATATTTTTGATTGCTATTAAACAAATTTCTTCACTGCTTAGCTATTGCCATTGAACTCGAAGTGCTGCACCACTGCAGTGCACTTCATATCTTTGTCCAAGAGAGAAGCAACTACTTGTTGACATCATCTTACTCCTATATATATTCAGCACGAGGCTTGCCCTTCACAGTACAATGGAATGTCTTCAGATATCCCTCTTGTGTCCAAGCTGTACACTACAGATGGAGACTTGCACTGCTCTGCAATGCTGCCTTTTTACAGGGGTTTGTCATAAAGATGGACTTTGCCACATCAGTTTGATTTGAAGTTCTGACCTCTTTGTTTGGCAAGTTGAAGCGGAATTCTCGTTCAAAGCGCCCAGGTCTTCGTAAAGCGGGATCTATGGAATCCAGTCTGTTGGTGGCTCCTATCACCACAACCTCTCCTCTGCTGGCTAAGCCATCCATAAGTGTCAGAAGTGTCCCCACAACAGAGCTAACAGAAAAATATAATTTTCATTCACCAGTTTAGTAAATTTTCTTCAGTCCCACATAACCTTCTCCACTGATCTTTCAAATAGGACAGGTTTTTATTGACAAGATACTGATCAGTGAAATAATTATTTTAAGACATAGAAAAATACAGATAAGGTAAGACAGACCTTGTACTGATATCAAGCTTAGTGAATTGTTTCCATTTATTGTTTTAAAATCATCTGAAATTCACTAGCACTGAATACTAGTTTTCAGGTTAAATGAAGGTGTCACATCAAGATAAATTGGGTGTAGTCTTCTTTTCACAAAGATTAAACATGTCCTACCTGTGAACCTGATCTTGTTTGCTGGACCGTACAGGAGCAAGAGCATCGATCTCATCAAAGAAAATAATTGAAGGTCGCATCTGGTAGGCCTACAAAGAAAACACAGGAACACTGACATGAGGAAAACAGCACTACTTGAAAGAGAAAATGCATGAAAGACATTATGGTTGGAAAGGCATTGGAACTAGATTTTTCAGACTAGCATCAGGGATCTCTACTGATTAACCTAATGTGAAACAGCAGCTTGTCAACAGAAAAACAGAAAACAGCAGCCTGTCAAGCCACTGAGACTGGGTGACAGGAAACAAATCATACCAGTAGTTTTTACTGCCATTTGGCAACCATGAGAACAGAGATAGGACTCAAAGTTTCTGGAAGTGACTTTCCATTACTAATTTAAATGAACATGTTTTCACCCTGCATCTGTTTCCCTCTCACCCAAAGCTATCATCTCTTGCTTCTTGAGGCCATTTTTGTGACTGAGTTGTGTGTATGGTGAAGGGTTTTTTGAGGGTGGGGGTGGTGGTGGTGATTTTCTTGTTTGCTTTACTAATCATTTCGATACATCTCAAGAGACTCCACTGAGAAAGGGAACACTGATAATCCCATTTCAGTGGAAGGAGATTACAAAACATAAAAATGAGTGAGTTCTTGACTATAAAGTGTTAGTTATAATTCCAACAGAACACATGGCATGTTTCAACCTTACCTGCTCAAACACTAAACGAAGCTGTCGTTCAGATTCTCCTACCCATTTACTCATGCAGTCAGCAGCACTTCTCATAAAAAAGGTTACTTTCCTGTCACCTCTGCTACACTCATTAGCAAGTGCTCGAGCAACCAGGGTCTTTCCAGTCCCTGGTGGACCATAGAATAAACAGCCTCTACAATTTAAAAGAAATATTTTTTTAAAAAATTCACATAAAGAAGAAATGTCATGGAAATCTATTACAACCCCCATCCCTAAAATATACAACTCTGCTCTCCTAAGCTGAACTTCACGGATAAGATAGTAACAGCTGAAGTGTGAGAAAAGCGAAAAGTCAAAAGAAAATTCTGCAAGGCAGCAAACAAAATAAATATAGAGAATAATGCACATGTACAAAATCTTGAAAAAAGATAGCAGCATCCCAGTTCTGACACATCAACAGAGATGGCTGCAGTAGAGTGGAGCAAAACAAGAGCAAATTTCCAATGCAGAATCTGAGACTGTGCTAACTTAGGAAGCATAAGTCCATTTTTCAATGATAAACTGCATATTCATTCTTGTTTTCATAAAAGTCAAGATTTGAGAGTAAAGCATTTCATTCTCCCTTAAAAAGCTTTGAGTTACTGGATTTGGTCTCCCTTTGCTGGTGATTGAGGAAGAGGAAGTAGTCTAAAAATGGGAGGTTATTCTGCATTTCTGTATTTCCATCAACTAGAAGAGCCAATGCACTGCTGCTTCAAAAATAATCTCAATTAATAAAGAAGCAAAATACAGATTTTCTTCTGTTTGCAATACTTTTAAATTACTGGAAGCAAATAATTTAAAGTCCTATTTCAATATACCATGACCAAGGATATATAAAGCTATGAATCTCCAATAATTTAATTTCATAACACAGAACTCGCTTAGCTGTGTAAGAATGGGACAGATTCTTATTTTAGCCCAAACATAAAAAACACTGCAAAGTTCTAGTTGCAAGTCCCATCAATTGTAAAACTAATACCTGAAAATACTTGGGGGAAAAAAAGAGTTGGTGTAAGACAAAACCATACTTCCACAAACCAAACAACAGTCAACTAGCAGCAGATAATGCCTTCATACTCACAAACTGCATGCCAAATCCACTTGCATGCCAGATTCTAAAGAAAAAAAAATCTCCAACTCCACCTTTTAAAGGCTAGTTTTGCCACACAGTAAATCTCTGAACCTACATATATGATGTATTCTATCCTTTTTTTTTAATTACTTTTGATTAGTGCTAAAAAGAACCATAAACACTGCTGAAAATTTTGAAGCATGGAAACGTTGATACCCCAGTTGGATATTCTCCTGAAAATAACTTAATTAAGAACTTATCATTTTAAATGGTGTTTCTTACCTTGGAGGTTTAAATTTCAATATCTCAAAAACATCAGGATAAAGCAATGGCAAAATGACCATCTCTTTTAAAGCTGAAATGTGGTCAGAGAGACCACCCACACCATGAAATTGTGCCTAAAGATGAAGTCAACAGAACATGTGTTAAAGAAAGCTGCAACGCCTATAAGGTTCCATCACCAATTAGATGTCAGCACTAAGAGAATGTTAGTAGGAATTTGCAAATCACTTGAGAGAAAACTGTAAGTCAAAGCAGCTGTAGATGGCCCACTACTGGAAGCTTCCATAAATACTGCAAATGTCTCACTGACGCCATGAAGTAAAAATACTTACTGAACCATCTATTTGCATTTGTTCTGCACCAGCCAGGCTTGCTCCAATTTTCATGTGATCCATGTGAACTTCATTTAAGTTGCCTTTCTGAGTTGCCTCAGTTTTCATGTGATCATTTGGAGCTCCCTTTATGTCATCTTTCTGAGAGTTGGCCGAAGGAGATCTAATTTGAATTAAGGAGAAAGGAAAAAAGTGCTTTCTAATTTATGATGCAGTTAGATGATTTTTGATTTTCTAATGAAAGCAAGTGAATTCAAAAGATCTTACAAATGAGCATAAACTTCCTAAATAGTTATTAATTTCAACTGTTTCACATTTAATGGCCATGAGTAAATAAAGTACTTTAATCTGAGTTAATTATTTTAACAACTCTTAGCACTTAGAAATATGAGTATTGTAACTTATAATTTAGAATTTCATCAGGCATTTTTCTTGTTTAAGGATAGTTTCATATAGAAACATGAACTCTCTCATGAGTGATTGAATTAAAAAGCCATTGAAACTTCCATACAGGCTCTCCCTGTAAGTTGTGTTCAGTTCTAATAAATTGTACCCTTCAAGATTAAATCTTAAATCTTAATTTGTACACCCTTCAAGTCTAAGATTTTCAGAGGGACATTAAGGCTTCCATTCCAGAAAAAATGAAATTTCAGTTACACAATCTCAGCCACAATACTCATCACCACCTTATCAGTGACCAAAAATACAGGATTTTCAAATAAAATCTAAGGACTAGTAAAAAGGATGGCCTCCCCTGCAGTGTATGTTTCCCTTATAACCTCAGACTACCACAGTAGGAATCTGCAATTATATTAATCTCTAATTACCACCAGTCCAAAAAAACTTGAAAGCATTATTCAGTCATATGAACAGCACAAAACACATCAGCACATATCAACAGTACTCTTAAAAAGGAGAACTAGCATAAACCATACACCAACCTTTTAGGTTTTTTGCTTGAATCTCTCTCTTTGACAGGTGAAGTATGGTTGGACGGGCTTAGGTTACGTTTTCTTTGATCTGTTGAAAGCAAAGAATTTAGAATTTGTTGCGAACAAGTTTGAGAGAAACCAGGATAGTCAAAGGCAGAAAATGGGACAGGTATTATCCATCTCTAAGTTCAGGGAAAGTTTCAAGGAGGGGATGTTGAGTGCTTTAATCAGTGCACAATAGAAGTAAAAAGACACACATATGATTTTTAAGAAAAATTGAAAACCACGAGAGTAAGATTATTGAGCCTCTTTAACTGCTATTATTTTAAGGGTAGATAGGTAATTTTTTTTAACTGAAAAGCAACAATAAGGATGCCAAATGGAAAGAAAAAAATAGAATGCACACAGGATACATGCATTCAATTAAATTTGCTGGCAGAATGAAGTAAGAAATATAAAGAGAAGTTTGTGTGCATATATTTTCATAAAAAAGAAAAAAAAAGAAAACCTAAACCAACAACTCCTCACTTTCATACAAGAAATTAGCTCTCAAGAGAAACTGTATAATATATAGTTTTGTAGAATGTACTCTATTGGGTCTGGCTGAGATGGAGTTAATTTTCCCCACAGCAGCCCTCACAGTGCTGTGCTGTGCCTTGGTAGCTGGAAAGGTGTTGATAACACACCAATGTTTTGGCTACTGCTGAGCAGTGCTGGCACCGCATCAGCGCTGTCTCCCCAAATTTCCACTCCCAAGCAGTAGGCTGGCAAGATCCTGGGAGAGGACACAGCTGGGATAGCTGACCCAAATTAACCAAAGGGATTTTCCATACCATATGACATCAGCTTAGCTATAAAAAACAAGAAAAGTAGGAGGAAGGTGGGGCTTTTTTTTTCTAAAATGTTTGCATTCTGGAGCAGTCGCTACACATGCTGAAGCCCTACTTCCTGGGAAGTGGCCAGACATCACTTGCTGATAGGAAGTAGAAAACAAAACCTCCTTTTTTTCTTTGTTTGTGCACAACTTTTTCTTTTGCTTTGGTGAACTGCCTTAACCTTCAAGTTGTCTTCCATCTTATTTTGTCTCCCCAGCTCAGCTGAGAAGCAGGGGTGATAGAGCAGCTTGGTGAGCACAGGTGTCCAGGGCAGCTCAGCACACCTACTTTCCAATGGAGATTCATAGCGCTCAACAGCTTTCCTCCGCCGGAAGGAGCGACGCAGGCCATTGCCTTCTTTTCCTTCGTTTCCTTCTGGTGAAATCATTGCACATCAACAGCATGTTAAGTTGTGTAAGTACTGTTGCAAATGTGATGTATTCAAAACACACTACATGACATATTACCACCTGTCCACAATGTTTTATCTTTTAAGCATTTTGGAAAAACATGATTTTTTTTTTTCTCTGGATACCGGTTCTGAGCTCACTTCAGTACAGCCCTAGAGCTTAAAGCTTGTAATGGCAGTAGCAACATAAATTCTTTAATAGATGAAAAACAACAAGTAGTTCAGCCCATCTCAATTGTTAAAGTCAAGGCTTTTGGCTAGAGTGTGATCAAGAAAATTTAAAGCAGATATAGCCTACAATGCTACCTGGATCATCAGGTTTTTCACTGTTAGTTCTTCCCATATTGAGGCTTTCCTAATTAAGAGAAACAAGAAAGATCAATCAGAAATAAGCAAAAAACCTCTGGGCATATTTGGTACTTATATAGTAGCATTTTCAAGGCACTCCATATACACAAAAGATTAAATTAGGCACAGGAGGAGAGAACGGGAGCATCTCTCTGGTACCAAGATTAATAACAAGTATTTCTGCTCTAAAATAGGGTTTAGTACATGTGGTAGTTAAACACTTCACCAGATGCAAAAAAAGAGTGCATCAATTAATCCCAGGTAAAAAATCCAAGAGTGTAGCAGAACCTAGGACAAAGCAATTCCTAGCAGACAAAAAAAAAATCATCCTGGCATTTGGGAGACCATAAACAAAGTACTATGGAAAAATCTGGTTTCATTTAAAAACAAACAAACAAACAAACCAAAGAAAACATAAAGGAATTTAGATCTAAACAAAAAAGGCCTATCTAAGCAGGCTATGAAGATGTTCAAAAAACAAAGCACCTGTCAGCCAAAAGGACAGTGGACTAACTTAATAGAGGAAAACTAAGAGGGAATATGGCTGCTGAATATCATTTTAACATGAGTTCCTCTCACAACAGAGGACTACTTGAGCTCACAGACAAGGCTAGCAAAAAAACAAACAGAGATAAAGCATACATCAGTTTTTAGTAAGATTTGAAGTGAAAACGCAAGCCCTGTAACAGCTGTTCATGAGCAGAGTCCATTCAAAAGTCATAAAGCAATTCAGAAAGCATAGTTTATGGCATGAATTGCAGCATTTCACTGCTATTTTTGAGTTTCTTCTGAAAAAGATATTCCTCCACCCTTAGAGTGTAGATGTGACATGGCTGTAAGGCATTAAACTATAATTGGAGAGCAAAAATAAATAGTTTTCTAGACTAAATTGTGCTTTGGAAGAAGTTTGTTGAAATTTAAAATACAACTAAATAATTCCTCTACATGAATTACCCTACAAATCTTCTCCCCAGCATGCACTTTTTTGCCAGACTGCTTCTGAAGTACTAAGATACAGAGTTGATATGTAAGAGCAAAGATAGGCAGGTACAAAAACTTCACTGAAACCAGCACACATAACCAGTATAACATTTCAATACAGTGTGCATAAAGCAAGTCATTGACCTCCAGCCAAGTTTTTCAACACTACTTAAAAATTAGGTCAAAAAGTTTCCTTTTTTGCAGAGAAATTTAAGAACAAGTGGTTAAGCATTTGCAAATATGAACCATTTTCAGGTTTATTTCCCCTTTTGCTGAGTGTAATAAAAAAATCTAATTTAGCAATTAAAAAAATTAATTCTGAAGATCATATTAAGATAACAGAAAGAAATTATGGAAGTTTGTCATCACACTTAGGTTGCTCTGCATGATAGCATTAAGTCATTTTTAGTTCACAGCCTTCCTCAGACAACAGACTCACAGAGTGGGTTGGAAGGAAACAACAAGGACCATCGACTTCAACTCTTAATATTGCTTATTCTTCTTGTAACTGGAATTAAAGTCTTGCGCTGATTTTCTATGATTATATATGGTAGAAAAAACATCTCGTTGCTGTTACACTTTGCAAACCTTTCAGAAAACAATATCAGTGTGGGCTTCACAAAGATAATTAAGATACAGACACACAGACAGAAACACTAGGACTGCTTCACTTTGTATCCAACTTTCCTCCATGTCTCAACTCAACCTGGCATTACAAAATTAGTTTTAAGCAGGAAAGAAAAATTAATTAAACATCAAGGTGCTTCTGATGCAAGAAAACTGATTTAGAGGAAAAGTTAAATCTACTGAAAATCACAACATAAAGTGAGTGTTTTGGAGCCCAAGAACTAGCCCACACACATAACAGAAGCTCAGGTGTGATGATCTCTCTGCAACAGGCAATCCCAAAATGAGGACACCAGTAGCCAATTTAAACATTAGCTGTGCCCAAATTCTTTACACATGAAACACCTGTGTTTTCAGAAGGAAATACATCCTTCTGAACATGCTCTGAAGTCTTAAACAACCTCAAGAACCTGTTGCCAAAAAAACCCTCAGGTTCAAGAGCATGGCTGCAAAGTACAAAGGCCGACACTTTATGTAAGCTAGCACTTTATAATGACAGGACATACCCATGCAGGCAGAGTTAGAGGGACCCTATGTGCCAACTGCAGCGGAATGTTTACAGAAAGGCTGTGAGGTTGCTGAGCAACAGCAACAGCTGCTCTGCAAAGTTCCAGCCTTGGCCACGCCCGGTCCTGGTGCGGTCTACTACAGAAAGTCCCATTTGCAGCCTAGAACTTCGCAATTACAGAATCATGGAACGGTTTGGGTAGGTGGGAACCTTAAAAGATCATTTGAATCCAACCCCTCTGCCATGAGCAGGGACCCCTTTCACTAGACCAAGTGGCCCATCCAAGCTGGCCTACAACAGGGCATCCACAACATCTCTGGGCAGCCTGTTCCAGTGCTTCACCACCCTCACACTAAAGACCCACTGTATATGTGGTGGCACATAGGAAAGTCTCAGCCTAAACACATTTATCTCTTGCTGCCAGGAACAATACCTTTTCCTGTTGTCAAAAGAAGAGAAAATCCCTAGACAATATTATGCATAAAGCCTTGCTAATAGGGGTCATTTAAGCAGCTTTGCAAGATGATGAAAAACCCTAGTCATTTTTAATTTGCCAAACAAAACATTGATTTGTAGTAGTGTAACTACTTTGTCAAGTCTGCAGGTTTGGTGGACCTCAAAATCACCTTTTCTTCAGCTTTTATCCCAACCCATACTACAGAAAGTATAACGTGAAACTGGTTTAATAGGATTATTTTCCATAAATACAAATGAACTGGAATTAATTCTCCTACTCACTTTTAATTCATTATTAGTTCATTTTTGTGTTATCTGTTCCATTACTTTTTCCAAGGAATTATGTGACACTGACAAGTCTATAATTTCCTGGTTCATTTCTTTTATTCTGTTTAAATATTGGCATGCTACCTTTCCTTTGCAGTACTGAAATTTCCCATGTAGCAAGAGTTACTGAAAATTAACATTAACAGTCCAACTCTTCAACAGTGCCTCTAAACCTGTAGGATACAGCTCATCCAAACCTGCTAATTTAAAAATGTTTCATTTCATGTTCCAAAGTAAAAATAGTTCCTGAAGCAGATACAGCTCTTATCCCTCCAAATTAAACCAGTAACAATGGTAATGCCCAGGATCCCTCATCACTTGAAATAAATTATAGAGGACAATGACAAGAATAACTTCTAACTGTGATACAGAGGAGAACACCACAAGTGAATGCTCTTTGACCTTTTAGTTGTTAAAACACAGTTGTTTCTGGTTTGGCATATGTGGAAACTGAGATGTAGGGAACCTTACAATATCCACAGTGTATGCAGCAAACATAAGAGCAGAAGTCAGGACGACTGAACAACTCATGGAAGCTCCTCGTACATCCTCCCCTACTAATCCAGAGGTGCCAACCAAATGTCACCACATCAAAGCACAAAAAGCCATGTACAGCTGTTCATTATTAGCTGATCATCTTTTTATTGGAATCACAGTTAACACTAACTATGAAAAGGGAATTAAAACAAATAATTGCTGGAGTTTTTGTTTTTTCTTTGTACAATTTCTGGGGTTTGCCTCAGAACAATTTTTTTTGTAAAGCAGTCAGTACATATGGAATTAGCATGATGTATAATTGCAAGTAATTTTTAAAATAATACTGATAATAATTCTGTATTTTACATTGTCTTTTTAAGGAGATAAAGGACAAAAAAAAAAGGCAATGCAGACATACATACAAATATTGTGTTAGAAACCTAAAAAACAGATAAGGAGATTACATGTCAAAATGGACCAGTCATTACAGTATGGATAAAAAATTATCCACATTCTATCTTTACTACTTGTAAGGCTGAAGTTCTGAAATATGCAAGTATGCATAAGCATAAAAGAATTATGAAGTCAAAGACAAAAAAAAATTAAAAATGTAAATAAATGTCTGATACAGTCTAGTAATAAAAGTTGCACTTCCATATAGTATTTTCTGAGATATATTCAAGTAGAAAAGCAGCTGAGACCAACTGAAACAAGCTATAATATTAAAATATTGAATTGCTCTTGGCCAGAGTAGCTAACATGAGTTATAAATTTGAATTCTATTCCTTTATGCTTACTGCTTGGAGATGTGGAATGATCCAGCAACAATAAGAAATCTTTATAAATTTAATAGTATATTTTCTTTTTTTGTGATTTAGCATTCTAAAACACTCAGGCAAAAGAAAGTCTGCATTAAGAGAACATCAATGACTCATATTTAGGGGATGGGCAATACCATATCTGGGATTGCTTTTTTAATGCTAATTCAGCTCAGCTGTGTGAGTCCCTTTCCAACGGGAGTCATTTAATGACAGCATTATTTTTCAGAATATCCTGTTTCTCTCGGATCTGGGAATAAGTCAACATTTGTGTTGAAGAAAATGCTAAATGTGAGGCAGCCAATCCCTCATTTGCTGTAGAAGAGGAGGAATTTGATGTAATGAATGATGTAGCACTTGCAGAACAGTTGCTGGATTTAGGAATTTGACTATTGCCTAAAAGAATACACATTGCTCTTTTTCTATAAAATTCCATGGCCATACTGGAATAATATAAATAATAATTTTTCAAAATTGCAATTAATTCTGTTTTCCCCATTTTCTACACCAAACTTTAAATCTTCATGCTTGACTTGTGGAATTTTAAAATCTCATAGTTGTAACTTAACATTTAGTAGACTGTAGGTCTTAAAAGAATTGCAGCTACCCACAGTTAGTCAGAAGCTGAGCTAAAGGATACCAGCTATTCATCTAAACCAAAGTGACTGTGATAATTTGTCCTATTTTCCCTTTTGTACTCTTGGAACTTAGTTCCAGGGGATTATAGGCAGTCTGAACTTACTAATTACCACGAAAAATCAGCTCCAAGGTACCCGGTCTTAGGCATCCAAAGTTAGTGAGCAATTTTGGTCATATTTCGTTTCCATCTAAAAACTGGAATGAAAGGAAATGGAAATCTGTATATAGTGTCTGAATAGTGTATGTTCACCAATTCCCTGGCTCTTTGCCCTGCTTCTAAGATAAACATCCATACTTGGTCTTGAATGTCCATAAATCTCCATCCAGGTATTTGATGTGAATTTAAGTATCTCAGGGAACATCACAAAACCGATTTCTCGATTTCTTGTGCAACATACACATCAGCTTAACTTACTTTCAGCAAAAAACGATGATATCACTGACACAGCTCATGATAGTCAAGAAAAATTAGTGATTGTTTGTGAAGTGCCTAGGTGCTGTCATGAGGAACACCATAGAAAAGTCTGTAAGATATCAACAATGTCTATCAAGAGCAGCATTTGAGCAGAGAGTGATAAACAAAATGCATGATCACACGTTGAAATGGGGAGAAAATGATAGTGAATTTTTTGGCACCATCCATTCATTCCAACAAATGAGGTAAGGGTATATAGAAAGAAGAGTTTATGATTTGATAATGCAAGGCCATTGAAAGGTGTCTTTGCAGAGGGGCTTAAGCTTGCATGGACATTTTTAATTCTGACCTATTCTAAATCTTCTCATCTTGTACGTTTATGTGCCATTTCCTAGGTTTTTTGTTGAAATAAAAACTATCTACTTCACATTCTGGAAAGATACATAAATGCAACTTATTTCATATTACATTTCATTGGGACTTTTGAGTTCCCTGATTGGTTGGAACTGTAAACCTCTATATTTGAAGTTTCTATCATTAACAAATACATGCTCCAATTATTCAAACATACCATGACATATGTTATCAGTAGGTATCCAACTCATTAGGGAATTAAATAGATAGTTGACACACTGACAAGAAATTACATGGAAATAACACACCCAGTTGAGCAACTTGCCCCTGATGCTTGCTTTTCCTAATTACCTAGTCTACAACACAGCATTATTGTTACATAAACTTTTTTTTTTATGTAACATTGTTACATAAACTTTTTTTCCTCACAACCTTCACTTTTCTTTCACATATAGATTTAAATACATTACTTGAAAGTACAGTTGATAATCTGTTGCACTGCCACACCTGTATTTACAAATCACTGATGGATGCTTTGGTCACAGTAAAATAATTTCTTCCATTTACAATTCAGTTCTTAAAATGTAATTCCTCTACATTGACAAGTCTCATGATATTTTGAATTTAATCAGCAAAATAAATGTTTTTCCAATAGCACTATTAAGTGAAATTAAACACTGATTCCTTTCTCGCATTCAGCAGGATCCAGTCTGCAGCTCAGCTGTGTACACTGCAGTCCTCACTTGTATGAACTTCTCTTCATACAGCTTGTTAAAAGGTGTAATTTTTTCTTCAAATTTTCATTCTGTGTGCATTATCACCTTGAGAAAAGCCACTTGCTATATATATATTTGCTTTGATTTGGGAACTCATTCCTGTACAAAGTCAAATCCTCTTAAACCTTTTATTGATGGCCACCCTCAAACTTTGGGTAGCTGTGAAGAATTCGTTATCTATCATTCCGATATCTAAAATTGTTATACATCAGTGAATCAAGTATTCACTGATGTGAATACTAGTAGCAAGATTTTTTTTCATTCTACTGTGTTATATGTTACTGTGTGTTATAATACTCAGTATTACCCTGTAAGACAGTTTCACAAATACAATATCCATCAGATGACGGTGTAAGAGTGATGTTCGGCTGGGGCCATCTGCTGGTTGTGTTGCTGATCTTTCACTGCCAGATTTAGAATATCACTTTATATTTGTAATTCTATTGTAATTATAAAAATAGCAGCATATATTAATAATCACCTACAGATATGATGGCTTTATGTACTTTTAATTTATTTTTAATAATAAATATTCTGTGAACTTTATATGGCCCAATTATCAGAAGAAAAAATAATTAATTTATCTTGCTTTCATAAACAAAATAAAAATGGAGAGGAGGAGGCCTAAAAAAGCTCTTACTTCTCAATAACACCAGAAAGAAAGCAAGGAATAAAGTAATATTAATACTAAGATGTAAATGATTTGGAAAAGGAATCCACATATCTTTAGCTTTTATTTCTGTGATGAAAAGGATAAATACTTCTTATTGTCTTACTTGATGCATTTTAAGATTTCACCTTGAATTTGTATGCGTTGTTCTAAAATAGCTAAGATGCACCATGTCCAAAATTCTTGCTATTTAAAAAGATCTCAGTCAACTTTATGATATTCTTCAAAGGCTTTTATTAAAAATAAATTAATTCCAAAACAGTAGCAGATGAAAAAAATATAAAGCCTTTAAAACCAGAAGTTCTGATCAGTGAGCTACTGCAAACTAAGAATAATCCAGATAATTTAGTTCAAAGTGTAAGTGTATTTTTATAAGGATGCTATTATGTATTTATTCACTTACTGTATGATAATATTGATAATTATTTGCACTGTGGTTGAGTCTTATTTCTATTATTGCAAGACTTTATGGAAATTTTAACTGTGTTTTCAGGAGCAGGAGAAAGCATTTTACAGATTTTGCAAGTTTAAGAGAGAACCATTGCACCTATTAAATTAGTATACATATATATTTATGTATTTATACAAACAAAACCAAACATATATACATATTAACTTATTATAATAACGCCATGATTTAGTTGATGAGGAGGTGTTTGGTCATAGGTTGGACCTGATTGCCTCAAAGGCCTTTTCTAACCTAATTGATTCTGTGATTCTGTGCCTATACATACATATATGTGCATGTCTGCATTATATGTGTATACATCTATATATGTATATGCATGCATACACGCCTATATATCACACCAACATCTAAATTGTACTGTTTACAGTGTCAGTTAAACAAAATCCCTTGTTGGCTCTTAGTTGTACTGAGATTAAATATCTGCCATTATTCACATTTGCCTTCAGCAGGTCCATCAGCAGGGCAGACTTCTAAAAGGAGCTGTAAGTGGCAAGTAATTTTATCAAGAAATGCAAAATGCAATTTAAAATGTATAAAAGGCAGATAAATAATAAGACTTCCAAGCATAAACAGGAAAGCATAAACATATTGCATGTTTGGAGACCAGACTATGGGAGCTAGAACTAGGAAGAAAGACATGGCCACCATCATAAATGGAACTGGTAAAAACACCTGTAAGAGAAAGAAAAAAAGTGGTTTAGGAAATAAATTAACCCACTGTGATTTTTTTTTGCCTTGTTCATTAGAGTAACAATATGTTCTTTGCCACAGTAGAGTACCATTTCTCATGCTGCTATAAATTCACTCAGGACAAGAGTCATCTGATTCAAATTGCCTATAAGAGAGGAATCTTTTTAAAAATATTTGTTTAGGCTCCTTCCTTTGTCAAGGGGGAGAGACAGGCAGTACTGGCAATCCATTTGTTCACATATGATATTGTGGGTTCCTATTAGACACTCTGGGCTGGGTGACTAGAAACCTTCACAGTAAACATACACTTCTAACCCAGCTTTCTGACTGCTGGAGTAAGAGGAAATTCAACCTATCCTTAATGCCCGTGATTTTGTCAGGGAAGATGAGAGCAGAACAAAGTCTGATGAACTGAATGGCAGTGGGTCCTATACTGTTCTTGTTACTGCTCCACAATGGTATGGTTCCATATTGTTTGCACATCTCCCCCATTCTGCAAAGAACCATCTCATGATTTCAAGTTCTCTGGGGCAGAGATCTGATTGTTTCTCTTCTTTTTATAGTGAAGCAAAATTTTCAAGTAAGGCTCTAAGCATTGAAATTATTATTTGTATTTTTGTGACTATCCACTTTGGATTTGCACTTCTTCTATAACTTTTGCATGCTACCCAGGACTCAAGAAAAAAAAAAAAACATAAAAATATTTTTAACTTATATCAATTTACTTTGTATGGTCGGTGTAGATGAGGTTCCCGATATCGAAGTACAATCAGGCTTGCACAAGTCAATCCAATCATAAGCCAGGCAGAAAATCCAAAGTAATTTGTTAACATAATAAGGTCAGAGGGGATAATAAAAATGGATGCAATGGTGGTTGAAAAAATCATGGCTGGTGCTGGTGTATAGGAGTGGACATTAAGCATGGATATTAAAAGAGGTAAATGTCCTGACTGACTTCCAGCATAGCTTAATCGACCAAGTGTGAACGTGCTGCAGTTGAGGGCACCAAATATTGAGACAGCAACAGAGAGAGGTATGATCCAGGCAACAGAGGGGATCACTCGATCAGCCCAAGTGACTGCCACAGCAACTGCAAGAAAGCAAAGAATCAGTGTAGTACAAGTACCTTGTTCTGAATAACTGACAGACTCAACAGGAACAAAACTTAAAATACAAGAAACACCTATTATTTACCAGCAATGCCTGCTTTTTCGTTGCAGTAGTCAAACACTAATCCAATCCTAAGGGTATTTCATGCAGGAGCTAAACATTTCCTGGGAGGATGACAGCAAGAAGGAGTGCTGCCTGCCAGAGCAAGCCAAGGAAACCTACTGGGGCCAATACCACATTCATAGACTGCCCAGCAGGCCACATCTCATGTCCTGAAACACAACACACACAGCTGGGCAAGAAAGAAAATTAACTCCTTGGTCCCTGGCGTGACCATGATGGTGACACAATCTGCTGTTACAGGAAACTGCCAACAGGAGCACATCTACGTTCAGAGTCAACAAATGTGCTATTAATGAGATTTTGCTTTGGGTGGAACTGGGAAATGTGAAAGATTGTTTCTAAACAAGAGATATTCAATATTGCTTGAAAATTAGCTATAGATGATATTGTTATGAGGACAATATTTAGTGGGTCTATAACCAAATGTCATAAGGAACATAGGTCTTGCGGTGTCCTGTGCAGAATAGCACATTATTAGAGATGGGGAAAACAGTGCCTCCCACCTCAAAAAAAAACCAAAACAAAACAAACAAAAAAAAACTATCAAAGGAATAAGAAATATTTGAAAAAGTGCTACAATTTTAAGGTTATCTTCTCAGCTGGCATAGATAAACACAGTTCCCTTGGTATGCATGAAGCTGGTCATGCCAGCTGGCAGCTGCTATTCATGGATAGTCTGGTATTTGCTGCCTCCTTCACTGTAGCATACAAATGATCCATCTCTCCCAGCAGACAGCCTGACACTTGCTGAGTGATAATCTGAGGTTACTGAGTGACAGGTACATTGTTGTCATTTATATTAGTGAGCTTTTTTCATAGAAAAAAATTATTGATCCATTCAAATGAGGCATGGTTTTTTTCAGGCCTGTAGGCAAGGTCTGACAGCTCAGTGTTATTACAGTGGGATTTAAAATGTGCTGCTTGGACAATCAAGGAGAAATACTGTTCCCTTTGGAGCTTTACATGGCCAGTTTACTGGTACAGGATCTGAGACAGGGTTTATATACACTGGAATTTTGTACAGGCTCTTCTGAGAACTCACGGTATTTATAATGAATAATACACACCCAAAATGGCTACATTTTTGTGTCCATAGTCTTTTCTATACTCCTGAACATGTTTGACTTGTCCACCTCCTAAAGAGTAATGGCTTTAGTCTGAGACTCAATAAGATAGAGAAAGAAGGAGGAGATAGAATTAAAACTACAGGAAAACAAAGATCATCTCTATACTTGGGACCTGACTTTCACCTTATTTTCCAGGTTTTAATACACTTCTGATTTCTTTTTAGACAGCGTAGGGCAAAGCAAACAATTTCAACAATCTGCCTGCATGCATCAAATTTGTGTCATAGAGTAAAATTAAAGAAGACTTCTCTGTTAAAAGAAAATGAACACAAATTTCTGGACTGTGAAGTTAGGTAAGCAGAAGTAACCCAGGGCATTGACATCAGATGGATATGTCAAAGGGTCAGTCCTTTTTAATTAAAAAAATATGGAATACATACCTGAGGAGACAATTTCCTTAGGTGTGAGGACAGTCAGATATGAGATGTTCACTAGTAAATAAAAAACAATTACTGCAGGAATAGCAGTCATCACAGTTAAGGGGATATTTCTGCTGGGGCGTTTCATCTCCTCTGAAAAATACAATTTAAAACAACAAATGAAGCAAGCAGTGTGGCTTCTGCAAGTGTTTTTCAGTAGTGAGTGAAGCTGTGCAGAGTTTGACAAGCCTGATACCAAAGTCCTGCCACAATCCCTAATCATGGCTGCTAAATTCTCTGTGAAGTCCTACAGTGGTTCTCAAATAGGTTAATATCAAAGATACTTAAACAATATTTTTTTACTTAGCTATTTTTAACTATTTTGGAAGGAGGGCTGAATGAAGAGCTGATTGATTCTCAAAATGACAAAATGAGTGATAATTTCCCTTTGATTTGATTAATCACATATTTGACTTACATTAGAAAAGTGATTTGGTAGAAAATTTTCAAGTAGCTGTACTTGAAAATTACTAGCTTAAACATTAAACTCTTAAGTCACATTATTTATTCTTATGTCACCTCATGAATCGTGATCTGAAACTTATTGAGCAGATTTGCCTATTCCTACTCAAAACCTTTCTCTTTGCTCTTATATCAGAAGTAACAGAAAAGACCGAAGGTATAGACATAAGAGCAATAATGCAGTGGCTTTAAAAGGGGGCCATTCCCAGATGGATTTTGATGATTATCATCTTTTCCAGGGCAAAGATGGTGGAGGAAAACGGTTTAGTGCTAAGCCTGATAGCCTAGAACTACTCTTATCAAATAAGAAAAAACCCCAGATTTTGCAGGTGAATAACTCAGGCACTGTCACACACTCCCGGGCATGTCATAGTCCCAGCAAAAGATGGAGCTGGTTTCCAGAAGCTTAATCTCAATTACCCTCATCTCAATCAGAAAGGTTATTTTTAATTTCTTTCACTCCTTCCTCTTGTTCCCTCACCACTTCCCACTTCCCTCAGCATTTACAGACAATTTCCTGAGTATTACCAGCAAATAACTGATAAGAAGGAATAAGTGAAAAGTGAAATGTGCAGCTTATTTGAACTCTTTTTAGGAGACAGAAATCTGCTTCCTCCTTCACATTTGATTTCTATCTTCTGCTCAGGACATTACCCGTGAGCCATGATCCCTGTGCTGGCTGTAGTGCATAGAGACAAAATCAAAGGACAACAATAGTGGAATTCAGATACTATCAGAGAATTTGGGATTTATGTCAGATATAAAAAATACACTTAGTAATTTTGAGCTCAGAAGGCGATAATCACCAAAATTTCCAATTTAAATTTATCTTTCCATTCGTTTTGTTGCTTATTGCAGTCTTTCCAGCCAGCTGGCACCTGATTCATCAGCTGAAGCTCACAGAAATGAAGTTATTGTTGAAGCATAGTAAACTCAGTTCGGTTCAGAACTATTTCATAGGTTACATCTGTCTAAACAGCTGTGCTGCCCAGTGTATGGCATTTATTAGTACTGCTAACTGATCAGAATAAATTAGTATTTTACCAGAAGTCTTGTATTTTCTCAGGCCTTCAAAGCCAAGTGCTTATCTTTAAAGAATTCCTAAGTTTTCAAATCCATCCTTTCCTGATTTATATAATTTTTTTAATTGCAGCCTATTTTTAAAGCTGGAGTACCTGGATTATAAAGACAACAGTCAGGTTTTTAAACTTTAACCAAATTTTCACACTATCCTCACCACTGAACTTTGTGGTATGCATTTAACACATTCCATTTATTTAATATTTTACATGGTAGAGGTCAATGGATACAAATGGTTAAAGATATAACAGCAATATCCACTTGCTTACAATGTAATTCCATGAATCTGATGATACTATAAAACTCTATTGATTTAACTTGTGATGTGAATACCTAACATTATGAACATCATCTCTGTAGCTTTCACGAAAAAATGTTCATTTATTACTGCCACATGTCAGCAGAATAGGGAAGCAAATAGATATTCAAAAACTTTTTGAATGTTAAAATTGAGTAGAAATTCTATGAAAAAATTTATACCGTCTTCCATAGACCTCTCTTTACCTTCTATTAGACTTCAAAAGTCTGTTTTCCTGGAAAATATATCCCATAATATTACTACATTCTAACAAAAGTCAAAATTAATTTGTCCATGTTCAAACCAGCTGCCATAACCTCAGCTAAGGCACAGATGTTTAAATCGAAATTAGCTATGCACCCATAGTTTGGCATGGACAAGTTAATACTTTCCTAAAAATACACTTACACGCACACTGAGAAAGACAAAATGCAAATTTTTAAGGTATGAAAAATTCTGTTTATGCCTGAGATTTAAAATTACTATTATGATTTCTCTTGTACTTCCCTGAAAGTGTCAGCTTGTTTCTGCACAAAAAGCAGGAATTTTCCCTAGAGAGGAACAACAGCTCTTCTACCAGCCCCAACAAACACTCATGTAAAATGAGAAGGACCCTGTGGTCTTGAAGCAGAGACAAGTTCTCCCAAAACAGGCTGAGGAACACAAGAATGAGAACTGCAGAACTAAATCTAATGGAGAGGAGCAGAATACCTGCCATGTAGTTGAGGGACCACCAGCCGCCGTACGCATACAGCCCCTGGAAGAAGGCTTCGGCAACCTGTGAGGCGTTGGGGATCTCTGAGCCAAACATGTCCTCAAACCTGGCCAGACTCTCCTTTTGCCTGGTAACAAGGAGAACTATGCCACCGACAGCAATCACAGACAAGGCCATCATCTTCAGCAGAGTGAAAACTGCCTGCACCCACGCAGACATTTTGACGCTGAGGCCATTCAAAATTCCCAGGGACCAGAGAACGGCCAAGGCCAAGCACTTCTTCAGCACATCTGGTGCAGGACAAATGCCATAGAAAGGCTGCGTGGCATATTCAGCAAACAGCAGGGCTCGAGCAGCATTTGATGCTGGCTTGGTGAACGTTGATGTCCAGATAAACACGAAGGCGGGTAGGGATCCAAGGCCTCTTTTAATATGGCTGTATTCTCCTCCGGAAAAGGGCAGAGCGGTTCCTAGCTCTGCATAGCAGAGGGCACCCATCAGAGAAACCAGCCCAGATGCGGTCCAGATCATTAGAGCAACGCCAACATTGAGTAAGGAATGTTTTAACACCCCTGTGGGAGACACAAAGATCCCTGCTCCAACAATTGATCCTATAATAAAACTTACCCCATCAAAATAACCTATATTTCTTCTGAGTTGCATCTTGGCTTTTCCTTTTCTTTGCACATCTTTGGGGTCATTGTTTTCTTCTTTTCCCATTTTTTCCTGTTTTTTTTTCCACAGCAGATTTCACTTTGTTGTTAGCAGTCTGTTATAACCCTACTTGCTAGTGAAATATTATGGGAAGCATGGCTTAATCATTCAGAAAAGAGAGCATACTTTGGGTTTTGATGTCTCCTGTGTGAAGATAATTAACCAAATACTTCAAGAAACACTGGCAAATCATGTACATCTTGGTTTAATATGTACTTCAGAAATTATTAAGGTCTGCAGGTATTTTTAAAGAAAACAACGTTAAAATTAATGCACAGCAAATGCTCATTTCTCAGATGATTTTCATCAACAGATTTCACTTTGTTTTATGCACATCTTCAGAGACAACCACAAAGGTGAGTAAATGTGACTTCTACATCAACCCGAGGGAAAGAGGAAGGATGTGGCAGCATGAGGAAAGAAATCAACCTTCCATATATTATTGACACTGACATGGACAATAGATAAACAGCTTGGCACTATTTTTCCACCATCTATATAGAAAATGGACAGTGATAACCAATGATCACCAGTATATTTTGCCAAAATATCATCAGTCACTAGGTATATTAGAGCTTGTTTATACTCCCCTCATTAAATACTGCCCTAGAAAGAAAATTACAAGTTTTATTCCCAGTTTTTTTCTGAGCACTCATTGTTAGACTAGTACTCAAGCACGTCCTACGATGACATTAATTGCTGGACACTGCTGTGAGGGAAAGAAGCTGTATCATAATTTTCATTTCTGCACAGGGGCTGTGGAACAGAAAGAGGAAGGATGGAAGTTCCCACCGGTGTAGCATATGTCTTTTAAGGTGTGGCTGCTGATTTTTCTACATACAAATCAATCTGTTGTATATTTTGCATTAGAAGCTTCTCTTCAATCAGATGTGGAGATATCATAAACAAATGACTTTTGTACAAAACATGCAATTATTTTGTTTAAAAGATGTAGAGAAAAATGGACAGAAAGAAGAAAACTAACTGAAAAGAAGCTCAGCATGGACACTAAGGGTTGTGTAAGTGCCCAAACTCGTAACTGCAAAGTTCTTACTTTTTGTCAGTCAAGTTGCAGAACCAGTTTTGTCCTGCAGGTCAAAGCTCAGCAGTGCAGTGAACAAAACTCATGCTTTTACAGGGCTCAACTTGAAAGACACAGTGGTTCACACCAGTCTTGAAAAGCAGGATTTCCATTCAAATACAAAATAAATTCATCTGAAAAATAGTTTATATAATATGCCATCATGTAAGAAACCTTTGGCTAAAATAGGCATGTGCACAGACTGTTCTTTTAATTGTTTCAATTACCTCAATGGGTTTCCTTCACCACACAGAAGCTTTGCGGCATTGTCAGTGACAGAATCTACAGCCCCAGAACAGCTTCTAATCATAAGAAAATTCTTCCGTTTTCTCCAAATCCCTGCAGTACTCACTAAATACTTTCACCTTACAGCCTACAAAAATTGTAGTTCTACAAGAAGCACACCTCTACTTACTAAAACTTGCATACACTTTAAATTGCATTTATTAATTTCATAAATTGTATTATGTATTGAAGTATGCATTTACCATGCATTATTAAAATTCGTAATAAATACTAATTATCTAGTATTCATGATTGGGAAATTCATCATGGCATATGTTTTACATGGTTAAAATAAGTAATTTCTTGTTTTATTTTCTGAGTCTCCTTCTCTGTGAATGCTCACATATTATTCGATATCCAGTAATCTTCCAGCTCTCTGTATTGTGCCATGTACAGCTGGATTTGGATCACTATCTTAGAACAAATAAATGTTACACTCAATGGAATCTTAAAATGCAGATGCAACTGTCTTTTTTCACTAATCGTCCTAGTGTACGGTTTCTAGTTTAAAAAAAAAAATCACAGAATCTCCCAAACAGCATCTTAATAAGAATTTTTTTTTATTTCTGACAAAGCTGCCTAATCGTATAAAACGTCCCTGGCATTATCCCTTGGTGGCTGGGCAGGGGACCAGGCTCCCCAGGAAGGCGGTCACAGTTCCAGGCCCCACAGAGTTGCACAGTGCTCTCAGGCACACGGTGCGACTCTTGGCGATGGCCGCTGGTGATCCCTGTGTGTTCCTTCCCTCTCAGGATGTTCTGTGATTCCGTGAAACTCTTAACATCGGGGCAGCTCTAAAAAGCACCAAAGCCCTCCCCGCGTCCCCTCGAAAAGAATGCAAAGCAGCGTGGTCTCTAAACCCGGCCCCTTCCTGGGCCCAAGGCAGGAAGCGGCAGGAGAGCGGCAGGCATCGGCGGGGGAGCGGCCAGGAGCGCAGCGGCGGCTCGGGGCCCGTCCCTCCCCCGCTGCCCGCGGGCTCCGGCAGCGCCGCCTCCCCGCGGCCGCGCCTGCCCGCGGCGGGAGCGGGGCGCGGCGGCAGCGGCGGGGCCGTGAGCCGGGGCCGTGAGGGGTTTTGTCCCGGCCTAAGGCGGGCAGCGCTGCCGTGGGAGACGAGGGAGGATTGAAGCGCGATGCGGTCAGCGCGGGGGCCCGGCGGGATGGCGGGGATCCCCGGCGAGCTCAGCCTCATGGATAAGGGCGTTAAGAGGTGAGTACGGACGAGCCGGGGAGAGGGGAGGCCGCGGCGTAGGGCCGAGCTGCCGGCTGATGGTGGGCTACTCTCTCCGCAGCCTAAGAGATGTGTCCCTGAGCTCGGACCTGCACACGCTCAACGCCCACTGTAACCTCATCGCCAGGATCCAAGGGCTCGACCACCTCCGGAATCTACAGCACTTGGATCTGTCATCAAACCAGATCCGCCGCATCGAGGGGCTCGATTCCCTGGCTAAGCTGCGCACCCTGAGCTTGTCCTGCAACCTACTAACCAAAGTGGAGGGTCTGCAGGGTTTATTTCTGTCCATTTAGTTCCTTCTCCAAACCTTCTCCAAGTTACGAAGGTTTTCTAAGAATCGTCTTAAGCTTTACTTCTGGAATGTTTGCCTATAATTAAGGTTATACCAAGTTAGTGTGAGTTGGTATGCTAACCATTTTATAAAGTAAATTTTAAGATGAGTATGTATAGTCTTTGTAAGACTTAACATAGCAAAATTCCTTAATTTAGAAAGAAAACCTGATTTTTGTAATATGATTATAGAATAATGTCATAATTCGTAGTTATGATCTTTAAAGGTTCACTTTGCAAGCTTTGAATTTGATGAAAGCAAAGCATTCTCTGAAAATACTACTGTTTCTAATTTTTCCCCTATTTTGTTTAGGACTGGAAAAACTCTTTAATTTAACTATGCTGAACTTGTCATATAATCGCATACATGATCTCTCTGGTAAGTGATGTTGCCATGTGCTGTGCAATCCAAAGCATCTGTCTCACTTTAATTTTGAAAAAATGACCAAGTGTATTTTGAGAAGTTTCTAGCACTTCAAGTGCCAATTCACTGAATAATTCTAATACAGTTGGCAATTGCTGCTCTTCTCAGCTTTAAAGTTTTTAACACCAAAGATTTTTCTGAACTGAAATTTGTTCTTCTGTGTTTGGTGAGGCCAAGCTTGTTCAGAAAGTAGTACAGTAAATTTCATACTTACTTCCAAAATATTTATATCTTTCATTTTTATAGAACAAAAATGCAACTTTACATATGATATGTAAGTTCTCTTGTATATCGCTGTTGAAATGGTCAGTGGTTCTTAGAATTTCATGCTGCAAAATCAAGAGAACTTGTAATGGAAAATTAAAAGAACATTAGTAACAATTTTGTTAGTGAGCTTGTTTTATAAAATGAAACTTCAAGGAAAAGGTTTATTTTTACATGTTTTTAACAGCCAGAGATTAATCTGTTTCTTTAAAGTTAGCTCATATAAGTAGCATAAGTGTTGTACTTGGTGGTATAGTATAGGTAATTAACATGTAGACAAGGATATGGAGCAAATGTTGTTCTGTCACTTCTGTGTATGATATATTATTTACTGAATATTTTTCAACAAGATGCTGTTTGTTCTAAAACCCATAGTCTAGGACTGTAGCAGAAAACATTACTTTCTGGTTGTTTGCTTTTTTCCCTGAAATTTCCAGGATTTCAATCTCTTCATGGAACCAGACATAAGATCAGCCACATTGACCTTCACAGCAACTGTGTAAGCAATATTAATCACTTACTTCAGTGCACGAAGGGGCTGCGCTGTTTGACAAACCTCACGCTGGAAAGAAACGGAAAAGCCAATCCAGTTTGTCACGTAGCAGGTATGGATCTGATCTTGCGTACGTGATTTGTGCTCCTTAGCTCAGTGATTTCCTTTAAGCTGTGAGCCGTTTTCTGAAGCTTGCAAATTCATTTCTAAACTGGCCAGCCTGCAGAAATCTAAATTCTGTCAAAATGAATTCATTTTCCATTTAAAAAATCCTTTTTTCCCAACAGCATATTCTCAAAATTGTAAATTTTATACTTTGATAAGGCTCAACATTTTCACTTATGAATCTAGAGGAGGGCCACCAACATGATTAGAGGGATGGAGCACCTCTCCTATGAGGAAAGGCTGAGAGAGTTGGGATTGTTCAGCCTGGAGGAGAGAAGGCTTCAGGGAGACCTAATTGTGTCTTTGCAGTACCTGAGAGGAGTATAAAAGAAAAAAGGAGAGAAACTCTTTCCAAGGGCATGTACTGACAGGACAAGGAGGAATAGCTTCAAACTGGAGTAGGTTTAGATTAGATATTAGGAAAAAATTCGTTACTGTGAGGATAGTGAGGCACTGGAACAGGTTGCCCAGAGTGGTTGTGGATACCCCATCCCTGGAAGTGTTCAGGGACAGGTTGGATGGGGCTCTGAGCCACGTGGTCTAGTGGAAGGACAGGAATATTAATATTTATAAGCTGGAAAGGTGAAGAACTCAAAGAATGTACATTGCGATATTGAACTTATAGACAGAGGGCAGGCATGGGAAGTAGCTAGTCTGCTACTGATAGAGACTGCAAGAGAAAGATCAGTAAAAGTTAGCTTTTCCTTCTTTTCCCCCTGCTTCGGTTAGCAGTGGCAGACTCTAGGGTCCTCTGCAGTAATTAGCATTGTCATCCAAATAGGTGTCAGGTATTTGACACCTATTGGTGTCAGCTTGGAGACAAGTTGGAGAATGCATGTGGATACATCGCTTTCAGTTGCATTTGAACTTCTGGTTTGGGGGTAGGTTTTTCAGGCCATTAAAATGTTGCACTCTAAGTTCAAACAAGTTAAATTGTAGCATTTTATATTGGTGTAGTTTTTTTATTTTCTTTGTATGTAAGAGAAGAAAATCTCTTACAGGAAGGTGGAAGTGGAGGATTGATGCTTTTGCAAGAGTTCAAAGGTAATTTCAAAGAGTAGGACAGTAGGAATTACAACCATACAAAATAGCAATCATATCATGAGCATACAATTGATGCAGGTGTAATGCATGTATGGTTAAAAAGAAACATCAGGTGTTACTGAGGAAAGCCAAATAATGTTTTATGTAATGGTTTTAAATGCACTCATCATGTTTTACAAATACATTCAGGCACTACAGAAACAGTAACAGGATTATTAAAGTTATCTCATTAACTTAGAAAATGCCACTAGTTTTCTTCCATAAGTATTTATGTACCTCTCCATATCTATGTCTCTGGTGGTACTTTCAAAATTGCAGTGTTCAGCAGCCCAAATTCTAATAAATTAAAAGTGCTAACTTCAGTGCTTTACAGTTTCATAATGCCTTGTTTCATTCACTGACAAAGGATGAAGTTGTCTAAGCTCTTTCAGAACTTGCTTTTCCATTACATTCTTCTGCTCTTCCACTTGGTACAACTGTTTGGGTGCAGTAGGCTCATGTGAAAAGGTTGTCTGTGCAATTGCAGTGTGCTGATGGTGGCTGGGAAGTCCTTGGGTAGATCAGGACTAGGCAGGCAGCTTTCCAGTTGATTTAATTTGTAATGTCTTTTGAAAGCCTTGGGTGGGAAAAGGTGAGACAATTGTAGATAACTCACTACTTTTTTTCTTACATTAAAAATGCAATGAATCATTTAGGATGATAAGGTACTTTAAATATATCAGGCATCTTCTTGGAAGGTTGATTTCAATTTAAATGTTATCTTTTTCTCAAGGTTATAGAGAAACTGTTCTTCAGTCATTGCCCCAGCTAACAGCTCTAGATGGAAGAAATATTTCTGGTGAATCAGTGGACCTGGCAGAAGAAAACTGTTCAGATTTGCAGTGTTTAGAAGACATTTTGGGCTCTTTGGTTTCATCTGGGTGCCCTTCCACCCGAGATCAGGTGCCATAGTTTGTGTGTACTGGTTTTAAAATTAACATGTGCTATTTTTATATTGCATGCAACTTATTAATGCTACAAAAGTTGTCTTTTCATCTGACAGAACAATGTTCCCTTGCCACTGGCGACACCACACATCGACCAGGCACTGGCTCAGTTTCGGCAGCGTACGAGGATAGCAGTGCAAGGTGCCACCAGCTCCTCCACAGAGCTTGTCTCATCTTCTGAACCCGAGAAGAACCTGCTTGATAAAATACACAGTGAGATGAGGATTAAAAAAATAGAAGAACAGATTTTACAGATACTGCAAAAGGTGATTTTTTTTTTCTGTGATTGCACAGCAGGTTTTGTTTGTAAGATAAGGTGTGCCTTGCTGATAATGAAAAATTTGCTGAACCAGACTAGAGCATTTCTAGTGTTATTATGGGCTGACTGTGCTAATATGTTCTTAATCATTTTGAGATGCTGGGAATAAAATAAAAACAAGTCTTTAAAACTGAAGATTGAACTTTGTATCATGAATCATTCCATACAGAATAAAAATCATAGCGTATGGGACTAGCAGAGCTATCTGATCATGTTATATTAGAAAATTCTTTTTATGGTTTTTATGTTTTTTTTTTTTAATCCTGAAACCATCAGTGTACTAACTGAACCAGAGCAAAACATGAAATGCACCAAAGTGCCTGAATTATACAGTTGGTGAAAATTATTTTCACCAATAGGTCAACTTGGTCTGATATGCTTGTCACTAATATAGTTTGTGTTGTTAACATATGTAACATAAGTATGTCAGGTTTGCTTGGTACTGGTGTTTGCAAGGCTTTTTTGGTTTTAAGTGCTGTGTTTGTTTTACATTTTTCACCAACTGCCTAAGGATTTTACCAAACTTCAGGTATTTCAAAAGGAAACAACTATATGTTCTCAAGCATCCTGGGTTTACTTTAGCTTTAAAACAACAAAATATTTCAGCAAGGAGGGAAGGGATTGTAAAAGTAAAGAACTGGAAGCAATTGTTTAGTTTTTGTCCAAATTATTTTGTGTGAACTTTTTAAAAAATTGCACCTAAATAAGTGTTAGCCAATCAGAAACTGTAAAATTTTTATCTAAAACTTTGATCTCTTCTTAGGTATCTGATAGTTCAAGACAGGAACCTGCTCCAAGTGCTCTCAAAGCTAAGAGAGACACAGATCTAACTTCTGAGAGTGAAAATGAGAGTGGAAAAGAGAACAACAGAAAGGTCATGAAAAGAAGCAAGATTCCCACTTACCGTAAAACTGCCTTATCTACAAAAGGTCATGCAAGTCACCTAAAGAAGAAAATAACTGACAGGTATCCCAGTGTTTACTATACAAAGCCAAAATGAATTAAACTGAATATGTCAGCATGAACATAGTTTTAACTTGAAATATTTCACTGAAAGTGGTAGGTTGAGTAAATCAGGTCAGTTAATAGTGCCCTGAAAATGAGTAGCTACTCATGAGGCTTCCACACACAATGAGGCTTCCTTCAGTTGTTTCTCCATATGAACCATTTCTTTCTTCAGGTGAGAAGGAAATTGAACTGAAGATTCCAAAACAAGCACTTTCAAAATCCTAACAGCTTGTATTTCCATCTTTATCTGAAATTGTGGTCGCAAAAAAATTCTCCACAGATGGAACTGAGTAATTAAAAAATAAAAGATTCATGGTATCAGAACAATGGTTAAGAATATATATCCTTGATGAAGCTGAGGATGCCATAGTGATTTGTTTGGTTTATATAGTAAATACCAGAAGTGATGAGTAGAAGACAATACAAATTGGAATATATTTGTTCAGTCAGCCACTGCAGCTCTACAGCTACTCTACTCTTCTAAAATTATTTTGTGTCTGTGTGATCATGAGATGATTTTAGGTAGCATCTACTAGTTGTAAGTATTGTTTTAGAGCTGAATATTTGAATTTAGCTGTTTCTGTGGTCTGATTGCAAATTATTTTCTGAATTGTTTTGAACTCTCTAGTATTTAGTTGCTGCACTGAACTGTAAATATTTTTCATTTTAAAATGTCTGAATCCGCTGTTACTCTTTAAACTCTGCATTATAGGGAAGAGAAGAAGAGTTCCTTGAAGTGTCCATGCTCCAGTCAGAATGACTCTCATTTTAAAGTAGTGGGAAGAAAAGCTGAAATATTAACTGGAAGACAGAGCAATATGGAAAAAGCAGAAGAATGTAATTCAAATCACATAGAGGAATCAACATACCGAGTAGGTTTTGCATCATTTCACATTAAATATATCATCATCTGAAGCCAAACATATGTCTCCTAGTCAAACTAAAACTGGAGGTGACAAAAATAATTGCATTTAAATATTTTCAGAAGTAGTGGAGTTCTTGTAGTGCCAGCTGGGAGAGGATTTATTTTACTTCACTTTTATGGGAGTTTTTGGCCTGGTTGCTTGCACTTTCTTCTGTCATCCATGAATTCCAGAAAGACAAAAAAGTCTTGTTCTACAGTTATAAATATTGTTTGTCATTTTTGGCTATGTTTGAATGTTTCCTAGTAAGTTGATGCTTATCACATTCTTGCTAAGGCACTGATTCAAGAACTGGATCAGGAGAAAGAAAGGAGGTGGAAAGCAGAGCAAGCAGAGAAGAAATTGTTAGAGCATGTCAGTGAGCTACAGAAGAATGCAAAAGAAGAAAAGAATATTCAGAGTATGGCTGTATTCACTAGAGACAGGTAGGGAAATAATGCTATAGTATAAGAGTTTGTTATGGGATTTTAGTTTCCAATAATTTATTTCGTAGGCTTAAGAAACAAGGACAGCTTTAAACAATATACTTGGAAAATAAGGCAGCAAGAAGTAGTGCGAGAATTTCTCTCAGTATTACGTAATGAAATTCCCTTCTGCAGCTTTCTTCCTGTTCTTGTCATAGAACAGTATCAGTATGCCGCTTTCCTTCATTTCTAGCTATTACTTTCCAAACAATCTGTATCATAACTATACCTTCAGTTCAAGCTCTAGTAGCTGTCCCATATCATACTTCTGTGTCCCAGTCTCCCTTTCCACATACACCTAGAGTGTTCTTTGTTTTTTTCTGCGCAGCACATTAGAACAAAAATGTTTCTGGCAGGGTAGAGTTGGCCCACAGGCAATGTATTGTGCAGGGCAGGCCTAGCACATCTTCAGAGAGCCGGTTGTCACCATCCTTGTGTGTTCTGAACAGCAGCTTTTTTAAAAAAGATCTCCTTATTTTTGGAGATGTCTGCTCCGTTTGTCTTTTTCTTAATTGTATTGTATTTATCAAAGCCGCATTTACTTTATTGTAGGAAAAACCAAGCCACATGCTTCCTGAGTTACCATCCATGACTAACTGTGAATATTTCCCTTTTTCCCCTTTTTGTTTTAGGTTCACTTTTCTGACCTTTATTTTATACCCATCTACATTTATACTGTCTTCTATAAGAGGCTTATGATGTTCCTGTAAAGCAAAGTAATACTGGAGTGTCATTTCCTAAAAGATACATCTGTGAGGTTATCTCCATCTGAAGTTTCTTAAAATGAATCTCCATATAGTAATGCTACACGTGACTTAAGTAATAGTTTATGTCTCCTTAAACAGTTTAATATGACAGTGCTATAAATAGTAAAACTCGGTAAGAAGGAAGATATGTTGCTACAACAGCTACTACTGCCTTTTTCTCAATCTATATTTGGCATGAAACTTATAAGTGAAATGTTTATAATACAACTTTTTTGCATTTATTCTCAGGTTAAATGAATTGATATTGAAAGAGAGGGATGCCAAAGCAAAACTGCAAGCAGATGTTCAACAGTTGAAAGGTGAAACTGAAAGACTTACTAATGAGCTAAATCAGGCGAAAAATAAAGAAGCAGAATATCAGAGGGCTATGCGAACTTTAGAAGAAACACTGTCCAAGATGGAGACACAGAGGTTGCAGCAGCGAGCAGCAGAGGTAAATATTTTTCATAAGTAAATAATGCAATGGCAACAGGGTGGCTACCATAGTCCTGAATACAAAGAAATGCTAGATTTTTCCAACATTGAGTCTGAGTTTTCCACAATAAAACCTGTGGTTTTTTTCTGCATAGTAGTAGTTAATAATGGCTATCCACTTTAATTGTCAATTAATGTATTTTATAAATATAAATTTTATGGTAGCCTTAAGATAAAGGAAAACAAGTCCTATGTACTTAACACTGAGAGCTGATATTTTCTGAAAGCACAGAGTGACAAAGACAAGTTTTTAAAGTTGCTAAAATCAATACACATCTTACTACTGGAAATCTAGTGGTTCTGTTCGTTTCACTGGTCTGAAGATTTATATGCTTTTAATTGCAACCAGAACAAAACAGTAATTGCTAAGAACATTAAAGATTCTGGTTAGTTTGTTTAATGTTTTGTGTTTGTTTGTTTGGGATTTTTTGGTTTTGTTTTTACAGCTGGAGAAGATAATGATGCTTTTGTAGTCAGAGGCTCTTTGTTGAGTGTACAAATATATAAGATCAAGATGCTGGACCAGATACTGCCACTATTTCTTTCTGAGAAATTAATTGCTGAATTTTCAGTGTCCTCCAATATCTACCCCTTTTGTTTGTTTATATTCCTATGTTAGTCTATTCCTGTGTCACTGAACTTAGAGAAAATGAATCTTAACACATCCATCCTGAAAAGTCTTTGAACTGATAGTGTGGTGCTCTAGGAAGTGCTGTTGTTTAGGTTCCCTGAAAGGAATGAAAATCTGGGAGTGTCCTGACAAACTGCAAAATACCATCCAAGACACCCTCTACTTTAGGGTCCTGTTTGGGCACTTGAATGAGTGGCTCTTCCATTTCTTCCTTAGCTGTAGATGCCCTGGAGCTATTACAGAATCTAGAGGTGACCTTCAGTTTAGATCAGGTATCTGCCTTTCAGTTTGAAAAGTACTAAATTTAGTGTTTTGGAGAATGGGACAGTGGGATTTGCATATGTGTGTGTGGTTTTTTCTATCCTATAAGAACGGAAACACCTTACTGATGTATGAGGCTTTTATTTTTCCTTCGCTAAGTTTGTAGAAATAAGTCAACTCTTTTGGTGGTAGTAACATTGTTTTTATTAAGGGAAGGTCTTTGTTCCTGCCTTTAAGATCCTGTAGCAAATACTCCCTAATAATTATGTTTCAGAGAATAATCATGCTTTTGAAACTAAATCCTCTTTTTCAATGTTCAGATTTAATATACCTTTGGCCTATTTTATCCATTCCAAGATTAGATTAAGAAATTCTAGAATATTTCATAGAGCTTTCTCATTGTACATCCTGGCAGTTACTTTCAGTGGTAAATTATAGTTACTCCACATAGCAAGCACTATTTAAGGCCTTCAGTCAGCATTACTAGATGACTTCTTGAAGGGATTAAAGATGGGTAAGTTTGCTATGCATCTAAATGTGTACCCTACTCCCTTGTTCTTCCTTCTTATCAAAATGGGTTCTTGCTTGACATTTTTAAGTGCTTCAATTTAGGAGAGAACTGCTTCACTTCTTCCACAAAACAAAGGAATACACTGTGATGTGTCTAAAAGTTACTCATTAAACTATTCGTGAAAATGCTTAACATAGAACATAAAAACTTACCCTTCTGAAGTGTCCTGATTTTGAATTACCATTTAATGAGTAATCAAAACCTTTTTTATAACTTTTTTCATATCTTTTTTCTTCATGTTGAATCAGAAAAGAGTTTAATATTTAAAAGGCTTAAGTCTATAAAATGGAACTACTCATAAAAGCTTGCATCGAATGGAAAAAGAGGAGTATGCCATCTGGTGTTTAAACTGATTCTACATTTTTTGTAAAATCATTAGAAAGCGGCTCTGTTGAGCAGCTCTAAACTGTATAAATCAGAAAGATTTTTACAAAACGAAGTGTTAAAAAAATGAAGTTAATGTTGAATACATCTAAAAATGTTTTGTTTGAAACTAATACAAGTATTACAATAAAAGAGTTTCTAATTGAGGAAATCGTTCTGCCAATGCACTTCTTCCACTTCTGCAGGACACCTTGAATTTCTTTATAAATTAAGTAAATGCCCTTTGTTCTTTATCAAGGTTGCTTTTTGAATTGTAGAAAGTTAAGACTTCATTTTAAACATCTTGTCTTAGATTTCTTCAACTTTTAACATATATTAAGAAAAAACCAAACAAAAAACCCCAAACAAAAAACCCCAAACAAAAAACTCTTAGAAAGCACGTGTTCCTTTGTGTTCTAATATAAAACATGAAGATTAAATTACAGTTTTAAGAAAATCTTGCTCTTGTCTTTATAACACAGATGAAACAGGTGCAAGAAGCAGAGCTTAAAGCATCAGCAAATGAAAGAGAAGTACAGTTACTTCGAATATCTGTCCGACAACAGAAGGAGAAGGTAAAACAACTGCATGAGCTTCTTGTATTAAGAGAGCAAGAGCAAAGGTATGAGGTCATTATTTTCACAAGATGCTTGTGTTGCCGACATGTTTTTTTAAAATGTGTTCTAAAGTACAGATGTGGGTTTTTTTGGGATTTGGTTTGTTTTGGGGTTTTTTGATTAGTGGGAGAGATGGTCTTTGTAAAAACATAGATGTCTTCCTGTTGCATCCCAGGTTTTGGGTTCAGATTAGGGGTTTTGATATGTATTACTCAGCCGGTTTTGTGTATCCCTTTGTACACCCCTGTTCCCCCTGCGGTGTCCAGCTCCAGATCAATTCCAGCAACCACCCCTTGCCCCTTCCTGAGGCTTCCCTGTCAGTTACCCCGTCCCTGCAACCCCATTCACCCTGGAGCCCATGTCTGTCCCTGTCACGTCCCCGTTGGCCATCCCAGTCCACGTCACTCTCTCATAGCCTGCCCCCATTGGGGGAGGGGGGCTTGCACCTCCTTTGACCCTCCCCCTATAAAACCCCACTCCATTCTTTGCTCGCCGCCATTTTGTCCACGCGGCGTTGGAGAGCGACAGTGATTCTCCATCGCAGCTCCACGCGCCAATAAAAACTCTCCAGCCAACCACGCGGACAGAGTGGACAATTCCTTCCTTCTTCATCTTGTCCCTCGTGCCCGGCAGCAGAATGCGGCCAGCCCACCCCCGGTGCGCAAACACAAAAGCACCCGGAACCAAGCGGCATCTCCGAGTCCTGCCGAGAAGCAGCGTCATTCCAGGCTCTCTGGAGCTGCGCAGGACCGGGGAAAAGAACGCAACATCGCAAGTGGTGCCCAACGTGGGGCCACGGCCAGCGGAGTGCAACGTCGCATCTTCCCACACATTTTCTTGCTCTGCAAGATATTTAAGAATATCTTGTAGATTCCTCACTCATAAGTTCATGTAGGCAACTTCCAGCCTTTCATGTGAAAGGTTTTTGTCTTAAAATATTGCTAAATTCCTTATTTTAAATACTTTATCTCTAATCCAGGAATAATCAGATAAAAATAAAATCATATTTGAATTACTGTCTGAAGAGCTGCATATGCTACAATAACACAGTGTTCAAAAAAATTAGTCAGCCTCTGCAGTACCTTGCTTGTTGGGTGGAGTGCGAGTTACTTGCTTGGCTGTTTTCCTCTTTGAAGATTTCCCTTTTTTGGAGAATACTTGAGGCTAAGTTCTGTGGTGTTCAGCTAATACAATCAAATAAATATGTGTACAAACACTATCAAGAATACGATGAGGTATAGCACTATATAATAGTGTAATACTATGGTATAATACTATATATAAAGAAAGGTTATTAATAAAATAAGCTGGTTACATTTCCTAAATTGTACAAGGGAAAATGTATTCAGATACCAAGAAAACTGCAGGTTTAGATGGGAAGAATCTTACAGCTTTGTTTTGAGAGCTTTGAATAATTACCTCATAAAGCTCCAAAAGATATAATGTGAAGGATGGTGGATATTTTATTTTATTTTATTTTTTTTGCTTTAAAGTAGACGAACAGAGTAGTGTTGAAGTAGGGTACATTTGCTTCAACATTGTCCTTTTAAGTCTCTGTGGCTACTGCTTTTCAGGTTTTGGGTCTGAGTGAACAGCAGCAGTTGTTGGGTGAGGGTGAAAGGAATGACTGACTGCAGAAGTGGGTGTCTGGCTGTACAGGGCTTTTCTCTGATTCCAGTGTCACTTCCAGATGTTTGTTAACAGCAAAGCAAACAAGTGCTAAATTGTACAAAAGCATAATTGAAAAATTTCTACAAATGTTTGAATTAAAAAGTAAGGTTATACCTTTGGGTGTTTTTAACAGTAGTCAATGGAATTTTCCTCATGCTAAGGCCATTGTCAGAGAAGACTGAAGGCTGTCTATGAGATGAAGGAATTTATCCTATTTATTATGTAATTCATTATCCTTGTTCAGTAAGACCAAGGAAATTAATTAAAAGAGCATTATGACATCCTGCAGTTCAAGTCTCAAGTGTATGCTTGGTAATTGCAGGAAAGAACTTGGAACCCGAGTTGCTTTAAATGGACCTGAATTTCAAGATGCTGTGTCAAAAGAAGTGGCTAAAGAGAAGCAGAGGCATGAACAGCGTGTTAGAGAATTGCAGGTGGAAATTAACATGTCAAACCAGAAGTACAGAGAGTTAGAAGATGAATTTCGTTTAGCTTTAACTATCGAAGCAAAAAGGTTTAAAGAAGTAAGACTAAGAGAACATTTCATCTCACAGTAGGAGGGGTTGTAGTTCTCTTAAATGTATTGAGTTTGGGCAGATATTCTGGGTGTGGTTTTTGGTGTTTTGTTGGGTTGGTTTTTTATCTCTATGATCTTTGCTCCGAGGATTCATGCAAAAATACTGGTAGAAAGGTTTGAAATATCAGTGATTAGAACAATGACAGCAAATGCCAAGTCAGCATTCAAAAAGCCCAGCATTTTTGTTCATATGTAGAACTTAATCAAAAGAAGTTTAACAAAACCCTTCTGTCTGATGTTATTAATTTCTTTTAAAATATGTTGACATTCAATTACAGTAAAACCAATTTTTTTGTTTATGTTTGGATAAGATTGTTGTTAAATATATATAGAAGTGTATTTAGTATATAGTTCCTTATTGTGTAAATTTTAAAAATTTAATTTTGGATATACATTTTGATACTCAAATTCAAAACTTGCTTGCTAAATTCCTTAGAGAATTTAGTTCTGTGACTAGTATTTACATTCTTGATATGTTAAATGAAATATTAAATTCTTCGCCTTAAACTTGGTTTTCTTTGTTTTAAGTAAGTTTTAAATAGATGGGAGAAGAGGGGAAAGAAAAGACAGGGGTTTTACCCTACAAATATTTCTGTTGCAAGAAAAAAAGTTTTGAATTAACTTTGTCTTTCTTTTGCCATTTTAATGTCAGTTTTAACAATGAGATTTATATCAAGGCATTGTTTTTAGCTCCCAACTATGGTTTTTCTGCTCTGCTTCCCATCCAGTCATGATTTTTTTTTCTGTGTGTGGGGTTTTTTTTTGTTTGTTTGGGGTTTTTTGTTATGTTTTGCTGGGTTTGGGGTTTTTTTACAAATACACAGCTGGGTAGAACCAGTTTTTCAATTTGTTGTTTCACGAACAAACCAGGAGAAAACCAATTTCAGATATTCACTAATTTCCTACAGAGTTGATGAGTTTCTGTGTCTTCACTTGAAATTCAAATGTCAGTTATGTTTGTATATGCTCATTTTTTTCCAAATGTTAGCATTTTTTAAGTCTTGTCTTATAAAATTTTAGGTAAAACAGGGGTTTGAAGAAGCTTCTGCTGATGTAGTTGAACACAAACAAGCCCTGTTTGAGTTGGAACAAAGGGAAAAAGACATGGCAAGTCTGATCCAAGACCTGACAGATTTAGTGGAAGAACAGAAAGCAAAAATTGCAGAATTAACCAAATCAAACAAAGAAGCTACAGCAAACCTAAAGGTATTTGTTTCAAAACATTTCAACTACATAGATTATTTTTTGTGATGTTTCATCTATAGAAGTTAATGATTCCATACAAGCTTGATAAACTAAAAGACACAGGTTTCCTATTGCACTAAATCCCAGTAATGCATGTCAGCCTTTATTCTTGTATCTTGCACTTCTATTTCTCACAAACACTGCTCCCCATATAGAAAAATGTCGACTCACTCATGTTTTAGAAAGTGTACTCCTTGCCCTGTGAGCAGTAGCAGTTTGTATATATCACTTGATCAATCAAAATTACATTAATAGCCCTGACCGCTTATAAATTCAAAGAAGTGGAACATGCTTCTGCACTGGTCACTTATACCAAGTAAAACTGTAATTGAACAAATATTGCAGTGTAGTTATTAGCAGCTTAGTATCTCCTTGTTGTATAATATTAGAAGTGTTATTCATTATCTACTGAGTGTCAGTTTTTAATCTTAAATACTGTGGGCGCAGTTGCTTTGTGGTAACATATTCTAGTACTGTTCTATTATCTACAAATAATTGTTTTAAATTTAATGGACATAACTTTTGAATGGTTGTGTGATCCAGTCCAGCTTTGTGCTAAAACTTGGGTGGAATACAACCCCTGCGCAGCTGTTTCTAATCTCTCCTCTACATATTGTTGTTGTTAGGGTGCCCAAACATTTTGTTGTTGTACAAAATACAATTCTGCCAGTCAGTCACGCTTTTAAGACCAATATTGAAAAATACCTATATTAAATAGCTGTAATCTCCAAAACAAAATGTAGCTTGGATAATTGAAGAGAGATATTTATCATTGGAAGTGAAAGTACATCCCAGCTTCTGCCTTCTTCTGATTCAGTTTTTAATGTCTTTATCTTTTGCTTTTCTTCACTTGTGTATTTATCATTCTAAACAGAATTTGACATTAATACTTTAGAGTGGGTATTTAGAAGTCAGCTTTACAGTTTTCTGGGATTGAAGTATGTCTATTTGAAGCAAACATTTGTGTTTCACAGCTGGAATGAGATGCAGATAGAGCCCTGAATGCAAGCAGAATATTTCTCAGTTAACTAAATTTGGTGTATATAAGGATTACTTTCCTAACCCCTTAGTATTGATTTGAAATTTTGCATATTGTTTTAAATGATCTTACTGTCTTTTCTCAATATTTGTTCATACAGTGTCGAACTGGAGAACTTGAAACTGTGATTGAGGAGGACAAACAAAAGGCTGTTCAAGTTGAACTTCTAAAAAAGGAAAATGTAAAACTTATTTCCCAGTTGACAGCCCAGGAATCTGTGATTGATGGATTAAAAATGGAAAGAAAAATATGGGGGCAGGAGTTGGCAGAACAGGGTAAAATAGTGGGGTTTTTTCTTTTGCAGAAAAAAATGGTGTTCAATATCATACCTTTCAAATAAACACTCCAATAGAGTTTTAATCATGACAGCGTCCTTGGATGCCTTCCTGATCTTACCCAGGTGTAAAGATGATGCGCAAAAATAGATGTTCTCTGGCACATGGGCTGATACAGGATCTGTAACAGCAGTTGTGGGAGTCAGCTGTGAATACCATTTATCTGTTTCCTAAAAATGTGAAAATGCCATGAAGTTGTACAAAGAACTTTTAAACATGAAACTATAAAAAACAAAGATCTGTAAATAATATTACGTAATGCTTGTTGCCTAGCAGGGAAATCTAATATGAAAATTTCAGTATATATCTTAAAAGAGTGTTAAATGCTGGAGAAAAAAAAAGTTTGGGCATTTTTAATTTTTCTCTATTCCTGTGATTCAGCACCACCTTGTGGTCTTTAGGGGTCAATAAGAATTATTGCCAACTATTTTTCAGAGACATTTTCAAAAATTATAAAACACAGACCTTCAGTTTTGCATTTCCTCTTAAGTGTTACGTACCCACAGATTAAATCCCTACAGTGTTTCCAGTGGGCAAAACAGTCAAACCTTTGGTTTGTAAGGTTCTTACCTTCGCCTCCCCCAGCCCAATCTCCCAACATTCCACATCTTGAAATCAATATCCTTTTTTGTCCAGGAGCTCATCTTGCACAAGATCGGGGGAAACTGGAGGCAAAAATTGAAGTTTTAACAAATGAGATTGACACGTTAAAAAAGCAAAAGGAACAGGACAGTGATACCATAAAAATTAAAAACAAAATAGTGGATGATCAGACAGAAACAATTAGGAGACTAAAACAAGTAAGTGCCATATCTGACAATTTGTGTGCTTATCTTTCATTGCAAATCTTAATTTTAGCTGTCACAAACCCTTTGATAAAAGCTGGGTCTGCATTTTCAGTTTTCCAACTCACATATTAAAATCAGGCTGTCAGTGGCAATTCATTTCACTAAGAGCAGAAGAGGGCTTTTTATTAAATTGATGCACAGTGATGCTACTTTGAATCTCTCACTGAACCATATTTATGTACAGACTTTTTTCTCTTTGCCTTGCTTCAGTTTATTCTTGATAATGATTCTGAGAAAGCTGAAACTAGGATAGCATAATTTTTCCTGAGTGTTTAAAAGAAAAGGATAAATAATTTTTAAAAGTTTGCTTCACATTTATTTTACAACATAAATATTTTTTCTTTATTTTGTTCATGTAAAACAGTATTTTGGCAGCAGAGGTAATATGTTTTGTCCCAAAAGCTCCATTTGTCTCATTAAGAGACTTAAAACCTTAGCTTATTGATCAAAGTTTTATAGCATGTTATGTCAGTCAAAATTAGATGCATTAGTCATTGTTACACAGATTGTGAGTTCAGTGACTTACATATAAGTTGTTTATTCAACTCTTAACCAGAATAAGAGCTCAAAATACCTTTTTTCTTATCTTGCTTTCAACTTCAGATTTATGTTTTGATGACATTTTTTAAATTCAGACTTCTTTCAGATGAAGATTAAGTAACTGACTATCACTTTACTAAGTGTTCTTCATACATTCTGAAGAGTAAACTTTTATGTTGTACTCTGCTTTATTCCATCATAGAGTAAACACATATTCTTAAGGGGTAACAATAAAGTTAAGGGAGTTTGTGTGATCTAAAATATTTATCTTCTAAAGGGTTTACAAGAAAAAGATAAACAAATCAAAAAACACCATGAAGAAAATCGGGAAGCTCAGAAATTGCTTCAAATACAGTTGGATGAAAAAGCTGCTGAATGTGAAAAGCTAATGAAAATATTAGAAAGGCAAAATGAAAGAAAAGAGGAATTAAAGCAACTGCTAGAAGAAAAAGAAGTCGAACTTGATGACATTAAGAATGCACACAGGTGATACAAATCACAATAATTCTTTGGGGTCATTGTATTCAACACTGCTCCGAAGTTATTCTTGCTTGCTATTAAAACCCACAGATATGAGGAAAAATGGAAGCATGAGAAACTTTTCTGCCTTCCTAAGAAGTGGTATTTACATTTATTGTAAATATGTGCATTTTCTTTTCAGTGCACTGAAAAAGAGGTGGCAAGGTAAAGGAGAGCTATTAAGCCAGCTGGAGGTGCAGGTTAAACAAATGAAGGAGAACTTTGATTTCAAAGAAAAGAAGCTGATTGAAGAGAGAAATAGAAGTCTTCAAACTCAAAGGTGAACACTTTAATAGTTTATTTTGTGACTACTCAGTTACTGTAGAGTTGCACTATTAACAACTGTGCAGAAATGCTCGATTATGTGGTGAAAGAATGTGTAATACTTTTTTAACTACTTGGTGAGCCCAGTTACAAACTGGGCCTAGAAGGAATTCTTGCTTTATAGGTGACTTACTTCGTGGAATTGGCATTCAGTTACAGCACTCAGCATCTGAACTTTTTATTTTCATTTTCTTTGAAAATAACCTCATACAATTGGCCTCATCCCATCAATCTAACCTGCCCTGATCCCTTCTGTAGAGCCTTCCTGCCCTCCAGCAGATCAACACTCCTGCCCAACTTGGTGTCTGTTAATCACTGTTTCAGTCTGTGACAGACTGTTTCTACATTACCTGTCATTCTTTTCCCATACAAATAGCAAGATTTTAAATTTATTTTCTTGTTCTTCTTACTGTCAATTTCTTCAGTCAATTAACAGTTAAATATGAGATGATACAGAAACAAGTACTCATAATCTAAAAAATTATTTCATATGCTTCTGGAATGATGGAGAAGTTTGCTAAACTGATGATTTTTACTTTATTCTTTGGCCCCCTTTTCATGTTTTTCTTCCTTCCTCCCAACTATTCTTGAGAAAATACCAGCTAGTTAATAGGACTGCATAAAAAGAAAAAAACAGAACTACAACAAATCAACAACAAACAACAATAACAAAAAAGCCGAACAAAACAAACCACCTCAAATAGTCAACAGTATTGGCGTTTGAAACTGTCAGAAGATCAATAGTGAAACTGAAATTTTTGTTCTAAATAATTCTGGTTTGTTTCAGAATTTTGTTGTAAATTAATTGTATAAAATTGCCTTGCATTTTGTTCCTACATATTTAAGAATTATTCCTTATAAGCAGAATTTGCTTAGAGTTAAAGAAATGCTTCTTTATGGGGAAGGAGACACTTTTCTATTTCTGTGAGACAGGCTCACAGGCTGTTCACAGGATCACACAGTTCATTCACTTGGGAACCAAAAGCAAAAGGAGGTGTTTGAAAATAGGTAGAGTTCTTGTCCATGTTGACAGTAGCAAGCCCTAACCTTCATATCCTTTGCTAGTGATTAAATGCCTCTCCTTAGAGAATGCCAGAGGTCCTAAACACAGTGCATAAAGCTAGAACTTGTACTTCAGAAAACAGGACACTTCTGATGCCAATATATAATTGTCTTAATGCTTCAGTTATTAAAACCTTATCAAAGGCAGAACTGGACAAACCAAAATACTTCAGTTGTTTGCAGGACCATGATATCTTTTCAATCATTTTTTTAGGATTGCTGTGGAAAAGCTTCATAAAATGGATAATGCTTTCAGAAAACAACTGGAGTCAGTGTTGGCAGCACATAAGGAAGAACTCTTGCACCTGGAAAATGAAAAGGAAAAACAAATTGAAGCAGCAAATGAAAAAGTAATTTTAATACTCAATTTATACATTTATTGTATTTGCATTTTTGTTCTACAGTGCTACAAGAATGGTGCTTGGAAGTCTCCTGTTTGAATCTATGAGGCTGACTGGATGGAAACAGTCCTGGTTTAGTACTCAGTCTTTGCACAGCAAGAAAATATCTAGACTTGTGCCATTGTAATGTTTTATATTCAAGCAAAGTAAAGCTCTCCATGCTATGCAGCTGTTATGAATCAATAGCTAAACATTTCCTTATCCATACAGGCAAGAGTAATGATTATCTATGCCAGATAATCCATTTAACTCACCTATGCCAACCTTAACTGTTACTGTTTCTGTATCTACTGCATTCTTCCTTAACATGACAACTGGTGCTTTTGTTCATTAGTAAGTTTTCTGTATTATACAGTACTTGCTACCTCCTAGCAGATTAATATATTTTTAAAAGAAAAAATTCTGCTTCTTCATCCAGTATCAAGAGTAATGCATTTAATATTCAAACACAAGCATATAATCTTGCATTGCTTATCAGTGTTAAAAATTGCCAAGATTATATGGGTTTAGGTGTATTAAGAAGAGCAAGAATTCTGCTTCATCTCTGTGTGCTCTTTCAGGTCTACTCTGTTGAAGAAGAAATGCGAGAGCTTCTGCAAGAAATGGCAAGCAGTAAAAAAGCCATGGAAAATAAAATACGACGACTTACAGATGCACTGAATGATATTCAACAAGACTTTGAAGATTATTAATACTTATACTAAAAATGTATATTACACAAGCAGTTTCATCCACTACAATGCACTTTTCCTTGTTTTCTAGAGAATTAAGTCTTTGTTGTGTATTTTGATAGTTCAGGGAGCATACAAATGTTTTTACATTATTTTCATAATAAATAGTTATTTCTAACCTTTGTTTATTTTTAACTGCTCTCAAAATGGGTCAAAACATGTATAGATGAAAAGCATCATATGAAATTAGGAATTAGCATATTTAATAAGAGAAAAGGAAGTCAGAAAGTTCCAAGCCAAAACCTTGAAGCTTTGCTTCAATGAGGTAAAGATTCTTGTAATGAGAGAACCAAGAACGTTGAATCACAGAAGGGTTTGTTTTGAAAGGGACCTTAAAGATCATCCAGTTCCAACATCCCTGTCATGGGCAGGGACACCTTTCACTAGACCAGGTTGCTCAGAGCTCCATCCTACCTGGCCTCAAATACTTTCAGAGATGGGGCATTCGCAGCCTTTTTGGACAACGTGTTCCAGTGCCCCACCACCCTCACAGTAAGGAATTTTTTCACCTAATCTAAACCTTCTGTCATTCAGTTTGAAACCATTCTCCCTTGTCCTGTCACAACATGCCCTTGTAAATAGACTCTCTCCATCTTTCTTGTACCTGAAAACAGGTCTAATCTGCCACTATTGGAGAATGTGCAACTCCTGCAACTTAGAGTGGCTTTTTTGGCAGTGTAGTTTGGTTTTCTCCACAGCAATAGGCTTTTGAAATAGAGGAGATAATAACCTAAGAGCTTCTTAGGAAGCAAAACATAACCCTTATGTTAATATATTGTTAGACTTATTTCATGGTAGAGGCTTTACCATCTCTACAGTACTCAGGTGTTTACTTCATTTGCTTGTTCTCAGAAGATCCTGAACTTAGTGAACTACCCCGTCCTCTGAAGCATTTTCATGCTGCTGAAGTAAAGGGAGCCGTGAGCAGTAAAATCACGGGGACACGCTGGTACACCAGGTGGGGCTATTTAGTGTTCCCTTGCTCCTCGCAGTAGCTGCAGCAGAGACCTGTTGCTCCAGTGACCATAGCAGTCCCTAACACGACTTTACCATCAATTGTTCAGAACCCAGGCTCTAGCACATTGGCACAGTGTAATTGATGGTGCATTTTGGTGGCCAGCAGCCCTTTAAAATTATTTAGTGCTAGTAAAAAGCCCTGGCCTTTGGGTAACTGTGTGAGGCCTGCTGGGTTTGTTACCAGTTTGTTAATGAAAGCTTGTGTGAACCACAGCTTCATACCATCTGCTTCTTGTTATGAGGTGCAGCTTAGGGGATGACAAAGGTCTTGAAAACATGACAAGTTAAAAGCAGAGGCTACGGCAGTGAAAACAAAATCCTGATGATCAGTGATAAGTCTTTAACAAAGCACAACCTTGAAATATGGGAACAAACTCTTTGTTTTAAAAATTGAGGTAGCAGTAGCAAAGCAAAATTAAAAAAAAAAAAAGCCCAACAACTGAATGAGGCACCTGCAAGAGTCTGGGAAAACACTCCCCACTCTGCTTTGCACGGGGGGAGGTGTGTAGGGCTGGAAACTGTCTAAAGATTGCACTCTCTTAGAAAAGGGTAACATTCCAAATTTGTGGAGGGGACAGAAAGCAGACACCTGCTTCAGCTCTGACTCCCTGCATGGTGTTCCCACACTTGACCCATGAAAACACCAGGAGTGAGCCATCAGCTATAATGGGGTGTCTGCACTGTGGTATTTATTCTCAGCTAAGGTAGGAGAGAGCTGTTAGGGACTGTTTGCTTGGAATCTGTGCCATTGGTTCATAATATGTAAAAATTCAGAAATACTGGTAATGGTTAGCAGGCTGTAAGAACAAACTCTATCAATTTTCTAAAAGCAGAAGAATTTTTTTTTTTACTCTTGTGCTCTATATACTCAGTCCACAGTATGTGAGGGAAACGCTCACCTGGAAAGCTGTTCAATAGTACTTTCATGGATATCACTGGTGCAGGAAACATGCACCACTTCAGAGTGCTTTTCTGGCATGTTGATCAAGTGTTTCCTGGGGCACTGCTTTTTTCTTTGCTTATTATTTGACCAAGCTACACTTTGGGTGAAGTAATTGAATACCTGGAATGCACCAGGAAGTTAAAAGAACTTATTCTTCCCCCGATTCAATTTCTTAATATCTCCTCTAACTCCAAAATTGTTGTTCTGAAACTTTCTGATTTCATCATAGGGAGTTGTTAACATTTTTAACATGAATTCTTTCTATTCCTTGCTCTTGGCTCAGGAATTTCATATTACAGTACTTGGATGTGTTAGTAGTGCTTGGAACATTTGTTTTTCTTGCACATGACTCCATCTTTGGCATTGTTTCCCTCTTTATGCTCACATGGCTTCCTTACAGCTTTTTAATAAGTGTTTAAATTATTATTACCTTAAAAATGGTAAAATAATAAAGACATGGTGCAAGTGAAAGCTGCACTGAATTTACCTATTCACAAGGATAAATTTCAACCCAGCATGACTGAAAGACATAACTTAATAAAATAAATAAATTTAATTAAATAAAAATATAAACAAAATGTGAACACTGACCTTGTCAAATGCAAGGCATGCTCTCATGCATTAACCATGACAATTTAAAATCAATTCCATGATTAGACTTTCATTTCCCAGCTAGAGAATGATCTGTTTCAATCAATACTGAGTATGGAGTCAAGAAATTCTGGTGTTACTTGAGACCAGGACTGTGCTTCCAGGTCCAGAGAGAGTGTTAGCAGGCACATGTTATGAATATGCGATGGCCTGTGCAGGTGCAGCTCCTGCGTGCCCTGGCACACCCAGGGTCCACTGCGAGCCCCACTGCCTTGTGTCATGGGTAGCTGAGGGTCTGCTCTTCTTTCCGTGCATCCCCGGAGTTTTTGCACAGTATGGACTTTAACGCTCCTCTGCTTTTATTCGATGGTAACTGAGGGAAAGAGGTGTACCTGAACTAAGGCCAAGTATATATGGACATCAGTGGAAGGGGCTGGGTAAGCATGGAAAATTCGCTGTGCCCCTGGCCAGATCATCAGCGTGTCTTGTGCCTGGCCTGGGGGGTGTGCGAACACCGTCTGCAATGAATCTAAGTGGTTTTATATCAAATGCGAACCGTGGCGACAAGGAGCTATCGAGGCGACGACAGACAGGCTCGTGGGACATGTCTGGCCGACTGCAGGCCAGGGCTATCCGTCAGGGGGGCCCTGAGCGAGAGTCGGGAGCAGCCCGACCCAGCCAACTGCAATCCCTCCCTCGCACGCCGCGGGACCGCCCTCCCCGCCACGGCCGGAGGGGGCCGGGCCCGTCCCCCGTCCCAGCCCCAGCCCCGCGGCCGGACCGTGCCGGTGTCCAGGCAACGGCGGCGGCGTCACTTCCTGCGGGCCGCCCCTCCCGCCGCCGCGCTGGGCCGGGGGCCGCGCTCCCGCTCGGGCCGTTGCGGCGGTCGCGACACGTGGCCCCGCCGGCGGCATGGCCGCGGCGGCCGAGGCTGCGGGCGGCGGCAGCAGCCGCCACGAGAAGAGCCTGGGGCTGCTGACCACCAAGTTCGTGTCGCTGCTGCAGGAGGCCAAGGACGGCGTGCTGGACCTCAAAGCGGTGCGAGAGCGGGGGGGCGGCAGGCGGCACCGCCGGGCCCGGCCGGGCACAGGGCCCGCCGCGCTGCAGCCGGGGCGGCGCAGCGCGGGGACCGGGCAGGGCCGCCCGCTCCCTCCTCCTTTCCTCCCTTCCTTCTTTCCCTACCGCCCGCCCGGCGTGGCGGGGCCTCCCCCGGCCGCTGACGGGCTGCGGGTGCCTGGTGATGGCTGACAGCTGCCGCGGTCGGCTAAAACACGCGTTTCGGCTCTTTATAAAGGGGTCTAAGGGGCACCGTGTATTAAGTTTAACTTACTGAGAGTGGTCTTATTGACTGTGCCCTGTTCTGGGCTCTTGAGTAGAAGAAAGACAAGGAGCTACTGGAGAGGGTCCAGCAGAGGGCTACAAAGGTGTGCGGGGTCTGGAGCATCTCTTATATTTTGTATTCTCTTATGAGAAGAGACTGCGGGAGCTGGGCCTGTTTAGTCTGAAAAGAAAACATTGAGAGCAGGTCTCATTGGTGCATGTATATCTATATCTTACTTATTGGTGCGTGCCAAGAGGATGGTGCCAGACTCTTTGGTAGTGCCCAGTGACAGGATGAGGAGCAATGGCCATAAACTAAAGCACAGAAGTTTCACCTCAACATGAGGAAGAACTTCTCTACGTTAAGGGGGGCAGAGCACTGGAACAAGCTGTCCAGGGATGTTGTCGAGTCTCCCTCTCTGGAGACATTCAGAACCCACCTGTGCACCTGCTCCGGGAGACCCTGCCATGGTGAGGGTTGGACTAAATGATTTCCAGAGGTCCCTTCCTGCCTTAACAATTCTGTGATTTTTTTTTACTGCCCTATGTTGCTCTTTGCACTGACTTAGTGTATGGGCTGCTGTTTAAACCTGTTTCTTGCACCCCCCTCCTTTAAGCAGGAGAAAACCATGTTGAAAAACAGACCATTGCCACCTTATGCTCTCTGTGTGTGAATCAAAGAAGCTGAATTGGCACAGGAGTGACAAATCATTGTCACCCAGCTCTGCAGGCAGCCTGCTGCCTCCAAGGCATGTGTGTGGCTGCAGCGGCTGGAGCCTCTCCAATGATGCCCTAGGACCACCCCACCTTGGCAGGGTCCTGTTGCCAGGAGGTCGCTGTGTTGCAGGAGAGATCCTTGCTGCTGTGTCCTGCCAGTTCCCTGGAGCATGCTGCTGCTCTGGCCCAGGAGCTTGGGCCCTCTGGGCTATTGGGTATGCAAGGCATTGGGTTAAAGGTATGTTAACCTAAGTGGTTAAGGTTGTCAATGAGCCAGCTGAGTTGTTCAGCAAAGTGCAGCAAGAGGCTGGCTTGGTGCTCTGCTTGAAGTCCTTTCTGGAAAACTGACCTATTTTTTGATTGCTCTTAATAGACCCCAGGAGGTAGATGGTGTTCTCGGAGCTTTTTTTGTGTATCCCTCTTCAGAGCGGATGCACTTTAGTGATGTTACTCTGGCTAATTAAACTTCAGGGTGAATAGGGAAGGGCAATGATAGGTTTTATATTCCTCATTTAGTTACGCTGTGTTCTGGACAAGTTGATGAGCTCCTTAGTATTAGTTGCCTCTTTATCTAGCAAAACAGAATGAAAATTTCTAGATCTTTGGGATTGTTGTGCAGCTTCTTTTAGTGTCTGCTACATCTTGAGAGATGCTCCAGGTCAAGCTGAGTAGCAAAACATACTCAGTGTGAAAGACATCACGCCCAAAAGCTTGGCTTTAAGTGCCAAAGAGGATTGACTTGAACAATAAAGTTGGGCTGAGTAGTGGGATGGAGCAATGCTTCTTGTTCTCTTTAGTGAGAAAGGTACCTACTCAGAGGGAGTGAAAGTGTTGATAGCCACAGAAGAGTTAAGTGGGCATTGCAGCCAGTCACAGGCATTTCTGCTCAAGACCTATTGGAGACTGGTTTCTGAATTACAGGTTACAATTTGTTGAAAGTAAATACTAACTGCAGTGCATAAACTGTTGGTACATTCATAAGCAGTGAGTCAGAACATACATTTCTGAAACTGGTTTTCTCCTAAATAAGCCATATATCTAATGAAAAATGAAGACCAGTTTGTGTGTTTGTGTAAAGCCAGTGTGCTCAGCAAACTGAAGAGCAGGACAGCCTTGAAATGGAACAGAGCATTCCAAGAAATTATTCATGCAGTGAACACCTTTAAGTGTCTCCCTGCTGGCTGGTATTGACTGTCTGATGTGCTGCTGATTGGTATTTCTGTAGCAAAACCAGCAGTAGAAAGAAAATAGAATTTGAAAACAGGTGGATTTCCAGCTTTGTGATTTAGCAGTTGAGAAGGAACATTTGTTCTATGGGACGTTTTCTGGTGATCTTTAACACCTCTATAACTATAGTTTAACAGGGTGTAAGAGGAAGCTGTGAAAATGTTTTAGTGCTGGACACTGGTAATATCTGAGAAATTGTGGGAATGGAAGTGAGAATTTTCTTCACTTGAAATTTGAATTTTGTATTTACTTTAAAATCAAACAGCGATTCTAAAATAATGATATACTTTTCATGGAATAGTGCCATATAAAGAAATCTACTTACGGAATTAAGTTTAAAACACTAAGGGATGATATAGAAGGGAAAGAAAACTAAATTTCTGTCTGCAGCAACCCATGAATTGCAGGGAAGAGAGAAAAACAGCAAGATGAGTGAATAAGGGATAAACCACCTGAATGGATGCTGTTCATACTGTACAATACTTGTGCCCTAATTTCTTAAGTGGGCTTCATTTCTAGCAGAATACCATCCCTACTCTAATGATAGTTAAGTAGTGTTTCTGATCATCAGTGCAAAACAGGAGATACTCTGAAATCTACTTGTTTTAGAAGTGTACTGGTCAGGGGCAAATAACTAACTGCCTTACACTTGCTGTACTCCACAAAAGAAGAAAGAGCCTGTCTATTAGATTTTACATTCCCTTAGTGTTAATGTTGCAATGACATTCAGTACTTTTATATACAATTTGGTAAGAGCACCATTCAATTTAAAACTCTCATCAAACTGTTGACAGCCTGCTTGGGGAGAAAATGTTGTCATGTGGTACAGGCAGAGTTCAGAAGATGCAGGACCTCCTTCCTTTGACAGACACACGGAGAGAGCAAGCGGGCAGTGCTTTGTGAAGTTTCTCGGTAATTACTCTGTCGGTGCTCTATCAGTTCCTCCTCTCTCTAGGGCTAATGAAGCACATTTACACCTGATAATTTCTGCTGCCTTTTGTCAGCTCCCAGAGAGCAAACAAGTTGAGGGGTGGGAGCTACAAACTCCCACCTGCCCTTTTCCTGGCCTTCCTTTCTTATTTCTGGGCATGTGTGCCTGCCTGCAGCTGAACCTGTGCTGTACAGTGTGTTTTCTGTATTCCATAGCTCTGTGCTTAGATAGCTTTTTCCAGCTCTGAACTTGTCTATGAGACACTCACGAGTGCTTGGCTTGAATACATATTTAATCAAAGTCTGAGGAGATATTAGGAGGAATAGAGTTCAGCAGCTTAACATTAGAAGGATTTTATGAAAGAACTCTGAATGTGGAAGCTATGTCCACCCATGTCAGCAGGGCCATTGTTGCAGATGTGCCTTTCTTGACACAGGCTAAGAAGAGATGAGTTTTAACAGTGTGTTTGACAACAGATTTGAGTCAGGAAGCCCTTTTCATTATTTAAATTATTAGTGAATTGTTTATATGGAGGACTGAACTTCATTTCTGATCCATGTACCTGGCAGAAGGTATCACACTGATAACTGCTAGAATGTCAGGGAGGAACTTCTCAATTGCTTTTTAAAATATCTGTGAAAATTTTAAAAGATAATTAGATTATAAGGGCTGTACCAGAAAGCTAGTGAATGTCTGGATTAAACTTTTCATCTTGGGAACTGGCCCCAGCTTGTGTTGGAACTCTTGTTGCAAGTAGTTGAACTTCGTAGCAATGATTGAATTGTATACAGGGCTAGACAAGCCAAATACCTATGTAACTGTGGTGTCCATCTTCCTATGAACTGAGCTCCTGTCCTGGGGATCTGGAGCTGCTGGTGGTGAATCTGCTCCTGGTGTTCATGGGAGCTGTGCTTTGGGCATACAAAATGCAATAGCATTTAGAGTGGAACAATTACTTCAACTTCGGAACTTTTGAAATTGGACACTCAGAAAAAGTGACTTATTAAAAAAAAAAATCTTAAGCTTTGGTTTTATAGCTCCAAATGTATGTATATTGGTATCTTTTGCTACCAGTATAGTTTGAAAATACATTAACATTAGTAAAGCATTTATACTTTGTAGACAGGCCTTTGGGAAAATTTCAAGAGGTAATGCAATGTCTCCAGAGCAGCTTCTTCACTGTTCAAGCCATGAGTGGTATACTGCGGCGGCTCCCTGCCACGACCTCAAGCAGTCGAGATGCGCCGGCCAGCCCTGCCCGTGTGAGGCCGGTGGCCGCCACGTGCGCGGGCACTCCATGGGAACGGCGCCTGCCACCCTGGTAGTGCTGAGCGCTGCGGCGTGGCTTACGCAGCTCTGGTAGCCTCACACGCTGAGAGGAGATGAAGGGACGAGAGAAGGACACTTGTTCGTGAGCCCAAAGAGTCTTTATTCCCCCAGGCGGGGCAGGAACAAAGCGCTCTCGGGGTGGGTGCAGTGACAAATGCCGACAAAACCACGGATAACAGCAGATTAAATAGGGAGTGGGCGGACAGGGGTGTAAACCTGTTTCTCCCAATGGGGACAAACGAGAGACAGGGCTGACAACCCACAGGGAGTGAACAAACCCTGACTGATGGGAACAAATGAGGAGAAAACAGGGAGAGGTGAGAAGATTGACAGGAACCCGGGGATCCAAGTGGCGGGAACTCTCGGGGTAAACAACTTGGAACAAACCACTGTGAGGGGAACAATGGGGGAGTACAAGGAACAAACCCAACTAACATTAATAAAACAACTGACTAAATAAACCCAAACCACAACAGTATACTAAGCCCTAGGTAAATGTGTGGAGCAGTGGGAAAAAAGGCAGAAAGTTGAATAGCATCTAAGTGTGTGCTGTCCATTACTTGCAGTGAATAATGTAAACAGCCTGCAGAATAACTGAAGACTTTGAGATCTATGGGGTGCTGATTCAGCGTTGTGCAAACGGCATCAACTCTGTCACTTGCTGGATTTTTAAGGTTCTCTTGCAGTCCTTGGGAGCAGTGTGTATGTATGTAGCAGAAATAGCAAATTAAGATAGCAGGTGCATACCTACTGAAACAAGTGATCAAAGAGCCTGTTTCCTTGGAGAGGACTAAACTGCACTTTATATGTATTTGCATGCATCTTGTTTTGTTAGTTAAGAAAATGTTTTAAAAGACCCATACGGAAGACCATACATAAAATAAATGCTGCTAATGGTGTCAGTGGAAACAGTGTTTAGTGGGTATATCACTGTCAAGGAGAAAAGAGCAGTGTTTATACTTCATGGCTAAAAGAGTATTTTTTATAATCTCTGTTCTTTCTTTTTATCCTTTCAACTTTCTTTCAGTAGAAAAAGGTAATGGTGCTATTAAGCAAAGAAATTTGGTTTTCCTTCCAGGTTATGGTTGTCTCAAGCTGTACCTTTCTTTCATATAGGCTGCTCACAAAAAGCGTAAATTTAATAGATTGTTGGAACAAACTGAAATAAACCATTATGTTCCTGTAGTAGAAAATATTTACCTTTATGCATTAGTTGAAATTCAGAAGTCTTTGCCTACCCTTCTCTTATTTTTTTTTCTATTTGTTTAATATATACAATCCCATGTAATCATTGTATTTAGGTGTCCCGAGTAACTACAAAGTCGGACTCCTCTCAGCTTTCCCTTCTTTTAGTGACTATCCTTTGAACTTGTGCTGCTTCTCAGGTGTGGAAGGCATGAGTAGCTCATTTGCTTATTTTATCTTAACTCTTTGCATCAGTTACACAAAAGTCACCATGGAGAGCAAGAAGTAAGGCACAAAGTGGTTGCCTCTGCCTGATGCTGCTTTGCTCGGAGGGGCGAGGTGTGGCAGCCCTCAGATGCACTGCACAGCTGGCTGTGTGTCAGCAGCAAGGTCCAGGGCAGCTGTTCCAGGGTGCTGGTACTCAGTGTGACAGATGGAGTGAGCCCTTGTGCCCTGTGAGGGACATTTGTGCGAGGACAACGCTGGCCTGAAATACTGCAGCTCTCCTGCAGCCACTTGGTGAAACTACAGCCCTGTTGGTTGGTATCCTGGCACCACTGAACCCAAACAAAGGCTGTAATACCTCGAGTGTCAGTGGAAGGAATGATAAACTTAGTATGTCCTTGGCTTCAGAGGCTTGCCCCACTGCAAGGCATCACTGCCTGCCTTCCATACCTTTTCCTGCTCTCCAGAAAGAGCATGGCAAGCTCCTCCATGCAGTTGAATATGCTCCAGATACCAGCCATGGTCTTTGCAACCCCTGTGAGCTCCCTTCTCTGTTAGGGGATAGCCTGTTGGCCTGCAGCCAGGGGACTGCTCCCCGTGCTTTGTAGCACTGCCTGCAGGTGCTGAACTTCAGAATTCATGGTGGTATCTGGCTTTTGGAGAGTGGAACCTTCTCCTTTCAAAGTTACATTAGATGGCATTTTTCCAAGGGAGTGGCTTAAGTGTATTTCCCTCAGCATGCAAGTTGCTGATACTTGTTCTCTCAACAGGCTGCTGATACGCTTGCTGTGAGGCAGAAGAGAAGGATCTATGATATCACCAATGTTCTGGAGGGGATTGATCTCATTGAGAAGAAGTCAAAAAACAGCATTCAGTGGAAGTAAGTTATGTCAATTCTGCAAATTTTCACATGCCTAAGAGCAACAAAAATGGCTTCTTTCTACTTCTTCTGACTAAATAAACACCATATGACACCATAAACAACATTATGACACCATAAAATTAACATTGTGCTAATCAATGAACAATGTGATGTTGTAGAAGTACAGTAAAGTTGCAAATTAACTGTATTTGTTTTCCCTTTAACTTGTGTCTGTGATACATAAAATCAAGTTTAAAGCACACGGAAAAGAATCTTTCAGAAAACTTGTAGTGCTGCTTTATGACTAGCACTTGTAGTTGAAAAATTCACCCAGAATGAATCTGGGAGGGCTGTCAGGACACACAGTCTCCACCTATCTGCCCTACCACAGTCAGTGCCTGTTTTCTCTTAGGTCTCTGAAGGTAAAAGCTCAAGATAAGAATTATAGGGGAAGGAGCTAAGGCCTGCAAAATAGTTCCAACACAGAAAAAAAAAGTGTTCCAAAAGAAGATAAATTTTTGTAGAGGAAAATTCTAAATTTGATCGGAATTAAAGAATTTTCATTTTCCTGTCAAAACACTACTGGGAGGTTAAATGCTCATTTCCTTCATATTGAATATTAGTAGATTTTCCAAATGTTGAAAATAGTCTTTAGAAATTATCATTGGATATTTGCTTTAGATTTTTACTTGTGGTTTCATGAACCCTTATACCTTTTTAAGAGGAGTAGGTGCTGGTTGCAATACAAAAGAAGTCATAGACAGGCTGAGGTATCTGGAAGCTGAAATTGAAGATTTAGAACTAAAAGAAAAAGAATTGGATCAGCAGAAATTGTGGCTTCAGCAAAGTATCAAGAACGTCATGGATGATTCTACAAACCACCAATATCCTTTTAAATTAATTGTGTGCATTTTGGAACTAGAATTAAAGCAACAGTTAAAGTGTAGGTAATGGATAAAGCATAATGTAACTCATTTAGCAAGGTACAGCAAGTATTTTTTCTGGTTTTACTTCAACAAAAGAAGATATAAATCTTATTTATGTGACTTTTTAACTTCCATGACTGTGATTGGTAACATGAAAATAATTTAGCATACATATATATATATATATGTACAGCAGTAACTATTAAGTCAATAGTATAATCCTAGTGTCTTACTTAAATTTAGTGATACTGCTTTCCAGAACTTAAATTTAAATTTTGTTACCAGTGCTTTACATGAATCTTTTTTGTCTCTTCATTCTTTTGAAAAGATTAAGCTATCAGCCAAAGATAAATGGAGTTGACAATGTCCTGAAGCTTGTTGGGTTTCAAACTAGAAAAAAAAATCCTGTATATAAATACCAGAGAGTTGCAGCTGCATTGCTTATAAGCATGTGTCTAGCTGTCTTGCAAAACAGACACCTGAGAATGGGAGCAGGAAAGTGCCCTTCCAATCTATAATACTATTGATAAGTACTTAAAAATTACTGGAGTTTCTGTTCAGAAACTGTTTCTGTAAAATGGATTTTGTAGCAAAGGAGATTGAAGTTATATGTTAGAAAAACTTTTGGTAGAGCTAGCACTGAAATTGATCCCCCAGGGAGGCGGTGGAATATCTGTCACTGGAGGTTTTGCAGAAGAGGAAAGACAAACATCTGTCTGGAATGTCTGAACAGTGGATTTATCCTACCTTGAGGCAGAGGAATGGGATGGCAGGTGAATTCTGAAGTTCCCTCTAGCAGTATTTCTGTGTGATTCTGGGAAATGCTGATACATACCTGAATTCTGTATTGTCAGATTGGCAAAGTAAATGGTATTCCTCAAAACAAGATTTTACATGTTCTCCTTTTTTAGAAGAATCTCTTCTTGTTCAAGCTACACAACTATTTTTCTTTTTGTATTTTCTTTGCTGGTACAGGTATTTTCTTTAAAACACAGAACTCTTGTTATTTGTAACATGCCATTCTGAAAGTCAAAAATAATACCTTGATTACACCTCTGACAATAATAACATTATAGTTTAGGCTCAGTTTGGACAAACTTCTGAAGGACAGCAAATACTAGTTTTATATTGTATTAAGAAAAATGTTCCTTGACATAAATTACATTTTCATATGTCACCCATGAAGATATCTGCAACTGCTTCAATGGTAAGTTGCTGCTAGGCTGTATTTCTAAAGTGAGTGATTTGTTGAAAACTAACTTGCTAACCTGCTTTTTTCCTGCAAGTATTATGAACTGAGAAGTACTCAATAGTGATCATTACTAGGTAGAGGTCTCATAATGTTCATGGCTACCAAGTTTTGGCATTTTCCAGTTGTAGTCATAGATTGTATAGAGTGGAAGCTCAGCTGGAGTCCTGGTTTTGGGTGTCTTTTTTGGTAATAATACTTTTCAGCAGCTTGCCATGGGCTATTAATGGAACCAGAGACAAGATATGTTGGTTCAGCCCTCCAGAACCAGGAAGATGCAAATTTTGTATCATGTTCTGGTGGCAACTGTGGCCAGACAGAGCTTGTGATGCTGTACAAATGGAACCAGCAGAAGGTCAGTGATGGGGCATTGCTACTAAATCTAAAGCATTCCCGTACAGGTGGTTTGAAGAAATTGCTGGGAAGTGCTGGGAAGTGCTGGCAGAAGTTACTTTCCTTGACATCATCTCCTGATCCTGGGGTACCCAAGGAAGGTTGTTGTTCAGCCTCCAGCTAGGCTCAAATCTATCTTCTCTTTGACACAAGGAAGACTTTTTAAATAAAAACACTAGATTAGAAAACTACTGCAGAATTTAACAAAAATGGGCTGTTACTGAACAGAGGTTAGTCATTACAAAACATGGAGGGAGCTGGCATGGTGCTCACATAGTACTTCACCTAAGTGTTTCTTAGGAGGCAGAGAAAGAAAAGTGTTACTCCAAATCAGTTATGGACAAAGAGGAAATGATGTGCAGGGAAGCAAGTAACCTGCAGTATTGTGCCAGTGCTGTGCATGTAAATGTGGTCCCCTGATTTTAACCAGCACATTTTAATGTGCATAGTAAACCACAGATGAGTGTGACAGACAGCTGTTACATCCTAGTTGTATGTGCTGTGGAAGCCACGAGCTTAGACACTTGGAAGTGCTGGCACTGAAAATGAACATTAATACCTCTTGTTCCTTCTGTTAAATCTCTGTAGTACCACCAGTCATCAAAGTCATAAAGTGAGCTAGACCAGAGATCTGGTTTAGCTGAAGTCATATGAGGAGCAGCTGAGGGAGCTGGGGTTGTTTAGCCTGGAAAAAAGGAGGTTCAAGGGAGACCTTATCACTGTCTACAAGTACCTGAAAGGAGGCTGTAGCCAGGTGGGGGTCAATCTCTTCTCCCAGGCAGCCAGTGACAGGACAAGAGGATATGGCCTCAAGCTGCACCAGGGAGGTTCAGGTTGGACATCAGGAAAAATTTCTTCAAGAAAGGCTGATTAAACATTGGATCAGGCTACCCAGGAAGGTGGTGGAGTCACTGTCCATGGAGGTACTCAAGGAACAACTGGACACGACACTTAGTGCTGTGGTCTAGTTGACATGGTTGTGATCAGTCAAAGGTTGGACTTTATGATCTTGGAGGTCTTTTCCAACCTAAATGATTATTTGATTCTGTGAAAAAAGGAACAAGTTAAATATTTTCACCTTATGTTATATATACAACTAGATGACAAATGTGGTAAATCTTGTACTGTTGTGAAAAGGTTTTTGCAACTATGATTTTAGTATTGGAATTCTGTGATTTATACTATGCAATATACTTGGATCTTAGAGACTGCACATGTCCTACCACAGGTTTATATATGCTAAATTACATAGTACTTTAAGTGGCCTTAGAGAATTTCCAGATCTCATTTGAGTGGATACTATACAAGACTTAAAAAAAATACACTTAACACTTTCTTAAAAATTGCTGTTTAACCAGGAGATACACTTCTAGCAATTCAAGCACCTTGTGGTACACAGTTAGAAGTACCTAGACCTGAACTGGTATGTACGTGTTTCTCATTTCCCCTAAGTGTTATAGAGCAATAGTGGCAAAGAAGAGCTGTTTTAGAGCAGAGGATTTCTCTCTATCCATGTGCAAGAGGATGGGAGAAAGGATTAAGATCGTTTCAATTGAGAAGAGGGAGGCTGGACAGAAAAAAGTGGGTTTTGTACACTTAGATAGACTAATAGTAACCCTGCCTTCTATTAAAACCAAAATAGACAAGTTCTTCTCTCTTGCTTTTAAATGTTGCAGCTTTCAAAATATTGCATAGTTGTCATGAATTCTCTCGGGAATTCTGTGACTTTAATGTGTCAAGTTTCTCTGTTACATTGTTAAAATGGATCTCGTATGAAAAAGCCTTTTAGATTTAGTTTTGATGTAATTTAGATTTAGTCTCATGGGTACTAGACTGGATAGAGAAACAGACTGCAATCTCACTTTTGCCAAAAGGATTAAATTGGCAAGATTAAAGTAGGAAGCCAAATTATTTACTTCTGTCCATCTTTAACTTTTTTGTTGTTGTTGTTGTTGTTGTTGTTGTTGCAGCACTTGATTTTAAATAGTGTTTAAATAGTTGGGAGAGAGCATGGTATGAAGCGTGATAGCCACTGTGCTTATAGAAGGCTGAAATTCACCTGAGAAGTTTCACAAGCTATTTTTAGTGAGGCTAAGCACAGTCTTATATTGGTAAAAGCCTCCAAGGGTAGAGCCATGAAGCTGATCAGTGTACTATCTTTGTCTGTCTCTGCTGAAATCAGTTCAGGCAATGGTAAGGTTCTCTGTAAGACCCCAGTTAGCAGCTGTGATGTTGGATTTTGGTTTTTTTTCTTTTTGTTCAGGACTAAAACAGTTGATCTTAGTCTTCATCACTTTGTAGAGTTCCAAGTTCTCAAGGAACAGTAACTTTCATAATACATCATCTTTGCAGGGACAGAACGGACAGAAGAAATATCAGATCAGTCTTAAAAGTAGTTCAGGACCTATCCATGTGCTGCTCATAAACAAAGAGTCAAGCTCCTCCAAGCCCACAGTGTTTCCAGTTCCTCCACCTGATGACCTTGCACAGCCCCCATCTCAGCCTGCAGCTCCAGCAACTCCACTTAAACCAGCTGCAGCTCCTCCAAATCCCCTAGAACAACGTGACCCGAACCAAGGACAGGAGTTACTGCAAACAGCAGCTGCAGACACACCATCAGGTGGATCCCGGGGTTTTCCTGTCTCTGATGGGTGGGGGAGGAAGGCAGCTGGAGGGAAAGAAGAAACTGTTGAGGAAGGTGGTAGACAAAGGAAAGATTAAGAATTTGCATAGGTTAGCAGCTGTCAATTAAAAAACTACTCCAGGGCCTTAGTAACAGCCCTCAGGAGGTTACAGACACCTCTTCCTCTTCTGTCTGGTGAAATAGCTGCTTCCCTCACATCTTACCATTTTACACTGAACAGGTTTTGGATGTAATCCTGTTAATTATTCTGAGGTGCTTCTCCAGAATGCATTATGGAGCAAAATTGCAAACCTCTTGACAGAGGATATGATTTGAACGTGTACCTTTTAATGAGATTGAAAAGACAGGCACAAGTTCCAGCTATTGTACCACAAGGTCGCTTACCTTCTTCCACATAGCCACAATTAAGAGGCTGCCTGAATATCAGGTACTTTTTTCATAGTAACACTAAATTAATAGATAATAGGAGAAGATTTAAGGAAATGCTGTATTACAACTGCATTCCTGAGGGTTCTGATTTCCTTCATTTATTGACCTTTAATTAATTGACAATTAAATTGTGCCTGTGACTGTGGAAGGGGAAGACTTCTCTCACCTGATCCCAGACACTGGCTACCTTCACCTCAAAAGACAAAGCTGGGGGCAGGTGCTGTGTGTTCTGTTTCACTGTAACAGACTTGTAATGCACCTTCCCGTCTGTGTAGATGGCAGCACCCAGCAGGACAGCACAGCCCCCACAGCCCCTTACTCCAGCCTTCCGGAGCCAGAGCTCTATCCCAGCCTGTCTGGAGACAGTGCCCAAGCCTCAGCCAGCTCCAGTGACTACCAGAGCTTGCTGCCTCTGGATGTCAACTGCATTCTCAAGCCAAACTCATTTGACATTGCAAAGATGGAGGAGCCTGCAGGTAGGAAGCAGTAGTTCCTGTTTAAATATCTCCCTGGTTCCCTGAGCCCTTCTTAGTGACCAAATTACCAATAAGTTACACAGAGGAAAACACAAGTCTCTGTTTATCTTCTATGAAGCCACTGAGGCAGCTCTGAGGAGCATACTAATTTTGAGCAAATGAGTTTCTTTGCCACCAAATAAGCCTCATGGCTTATATGGCTCTTGGGTTTTAAGAGATAAGTGGGAAAAATGTATGGGGGGCAAAAACTGAGGGATACAAAGATAAGTATATTTTACATGTACATGGCATACTATCTCTGTAGCTCCTACACTAGGCAATCCAGTGTTTTAATGCAAAGAATGTGTTGGCTGCTATAAACACATATTTAAAAACCCCACATACATAAAGCATGTGCTCCTGTCTTTCACAGGAAATATCAGTGGAGATATTATTGATGAACTCATGTCTTCTGATGGTAAGTATTTATCTTCTCTAATAATCACAAGTAGCAGCATGGGTTTTGTGTGTAGAAGGCATCTGTTAAATCTGATGCTGAAAGTCAGTATGAAACTACTTCTTTCCCATGTTGCCTCCTCTGTCACTTTTGTCTTTGCTCCCCTTTCTGTTCCCTGCCAGTTTATTTAACAGTAAAAATAGGAAAAACTTAATCCAACAAGCACTCACCTGCATGAATAACCCACCAGTATTTAATTTAGGGAAAAAGAAAGAACAAGCTGACGACTAGTGTGCTGCCTTACAATATAAATGCTTTGAATAAGTATTTCAGAATATAGTTCTGGATGCAGACTGATACATGTCCATCTGTAGTACACTAACAGAACAAGTGTCACCCATTTCTGTTATTGCATGTCCTTGGCCATAAGAGTGTAGCACTGAACCACAGCTACTACAGAATTCATATGCTCCCTACTTCTCTGTCACTCTCACTGAGGTGGCAGGCAAGGAGGTGAACTTGACTCGCTTTGTTCCTTTTGCACTGTATTCTGTAAGGCCTGTAATAATATCTGCCCCTCAAGAAGACCACTTCAGGGCCCATCCAGAAAGAGATGGGGTTGTAAGAGCGAAGGGGCAAGACGGGATTCTGTCAACGTGCCAGTATGTGGTTAACATGGAAACACCCTCTGCTTCTAGAGCACAGATATAGACAAAGGAATATAAATATAAATTATGGCTTTCTGATTAAAGTTTTCAAAAGCTGCTCAGGAACCTCGTTGCTGCAGAAGAAGAAATTAAACCCATATTCCACAGCTATCACTCCACTTCAGCAAACTGACTTAAAATACCAAGCAAAAAATGGCAGATACATCACTTACTGCCTTAGTTTGAATGCAGTACAGGTTTTCGTGGTATGTATCTCAGTGAGCTTGTCAGATTACCAAGACTATTTTAATTATTAAGACTAACCCTTATGACAAACATACTGAAATATGATAGGGCTGATTTTCCAAGTGTTTTAATTTAAAATAAACTATTCCTGCTTTACAGTTTTTCCTCTCTTACGACTCTCTCCTACTCCCGGAGATGACTACAACTTTAACCTGGATGATAATGAAGGAGTCTGTGATCTCTTTGATGTGCAGATACTAAATTATTAGATATTATGTCAACCAGACTACTTATCTACCTCTAACTGTAACAATCTAGACTTCTTCATAACCTAAGTATTTGAATAATGAACTTCTTAGTTCACTGACTCTGGGAGTATATTTCCTTTTGCTTCCTTTAACTACTTCACAAAACAAACTCAAGAACAAGAAAAAAGGGCTCTTATTAAAAATTCTGGCACTTTTTCACCTGAGTGTTTTTCTGTCTAAGCCAATTGTTTGGAGTTTTCTTTAGTAAGAAAAGTGAAAATACCTTATAGCATTTTGATCATTTTTTAAAAAATGATTAGTCTTCTTGCTCACAGTTAACAGCATTTTCTTTGAAGCTTTACTGCCAAGCTTTCTATTTTTTAACTTTTCAAACAATTTTGAAGCTTTTACTGCCAAGTTGAAAGGTGAAGGGTATCAACTTGAGTTATGCTAAACTGTTTCAGTGAACCAATTTTGTGAAGTGCCTTCTGTTTTAGCACTTTAAGTTTCTCACACTGACTTCTGACATTCCACTTTCCTAGATGATAGGAAAGGTCTGTTTGTAGTTTGTATTGAAGTGTGCCAATACTTGTATATTAACAAAATTTTTTTAATAAAATTGTGCAAACAAAGCCAAAACCATCAGTATTTGTGGTCTTTCATTTCTTGCAACCCCTTTGTTGTCCATTTTGCATTACAACTGAGATAACAGGCTTGTGGCAGCATCCACGTTTGCTGGTTCCTCTTCCAGATTTGTGGAAACCTGGAAAAAAAAGAGTTTCAGTTTAAAGCATAAAATAATTTCATTTTATTCTGCTTGGAAGAAAAAACCCCAGACTAATAAATATCCATTGGCCAGAAGATTAATTTGACTTTTATATATTTAATTTCAGCTAATTTTGCAGTTATATTTCAATAATATGGGGGGATTGCAGGATACACTGAAGTTGAGACATAAGCAGAAAATGCTTTGTGCTTTGGGAGTGTCGTATCAGTAACATAACACATGCAGCCCAACTGAGACAGGCTCAGCTTTTAGTTCACAACTGGTCTCAACAACATTTTTGCAACTTTGGAGAAAATACAGCCTGAGTGATGTAGAGCCCTACTAGCAGAGGAGCAGTAGTACAGTCTGAATTCTTGGAGGAATAAATAACAAGCCAGCAGGGACAGGACCACTGGCTCCAGCTGCCTTGAAATCCTGGCTTGGCTTCATCCTGTGCTGGCAGCACTGTCACTTATGTTTCATTTTTCCCTCAGCCTCTCCTTAAGGTATTTGACACTTGTTTAGTTGCTCCCAGCTGTACAGAAACTTGATCGTCTCAGGCACACTGACAACTCATGTCCACTTCTTCAAATACCACGTTCTCCCAATAGCAGGATGGATTTATCTGCATCTCATCCTGAACCACTGCTTTCTCTGCCTGAAACTGTGCCGAGAGCATCAGTCAGCAGAAAGAGTTTACATGGAGGAATTTGTCAGGAATTAAACTTTTATGAATTAATTCTTGTGCAAGAGTGCAAGTAGGCCTGTATTTAAAAAAAAGACAAAGGCAAGAGAAATACTGTCTTGAAGCCCAAGTGCTAAAACCTCTACTACAGAAATTGCTGCTTCAGGTGTTGGTCCTTCTGATGAGGTAATACCAAGGCTTAGAAATCAGGAACAAAGAGAGGCAGAACTGGTTGTTTCAAAGAACTGTCAGGAGCTTCAGGTGGGGAACAGCCAGGTTCATCCTCTCTGTGTCTATTCATGTAGAGATACAAGGGGATGGAGCTGAGACTAACTTCAAAAAGAAACAATTAGAAATCAGCTAGAACGTAATTTAAAAATAGGCTTTTGAAGCGTGCTTCAGCATGGCTGCTACCCTCTTCTCTCTCTAGTAGTTATATAGAATTTGAACATGCTAACTAGGTTTCAGCATTGCCACACAAATGAAATTCATAAAACTGGGATTCTAGCTTTAAAGTAACTGCATGAATTCACAGATTCACAGAATATTCTGTGGAAGGGACCCACAAGGATCATCAAATTCATCTCTTAAGTAAATGGCCCCTAAACAGGTTGAACTCAGCACCTTGGTATTACCAGCACCACACTGACCAACTGAGCTTATTGTCTGCAGTCTAAGAGCCACATTATAATGCTTTAAACACACACATTCTTTTCATTCTCCTCAGATTTTTACAATAGGAAATTACCTGCTGAGTGTTCTGAGGTTCTGCTGAGGTACCTTTTGATAGCTGCCGGATTTCTTTCTGAACTTCAGCAAATGCTTTATTTATTGTGCTAACTTTTTCAGCATTTTTAATATTTATCTGTGAGAGAAAAAAATACACACATTGTTATTTTTAACAAAAATTCCACTGATGTGAAACTGCCCCATTTTTGTGCAATTATGCAGACAGTGTTACATGCTGCTTTACCTGTTACTTCATTAGGTCATCTAGCTGTGTACTAATAAATTCAAAATTAAGAGTTAAACTTGCTCTACTGGAATGGGAGCCCATAGGAAGAGAACACAGAGAAAACAAAAGTCAGGCTTCACAGGCCCTGCTACACCACCCTCGGCTCTTAGCTGGAATGAAGTCCCTGGAAGGGTTCCTTCCTTCATCTCTGGTGGACTGACCCTGGCTGGATGCCAGGTGCCCACCAAAGCTACTCTATTGCTGCCTTCTTCAGCTGGATAGGGGACAGGAAATATAATGAAAGGCTCATGGGTAGAGATAAGGACAGAGAGAGATCACTCACCAGTTGCCATCATAGGCAGAACAGACTCAACTCGAGGAAAATGAATTGCATTTGTTGTCAAACAAATGCTGCAGAGGAATCTCAGCTCACCTCTTCCCCCCTCCTTCTTCACCGACCTTGGTGTTTGCAGGACTGTTTCTTTTAAAAATTCTCACTCCTCTGTTCTGACTGCTGCTAGTGGTATGCTTAACTACATCAATCCAGAGGCACTATCAGTACCTGATGGGCTCTGCCTTGGCCAGCATCACATCCATCCTGAAGCCAGCTGGCATTGGCCCTTGCAGACATAAGGGAAGCTTCTGGCAGCTTTTTAGAGAAGCCACACCTGAAGTCCCTCAAACCAAATACAATTTTTAAATGATTTTACTAAGCTGAATTTCTTCCAGTAGCTTACCTTTCATCATCACACCTTGCATCCTAATTGTTTGTACTATAGGTCTGGCCAACAACATCTACCAGGATTTGCCACAGTATTTAAAGAAACTCTGCAGCTGCAGCAGAGTGGAATGTGTCTCTCTGGGCTCTTCAGCCTCTCTTTTAGCCCAAGTATGCCTTTGTAAGTTATTTCATCAAAGATTTTACTTTCAAAGAGGAAGTGCTAGAATATGGACATGTGTTGCACTCAGGGGACTGTCTGTGGTAGAGGAGCAGGGTGGATGCAAGAGGGCATAAACTGTCACCACTGCAGCAAACTAAGATTGAACTGATCTGAGCCCTAGCACCTGCTGCTTCCAAAGTCTGAAACAGGATCTTAGCCAGGTAATGACCTATTACATTGCAAACATTCCAGAAGCATGCTCATAGGTCTTCAGGCAGCCCCATATTTCAGCATACCTACTGATGTTTCAAAGACTACCCCCATAGTTCATCTCTGAGCGATTTAAACAGGCAGAAGCACACTGTGAATGGTTACACGTATTCATTTTACTTTCAAAGCCTCCATAATTTCAGAGTACATATACAGTAACAACAATTCTATTCTGACTGACCAGGAAAACCAGTATTAAGAAAGCAGTGGCAATGAGGCTGACAGACAGGCCTACTCAGATGAACATTTGAACTGGGACAGTGACTGGAGAAATACAGCCCCAGCTCCCAGCTCTGATCAGAGTGGCTGGACTGTTGGTAACATGATGTACAAAGAGCATGTGTTCAGTCAGAGCTTGTCACCATCTTCCAGCTTCACAGGGGTTTTAGAAGGTTCCAGTCAGTTTTAATAGTGATATTTGCAAGTACGCAGGCAGGACTTGTCCACAGAAAGAGGCTCTATAGCTAGCACGGGTACCTACATCAAAAGTTGTCTGAACAGTTACAATGGGCTTTTAGCTATTAATGAGTAAATGTATTTTAGTGATTTTTTTTCTGAACATCTTCTTATACTGCTTACTGATAAGTAAATCACATTAAGCCCAAAGGCTTAATGCATTAAAGAACACAGCTTCAAACACAGAGAATAAAATTTTACTCCTAATAAGCTTTTCAAGACTATGAAACTCAGACATTTCATGAATATGATTTTAAACCTGTTTCTCCCTTTATTATACAGAACAGTCTAGACTAAGAGGAGATGTGACGCCAGCAACATGAAATTGTTTTTTCTAAAGTTTGTTACATTCCTGTCCACCAGATTCATTTGTCAAGTGGAGCTTGCAGGAGAAAATTTGAAACAACCTTTTTTTAAAAAGCCATTTACTTGTGTTTGTCCAGTAGACTGCAACTGCATCAAATGGAGAAAATAAGCCACTATCTGCTTTTATTATTTTTGTTACCAGATGCTTTTCTGGAGGGACAGCTGAACTCTTGCAGAACACACACACCTCTCAGGCTGGAGGCAGGGTTTAAGAAGATACCATATAATGACTCACTGATCACAACAGGAAAACTCTTGCTAAGATCACCCCCATCCCTCTTCCCCTGCATTGCTCCCTGCTCCATGACCCACTCTCTCCCTCCTCGCGGCTGTGCTCCTCTACAGATACAAAAATAACAATATTATTTTTGCTTCTTTGTTTCTCTATTGCTTTACTAAGTTAAACTGGCTCACAGAAGCATCTACAGAGCATCACAGCACATGTAAGGGGCAAAAAACGGGCAGAGAGGAATTAAGAGCACAACATCCAGCAGTGCAGAGTCCCAGCTCTGTTCACTGCATCTCACTGACAGTTTTACTTGACAGCTGAGGCAAATAAACAGCTACTGGATCAAAAAAAGCTCCATCCTTTCTGGTTCTTCCCCACCAAAATGCTTCTCTCTGCATTAATTCATTCATAATTAAGTTTGTTCAACTCACCAACCCAGCACATAAAAATGCAAAATGTATTTTTAATGGCTCTTGCTGCTGATTTAGCAAGTTGAGTCACCTAGTCGGCGTAGAGTTCCTGAGCCTGCATCAAGGAGAGCTGTGGGAATGTAGCCCAGAGCCTGGCAAATGGATCCCTCCCTGGGACTAGGAACGTGATGGAAAGGAGCAGGACTTACCCTCGTTAGATGTACTATGCCCGGTGGTTTGGATCAAGGCATTTAGTTAAACTCTACCCTGAATTACACCCTCAGCGACGCTGTGAAAGCAGTCCAGTGAACGCGAACTCGCTGAACTGCTGATGCGCCCTTTAGCCTCGCATTCCCGAGGACAAGGCCAGATACTACCACGCTTCCCAAACGACACCCCTCAAGCACAGCCGGATGCCTTCTGTGGCATATGCCTGCAAATTAGTTAAATGAACTTCTTGTGCTTCTCCTTTTGCAGATGATACATACATTTTTTCACATACAAACCTAATTTTCGGGTGAAAATCGTGCATTTTGCCGTTTTGTGCCCGGACGCGCACTGCCCCTAAACCAGCTCGATTTAATCAGTTCCGAGCGCTTGCTGCGCCGCGCAGCGAGGTCGAAGGGGAGGAATCCCCGCCGGGCCGAGGCCTCCCGCGGGCGCCGCAGCAGGGCCGGGGCCCTCCCCGTGGTGGGGCGCTGCCGGAGCCCGGCCAGCGCCTCCTCCCGCCACGGCACTCACCTGCTTCAGCCCGGAGGTGACGGGCCGCGCCTTGCCCTTGGCCTTGGCCCTGAGGACGCCGCTGCGGGCGATGCGGAACACGCTGCCGGCCTTGGCGGCCCCGCTGCGGCTCTTGCCCATGGCGGCGGCGACGGCGCGCGGGCGGGTGACGTCACACAGGGCTGTGACGCGAGGAGCCGCCCATGGCCCACAGCGCCGCGCGGGGCCGCCAGGGGGCGAGCGCCGCCTCGGGTGGGCGCTGTGGAGCCGCGCCGGGGAGCGGGAGTGGCGGAGTGTTGCTGTCCTGTCCCTGTCCCTGTCCCTGTCCCTGTGCCTGTCCCTGTCCCTGTCCCTGTCCCTGTCCCTGTGCCTTCCCGGTCCGGTCCCGGCGTCGGCCTCGGCCCCAGCCCTGCTTGCCTCTCCCGCGCCTTCGCGGCCAGCTTTTGGAGCACGGGAAGGCTGAGAGCTGCTTGGCGCGCGCCCGCAGCCCAAGCGGAGTCCAAAGCTCCGCGTTGCCACAAGCACCTGCCCACGGGCAGCCCCCGGCACACGCGGAGCTTGGATAAATTCCCAGCGAGTTTGTGGGACACCCTCCTGCCTCACGGCCCCGCTTGGGAAAACGTGAAATCTTCCTGCGGCCCGTTCCAAAGGAATGGGGTTTACACCTCTGGGAGAAAAACGGGAGGGGACGCAGCGGTGCGGACTTGGCTTTACTTTCGCGAGTGGCAGGGGTGACCCCAGGAATGGGCACTGCCGTCTTTCCCTGCCGCACAGCTCGTGTTCTGGCGGGACGGGGGCTGGTGGAGACACCTTCCCTCTGTTGGAGCGGCTCTTGAGAGATGGCACTGCCTTCCCCGGGCCACCCCGACGGTGCTGGGGGAGGCTGGGGAGAGCCTGGGTGACGAAGGGCATGGGGCGACAACAGGCACGGACGGGCCAGGGGGCCGGAGCGCTGCAGTCTCCTTATCAGCGCCCGAGGATCGGGGCGTCGCCGCCCGTCGCCTTCAAATCGGGCGCAGCCGCCTCTCCCGCCCTAGCCCGTCCCGTCCCGTCCCGTCCTGTCCCGTGCCGTGCCGGCAGGAGAGCAGAGCCATGCTGCACTGGGGATACGACGAGCACAACGGTAGGGAACAGCGGCCGGGGCCGTCGGGGCGGCCAGCGGGGTCCCGCGGGCAGCACTTCCCGCCGCTGGGCTCGGCAGCTCCCGCGCCCTCGGGAGAGCTGTACGACCTGAAATGCTTTGCAGTGTGAGAGCGAGCCGATTTTTGTCTCGGCATTCTGCAAGGCAGGCGGCTGAGAGGTGTCCGTGCGTGCAGCATCGCCTGCAGAGCCGGCCGGGCTTGGCTCCGGGGTCGGGTCTGCCGCGTTCCCGCTTGGGATTTCGTTCTCTCCTTTAGCTGAACAGTTGCGTGCACAGAATCGAGTACGTGGTTGACAGCTGCACTGATCGGAACTAATGTACCAGCAGTGCTTTTCTGATTCCAACTTTGTTCTGCTTCTACTACACGGTGGGAAACCCTAGTTACTTGACTGGGTTATTTAAATGTATGACTATGTACCTAAGAGGAGACGCTTTTGGATTTTAGTTGTTCAGTGGTTTCCTTCATCTTGTCAGTCTTTGAAGTCCCAAGATGGGCTCATCAGCAGGCTTAAAGACTTGGCTCTGTTTTGCATCTTCAGTCATGCAAACGCTGCTCCAGTGTGCAGACGGTCTCACAAGTCATGCAAGTAGACATAAAAGTGTTTTTGTAAATTGTAGGCTCAACTCTGATAAAATACATGGAATATCTTATATTGTCTGTACACAAAGAAATGAAATGCTGTGACAGTAAAGGGAGACAGCTATATATTTGCATATACTAATGCCTATAAGAATATGCTTTGTGTATATTATTACTTAGACTTTGGAATACTGTTTGTGCAAGTATTACCTTTCCTTCCTGGCCCTCTTGTTCCATCTTTTCTGGATGGATGTACTTCTCCTGAAAAACTGGGTGGTGGTGGTGGATCACAGGGATGTTGCAATGATTGGGTGTGTTATCTGCTGTTGTGCAGTCTACCCTACCCCTCCCCTGAAGACGTAAATGGGTCTTGTTTTTCAATTTATTTTCTCCATATGTTTCTATGCTTTGAGCTTCACCTGCCCTGCCTAGATAAGAAGTCCACTCTCCCTCCCTTATCCTATCTCTTCTTGTTTGCTATTCTCAACTTACAGAGAGGAGAGGCTACCAGAATGTCTACTGGGTTGACCCTGGACCTCGCCTGAGGCCCTTCTCTCCTAAAAAACTCTATACAATGCCTGCCTGATAAATATTTGAGGTGGAGTTTGCCTTTCACTTCTTTCTTGGAGCCCCACAGCAGCTGTGGGGTGGATAGTTCCTCATCAGTCCATCCCCTTCACCACACCTTTCACAGGAGCTGAGAGGAGGGAGGCATGGATATTGAACACTTCAGTGCTTTTCCCTAGCATCAGTTTCATTTCTCAGCTTTTTCTCTTCTACTGCATTTATTTTATTGATTTTGCTAGTTATTATTGATTGATTGAGTAACAGGTGAAGGATATTGCTCTGATTCTTGAAAATTTTGTTTGCCTTCATGGCCCTGAAAATAGTTTCTCTGAAACTAAGATTACCTTTTGCAATTCAGAAAGAAATAAAGTGAAATTAATTAAATGTGGGGTAGGTTGACTGCCTGAAGAGTTGAAAAGACATCTGTGTTCACTCTGAGTTCTGCAATTGCTACTAGCAACAATCACAACATAAATCATTATGTGCATAAAGTAAACTGGCAAATACTAAAACATGCATGCCTGCATATATGGAATATCAATGTTTAAGGACACGGGCTCACTGTCAGGTAAATAATTAAAATATTTGGGGATTGACCCTGACTGGACACCAGGTGCCCACCAAAGCCACGGTATCACACCCCTCCTCAGCTGGACACAGCAGAGAAAATAGACTGAAAGGCTCAGGTGTTAAGATAAGGATACGGGGAGATCATTCTCCAGTTACTTTTCCCATGACTTGCCATGGGAAAATTAGTTTTATTTGTTGCTTATCAAATCAGAATAAGGTAACGAGAAAATAAAATCTTTAAAACACCTTCCCTCCAACCCTCCCTTTATCCCAGGCCCAACTTCACTCCTGATTTTCTCTATGTCCTCTCCTGCACCAGCTGTGATCAATTCATCATGTTGTCTCTGCCTCTCCCTTCTCTTCAGCGGCAGGACTACTCACACACACTCTGTCCCTGCTCCAGTGTGGGATCCCTCCCATGGAGACAGCCCTCCATGAACTTCTCCAATGTGAGTGCTTCCCATAGGCTGTAGTTTTTCACAAACTGCTCCAGCATGGATTCCCCAGGGGGCCCCAAGTCCTGCCAATAAACCTGCTCCAGCTTGGGCTTCCAATGGGGTCCTGCCAGAAGCCTGTTCCAGTGTAGGCTGTCCATGAGGTCACAGCTTCCTTCAAGACACATCCACTTTCTCCAGTTGAGACCCTGCAGGGGCTGCAGGTGGATTGTGGCATTGCGTTCTTTTCCCCCGAGCCCCGGGCAGCGCCGGTGCCTGGAGCGGCACCGCCTCTCTCCGGGACTTGGGTTTTGCCGCTTTTCCCGGACACCGCTCTGTTCTGCGGTCTGGGCGGGGCAGGCCACGGTTTCTGCCACCGCGAGCGAGGGACTTTGGCAAAGAAGCGAAGCAACTGTCCAATTCACCCACGAGGGAGGCTGAAAGTCTTTTAATGGCCGCGTGAGCTGCGGCAGAGAGGTCGTGACCCACCTCCAGCACCCGCGTGGGGGAATGTGGCCCCGAGTTTCGGGAGGTGCGGGGTTTTATCGGGGGCAGGGCGAGGAGAGCAGAAGCCCTCCTGCCCAATGGGGACAGGCGCTGTGGCGATGACGAGGACCGCGGCGACCAACGGGGACGCGACAGGGGCGGACCCCGGGCTCTGGGGTGAACGGGGTTGTGGGATCGGGATGACAGACACCAAAATCTCTGGACGGGACGGGGAGTGGTCACAGGAGTGACGGGCCGAAGCTCCAACAGTGAGAGACTAGGAGTGAACGGCCGCAGCGGGGCGAAACACAGGGGGGTGCACGGCGCTACACAGAGCTCGGCTGGCTAACACAGATGGGAACCCCTAATCTACACCTAAATCCGGGATGCCACAGTGGATCTCTGCTTCACTGTGGACCTCCATACAGGGCATAGCTGCCTCACCCTGGTCTTCACTATGGGGCAGGGAATCCCTGCAGTGGCTCTGGGACCATGTCCTCCCCTTCCTCTTAGCATCTGCAGAGCTGTTTCTCTCACATATTCTCACTCCTCTCTTTCAATTGCTGTTGCACAATAACTTTTTCCCCTTAAAGCTGTCATCCCAGAGGTTCTAGCACTGTCTCTCATGGGCCCGGCTTTGTCCAGCAGTGGGTCCATCTTGGAACCAGCTGGCACTGGCCCCATTGGACATGGGGAAAGCTTCAGCAGCTTCTCACAGAAGCCATACCTGCAGCCTCCCTGCTACGAGTAACTTGTCACACAAACCTAATGCAGTTCTCGGTTCCTTTGATGCACCTACGCGGCTTTGTGTTACTTTTCTCGGCTCTGGTCAGCTCTCGAACACCCGGCTTGGGCGTCTCAGCTTTTCATCGGGGCCGGGGCTCGCCGCAGTTCCCGGGCGCTTTTGCTGCCGCGTTCCGGGGTGGGCTGTTGGCCGCACTTTGCTGTCGGCGTGAGAGAAGAAACAAAGAGGCAGGGAATTCGTCCAAATCCGTCCGCGTGGCGGCTGGATGCTTTAGTGGCTGCGAGAGCTGCGGTGGAAAAGCTGCAGCCCGCTCCCAGCTTCGCACGGACGCAAAAGGCCTCGAGCATGCCGAGGAGTGGGATGAAATAGGGAAGGGACAGGGCGGACGGGGAGCCCTCCCACCCAATGGGTACAGACATCGTGGTGATGACGTCTACTTCAGCAACCAATGGGAACACAGCAGGGGCAGACACGAGACTTTGGGGTGAGTGGGACCGCGAGAACGGGGAGACGGGCACGGAAACCACAGGAGTAGGGGAAAACCCGGGGGATGCACGAGGGTACAGAGAACTGGAAAACTAACAAAGAAAAAACCCATAATTTGAACCCAAATCCAGGATGCAACACACCTATTTCTGAAATACGTGAAGGCATTATTTTATTTCTGTGAAAACCATGGCCTTTGCTTTCTTGCCAGTTTTCTTACCTCACAGTTTTGATGATGCTAATCTGTAGAGGCATAATACTGAAATGTTGAAGATTGGCTTCAGTGTGGCATCATGCATGCTTTTCACTGCTGCTCAAGGTTCCTATCAGGATGGGAATGTTCTTGCCCCTTAAATCCTTTTCGTTTACAGGGGAATTGCTTTAGTTAAAAGGCAAATCAAAAAATGAGTAAGTTTGGAATGGACCACAGTGGGAAATCAATTTACTTCAGTTCACTATTTTTTAATAAAGTATATGGTAAATATTACATGTATTGTCTGTTACAGCAAAAATTTCTCTTGATCTAGTTACTACAGTAATGCTGAGGCATTTTCTAAATAAAAGGGATATTACTTCATAGAATCATAGAATCATTTGATTGCAAAAGACCTTTAAGATACTTCAGTTGAGCCGTAACTCCTTATACTTTTTTCTTTCTGAGAATAGTTACATAATTTCAATATCTGTTTTTAAAAAGGTGCTTAATTTTACCCATAATGAATTTCTGATTGCTTATGTTTGATCTCATTTTACTGTAACCTAATATGCAAATTACTTGCAAACCTAAGTTTTATAAATTTAAGCACTCTGTGATTGATAAACTGGGCAATGGATTCTCTTCAGAAATAAATGAGGATGTGATCCTGTCAAGGTCAGACCATCCTAAAATAATGAATTTTCTATATATAATAACAAACTGTGAAAAATAACCAAACCCAAATCCCTTTTCACCTGTACATGCTTCATTTTATGCTCATATAGAGGCTCACTGGAATTCAGCTGTATACTCTAGTGTCTTCACTGGGCTTGTCTCAAGTTATCCTGTTGGTGAAATTTGTAATCTTTAGCTTCAGCTGGATCAAAATGCAGCACTGTGAGGTGCTATAGTGAGTTCTGTTTCTTGCCAAATTCTTAACTGCCTTTGTTGTGAGATCTGTTTCATGAGCTGGCAGTATGCAATGCTGGTGAGTGGTATGTATGTGCAGCAATAGTCTGACCTAGAAGTGTCAGATAATTCATTGCCTGTGATAGTGCTGTGTCCAAAATAAAAGCATGAAATCTTCAGAGCAGATGGCTCAGTTTTTTGTCATAAATCTCAGTCACAATAGCTTTGATTGTTAAGAGCTACTAGAAAATTGCCTCTAGCAACAGAACATTTTCCCAACAGCAGGAGACGATTTCATAAGTTCAAAAATTGGTATATTAATCACTTTCATTCAGTAAAGAAAAACATGAAGGGTAGTGAATTAATGAGTTATACTCCCTGGATATGTCTTAAAGTGCATATTTAGAAAACTGAAGTGTACATTATTTTTATATGGAGGCATCTAATTCACAATAAATTTTCACCCTGGGGACCGCACTGGCTTAAATCTGATTGTATGAAATGCATTCGAGTATCTCTTTCAATAGTAATGACTTTTTTTTACAACAGTCATACACAAAGTTTGCATTGGGCTGGAGTCTATAGAAATGAATTGAGACAAAGTTTTCCTAGAGTGGCAAAAGCATGATAATTAGCATGATAATTGTACTAGATTGCTGGTAGATTACCTAGTAAGGAATACCTCTTGATATAACAAGTGGTATAAAATGACCTGAAGTTTCTTGATACTTTCCTGTATATTCTGAAAGGTCAGATGTCTGGTAGTTGGTTTACTGGTAGATGTTTAATCACCATAGCAAACCAGTATTTTGGTCATCTGAGCCAAGAACAAGTGCCAAACTAGCAATAATGTCTTTTTAGAACTGTACATTACTGTCAAATAATTAAGTAGTGACAGAATCACAGCCTTGGGTCCTCTTTTTGGCAACTTTGTATTATTTCTGAATGCAAGTCATCAGTATTATTTAATTCAAATACATATAGTTATTTCTGAGACAGAGCAATAGGAGATCAAGTAGTTAAGTGCATAAATATATTTTTGGCTTTTCTCAGTTAAGGAGTATTAGAATTATTAAAATTAAGTACCAATAAACTTTTTCTAATAATTCCAAATCTTGGTAGTGAGGAGTGGTGCTTCTTACAAATAAAATTTTGTGTTGCATTCCTAACTACAGGATATTAGGATCTAAACACAATTAAAATTACATTCTAAACTGTATGTACTTAGAATATTGAATAGCTTTGATGACCATTCGTGAACGGAGGGGAATTAAGTTTAAACAGTTTTATGTTTCAAACCAGTAGGATTTTAATCTTCTGCCTTAGAATCTATTTCTTTATTTAGTTTAGTTAATGAAGTAATTAACAAAAGTACTTTTTAAAAAATCAAGACTGAAGGCCTTCATCTTTGTTCTGAGGCTTAAGAATTAGGCTAATCTTTACAAATTTTTTCCACTTCTATTTTTCAGTGCTGCTCAGAGGAGAATCATTCTCTGTCCAGGTGCTGTGCAAACTGCAGCCCCCGGCGCTGTGGGTGCTTCCTCCCTGATTTACTGCCGGGGTGCATGGGTGCTTTTAGCACCTGTGGGTTTCTGAGCTGTGTTAACTTCTATTGAAGTCAAGGAAAGAAAATAATAGCTTTTGATGTTAGGCTATTAACCACGGCATCATACATTTTCATCCTTTTTTGTCATTATTTTTATTTAAGTGCTAAGCCATCCAGAAAGACTTAAACCAAATTTTTGCACTGAGGTCAGTTATCTTCAGTGTAGGGAGTTATTTATGAGGATTTCCAGTGATGCAGATTTTATTTGACAAGGTTCTGATGCTCATATTAAGTATTTCTTATATCCAGTCTCTCAGTTGATTTATTATTCTTTTTACCCATTATAAGCCTGGAGGAAAAACAAGTTCTGTGCTCTTCTTAATACTGAAAGATCGTTTGCCCTGCAGACTTTCACCTTTCTCTTTTTCCTTTCTTCTTTCCCCTTGCTCTCCTCTACTTTCCATTCTAAACCTTGTTTTCTGTCTTTATAGAATATATTCCCCAGGCAATTTACTATTCATATTTTTCTTTATCTTTGTATCCAAATATGGTTAAAAATAGCATGTATATTCTTATTGTGAATTATTGGGAACTCTCAGATGTTTAGTAAGTAACAACAGATAACTCATGTATCTTATCAGTGAAGCTTTTCTTACTATTTTAGGATGTTATTTGCCATTTTCTCATATCCATATTATTGATTTATTAGCTTTTCAGGTGACATTTTTTTGCTTAGCCTGCTTGGAGAGAGGAAGGTTGAGATGACTAGTATTGATTAACAGCTTCTTTAGTCCTATAATTTCTACCTAAGTCCGGTCAATGGCACTGCATCTGTGTCTGGAAGATCTACTCTCATCAGCTGAAGGCAGTAGAAATACAAACCTCACGCAGGCACCACTGTCCTGAGTGTTCCTGTTCTTTGATTTTGTCAGTGCTACACTAGTGTGTGTGTATGTGTGCCTGTGTGCATGGACACTTCATGATTAGAGGGTGACAGTCTCTCTTTCTTGTGACAGCTGATGTGCACAGTTGGTGGGCTAGGAGGAGGTGATCAGAGGTGCAGCAGTGTTTAGGTTCCCGGCACTACCATCAGGCTCCAGGAACCACTCGGGATTTTCTGACATCACCAGTCACCTTTTTTGACATCTCCCCATCTCAATCAGAGTGATCAGTGAAAGATGTGTTCTTAGGTCTTTTGCAGCAAATGACTTAAGGCATAAAAAAAATCTTAATACAGAAATTTGCACAGAAGAGAGGTAATCCTTAAAGACACAATGAGACATGATATTAGGGAAAAATGGCATGTCAAAAATTTATTGGGACATAATGCCTGTTGGATACAGATGCCTGATTTGAATGAGCATGAATGAGCATTTGTTTTATGTGTCTTGTGCACAGCTAAATCTTACCTGGGAATAATTATCTATCTACATACTGTGGCCTTATTTAAAGGGGCATGCAAGGTACATGAAAGGGTCCAGAGAACTGCTATTGCAATATGATGCAGCAAAAGTAGCTGAATGTTTTGACCTGTGTTTTCCTGATGCATCCTTTTTGAATTTAAAAGATGCAGATGAGAACAATTCAAGTCGAGTTTTCTTTCATAAGAATGAGGCTGCTGTCAGCAATTTAGACTTCTTCTCCAATGCATTGCAGGGCCTGCCCACTGGAAGGAGGTTTTTCCTGTTGCTAATGGAGACCGTCAGTCACCCATCGACATCAAAACTGAGGAAACCAAGTATGATCCCTCCCTCCGTCCTCTAAATCCCAGTTATGATCCAGCTTCTGCTAAAATCATCCTTAACAACGGGCACTCCACCAGTGTGGAGTTTGATGACACCGTCAACAAATCAGGTTTGTTCCTTTATTCTGGCACTGTAACTTCCTCCACCAATTCCTAAATAGGCCTACAGCCTGGGCACGTCTCACTGCTGGGTATGAACTCCTTATAAACAGTAAGGCTTTGCTCCTCTGGATGAGAGATTCCTTTTCCCCTGTCTTTCAGCATGATGCAGTGTGGGAACATATTTGGATGGACACAAGTTTGAGGTTGTGTTTCTCAGAAAGTGTTGGGATTCCCCACTTACAGGAGTGGTTTGATCCACCCCCACCAGCTGGATAATGCCCTGTTTGAACAGTGTTGTGTACAATTTTTCAAATGCTGCTCTCTCACTGCAGATGAATCCTTTCTGTCTCATTACAGGTTCATTCCAACCGAATCGCTCAAATCTCTTATCTGAATTTAGCTGCAGGTTTGGTTATATGTTTTTCCCCTTTTTACAACCTATACTCGGAGTTCTTATGACAAGTAACAAGTTCTTATGACAGAACAAGTGAAATAGATCTCGAGTAATCCCTTTTCTTCTCTGAAAAGTATTATTGCCCAAGTCTTTTCCAGGAGTATGTAGCTTCCCTTTTTGCAAACAATAGGTTCTTATTTAGATGTTCTCTGGTGTATCATAGTCTTTGTAATGTTAGTGCCTTCATCTTTGAAACCTTCTCTTTTGGGCAAGCCAGCATGCCTCCTCTTCTAGTTGTAGGAGTGCAGAATCTTCAAGCAATAAAATAATTTCGTGGCTATGTGAGGCTTAGCTGAGGATCCAAGACCTTATGATGCTTTCACAAGCCTCAAAGCCAGAGAGAGAATAATATTTGATGACCCCTTAGTCCTGAGGACTTATTAGCTCATAGTGGCAAGAGGGAGAGACATAGATGGGGTCACTGTCATGTTTTTGTTTCCTGAACAGTCTTAGTTTTAAACTTTCTGTCAACATTGGATGTTGCCTGAAAGCCACCAGCTGACCACCAATGATTAGTCTGACCTTGTGTCAGATGCCACGGAACTTCCCAGAACTAATCTCTGCTTCGAGCCTAGTAGATGCTGGTGAACTAAAACACATCTCTTAGAAAAATATACAATCTTGATTTCAAATTTTCCAGTGATGCTGAACCTACCACAGCTTTTGGTAAGTTGTTCTAATTGTTAATTACCCTCACAGTTTAAAAGAAAAAAAGTTAATGAATGTGAATACACCATGAACCTCTTCCACTCTTTTAACTCCTTTCATGAAGTGACAGGGCCTGAGCACAGTGTTTCTCTAGGCTTCCCCCAGTACCAAAGCAATGGTAATGCAATCCTCCTCTTACTGCTTTCCCCAGGCCATATCTCCAAGGATACAGTTCATATCATGGCAAAGCACTGACGGATGTTGATCAGATAATTAACAGATGGAATACTCAGTCTCCTTCAGTAGACCCCTTGTCTTCTATGCATGGACCAGATTCTTCAGTCCACAACCATAAATTGAGTAATTCACTATTTTCCCTAATATTTGTCACTGACAAACTTTATCAGTATTGTTTTTGTTTTCTTTCAGGTCATTGCTCAAAAAATACTGAATTTTCTAGGGCCCAAATTTGGCTTCTGGGGCAACTCTGTGAAGTAAGAACTCCTGCCATGTGTTGGTTTCATGAAAAAAAATCAAATTAATTGGTACTAAATACATGAGCATCTTCTAATGCATTATTAACTGACTCCCATATGAACTATTTCCTCACTTTGGTCAGCATTGGAACTGGGCTGTCAAGTCTATAACTGTTTGTGTAAGTCTGTTAATGCTCTTTGGTACCACATTAGCTCCATTCTTTGAAATTACTCTATTGATCTTCTTCTGGTATTTTTCAAAATTCAAGATACTGATATTTGCCTTAAGAACTTCTGACTACCCTCTTCCTTAACTACTGTTGGAATGAAATGGTTTTACCGTCACTCTGTGATGTGGTACAAATACATCAACAGGCCATTTTCCACATTTTTCAGCATAAGTATTTTATGCTGGTACATTTCTACATAATAGTTTTTCCTCAGCCAGTTAGAACACTGATCTTTACACTTCTTCTAGGATCATTTGCCTTGAAGTTTACACTCCTTAAAATAAAGAATTTAAAAGTTCCACTACTCCATCTCCTTTGTTTGCTAAGTTTATAAGCTGTGTTAATGCATGTTTTTTGAGTTGAAGCTTTAAGGAAGTTAAATATTTTTCCCCAGAATAAACAGTCCCAGTTATTTTTCATTATCCAAGCTACTTGTGTTAGCAAATGGGCAACTTTAAAATTCTTCTTCAATCTTTATTTGGTGTATTTTGTTCCTAAGAAAGTGTAGGTTTTGCACTAAACCTAGAAGAGAGAAAAAATTGCTATTGTCCTCCCTACTGCTCTTAATTTAAAAAACATCTGGTTAAATCTTCCCTCATTTCCCCTTAAAATTTCTGTAATGAGCCAGTAAACTATTCCAGACTGATTCCCAAACACTCAGCGGACATAAAGAGTTGGGAGAGTAGAGTGATTTGTTTTGCTGTGAATAAGGAATCTCTCTGAGTGTAATTCATATTCCAGGCTCTGTGAAGAGATATTTTGAGTCCAAGTCTGACAAGAAAATTATGAGCACTTGCAAAAGCAAAATAATGAAAAGCCCACCCACATGCATGTTAGTTTGAATAGAATTAGAACAGAACAGAATATAAATAGAAAGAATAGAATAGAGTAGATTCTTTCAGTTGGAAGGGACCTGCAGCAATGATCTTGTCTAACAGCCTGAGGAGTTCAGGGCTAACCAAAAGTTAAAGCATGTTGTTAAGGGCATTGTCCAAATGCCTTTTAAACTCTGATAAGCCTGGGGCTTTGATAAGCTTTCTAGGAAGCTTCTTCCAGTGTTTGACCACCATTGTGGTAAAGAAATGCTTCTAGCATCCAGTTTAAATCTTCCTTGGCACAGCTTTGAGCCTTACCCATGAGTCCTGTCGCTGGATATTTGAGACAAGAGACCAGCAGCCCCCTCTCTGCTTCCCCTCCGCAGAAGTAGAGAGCAGTGAGGACAACTGTCAGTCTCCTTTTCTCCAAACTAGACAAACCCAAAATACATAGCTGCTCCTCATAGGACATGGTTTCCAGCCCTGGTTAATTGTCAGTAATGTTGCAGTTGTACAATGCACATATAGCATTGGCTTAATTTTATTTATGTTAATATAAGCTCCTTTTCCTCAGACTTCAATCTGATATAAGTGGTTCTAGTTGCAAATGAAGGAAAGAGCCCTGAAAATTTCAGCTTCTCCTATTTTCCACCAAATTTCAAAGATGAAAATAAATTCTGCTGACATTAATTTTTTTATGACCCTGCTCCTTATTCATAAAATCTATATTTTGAGCTTAATTTCTTAGTGATTCTTTTGAATATAATCAAGACAGGAAACTCCTGAGTGTTGAAAAATATAAGTATTTTCCCATTCTCTGAGAAATATCCAACCTTGACAATAACAGCATACCCTTTAGTGAGCCATAACTCACTAATCTGCCCATAAATGCAATTTTCATAGTCATATCCTTGACAGGTGAGGGTTTCTGTAGCACTTCCAAGAAATGGAAAGCCGTCTGAGACAACTTATGAGCAGGAGCAGAGGAGTGTCCGAAGACTGAAGTCTGGTGTGAGGTTAGAGGATGTGGATAGAGACTCCCGTTCTCTCAGTGAAGCCTTTTCCTCTGCTTGGGTTTCCAGTGCTGACTGGGGGGCCACTCAGTGGGACCTACAGGCTGCGCCAGATTCACTTCCACTGGGGATCCAATGATGAAGCTGGCTCTGAGCACACTGTGGATGGGATGAAGTATGCAGCAGAGGTAAGGCTTTACATGGAGTTATCTGTACCTCTAAGCTTGTGACTAGTTTTCCATTGCAAAAATAAAGTTGCCCTTCCTCTTCCTGCTTTTCATCTTCCCCTCATTTTATCAAAAGACAAGTGGTCTTCCTGAAGTGTTGCATGTTTGGTCCTTTCTCAAAGGAGAACCTCTTTGAAAGCTTTGCAGAGGATTAAAAAAGGAGTACAGAAGACAAGAGCTTGATAAGAGCAAGACTTAATGTTCAAGAGTTATTTTAAACTTTGTCTTTCATTGTTTCTTCCTTGAAGAACATTTTCAAAGTCATCTTCAATGAAAAACCACAGAATTATTGGATTTGGGGCATATGTAGTGTAAAGTTTATGCATGACTTAAGAATGCTGCATTTTCTGGTGCACTTAGCAATGTGGTGGTTATGACTTTGAGAACCATGCTTTAATATCTGTGGGATGCCTGCTGTCTGTGGGGTGGCTGCTGTTTGTGGGGTACTGTGCTTCAGTGGAGGTGGTGTGCCACAGGGAGAAGTGCACCATCTGCTCTGGCATGGAGCATTCACTTCTGCTCTGTCTTCTTTGGTGTATTTGAGTAATCTGCAGGAGAAAGTTCTCAGTATAAGATTCCTCTTTGCAAATAGAAGTAACATGGAATTATTCAGGAGACTGATATCTTTAAAAGCATGTGATTCAGACAGTGTCAGAGTTTTCTGGGGTTAAAAAGAAGTAAAAAGTGTAAAAATAAATGGACAAATAAAAGGCCTAATACTACAGAAGAAAGAGATGTAATGTTGCACTGTGGTGTGATCAGACTTTACTGGAAGTTGTATAAGACATACTGGTCAGGAAAAAAGATCGGTTTTCTAACACTAATGGGGAAAAGTGACATTTGCAGTGTTTAAAGGCTTATGTTTTCCACAGGAACCAGGTGAGATGGAATATAAAGAATTAATAGAGGTGCTTTAAAACCATTAAGTGCCAACCCCAAATTTCTAGCTGAGAAAATATATGTTTCCCATCTAAGAAACCAGATGGAAGGAGAAAATATCTCTGAATTTCTAGACAGTCTAAAAGCCTTTCTGTTACCTGTTGGTTGGGTAACCCTCCACAAGAAGCTCTCTAGATGTCACTTTGGCTTTGGGATAAGAAACTCAGAATTAAAACTAAGGCTTCTGAATATTGTGCACACAAAAGAAAATACCTCAGAAGGAGACATGAAGATGTTTTCAGTGCTCACCTTTGTAAGGAAGATGTGCAAGGTTTGAAGAAAAAGCATCGACTGAATTGAAGAAAGAATTAATGTACAGGTAAAGAAGACTGCAAGTTTTGGCCCTTAAGCCCACCAGGAAGCAGAAGGGATCCGTGGCTCCATTCTCTGTGACAGCATACGATCTGATCAAGGTCTCTTCACAAGCTGCAGTGACGCCACGGTGGTAAGACAGGATATATTCCTTAGAGAAGTCACAAGCCATTGAGAACGGGTCTGTACACAAAAGTGTTTCACACTCTGTTTGGGGGCTCTGGTTTTCGGAGGGTTATCTTCTGGGGTTTTTTTTTTGGCAAAGCTATGAGGGAGTGGTGGTAAGCTTTTAGTAGCTGTGGGAATTTTCCTTTTTGTTCTCTGTTGGGTTGTTTTTTTTTTTTTTTTCCCCAAATCCACAATAAAGGTAATTTCTGACTGAGAGTATCTGTTTCCTTTTTGTATATGTAAAAATGTAATTGTTTAAAAGTTGTTCATCATAGGTTCTGTGAACTTATAATAGGGAGCAGTGCAGACACTATGAACCCCAGGATATTAATGCACTTGAGAAAGGTTTAGTGGACTATGTTCTCCTCCTGGTTTAATGTATAATATTCTTAGCAACTTCCTTCAAGGATTTCTAAAGCTGTGAGCTAGCATGCATGTCATCGTGGCTGTACATGTATTATTATTGACGACAGTGGGATTCCTTATTTGCTGCAAGTAATGTTTCAGCACTTTAGAGCCCAAATGCTTAAAATACTGATGTCAAGTAAGACCAAGTAAGAGTTCCATTTTATAGATATGGAAAATTGTAACATGTAGAGATTAAGCAAGGATTGATATTTAGAATAAAAATCTTCATACTTCTAGATCCTTATTTCAACCATGCAGCTATGTTGCTTCACATAGAAATCCTTTAAAGCAGGTTTCAGCTTTCCTAAATTGTTCTTACTTTACTTGTCCTGTAGGTGCTGTGTTCCAAAAGGAAACCTTTTTTTCATGGGTTCATCCCAGTTTAAGTCATTCAATGAGTTGTTTTTCAGCATTCTTGAAGTTCAAAATCTGAAAAGATGGTCATCAATTTTAGAAAAGCCAATCTCATGCCCTGCTTCTGAGCATCTTTAACTAAAAATTATGTGTAATAAGATTTACTAATCCTTTGAGGATTTGTGAAAGTAATTAGTGTTTGTGAAGTAGTTAGAGTTAAGTGCTGTGTGAGTGTGCTCTCTCCAGTTTGGCAGTCAGACCATTGCTCAAGGCTGGAACAACCTGGAACTTCTTGGGAACCAGGAGCTCCTGTCATGAAGTGTGGTCAGGAACTAGGAAACCTAATTTAACAGGAGGTACTTAAGTGGCATGGAAATAGACATCACAGGGCTTTTCCTCTTCCCTCCTGGCTGGGTAGTGTCTTTAAGCTTCTTAAGCAAATATGACAGGACACTTCCAGAATAATGCATGTTGGAAATGCAAATGCTCAAACCTGAGGTAATCAACCTGCTTGTAAGGGCGTCACTACTGGTAGTCATAGAAAATAACATTTGAAAAGTGTCAAAAATGAAATGCTGATGTTCCCTTAAGCTAAAGAAGGGAAAAGGGGTCAGTGCAAGTTTAGTGTGTATTTCCCTGTTTTCTAGCCATTTATGTGGATGATTAATGTTGCTTGATTAAAGAAAAACGAAGAGTAAAATACTAATGACATCCTCATGAATTTCAATCACTTTTTAGATTCAGCTGTACTAAAAATGGATTTAAAACCTCTAGTTATATAACCATTGGCTTTTTTTTGTCTTAACTTCTCAGTTCAAAATCTGGGGACCCAACAGCAATTTGACAGGCACTATGGTGTGCCGATTGCTGATAAATTTTTAATAATCTCAGCCACTGGAAATGCTTTTGCCATTTGTGTGAGCTACATATTTACTGATTTCATTAAATATCTGCATTTAGAACACTGAATAATTCTGCATACAAAAGAGTGAAATAAAAGTAAAGTTGTAATATTAATTTGCCACTACTTGAGTTCAGTGAAAGTTGATGCTGTCCGTGTCTCTTGATTTTCAGCTTCATGTGGTCCATTGGAATGCAGAGAAGTATTCCAGTTTTGTTGAGGCAGCTTGTCAGTCAGATGGACTAGCAGTCATGGCTGTATTTCTGAAGGTAAGAAGAGAATGCTTCATCCCTAATAATAAATCTGCATTATAAGCCCAAAGAGATAATGGTTATGGTTTGTGTAAGTATTGCTAAAGAGATATTTGTTTTATACTTATTTCCTTCATAGTGTTTAGCTGCCAATATAGAAAGCTGCGCTTCTTTTAAGAATAAAAATATCAGCTTAACAGATTTTTCAAGACAGTCAAACTCTTCAGTTTGCTTATTCTGCAAGCCCAAACAACATTAGATGTGGAACTTAATTCTATAAAGTACTATTTAGATCCCAGTAATTTGTTCTTGACTAGCGTGTTCCTTTAGGGGTACAGCTTGATTTAATGTTTTCTTAATGGCTTGTTTCTGAGCTGGTAGTTTATTCTTGAAAATAATAATAATTAAATAATGCAAAACCAGAAACTGGAGAATTTCCTAATAAATATTTTATACCATTTTTTGCCTTTTTCTACTTATTCTAAGATTAAATTCATGCAACAGCTTCACTGAATTCTGTATGAAGAAGCAGATGGGGACTTCACACAATCAATGGCAAAAGATAGGGCTTTGGTAAATTCTGTGGTTTCTGGTGGCTGACACAGCTTCCTGAGAACAGCTAATACTGTTGCTGGCACAGTCAGAGAGCCGTTCCATGCAGCAATTGCAAAGAACTGCTTCAGCATTTCAGTAATTCTGTCTTTCCAGTTTGCATTACAATGACTCAAGGGAAGTGTCATTGGATTTGTTAGCACACAAATTCAGTTTGGAATGTTCTCACATAAGAACATTGTTTTCAATGTTACAAGCAGTTTAAATTTTTGATGTTAGTATGTAACTTTTAATATCCTGCATATTAAAACATAAAATATAAATAGTTTCTATACCCCTGTAGTGAAACGTTTGTAATTCTTTTGTAGCTGAAGTAATTAGTATGAGTACCCTGAATACTATCAGCAAGGGAGAGAATCTTCTGTATGACCAGTATTATTTCTAAGGACCACCTAGTCACATTTTTTGTACTCACAAAATGCATCAGATCTTTCAGTCACTTCAGTTATATAAAGGAGTTCATTATGCATTTGCTTTTTTATTAATTTGTGTTGCTTTTCTCTGGAGCTCCAGTGTTTCTTTTTTCTTTGGTGTTAATAGATTGGTGAATGCAACCCTCAACTGAACAAGATTACTGACCGCTTGGACACCATCAGAATCAAGGTGAACAAGTGCTTCTAAAAGAATGCTAGCTAATAGTGGTGGTTGCTTTTGTTGGGGTTTTTTATTTTTAGGTAGGGTTTTTTATTTTTTGAAACCTGGCTGCTACTACCTACACCTTCATGTTTCCTTATCTCTAGTGATTGATACCTGATTTGTGACAGTTTATGTGCATTCTGTTTAAGTTGAAAACTAAATAGACAAAAAAAAAATTCACACAGTAAAAGATCAGAGGAAATGGCTAATTCCTCACAGAACCCAGTCTCTGATAAATCTGTTGCTATGAGGATAGAAACAGGGGAAAAAACATCCTTTGTGGACAGCTGTAAAAAAGATGAGGGAAAGACTTCCTTCCCTGTTTTGATGAGGTACAGGGTGAGAAATAACCTATTGCTTGTGCGCGTGAAATCAGCCAGATTCTCAACATTATGTTCAGACAGACATCTGTGGCTTGGTATCCAGTACAGGGGGAAGAAGTAGTTCCTGGGAGGAGTGGGGAGGGAACCAAGTGGCAGTAAACTGTGGGGTTACTGTGGGGTTACAGTTACTGTGGGCTGGTTACTGCCAGCCCCACAGAGACCACACTGAAAGTCAAACATCTTCTCTCTTCTCCCCTCAACTTCCATTTCATGGTCATCTGTAACTTAGGGGAGTCTGTGCTAACATGACACCTTTCATGGTGTCCTGCTGGCAATCAAGGAAAGTCTCAGCAGAGCTGTCACTGAGGTAAGACCTCATCAGAAGAGCAGTGATGAGGACCTCCCGTCATCACCCAAGATGGTGTCAGCCCGCTTGATAGTGGAACAAGCTCTACCTCCTTTGGCATTATTTACTTTGGCCACTTGCTTTTAAATAATATTGCCCTGGTATTTCTTTTTCTTTTATTTCTTTTCAGGGAAAAAAAGCACTATTCACAAACTTCGACCCCAGCTGTCTGCTTCCCAAGTCCCTGGACTACTGGACTTATTTTGGCTCTCTCACTGTTCCACCTCTTCTTGAGAGTGTCATCTGGATTGTTCTGAGAGAGCCCATAAGTGTTTGCTCTGAACAGGTATCTTTGGATTTTTCACTGCTATAGAAATGTTGCTTTTGTAAGAATGGAAATTGTAAATGCCACCCAAAATTATGGGTTTTTGCAGACCTTGGCACTGCAGATCTTACAAGATTTTCAAAAGTCAAAATTTGTATATCAAATTTATTCTGACTAGTTGCCTTTCTTACTGTAACAGCTATTTCTTTATTATTTTTTAAAAAGAATCTGCATACTCTAACAATTAATAAACAAAAATAATCAATAGGGAACTTAAAAAAAGATTTCTGGTGATGCTTAGAAATTCTGGAATTCCAGTTGATTTAATTATTTGCAATCCTGCTCAAACCTCATCTTTGTCATTTTTATCTGGCAGACAAGTAGTAAATGTCTTCTTGCATTCTAAATACATAAAACTTGATGAACCTACTAGAATTGTGAAAAGAGAATACTACTCTAATAAGTTGGGGTTATGCTAGGCTGTTTTAGGAAAGCTGTGATTCGACATAAAAGAGTCTATTTACATTTCTTGTTAAAGCTTCATGCTGTATCTTAATTTGGCAACAGTGACACCCAGCGGGCTGATCCTCTTAGGTGTAAAGTATTTCTGAGTAGAGACCATCTACTCAGCAGAAGTGGTGACTTCAGTCTTTGCTGTAAATATTAAGTCAGTTCCCTGAATGGATTGTTTGCTAGGAAAGCTCAGATTTCTGTTTGTAACTGATTTGAAGTAATTTATTTGCCCAATGTGTGTATTTTTCTCATCTGTATTTCTTCCTCACTACCCTCAATCTGGCTTTATACAGCTCACTGCAATGTGTTTGGATCTAGGATTGAAAGCTTGTCTCAAGGTATCAACTTTCCAAAGAAAAGCCATTTTTAGGTTAAAAGTTTGTTATTTGGTCAAATCTATAATTAATGCATTCTAAAATGTGAAATGCTATATATAAACAGCCATGTGTAACAGGGTCAGGGAACATGGTATGGGAAAGTGTCAAGTATAGTGATCTTTTATTAGTCATTTTTCATAAACTTTAGCTATGTCTTATGTATTAAAGTAAAAATTGCTATATTCTTATCAACATAAAGATGCATGCAGCTAAAGTGTTTGTTTCTAGTAATGTCCACTATTGTGATTGATCAGTCAGCACTGTGACTAATATTGTTCTACCATTTAATTTTATTCCTCAAGTTTGTATTTCTTTAGGGCTTTAGAGTTTACTACAGACTTTTTGTTGCACTTTTCAGGTTGAAAGAAATTAAAAATAGCTTTTAAGTTTTTAGAAACTTACAGGACCCTGAATTACAAACAATAGCTTCAGAATGGGGTGAAGCAATATAGCATTGACCTTTTTTGCTCCTAATGTCATTACAATGCAATGTGCCATTACAACTAAATGCTCTATTATAATGGAAGGGTTTTTGTGCTGTCCTACCTTTAGTAGCCTAGGAGGGAAGTAAAGTGATATGTAGAACTAGTAACTATTGGAAAGATTAGAAATTAAACAAAATTCTATACTTAGGTCAGAAATCAGGCTCAGATTTCCCAAGGTTTAGACATGGAGCTCTGATGGGGTTTCTGCTGAGATCAGCATATGCTGAGTTATAAATAACTGCTTGTCCTGTATCTTCACAAGACAAGAATTTGGAACCTCTCCTGGTTTGAGTGAGTGCTAGTTGCAGAAGCTTTCTGTAGCACCATACCTGGTGTGGTTCTTCCAGGTTAATTGTGAATATATTCTTTGAAGAAGGAACCATTCACAGAATGTATGATAAGAAACATAATCTTATCTTTTGGCGAAAGCATTTCAGAATCTCCAAACTATGAAATATAACTAAAAAATATATATAACCCCTTGTTTAGATTAGGTTATGGAAGACAAAGTGTGAATAAAGGAAACAAGTAATACTTATGCCCAGTTTCACGGTGACACGTATTTTGGGGTATTTTCTCAGTAGTCATCCCCTTTTTCATTTACAAGGAGAGAAATGGTGAAATTGCCATTCCCCTCATGACTTAATAAAATACAGTTCTGTTCTTTCAGTTGAAAAAACGTGACAAGTGCCTTTAATATTTACATGCTTTTTGATTACTTTACATGCTTTTTGATTACTGTTGACATGAGGTTTTTCTGCTGAATCTTATGTGTCTTTTGGTTACAGCTGGCCAAATTCCGCAGCCTCCTGAGCACTGCTGAGGATGAGGTCGCCTGCTGCTTGCTGAGAAATTTCCGGCCTCCCCAGCCTCTAAAAGGACGAGAAGTCAGAAGGAATTAAAGGAGTAAATCCAGAGTAGCCTCCCTCTGAAACCAAAGGCTGAATTCATTCTAATATACTTTGTGATTTTTTTTTTTAGTTGTTTTAACTAATAGATGTTGTTTTATTAGTGGTTTCCATGCAGTCATTTCTCACAGGCAAGTATGTCCGGAGTTATCACAGATTCATTGATATTAACAGGTCTGACTGGGTTTGAGTGCATTGGCTTGGAAGCACTAGGCCATCAGCATTGCATGCACACAGGTCACTGCTAATCATAAGGGTCAAATGTGGTGAAGGAGTTGCCCAGATTTTGCCACCAAATTACTGAACAGGATCCTTGGTATTATTGACAGTATAGGATGTTCTGGGATAATTCTTCTGGTCTCTAACATAACACTTAGCTTCTGTAAAAACCTCACATTTGCAGTTCTCAAAGAAAATATATTTCAAGGATAATGTAATTTCATTGCTGACTTCTGCAATACCGTGCTTACTTTCCAACAAAAAACAGTAATGATTAGCAGTATTTAAGTAAAACAGGTCCTGTTTCATAAAAATATGATCCTGGTATTCTGGCTGCTTCATAGAAGTAATGATGTACTGATTGATGGGTTTTTTAAAAGCAAATAGTAAGGATTTTGTATATTGCAAGATCATGTCAGGTAGATAAGGTGTTCCTGAATTTCACAATGTCACAAGATGAAATTGTCCTGAAACCTGGAAACTGCAAGGTGGAAAGGCATAGAGGGTGCTGTTTGTGCCTAAATCCAGTTTGTTGCATTTGGTGAAAAATAAGATATTATTACACTATATCCATGTAAGCATCAGATTTTTGCCACTTAAAAACAAGAGGCAGGGATAGCTGTTGTTCCAAACCATTGCACACTGCAGTGTGAACCACATGCTGCTTGCCTCTCATCTCGCTGTGGAGCACAGTGCTACCCAGGTATAGAATGTGTCAAGGTTCTGGCTACTGATCTGCTTCATAGTTGAACTTCAGTGGTTGCACTTATATTCCAAGACCAAAGAGAATAGTCAGAGAGGGCCAAAGAAATCGGAATCAAGTCAACATCGAATAAAAAGCTCAGCCCTCAATAGCAATATGTTGAAATTACTGTCTTTATGAGTTGACTTGAGCCAGTGTTTCTCTCAGGAGCTTTTCTTATCTGAATATACTTGGGGGTTTTTACACCAAATATTTTTACTAATGAGCATGCCATAGGATGTAGCTTAGGATAGAATTATATTTACTCTCAAGCTGTGAGAACTATATAGTGAAATCCAGTGAGTGATACTTGAAAAAGGCAGCTAGAGGTTTTACTGGCAGCAACTAACACCAATCTCTGCAGTACTTCTGACAAATTCATCTTCTATAACTGCTTTCCTTGAATTAATTTTTAAATAGGTTTTATATGCTTTGCCTTTTACCTCAGTGGGTCGTTTGATCTTAGATGAACAAACATGAGGGAAATCACAATCAGGATTGACATTATATGCTGTTTTAGAACAATAAATTAGACATAGACATAGAGATATTTTATCTTAGTTTAAGATATGTGGAATTTTTTGTTTTCTCCTCCCCAGAATATAGCTATTCTATCCTGCAAGGCCTCCCAATGCCTTTTGAATATTTTCTGAAGAAAAGAACACAAACAGACCATTGGAGAAATAAAAGGCATTTATCAGAACTAAAAAGAAAAGCAAGAATATGTTGTATGTTTTCACTCCCTTTTTTAGACTTAGGATTGGCTCTCACATGTTTCCTTGTTATGTGAGTAGCTACAGAATGTGGAAAAATGTTTACAAATTGCAGGAAGGATACAAAGGATTTGTTAGTCTCAGAAAAGAAAGGAATAAGGCTACTTTTTCATATTGTAAACAGAAGTTTTGCGTATTTCTTACCTATTTTAAACAGTGGAGTTGATTCAATTATTTTATATTTATAAGGATTTTATGAAATAAAACATGGATTTTATGAATGTGTCTTGTATTTTCTATTGAAGACCCTAAAGTTTTACAGAGAAGGCTATACTTTTATAATTAACGCCTGCAGCTTTAGGTTTGGAAAAAATTGTCACCCATCATTTGCAGTCTTTCTTTGTGTAGTTTAGAATTAGGTGTGTCTTTATGTTCCAAATAAAGTATTTTTAGCAGTAGTATCAGTTCTGCAATTTTCTGATAGTGCATTTTTGAACTATTGACAATTTTTATTGTTATGCTAATAAGTTTTAGAAGAAGTCATCATTCAAGTAATTCCCCTTTTGTGGAGATGCCATGTTCATGTTAGATTGACCTAGCTGGAACATCTGAAAAAGAGTAGAAATGCTCAGTTACCTGAAGTCCTTTGGGAACAGCTTCTCAGGTTATCCATCCCCTACAACAGTGAAGTGTGAATTTGGACACAGTCTCAGCTCTGAGCACTTGGTTGTGCCCTCAGTCACTAGTTTCCTGTGTGCCCAAGCTACACTGAACCTCAGACTACTCAACATGCTCCCAGAGAATCTTATCTCAAGTATGAACTCCATGTTGTCCTCTACAGCAATTGAGGCTGAAATATGTCATCACCCCCGCCAGCCCCCTGCAGTCACATGTCCCTTTGATCAACTCTTAACTCTCTGACACACTTGGAGCCTTTATATTAAGAAGAACAAAATGCTCAGTGACCAAAAAAACATAGAGTGCATTTGCTTAAAATAGTAGCTGTCAAGACTTGTGGACTGCTGGAAGGTTGATCACCCATAAACTTATTCTCAGGATTAAATAAACCACAGCAGAGCCCTGGGGTCAGATCTGCTGTTTTTGGCACAGGAGGGAAGCAGTCTGCTCTGCTGTGCTTAAAGCATTTTCCATCATTCTCATTATGTTTTTAATGTTGCACATGTTTAATATCAGCTGGGAATTTTCTTTATGTCAAACAAAAAACCTGAGATGTAGCAGTCTTCCCTTCTGGAGTACAGTGGGCTGAAGATACACCAGACATCTGTTTGATGCCATACACCCATTTGCTATGTACCCATGTTTTCTCTTCTGACTTAGAGATTTGTTTTTCAGTTGCTTCCAGACATGAACTGTGACCTAAAGGAATTCGAAGAATGAATTTGAAGAAAAAAACCCCAAGTTGTCAATTAATAAATCTCACAGAAAAAAAAGTGGAATATGGCATATGAATAAAATAACATAAATATATATGTTATACAGTTTCTATAAATTTAATGGAAAGGAAATTCTGGATTTATATTCTTGTAGTTTTAAATAGGCAAGGAGCAGATTATGAGATAAATCTTCAGATGTTAAAATTTGCAAATAATTGAGAAACTTGGAGCACCTTCAGGTTGTAAGCTCAGCATGAAGGTATGAATACCAGAGGAATCTTGCTCAGGAGATGTTGCTTATTTCTTTTACTGTCTATTAATCAGTCTAAAAAAAAGCATGGTGAAATTTCCCTTATCACTCTGCTACTAGATGGACTGCAACTAATTTCTGACGTAGCTGTTATATTTTTTTGTTCTCCCACCCAATGTGATCTTGCTTTCTAGTTATAGATGTCAAATACAGAGATTTGTTCTGTGATTTAATTTCTTTGATACTGTTATTTCTGTATCTCTTATTTGTGAGGAACTTGACTCAGTGACAGGGGACCTTCTCTGTATGTGTGCTGTTTTTGTGAGACAGGAGATAATACTGAAATGCTGAAACAAAAATGTTTCTAAATTCATGGATTTTTTTCCTACTTCTGTCAACCTCTCCATCATTTATGCCAAGTACAAGTTTTTACTGTGGTGAAGCATTTACCTGTGTGATCTGTGTGTCTTCTCCTGTGCAGCAGAATTTGAGGACAGGGAACGTCTCTGACAGGAGAATACTGGATTGCCATGTGAAAACAAAGATTCTCAACCTCTGATTAACAGAGATGATGTGCTGCACTGTCAATTTCTATGTCTGTTTCTATTTTATCAAATTTCACCCACATACTTGGGTAGATAAATTTGAATAATTTGTAGATACTATTGACAGTTTCATTTATCAGATGAAAATCATATAGGATACAAGCAACAGGTAGAAAAAATTGTGTTTTTGTGAAGATCTGATTTAATTACTTTTCTGTCTCTGGTTTGTAAATATTTTGAATGAAGTATCAGCTGTTTAAATGCCAAAACTGCTTGCCTTTCTTTTCCTTTCTACAATTGTATAAACAACAGACAGAAATATGGCCTCAATATTTCTTCTTTTTTAGCAGCACTTTGGTGATTTTGAGGAAAAAATTGAACCCAGTCATTCTTGATGTTTTTCTGAGAATTTTTTCTTGATTTTTTTTTTCCTTTTGTCCTGTTGAAGCTTCAGCTTGGTTTATAACAGTATATTTCAGTAATGGTTTATATTTTCATTAATAAACTGGCAAATGGTGCTGATGATATAAAATCTTCCCCTGTCCGAAAGAGATGAATGATTGATTGAGAAAAGGGATATTGAGTTAGAAAAGATGATAACAGGCTAAGCTGTAGTAAGTAATCTAAAATTCTGAACTGACTGGGAAAAACTGAGTGGTGAGATTTCGAGAAGATAAAGAAAAATGCTAAAGATAAAAGAGGCACTCTAAAAGCCTTCTAATAGGAAAAGAGGCCCTTTGCATATTGCTTTTGCCGATAGATGTCACTGTGAATAAGGCAATGGTCACCTGCCCACTGACACGACATCCTGAATGAGACCCACGGTGCCCTGAAGGCTCAGCCTGTGAAATAAGAGTATGCAATACAACTTATGTGTTAAGGATGTGCTGTTGATAGTGATTTACTCCCTTTCTTAAGAGTAAAACAAGATTGTGAAAAAAAATTCACATAACAAAAGATACTCACATTTAAAAACACATATTTAGGTGAACCCGTGCATTTAAATGCTCCCCCATTTTCCATAAGGTATTGCTGTTACATAGTTTCACACATGCCTAAAGCCACATGCCAGAAACTACCACTATAGGAGCAAGGTAAGTTTTTCTGTGTTTTCTTCTATCTGGAAGTTTCCCCAAGCATTAAAAAAAATATCAAAGTCATTTGTGTGCACGGCCATTTCAGCTCTACCAAGCAGGCTCTGTAGGTCTGGCACATTCTAGCTTAGCTGGACATCCCTGAACCCATGGAAAGCCACTGGGCAAATCATGGGCAGCAGGGCAGGCTATGCCAGTGCCTTAAATTCTGGCTGCAAGCTCTGGGCAAGGACAAATTCACACATACAGTAAATACAGCTGAGCATAGGTAATCATCATTAACCAGTTGTGGGTTTTTTTAAAGGGTGCAGTGAAGATTCATTTGGAAAATCTGATCAGTTATTTAAACCAGTTTCTGCTTCAGTTTTCTGAGTCAGATGAATGATGGTGCTCATTTCAGCCATGGTACCACTGTTGCCTAACTCTCTGTGTGAGGTTCCAGAAAGGGCTTCTCTACCTGTCTCTCTCAGTTATGAGATATTTAAATATCACCGTAAGGACTCAAGGCAGGCTCCTTGGTTCACACAAGCACACTGAAAATGTAAATGTGTGTTAAAAGAGCTTTTTGGTATTTCAAAAGTAACATCAGTCAGGTGAAGTCCCTGGTGTCTGGAAAAAAGCAAAGATTGCACCTATTTTTTAAAAAGGGTAGAAAGGAGCACCCCAGGAACTACTGATCTGTCAGCCTCACCTCTCTTCTGGGAAGATCATGGAAGAGATCCTCTTAGAAGCTCTGCTAAGGCACAGGGAGGACAGGGAGGCAATTTGAGATGCCCAGCATGGCTTCACCAAGGGCAAATCCTGCCTCACTAAACTAGTGGTTTTCTAGGTTGAAGTGACTACATCAGTGAACTAGGGAGGAGCCATGGATGTCACATCTCTGGACTTCTGTAAGACATTTGACAGAGTCCCCCACAACACCCTTCACTTTAAATTGGAGAGGGATTGATGGGATGGGTGGACTGTTCAGTGGATGAAAAATAGGCCACATAGCATGCAGAGGGTATTGGTCAATGGCTCAATGCCCTGATGGACTCTGGTGACAAGTGGTGTCCCTCAGGTGTCTATACTGGGACCAGTCCAGTTTAGTGTCTTCAGCAATGACAAAGACAGTGGCATCAAGTGCACCCTCAGTGTTTGCAGATGACACCAAGCTGAGTGGTGCAGCTGACACAGCTGTAGGATGGGATGCCACCTAGAGGGACCTGAAGAAGCTGAAGAAGTTGGCCCATAGGAATCTCACTAGGCTCATTAAGATCAAGTGCAAGGTGCTGCACATGTATCAGGGCAACTCTTGGTATCAACACAGGCTAGGGATGAACAGATCAAGAGCGGCCTGGCCAAGAATGATTTAGGGGTGCTGGTGGATGAGAGGCTGAACATGAACTGGCAGTGCGCACCCACAGCCCAGAAAGCCAAATGTGTCCTCGGCTGCACCTCTCTTTTTAATTTATTTGTATATCTGTCATTTTTACTGCTCTGGATTTCCTCCTTTGTATCAGTATACAGAGGGTATACACAGCCTACATGGCCCCCACCTCTGGGTTATAGCAATCAGGATGTAATCTAGTAATCTACCCCTGCAGTGCAGCCATGGCCAAGTGGGAACACCCAGGATATCAGAGCTGAACAGCACTTGGGTGTAGATGCTGCTTAGGAGTGATATTGCATAAATAATATAGAAGTCTTATGATTGTGCATTGCTTTTCCCTAGTGACTGGTGCATTGCATCTTGACATTGTATTCAGAGGTGCTTGTAGAGGCATTCACACTAAGCTCCTGCTCAACTGGGTTGAGATTAAAAAAAAAAAAAAAAAACAACTCAGCTAAGGACTTTCTCCTGCATCTTGCATCCAATAATTCATGCAGAAGGAAACATGACTGACTGAGCAGCTTTTTAATGAAATAGAGAAAGCTCCATTTAGTTTTCTGGAAAGCGTGTATTCCTGTATGTATGCTTTACATACTGTTATTTATATGTCTGTAGTGAACTCATTTTCTATTATGGCTTAAGGCTCTTTAGAATCAGTAGCCATCCCAGCCTAGGCAGTGGGACAACTTCAGCCTGCACATCTTTGAGTACTAAGATGTGCTTCACTTCTTTTACCTAACACTTTTACCGAGCACTGTGGTAGGCATTGAACACACATGAGCTAATGCTTCTCACTGGCACTGTTACTTTTCTCATTTGACTGTGGAAAAGCTACCTAAGCCAAGAATAAAAGCACTAACCAAAAGAGATGCTAGAGGGCTAAAAATAACTATATTTAATTGTATATTCTTGTTCGCTGACACAGTTTTTTGAGTTTACAGCAAGGCATGAAATCACACTCACCATGTAAGTACTACCAAGTTACATCAGTGTCTTCACTGACAAAAAACAGTGTAGCTGGTTCAAAGGCTACCCATCAAGGCTCTTGCAGAGGCAACAGGGATGCCTCAGACTGAGCAGAGAAGAGCCACTTACTTCTTGAATTAATGTGCTAGCTACCAATACCCCCTGCTTATTCAGAGGGGAATCAAGCATCAAGCATGTCTGCTGTGCCTTGCAGGGAACTTAATATCTGTGCCTCTCAGGGTAAATAAAACAAGTCAGGACTCACTTCCTGGTCCTGGAATAAGGGGCATAACATGTCCTGAACTTGTGCAGCTGAACTTTCTGTAAATTTTATTCCATACAATCTATGGGAAACAATAATCTCACTCTGTTTAGTGAATTTAGGCTCTCTTGCAGAGAGCTCTAGCTGACATTTGCCAAAACCACACTGGGGAGCTTCCACTTGACCATGGCCAAAATCTCCCTTCTCCAGCTGTTAGTATAGGCACAACTAACACTTCTGACATGTGCTTAGGGTGCCACATACAGCAGCGTGACCCAGGCCTTCACGACCACCTCTCTTCTTTCTAAATCCTGTGTGACACATTGTCCCCAGTCTGTCTGGACACTTGGATCTCCACAAGCTGGTTGCTGGCTGCTGTGTGAGCACCACTGCACATGGCATTCCTGCACAACAGCAGTATTTTAGATGTCTCATAAATGAGAGAGGCATGGTGTCTGCTTTCTGGAGTTCTCTGCTGAATTTAGCCACTGGCATTCATCCTAAGTTTCATTACAGGTGCCAAAATGCATCTTCTGGAAGCTGTTGTATGTTTTCTTCTGCCTTTCCTTATTTGCAAACTGATGCATTAATGCCTATTCCGTTCACTGTTGTCTTGCACATGGTCATTCATGTTGTCTTTCAGCAGAAATTCCAGATTTTTGTGACTTTTGTGTCACAAAAGCCAGCACTTACGTGAATGCTGTTTCACCACTGTCTTTATTAGGTATGCAGTCAAACTAGAACCAGCTGGTCCTGTGCTCTGAGCCAGGACTATGAAGGTGAGACCAAGGATTAGAAATTGAGTCCCCTCTTCTTTCTCTTTGGGCAAAGGTTTGCAGCATGGAAAACTGGATATGTAGAGGGAGTTGACAATATGCCAGGACAGGTCACCTACCTGTTTTAGAGAGAGCACTGAAAGGTATTTTTAGAATGCTGTGTTTTAATGGTAGGTCTGCCCTCGGGGACTGAGCCATTTCTAGGATGGGAGCCTTGTGCAGAAATTCATTTCTGTTTCTAACTTTGCACCATTTTTCTTTGTGACTTTGCAGGAGTCACATTCTGTCAGTACTTTCAAATGGATACTTAACTCCTTGTTTAGCCATTTAAAAAGAAGCTTTTGATTTCCTTGAAGTACTGACTGCCTAGAAGATCTCCTAGTTAACAGAAGCCCTCTGGATCCCTTCTGTTGTGGTGTTTAGAGATTTTACGGCATAACCTTTAAGAACAAGAGCTCAGGAGTAGCCGCTGAATCTTATTATTAGTCTAACCATCCCACTGTAATAACTATATTCTTGTATGTTTGCAGATATACAGAAGAACATGAGTAAGAGCACAATATATGTCACAACCTTCAATACAATTAAGTCTTAATATATAGTCCTTTATAATTATACACTACTGTTCTGTTGAATAATTTATTTGAATTCCAGATATGTTCCTTTCACAGCTGACACAACTTGCTGTAGTATCACAGAAATGAGATTTCAGATGTATATCTAGAGCTTGATCTCCTGTACAGAAGGGTCTGGTCTTGCAACTGCTTGAGCCAAGTATCTGTTCTCCACCTCTCTCTCATTAATCAGATATTCTTGAATGAGTTAAAATGTCAGTTGGGGAAAGAAATATGTCTACAGCAAATGCTTGGTAGCAGAACTAAAAGATCACAGGATAGGACAGCAACGTTCATGCCAGCGGAACCTAGGAGGCAAAGCAGGGTACAGTGAGTGAACTAGGAAACAATTCTGTAGGTCTTGGCGGAGCTTTCCTTTGCAATACTTATCTAAAGCTGTCTGGAGGCTTTCCCTGGAGCCTTTCTCTCTCTTGACCCAATAATAAAAGCATTCATGCTACAAACTTCGTTGTGGGATATGTAAAAGAAATGCAAACGACCAGATTATTGGCTGACAACCTTGGGAAATCCTGCCTTAATGTTAATCCTGCAGGACTTGTTCAAGGGCTAAAAGCACTCAGAATAGCTGGATGGTGGCTGTGTCAGGCATTTCTCTTAAACACGGGCATTTTTACAGACAGAAGACACAATGGATCCATGGGACCATAACTCCAACATATGTAGCAGAAACAACCTGTATGATTCCATGAAGATAATTAAGAATAATTATCTTGAGAGTCTTGAGGGTCTTGAGAGGCTGTTAGAACACACTTCACAATGGTTCAGATCAATGCAAGAACACACAGTTTGGTGAGGGACAGAGGGGATGTGCAGATCTGGCCTCCCCTGAAGAGTGCAGGGAAGCCCAATCCCATGCACAGATAGGGCTGTGGATGTCCCCCTCCTTGCTCTTCCTCATGGGGAAGCTCCTGATAAGACAGGGGTGGTTCTGTTGCATCAGCTGCTGACAGGTCTTTGCGCCACTACTACCAAATCTGTCCTAACACATTTTTAAAGGGTAAATCTAAACATTTCCTGATGTCACGTTGCAGGCGTGCCAAGGGTTAGTATCTCCTTATCCTGAGGAAGCAGTTTGGTTTCAAGGGACAGCCCAGATGACCAGATTGCCCCAGGCCTCAGCTGTCTTCTGGTTAACACCCTCCAGCTGAAGGATCGAGCTTACAGCAGGGCAGGAGAGGGTATCCTCTGAGGTACCACTTCTAAAAGTATTGGCTGTGCATGTCTTGGTCTCTCATATTAGAATCACAGAATCATTTAGGTTGGAAAAGTCCTCTAAGATCAGCAAGTCCAACCATTAGTGATTCACATTATTGCATTGCTCTGGATGCTGAATGTCCCAAAAACTGACCTAAGATTTAATTGCATTAGTCATGCCAGACTTTTGCAGTCTTTTGGCCCCATTCACTTCTTTATCCTGTTCAGCTGAGGTTAACGAGGAGTTTGCGAAAGACTCCAGTGGCAATAAGAGCAGGCCAAATCACCGCTACACATCAAATCTGTGGCCTCAGAAAAGCACATCCTTGTGCCACTGGGTTTTCTGTTAACAGCTCATGCTTTTGTGACCAAAGGGTCAAAAATGGTGCTTAGGAAACTGTCTCACCTGGTGCTGACAAAGTCAGCACTGGTCCCCACAGGCTGGGCCGAGCAGGCTCAGCTGTGGCTGAATTCAGTGGTGTGGGCCTGGCCTGGGTCACCATGGCTGTGTGGCAGAGTTTTAGCAGATACCTGCTGCTCCCCTGCCCTGCTGCATCTGGTCGGGGGCTTTTCCCAGCTCAGTCTTACATTTCCACCCTGGTGTGTGTATGTGTACGAGAAAATTAAGCAGAAGTTACATATCACCCAAAACAATGAATATCAGAGACATAATGGATATCCTTGGAAGTGTTCAAGGCCATGTTGCATGGGGCTCTGAGCAACCTGGTCTAGTGAAAAGTGTCCCTGGCCATGGCAGGGCGTTTGGAAATAGATGATCTTCAAGATCCCTTCCAACCCAGGCCATTCTATGATTCTATTATCTTAAGATATTCCAGCTTCTAGATTTCACAGATTTGTCAAATGTGAACAGTAGCTCTCCAAAGAAAAAATGCGACGTGGAGGTAATGGATATCTGAAAGGGGATCATCAGGTGGCAATAGAGTGTTGGTAAGGGAAGTGCTCATTTCAGGCTACAGTTTTTACAGTGTGATCTCTTGGTTACTTCAGAGCATTGCAAAAGACTTGTGACTTAAACAGTCAAAAAAAAGCATTTTATTTGAGCTCTCTGCTAGTGCAGAAAGACTTAAATAAGACTTGCAAGGAAGCTAGAACGCATTACCATAACATCGGCAGTATACTGGGAATCCTGGTGGTATTTTTCCAGATCCTCTCCTCTCCTCTCCTCTCCTCTCCTCTCCTCTCCTCTCCTCTCCTCTCCTCTCCTCTCCTCTCCTCTCCTCTCCTCTCCTCTCCTCTCCTCTCCTCTCCTCTCCTCTCCTCTCCTCTCCTCTCCTCTCCTCTCCTCTCCTCTCCTCTCCTCTCCTCTCCTCTCCTCTCCTCTCCTCTCCTCTCCTCTCCTCTCCTCTCCTCTCCTCTCCTCTCCTCTCCTCTCCTCTCCTCTCCTCTCCTCTCCTCTCCTCTCTTCTCCTCTCCCCCATGCAAATTACTACACTGGGTAATTTTCCTTTCCATCTGTTTTAATTGCCAGTAAGTCCTATTAGATGTCAATATAGTGATAGCTTTATGTCCTAAACTGCAATCCTGTTTGTATTTTGTTATCTTTCTTTGCTATAAAGATAATAGAACTCCTCTGCTCTGCTATTTGAAGTCTGGACATTTTGTGAAATTAGCTTGCCTTTCCTTGATCAAGTTAAGGACATTTCCTTTCCCTTACTATTTCCTAAACTGTTTTTGTCTTTTTTGACAAAAGAGATTTTCCTTCATCAAGGTGGAGGTCTAAGGCTAAGCTGAAGTACTGCATTTTAGCTGCTATGTACTTACCTACTGTTGGTGCTCTCTCTTCTGCAGTTTCAATTAACGAGTTTCCTTTAATTCCAAGCCAGGAGAATAAGACTAAATGATCTTGCCTTTTTTTTTTCAGGTGTAAATTGCTTGTGATATCTCAAAATCTGTTTAATATGAAAAATTATACATAAATGTAGCGCCTGTTTTGGAATGGAATAAAGACAGGGCACAGTATGATTTAATTGTGTTTCTTATGAATGCATTACATTGAATTAAGTTAGAGTATTGACTTCTGTCATCATGCTTAACAAGCTAATGGCACAGGCAGCAATGCTACACTAGTCAACCAGGTATAACGTAAGTTTATTCATTTCACAGGTTCTGATATACTTGTTGCTACTACATTGTGATAGCAAGTCACTGACCAAGGCCTTGGCAATCCAGATGCTGGCTACACACATTGGTTAGCTGAAAAGGGGGTCCTAGGAGTATGGCTCACTGAATGAAGCTTATTGCAGCAGAGGTGCTATTTTCTATTGAAAACAATTCAGCTTTCGAGTATGTTTGGAACAGGAATTTGAAATTCCTCTGTAGTTTATAGTGGAAGTGTGAAGACCTGTAAATGTTTACAGCACGGGTGTATAGTCAGAGGCATGCAAATGTAAAAGAAGCAGCTCTATCTGTAACAACATATGCTGCAAAACCCTAATAGATAATATTTGCTGAAATAATTTAAGGCAGGTACTTAATTTCAAACAAAAATCATATAAATTACATAAAGGGGTTGACTAGAAACCTAATTTCTTTCCTAATGCTTTATGTTGTTCCTTATGGAGTCTGACTATCTTCTTCAGACGTTTGTCACTGCTAGCCATTAAATAATTCAGTTGTTGTGGCTGGAGCAATTTCTAAAGCTGAGAATTGCTGTGCTTGAGGAATAGTGAAATGCAAGTGAGAAGGTTGAATGCACAGCGAGACCATGGTCCTTTATTTTTCCATGGACATATTCCAAATAATTATTTATTAGATGTGCAGCAACTATCTCACAATTCATTTTAAAACACTGAAGCATACCACCCCTACAATACTGTTTCAGTTCAGATTCTATGTCCGGTTGTCTTGTGCCTTTATGAGGAGGGAATTAGTGTGAACAGTTACTGTTTTACTGTTTTACAAGAAAACACAAGAAAAATGCATTTCTGGTGTTAATTTTTCCCTGTTTTTACTTCTTTTAACTGAGTGAAATTTTAGTATTGTTATTGTGAGGCTGTGCTGGTAATAAATACCAGGGTTAATTTTAAAGAGACAGATGAATGGAAGTGCAGGATTAGGTAGGAGCCAGTAATGGTGAACTCCTACATAAAAAGCCCATATTTATCTGCAGGATGGAGCCCAAAATTTCTCATGGGATGCCATAAACTCATACCTAGGATCATGCTTTCAGCTCTCAAATCTCAACAGCCTCATTCAGATTAACTCCAGCATTACTTTGAAGTCCTCAAAAAGGCAGATGAGAGACAGCATAGATTTTAATTTAACTACTCTATATTATTATAATCAGGCTGTGATTATGTTTACCCTAGTCTTTACTGAATTCAAGACTGTCAAGACACCATTAAGTTTTTCATTGCATAATACAACCTGTAAATAAAAACATACTTTAAAATCTTAAATACATAATTATAGTTTTATTATTACAGAATAAAAAATAAGAATATGATTTATTAATATTGATTAGTTGAACTTTGCAAAGCCATTATGAACAAGAAAAAATTGAGAACTTTTGAGACAATAACAGGAAATTTTCCTTCTGCTTTGCAGAGTAATACAAACAGTGATGCAAAAATAATCTGTGTTCAGAAGTAAATGATTGCATTCATCATATGTGCTTATCCTTGAAATTCCCTTTGAAAACATGTTCCTGGTATCTTTTTTTCAATGTGAATGATGAGTAAATGTATTTTAGGAGCGTATAATATTGTATAATACTGTGTTATAATGGTTCCTTAATGTAAAAAGTTCTGTAATAATAAGGAATGATTTTTCCTGCCCCAGTTGGTTTTGAAAGTCTGTCATGCATGGATTCAAGATTTCTTGGAGATCTGATCTAGAATTTTCTTTTCTGATTGATAAGACAGAAGTGCCACATTCAAACAGTCTGTCTGATAAAGTCCATACTGTTGTAAACGAGGTGGAAAACAAACATGAAAGTTGTGAACATCTCCTGTTACAAAAGTAAATGAGACAACACAAGTTCACTAGCACCCATATTTTAAAACACAGCTCTTCTTGAGTGGTCTGTGGTTTAAACGGACATTTGGGTAAAACATCCATCCAGAAGCATGGGCAAAGGTGGAAATATTTGTTATATCAGCATAAGAAGCAATAATTTCCACCTACTTAACACAAAGGCGTATTTTTTTTAGTCTTCATCACTGCAGCTTTGATAAGGAAAGGGAAGAGAAAGATATTTGTTTTCAGTATGTCAGTAACCAGCCTCCAGGAGAACAGTGACAATTGCAAAGCTACCCAGCTTGTTGAAAGCCTCAGCTGCATTCAAATTCTTGTCTGTCTTCCAGTGAATGATATAAAGCTAAAAACCAATTAACAGGATCAATTTTGCTGGTTCTGTTACAAAGGAATGCCACAATCAGTGAGAAATAGAAAAGCTACTCTGTACCCTTACGGTCTGAGGAAACTGAGAACATGCTTGTGAAAGCTTGCAGATTTATGGTGGTCAGCTGAATTGCCCTGGCATTGTCAGGACTTACTCAGGCTTTACCTTGGGTAGGAAGAACTGCAGGGATTCCTGGAAACAATTTAGAGGTAAGTACACAGAGATGTGGACAAGCACAGCTTACAAAAGACAGACATTTTTCTAACTCTGCTGCTAACAGTTTGTAGCATTTTGAGGAGTGCAGCCACTTTGTTACACATGATGCCATATTTACCCACAATGGCCCCATTTACTGGCCATGAATGTCATAGAGTTTTAAGGAATTTTGTTTAGTCTAGCATTGTATATTGTATCTTGAGCCTTTTTTTTTCCTTTTTTCCTATGGAATATAAACTTTCAGTTTGGAAAGCATAAGAATTTCTTTAAATGCCATCTCACCTATGAATATGCTTAGGAATTCTGTAGGAATTAAGTAATTCTATGGCAATAGACTAGTCATGGGTTACTTGTATAATGTTCCAGCAACATCACAAGAGAAAATATGAAATCTTAAAATACAAGGAGGAGATTCTAAAATATAGAAACAGAACATGGAAATTATCATGTAATTCTAAAAATCTGATTTTAATCCCTTTTTCTTTCTAATTCCATTTAAATTTAAATCTGAATTGCTATATTTTCAACTTAACATCTTTACTGTTTCAACATATTTTAAACTATTCATTCAAAACAAGCTATTAAACACCTAATCATGCACTGCTCAAACACAGCTGAAGTGCACTATCTCTTTACAACTGAAAGCAATTCTAAGGGGACACCCCTTTCTTATCTTGGCTGTATCAAGTGAGATAACTTGATCACTTTGGCAAGAGAAAAGGGAGATAGTTCTGGCTGTGTGTCCCTAATGCCTGGATGAAAAATGTATAATTCATCTCCTTAGTTTGTCATGTTGGAATGTTCATAAAATCTAAAAAGCTGCCAAAGATAACCTTACATGGAATGAACATGAATAGTTTGCATATGCTGATGACTATTAGCAGGACTTTAAGGCTCTGGAAAACAAATAAAACCTGTTATTTTAGAGATGGTTTTAATTGGTTTTGCAAAACAGACCTTGCTTCATTATCTGAAGACATTTAATGTACTGGAACAGCTGCTGGGGCCCTTACTAGATAACTTTCTTCCCTCTTTGCTTCATTAATTTCTTCTGTGTTGCCTTTTATTTGGTGTCCTTGAAAAGCCAGGAGGAAAAAAACCAATAAACTCAACCACCTTGCAGTGATCAGCATGCTTGTAGCTTTGAGGAGCTCCAGATACAATTATAGTGGGGCATCGGGTGATCAGGCTCTCTGAAAAGCAGATGATGTAGTATCAAGCTCAATGTACTTGTACAGCTGACCTTTTAAACATTTAACAGAGGTTATTTACTTTTATACCTGTACCTTACAGACCTATTTCACTATTTAAATATGGATTAGATTATCTAAATTTAGCTTAATAAGCACAGTCAACATAACCCAATTTGCTTTTGCAAGGTCAACTTTGCACATGCAGGGATGGTATTGCTTTTGTAAAATAAAATAACTACCAAAGCTATCTACAAATGTTTTTTTTTTTTTTTCTTATGGATGATATAAGTGAACAGACCTTGAAAACTTTACTTTGTCTTTTCTTTTATTGACTCTGCCTCTGGGACATATTTCCTTCCATCCACTGTGTGCTCTGAGACTTGCTCATTAGTTTGGAATGGAAATGAAACTGCTGCAACATTTATGTTCCAGAGAGGGGTCCTCCAGTCAGCCTTGAAAATGCATGAAGTATGGTAAAAACTTTATCAATCAATAAAGTCTTCCTGACAGCCAAGTTATAGATTCCAAAGATTTTTATACTGTGCAAGCTTTTTATTGGTTTTTTTACCTTTCTCTTTATTCACACCTTTTTACATGAGATTGTTTTTAAATATCTAGAGGAAAAAAACTGACAGTTTATGCAGTTAAACCAAAGTCATTGAAGGTTTTAATTCTAGATATGCATACAAGTGCATCAGTCATAGTAAATCTATAAGTCTCTTTAACACAGTTTCCAAATTCAGGTGAAATATATGTGAATACATCTTCTCCTCTTGAGTATGACAGTGTTTTAAAGGTCCATTTCTTCACAGAAGTAACAGTTATAGTACTTGATATTTTCTGAATTTAGAGTGTGAGCTGCCCCAGGTGTATTCATATGTTACTGACATTGCTTATTGGTCATGACCATTAATTCCTTGCTTACAAGCACATAAAAGTGTATTGATTTCCACTGTAGTGATAGGCACCTGTAATTGTGCATGCTGCTTAGAAATATGTAACTGCAGTTGCATATGAACACATCTGCACAATCACACATCTGCAGAAAGAAATCTCATTTGCTATCAAAGTAATAAGACTTGCCAAAGGGAAAACAAACAAACAAGCAAACAAACAAACAAAACCACTAGTCCACAGTGTTTTCAAAAAAAAAAGGCATAGTTGAGTAACTGTGTTTAGAAAGTCTCCTACATTCCCCTCCCCAAATCAGTGAGTATCCTGGAGGTTTCCTACTGGGAAATTACCCTTTACAACTGACACAAGAATAATTGCCAACAAGTCCTAATTTTAAAGAACATAATTTGGATCTTCTCTGACATTTAAAAGGTGTTGCCAAATTGTATAACAGAATTAGCAAGCATATCCTAATCTAGATAAGTACTTCTGAAAAGCAAATAGTCTTTTTATATAAATTTCTTTAAAAGAGAATGAAAAAAGAAATCTTATATCCCCCCTCTTCAGGTCCCCATTTTACTAAACTAAAGGGTTGTCTTTATCCTTATCCTTAAATTTCATGTGGAATGAAATTCAAATACTGATGATCTCTTTGCATCTGGAAGGTTTCCAAGAGACGCACAGGAGACCTACAAATTGAATTTTTAAAATATTTAGTTTTAGTATCTATAGGAGACTGAAGGTCTCCACTGGCAATAGAGTATAACATGTGCCAGTGCTCAGGTCCCAGGAAAAATAAATAATTAAAGTTTTCTGCTTCTTATTCTGTACCAGTACTAAATTAATTTCACTTTCCCATGGAATTGTATACATAATAAAGATACTATATATAAAATCCATGTAAATAAATACATTATTAAAAAATCTGTTTTTCTTTTAAAGATTACTCTTAGCATTGTTGCCTTGATAACTGCAGCTCAAACATGCCTTTTTTTTCTCATTGTAAGGTGCTGTCCTATTTTAAAAAACGCTACTGGTGCCAATGAAAACTGCTAATAAAAGATCTCTGATTTGAATTTCCTCTCAATTTCTAAATTACCTAAGGGTTTTTATATGCCTGCTTGAACAGTAAATGCATTAGCATTTTCTAACCAGCCTTTATTGATTCCATATGACTTCAGAATGGCATGAGAAACTACGATAAGAGGTTGTAATAAGGAAACAGTGTGGTCTGCAGAATCAGAAAATGTTTACTTTTTGATTCAGTACAAATATTAAAACAGATGTGAGTTGGATGCCAAATTAAAATACAAATAATTCTAACTGTTCAAATACTGTCCAAAGACCTTTACACTAAATAACCCAAAGGATAATTATGACATAAAAACAAAGACTACAGAGAAAGCAGTGGAAGCTCAGCCTTTTTTAAAATCCATGTCAGTGATTTAAGAAATTTACATGCGGATTTTAGAATATTGATTTTGAAAAATCACTAAAAAATAGTCAATCTCAGTAGCTCTTGGTGGTAAACAACCTTCGAGTGTTCAAGAAAATGGTCAATATATTATTAAATACTACATTAATACAAGCAACAATGCTCTTAATAAGAAAGAAGGTCCAAAACCTACTAAGTCCTACCAGCTTCAGATGTTTTGGGAATGATCTCATGACATTTTTATACTGCTGGGAATCTTCAAGGCAATCTTTTGGGGATTGATACTTGACTGTTTTAAAGCTAAGTTCTGCTAACATATATGGGATTTTGCCTGGATAAACTCTGTCTCATGCATTCTTAAAAGTAGGATTGCATTTGTGGGACCTTATGCTTGATAATTACTGCAGCATAGTTAAATAGTTGTGGTATTATCTATATTTGTAAACATTTGAACTGAGTGTATGGAATAATTGTTTCTATATAAAATAAGGTTTATCATAGATTATGTAAGTCTTGCCTTGTCATCCTGAGTTGCAAAGCTGGAACTTGTTGACATTTTCCTGTTTTTCTTACAGGCTATTCTCAGTAATACGAAACTACTGATATCTGCCTTTGCAGATGTCCGCAGCTGACGTCAGGAATTTCAGGCACCATTGTGCAAGTTGTGTTCTAACCTGTAAAACTTGTTGCAGTGATGATTAGGGTACATCTCAGTCATAGCTGGATTGCAATTTTCTGTTCACTTTTTTGGGTTGTTCAGAAATTATGTTTCATCAGAATAGAAAATGTTCAAAGAAAAATTAACACCACAAACTTCTGATGAAAGACATCTTCGACTGCTTAGTCTCTGATTCAGGTCAGATTACTAAAATGGTATCAGCCATTTTGAAATAGAATGTGCATCTTGCAGAACAGAAATTTTGACTTTTGACCATATCTGATATCAGCTACCATTGCTCCTTTGGAATAATGTAGGAGATAAGTTCCTTCACTTCTAAGAGAGCCAGAGCACCAAATCATCTGCAGTTGTTCACACTCGTGGCAGGGTGAGAGAGACCCCATCAGTTATCTGTAGACTGCATTTGTTACTGTGAGTTAGTTATATAGAGTTATCAAATGTATATAATTATATAGTTATAGGTATATATCTATATATAACTCTATATATGGAATTATATATAGCTATCAAAGACCTTTTGCCTGATGTCAAGAACTATCAGCTGAACCACTGAAAAAGAAAGCGACTAGTAAGATGGGACTAACATAGAGAGATCTGAAAACATATTTATGTTTTGTGTGAAACAGATGGTGCATGACAGCATGGTAGATGGACAATATAATATAAAGAAATTCAGTGACAAAAATACAAAAGAGTAGGGCAAGGTAATTTTGAAATTTCTAAGAAAGGAATGAAGTTTTAGGAATAATACCAAAGGAAAAATAAATATTATCTTGTTATACAGATGCAATGAGAATATAATTTGGACGTATTACCACAGTTTCTTTTGCTTGATCAGATAATCAATGTCAATGTTATGACTATGAAAAATATTCTTTCTGCACTAGATGAGGATGGCAGAGACTTGGTAAAATGATCTCTTGGAAGAGGAGCCAAGATTTCGGAACTGTGACCTTTTCACTGTCGCATCAGCCTGGATATAAAGTAATTCTAGACTCTGGTTTAATGCAGCAGCCTGTGTGTGACTGACACAACAACTGCTTTGCTTCTTGAAACCCAACACAACTGGCTTATGATTCCTGCCATTACTGTTTTCTGTTTCTACATCCTTAAGAGTACTTCAGCTTTTAGCTATGATCCTATCATGTTGTTAAAATATTTAAATACAATTATTTCTTAAATAAAAAAAAAATTAATTCTGATTCTGCTGATTCTTAGACCTTTAAATAACAACCTGGCTGTCAACTCCTTTTCCTTTTTCTTCTGTATGAATGCAGGGAGTAAGGTTAATGTTAGGAAGGAGCTCTTGACCTCATGCAGAGTCCAAGAGCCAGGATTCAAAGAAAAAGAGTCCAGTGTTTTTTTGAATAGACTTCCCAATTTTTTTAATTCTTGAAGTTACCGTGTTGCTTTGCAATAAGCCTTTCTCGAGATGGCAAAGAAATTAGGTTTGACTTTAAAGAAAGTCCTAGGAAATGCAGCTTAGAAAGGGTGGCTGAAAGCTTACTGCTTGTTGCACAGCTCTTTCTATTTGGGCAACTTCTTTCAGATCCCTCATCTAGCTGACAAAACCCATTTCAAGGCTTTTTTTGCAACAACTTCACACTAGGAGGAAATACCTGAACTCAAAGAGCATTGAAATCTTTTTTCCAAAATAAGAGGTTTTTGTAAATTGCCATAGGGATGGAAGCAATTTTTTAAAAATTTTAAGTTAAAATAATATGATTTAAAGCAGTTTATTTTTGTGGCTCTTGTGGATTTCTCCACTGTTCTTGTAGTCCAGATGTTGTCATGTTGTCATGTTTTTCCAATACATTAGAACTGGTGGGACTAAATTGCTGAGACAGAAATCACAAAAATGTCCCAGCAGCAGGGCATAGGAAGGCTGAGGATAATAGATGCTAATACACTTCTTAAAACTCAACCCTCTATTCCATCAACCACTGATTATTGTCTACACATTTCAGGCTACCCCACTCTGCAGGGAAAGTGTTAGCACTCTTCCAGGAAACTGGGATTAATGAAATGTGATAGCCTTGGCAAAGCCTTCACAGTATAAATAGAAGTGGACCCCTGGCTTTCTGGATGAATGTGTGCAAAGTTTTAATGTCTAAAGCTCTGAACCTACAAAACATTATAGATGTGTTTAAGCACAGCAAGACACCTATTGACATTATATAAGAGTATGAAGTTAAAAATGAACATTGTATAGGAATGAATGAAAAATAGTCTAATTTTAGGGATGTTAGTCAGAAAAAAACCCAGAAAGCACTTCCAAAAATACATTACTATATTACATTACATTACATTACATTACATTACATTACATTACAATTACATTATATTATATTATATTATATTATATTATATTATATTATATTATATTATATTATATTATTCATATCATATTATCATATTAATTATGGTTTTTTTTAATTTTGTAAGTTTCAAATACTGCATATCTCAATAGTGTATTGATTTGTGAAAAAAACCCTGCAAATATTCTTACTAAATATTTCACTAGCTCTCATAGTGAACTTTTTTATTTAACATTAACAGAGAATCGAGATACTGTTATTTGTAATGGTCTGGTCAAAATTAAATATTGTATTAGACAATCTTCCCATATAGCTATTGTAACCAGTGGGGGAAAGTTGCAAAATCATGAAAGTTCTGGAGAGGAATAGGAGGGCTCTTCCAAGCCACCAGTCACTGCCTGATCTGAGGAAGCTCTGGCCATCCTGGTGTAAAGTATTGCACAGGGTGCAAGAGATAAGGATCACCTTAAAAATAAAATAACTCATAGTAAACATTGGCCTGTGGCATAAAGGTGTGAGATAGGGCCCGGATGGTTATGAAAGAGCTGTTGTCTCATATTACCTCACACCTACTTCATGCACTGGGCTTTGCTAATGTTAGACATACAGCTCAGTATGTGCGTGCACAGCTGGTTGTTGTGAGTAAGATCAAACCTGGCTCCTCTACGTCAGGGAAAGTGTCTTTTTAACTGGGGAATTTTATCTGCTATGGCCTATAGTTTTAGGGTTTTAATGCTAACTGAGCATATATTTTAAGCTGTGAAATATAGTACATCAATCTATATAAAAAGTACAGAACTCTGTCCTGCAACTACCTGTCCCAATTTAAATAACAAAGTCTGAAACAAGGAAAAAACTTGTGTCCAAATAGTGAAATATTCATAATCTTTTCTTGTCACTGGGTGCTAGTGCTATGTAGTCTATATTTTCTAACAAATAAAAACAAAACTTTATAGTTGTCATCATGCACCTCATATTCAGGGTGAACCTCATATTTAATTGCAACTAATATGTATGTTTAGATAAGGGAAGAGATTTGTAGGTGGACAGGAAATGTTAATAAAAACAAATTTTATGTTTTGCAGTTATACTGACACAACATTAAACAAATGATATTAGAAATGACGAGGTAGTTCTATGTTTTTGTCTTTTCCTTTTAACCTTGTATCTTAATATGAAAACAGCATATATAGTGGCAGACTCATAGACTTATGCATATGAGAAAGACAGACTGTTATGTTGGTATATTTTACTTTCCCTAGATTAGGGGTTTTCACTAACCAGGCTCATTCTTCTTGCTTTTCTTTCACTCCTAAAAGAATCCATAGACCCCAGAATTTTGGACCTAAAGATGAAAATCAAATTTATGTGTCAGGAGATTGCTGAAAATTGTTACTTGAATGACACATGTTCAAGATTTGCATGCTTCAGCTGGAATTGCTGATGGGTTTAAATGTAGCTTTGCCAGGTGTGTTTATACATACGTACCTAGCTATATATATATATATATATATATATATATATATGTATATACACGCATACATACCTATATATATATGTCACTGCTATTGCTTGAGAATCAATTTGAGCTGTATCTGTGGCACTGTATGTATGGAGCAGATGTTTGTTCAAGGTAACCAAATGTATTCAATTTTTGTAGTTCCAAAAATTTTAGTTCTTTTTTACAAGGGTATGTGGTGACAGGACAAAGGGAATGGCTGTACACTAAGAGAGGGTAGGTTTAGATTAGATATTAGGAAGAAATTTTTTACTGTGAGGGTGGTGAGACACTGAAACAGGTTGTCCAAAAGGGTTGTGAATGTCTGGAAATATTCAAGGCCAAGTGTTGGATGTGGCCCTGAGCAATCTGATCTAGTGGAAGGTTCCCTGCCCATGCCAATGGAACAGGGGTTGGAACTGGATGATCTTTAAAGTTCTTTCCAAACCAATCCATAATTCTACAATACTTCAGTGATTTGTGATAGCATTTATTCTGGAAGTTGCATTAGACATTAACTAAATCTCATGATTTTGTGCAGAATTGACTGTTGAATAAATAGTGCAAGAGAAATGCCTTCTTTCAGAGGTGTCACTGACTGTTGAAACTGCATTGTTTTAATCAAAACGTTGCTCCTGATAGAAAATATTTTAATCAGAATTAGGCAGACTCACACAATCTCCAGCTTGGAGGCTTTCACTGGGGAGCTGTGCCCTCTGCTGTTGGCTTGAGCACAGTGAAGAAATAGAAATAAGCAGCAGCCTGAATACTTTTGACCTGAAACATGGGTAAAACAGGACAGTTCAAAAACATCTTCTAACATAACTAATTTCATAGGGTAAGTTATTGTCCAAAACCTATTAGTGGTATGAGAATTTTTGTCAAAATGCTACAGAATATTTAATTCAAGTTTCATTGTAAATTGCATCTGGTGGCTAAGAATATTTTTGTTTCTCATCACCTGAGAGACTCATCAGTGAAAAAGAGGAGAAAAAGAACTTTTGAGATGTATTTTTTTTTTCTTTTCTCAGTGATGAAGCATTAAAATTCATTATTTCTTCTGAAACAATGGGTTAGAAAAAGTACTAACTCTTCTATCAAAACAGAAGTACAAAACCAAAAAGTGTATGGTTACTGGAAAGGTTATTGATCTTTTCATTATCGTTGAACTTTTTTCATCAAATACTGCTTAAAATCCAATTCAAAGCTTATTTGTCCATATTACTGGCTGATTATTCTAATTTGGCATACCTTTTAATCTTACTGTCCACAATGGTGATAGTCACAAAGAATCATTTCTATAAGCCAGTGAGGGATATAGTGCTTCTTTCACTATTTCTCAAATACAGTTCTTAATAACAAAGGCACGGGGGGAAAATAATAATTTCAGTTGCTATTCTAAACTATAAAAACCATAATTTCAGTTGCTATTCTTAACTATTTTTCTCTTTGAGCTACGAAGCTGCTGGAAACACACCTTCATGAGCAACACATTAAAGTTTTATAACAAATGTAAAATTCCGATGTGTACCTATGCAAATAAGCATATTTATGCATCAGAGTTGTAGTTTAGCTGATTTCCATTCTAAGATTTTATTACACAGGCAGTGTTCTTTCTTGTTATGCTCCACATTAAACTCTACAAGCATAGTGCAAGTTGGAGAAGTATCCAAACTGCAAGACAGAGACTAGGGGAGCAAAATCCCTCTCATGGTTAGAGATCAGGTTTGTGACCACTTGAGGAACCTGAACATACAGTGGTCTATGGGATGTTGAAGTAAATCCCAGAGTCCTGGGGGAATTGGCTGATGTAGCTGCCAAGCCACTCTCCATGACATTTGAAATATCATGGCAGTCAGGTGAAGTCCTAAGTGACCGGAAAATGGAAACATCGCACCCATTTTTCTAAAGGGCATAAAGTAGGATCCAGGGAACTACTGTCTTGTCAGCCCTACCACCTGAGAATATAACAGAACAGACCTTCATGGCAGCTATGCAGCATGGAGGACAGAGTGGTGAATCAGAACATCCAGCATGGCTTCACCAAGGGCAAGTCCTGCCTGACAAACATAGTGGCCTTCTGTGGTGGAGTTGTAGTCAACTCAGTGGACAAGGGAAGAGCCACTGATGCCATCTGTCTGGACTTTTGTAAGGCCTTGGGGACAGTCCCCCACAGCACCCTACTCTGTCAGTTGGAGAGAGATGGATTTGTGTGTACTATTTGGTGAATGAGGAATGAGGAATTGGTGGAACCATGGTACCATCTGGAGGGCAGTGGTCAAGGGTTCAATGTCCTGATACATATATGAAACAGGTGGTGTCCGTCAGGGTCCATATGGGACAAGTTCAGTTTAATGGTTTTTAACAGTGACATAGGCTAAGGGATCAAGTGCACCCTTAAGAAGTTTGCAAATGACACCAAGCTGAGTGGTAGGGTTAACACACATGAAGGATGGAATGCCATCCAGAGGGACCTGAACAAGCTTGAGAAGCCAGCCCATGAGATCCTCAAGAGATTCAACAAAGCCAAGTGCAAGGTCCTGTACCTGAGTCAGGGCAAACCCTAGGATTATAAAAACTGGGGTATGAAGGGACTGAGAGCAGCCTTGCCAAGAAAGGCTAAGTGCTGCTGGTGGATGAGAAGCTGGAAATGTCCCAGCAATGTGCGCTCATATCCCAGAAAACCATGAGAAGGTTGGCCAGCAGGGAGGTGATTCTACCCCTCTGTTCTCGTGAGATCCCACCTGGAGTACTGCAAGCAGCTCTAGCAACCCCAGTGCATGGAGGACATAGATTTGTGGGAGCAAGACTAACACAGGGGAGCCACAAAAATGGGTAGAGACCTGGAACACCTCTCCTATGAAGAATGGATGAGAGAGTTGTGCTTTTTCAGCCTGAAAAAGAGATGGCTCCAGGTAGACGTCACTATAGCTATTCAGTAATTTAAGGAAGCCTATAAGAAAGATGGATATAAACTCTTTAGTAGGGCATGTAGCAGTAAGACAATGAGTAATGTTATAATTAAAAGATGGTAGATTCAGATTAGATAAAAGGAAGAAGTTCGTTACAAAGAGAATGCTGAAACACTGGCACAGATTGCCCAGAGAGGTGGTGGATGCCCCATCCCCAGAAACATTCAACTTAAGGTTGGACAGAGCTCTGAGAAATATGATCTAGATTAAAACATCCCTGCTCATTGCACAGGAGTTGGAAGTAGATTACCTTTAAGGTTCCCTTCCCACACTCTGTGATTTTATGATTCAATGATAAGTGTATCCACTTGTTTGCATGGACAGACTGGCACAGTGTGACTTGTTGGTGGCATTCCTTTTTCACCAGGGCATGTTTGAAACGTCTTGCATATGCAACTTAAGAATCATATTTGTTAAGAACCAGAAATAGTTTTAGGAATGTCACAGAATTCACAAGTACCCCAGGACATTAAACCAACTCTGTCACCTACAGACACCCCATTTCTGCATTTGCACTAAAAAACCCACCTTAGCCCTGTGTAGAGTTCTTATAACAAGAATCCCAACTGGGAAATTCTAGTGTGTAAACTGAAGTATGAGAATGTAAGGAATGATCAAGATTAAATGAGAATTGTAGAGAATTTGAGCAAGGTTTTTGCAAAAAATCATACATATTCCATTACCCTCTTCAACAGTGGGCATCCCACTGGGAGGTGAACAAGCTTTATGATGCCTCCTCCCCATCTTTGTGATTCCCCTTCCTAAACAGGATGGAGAATTAGTTGTTTTTAATAGATTAATCTTGATATATTTTCTAGTCTTAAATGAACATCTGCTTTTGCAAATTTCTGATAAAATTATGATGTGCCTCAAAATGTCAAAAAATATGGCATGCTTGCCCTGTTTCCCTGAGTTCCTGCTGCAGTATAGCACATTCCATGCTCCCTGCTACCATGAAATCACACTTTGTACTACCTAGTTATCCTACTCCTCTCACAAAGGTACAAAAAAATGAACTCTGGTGTACTGCCAAAGCATCAGAGAATTGTGGAAGTCACAGGTCAACAGAACAGGCTGCAGGTCTCCTTTCAGTTTAAAGTAAGCTTTTTCATCTGTTTTCTTCCCAGAGATGGCCTTGAAAACCTGAAACAACGTGAACAGACTGAGATGGAGGCAAGCATCCAAGGAGTTGATCTCAGCTTGACAAGAGGCAGAAAGCAAGAGTGCTGCTGAATGGAGACAGGTGCATGATGGCACTCCTGCACATACATGTTCCCACCTATTCAGAAAAGAGGAAATCCTGGAAAAAAATCTCCCTCTCCCTTACCATCTCCCTGGCCATTGTCCATCCCATTGCAGGCTGACAGAGCAAGAATGTGGGAGACCATGAAGGACTCTCCCAGCTATTTCACTTCAGCTCTGAAGAACATCTTTACCTGACAGGACAGATAGTTAAAAAATCAGAATTATTACTTTTCTGAAGAATTCATATTCTGTTTGTTTCTTTGCAGTTTACCCCAATTTCATGTTTCCCAGTAACAGTGTCTTAAAAAATGCCCACTCTTATTTGAAGGGACTATACCCTTGTGTTTCTTTAGTGGAAGATCAAAACCACTCAGATGATCTCAATAACATCAGTCTTTGACAGCTTTTTGAAGTGACAAGAAAACAGATCTAAATAAAGATATTTTGGCTTCTGTATTTTAGAAACTGAACCAAGAAAAATGTAAAGAGGAGGCTGTAAGATGCAAACAAGAAAAGGAGGACCCACAGAAAATTATCTGTGTAGAATAATATGGGACCAGACAGGATCTGAAGATGTGGAAAGATGGAAAAGAAATGTGCGTTAGGACAACCTGGTGAGATCAGAGCTCTAGCTTGTGGCTGCCTCACTGGCACACCTTGAGCACCTCTAATGTGCATACACAGAACAAGGCTATCTTAGCTTTGCTCGATGGCAGAAACAAAATGTTCCTGTCCTTTACATTAATCATTCTGTACTTCGATGGAGGTACTAATTTTCAGTGAAGGACAGCCCTTCTTTTTCTCATCTTTGTATTGCTCTCTGCCACATAAAGCAACCACTGAATTTGGGTTCACTATTTTTCTTAGAGAAGTACCGCTCTTGATGTTTTTTTAGTTGGCCATGTGATGCTACTGTTGCCTTTGCACTACAACTTGCTGTACTTGTAGGAAGGTTAATCTTGTCTAGTGCAAGACTTTGGACTTCAGATATGTTATTTTCCCTCATTGTGTTACTCTTATTGACCATTAGCATAGTGTACATTAATAGTTCATGTACACTAACCCTACACATTTCTTTTTACATGGCCAACCATTTTGAAAGTGTATTTTGTCCAGAGACTACTGAAAACATGAGTTCTTCTACTTCTTTCCCAAATGTATATCAGTAAGTGAAATTAAATTTTAGCAAGCATTTTAAGAATGAATTATGAAAGCAGCTCTTATGCTAAGTAAAATTAATATAAACGATTTTATTATATTTTCTGAAATATATGTGAAATATTTTGAGGTTGTTATTTCTGCAGGAGGTTGGGCTAGGTTATAAAATACTTTTCTATCACTATAAAAATATTGGAACACTACATAAGACTATTGAATTCCTGGTTTATTCTATTTATTTTCCATTAACAGATTCAGGAATCATAGATTGAGCCATATAAAGAATATGTCCAGAATTATTGACAAGAAGAATGAGTCAGAGATGTGGGCATCACCTCAGGAATTTTGAACATGGATGTGCAATGGTTTTTATAATTCATTACATTTGGGTTAGAAAATACATAGATAATGGCTGTTCTCTGAATTTTTATCTGTGGTGAAAACCATTATGTGAATAAAGTAAAACAGCCATCAGTCCAAAACTTATCACTTTGTTAAGATAAACTAATAAAATTGAGCGTTCAGACATGTATATTTATAGAAAAAAAAAGAGTATCCAGTAAGTGATGGTGTGGGATGTTGCAAGATGGGGATGATCTCAGTTATTACAAACAGGAGACTAGATCTAAACGAAGGGGATTATAAAAGCTAAAATTAGCTAATGCTTCCTAAAAGCCTAACCTAAACTGTTGAAGTTTTTCCATTCCAAAGTGCAATACCATACAGAGATCACATATCACATAGTGAGTACAGAAAGAAAAGCAAATCTTATACAAACAGTACTGTATTCAATTATTTCAGAACAATCTTTTAAACTTTCTGGAACAGACACTTTAATGATGCTGTGGTTGCTGAAGGACTGTTTACTTATTATACTGGAATATAACAAACATATTACAATTAAATGTCACCAAGTTATATTGATTTTATTTGCATGCTTATAGATGATGCTTTAATCTCTAGATTGTGCTGTAAATTCTGAAGAAGGCAGATGGGTTGGTGAAGAAAACAGAATCCCCTGTCTTGTAAAAGCAAGCTTACTATTCTCAGGAGTGATTTCAGTGCTGTTTTACCTCTTGTTTACAAATATTCATGTGTTAACATAAAAACTTGAGGAAGAACGGCTGTATCTGTTCTGCATAAATCTTATTCTGTCTGTAGAGAGTTTTCAAAGACTGCGAATATGCAAAGGTTCAAACTCTGACTGAGAATAAGTGAAGGGGCACGGGACATCTTTCTTTTCACAGAGAGCCAGCAAATGTGTCTTGCCCTTTACTGTAAACACATGGATAATAGAGGGAAGCACCAGAGAAGGACTATGAGCAATGTCAAGGCTTTTCAGACATCTGGTTAATGCTGTCTTACAAAAGACAGGCAGTTTGTACCATCTGCTAGAGATGCAAGAGAACAAAAAGTGCCTTGTGAGACATACATAAGCTAAATAGGGAAGCTTGGGCTTGATTCTCCCAAGTTCCCCCCAGCACACCCAAAGAACATCTGGTAAGCTAATTCAGGAACCAGACCAAGTTACATTAATTTTAAAAAGAAATTCATAGTTTCTTCAAATAGTTTCTTCAAATACAAAGCTTTATGTGACTTTAAAAACACAAAACTGCTATTGAAAATAAACCTTGAAAATAATAAAATAAATGCTTAAATTCTTGCTTAGGTTGGGCTTTTGTGCTAGATAACTTAGCTGTCCAGCAGCAGTTTGGAAGCAGAGGGAGGTCTTTCAACCTTTTCATACTACACAGTATAAATTTCTCACTGTAACAGTGTATCAGTGGTCCATTGAACTCTTTTTTCCTCCCCCATTGTACTAAATAAATGAAAGCTGCAGTGCTTATACCATAGAAGCAAGTGACACTGAATATTTGACTGTCTAGCAAATCTTAGTCTTTCTGAGTCAGTGACAAGAGTTGTTTTCTGTTTGAATGATATATAAATACAGCTTATATCTGTGATCCATAAGGAGGGTTCCTCCATCAGGAAGATGTCTTACCTTCACGTAGTCTCTAAAGCTATAGTGGTGACTGCTGAAGCAAAGACATCAGTTTCTAATGTATCATTTTTCTGAAAACCAGCAGAATTCTTGTAATATAAAATGGCTCATATTTGTCTTCACTCTTGAAATTGGCATCTGTATATAAGCATGCCTGACTATTAAAATATAAAGCTACTGTGGAAAAGCACATCTGGAATGTCTGTTTTTCAGTATCACAGGATGTTTAGTACCCAGTGTAATTAGATGTTAGCCTGTGTACAACCATCCAGAAAAGTCATAGTATTGCCAAAAGCAAAAGACTGCTGTCAAAGCTGATAAATTCAGAAGGACTTCATGAAGTTGTCTGTCTATCATGAAAAAAGAGACTTAAGATGCCTTTATTAAAATACTTTTAATATTAGATCATTGCTAGTCCATAAGAGATTGCTTAAACTCCCAGAAATTGTGTTGGGTAAGGATTGCTTGACTTCATGGACTATGCATCCAGTTACTGAAGTTAAATTCTTTGTACTTCCTTATAGTTTGGGTATATTATCTGTTATTTTACCATAATAAATAATTTTGGTGCTTTTTCCAAGATTACAGTTTATGATTTTATTATACCCAAAGATATTGTCAAACTCAGACCTTTAATAAACTCAGAGAAGTAAAAATACAATGCATTTAACATCTCTGAATTTATAGCTAAACAAATGGTATTGGTCTTGGAATACACAGATGAAAATTGTTGGCCTGTTGCCCAATCGTGTGTGTAAGACCTATAATTGAAACAGTAGGTTCATTGCCCCTCACAAAAGAGGTATAGTAATGCAAGGTTAGAAAAATACTTTCCGTGTCTAATGCCTTAAAATACTTTGCTATAATTTCTGTAGAGAAGCCTTGCAAAAAGCACATGGTTAAAGCTGGAATGCCCAGCCAGAAGCACATGGAAGAAGACTGAATAGTGAAACTAACTTTACAAACACCAATGTTTAGGGACACAAACTGACAAGTATTAAAACGAATTTCAGGTTGTTGCGGGTGCTTGTCCTGCTGTTTGTTCCATCCAGCATGCTGCTTACTGACTGCAACTCTGCAAGAAAATAGTGAAATAGATTGGTGATGTTCTGCAGTAGGGACACCCAGAACAGGCCAGATTTACCCCTTTAATAAAGGTGTTCCTGTAATGAGTAGTTAGCTAACATCCAGCACTTTTGTGGCTGTTTTGATAAATAACAGTTTGCAAGAATCACATTATTAATCTTTAACACAGTCCTGTGAGGTAGAGAATAGGGTGCTGTACTCTCTGCATGGCAACAGCAATGTGAAAACTGGCCAGGGACTGACAACCACAGCTCCTCAGAGGACATCACTGTTTGAGATGGGACTAAATTTAATGGCTTCTCTTTTTTTTGGTCATATCCCTTTCATTACAGTTGTGCTGTCTTGGAGGAATTTGTATTTTGAATAGATGGGAAATCTTTCCTCTGTGCATGTGGGATGTTTGAGAAATTGGCAGGTGCTGATTGACCATACAAGCTGCCAGGACTGATGAGCTTGAGACTTCTCATAGGCATTTCTTCATCTGTGATTCTTCATGATCATATATTTAAACTTTATTTCTCCATCTCAGCTGAGCATATTTCTTAAAATTAACCAGTAAGGTCTACTAACAAATGAGGTCTGTTTAATTTTGTATCTGGGTTGTGCAGTAGTGAACTGGTGCATTATTCATGTCCTCAGAGAATGCACCTGAACACAAACATTACATTGATCTCAGTTCTGAGCAAATCAAAAGCATTTTACAAGTCTAGAATGGTTGACTATATAGACAGTTTCTTGGCATCACTAGAATTGAGGGAAAGACATCAAGCCAGCACCAAGCAAATGTGAAGAGCCAAAGAGAATTATTTATATTCTCAACTGCTTTCCAAGGCAAAAACATGTTCTCCTCCAATGACAGTGACCAAGATCTGTGCCTGTAACAATCTGGGGAGGATGTACAATCACCACTGGTGGGAGGGCCAAAGTCTGTAGATCCAAATGGCAGTGTGCTCTGGGTTAGCAATTCTAAGCTAGGATAATAAAAGGCATTACACTGTTCACTATTACTCAACTCTTTATGTGTTGGATTATAAGCCATGACCATTACTTCAGTAGTAAAAATAGCAAATATCAGAGGGCACTTCTCAGTGTCACTCCTTGGTATGACGCAGTTAGTGTTTTCAAAAAGTCTGTAGTGCAGCCCAGAGCAACAGTAGTCACTGTCTTTCTTACAAGGATGAAGCATAATTGCCATATTTACCTCTAGCTTGTCATATCAAAACCCTGACTAAACCCCTCTGCAGACAGTTAGGAAGTTAGGAAGATCAGAGAATTTGTGCTGGGAAATACTCTGTTCTTGCCTAGGAGGAACAGTTCCACAATGACATAAAAGGCTTACTAACCAAGAAAAATCCCTCAGTCAGAATATTCAAACTGGCCTATTACATTTGATTGCTTTTATAGATACCCTGAAGCATCCTTAAGGTCAAAAGTAAAGAACTTAGTTCTGAAAAGGTCTGAGTACTTTGTCCTGATACTTCAAACATATTTCTGCACCTCAGCACTGCTGTGGTTATGTGAGTAATTTCACTGAAATTACTATTGAGAATGAAAAAGTTTGGTTGGATCACTTAAAATATGTCTTGCATCAGTCTTAAACCAGCCATGAAATCTTGGCATCCATTCAGGTGATTAAAAGAAAAGAGCAGTGTTGTGTTTTTCTTTTCAAAATACATAATGTAAAGATGCATTAAGCAACCAATGTATTTGTAGAGAATGGAGAGTAACACTACAGAGAAATTTTTAAAAAGAGACTGAGGAATATGAAGACATAGAAACATAGGACTAGTGAAAGACAAACTAGCAAGACCTTTTTTTTTTTTTTTTTTGCACTGACAAACCACTGTGCTGAGTTGTGCTAAACTGTGAGATGAACAGCATTTCTGTTAGCTGCATCTAACTGGCATCTTTAAAGTAGAGCTGTATTTTAGAATCCATAGCCCAAGCCTGTATGTGGTCATATTAGAGAAAGCTGAAAATTGCATTAGAGCCCATCAAGATGCATCAGTATAAATTCAGATAAATAAGACTTAGAATGCAGAAGATTAAACCTGAGGATTTTGTCCATCAGACTATAAGGTACTACCAACTGCAAAATGGGGTACTGCTCTATTATTGTATCCCCAGATAGATTTTTAAATATTAGATCTTAGGATCATTGCATATCATTCTTTCAATCGGCTTCTGTCAATTCATGATAGACTGTTATTTTCTTATACTGCTGTGAAAAGAACATTAACATGTCCAGCCAACATTATTTTTAGGTTAATAAAGGCTTTTTGCTACAGTTTTGTTTCCCTTCTCTTCTGGTAATACCTGCTGTTCAATATGTGTGACGAGCATGGGCTTACAAATACTGACTCCTTTTTCATTACATACTACTTACACTTGCAATGCACATATAAATGTTTATACTTACACACATCCAGTTACCTTTTCGTTATCGACAGATGATTCTTTCAAAGGTGCTCTGTGGTCTTGGAGTGAAATTTCAACTCTATTGAAGTGAAGAACAGATATTGATAGAAATGGGATGTTATGCTCTGACCTTTCAAAGTGCACAAATTCTATGGATTCAGAAGGAGTGACTTTCTGAAAACTTTGGGAAACACACATCTCACGGAATTTCTGGAAAACGTCTATGAGATGAGAAATCTTCTGCTTGCAAAGACCACATTCAAAGGCTGGAAACATATGATTTTCTTATAAAATTCTCTTTTAGGAGGACATATTTCACTGGAAAACGTGCGTGAAGTGTTTCTGGTTTGGTGCATCATTAATTATATTATATATTTCATTGAGATGCCTCTTACAGAACACTTATGAACTCCTCCAGCCATGGCAGCATTTCTGTGGCCTGGTTAGGACTGTTCCCAGGCAAATGCTACTGCCAGAGTATCATGCAAGATAAAGGTCATACATAAAACTCTACCTCAATACAGAAGAGTTGCCAATCAGCTGGAATTTCCAAACAGGCACATATGGTCCTTATAAAAGCAAACAGTACAGGTCAAACTCCCATACCTCAATTATTTCAAGTCAGACCATGCCAGTGTATATAAAAGTAGACAGCCCAGCTCTGATTTGGATTTCAGTGTGAGTGCCATACAAGAAAAGGTCTATGGGAATCAATAGGAGAGTCATATTCCTGCAGAGTTTATCTGTTTCATTTTTCAGATCTGGAAGAGGTGTCTGAAATATACACTGTATTTTTGTTGTATCAGATTTGTACGTGATAAACAATAAATTTACTTTTTATTTTTTTATTTTATGCTAGTACTTGTCCTTCAATCTGTGCTCATTTTAGTAGACTGCTAAAAGGAGAGATTGTTCACCTTTTTGTTCCTTTTGCTAAATCTACAATCTGGCTTATTGTTTTCATGTTTATTGTATCTCACAGACTAAATACTAAGTTTTGCAAATGATAAATCAGGTTCTAACCCACAACAGAAGGATGATGGAAAAGGTCCTAAAGTCTAAACTGCAGACTGCTGAGTTACACACGTTCTGAACTGGAAAGATACAGTAAAAGTCTGCCTAATATTTGTCTAGAGATGCTACACAAAAAAAAAGTGTTAATGTAGCTAAAAAACTCATTGTGTATAAAACCAGCAAAATTAACCCAATATGCTTCTTATTTTCCTTTGGCAGATCTTCCAGTAAGATCTGGCTGTCAATAGGGGTTTCCATTCATTCATTCCTACAATGTTTTCCATAGCACGGCATCTCAGTGGAGGCATATGACAATTTGGCTTTTTTGGCTATGGCATGCCACCATGGCATCCCTCAATCAAAAGCACTGAGTGACATGCTTTTCTTGCACTGCCTGGCATGCAATGTGCAATATGTCAAAAACACTGCTGCCCCTTCCATACTGTGTATTATCAGATTCCTTTTTGTTGTACTGTTTTCTTCCACAATCTATTAAATATAGTGGAATATATTTTATATTTAGATTGGCCACAGACACTGAGTAAATGCTTTTGCTCATTTAATATGTACTCAATGTGGGCACACTCTGTGCTCCAGCAAAGCCCTTTGCATGAAATCACCCATGGGAAATATCCCTGAGCATGGTGAAACTTGGAAAAACTTACCTTCGAGCAGAGGCATTCTTGAATTACAAGCTGCTGGCATATTTACCTCTGTGTGTCCCCTCACAGTCAGCCATCCCTAGCTCTCATGCTGGCTCCTGGAGACAGCTGGAAATTGGCATGCTGAGGTGAAGCAGTTGCTCTAGTTATTTCAAGGTGTTGGCCAAGTCAGTCATGGCTGGCAGAGCTCAAAACTGCTGCCAGTCACTTTTCCATGCATCATTCTCCTGTAAGTGCTTTGTGTGCTCTGGGTAAAGCCATGGCTCTGAGCCATTTTCCAGACTTTGCTTATTCCTGATTTCCATTCTCAAAAAAAAGAAAGTCTCTATGACTTCAGGTAAAGTATTTTTGTAAGTGAGATGAGCATGATTATGCTTTTTGCTTGTTTAGCAGGAGCAGATGCAGCATCTGAACTGCACATCCAACAGATGGTGTTCTACAGGTATAGAATGTTATTTGTACTGGACGCTCTGTTTCAATCTTTCATTTAGGTAACAAATGTACAACCCCCATGAAGAGCATCTTATGCGTTGGGTATCCAACAGGACCACCATGTTTTACTTATTTTGATAATCTTTTGAATAAACTGTTATCATCAGGTGCCCAACTGTGATTCTGTGACTGGGTGCCAGTTTTGGGCAAGACCATGTCTGCAATTACTGAAATCCTGAACTTCTTCATGAATGGTGTAGATTGATCTTGTTATCCTCTTGCCTTTGCTATTTCAGATGGCTGATGGCTTTTACGTGTCCAAAGTTCACAAAATAGAAAGAAATCACTGCAATAAAGTTGTGAATGCACTAGGCAATACCACTCCTCTTAAATGTTTGAAGCTGTGACCTTTTCTTAATTAAAATGGCATTTCTATGACAGAAGTGTTTATTTCCTGGGAAAAGCAATTTTTTACAAGTTAGCTGATAATGAATTTCTGAGACAATATCATAAGAAAAAAATAAAGGTAGATCCTAAGGAATGCAAAAATAATATTATTCTGATTATCTATTAAGGCAGGTAATGCTACTACGTTTGCTTTTTGCTCTACCTTTCATGAGGAAAGCAACAGGGAAAGAAAGCAGTTGGTGAGACACTGTGGGATGACTCAGCGCCTGGGGCTGGCTCCAAGTAACTACATTTGTCACTCGTGTATAAGTTACTGCCGGGAAGGCACAACCTGCAGAAGCTGACAAAAATATGCTCCTCTGGGTGCAACAGGACCAACTCACTGGCAAGCTAAGATATGAAGACTTTCACCTTCGGATGGGGCTCTTTAATAAAAAAGATTGTAAAAATTCTCACGCAGAGCAATGAATCTAAATACTAGGGGAAGAACTGATTTGCATCTTTTTCTCTGTAATACGAATCATGTTCCTCACCTCCACAAAGGGCTCCAATAAGCATTCTTTGTGTGTATGAAGTTGATTAAAAGTCTCTCTGAGACTTCCATGAACAAGGCCACTAAAGCTGTCTGCTTATACAGACAGAAAATGAGCTGCTTCAATTAGAATTTCATGAGCACACAAGTGTTTCTCTCTAGACAGATAAGGTAGAAATTAATTCAAAAGGATTCATGTGTAAGCTTTCTAAATTAAAATTGCAACAGGTGTCAATTTTACACACCTGCCCTTCCAACAAATGTGACATTATCCATTTGATTGATGGCAGAGTAAAAAAAATGGTTTTTTTATTTTGTCACAGAGTTCTCTTTTGAAAGCAAAAAGATGCATCCTTCAATACCATTGTACCCAAGTCACCTCCTTGTATTTTCTTAACTGAATTCTGCCTAAAGAAGATATGAGGAACTACATGTTTTGAAGGATACTTTGATGATGAATGCATCTCTGTTCCTTTAAAGATAGTAAAAGGATGCCTCTTACAATATTGTGTAAGTTGCTAAGGTTCATTGAATTTTAATTTGATGTATCTTCCCTATGTAAAAATACTATCTACATCACTACAGAAATTTTCTCAAATGCAGATTCCTAAGTGAGATATCTTGTCCTTCCTGTGTCTCAAAGGACTAAGTATCTCTACTTAGATTATATTCAGCGCAAGAAGAACTTACTAAACAATCTAATAAAGTACTTTTAGTTATGCTAACCTAAGTCCTTATTTATATATTTATTAGCCTAGCTACACAGCACAACTAGAAGGGGAATCTTTATCTTCCAGATGGTTTTAGGACATTAAATAGGACCAAGTTAATCCTAAACTCTGTATATTGCAGCTTCTCAGCGTTTTTCATATACCTCACCAACACAAAGGGTAGAACCTCTCAAAGCTGCCGATTTATTTCCATGCTGTATTACAGTGCTGATAGGTACAAGGAGCATTTGAACACGTTCACTGCACCTGTGTTGGAAACCACCATCGTTTGTGATGCTTCTTGACTGACTCCCAAATATTTATCTTGGAATAGTATTTAGTTTGAGTTATGCAGCTTGAGGTTTTAGCTCAAGGTAGACAGAGTTGCAGCAGTGTTAGCAGGGACTGACAAAGCTATGGGAGATTGCAGCAAAGCTGGCATTTGAGAGAAACCCTCTGAGCATCCAAAATAGATGTGCAGACAAAGCCAACTAACACAACCATACTGTCGCTAACTCCCCATCATCTCAAAACCAAATGCTTTCCTGACTAAAATACCCACTGCTAAGTTGCCTAACACGAGAAATATATTTGGTGTAAAGCTCCCTGCATGAAGAACTGACTGGACAACATCAAACCCAAACTTGAGCCAATGGTCAGCAACGGCCTCCTTTGGGGCTGGCAGTCTCCTTTCACTCAGTAGTTTTGCAAGTTGTGAGATTTCCTTTCAGGCAGACATAGGTTTTTTCTGAGCTGTTGCATGGGAGCATTTGAGAAAGCAGGGAAGCGGCAGCGGGGGAGCCTCCCCGCCCTGGGAGCTCGTCCAGAATCACCGGGGGTGCTTCACGCCCGCGGCGCTGCCTAAGGAGGGGAAAATCGAGTTCCCTCCGTCCGCTCCCGGCGCTGGAGCAGCCGCTGGCGCTCCAGGCAGCCTCTCCTCCCCCGAGCCGGGACCCAGGGCCCCGGGGCTGCGGGGCGCTCGGCCGGCCCGCCCGCGCCGCCGCACCCTCTGCCCCCGGGCTGAGCGGGACGGGGATGGAGGGAGCCGCGGGGAGCGGCCGGCATCCCCCTGCCTCCTCCGGGGGAGAACACGGCTCTGCCCCGCGGCCGCCCCCAGCCCTGCCCTGCCCGGCCCTGCGGGGAGGACTCGAAGCCGCGGCGCTCTATAAAAGCCCCCCGGGCCGGGAGGGACGGGACCACCGCAGCGGGACGGGGCGCGGGCAGCGAGCGGCACCATGGCCCAGTCCGTGTGGGGCTACGACAGCGACAACGGTGAGCGGGCTCGGGGCCACCGGGGCGCCGGCATGAGCCCGGCTGAGCAGGGGCGACGTTTCTTTGTCTTTGTCCCTCAGGACCCGAGCGCTGGCATGAAAACTACCCCCTGGCCAAGGGCGACAAGCAGTCGCCCATTGAGATCAACAGCAAGGACGTGCAGCACGACTCCTCTCTCGCCACCTGGCACGCCAGCTATGACCCCGGGGCAGCGAAAACCATCCTGAACAACGGGCGCACCTGCCGCGTCGTCTTCGACGACACTTTTGATCGATCAGGTCGGTTTGTATTTTTTGAGGGTTGTTAGGAATCAAAGTTTGCAAAGCACCGGGTATCAAAAAGCATCCTTTGGTATCCAGCCTGTGCAGGCCAGCAGAGAAAAGTCATTTGGGAACGTAAAAACGGTGTTCCGGGAGTTTGTTCTGGTGGATCTGAAGTGGGACAGAAAGGCTGTTAGCTGCAGGGGAACACCTGAAATACAGACTCAGCCGGATGGTGGACTTCTCCCTATGTCACCTCCTTCACTACATCTTCAGGTTTTGTGTAAGGGATAAGAGTGGTGCCCAGAGGGGTTTAGAACACTTTGAGACACTCTGTAAACCAAAAACTTGTATATATATTTCTACTGACTGTGATCTTGATTTCTTCTGCATGGTAATTCTTCAGGTACTTCAGAGCCTGAAAAAGTTATGAAAATAGCATTTATGTAAATAGCATTTTATAGTTTCTGGAAAACTATGAAATGGCTTTGTTATTTAAATGAGAGCGAGCAATCCCATAGCTATAAATTAAATTGTTCAAAACTTGATTGCAGAGCTCTATCTGTATAGCTCTGGATGCAGATAGGTAACAACTGTCAAAATGAATATTAAATTCACAATATCATATAATGCAAAGACATCTCAAAAGCATGAAGTATTGATTGGTCCTTCATCAAGAAGGAAAGCAATCTAATTAATGGAAAACAGTTACTTTCCTTTGTATTTCTGTGCATCTGTTTTGATGGCACTTGTATTGAGATTTTGTTTTTAGTAAGCTATATCTCTAATGAAATATATCCACAGTACATTGAAAGATCACGTTCCTGCTTATCTCGATGAGCCCCTTGTTTCCTGGATTTCTTTATTTATCATTACAGATACTTGTTATTGTTTCATGTCTCTCAGATGGAATTTCAGCTATTTAGGACCAGGATTGTCTCTACATTATGTATTTTTATGGTCCTTTAGTATTTATTACCACAGTTTCTACACAGCAGTTTCATAAATCCCACTTTTATTACCATAGAAACATAGAATGGTCGGGATTGGAAGCGACCTTAATGATCATCTAGTTTCAACCATACCCTTATCACCACCTTTCTCTTGACCAAGTTACTAAAGATGCATCCAACCTGGCCTTGAACATTTCCAGGGATGGAGTATCCACAGCTTCTTCAGGCAACCTGTTCCAGTGCCTCACCAACCTCACAGTAAAAAATTTCTTCCTTATATCCAATGTAACCATACTCCCTTTAAGTTTGAAGACATTCTTCCTTCCCCTAGTAACAAGTTCTGTTTAAAAGCCAGAATGCTTTTCCAAAAGCTCTGCATAAAATGAATGCCATGACTGAAAGCATGGGAAGGAAAATGGTAATGAACATTTTCACATGGTGGTTCTGTTCTATCTTCTTTACAGCTTCCTGAAGGCTGAATTTTTTTAGGCTGCTCAAGAAGTTGTCTGTCTAGGGAACAGTATTGGAGAAAGGTCCCAATTTGGCCAAACCAAATGCAGCCCTCGGTGCAGTGCTTCCCCTAAATCATCTTCCTCCATTTCCTCCCCGTCTCTCCCCTCCCAATCACCTCTGTTGTTTCAGAGTGTGTAGCCACTCCTGGCTGCCCTTACTTTCTGCATGTTGCTGGACAGTTATTTAGGATTCAAGTGTTTCATAGGCACATCTAATCAGAATCAAATACAATGTTTGACAGTTCTGAAAGACCATGAGGAAGAATTTTGTAGACATTTTATTACCTTCATTTGTTGGCTTCTGCAGTGCTAAGAGATGAGGATAAGTACTAGTCACAGATTCCATTTTAATTGAAAAAAAAAAATATAGTTGAAGATAATTTTTTTTCCAATCGTGAAACATTTTGAATGTTAAAAAGATTTGGTTTTATGCTAGAGAGATTTGTATACTGTTATGAAGTGCTGTTTTCAAGTGCTTCACAGTATTTTAGCTCTGGAAAGGGCCATCTGTGAGAAATGAGTGGTAAATGAGTTTACAAATCTAACACCGATTCAGCTTGTAAATGTAGGTAGATCACATAAATTCAACTCCTGCCTCCCATTGATTCCAATGTGAAATGGCAACCAAATGCTTTTGATGAGTTGGGCCTTAGATTCTATGACTTTTTTTGTTGTATATTTGAAAGTGAAATAATAATAATAATAATAATAATAATAATAATAATAATGATTTTTTTTCCATTGAAGGCTTCTACAGAAGGTTTACTCAATATTCCTCAATACTATATACTAAGTTATGATTATTTATGTATGAACAAAGTAAAAAAGTAAGAGGGACTACATGCTTAAGTCTCAACAGTCCTTTTTTTATGGCCCTTCCCTTGATGGTTGTGACACCTACCAACTAAAAAGAGAAACTGCAAAGTTAGACCTCTTGCTCTGTGTAGGTATTCCAACTTGTAGGATATCAAGAATTCATTTGAGACCATTGGGCAAAAGAGGATTTCAATGTTAACTTTGAACTTCAAAGCTATTGGTAGACATTCAAACTTGAATGCTATTTAAACAAGGTCTTCTGGCACTGCAGTTGTGAACTACATTATCAGCTTTCTGTGTAAGGAAACACGACTCATTCCAACCTTAGGTAATGAATGAAAAATACATTTGAGAGCTTATCCTCTAAGCAGTCCCTGCTCAAAAGAATCTCCAGGCTGAAAGAGCAGGTGTGATGTTTCGAAAGTCAGAGTTGATGTCAACTGTCAGACTGATGCATGGTCAGCATTATTTGGCTAAGCACAGCAGAAGTAACAGCTTCTTAGTTTCCCTTGTTGGTGACTCAAGAACAATTCTCTAACTCCCTTGACCTAAACTTTATTGTCTTCCCTCACTTCCAAAAATAGATAATTTTTAAATTTTTAATATTTTTTTAGAAGCAGCTATCTGTAACCATTGTTAAGTTGTCTTGATGCCTTGTGAAGGCTGACCTAGAACAGAGACTAGACAGAACCAAAGAATAAAGCAGGTATTTATTAGAAGGCTTTAATGGATATACCTTGGGCAGCACGAGGTGACCTGTAAAAGGCATGCCAGTCATGGACGGGAGGTACTTTCTGAAGCACCTTTTGGTTAATTTAACAGCCTTAACACCAATCTTTTTAAAAAAAGACCCTTTCTCGACAAGAATCACCTGTGAACACCCCTCGTCTCTCTCCATACCCAGAACTGTAGTGTGTCCACTTGCCAGGAGAAAAGGGGCTTGTTGGGCAGCTGGGGTTTAACTCTGTGCTTGACCCACAGCAGCCTCCGCAGTATCCCCATCAAACAGAGCTCCCGACAACAGAATTCAGCCGCAGCCACGCAAACTGGCGAGCGCCGAGGGCGCCTGGCGGTGGGCTGGCTGCAGGAGGGGAGCTGCGCTGTGTCCCCGCGGGGCGGTGGCGGTGGCGGTGGCGGTGGCGGTGGCGGTGGCGGGGCTGACGCCGTGTCCCCGCAGTGCTGAGGGGGGGCCCGCTGAGCGGCGCCTACCGCCTGCGGCAGCTGCACCTGCACTGGGGCTCCTGCGACCAGCACGGCTCCGAGCACGTCATCGACGGCGTCAAGTACGCGGCAGAGGTAGGACGGGCTCGGAACGGCAGCGTCCAGCGCTGCCCGGAGTCCGACTGCTTTCGCATCTGAACGCATTAACCATTCTCCCTCTTGAAAGTATTCAGCTACTGGTTTTTCTCCGCCTGTGAAACTTGTGGATACTGCTTAACATGCAGTGGGATAAGCTGCATCTGCCAACACATGTATCCCTGCAAGTATCTACTAACACGGATTTCTTCACGCCAGAGTTTTTGCTGGTATCTTAAAATGTTTCAAAAATATTTGCAACAAAGCAATCTGTTATTTCCAAATAGGAAGTGCTGCTGAAGTTTTTTGGGGGTTTTAGTCATTTCTGGTATAGCTTGAGTTACTAAGTTAGTTTCAAAAAGAATAGAAAAACTCACTAAAAGTACATTTGATAAACTGACATTCAAAATTAGATTAATCTTTAAACTGATTCTGAGTATGTTTTAGTTTCTGAACATCTCTGCTTCAAAACAGCTGGGTTTATTTTCAGGAACCACAGAAAATATAATGTTTGGGTTTTGTTTGATTGGTTTTTGGGTTTTTTTTTAGGTAAACCACTGCAGGGCTGTTGTCCTAGTTTGTTAAAATTCATGAATGCTTTAGACCCCAAAGACTTTTTCAGGTCCTAAATATAAGTGAATTAACTATTGATGGTAGACAATTGCTAGCAAAGGCTGCCTCCTTCCTCCACCTTATTTGAGAATAGGCTCAGAATATATACCTATGCTCACAAAAATCCTGCAGTAGTGTTTTCCTGCCTTCCACCTACACTCTCAAGGCCCAGAGCTTGGAGAAGCTTTGTCCACCTCTCACGGGACAAAACTGAGGCAGATTTTCAGGGTCAATGTGCAAAGACATTGCAGAGAGGACTGTGGGTGATGGCTTAGGAATTTTTTTCCTGTTCCTTAACCACAGCTAGTCTTTGCTAGTATTCTGCTTTCTCTGGTCAACTAAAAAGAAGAAATCTGCTTCCTCAAACTATTTCTTGGCCAGTTCAAGCCCAGTCTTTTTATGTTACTTTTGTTAGCAGTACTCATTGATGGGAGAAGAAAGCCTGGAATATATGTAATTTAGCTACATTGCAACCAAAGATATATGGTTGCTCCTGCTTTATCCTTAGCATTAAAACCCTTATCCTCAAGAGAAAAGAAACAGAGAACAACAGATCCATTCATATTCAGGACAAATTATATTTTTTGTTAGTTTAAAAATCTTTTTTTTTAAAAAAGACTTTTTTCCCCCCTCTATATGACTGTGTTCCAATGCTCCTTAATCTGTGATTGCATACTGCTGGTTGCATTTGTAGCTATATGCATGAAGCAGAGATTTTCTGGACAGGGATGCAAAAATTTGAACTATATCCTGTACTTGAGAATACTGCACTGTTGAAAGTAGATATGAGAAAAAAAATGTCAGATTATATCCCCACTCCCTTCCAATACAATGTGCTGAGAGTAGTAAGAGATACAAACCAGTAATGTACGCATTACATACAACCCAGTGTAAATCCCTGAGCTGACATCTGCATAACCTGAAGATCTAAAAATGTACTTGAGATGAAGTGCATGTCAATAGGTGTTTTATGCACTGCATGTGTGCATGTCATGTGCTTGGATTAATCTATTTATAGTTGCATTGTCTGATATTGTGTGGTAAACTCCATTTTCTTTTCCTATGCTTCAATTAAATGCAAAGCAATGCTTTATGGAAAGCATAGGCATATAAAAGCATGGGAACAGCAGTAAGAAATACTTACATAGAGTTTTCTTTTTCATGTCCATTCCTTTACTTACTCTGTACCAGAATCTTTTCTTAATTTAATTTAAAGTGAGGATTGTGCTGTTGATAATTTCTTGTATTTATAATTGAGATTTAAATGATTTTTATTTAATTGATTTCTAATTATGATTTTAGTTACATATGGTGCACTGGAATCCAAAACACGGTAATTTTGCTGGAGCTTTAAAACAGCCTGATGGTGTAGCTGTTGTGGGCATTTTTCTTAAAGTAAGTGGCAAATATTCAGTCTTTGTAAGTTTTTGTAATTTTCCTCTTTCTCTAGTGCCAGGGGAAAAGTTACCATTGTTTTTTCCTGCACTGCAGCCCTGTCCTGTGGTGTGCACTGGGTGAGGAGGAGGGTCTGCATAGGCTGAGTGTTTCCTCTTGTCTTTTGTGTCTTTTTTTCTGCTAGCAGGTGTTGTATCTGCCTGTCAGCAAGTTGACTGATTCCCTTCTCTAGTCTCTTGTTGATTCCCACACAAGCTGGGAATCAATATGAGTTCAATGAATCTACTCCACAAAGAAAGAATTGATGGTAAAATAAGACCACTCAACATTCTAACCTTGAAATACAGAAAATTTTAAACAAAATAATACTGTACCAGTATTTTCAGATTGATTTTTTTATAAACTCAACAGAAAGAAAGTAATCCTTGTGTCAGATCTGTATGTGGTTTAGGACATTGAGAAATGCTAACAAGCACACAGCCTAATAGTGACAAATTACAGAAACTTCAGTCCTTTTAGCTGCAGGTGGGCATTTCAGCTTGAACACACCATCAGGGAATAAGTGTCCTTTTATTGTTTTATCACTAGTAAGTGGCATTTGTACAAGCAAGAGCAAGTGGATGTAATTAATTGTGCTGCAGTGTCCCTGGACAGACTAGATGAAGTGTCATTTTAATTCCATTACACTGTGAGCCAACCTGACCTTTTCTCTTGTGGTTAGTCTAAATTGAAGGTCAGCACCTGTCCAGATTCTCCCTTCAATTATTCTTCTTTTGTAGTTCCTTTTGGTCTATTTTAGGCTAAAGTTTTATGTTGTTAAACACAACTTACAAAGCACACCACTATATCCCTATTAACCATAATAATAACCTTTTAGCTAAGGTCAGCTAAAAGGTTTAGTAAAGTAAGTAGTATCATTGTCTTCTCTGGCCCTCTTTCCCTGTATCCTTCTTGCTCTTTGATGAAGTAATTGTTGTTTTTCTCTGAATTTGTCATGTTCCATTACTGGGTTTTGGGATACTACTAAAACAGGATTGAATTATCTTCTGAGGAATTGAAGTTAATCTATTTTGGAACAAGACATGGCAATAACTGAACATCTTACTCATACTGCCTTTACTCTTCTGGGATGTCAAAGCTTTTGGAAATGCTAAATGTCATGAACACAAGCAATAAAGTGACCCCATTGCTTTAGGTCATCTAGACATGAATTCATCACATGTCTTACATCAAGTCTGATCTGACTGGGTGTGTGCTGCAAAATGAAGTGTCTGCAGGAACTACAGCTCTTCAGGCCATCAAGACTTTGCCAAATTCTCAGACATCCCACAGTGGCTTGCTTTTGAAGCAGGAGCCAAGGGCTAAGCCCTGGGTAGTGACACTGAGTGTGCATCCATTCCTCAGACAGGCATGATGCCTCTAGGGTCCTTCAACACATGTTCAAATTGCAAAGCCAGCTACTGGAGTCCACTATTTTGGATGTTCTTTGAACACAGATAATTTTCTGTCAGTCCCTACTGGATTCTCTGAGACTGCTATTTCCTAATGTGACAGATGGGATGTAATGAATTTCTTTCAAATACTGTGGAACATGATGAAAAAGACAGAGTATTTGTGCTTTGCATTACAGGTTGGAAAAACTCCCAAACCAGAGATGAAGAGAATTCTTGAAGAAATTGAAAATATTAAGACCAAGGTATCAAAACAATTTTTTTTGTGATATAATGTAGCTGGAAAGCCACAGAAACTGGAATCAGTAGTTCACATTCATATTTTGGCATCATTTTGATGCCAAACAGTAGCACCAGAGATGATGCATTGGACTATGGAGCATGATAGTTTCTTTTGCTTAATTAAATATTTAACTCCTCACTTCTGCAAGTATTCTGGTTGAAGATGATTTTTTTTATCAATCCTTGCATACACAATTGGTCCTGCAGGTCTTATTGGTCCTGCTCTGTAAAAAATATGCCAGTGGGCCAATACCAAGAAGAAATTAAAAGCTTTTTGAATTTGAGGACAACAGTGGCCAAAAAAAAAAAAAAAAATGCATATAGCAGGGTCAGAAATTTAGTTAGCCTAAAATGAGAAGAAACTAGTAGCAATGATAGAGCAGGCTCTCAGTCAGTGTAAGGGAGATTAAAAGTGTTATTAGTTTTAAGAAGGAACTGTATTTATAAAAGGAGTTAAATGGTTCAGTTTCTGCCCCGGTCCTAAGTTCTCTTTTCCTATGATACTAGCAGAAATAGCATTGCAAACATATTCTAAACTGTTTTTTAAGTTTAATTAATGATCTAAGGCACCAGTCCATACCTATTGCATAGATACAGCTGCTGAAAGGAGTTATTTGCAGAGAACTGCAATATTGCATCTACTGTCATCTAGCGTTGTGATTTACAATAAACTTAATCTCTAGGTATACTTAAGCAATTCTACTTCATTATAAAATTTATTATTCTAATAATGCTAAAAGTTGTTGCGTTTTTGGTTGTTTATTTTTTTTTAATTTCACCTTGAACATGCCACCAGATCACCAAATCTGTAGGCATTTGCAAATCTACCAGAATTTCTTGCATTTAATGTATGTATGTGTATACTGCCATTGATGTGCAGGTCTGAGCCTGACAGCTCTTCTCTCCTTTGTAAGAGTCATATTAATTTTATTTTTTTCAACTCAGTTTTCAAATGCAATTAAATTCTTTCTGCTGAGGCAACTGAAGGTTATTTTTCAACGCTATCCATGCCCCTGCCTTGATGTGTCAATGGTATCTCTTTTGCTGGCTTTCTCTCATAATGCCTATATCATTTTTTGGCCTTTTACATGTAGTAGTTCTGGAAAAAGCAACAGTTGAAGTAAAGCAGAGAAAGATAAGTGCATATGTGAAGAACCACATGTTGTATTTCATCTCGTTTTCTTTTCTGTCATCACATATATTTTCCCCAAATTACTTATTTTTCAGAAAGATTAATGGGTGGTATTGCTGGTGTAATTATCACACATGCAGTTTCAATTGCACTGATGCATTACAGGCAGAGGAGTTTCTTGGTCACTGTACTGTGTTTACTGGAAGAGCACAATTTTGTGAATTTATTTGCAAATTCATGTTGAACTTACAGAATAATCTTTTCAGGAAGATATAATTGGAGTTACTCTTTCTACTCTAAATTTGTGCAAGGATGCATAGAAACGATTTCAGCTTCTGGCACTTTGTTCTAATCCAGAGAAAATTCACCATGATAGAAGAAGGAAATAGGAATAATATATCTTCTTTCCCAGAAGGAAATCCAAAATATCAATAGAGATGTGAACTGCATTTCCTTGGTTAGTTTTTGTTGCCCAGAGGGAACAGGGAATACTCATCACAGTCCTGTGGAGTTACAGTCTATTTGGTGGCAGACTTACCAGGAAATGTTGTGTGATGTCTGCTTTCTCCCTTGTCTTTTGGTAATCACCTTGAATTGTAAGATATTTAGGACCCAGTACTCTTCCAGAAAATATTTTAATTTTTTACTAAGTGTAATAGCGCCAACAAAAAGACTGAGAGTGTCACCATGAATATATAATTAGAGCACAATTTTGGGGGAAAGAGGTTCTGATTTAAATTCCTCCAGATAGAAGAGAAGACTGTAATGAATCTGGGATAAATGCCTGGCCACTATCCTGTAGGATAAAAAGAGTAACACTACCAGCAGTGCCACAGGCTTTAAGTTTTATCCCAATGGCCCAAAATAAAACACAATTTTGATCATTCCAGAACAGAAAAATGTAAAAATGAGTTTGCTTTGATCCCACACAATTCAGTTTTAACTTCTTTTAATTTATGAATGCAATCAAAATGTCAGTTATTATGAATTGCTGGGAAAGTGCTTGACAGGAAGAAAAGGAGATTGATTTCTTGCATAAATCTTGATATTTAATTGCTTCCTTTATAATAACGTTGATGCTGATGACTTTTAAGATGCAGATCTCTTAAGAGTTACTGCAGAGAATTTTTTTGTTTCCCAAAGGGGAAGGAGGCTCCTTTTCAGCACTTTGATCCTTCAATTCTTTTCCCCAAATCTCGTGACTACTGGACCTACCACGGTTCTTTCACCACACCCCCCTGTGAGGAGTGCATCACTTGGATTCTCCTGCGGGAGCCGATTGAAGTCAGCTCAGACCAGGTAAACTCCAGCCATTTCTGCTGCTCCTTTACCAGTTCTCAGCAGTGGCTCAGTATGTCAGGGCAATGATTTACAAACCCTGTGTTGCACTTTTTGGTAGGGAAAGCTTTAGCTGTGGGCAGTGAGAAACTGCCTGCAGAACGCACTGTTGAAATGGGCTGTAAAACTGACCCCGAGAATCAGGTGCTCTTGCAGGACACTACCTGGAATAGCCTCAGTAGTGATGTTCTTGGGATCCAAAAAATCTGCTAAAGCAGAAGAGCCCCTGAGCCACAAAATTCAGCCATCACGGAAGCCTCAGTTCATTCTATGTTCTTTACAATTAAGTGGAGAGTGAGACTAATATTTTCCTGGTTTCCTGGTTTAAGAAATTGCTGGTCCAGACCTTGACTTCTTAAAAGCTGTCAGTGAGAAAGATCAAACAACCTACAACCTACAAACCTGAACATTCATACAAAATAATGTACCACTTGCATTCACATAGCTCAAATGTGCATTTATAGAGAAAAAAGAAAAAAAGCCTGTCTGGATAACGTGACATTTTTAGATCTTGTGTCAAAAATTTTGGCTATATATACCAATTTCTGCTTCAGCAATACAAGTCAGGGTATATTCTTTCTACTGAAATGGTTGTTTTCAAAATAGATTTATTTTGCATTTGGATGAAAGGGTAACAATTAACAAAGAAACACTGAAATTAAGTTAATTTGAATAACAGCAGCTGAGTGCTGAATTCATGATTCAACTTAATAATCCAGTTGGCATATCTCTGCCTTACAGATCAAAATAGAAATTTCTGCACCAGATTTTTCTAACACTGCCTTGCACTGACACAGGTCTAGATCCTCCTTCACAGATAGCTGTATTTTCACAAGGTGTCCAGCTCCAGCTGGTCACAGCAGGGCCCTATTCTTTTTCCACACCGTGGGCGTGAATCAGAGAAAAAGCCAAAAGAAGCCTAGGCAAGGGTCAGATGATGAACTGTTCTGTGGATGAAGAGTGTGAAGATCCACAGAAACAGGGCAAACTCTTGGGCTGCAGCAGTTTTTATCAGTAATCTCAGTATTATTAGAATTATTAGAGACTGTCATTGTCATTGTGTGCTTGTCACTACACAAGAAAATTCCTTTTTCATCTCAGAGTTTGTTCTAGGCAGTAAGGTCCACTGTTCTTCCACACGGACACTTGATTTTTTCTTCCTTGCAGATGGCAAAGCTCCGTAGCCTTTCCAAGAACGCTGAGAATGAACCCGTGAGCCCTCTTGTTGACAACTGGCGCCCACCGCAGCCCCTGAAGGGCAGGATAGTGAGAGCCTCATTCAAGTAAAATCTCAAGTCTCACTCTGCTGAACCTGAGTGAGAAAATCCCTGCAATACAAAAGTGTAGTTAGTTTTTTGCTGTCTACTGCTTTTCCTCTGGATCCAGATCTGTGTTTCTCAGTTTGAAATTCTGAGTGGTAAAAGTGAATCTATTTTTAAAAGCAGAAAAATACTGTATGCAAATACTAAGCATAACAAGCAAATGGTAGAAGGAATGATTCTTGACCACAAATGCCTCAACATTTATGGTCACTTCTCTGCCTTGTGGTCTTGTAAGAAAAATAGTATTGCTGAGGGGGAATGCCTTTCTTCTGCTGCTCTGTGTTATCTCCCAGAATGACGGATTTTTGATACTCTGCCTGCTTCTTATATTTGACACCTTAATGGTTTCGCCTGTTAGGGATTTTGCTGTACATGGAAAGAATCTTTCTGGATGATTCATATGTATCCTTTGTCATGCCCACTACTGAAAAATCCAGATTAAGTCCTACGTGTTTGTTTATTTGACTTGGTAGCTGGAGAATATAAGTGGATTCTGTTTGGCTTAATTCCTTTTCGGGAGACACATCAGCTTTCAAATATGATCCAAGCAAGGAATCAATGGCAGACAGAAACATCTATATCAATTTCTCCTGTCCTTCATCAGTAAACTTTATAATTTCAGTGTACAAGTACCATCTAGGTTGAACCCACACACAGATCATGTGAATAAAGATCTACATTATATTCAACACCCAGGTAATTATTCAGTATTGGACATATAGGAGATTGGATGGTCAAAGGTGGTGCATAAATCCCACTGCACAGGCAGTTTCTAGGTTCTCTGTGTTCCTGTAACTCATAGGAATTGCTACTGTAGGTAGCAGTGGGTGCTCTTCTGGAGATGTTCACAAGCATGTTCAGAGCAACATTTATAAGGGATATGTCAAAGTCTGAAAAAACCAGGGCTACAAATGGCTGGAATAGGCATTTCTCAGTCCTTAACTATTTCACTTTCCATCTTTACTAGAAAAATGGTGCTGCAACAGGGAAGGAATGTATGGGCAACACTGGAAACATTCTGTTGTTATTACCAGCACAATTCAGTGCAAATGCAGAAATGAAACTGAGGGCAGATTTTGATCCATTTTATTCATTTTGAATTGTTCTAAGGATTGCTGAATTCCCATTGAAAGTTAGTATTTTAGTTCATTAGGAATGTATTTTGCTTAGTATAAAGCAGTTTCTTTTTAAAAACTAAGTTCATGTGAGTAGAAGCTAAAATATTGATTGAATTTGTTTACAAATGTTTTAGCACTGCCTTAATTTTATCAGAAGATCAGCTTTTGACATTATGAGTGCAGCACTTGCAAGGGTATTGATTTTAGGAGCCCCTTAGATCTTCTTTAAACTCTTGAATCTGTAAATCTTCTCAACACATAAAAATGTTACTACAGAAAGCTTATGAGCAACAATTTTTTCCTACTGTACTATGTCTTACGTGTAAAATTTCTTCTCATATCCATATGCAGTTGATCTTGGTGATGAGAAAATTTTAACACAAGTAACTGAGACAAGGGTTTGAGTCTTTCGACCTAAAAGCCATTGACTGTGATATTTTAATCTCCTGTTATTGAGGCAATAAAACAAGATAGTTGTATGCACTTGAAATAACTGCTTTTATGTCATAAGAGAATCAATAAATTGACTTACATAAAAAATAAATTGATTGCTGTTTTTATGCTAAGTGATGACTGAAAGTAGCAAAAACTTAGTAGAAAACCTTGCTACTCCTTTCTTTGGTACATACGCTTGTAATACAAGGTGGACAGACATTTTAGTACTTTTTAGCTGTTGGAGTTTAGTACAAGAAGCATATCAATAAGTTAGCTGAAATGTTAAATAATTCTGAAAATTCCTGATTAGTTGATACTTTTGAAGCACACAGACTCGTTAAAGAATAATTGCCTGCAAATGAGAGAATGAGTGCGCTTCGCTTGGTTTGCATGTTTCCTATACTGCTTTTGAAAGGTAGAATAGGCAGAAATTTATGATCTACTGAAATAGTGGTTTTGGTTCCAACAACCAATGCTTGGTTTGTATGCTGGCAAAAAGGAAAATACAGTCTGAAATTTATATTGCTTCCTCATGCATGTGCTCTGATGCCATTCTCTCTTCAAACTATTGTTACACAAAAGCATCAGCCTCACTGAAAAGATGCTTTAATGATTTTTTTCCCTTGAAGAATAAAGTGCACACAGTTTTGTTCCATTGCCTTTCTTCCTTTGATGAATAGTGTAGGTCAGCATTGATTACCTTGGTGACAAAATCAGAATATGTGGATTCTAATCCTGCTGCCCCATTTATCTTAGAGAAAAAAAAACCAGTAAAAATCCTTATGAATTCAGTGCCTATAATGTATATATTAATTACAGCAGGGCAGCCAAGTGATTCACATTGATTACCACCTATTAGGTTTTGACAAAAACTTGCCCAGTTTCCCACACCTCACAATTACTAGAAAAATTAAAAGCTTATTCCTGTAGTTTCAAAGCTTTTCTTTACTAACTGAAACAAGTGTCACCATCTTTCAGTCGTGTGTAAATTTGTAACTGGACTGTGAATTCCTGGTATGACCATCATATACAACCAGCTACGATGCTGCATTTCTACTACAAAAAGAAAAGAATTTATATCTTTTTTTTCCGAATCTCAAAGAAAGATGCTCCTGGATTTCCTTGCTGATGTTTATCTGCTGAGTAATCAGCATTGAAGAATGTTCATATTATCAGGGAGTTGGACAAAATAGAACCTTATCTATTTCTTCCTGAGGCATTTGGTCCCATGCCTTAGCAAAAGGATCAGTTATATGATGTGTGTTCCACCTTGTCTATCTCCCTTTCATCTCAATGAATTCTGGCATTTATCTTTGTCAATACTGGAGCACAAAGCATGTATTCAGGAATTATTTAATTTCCAAGCCCAAAAATTTAATAGAATATTTTATAAGGTTCCTCACTCTCAAGGATTTAATAGAACTTTCTATAACATTCCTCACTCCCCCAAGAGATAATGTACAACCAACGATGAATCAGAGATCAAATCAGACTCAAGTTTTTTTTTTAAACATATTTTTTAAAGCATCCTCTTTTCAGTTTACAGCTGCTGTATATGTTGATTTGCAAAAAAATTGCAATAAAATTAAATTATTTGTGAGGGAGAGACAGAAAAACTCACATTAAAACACATAAGTAGATTTGAATACAGATGGAGAAGTTGTGATATTACTGGGAAAATAAACACCAACACAGTATTGCTGTTACAGAAAATTGTAACTGTATTTGGACTGAATAGTACAATACTTGCAAGAATGTCTATGGACTTTAATGAGAAAAACACTTGTAGAATCATAGGCCTAAGCTGGACCTTAAAGACCATCTAGTTCCAACCCCCATGCCATGGGTACGGACACCTTCCACTAGACCATTATTTGGAAAAAAAATACATAGTAGATGGAAAATTTTCTGTAAAAAAGGAGGATGGAGAAGAATAGATGGAAAATTTTCTGTAAAAAAGGAGGATGGAGAATAAAGAAATGCAAAGGATGGAGGAGAAAGAAATGCAATTTGTACTGCAAACTGATGAAGTGGAAGATACAAGTCCACAGTCTAAATTAATACCTCGCTTTCAATAAGGATGACTGTGAAGAACATGAGTGCAAATAAAGAAGGATTAATAGAAATATATGTATATGTGAGAATGAAAATTAAGTGAGATGGTAAATCAAGTAGGACAGCAGAGCAAACTTCATACCAATGGAGTTGTCTCTGCTTCAGAAAACAAAAAGATTGGCATAATAAATTGCAACCTTGTTGAGCACTCTATTTCACAAGATCTCCCTGGAGACAGCATCTTGCCTCTCTACAGGAAAATCCAACAGGAAGGTTGGAAGCAATGATGCCATCAGGTATGCAAAAGAAAGGTTTCAGTTCCTAAAGAACCACGGCTGTAGTTAGTACAAGCAGGAACATTGACAGAATGTTGTCTGCATGGGAGTTCTCAAAGTAGGTCTCACTGATTCTGCCACTAATTCTTTAAGTCAGAGGTTGACATTAACTCATGCTTTTGCAGTTCTGTCATGCCATCAGTAAGCAGAATATGCAGTAGGTGTTAGGAAAAAATATGCCTTTGGTAAATTTGAGTAGCACACTGTCACTCTTTTACTGTTACTAATATCTTGCAGAAGATCTGTCGGAAAAGATCTGTTGAAGAAGTTGAAACTCCTTCCTGCAGTTAGGCCAGTTTCCACACTGCACTAGACCAGGAAGCCCATGGACCAGTTGTCGCAGACTTTTATGGTGGAGATAATACATCTTTACCAGACTAAGATGTTTAATTCTTCCAATTCCCATTAATTTTTTTTTCTCTTTTTTTAAACTGACAGTCCCACAATTTATCCTACCTTCACTCTATAGACAACACAAACATTCCTGCTAAAAACTAAAGTGAAGGATGCTACTTCTTGCTTGGCTTGAAATGGTTATTTTCCAGAGCCCACACGGTGGAGCCAGTTCTTCAACAGTCACCTTCCTGACACCACTTTCAGCTAACAGGAGGCCTGGGCAGTGCAAATTCTTCTAGTCCTGCACAAGTAATTGAGCATTGAAACAAATGCAGTTTATCCAAGTTCTTCTTGAGCTACAGAATCTGGTGTTTAAATAAATATTGATAGTAATGTACTGGTATTCATTTCTATCTAAAAATCTTCTGTATTTTGTCTGCATGTTTATTCAAGCAAAGTCTATGTGAGGAAGTGCTTTTCTTTTTACAGGCTGAGAATAGTCCAGTTAATTCCATTCCTAAAGTACCAAAGAATCCTGTCACAAGGTAAACGGAGTTTCAGGTGAAAATCACCCACTGGTATGTACTGAACTGGTTGCTGATTTGAGTAATTATGAGACCAAGACTGCAGGATACATTACCCTCCATACTAGCAATACCCTGGCTGAATAGCAATTTCACTCTACATAGCTCTTTTCTCTCTGCATGTCTCAGCCATCCTTCATGGTTATGATAATTTCTACACAGAATTAAATAACAAAGACATTTCCATTAAGGTTCGCTTCTTTCAGAGAACAGTGACTTTTTTTTTTTCTTAACACTGCAGGCTACCAGCCATTAAGCCCTAATTTAAGAGCTCCCACAATGTTGTGAATTGTCTGCGTAATAAATCTCTGCTGGAGAAAGAGGATAATCAACAAATATTTTTTCTTGTCAGACATCATTGAGCAACAAATGGCAACAGTGTCAGCAGCCTATCTAAATTTACAGCTAAGCAAATGCTACTGACCCTTGAATAAACAGATGAAAGTTGATTTGTTGCCCAATAGTGTGTAAGATCTATAATTGAAACACTGATTTCATTGTCTCTGTTGGGAAAGGTAGGGAATGCAAGTTCAGACACAATGCTTTCTACGTGTAATGTCTTGGAGCATTTTGCTGTAACTTCTGCTACTGAAAAATCCTGAAAAAATGGATAGAGTCAGTGTGATCGAAATAAAGCTGAGGCTTTAGAACATTTTTTTCTGCCTTTAAGGTAATAAATGTGCCAGGACTTACATTAAATTACACACCATAAATATGGTACAGAATTAATAGTGAAAATAATTATGTTATACTGGTGTCCATCATCAGACTATTTTAATGCCACTGTAAGAAGCCCTATAAAATATTTCAAACATTTTCAACCATATTTCCTATATGTTCTTCCCATAATCTCAAAACCCCAAATTCATAATATTTGCTGTGTATATAGGTATTTATCTTCTCCTCCTCTTAAAGGTAATGGGGGGTAAAATTCCACTGCAGACAATCTTGACTGGCAGTTCCCTGTAAAAGCAACTCTTTGCTGGACTCTGATTGTGACCTTTTACCCTGGATATGATTTGGGTTATAGTGAAGTTTGCTTTCTGGTTCATGTTTCAATCAATCTGATCTTTTAATGGTTAATATTTAATAGCATACAGCAATTAAAATTGTATTAATTAAAGTAAATAAAAGTAACTGTCGCCATTAAATAGACATTTTTGGAATCCTGACAAAATCTGCTGCTTTTGCTACTCCGCTGAGTTTGGCTGTCCTAGTTAGTCTCTGTCACCCTTTCTGGAAGCACAGTGTTCCTTTTTACAGAATCTGACTGAAAGGTTTGCCATTTTTGCATAAGTTTTTGGTGCTTGCTGTTTTTTTTGTTTAAATGATGAACCAAAAGCAACACTAGATTAGAGTTCTCTTTTTTTTCTTCTTACTGGAACAACTTCACAATATGCATAGAAACATAAAACTTCAAGTTAAACAGTGAATCCATTACTTGCATTTGTATCTTCACATCACAGGATGTAGGGTCCAGTTCCTGATGCACCTGTTTAAGAGAGCCATCTCTTCACTTGGCAATATTTACTGTGACTGAGCTGTTGAATAAAAGACACGCACTAAAATTTGTTGCCTGGATAGACTTCATGAATGTGGGTGCACATACTTCCATGTCAGCAAGGGAACTCAAGGAGTAGATGAATTCCATTTATGCAAGCATGGAGAAATTTTTGTGGCCAGTAAATAAGCACCATAGCAGTGCCTGATTATAACCAGACAGAAGACAAGCTGTTGAAGATCTCCTTGCTCCAACTTCTGATTCACTGTGTGGTCTATCTGATGTACAAAAATGTCAAGATTCCCTAGTTGGAACTGGTGAAGGGAATGTGTGAGAACATTCACGTAATCTTAAACTAGGATGTGGAGTTTTGCCAAACAGCCCAGATGGAGAGGGCACAAGGCAGTATTACCTGCAGAAGCTTTCCCGTCTGTGCCTTGTCACAGGGAATCTCTGTATAATCCATCTATCCTGCTAGCAGTTGCTGGAATTTATGATTTGGTTGTAATTTTTCCATTACTGCTTAGACACTTAATTAAAGCATACAAATTACTTATTTACACTTCACTTGGAAAACACCCCTGGTTGCAGCTGGGCAAGGAAATGGCAGAGTCTTCACCATCAGGCTAAACCCATCTCCATATCCATATCCATGATTACATTGGCCACAGCCCAGAAATCCTTCTTGCTTCTGTTTCCAAAATAATCTATGAAGGAATGTTATACACCAAGCATCAGATCTTGCCGTGGACATGCTTTCTCCTTGTGCTTCTTTCGTATGTACTTGATAAGATCTACAGAGACTATGCCAGCCTGTCTCAATGGCAGTCTTACTGCTTGACTTGTGCCAGGATTGTCTTTAGCAGCAGGGTCTGTTCTAGAGTTTACCTCATGGATGTAGGATTTTGGGGGGCGCCTTCCACCTTTCTCCTGGTGATGCTTTCTTGCTTACCCATGTCTGGTACAGAACAGGCTGCTTCTCTATGTATGGGAGATGGTCACTGCAGGCTGCAAACCAAGCTGGAATAGCCATGTGGACTTGTTGGATTTTTTTGTCCTAGCAGGCGGACAGAGTTGCAAAATTCCCTGGAGTTTTTTAGAAGTTCCCTGCACTAAGCAGCTGTCTGGTTGGCCCATCTCATCACAAGACAGACTTTTGCTAGTGCAATCTTTCTACAGAAATGCATGTTTCTGGATTATCCTGCACTGCCATCTCAGCTGTACCAATGGCACAAGCTGTTATCCCTAAGATGGTTCCCCACACATCAAGTAATATGCTTCTTGGGCACACTGAAGTTGTTCCACCTAAACTGCTGTACAGTCACTGCAGTGAACCTATTGGCTCCACAATTAAACTTGGGTGATGTGTGTGTGTGTCTGTGTCTGTGTGCTTGCAGATGCAAGTATTTTCCAGAGCTTTGAAAGGAACTGAAAGGTAGCAGGCAAAACAATGCAGTTGACAGAAATGCCTGGATGGCATTCAGAAAGTATCCAAATGAGCTCACAATTATGTGTTGTAGCTACACTGCATTGCATAGTGGGTAGATGGGAACACATGCTGAAATAGGCCAAGTGTTTTACCCACATTCCAGCCAAGAGTGCCAACACATTTTTAACATTCACCTAGATAGGTTTACTTGGGCTTTTATTTCTAGCTTAGCCATGTATAAAAATTTTTACCTACAAATGTGACAAAAATACCAATGCTACCAATATGCTCTTTTTTTATTGTTTCAGTATAGATTTTTGTCTACATGGACTCTTAAATAATGTAAATGGTGGAGCAGGATGTGCCATAGCAACTCTTCCATTTTGTAGATGAGTAGCAATAAAACCATCATAAATCCTGGCAGAAATATCTTTTATAGAGCTATCTACTCCTAATCTGTAAGTATCAGTTCCTTGACAATAGAAACTGTGGGGGAAAAATGGGGATTGTGACATAATAGCAAAATAATTCAACGCAGTATGTAGTTTTTCTTATTTTGGCAGACAAAGATCTCGCTGTTGATAGGTTTCCATTCATGCCTACCATGTTTTCCATTGCCTGGCACAAATTTCAGTGAGGTGGAAGGCATATGACAAACTGGCTTCTTGGCTGTAACATGCCACACCAACTATGGCATGCCCAATGAAAAGCACTGTGTGAATGTCCTTAGCACAGTGCCAGGCATGCTATGCGCAATCCGCTGCAAAACAATATGGTGCTTTCTGCAGCTTCTTTTTTTTTTTTTTGCTTTTTTCTTTTCCACACATTCCTTATAAAAATAGAAGGTAGACTATATTAGCATTTGCACAAGGCACAAAACAATAATTTCAAAACTGTTCTGTAATTTGGTGCAATTGCTCTGCAGTCTGGCACCGCACTGAAACACAGTTAAAGCAGGTATATCTTAGCCTGCTCTACTGACTGAGCAAATCTAGTGAGCTCTGCTTCTCCTTGCCTGTGGTACTCCAGCCCACTGTCTTGCTGGCCCTCCACTGCACTTGCAATGCTCAATCAATCCCTTTCTTGCAACAGCAGGCTAAAAATTGGATTCTAGAACTACTTGCACTCGTGTTGAAGATGGAAATTATCACTGCTGCTAACCTGCTGACTATGCTCTTGTTAGTGCAGCTCAGTGTGCACCACAGGAAGGGCACACTGCTAGCTCAACATATTTGTTGTCCACCAGGATCTCCACATCTTTTTGTGCAAAGATGCCTGCTGGCCAGTCAGCCCCAGCCCATCCTTCCCAGGTGCAGGACTTCGTAGTGCCTTTGTTGAACTGCTTCAGGCTCCTGTCAGCCCATTTCTTCAGCCTGTCTGGGCTCCTCTGGATAGCAGCTCATGATTTAATCCTTAAAATTGCTGAGGGTATATTTTGTGCCATTGTTCATGTCATTAAAGTTCTGCCAGTAATAAGAAAAATGAAATTTCCTTCCAGAAAAATAATGGATACTGTGGTGGAGCAAATCTTGTTCATCGTATCTGAATAAAGTTAATCTAAATTGTCATTATCTGTTTGACTTGTCTCTTTTTGATCATAGGTGTACAAAATTTCAAGGATGGGGACTCTGTGTATACTGGAGCATTTTACCAATGCATCAGTACTTTTACTGGATGTATTTACTGACCTTGCCATCTAGTCTTGTCACTTCTCCACTCACAGGCATTGTCATCTGCCTTAATTTTCTCCTCTCTGTTTTATGGACTTCTGGCAACCAGCAAATAATTCTTGTACCACAAATATTTTTTCACTTTTTTTCTTCACTGTTGTTCCTTACCACTTGGCCCCCTTTCTCTTTTCTGCCTGCCCCAAGGACTCATACCAGTCTTAGTAACCGATTTACCATGCTTAGTTCACATTCTCCATACAAGAGCTCCATATGTCCCTTGTCCAGGCTATTCTCCTTATGACACAAGGGAGGCTTCGTATCCCTCTTCCTCCCTTTATTTCCTTCTTCTGTCTTGTTGCTTGGCCAATAAATCACTCAGTGATTTATCAGTAAATATGCCTAATTGGGAAGATGAACAGGGAAGACATTCAGTTTATAGCTGGGCAGAAGAGTATTAACTGGTGTGACCAGCTGGCTGTTTATTTGATCTGCAGAAAACTGCAGAGTTATTTAGGCTACTGGAGTGCCACAGTGCTGCCCATTCCATCGTTATCACATTACTTCCAAGCAGAGAGAAATGTCATCAACATGATGTCATAACCTTCAGCCAAGTGGCTTATGTTCTGCTGATCCCAACACTTTTTTGAAATATGCCACAGTTCTGAGGTTGGATCTTTCTAGGTTAGTTTTAGGCAAGCTTATATATATCACAGGTACTAAAATACTTGCCATTTGTCAGCACATTTCCCTCATATATTTATTTTATTGCATATGCATACTTTTCAGGTTGAATAGCATGTGTACTGTAGCTCTGCAACTGACCACCAGTTCAGTAAGAACTAAAAACACTGGGATTTTATTCCAGTTGCTTTTCATGTATAGATGCGAGACTCAAATGTCACTTTCTGAGTACATCCTTTTGAAAAGTGGTGTTTCATTCACTTTCCTGGAAGATCATGTCATTTCTAGCAGCAATATTCCACTGTGTTGACTCATAATAATGAAATGACAAATGTCTGCTTAGTATCTTTTAAGTCAATTGCTCTTCTGGTTGTGATCAGCTGATTTTCAAGTCTTTGTGTGTTTATATTCAATAAAGGTCAAACAATTGAACTATTTCTTCAAGTAAAACTATAGACAGTTTTGCCTGCTTCCTTTAGAAGAAGCTGATAGCCATTCTTGTGAAGTGGGACTTCATTCCTTTCTCCTGGTGGTATATTATGTATGATTTTATTGCTCTCTCCTGGTGATCCACAAAATATTCAGAGCACTTTCAAATTCCCTCTACTTAAGCTGTTATGTATATTCATCACAAAACTTAACATTTAAGGGCTCTGGATGCAATCTCTGAAGATAGTGTGAAATAGCTGCTGTACCCTCATTACTTGCAATTTGGGAACCCCAGAAAGGTTGGATAATTTTCCCACATATCTCTTCTCTGTTCCTTCTAGTCTGTGTTCAATTTTGTAAATGCTGTATTAAAAGTTTATTTTGAGGGTTAAATGGCTGTAGAAAGTTGAGCTGGCATTCTCCGTTTCTTGCAGAAATAACTCTAGAGAAGCAAGCATGGCCTTTTGGCAAAGGCTCAGATCCTGAGATCAATGCTTTTCCATTGTCTTGTTCTCCCTCATACAAACAATGTAGGATAAGGAGGAAGAGGAAAAGAAAAAAATTAAAAAAAAAAAAAAATCTGGGACAGAATGCTTGAATTAATGACACAGTTTGTATCAGTGTTTTTATGAAAAAGCCAAAACTGGAGTTGGAGTGTGCTATGTAAGTGGCAGCATGTGATGAAAAATAGGTCTGATCTTACTTGTAATTTCTATTGATCTGACTGGTAATGGAAAAAGGAATTTTTCTGTTTTAATAATGGACTTTCTCAATCACTGTATTTCTTTCTTCACTTAATTCTAAATAAAAAACATACAAGGAACAAGATTCTTTGGATGAGAATCCCGTAATAACCCAGTGCAGCAGAAGCTGATTTTTCCCAAGACCTCCTAACAGAAATTACAAAACTACTACAGAACTTTCCTAAACTTTACTCTTTCATTATGCAAGAAGGTGACTGCTATTCATTAACTTCTATGGTTACACATTAAGTCTTTTCACTGACTCTATAACTTGACCCTCTGTGTGGCTATCTTGTGTTAGAGCTTTGTCTCTATTTTATCATTTTCTCAGCAAAATGACACTACGTGGAATTTTTGTAGATAGAGATGAAATCATCATAGTTGCTGAGATCTGTGGGAGATAAAGAAATAACCTGAAAGAATGTATTTACCTTTATATTTATAATCAAAGCAAAATTTAGACATTCTGATCTGATGAGTTTTGGAATTACACGTCTAAATCCAGGACTGATGACACAATTACACTACAGAGAAATACAGTCATTCTTAGATTGATTCATGTATCAATCTGATTTGAATGAACAGCCTTTTATTAAAGCATATTTGTCTATACCCTGTACCTAAATTCAGAATAAGCTTCAAACATTTCTCCATCACCACTGTCAAATCCCTAGTTTTAAAGGTGATTAGTATTATGTGGAAAAATATCTATCTGAAGTGTAAAGTCCAAGCATATGTCTGAGAATTAAATATAACTGCCCAACCTAAATCTCCTGGCCAACTATGTGCCTTTGCCTCTTTGAACAGGAATTATCCTTGTACTTGGTCAAAATGAGACTACAGGCTCTTGTGTTAATGATCTTTTGTCTTATGCATCCGAAAGAAGTGAATAATCATGAAGGATGGAAACAATATATAGAGGTGATAGTCTGCTAATCAGTCAAGGATCTTGCACTAATTCCTGGTCCCTTTAGCAAAGCCTAAATAAAGTCATTTGGGAGGAATCGCTATGTCAGGATTGCTAGAAATAGCAACCTCCTCCACCCTCTGGAAGTGAGTTATGAAACATGAGCAAACACAACCTCTTCATCTATTTCTGGAAGTAATTTTCATATCTTTGTCCCCAGCACCATCAGTAGTATCAAGACTTTGGTTGATGGAGCCTCACAATTGCAGCTCTTCCCTCCCACCATGTTCCTCAGAGTTTTTAGTTTGCTGACACAGAAGAAGCTTTTGTGAGCACTTCTCCATGGCATGTAAGGAAAGGGGATTCATGCTGCACTTTCTGTCCTAGGACTTTGCCTCTCATTAGCTATACTGCAGAATTATTTAAGTTCTGATATATTTCAGCCCTTCTATAAAGGTAGGTAAGGTGCAGGATCTGGACCATAATCTTAAAGTGCTGAGGTTCAGCTTACATCAAAACCATTTCATGGAATATTTAAAGGCATTTGAACCATAAATATCTTCTGATAAAGACATGCTACAGTGAACATGGTCAGAGGAAGGGCAAAAGCTGGGGCATTTTAGACCGGGAAGTGAGACTGCTGTTTATAAAGATTGTGGGTTTCTCTTCCAGACCTTCCTTATGTGTGTTTGGATCTTAAGACTAAGAATTTTATCATATACTAGCGAAGACTGAGAATAAATGGTTTATGTAAACTTTAGAAAATTATCCTGGCAAACTTAATCACCTGTTTAACACTGGACTAGTCCTTTTCATTTCTGACTTCCACTTTAAATTCAATGCAAATTAACATAAACTACACCTAAGTGAACAGAAGTGACAGAATTGTGGGATTTTCACGGCAGACATGCACACTTTGCTTTTATGAAGTAATGACATCATTCTTACTCAGTGCCAGAGCACACATGAGCAGATTGATCCACACTTAAATGGAGACTTACATTTCAGCATATATGCCATCTGGGTAATGCTTGCAGCAACACTATAATGGCTAACTAACTAGAAACTTCATAGGAATCTATGTATTGAATTTGTGTGTTTATTTTTTCATGGACAGTTGCTGTCTGGTGAATTTTAATCTCACTTCCTGAATGATCTTCATTTCTGAACTCAATGATTGTCCTTTAAATCACTTTAAAATTAGAGACCTAGCCTGTCTTACTTTTTTTTTTTTTTATAAATCTGACTTTAACATTATCTAAAGCAGAAGTAGATTTATTAGTTACAACACAGAGAGGGGATTTACCAAATTGTGACCTGTGGTCTGCCCGAAATAACTTGCTGTATCTCATCAAGATATAAGAACAACAAAACTTATTGGAAGTCAAGGTTCTAGGGATTTTATGCATGGGGTGAATTATCAAGAATCCTGGAATCCTATTTCTAACTCCCTCATTATTCTGCTTTGTAACCATGAACTACTCCCAGTGTTCCTGATTACCTAGCTGCTTCCTTTCTCTTTTTAGACCACCTCTGCTTGGGACCAAATTCAATCTTGACCTTGTCTTCTATGCCATCTGTGCATTGCACAGACCACGTTCAATAATCAAGAGCCCAGTGAAGACTTTTAAAGGCTTTCTTTTTGGCAGAGAAGAACAGTGTGTTTAAGGGATTCTACACAGGTCTTTTGTGAAAATGAAGTGAGTATTTCATCTGGAGAGAAGTCTTGATGGACACAGGATACTCAGGCTTGGGGGAAGGCATAAAATCCAGAGGAAAGGGGTAAGAACACTCTTTTGAATAAGGAAGATCAAAGTAGAAGAAGCCAGAAGAAAGCCTCCTGTCTCATTTGGTCCTCTTGATGACCTTCAAGTCCTAGAGAAAAAGAGTTCAGTGAAAGCAGATATACAAAAGAGATTTGTTTTTCCTTAGAAATAACTTATTTATTTGATTTAAAGGTCTGAATTAAAGTGTCTAATGTTAACATATTTTATTAGATTGCTTCTTCTTTCTTTCCACAGTCATTTTTAGGTTATCTAAATGTCAAGGAGTTCACACTGACTCTGAAAAATTGCTGTGCCTGAGAGCTCAGGACAGAAATTACAGTATCTAAAAATTCCTGAGTCTTCCTACCCAGGCCATAAAGTGCAACCTCAAATCTGTCCATTAAAGTCAGTTTAAAAGACACAGTACTGTTATGTCACATGCTCTCGATCTGGAGGTTTGTCTGGGGGTCATGGCAGTGAAAAGATGCTCAGAAATTGAAGTGAAAACTGAGGAAGAGGTGGGAAATAGTATGTGCTCTGTCAGATATAAATACAAAGCTCCCTGTGTACTTTGTTCATGTCTCCACTTTTAATACTGCAAAGTCACTGGAATACCTCAGGTGGTTCCAAAACTTGATCTGTTATCTTGCCTCAAATTGTTCATGGCAAAATTATATGTAATTGTTCACTGGCTAACACTTCTCTTTAGCTTCAATAACTCTTACGATTTGTTGGTGTTTACCTCTCTGATGAAGTGCATAGAAAGACAGCTGTCACTTACCCTCTTACCATTTGTTTGCTATGCAAAGCACACTAAGCTTTTATAGTCTCATCTTATAAAAGAGGCTCTTTAATGGCCTTGTCTCCCCTGCACCTGTTGCAATTCATTGTAATTCAGCTTCATGAGGCCAACAGACCTGTCTCAGAGGTCATACCAGGGTCTCTTCAGCTGCAGTAACATGTCCTTGGTTTGTTCCTGGGTTTTTCTGTGAGCAGCTCCTGCCTGGTAATGCTTCTGGACATGTTATCACCAACAGACCCACTCTTCTTCCTTCTCTTTCACTTCTTCCTATCAGAAAAACATCTGTCAGCCAGGGCTATGATTCAAGACCACTGTGTAGCACCTTCAGCTACTAAATTTCACTCACTGTAGTTTACACAGCATTCAGGGATACTAATTTTTTTCTGCACTGTGACTCCACACTTCCATCCTGGGCCATTTGCATGTTTATTCAATCAACTTGTACTTTTTTTCTTCATTTCATCACTAGCAAGTGAAATAACCTCAGTCTTTCTTATCCAGAAAGTCTTCTAAAATTTAAACCACAGTAATTAACTTTTCAATCTAGTGTTTTGTCTTCTATTTAGTCAGCCTCTCATCCATTTTACACTGTTGGTGTAAAATGTCTGTCTTTATCTCATCTGGCAATTCCCTATGTGTCAGAATAACAAATATTTTTAGAAGTAATTGGATTTCTGTGTGTCACATAAGGAACACATGCCTGCTAGCAAGTATGCTTACAATTTTAAGTGCAATCTGATGCATAACACCCTCCTAAATGAAAGGAGAATTAGAGCTGAAGCAAAACAAACAAATCCTATGCCTAATTTGATAATAACGATTTTATCTGGAGCTGGCAGGAACTGGATCTTCAGCTAGTTTAATGATTTCCATTTACCAAGACACATTGCAGTAGAGGAAGCAGCACCTTTTTAAAGGCTGGAGCAATTAATGCCACCGAATTTTTGCAGGGAAGTTGTTTATGACGGCAACGGGAGACCGCACAGCAGGGAGCAGCGCTGGAACCCAGGCGAATACACGGGAATTTCCTAGGGAAGGGTGTGAATCTGTGATAGCCATTTGCACGCAAAAGCTGTTGGACTCATCCTCTGACCCCCTGCTGGCCCCGGGATCAGGGCTGTGCCACACACCCAGGAGGGAAACAGCTCCAGCGCGGCCTCCCGAGGAGACACCCAGCCCCTCCGAAGCGGACAGGCCTTACGCCAAAAGAGGCTTTCTACAGAGAGCCATGAAAAGCCCCGCCAGCCTGCCTGAACCTGCACACTTCATTTCAGCAGCCAGCCAGGCTAAAGCTCCCTGCTTGATCTGGCTGCGTGTCCGCGCATGGATGCACACCTATGTCACCTGCATTTGGAAACCATTCCTACGTTTCCTACAATTCCTACACAACTGCCTGTGCCTAGCGCTGGACATTCGTCCTTTTCTATATTCCCATCTCCTCGGCGCCGGGGCAGGCGGTGGCAGCCCTTTCCCCTCGCTTGGCATCCCCGGCACTGTCCCGGCCGGCTCCTTCCCCCGCATTCCCGGGGGACGGCGGGAGCCGGCGGGCAGTCCGAAGCAGCGCGGCTCTCCCCGCCCCCGGCTCCCGGGGCCCTCCCGGCCCTCGGGCGGCGGGGACGGGCATGGATTTGGCGGGAGTCTATAAAAAGCCGCCGTGAGATGAGGCCGCCGTCCTGCCAGAGCCGCCGGCAGAGGCTGGGGCGCGGCGCCGGCACCGCACCATGATCAACCCCAACTACTACCCCTGGGGCTACGACAGCGACAACGGTGAGCAGGGGCCGCGCCCGGCCCGCTCCTCCCGGCACCGAAACCCGGGCGAAACGGGGACCCGCTTCCCGAGGGAGCCTGGCGGGGATACGGGCTCCAGGCGGGCCCGGGGCTCTGCAGGTGGAGGGGCCGAGGCCGCTCGGTTGTCGCTCGCAGGCACGGAAGAGGCGAAGCTGGCGGAAGGAGAGGTCAATGGCAGGGGGTCTTTGAGTTAAATAAAGTCAGTTTTCCTAGTGCTAATGTAAGTTAAAATCTGACATAGCAATAAAATCCGGCTTTAGGCTAGCCCGAATGGAGGAAGAGCGGTGCTGGGCTGCAGGCCCCGCCTGCACGGAGAGGCTGGGGTATTGGTGGTCTCTGGTTCCCGCTCTCTCCTGCTGCAGAAGAACAGTTCAGCATTGGTCAGGCTTTTTGCACATGAACTTCTTGGTAAAATCATGATGATAATTAAACCCACGTTTCAAATTCTTGGTGTGCCAGGGATCAGTGGCCTTTTCTGGTTCCATATGGCTACCTGGTGCCACATTTGAATCATTTGGGTATATCCCATCATATTTCTAGCCACTGCTGGACTTGGAGTATACACCTCTGGTTTTCTTCCTTGGCATATTATCACCCTCCTAGTAATTAGTCTTGAGGTTGCTATAAGAGTTTAGGTTCAGTTGAAGGACTTGAAGTATCCAGTATTCCAGCTAGAAATCAATGTGGTTGCATTTTATACAGTGAAACTTTTAATAGGGCATGAATAACCGCTAGGCAATTACTTACTAATACACTTAAATTGTGTTCTATACTTAAGCAAAGCCAAGCTTGTGTTAATTGTAACAAGTATAATTCATATCTCTCTGGAAAAGATTTTCATGATGCTTCTCTGCACTTTTTTGTAGGACCAGATCAGTGGCACAAAAATTACCCTTTTGCGAAAGGACGCCATCAGTCACCGATTGAGATCAATAACAAAGAGGTGCATTATGATAGTTCTCTACTACCATGGTTTGCTAGTTATGATCCCGGTGCAGCTAAGACCATCCTCAATAATGGGAAAACCTGCAGAGTTGTATTTGATGACTCATTCGATAGATCAGGTCGGTTTTGTTTTGATCTCTCTCATTATATATAAGTGACTGTTTCTCAATTTGCATGGAAGAGCCTGCTCTGAATGTTCAGGCTCTTGGAAGGGTGCTGTGTACTGCCTGTGTATGATGTACAGGTTTCTCTGACCAGGTACCCTGTGATGCTGCTGGCAAAGTCTGGGACTTCTTTTAAAGTTCATTGGTAAAATCCCAGGGAATGAAGAGAGCAGCAAAGAAACTTGGTACAGGGTGAATTAAGGTGTAAGATAAATTTCTGGGGCTGCAAAAAGTCACTGCAGTTGTGTTGCTTTCCAGGATGAAGGAGACCCAGGCTTTATCTGTGAGAACTGAATTCCATTTTACCTATTTGAGATGCCCAGCAGAAGTTGGGCAGAAGTTGCCAGAAGTTAAGTTACAATATTTAAAAACTCTATCCATGTAATTTGTGATAAATGAAGTAACAAGCCAGATATTGCCACAATGTCACAGTATTTAATTAGGTGAAACTCTTTTTGGCATTAATGAGGTTTTGTCCTAATGAAGATGATAGGGCAAATAAAATTAATTGGGTCAGGTGTAATGTCCAGAATCTTTTATCCACTTGGAGCTATGAAAGTATACAGTGTACAGATTTATTTCTTACCTGCATTAAAACTTACACTTTCTATATGACTAGGACTGACAGCTGTAATTACTAGGAGAAATTTTACTAATAGATTGTTTCATGTTAAATATATATGAACATGGATTTGATTTAATTTAATGGATTTTTAGCTAATTACTTGTGTTTAATGAAACTGAGGATCAAAATGTATGTAGGCTGGACTAGTTAATACACTATCAAAACTCACAAATTACTATGCACTCAAGAGTTTTGTAACTTTTCTAGCAAAATGGGAATTTTCAATTTTATTTGAATAAAAATATTAATGTCAGATAAAATGGTACACAAGTAAAGAAATGTAGCTGTGACATGTGAGATCTCCCTGACTATTGCCATTTTTTACCATCTGTTGTATTTGTTAAAACAGTATCAGATATACCAATGGTTGCATCTTCTGCATAAAAATAAAAGTGTAATTATTGTTAAAATAACTCAGATTTTGAATGGGAGGGAGTATCCAGGCACAGCATGGGTGCAACACTCACCACAAAGAGCAGAAAGTTTCAGAATGTTCTGAATTTTTTTTTCAGATGAACTGCTCAGTAACTAGTAACTGTTGTGTTTTGATCTCAGAAATAAAAAGCGACTCACTGCAAAAAAAGTAGTTGTATATCTCAACTCTTTGAAGTCAAAAAACATACAGTGTTTGTTGCTATGTCTCCTTTGTTATACCATTGCCTGCAGAGTCTGTGGGTGGTGTTCTTTCTCTAATATAATGGTAATTGCAGGACAAATTCCACTGTGCATACTCCTACTGACTTGAACAGTTTCAGTTTTTCAGGATACGTACAACGGCTTATTTTTTATGCAAAAGAACCACCAGCTGCACAAAACATTGATTCCTATATGATTGCAATAGCAATCATATAGGAATGAAGCTTTTATTCCTTTGGACAAATATACTCATTCTCTCTATATCTGTGTGTCTATCACTCTGTCTATCTGAATTATTTCTGAGTTAACCAGAAAACTAAACATTTATTTTCCTAAGTTTTTTTTCAGTTATAGTGGTTATACCCATATCTCTACTTCTGTCTACATTTTCATTAATTTGATAAAATAGATTGCTGAAAAAATTGCCAAGGTGAGTGATAAAATCAATTACTTTGAATGGCTCCAAGTTTTACATCCATTGTATATCCTACCAAGAACACTTGGAGAATTCACAATTGAGGATCGTTTCTTAAATTCAAACAATTAGAGTGTCATCCAATGTAATTCAGGTATTATGTTGAAAAAGGCCTTATTACTTTTATGTTTAGGGTTAGCCTAGTGGAAGGAATTGGAGAATTTGTTTCCAGCTATTTATAAAGTCTGATTGACTTTGAGAATCTGCTATAAAATTGAAAGCTTTGCTGACTTTGCTGACAGATGAAGTTGCTGTAGGAGCAGTATCGTGCCTCTGCTGCCTATCCATACAAGTTAATAGAGCCTTATGGATTCCGTTTCCTGTCTTACTGTACCCATGTAGCTGAACCTTATGCACTGTAAAATGATTGCTGGTGAGGGCTGGAGTCTGAAATTAAGGAAAGAACTGGGAGCTGAAATCAAACCTTCTAGGTAGCTGGTTTCAGTAAAATAAACCAGAACTTGGGGTTTTGGCAGCCTACCACTCTATGTTTTTTGGCCTGATTGGCAATTCAGATATTCTTTTAGATCCAGCAGTGACCCATTTCGGTTTGAATTAGGGCTGAAATCTTATTTCCACTATCAGAATCTGTTTCATAAAATACTCATATCAGAGAAGCGTCCTGAGAGCTTCTAGCTGGTGGGACTATTGTCATGATGCTCCTTGAGATATATAACTTCCTTACAGTTAATGACTCTTTGGTATTGTTGTGATACCCTGGGTAGATAGTTACACTAGAGCATTTGATCCTTTGAGAAACAGTAGAGATACAAAAGTCTGGTAATGGAACCCAGACAGAGCAGCTGGATGGAGATACACTAAGGTCACATGGATACCTGCCTTCATCTTCCCTCTTTGTTTATTGTTTTTGTTGGCACTTCCTATGGATGTTCATCAACCAGATTCCTACTTCTTCTTTTACTGGCTTTCAGATGGGTGACATTGAAGGGTTTGGAGTACCTCAGTGCAGGCACACATTCTTACAGGCTTACCTTGATGCTGTTTGCAGACTCTTTCCTATCAAAGAAATGTGTGGCTTTGAAAGTGGATGATGCAAAAAAAAATTAGAGACAGTTACTGTAAGAAGTTGGAGGTTGTTGCTAATCAGCTCTTTTAGCATGACTAGGGCTTGTGGCCAGAATTTTCTCAAATACCTCTTTGTGGGAAATCTCATTTATTTTTGCAAATGAAATTTTGATTATCAACTTCTGGTAAATAAAACATTCATTTTTTTTCACTGGTTATTACAGAGTGAGGACAAACCCCAGTAACTTTAATTAAACCAGGGGGAAGTCTGTCCATAGAAATTCCAGTTTTGGTTGATTCCTGCAAAATGTTACTTAACATTTTGTCTGCTGAATTTACACTGGAAAAAAATCAGTAGCTGTTACAGAAATAGCCCCACTAAATCCCAGTACTTTTATAGTTGTGGTACCACTCAATGGCTGTACTGCATAAGGCAAAAGGCAGCAAAGTAAAATTCTTCCTTCAATGTATAACAACACATCTGTCATTTGTTGTGTCTGCATGAAGGTATTGAGAACTCCTGTACTTGGGTACAGGGAATTTAGGATTTGAGCTTCTGTTAACTTGGGATTTCCACTGTTAGAATTAAAAGTGCTTGAATTTTAATTCTAGTCAAGGGCCTGCTGAGGCTACAGCTACACAGAGGACTGTCATTTTTCTGCCCCTGGAGGTGAGGCAGCCACACAGATCACAAACAAGGATCATTTGGGAGCTCACTGATGAACAGGCTGTGATCTGAGGGCACAAAACTGGCAAAGATGTGTTACAGTGTAGGTGAGGGTGGGTGCCAGGCAGACAGACTTCTGTCTGACACTTCTCTTTCCCAGTCTGTCCCTAAAAGAGTACAAAGTTCAAATAGAAACAAACGTAATACTGCTGCATATCTGTTCAGTGCTTGCTTAAAGAATGTTTCAGTGAGAACTGAAATTTGAGTTCCAAAAGCTTTTAGGAAACACATTTTATCCCTGCAGTTAGCCAGACAGTTTCAGATCGTCTTCTGAGCAGAGGCTTTTTTATGACTTCTAAAATGTGACACTGATGGGAAACAGCTGTGGTTTCTGTACTGCACTGTTAGATTCTATTATGAAGCAGCATAACAAAGGTAATGTGTCTTTTCAATTGTCATATAGTAGTACATTACTAATTTAATTTCACTGGGGTTCACCAGTTCATTTTATGGATTCTGCAGGATGCGAGATCATAAATCTTCCCAGCACAGTCACTTCTTGTCATGTTTATAAAGACGACTCGTCTCATGAGTCTGCTTTGTTCTCTGTGGGTTTTTTCACCTGCCTTTACAGCAAACAGGGAAGACGTTTGTGTAGGCATAACTTTGCCAGTTTTACTTTTAGTGAGGGCAAATGACGATTGACACTAGCACAGATTAACAACCAGACCCCTACAGAAGCTGCTCAGCAAGTGGATGCACATATTTGAAAAGCTTCTTGTCACTTTTCTGTTGTCAAGGGCACCCAGCTAGCTAAGGTAAAGTGACTGGAGCAGCCATCTCCACTCAGCTGCCTGACACCTTCATTTTGCTGTGTCACAGAGTGAGAGACAGGGTTTTCTTGCCTTAGTTACATCCATCTGTGCAACACTTGCCCTAGTGATTACATTGAAAGTGAAAGAAAGCCCCTTCTTTTATTAGCCCATCTTGTCTCATGCTGCTCAGCTGATGACAGAGCAAATACAAGGTGAGCTTTTTTCCAGAGCAGATGTCTGTGTGTGTGTCCATGTAGGATTGTTCTGTTATAAATCATTCTTCACTGTGGATGTATGGGGGCAAGAATTTGGGCAAGACAGACATGACGTGTTTATGTCTGGTATCAGGCACTGCTGGGTCACTGAGCGTGATGTGCAAACTCATTTAGAGTCAGTCACTGGGCAATGGGATGAGTTTGCAACAATGAGGCACCAAAAAAGGAGTGAGCATTTTTTCCCCCTGCCTTACTGAACTGGTTTGTGTATTTCTGCGCCTGGGCCATGTTACTTTAATGGCAGCAAGTTTAAGGGAGTTAAATTTTGGTAATTCTGCCATGACTCTTAGATATTTAAGGTGAACATTTCCTGTGTAATAATTATCAGAAAAATTTCCTGTTACATGTAAATAATATATACTAACATTGCTGAAAAATAATGTCAAGATACCATCTTTTATAAACTTCTGTTTTGTATTCTTTTTCTGTTATGTGGTTGTGCATTTTTATTTGCATAGTATTGAAGCCCAAGAGGATAAAGATATGTTTAGAATTTAAGTTCCAAAGCACATGCCTAAAAATAAAAAACCTTACTAATTTTGAGCTATGCAGACATAGTTTGGGATTTTTAATGTTTTAAATATTGGAGAACTTAATTCTTGTAATGGTTTTATTTATTTTTCCCTTTTTAAAATGTAGGAAAATTTAATTTACTTATATTGTTATTTCATGTATTTATATGTTAATACTACACACTTCCAATTAAAAGAGAGAAAATACCTTTTTGTCCTTCAGGAGATGTTGTTTGCATTATTCTTTCTGCTTAACGTGTGCTAGGTAAAAGTTACTGCCTATTTATAGATGATTGAAACTGGAATGTGTTGGCATGAGATGATGCAGAGCTTCACCTAATGCCCAATCAAAAATGTCTGCTGATGGCCCATCAGTGGAAATAATTACATACTTTTACCTTAAAGAGGATTACTTGGCCTTACAGATCTATTTTAATGGAGAATTGATGGCCTTGTCAGCTACTACTCTTACCCTGACTGTGTTCACCACAGTTATGAATGTCTGTGGGAAGAAGTAAAAGGAATTTTTTGAGAAAAACAGCTACCTCGATTCTTAGTGCTGTATTTCTTGAGATTATAATAGATTTAATTATTTTCAGATTGAAGGATATTTGGCATATAAAGAACAGTTCCTGAGAACTGCTGAAAGCTTTATAGGAATGCTGTAACTTCTATCCTCAAAAAAAGTGAAGGAGAATTGAGTATCTTCTAGTATTTGGTGAAAGTAAATACATTTTTCTATTTCATTGATTCTTTCAAATAGACCACCTTCATTTACAATATTATTTATATATAGTAACATTATTTAGAAAACTAGATATCATTCATCACTGGCTGGACTTTTCTCTAGGAAAATAGCTTGCATTCTCAATGTTTGCTTTTCTGGTTTATTTTCTACATTCTTTCTCCTTTTCCATAACTGGAGGGAACAGCCATTAGAGCAGAAGCAGCATCAGTGATTTCATAACTCTTTGAACAAATAAGTCATAGCCTGCAGTAAGGTACACAATTTTGTAGTGTTTTCTGAGAATTTGTTTATCATCTAGCACTTCAGTAGTTGATCTTAATCGTGGTTATATTTGTGTACTTTCACATCAGCAAATCCTAGATTCAATTTGGGGGAGATAAAGACCTCTAAATTTAGGTGTCTTATTTTGGGATTTTAAAAGTTGGTGTGTTATATCTAAACTGCCCTTTGAGGCAAAAGAGTTGGAGTTCAAGGAATCCAGGGAGCAATTCAGCTCACTGTCTGTTGAGTGTCTACTTTAAGGCATGCAGAATTACTCTAGAGGCCTGACTGTTCTGATTAGGGATTACTTCAGTTACCCAAACACAGGCATTCTGTGACATGTTTGATAACCTAATCTATTTCCCTTTGCCTCCAGATATTGGTTTAGAATGTACAGTTCTTCCACAAATCCTGGACCAGACCTCTCAGTCCTGTCCAGATGTCTCTGGACTATTCCAGAAAGTACTAGGTGCACATTCATGCAGCTGAATTAAATCAGTGATCTCTAGTGACTGTAATGGAAGCCTAGACACAAAAGTTCTCCTCTGCCTGTAGGTGCATATGGCTAAAGGTGGTTGCCTGATGTGTGGCTAAAATCAGTGCAGATTTTCAGAACATAAAGCTTCTGTACAGCAAATACGTAAACACACAACTAAATATTGCAGATACATATGTATTTCATTTAAAAGAATTGGGAGATCCTCGAGTCTGATGCTGTTGCAGTTTATCAATTGCAGTGCTGAGAGGTGGGCCACTTCCAGGAGTCTACAGGCTGCGGCAGCTGCACTTCCACTGGGGCTCATCTGACGACCACGGCTCGGAGCATGTCGTGAATGGAGTGAGGTATGCAGGAGAGGTAAGACTCGCCACTTCTTGCTTTAAAACAGGGTGTAAAATAAAATTTGACACTATTGTTCTGGTGGGACAAAATCAGTCATTTCTCTGTTTTTCTGGGAGTTCTTTCTATTTACTTATCTGTGCCTTTTTATTCTTACGCCCATTGATTCTTATAAACGTAAATCAGGTTGAAGTCATTCTCACAGCAGGAGAAAAGAAAAATTCTATGTGAAACAAAGGTTTCCATGTTCTCAAACCAGTGTGGTGTGAAACAGCACAGCAAGACTGAATTACTCAGATGCAATCCAAACTTACTAAAACAGTATTCTGAAAATACAGAATTATAGTAGAAGTATAAAATTGCAGTGATAGAAAGGGGTGGGATGAATTAATTACCTTGGTTCTTTAGCACCTTAGGATTGTAAAGAAAATGAGAAACGTAGACTAATAATATACATCAATGACATTCATAGGCATTCTTTGATAGAATTGCTGTAATTTGAATGCCAAATGGAAATGAATCACGTATCAGCAGATGATGTCTGAACTGCATGGTCTACCTGATTACTTCAGCAACTTTTCTTCAGCTTTAAGATGAGATTACAGTTATTGTTTTTCAATTTTTTTATTCAGATATTTATTGTTTATTTTAAAGCAAATAGTATAATTATGCTATTAGATAATAAGATATAATGAATAGATGACTGCTGTCCCTTTTTTCTCTCTTTCTTGGAAGGCCTCATTATAATTCCTTGTTGCCTCAAACTCACACAGTTCTGTGAAGAACTTTAAAATTCAGCCTTCTGATGGCTTGCTGTTGAATAATGGGTGTTTTTTACATGTTTTTCTTTGTTTCAAGCTACATTTGTTACACTGGAATCCCAAATACAGTAATTACCTTGATGCTAAGAGAAGAACTGATGGGATTGCTGTTTTGGCCATATTTTTGCAAGTAAGTAGAAGCATGCAACCCTTCTTTGCATTGATACTATGAAGTTTCTATTCTTAGAGGGTTAAAAAAAAGCAAAACTCTCTGGTGGGTATATTTTCTAGGGATCCTACCACATTGAAGGGGTTGACTTTCAGTAATGTATCCCTTTCAAGTTACAGAGCATGAGTCATATTATCTCAATTGGTATCCAAAACTACACACACTTGGCCCTGCAGCTATTGTGTCACTATGTGGCCCATGGAATGGGGACATGTGTCAGAAGTGGCCCCCTGACCAACAGCAGTCAGCTGTCTTTTTTGCTAACTGGGGACAGATTTCAAGGGCATGCATCTCTTCTAGGTTTTTCATGAACTTTCTCTCAAACAAAATATCTCACAGGCAATACATATTACTCATCCTTTTTTAAAAATCCTTTTAGGGGCATGCAGCCTTAGCCTGAAATATTAGCTGTTGCTGTCTGTTGTTTAATTGATATGCACTAGGGATAGAAAACTGGATGTCTTTTTTGAGATCAACAATTGCAAACAATATATGTAACCATGAAATCTATGTTGTGGAATTACCTGTTATGCTAAAATTTCTGTACTGATACAATTTTCCCCTTCTCTTCTTCCGTATCATAATATCTGTTGGGATACAGGCAGAGGTAACAGACAGAAGACATAGCTTACCAAGCTGGTAGGGGTGATAGGTTGGGCTAATGCATTATAATTTTCTAGTTGATAGATGTTTAGATAGATGCTCATAGTTTTACAGTTGATAGATGCTCATAAAGAAAAATAGGAGAAAGAAGAAACCTGGTCAAGCAGAACTCCTTGCTTAGCTCACACTTTCTTCTTTACAGGTAGGGGAAACTCCCAAACCAGAGATGAAGAGAATTCTTGAAGAAATAAATGCTATCAAGACAAAGGTAACAATGTTGGGCTTTACATTATAGGAAGATTGCTCAAAGTCTCAGGACAAAAAACAAAAACAAAAAAAACCCAAAAAAACACAAAAAAAAAAAAAAAACCAGAAAAAAAAAAGTCTGACTTCCTAGTTTTCAAATTCTGCTCTGCAACATTTCCTGCATATATTTGGGAATAAAACCATGAGTTGCTTTTCCTTAATATGAAAATATGAAAAGTCCTTTCTTCCATTTACATATGAGCCTTCTTTGACTTCAGCGGGGCTTATGAGTTTGGTGAAAAATGACCAATTTCCCCAGTCTTTGCTTACCTAAAAACTAGGCATGGAACCCTATTGCCGCAGTGGGCAGTGTTAAATAAAAGGTATATTTAGAAATTGGTCCATTTGGTCTTAATATATAGGCTGCCTAATGGATCTCTAGAAATGCCACTGACTAGACATTTGTGTCTTAGATAACATTATGTGATAAATCTCACATTTTGTAGGCTGTCTTGCTTGTTATTAGCACAAATAATATACAAGTAGTACCTGTCTCACTTTATTATATGGTGACCTAATGCAATATTCAATAGATAGAAAGAATTCCCATAATAAAGGAGGCCAGAAGGAGAAGTATTTCTGCACAGAAATGAGTGAAACACATTGGTACTGGACGCTGATTCACATGAGTTAGCTCAGGTACAAGAAGCAGCATCATGGAGTTTTCTGTTTCGTCATGCTTCTCTGGGCCCATCTGTGAGGGTCATTCAGTCCCCCTGTCTCACTGCACCATTATATCTGTGTAGATCTGAGCTTACTTTCCTCAGTTCATACATTTACAGTATCTGAGTCACTCCCTGTTACTTAAAATAACAGAGCTGCAAATGACTCTTGGCTGGATTTGTTGAAGAGTTTTCTGTTTGGTTTTATTGTGGTTTTGTTTTTATTTTAAAGGGGAAAAATGCTCCTTTTCCAAACTTCGATCCTTCAATTCTTTTCCCTAAATCTCATGACTACTGGACATACCATGGATCTGTCACTACTCCACCTTGCGAAGAGTGTGTTACCTGGATTATTCTTAGAGAGCCCATCATAGTCAGTTCAGACCAGGTAAACTTCCCCCTTCATTTTATTTACATGCAATAACCTGAATTTATTCTTTTGACAAGGAAAATAGTCATTGGATTTGTGAGAAATTGCAAGATTAAAAGCAGAGTGAAGAACTGCCTCACATCCAACAGCATGGTAGTTCAAGCTCACAGACATCAGAGAGCTTTTGAAATCAATAAAAACATACCACAGGGTATATGGTTAGAGTTTTCTCTCAAAAACATCATTTATTAGAATACAAATGTAATGGGATTGGTGATTCTGTCTGCCCTGTATTGCAGATGGGAGTGCAAGTTGGAAGTGTTGAATTGCATGCTTGATACCTGTTTCTGGAAGGCATACCAGCTAAATTTTCACAAACTGAAGCAACATCAGCTAATTATAATTTATTGTTAATATCAAAAACTCCTTTGGTTGCTTACTGTAAAGAAGTATGTCTTGTTAATTTCCTCTCCTAATTTCCCCCCAGTCCACTTACAGGAACTTGAATGCCCTCTTTCAGCACATTTCAGCCTATGATTCTACTCTTACCACACAAGTCAGTTTTCTCACCTGAGGTTATTCCTCTGGTCAGCAGACTATAATGATGCAATACCACAATTTTCAAGGCTCCAGGATACAAAGCACATGAATATTAATCAAGGGACTGACATATTATGTAGGTATTATATTTAGACATATAACTTCTCAAATTTTAAGTTTTCAAGATGATAATGCGTTTAGTGTATTCATTGATGTGCATGTTATGACAAAAAGGAAGTATTTTTATTTTCTAGTTCTTTGTATTTAAGTGGCTCTTTATCTTTTAAGTAATACAACTCAGGTATGATGAGAACCTTAGCTGGCAATAGATGAAATATGGTAATGTGTTCATATAACTTACAGCTTAATTTTCAGAGCTTATTGAATTGCTCTGCCTTCTGTTTCCTTGTCTATCCAAAAATTAAAATATGGGGCCTATTTTAAAGTGGGTACTCTGTTAAAAATACAAATATGGTCTGACTGGATTCCACAAAATGAATCATCTTAGATGTTTATATTACAGAAGATCAGCTACAGATTATATTAGGAAAAGTGTAGTCATTACTGAGCTCATGTGTAGCTCATTATTGAGCATCTCTGATTTAAAATGCATTTTTAAAGAAATAACTAATCCCATTATTGATCCATCTTCATGAAAATACTTTTTGACTGCAGTTGTGTTTGGGTCATGGTCTTTTTCTCAGCTGTTCTAAAATTCGTGAGTTTTGGGTAACATACAGACTGTTCTTTAACTATCCCTCCTGTAGAAAAAAAATGGAGCATTTAAGTTAAAGATGAAATTACTACATAAAAATGAGACATTGGCTCTTACCCTGAGGTAGCTGCTTTTCAGGCAGAATTGGCAGTGTGTGTGAGTTATTGTCTAGAAATACAGTAGAAATACTTCCTTCACTGCAGAGTGCCTGCACTCTAAATAATGTATTCATAAGAGAATTGTGTTGCCAATTATTTCTAATCCTACACAGTGTAGTACCATGGCAGCCTCATTAATAGTGATTATTTTAAGTGTGTGTGCATTTGCAGTGGATTTCTTGGATGCTTTTGCAGCCAGATGGTAACCATATATTAGCCACAAGGGGAAGTGCAGTCGCTGCAAATCAGTGCTCTGCAGGAAAATCAATTCACCAGAAATCCCAGGGAGATATAGTGTGGGTGGCCTAGCTGCTCAGATTACTTTTAATGAAAGAACAGGAATTTAACTGTGGAATAACTCTGTCTAATTGCAGACTAATTTTTTTCATCTTTATGTAATCGTAGCCTGAATACATGTTGGTTTTTTACTGAGTAGAGCATATCTTCCACAAATAATAAAGTCCAGCACTCTTCTCCAATAGTAATTTATCCATTTTAACAAAACTGATGAACAATTTTCATCTCTTCCTGTACAAATTATTCTTCATCTGAAATCTGAAATTTAATTTCAGAATATTAATCCATTGGATGCATATTATGCTGGTTATAATGGCTGGCTTTTCTGAGCTGTTCAGTGAAGAGTAATGTTGAGATGCCCGAGCTAGCTCAGTCCATAAACTGAAACAAGTTTAATCACGGTGAACCCAGGTTTTACAACCTAGTCAGAAGTTCTGCTTGTATTGGCCTTGAAGTCTGTTCTGAAAAGTAGATACATCAGCATATAGAAGCTCCTGGCGAACAAAGGTGATGTGTGCTCTGCATGGGGCTGCATTTTCAAGCTTACATGGGAAATGTGTGCATGCTTTTCATGGTACGTCATTCAAACAGGGACAGGTTCAATTGTCTGAATCACAGCTGATGCGCTTTGGGTCTAGAGTAGTGCGTGGTAGTGACAACAAATAAATATAGTGTGTCTGTATACATGTTGCATCCTTTGAAAATCAGAAAGCACTAGAGAAAGAGTATTAAACAGTTTTGACGAGTATGGGCAGAACTCTTCATATGGCATCCCTCAAAAAAGGAAACATACCTTGATATGGCCAAGGAGAGTCAAGCTGCAGACCTTGTTTACAAACCATTTGAAACCTTGACCAAGTCTTTATCCAGATTTAAATTCCAGTTCCTGTTATTTATAATGAACTTCTTGTGTAACTGCAGCAAAATATATCCTCTGTTGCAGACCTACCATGGAAATTAACAATTAGTTTATAATTCACCTTTAAAACCTTGTAATTCTAAAGTATTCTTAACAACAACCAGGCACTAAGGCAGGGTTAGAGTAGGAGAGGTTTATTACAGCACGTGCTGCTGTATTCACATTTTCTGAGTGTTTCCCACAGTTTCTGTGGCTGTACACAGTTCTGTAGACAGTACCTAAATTACACTATTTTTCACAATCCTGTTCAAATAGGACACATTTTTCTGTTTTGACTATTCCTAAGCCTATCACTAGGAAAAGAACAGAGTACAGTTCTTGTGGTGGTGGGGTGAAGGACATTTTCCCAACTTTGAAGGAGACTTTTTTCCCCAGCTGTACCAGCCTCCTTAGTTTAATTGTTGGGCTGTAGATTTGATCCCAAAGGATTTCCATCAATTCAGTTTTTGCTTTTCTGCAGATGGCAAAGCTCCGCAGCCTCTCCAAGAATGCCGAGGATGAACCTGATCACCCCTTGGTTGATAATTGGCGCCCAACTCAGCCGCGGTATTTCAGGATGGTGAGCGCGTCGTTCCTCTAGGACCTGGCTCCTGTTTGGTGGCTCTGAGAGAGTCAACCTCTAGAAATAAGAGGTGGTTTTGTTTTGTGTCTTTTGCTGCACTTACACAGAACTCCAGCTTTACGTCTGGAGGCTGAAACTTGAGTTGTGCAATGAGAATTTCACTTTCAGAGGATAGCATTTATTAAGGCAAATCCTACTGTTAAAATGGAAGTAGACAATCTGTTTGGTTCTTCATAACTGCTTTAACATTAGCTTTTGTTAATAGTTCAAAGGAAGAAAAAAGATGCTACTAATAATTACAGGACAGTTTCCTATTGTGCAAATATCCCTTGATGCTTGTCTGATTGTATGCTAAAGAGGTTTCAGTTAAAAGAAGTAATTGTTCTCACCATTAAGGATATATTTTTCAGTAGATGTTTTCAGCGTTATCCATATCCAGCTCTGAGCTGCACCACTTAATTCACAAGGCATTCTTGGAAATTATAAACTCTTTTTGTCTTTGGTACATAAAATATGAAAGGATAGGAAATTGTGTTATAATCACTGATAAAGAGTTATATTTTCTTAAAATAATGTACAGGTGAAACAGAGGTCTATTCTGAAAATCGTATTCACCAAGTTATCTGTAGTTAAAACTATGCGAAGGGGAAGAGCTATTTCTTTTTGTGTCACAACTGGTTCCCTTTATTAAAAGACTAATTTCCATTTTAATATTGTAGCAGTCAAGGTGACATAAATTTTGTGAAGTTGGTCTTTGTATCCTTCGTATATATTTTATTCATGTATGCAAATGGCTTTTCTGTGTAAAAAGGGTGTTAAAATAAGAAGAGTCCTTAGCCTTTTTAATAATTTTTGAGACAAATTCTCATTTCATGTACAAATGTAATCAGTCCTGCTGTCACTGAAGTTTGTGCATAAACATCTGAAACCACAGTTGAACTCTTAATCAAAATGCAATTGACCAATGTGCTCTTGTCTCTTGTTTTGGCACAAAGAACAATGAAACAGGGTTGTAAGCCTCAAATTGAAATAACACTATTTCTGTATTAAAAAATCCAATAATAATAAATACATTTATTTAAGATTTTTTGTTCTGTAGTTTTTTACTATTTAGAAACATGTAAAAGTAACGGAATTTTAAAGAAACACCTGTCTATGTCTTCTGTATTATATCTTTATAGAAACTGATGATGCGTAGTATCTTTTTAAGATGTTTGAACTACAAGAGTACTGATTTCACATGACACCTAAATAGCCACATCCTTGAGACATTCACATCTATTCTATTAGTGAGATCATCTCTATTCTGACAAAAGCTTTCTTGCAACATCATATGAATCAACTTCACAAGCTGACTGCAGAGTGGAACAGTTCAGTCTGTATCCAAGCTCAGTAAACTGAAAGGTAATTTACAATTGAGCTCAGGAAATACAAAGCAGGTGCTGCTCTGGCAGTGGCTGGATTCTTGGCTGCCATGTTAAGGGGCAGGAGGACATTGCTGATCTCGTTAATGGGAGAGGGGTTACATTACTTCATTACAAAAAGGAAAACTGAAGCAAAAATTGATTTTCCAAAATGGCTTGTTTGTTGTGAGTTACAAGGTAAGTTGTTTTATAAAGAGCTTTATTAAACTGAGTTGCATATCCTAGAGTAGGCTTTTTTTTTCCTTGCAATTCATGGTATTGCAAATGTGGAACATGTAATCTCAGGGATTTTTAATGATATGGTGGCTTCCCAGTCACACTTTGCAAAGCAGCTGTCTGGGTGCTATAAATGCAGCCTCATCCTCCAGAGCCATGTTTATTAATTTGGAAACTTAAAAGTTGAAGTAGTCTCTCAAAAGTGTCATTTGACTCTCCTCTGCAGTTGATTTCATTTTATCTGTATTTATAATTGATGTAATTAAAGTAAAAAGTAGACTAAATTCGGCTCAGGAGAGCTGCAGATAGGAGGAAGTGTGTGGAAAAGGGTTTTGGCAGTTGTTTCACAGACCCTGCTCCTATGTTCAAGGACCGGCGGAAGTAATGATGACAGATCTAGAAAACAGTGGTACAGCAGGCATCAGGGGGAAAATGGAAAGAGTAGGAGTAGAAGGAAAATAAAAAGCCAAAGAATGGGGGTGGGGGCGCTTCAGAGACCCTGTGAATCACGCTGTAAACTGAATATATGAGGAGGGAGAGTCTTGAAGACAGCAGGGAGAAATGTGGGGTGCTGTGAGTCAGCATTTAGAATGTGCTCATGTATCATGCAATGTTCTGCTCTCTCTGGCTGTGTTCATTGTTATTCCGCAGAGGTCACCCCTTGCTTTGCAGCTTTCCCCAAGTACAAGAAAAATTAATCACTGGTATGACTGAATTCAGATCACATAGTAGTAACATCCATCATACCTCACTTCTTACCTGCACATTTTCACTATGTGGTCTAACTCTGCACTGCAGGAGCAGCAGGGAGCACTGGGTTCAGAACTACCTAGTAAAAAGGAAAGACATCCAATTTTCATCTTGGTGGGGTAGAACACAAAAAATTACTATTGTATTTGACTTTCATACCATGTATGCCTGACTACACTTGGTGACCTCAGTGCAAATTAGGAACAGCCCCTCTGAAACCGAAATGAGACATGCAGCCACACTGCACAGCTCATTGGCAGTCCCTTCTCTGAGTCACTTTTCATCTGCTACAGAGGTCAGAAGTGGCATAGCCATGCTCTGTGATGCTGTGAGTCTTCCTGAAACTTGAAACATTTTAGTGGTATGGCTGTACTTGCATCCATGTCACTGACAGTCTTGAACATGAGCAAGAAGGTGCTGTGGAATGAATTGGCAGCTGCAGTAGCACCAGAGATATGATTATGCTCTTCCACAATCAACTTTAGATAGGCTCTTCCCTTCTAAACTTCATCAAACTAAAATATAGCCATAGTAAATGTGTGGGGAGTCCATTTTCTTATGTTTCTCATTGAGAACCTTTTCTCTAGCCCCAACATGTTGATCACAGAAGTTATCTGTGGGTTACCTGTCTGCAGCTGGGCAGAAGACCATCAACCTGCAATCTCACTTTGTGGAGTTCTCTGAGGAGGGCAAGAGGAGGTAGATATAGATAATCTAAAATTCTGTATAAAAATAGATGTGGGTTTTAGTGTTTAAGAAAAGTCAAAATTCAGGTGATGGATATTTGTGAAGAATTTACTCATTAAATCTTTAGATCAGAACGAGACTTGATTAAATCTGATTTATTTCCAAATTTATGCCTATTCTCTATTTCATTAGAGTAATTATAAGAAAATGAACAGATCTTAAGACCCCTTTTTTATAACATATAATATAGTATTTTGCAACCTAAATGCATAGTTAATACCATGAGAAGATTTCAGAATTGTTTTTGCTCAGGTTTCAGATTTGGGATCACAAATGATTGTTGGGGACAGACGCTCTGTCCTGTTGCCCAGCTGTGTGGCAGCAGTGGCAGCTCACTGGAGCTGAACTCCAGTCTGTCAGCTGGGGACAGCCACCCGTCCAGAAGGACAGACAGCAAATCCCTAGTCATGGTCATCAGGACGCATCATATCTCCAACAGAACTTGCTGAAGTTTGTCTTGGTTTGGTAAAGGTTTCATTCCCTCTCCTCAAAGCCTTTTACCACTGAACAGACCTATGCCCCAGTCTTTTTACAGTTTACTGTCTGTGTATGTGTATATATATATGTGTATCAATATATACACAAAACATGTGCTGTATAAATACCCATTCTGCTGCTGATTTTGGTTAATGTGTGGTAGTATTTTGACTGAAACTACAGCTTATTTCAGACTCAGGAGAAAAAGCATCCTTCTAGAGAAGTTACTGTGCTTTTAACAAACCTGTCTCTGGTTGGCTGCCTGCCACACCTAGCTGTCTTCCAGAAAAAAGTATCAGAGGAAACAGCTACTTTTCCTCCTTTCCCTTTCCCTACTTTTACAAGAATAAAAGAACTCCTCAGTTTGGAGCAGGTACGCTTCTTTCTGAGATCACTGAGGCTATTAAACACCTTGTCTTGCTTGAAAATGCTTGCTTAGAAGCCAAAGAGCACACTTGCTGGTCAGAGAATAGAGCTGGCACTTGGATTGCCAGTTTCAGATAACAGGTCAAGAGAAAGAAGTCTGTGAAAGACCTTGAAAGTCAAAGTGAATTATGTGTATTTAATGTGACAAAAAAAGACAGCCAGGATTCATAGAGGTGATGACACAATCCAAAGGACAGAACAAGAAAATTATGTTAGCAAACAGTGGAAAGGTTATGTTTGCTGGTGCTGGAAGAAAGGACATGGCATCAGTGAGTGTATGAGACACTGAGATCCTCAGCTGATTTTAAGATGGTTGGAATAACAGACTTTGCACCCAGTATTTTCCAAACACCAACGCTGTTGCTGAATAGTATTTGGTTCTTTGCTTGATTTCATTTTAGAACTGCCCTTCTGACTTAGTGGTTCTTTGTTTTTTTCAGTTTGAGGTTCTCTTGTAGCACTTTCAACCTATCCTTCAATTAGATTTTATTGTTCTCTAGAACTAAATCTTACCACACCTTCAAACCACACTTCTTAGGATGTTACTACTTGGCATTACTGTACAGAATCATGTTCTTAGGCATCATTTTCTGTTCAAGGCAGAAATCTTTGGTATTCCTTTATTTACTGTTCCACTGCTTTCTTCTGTATTCCCACACAAATGACATGTAGGAGGGACATTCAAAATCATGAATCCATTTAGCCAGTTTTTTAAATACCTCTAAATTATTTCTTCCTTCCCATTCAAATGCTGAGAAGGGCATAGAAATACTGTCAGTTGAGAAGGAGCTTCTTGTTTTAATGACTGTATCTGGACCAGGAATGCTGGGAGGTAAATCAGTTACTTAACTGAAAGCTCATGAATCTTTCCACAGTGGTCCTGTTCCTGCTTGAAATGCTCTGACCTTTGCTATTGTGTTTCTTCTGCAAGGTGCCTTATGAGACAAGTTCCTGATTTAAATCCTTGATGGATTTAATGAAACGAGCAAAATGCTGCAAGTAGATGTGAACTCTTGACATATCTAGTTTCTACTTAAATTGACTATTTTGGTTCACTCTGCTCATGATAACTCCTGCAGTAAGATGACATGCAGAATGGTATTCCTAAGTGTCTTTATTAAAATTGGGTAAAGTAGGTTGCAGTTCCAAACTAATTTATAAGCTTCAGAAAGAGTAGCTGAAGAGATACTTGCACAGATAAAGTAGGAGAAAAAATGTAGGCTACCTGTGTGTACAATTTAAAATGTCATGTCTTTATTTTGCCCATTTAATGATAAAGGCAAAACCAGAGACAGACAAACTGATAAACGTTCTGTCAGTGCTGCCCATGGTGACTCACCAGCCCTTATAAACTTCCTCACTGCTTAGGTAAACTTCCTCACTGCTTTTTGGACATCCTCAATGGAAGCTAACACTATTGTGCCATCCATAAGTAATTCATTTTGCAGTGAGACAGGGTAAGATCCATGACACGCAAACTTCAGAAGCCTCTGTGACCTGTGAGAATTGTCAGTGGGAATGATTGCTTTATCCTCTTGGAAATGGCTGTGCAGCAAACCCATGGACAGATCTCCCATCTTCTTGGCTGCTCCATGCAACCTGCAGGAGAGAAAAACTGTGAGACAATTTTTACGTTATCAAATTTGGGCAATAGATTCAAACATGGAGGAGCCAACTGCCGGACACATGCACATATGGATATGCAAAAGAACATTTTGTTTTGCTAAGCAAAATGGTCAGGTATTAAAAATCAAAAGGGACTTTATAAAGAACAGAAAAATACGAGCCTGCCCACCTGAAATTTCATGATTGCAAATATGTTGCTATCTCTTATAAGATGACAAAGACACTATTTCTGTGGGCTGTTTTACTAAAGTTTATTATTAAAGACAGTAATAACAGAATTTCTGTAGATATGAGCTGAACAGAGAGCATGAGATAATGCATTTAATTGATGACATATAATAAAGAGTGAGCTTGCTTTGCTTAGTGGTTGTTGCTTGAAATGAATAAATTCATGGTTTTTTTTACTGAGATTTTAAATCACTCTCATCTCCCCTCTGCCTGGTCCTCTTGTAAGGAAATAAAAATAATGATGTTCTTTAGAAGAGATTGCTAGTAGGCAGATCTTTCTAGATCAGTGTTTCAGAAGATTATACTTTCCAATATAGATATTTTTTAATAATAAAAATAATAAAATCTGTGCAAATTCTTAGTTGAAGCACATACTTCAGCAATATGAAAATGTGATTAAAATTATTAATATTTTGTGAGGGTCACCTATTTTTTACATTTTCATTTAAAAATCTAACTATTTACATCTGCATAACGCCATTAAGAAAGAGTAATGAATATCAGTAGCTACACTCTTTCCTATTACATGCCCTTCCAGGCTGCTATTTGACCCTCCAATCTGGCAGACCAACTCTTTTATAGCTTTTTACTCATGACATTGGTGTGGGAGGTTTCTGAGGCCAGGGCCCAATGTGTCTGAGCAGCTGTTCTTCTAGGGATCACTGATGATCTTTGTGTGAAAAAAGGTGATTTACTAGAAGATTAAGTGTATATTTGCCCTACATACAAGTCACATAACTGACATCTATCCCTTTGTTTACTCTGGCAGACCCAGGAAGAGATGCTGACGGGTTTCACCTCAGATACTTCAGTGCCTCCCCAGTGTCTTGCTCTGTCCAGCCAGGCCAGGATGAGTTTCCCACAGTGTTGTTAGGGAGTGTAATGTAGCCATGAGGCTAACACTGGTACTGGTCTTGCCTTGCAAAAGTATTCAGTCAATGAGTGGAGTCCAGTGGCTCAAGCCACTAAGGCACTTCATGGTCTTTGAGCAGGTTCTTTTTTTCATCTTTACATTGGAATACAGAAACTAGTCCTAGGAGAAGGCATGTAGAATCCTGCCAGTGCTTGGCCCAAGCAATGACTTAGGATAAGCAGTCACTGTACATAATAAATGCAATATCTCTGGGGACTGGAAGATGGGTCTCATATCTGTGTGAAAATCACAACCTTCCTGCTAAGGGAGTTGAGCATCTTTTTTTCTCCTTCTCTGACTCTAGGCCCCTGAATATTTCACATTTTTCTTCAGAAATTCACCAGCTTCAACTCTTAGAGGACAAAGAATCTCCAGGACCTAGTTAGTAGCATATGAACCTTGGCTGGCAAAAGTCTTATGTCTGAACACTCTTTGTCTAGACAGCTGCAAGACTCACACATGCAGAGTGTCCCAGCAAAACTTTTTAAAGAACAGTGGCAAAAACTGCTTTAGAGATCTTTTTGTTCTGCACTTTGTATTAGTTTGGCTTGGAAAAAAAATGCTTACTATTTGGCTGCTTCTTTGGTCTATCAAGAAATTCTGTGTAATTTCAGTAAAATTCTGAGCATAGGGTATATTTATTAATTTGCATGCTGTTGAAATATTGGGTGCCAGAGTAGCTGTCAGTCCAGATAGGAAGGCTTCTCTACCTGCTTTGACGAATTATTTTTATTTAATTTTTGTACTTCTGCAGCTATATTTGGCTAAGATTTGTTGGACTTTTAGATGTAAACAACAAATATATGAGAAAAAACTTCATCTTTGATCTGATAGCAAATCTCACTTACTAGAATTGCAATTGTATTTTTTCAAGGTATTACAAGATTTTAGTTAATGGATTTTATGTTCTATATGTCTAGGCAAGGGGTACATTTAAAACTGTTTGCCTCATGAATAAAGCTGAGATATTAGCACCCAGTGTTTGGGTCCAAGCCCTTTTCTCCTGAGCAAAGTCCCATTGAAAGTCTAAGCAGAAAAGCTATTTCAGGGTTTCAAGGAGTGTTATCCAGCTCCACTCTCCGGTAGCGAGCTCTGAAGTTGCAATTAATTTCAAGGATATCCACCCTGTGATCATTTGTTGAAAATCGTTTCTCAGTAATAATAACACAAACAGTGGACATTTTCATCTCTAGAAACACTGGGCTTTAGCTTTTCTGTTCATAGTTCCTTCAGGGCTGCAGTACATTGAGTGGTTTTCCACAGCAAGTAAGAAATGTGGATTCACTTTCTTGTTACCAGCTAGGCTAGAACTGGGAGATCTGATATACTACAGCCTTCTGCATTAAAAAAAAAAAAAAAAAATCAGGAATTGGTGTGCTTTTCTGGAAAAGGTTGCTTTTATGTTTGCATATAAATTCTTTGTGTCTCCTGATAGATCTTGCACTGAAAATTACCAGCTACACCCCTTCTGATATAAAATATGGACATTGACAAATTATAGAAATAGATTCAAATTTCTGATAATTTCTTAAGTTTATAAAAGGTTATTCTTCTATTAGTCTCAGTAAGCAGCATGGTCTTAAGCCTATTCTGACAAATTAATTGGTTGTAAGGATTGCGAAGAAATTATAGCCTTGCTTGCACCACTAGCCTTGAAGTCTCATCCTAGTTCTTTGCATCCCTCATTTCCTATTTTCTTTGAGCTATTCCAGTGTGACTTCAGACTTCAAGGGAAGGTCAGTATCTGTCAAACTTAAACTTTGCCCTGGGAGACTCACCAATCTGCTGGAATTTCACAGTGAGTCTGGAGTTGATAAATGAGCTTAGGTCAAATTTTCAATCCTGGATTACTCAAGCAGGCTGTGCCAGAGTATATTTGTGCAGACAGATCAGATCAGATTTTCATTCTTGACTGGAGCCTTGAGTTTCAGCAAGCACATCATTCAAGTGAGTTCATATGAAAGCATGGCAATAATCACCTAAGGAAAGAGAGTATGCACTATGCACGAGCCCTGCATGCTTTTGTTTTAAAGGAAGCAATTAGAACTGGAGTGCAAAACTTTTTTATAGAAAGGTTGGGGGTCAATGACCCCCATGGAAGAGAATGAGATTGAAAAAATGTTTAACTGTAATTTGGGTCTTTAGGAGGGTTACCTGGTACTGACATGTACAGTGATTTATGTAGTGCATGCCATAATAAACCCCAGACATAAATTTTCTTCTCAGACACTTATCAACATAGCAATGAGAGATCATGTTATTGCCAGCAGAATTGCCACACTGGGATGGCAACATTTATCATCTCAGATTGCAATTAAAAAATTTAATACAAACGTATCTATAAACACAAACATGCATATTAAAGCACATAGGTAGTCTCACTACCTGCGGTAGTCTCACTACATGAAATCCATTATTTTTAAAAGATAAGTCTCTAGTACCATTTATAATAATTTTATTTACTTGTTTAAGGTCACAGCAAACTACTGAGCAACAGTTACACCTGTCTTTCTCTCTAATTTATAGATCCTATATCCAGAGAGAGAAGAGATGGAGGGAGGCAAGGAGATTCAAACTCAGATAATGATAACAACATGTAAGATGAAGGATTGAATTCTCTTGGATGATTTTCAAGGACTGGGTATAGCTGGATCAGAAAACTGAGTACGAAAAATAAAGAATAATGGTTTTCATTTTCCCATTATATTCAAAACTCATAAGGAAAATCCAGCAGAGAAGCAGAGAAGGTTCAGCTTTCTGAGCTGGCTGGAAAGAAATATGTGCAGATGGGATCCAGTGTTTCTTCTTTACACATGGAAACAGAGGGAACCACTGGGTTTACCAGGTTACTTAGCTGCTAGTCTGAAATGTGTTGCTTGGCAGCTCCCTTTTTTATGTGCACAGCTTTGTTGTTGCATCACTTTGAGCCCTCATCATTACCAGTCCCAGCACCAAACCCTTCAGTCACTAAGATATCCCCATCATATTGTCTCTTTGTGTATCACAGTCCTGATTCCTGCCACATGTGTCGGAAATCTCACTACAGGTCAGGTAAAAAAAAAAAAAAAAGTGATTCAGATTGTGATTAATCTTCAAGCATTTTATCTACGATAAGGCAGCTAGCTTGAGTTGGTTATTAATTACTCACATCTGTTTCTCCAATAGGTGGGCCTAACAGAGGTCTCCAACACCTGGATCCAGGAGACAACTTTCATGCCTACTTGCCTCCAGTATTTTGGTTAAGTTTATGCCATCTCTCATTTCTCTGGCACAATATCATTGTATCTCAAACCAAAAAATTCCATCTGCTGAATGGGAAACTGAATCGTAAGGTAATGTCAATGCTATTGCTCTTGTCCATACTCAGGGAGGGAATTGCAATTCAAAAGGTACTGTTACAGGCCTAGAGAAATCCAGATAGGCTGGCAGAATCCTTTGCACTAAAAGTTAATAGCAACAGAGGAAAAGCAGTTGGTACTGCCACGAGCCCCATGTAAGTAGCCCATTGAGATGCCCATTGTCCCAGGCAGGTTCATGGAGTGACCCCTGCTGACTTAAGAAAATCTGGATGAAGCCTGAGGGCTGTGCACAACTTCCCTGATGATCACAGTTTTCCACAGAGCTGTCTGGAGGAGACAAGCAGACTGGTACAGGACAACACAAGGCTGTCCTAGAGACCTCACTGCAAAAGCTTAGACATTACACTTCAAATAGCTCCCCAATGGAATCCCACTCTGTGATAACCTCCTTTGGTGACTCATTTGTAGCAACAGCTCATTAGATTGTCCAGTATTTTCCATTTTCTGCACCCCTAGTCTATCTGTCTCTTCTCACTTGCACACATCTACCCAGCCACATTCCCACAGAGCCAGGCACGAGGCTGCTGTGAGCTGGGGAAGCTGGTGTTCAGGACAAGGTGCCATGACCTGAACACCAGCTGGTGCTCAGGACAAGGTGACCAGGACAAGGTGTCAGAGTGAGACAACCTTTTCCCTGCCCCTGGCAAGCAGCAGTGTCTGGCACAGGGGGGCAAGATTCCAGGAGTGGGCAACACACAGAGCCTGTGTGGGACATCAGCCGTGTTCTGGGTCATCAGGGAAAAAACCCTACAGTTGCAGGGGTAGTATCCCCTCAATAAATCAATTTAAAAAAGCAAAACCCCTAAACAATTCATTACCATACTACAGAACTAGAGAAAGACTCCACAGGAGTCAAAGTAAAGGAGCTCAAACCAAAGAAATCAGTAACTAGTGGATATCAGCTAGGAAATAGACCCTCCTGCAAATACAAGATGAAGGAGGAATCTGACAACTTAATATTTTATTCTGGGGCTTCAGGAAACCTACCTAGTGCCTGACATCTAAAATATTAAAAACCTTAAGAGATTTCAGATAAAACAGCAAAATACAGTCAGTGAAATTTTTGTCAGAATATCAAATTTGCTTTTTAATAAATTCCTTGACACTGCAGCATGTTTATGATCCTTTTCATGGCCTAGTGTCTACACTTGGGTTTTTTCTTCTGGTGCATATCTGGGAAGAGATAAGGAAAACAAAACTCTACATTCACCACAATGCTCACAAGGTTTTGAATATTGTCATCCCAAGTTAAAACATATTAATTGTCCTAAGTTATCTCACTGAATTCAGAAAGGTATTTCACAGATCTTATATGTCTGAATGATCCAACTGAATGTCAGAGCATGCACTCCCTCCCAGCCCTTCACCTGATCCAGGCCGTGATAGGGGCTATGGTATGATATGCAGAGGTGCTCCAGAAACCCCATAGGGCTCTGTCCACTCACTGCTTCCAACAGTATGTCTAAATACCCGGCTACAAGATTGTGAGATACACTCATAAAGCACTTACTTTTCAGGGACAACAGCTTGCTTAAACACTTTATTGCTTTTCCTAAGTCACTGTTCTAGAATTCGTTGTCAGAAGACAGAATCTGAGGATTAAGAGTTTTCAAAAATTCATTAAACAAGCTGTAAAACAAAACAAAACACAAACCAAACCAGCTAGCTAATAAAAAACATTCAGAAGTAGATTCCAGGAAAAAAATCCTGCCCTGCTACAAAAACAGCATTCCCAAACTGTTTTTAGACACAAGATCAATGCTGGCCAATTAGACCATGCTTGATAATTTGAAAAATAAAATTGTTTTGTCATCCTTTAAAATGAGTATCTTATGCACAGAAAAATGACCTATACTCTCATGTTTGCTCTCATGCCAAGCTGTCAGACAAAGTGCTACCACGGAAACAGAACAAGTACCAGATTTCCTTTTTGCCCGGTTTTAAGAAAAGTACATAAAGAAACCAAACGAATCCGTAATTTTTTACTTATCTTAAAATAAGATTAATCAGAAAATAGTTTAGCACATAAAAAATTAGTTTGCAGGCCTTGATAGATACTGGAGAAATTCCTATTACCTTATGGAAAGCTTTCTTCATTAGTATTCTTAGTAAAAATTTTATTTCTTAGTATTTTCTCTCTTTTATTTTTATGTTGAAAAAAGATGGTGAGGTAATCATACTATCTTTGGTAGGGCATTATTAACCTGGACTTTGGGAAGCTGCACTTCAGTCATCTCTCCCTGTTCATGGAGTTGATGATTCAGTCAGCTAAGCCTTCTACAGGGCTGGGATGTGTTTTGTACCCCCGGCACCCTAGTACAAGGCAGAGGACAAGCAGCACAGGCTTCAGTGCTTCACTCATTAAGTGCTGAATGAAGAACCTTTTTTCTCTTGCATATGGGTAGACCTGAGGCCAGCCTGGGCTGCCCCAGTGTGGCAGAATTTCCCTGCTGCTGTGGCCAGGGATGCCCTTTATCATTTCATCCCAGTCTTGTGTGAATGAAATCTGCTGGCAAGAACAGCAGGTCATGGACACTTCACCTTTCCTCACCTCTGCCAAAAGAAATGCCTGGTCCATACCATGTCCCTGGTAGCCCAGGAGTCACAGGTCAGCAGGAAACCCAGCCAAAAAAATGAATTGGCACCTCCAGTGATGAGTCACAAAGCACCAATGGAACCATAAAGGCAGGAATAAGCATGAGCCTTTTGCCTTTTCAATTTTGACTGCTGATCCCTGAAGGTATTTTGTCTTTTTTTTTTCCCCCTCTTTATTTCCCAGGTTTCTATTCAGTCCCCACTTCACGTGTCTGTTTTATCTTTCTGTTTCTGTGGTTTCCACCTTCCTGAAAAGAGCCTGCAGGCCTTTCAACAGTATTGTTATATACATAAAGCCATGGTAAATCTCAATTACTTTTTATTTTAGTCAAAGCTGGTTCATTTTACCCTTTTTCTGCTGATATGTAATTTAGTTCAAGACATGTGAAGGAATCTGCCATGCTTGCTGCAGTGACCCGAGGCAAAGCTACAGGGACTTAAAAGGAAAATGTAGAAATTAGCTGGTGGCAAAGACCTCTCTGAAGAAGTATGATTCTGCTTGCCAAATTCCTACCAAGCAGATCACCTGAACTGGTTTGCATTGCTGTCATTTCACACAGTCCCCTGTCCCCGAACAGACTTCCTGAAGCTCTGCTGAAGCAGGATTTCAGCTCCATGTTTCTGAAGTGGACAGCTGTGAACAGGAGCATGGAAAGAGCAGAGGCAAACCTCCACGAGCCTTCCTCTGAGCCCTGCAGAGCTGCAGACCAATGGCATTGTTTGGTCAGCAAGAATGAAGTCAGTCCTTAACACAAGTGCAAAGCACCGTCTCTGCAAAGGACTGACTGTTTCTGCCTCATTTTTTATTAACATGGCACTCCAGCTTCCCAGTCCATCCTCTTCTGTTATCTCTGTGTTCTAAAGGCACAAGTTTGGGCCATTCATCACCTCCTTCTGTCACTGTACATGCTCATTTTCTACCTCACTTTCTGTGACATCAGCGACGACAGACACCCATTCCCTTCTTCTGAAGGGGCCTCACTTCAGGAACATGACCAGACCTTGAAAAAAAGTCAAGTGTAGTGTGTGAAGGGAGCCCAGCCCGCGTCCGGAGTGTTTCTGTGACGGTGAATCCCTCGGTGCCCGCCCAGCCCGGCTGCCCTCGCTGGCTGCCCCGCTTCCCGCAGCCTGTCCTGCCCTCTAGTGCCGGCCGCTGGCTCCTGTGCCTGCCTCTCCCGCTGAAGCACTCACTCACTCCCCGGGCTCTGCGCCGCGACAACGTGCTACAAACATCGGGAAGCCTCGCAGCAGAGCCCGGGGTGCAGTGCTGTGAATCCTGCCCCAGGAGGACTGTGGAGTCTCCATCCTTGAAGCCATTCGAAAACTTGTGCGGACGTGGTCCTGGACAACCTGCACTGCCCTGTACTGCTTCAGCAGGGAGACTGGCTGGATGACCTGAAGAGACCACATCCAACCTAAATGATTCTGTTTTTCCTGGGCTTAAGCATGGCTAAATTTATCAACATCTATTAAAAATAATTTCTCTAATTCCATTTGTTTAAAAAAAAAATCTATCAGCAGCATTTGTATATTTGTAGACGCCTTTAACTTGTTGTGCACGCTTGTATATTTTTGAGACACTCCTTTTAGCTTTAGACTTGGTGAAGCATGAGAAAGCTTTTAATGTCTTTTCTTGATTGTCTGGTTTCTTTTGAGCTTTGTACTAAAGACATAACTAAGATCAAGAATTTTAGTGGAGAAAATCAACATTGTGCCTTTGGGAACTAGAAAAATTTATTTGGGTGTATGGGTTTTGGTTGGGGTTTTTTTATTAGTGGTTGTTGTTTTTTGGGTTTTTTGTTTGGTTTTTTGGGGGGAGAGGGGTTGGGTTTTTTTCTTTTAATTGTGGGTTTAATTAATGACGTGTTTTCATGATTGATGGCTGCAGTATCTTCCTCATGGGCTACAATTGAAATCACTGTAGAAGGATGCAGCTCTTCAGCCTCATCTCTCTATGCTGAGGCAGGAACAATCATACTTTTTTTCTTCAGAAAAAAGCCCCAAAACCCTCCAGAACAGATGGATACAACCAGTAGACCAGACTATTTGGATCTTGTTGAATAGATATTATATTTTTTTCTTTTCCCCCCTCATATGTCAGACATTGGGCACATCTAGGGATACAATGACAGTTTTGATGTATCACCAGTGTTTTGGTGAGACACAAACAATTTCCAGTGCTGTCTCTTAAGCACATCAGTTTGAATTATTTGTAATCTGTATGCAGTGTAATAACCTGTGAAACAATCACTATAAAGCTATAAAATTATAAAACATTACACCAAAGTCAAGTTTGTAACAAGGAATTTTTGTTGTTTGCAGCTAAGAAAAGCAATAATCTCAAAAACAGGTCACAAAGTCCTCTGTAAACCTATATTGCTTTTGTCTGAAAACAAAGTAAATAGGTGCCCATGAGGAGTGAGTAAACACATATGCAAGATGATTAACCACATAAATAATTTGTATCATTCTTTGCACTTTTTATCAACAGTAAAATTTATCTCTGGCTAGTCTTGCTTGCATGCGATGCGTGGAAAAAAATTACCCCATTATCACAAGACACGAGGTCATGTGTTCATTTCAGTGGAACAGTGTATTATGGTCATTTGTTCCTGCTTTGGTTACTTATGATCCTAATGCAGCCAGGGCCATACTGAACCAGAGGAAACATGTAGAAATGCATTTGGTAGCTCCTCTGACTTCTCTAGTTACTTTATCTTTTCTATCAAATTTTTATACTCACTTTATGAGACAAAGTTCCTGTTCTGTTCATTATTACAACAAGATTATGGTGAGACAAAAGCTTATTCATTTCTACCATTTAATTGTACTGAATATTTTTTTTTAACTCTGCAGCTATGGAACAGCACAAAGACAGCATTTAATACATTGAATAACTGGGATGTTTATTTCAAACTGTGAGTTATTACTCCAGTTGGCAGAACTGGTGTCTGCTGGGAGTTTTAATGCTTTCTCATAAGGACAGACACTGGTTTTCAAGTCTATGCCTGACATCCTTCTACCACTGCTGAACATTCAGTATAGAAGGCCACTAAGAAATAATCCTGTCTTTGTTGTTTCACCTGAATTAATCCTTCTTTTGAGAACATTATTTTCTGCTACCTCAATTGCTTCCTCCAGATCCTCAGAAAGCAACTTGCACTGTCCTTGCATTGCTGGTGTGATCTCATCAGCTTCTGACTATTTCTGAAGCAATAAATTCTGAAAGCCATTTCCAGGCACATTAGCAACAAGAAAATAATGAGGACGTTGGCAAGCTGGAGAAATGGGCCAACAGGAATGTCATGAAGTTCAACAAGGAGAAGTATGAAGTGCTGCACCTGGGGAGGAGCAACCCTCTGCACCACTGTATGATGGGGGCCATTGTAAGTAAAGGGTTAATGACATTTGCATTTTATGCCTTAAACAAGCACCGGGTGGTGAGATCTCTTGCAGAAAATATCATTGGTGCCTATGCACAAGCTGCAAGTAGAACAAAGTCTCAGATCTGGCCCTGCCAAGGCAGGACCAAAACTGATACTTTTCATCACAACCTTCCATTGCGACCCCCAGAGCAGATCCCCCACAACCACCGAACTGAGACCTAAGCAAGCAGAGTGGCAAAACACACACATTCTCTTGCCTCTCATGCTAATGGGGGACTGTATAAAGAAAGTCAGGGAATGAATGAACTGGGTAAGACCCCATCGGCAAGAAGCCCAGGACACTGAAGGACCGATGGGATGGTACTGGATCCATGGTGGTGATTATCTTCTGCTTAGTGTCTGTCTCCTACTCCCTTTATCTCACTCTTTCTGTCTTTCTCTCTTGTCTCCCTATACAAACAATTTTACAAAAAAAAAAAAAAAAAAGCTGGAATTGTTGTACCACTGGTACCTTAATTTGGGCAGAGAACTTTAACATTGAATTGTAACAGCCATTAATCTGAGAACACCTAAAAATACTTGCAGGACAGAGTGCTTCAAGGTCTTCCATGCTGTACAATTTGTTGTACAACAGATGCCAATTTACAAGACTACTTTGCATTGTCTACCTAAGTTAAACCAATGATATATAATTAAAAACAAGGAGCAATAATCTTCAAGTTCTTTCTGGCCCTTTATTAATCCCTGACCAAGACTAATGTAATTTTCAAAAAAATGAAATTTTGTGATTAAAAGTGGCCCAGATACTCTAGTCACATTTGCCTGAAAATTCATGGTTTGTGATAGAATAATTATTGGTCCCAGAAATTGGGATAAAAATACAATGTGAGATCAGCCTTGCTGATGTCCTAGAGAACATGAATCTGTTAGAGAACATCCTTGGCATACACATGCCTTAATGACTCAGTTAGGGCTCACATCTCTGAAACCAAAGATAGAATTGGCAGAACTGTCTTAGCTATATTCTTTCCCTACCCAAATCCAAGATGTAAGGAAATAGAAGAGAAAAGCCAATGTTGCCACAAAAGAAAAGTCCTAGCAAGTCCTTCACTTCAGTGGTGAGCAAAGACAGAAAATTTATTATACTACAAGGTAGCGCGTATATCCATGATTACTGACTACAACAGTAAAGCAAAATGATGATTTGATCCACCCTTTGAGCAGCTATAAACAGAGATACCAATTTATTTCATTGTTATGAGACATTGTTATGAGCCTAAAATTCCCTAGCTGGTGTGAGGGAAGCCACAGGTAGCATTTTGCATCTGTCTCTTAGAATTCTTGCAGTATTTTTATCAAGCCTGATTTTCAGTGCAGTTCATGCCTGTTTTACCTACCTGTAGCCACACATCTCTGTATCCATGAGTGTGTGCACCTGCCATTGCCATCAATGCCACACTCAGAGGTGGAATTACAAAGCCAGCCTGAAGGTTGTGTTACTGTGTGCCGCTGACCCACCAGCTGATGTGAAGACATTATTCCCAGAGCACCTGTTGCACAGTCCTGAAAATCTGCCCCAGAGTACCTGCCCTACAGTCCTGAAAATCTGCCCCAGAGTCCCTGCCCTACAAAAGGGAGGGCATTGTTTTACTCTCTACGGCAAAGTCCTGAGCATTTAAAATTTTACTAGAATTTCTGCTATAAAAATCAGTCAGGGCCTGCCATTAGGCTGTAATTCCTCTGAGGACAAGGGCCATGTATTTATTTCATGTGTCTGCAGTACCTAAGTATTTGTTATTGCTACGTAATGTCTCATGATTGACCGTGTAGCTACCATACATGTAGGTGAGTTTATGAGTGGCAAATGATTGCCTCTGAAATAATGAAACCCCAAATCAATGTGACACTTCCAGATTAATTAAATGTCCAATCAGTCATTTTCCTCTCTGTACCAGGTCGAGTGTTCTTTGGAACAGTATGCACAGATCTGTTCAGCTATCAGATGAATTCCATTCCTCTTTCAAAGCTAGTGAGTATAATACTGAAAAAAGAACCTGAATCCCAGCTGAGATAAAAAACATGCTGCAAAAAACTGGACCAGTGAAACAGCACTTATCTTTTACATTCTAAATTAATTTCATACTAAAATGAATATACTCAGGTGGGCAAAATAACAGGATCTAGGCATTTTTGTCCCTGAGTGAACAGTGACTCAGTAATGATCCTGCTTTCATCTGAGGCACAGATAAATCTGTAGCTGATGCTATGCAACGTAGATAGCTGAGTCAGAAATAAGGATCTGTATTTTGCAGCCAGAAGCTGATGAGATCACACTAGCATGCAAGGACAAGTTTCAAAATATCACATAACTTTAGTACCACAAAGAAAAAATTGAGAAATGCCTTCCAGGCAGCTCTACATTCAAATGAGCTGGTCAATACTAGTATTTAAACACAGCTGTGCAGAAGCTTGTGTTAACTTTAGCCTAAGCCTTTGGTTCACATCATATTTGCACTCAAGTGAAATCATGGTCATCCATTTAAAAAAAAATAAGCAGGCATATTTGTACGGCATAATAATGTGAGCAAAAATACTGACCTTAGCTTAGTTATACAGTACCCATTACTTACCATGAAACATAAGGAGTGTTATAAACGATCATACAAAACCACATATAACAACTTCCAAGTGAAAAAAGGGAAGTTTACATTCCAACTATACTACACAGAGCACCTAAATTTTAAGCACTTATGTAGCATTTATGCACAAGAATTACCTGAATAGAAAAACAATTTCCAGAAGTTGAATTTATCAAAGTGTCAGCAATTTTAGTATAACTACATGATCTGTGGAGAGAGGGAATGCCCTTTAGAATTGACCTAAGCTGCTGTGTCAAACACTGGGCTTTTGGTAGTGAGGAGAGTTAACTTCATTTGACAGCAATTGGGTTGCTGGATTAATGTTCCTCCCCATCACTTGTCATTGACCGCAACTCTTTTGATGCAACCATTCTTAACTCAGAACCTCTGCTTTTAGTCATCCTCTCCCAAGGAGGGGATGGGGGAAGAGAGCAATTTAAGTGGGACTTGATTTCCCAGCTGTGTTTTAAACCAGCACTACCATGTAGAATAATAATTTTCTTCTTGAGAATTATTGTTTTACACAGATGGACAGGACAGCTTTGAGCAAGTCCTTTGATTTGTGAAGTCGTTCGTTACAGGTAATTTCTACTTGTTTTATGTGCTGACGATTTTAGCTTCTGATCAGGCCTTGCAGTTCCTAAAGTGGGCACCAGTGACAGGCAAAACTTGCTACAGACTGAGCTCACAGCAGTCACCCACGAATGGGCGCTGGGCAGCCCGCACTTTGCACAGAACGAGATTAAATGGGGACGATTCGTGTCGCGTCCCGTTTGTGCCGATGCTGCCACGCTCAGTGCCAGCGCCTCGACAGGGCCCCGGGCCGGCCGGGCCCCGCCGGGCAGCGCCGCGCTCCGCCCGCCGAGCGGCAGCAGCGGCCCGGGGCCGGGGCAGCTTCGCGCTGGGCCGGCATCGGCCGGGCCGGGCCGGGCCGGGCCCGCTGCCTGCTGCGGCGCTCCGCTCTGGCTGGCGCCACATCCCGGTCTGCTCACGGGCAGTCTGAAGGCAGGAGCTGCCGGGAGCGCCACTGCCAGCCCGCCGGGCCGCGCTCCTGACGGTGTGTGAGCAGCACCGGCCGCCTGCTGCGACACTGTAGTGCATCATAGGAGAAGCGAAGGCGGGCTTGGGCAGCGTGAGGCACCGTCACCTCGTGTCCCGCCCTGTCGGTCCTCGCTACACGTCCCGGGTTAGCCGGTGCGAAGTGTGGCGCTGGAATTCGGGGAGCCCAGCCTGGAATTTGGGGAGCAGTCTGGGATTTCGGTAGTAGTCTGGAATTTGGGGAGCAGGCTGGGATTTGGGGACAGTCTGGAATTTCGGGAGCAGCCTGGGATTTTGGGAGCAGCCTGGGATTTGGGGAGCAGCCTGGGATATGGGGAGCAGTCTGGGATTTGGGGAGAGTCTGGAATTTCGGGAGCAGCCTGAGATTTGGGGAGCAGTCTGGGATTTCGGGAGCAGTCTGGGATTTGGGGAACAGCCTGGGATTGGGGAGCAGCCTGGGTAGCCCATGTCGTACTGGGATGAGCATACCCCATGGCACAGCCAAGCGTGTGGGCTGAGATGTGGGGCCCGGGGAGATCTAATCGGGTTGTGAGCTGCAAGCAAGGAGAAGATTAATGCGGATTTGAACTCCCTGCGGAGGGAATTGGAGGGGGCGTGTTCAGGCGTTTGCAGTGTGTTTGTATGTGGTATAAGCTTTCCTCCCCCGCATATGCACGTTGGATTTAATAGCACAAAGGTAGAACTTTGCCTTCGCCTTTCAGAGGAACTTCTCATCACAACAGGGGCGTCATCACTGATACAGCTCCATGCAGTCACAAGACCCAGTGCAATAGAGACAGAACATAAACCACATTTATATTCATATCTGAACGACAGTAATAATGCAGGCAGAGACAGGCAAATCCAGCAGAGATTGTACCTTCTGGATATGCAGTGTTTTTCAGCTCCATTGTTTTTGGGGTCTTCTTGGGTAAGCCCTATTATGCCATTTTCCTGTAGCCCTTCAGATGCCCTCTCCTCCTCAGTACGCCCTGTGCTAGGCACACTGTATTAAAGTAGTTAAATTTCCGTGATGCAAACAAAAACAAACCTTGTAAGCCTTGTCAGAGGCAGAAGAAAGACTCACTGGTGTTAGATGGCAGGATTTAAAATGCAAAGCCTAAATCAGCAGAAGAGCTTGCAAGGTTTTCTCCTACAGGTTGAAGGACCAAAAAGTCATGGACTTGTGGTTCTGAAACTCCTGTTTAAGGTCCAGCAGGGCCAGGCTACCAGGTCTGGTATGGCATATTCTCTGCTGTGTATCAGTGAGTAAATGAGAGACAGTTTTATCTGTCACACATATTTAAGTCCTTTTATCTGAGGAAAGAAAAAGGGAATAAAGATGAACCCCCAAACAATGGAGGAATTATTTCTATTAGATAAGTCATATTTTCTCTAACTTTGGGAATAATTCTGAGTCAACATCCCTTTGCCACAATACAGATTGGTTTAAAATTTATCTGACTTGAGGAGGGGCCCTAGTAAAGCTTAAGGCCTAGAAAGTGCTTCTGTCCAGTTGCTCCCTGGAAGACCCCAGCAGCAGTGGCAGGTGATTACAGAAGTTTCCTTCATGGGACCTCTGCGCAGCCACAGAAGAAACACTCCAGTCTGCTTCCATTTGCCATGTCTCTCAGGGTGGGCAGGAGGAAAACCAGAGAGAGCTAGGCTGCACCTGGCACTGGCCAAGCCACTATTTTTCACTGTCATCAGAGGTAAACAGTAACATTGCCTTAGAACTCAAGACTTGGTTTTTTTTTTTTCCTAGAATTGTTGCATTTGATGACAATTATTTAGCATGATTTCTTGTATGACTTTTTACCCTGTACAATGTCTTCCCTACCTCCCTTAAATCTGTGGTTTTTTGCCTCATTGAGTTTATTATTACTGTTTCTCCTTCCTTTGTTTATCAAAATAGAAAGTAGGTTATGTTATGCTTGGATTATCTGGTCTGATCTACTCTGTATACCAACAGTTTTTGAAAGTGCGCCCAAGATAATTAATACTTGTTGAAGTCAAGGTGAAGTCTGTGAGTGACTGAATATGAACACATATATGTTTGTATTGATAGAAGTCATCTGATGCATTATTTTATCTATGTGTTGCTTAGTTTTCAAGTTATGTGGGAGGCCTAGAAAGTGAAGCTGCTGTAACTGTGACTAGGTATATCTTTGCATTCTTTGCACTGTCGTTGGCATTTTACGGAGAAAATACTTTCTTTTTGTATCTGCATATTGTTGTGGGTTTTTCTTCTGCTAGCATCAATTTGTGTTGAATTTTCTTACAGATTTTGTGTGAATAAAACTAGGTTTATATTCCAGTGCACTGATGTTTCCTTGGATTTTCACAAAACTTTTATGCTCAAGTATTGATATTTGTTTCCTTGTTAAGCTTAAAAATGTGCAAGAAAACAAAAGATATTAAATAAGTGGAGGAAAAGCAGCCAGCAAAATAAAACAAGTACAGCAGGACATAGTGAAATAATTAACCCTAAGTTCATGAAACTGAGGTTTAACAAAGGCTTGCAGGCAGCCTGCCTAATAGCAGTTATATAATAGCAATAATTTGTTACTTTTCTGCAGAGCCCTTCTTAACCCCGTTCTCCCCCGTGATAAAATGTTTAGCACACCTAGTACTGTGCTGCAGGGGCTTGAGCACATGAGCTTATTGTTTTGCTGTTTATACCTCCCTTTCCCAAATGCCTGGAATTTCTGGTTCCCCAGCAACCCCAGGGGCATCCAAATCCTGTACTTTGCACAATGCAATAAAGTCTGCATGGTCTGGAGTGGGTTTAGGGATGAAAAGTCATTGTACTTTAACCTGCAAAAAAGAAACCCAAAAAAAACCCCAAGGAGTGAAACCTGCAGACTGTAGTACCTGAATTTCATAAGAGTGAGTCATGGGGAGCATTTCAGTCATGGTGATTTATGAATTTGGAACCACTTATCGACTCTGTCTTGCTGCTATTTATCCTGTCTTCCCAGACATTATCCATGCAACACAAGACTGTGATCCCTGATAACTGTAGTAAGGAAAACTGAAATATTAAACAGACTTATCATGGTCTGAGATTTTCTGCATCCACTGTTTCTCACCCGTTTTAGAAAATTATTGCCTTCACCTACACAGGGCTTATTAATGTAAAATTGCAACAATTATGGTGTTATAATGCAGTGTTTGCATAATGTAGGAAGGGCTTGGCTGCTGATTTTTTTTCCCTTTCTGGTAGGGAAGTATGTTTATTAGAGGGGCATCAGCAGTGTTAGGAAAGGAAAAGCAGCATGGGAAGGTACTTAGCTGTCTTTTCCTCATAGTTAAACTAAGTGTTCCATTTGGCAAGCAGTAACCTTCATGACAATAGCCATTAACTGTGCTGCCATCTCTTCGGTGCCAAAACTTTTTGTACAGAAATGTAGACATGTTTTGTGAAAGCAGGAGATTTGACTCTATTAACACTACATCTTAGGGAGCTTTCACAGTCTTGTGGTTCTTCCTCCCCCAGATCATCTCAAATTTCAGTCCTGCCCTACAAAAGTTGTAAGATGTCCATTTTGGAGCATAATGTTGGAAAAAACTTCTTAAGTAAATTGTTCCTGGTTAGATGTATAATGATCTGACATGATTGCATGCTGCTGTTCCGAAACATCCTCTTCTCAAAATCAGATTTTCCAGAGACTGATTATGAGAGAGTTTAAGGCTCCATGCTTTGGATAGGACCTTACCAAAAAGCTGTCAAAGGGGCTCGTGATGTGTGGAAAAGACACACTTTTGAGTGACATCCTTAACCTCATCTTGCTGCAGGTTGAACTGCTAAGGTCATTGATAAAGCAACCTGCAGATACCCACCTGCACCTGATGTTGTAAGACCATGACACAGTGATGCCTGGAACTTCTGCTAATGTGACCCTTCCAGGGCCATCCATCAGCCTGTGAGAAATCTAGTGTGCTTCCACCATCAAGGAGTTTCAGGGACTGTTCTTTGATTTAAGAGGACAAGAATTAATATTAATGATGAAAGTCTTTTGATAAAAAAAAAATAAGACTAACCAGCAGTGTCATATGTCTATACAGTTTTCATAAAACATAAAACAGCAGTGCAGGGGAAAATGAATACAAGTTTGTAGAAGCACTGGAAGACACAGGAATGTGAATAGTCTGCTTGGTCCTGGTTACTTCTCTCTCTACTACACTTTACTTTAGAAGTTATGGGAGAAAAAGAAGGTAAGCTTTAGTTTTCTAACTCGGTTATATTCTCATAAGATTATTTTTCTAATTCAGGTGTTACTATCCGATAAGGATTAGTCTGCTCGTTCTGCTGCTATCACTGCAGATATATAAAGGCGTTGAAATCTTAGTTGTGGGGTTGGAGTATAGATGTCATTAACAATAAAACAGCTTGTGATGCAGACAAGTCTTTTATTGGAAGAGTCTAGATGTCCACCAGAAGAGTCAAATACTGGATGTGCACTATGGAAGATGTAAGGGACAAAAGAGGTAGAAATAGCACATTTAGTTTGAACAGAGCTCTTCAGGAAGCAGTCAGGAAGATCAAAGGACAAGCTAAGATGCTTGAAAAATAAGGCATGAATTGATATTGTCAGAAATCCATCAAATCACAATGAAAAACAGAGCAAGATGAATTGCTGAATATTTGCAGATAGAGAGAAAGCCTGGATAAGTTCCATGAATTAGCCAGAGAAGTAGACTCAAAGTGAGAAAGGAAAGAGAGGCATTCTTAAAGGACAGAGATAACATTATAGTGGAGATTTTGGAGAAAGGAAAATGTCAACTCCAAAACTGGCCCTTCTGGATAGTATTATTAAGATAAGGCACATCAAAAAGATTGACTCGAGTGGACCAAGACAGAGACTGAGATGCTTCAAAAGAAATGTGGATATATTGGGGGAAAATAGTGTTTACTGAAATAACCATAACTTATAAAGAGAAGAAACTTGGATTAAAGAATAATATTAATAAAAAATTACAAGTAATAATACCGGCATTTAGTTCATGAATTCTGAAAACTAAAGTAGGAGCCATTTAGGAGAAAATGTAAATAATGTTATATTGTGTGTCTATACTATTACTTTAATCATCCTGACTTTTACGTTAAGAACACTTATGATAGAAAAACTTGTTCATCTCCTGTACAAATATTAGCATAAAATAGATGTCTCAGATCAATATCACATCCACAAGCCATTAAATAGCTTGTAATCAAACAAAATATTTTGTTTGTTTCAAAGCCAATCCCATGCAGTCAAGTTTATTTTGTGTCTTACTAACACTGAAGGATACCCTGTCATCTCTTATCTATCTTCTCAAGTAAAAATAATTCCTTTTTAATTAGGTCATTGCAGCCATGTGCTGCTCTTATTATATAGACTCTTCCTGGTATATAATGATGGATAAATACAGCATAGCATTTAAGGAGGTTTGATGCTGGCATGGATACATTAATATGCAGGCTGTAGAGCAGGTAGAGACAATAGACTTTGATAATACAAATTCCTTTCCTGTCCCAGTTCTGACCAAACCTAAGGCTGGCAGATAAGTTAGGGTCATTTTTACCAATACTGCCAGGCTAGAGGACACAAATTGATATGAAAGGCCTACACTGAAGCCATTGAATAAAATCTACTTTTCAAGTCTGTCATCATTCAGTCCTTAGAATTTTAACAAAGATCAAGATATGATTATCCCATATACATAATTCTGAGCTATCCATAGTTACTACCTTATTCTTTTGTAAGGTAAAGTCAGACAAGAGAAGTGGAAGGGATTTAAGAGTGATGTTGGTTGTTGTTCACCTGGAAAGGAGGGTGATTTTTTTCAGAGAAGATTCCGTTTGTTTATAAGTTAAAGGAGTTTATTGGCAAAAACTATACAGCTAATGCATAAAAATGTCATCAAACAGAAAGTCAAAAAAATGTTGAATTAAGTGTCATTTAAATTTAGGTTTATTCTGATAAAACTATTTTAAGAGCTATCTTAAAACACCTTCTTTATAAGACTGTTTAAATTCTGAAATGTCACTGTATGTTTTTGCCATTAATAAAGTTAAGACCAAGTTTTCATTATGTAAGAGTCATATTAAAAAATCCATGGATTTTGAACTTGGCTCTATTGCAATTTTTTTGATAGGAACAATTACAGATTCTTCTAAAGACTGTTGATTATTGGTGTGTGTCTGAGGCTGCCTCTGGAATGTTACTGTAACTGGACAAATTATATTATTGAAAAAATAGTAATTTGCTAGTGAAGTTCCATGTAGGTGCTGTCCAGAGTGACTTTCAGTTTTGTAGTAGCTTCTTGGGTCTGGAATAGTTCTGCTACAGGTGAATCTCGTGTAACCTTTTCCCCAGAACCTGTATTGTGGGAAAATGTCAGACTGTTGTACATCATTTGAACAGTCATGAGGCAGAGAGGGTGAGTTAACAAGGTCAGGGAGTGTACAGCTGACTGTGCCAGCCTATATGCAATAAACACCCTGGGTTGCACAACTTGGAGTGGTGTTCAGAGCTCTTCGGTTGTAGCTGTTGTTTCTGCCAACACTATTGATCAGTCCTTTGCCTGTGTGCACTCCAGTCCAAAATAAAGCTATTCCTGCCCAGAGGGGCTTTTTTCTTATCCCAGTCTTATCCCAGCATATAATTGATATGAATTGATGTTAACCACACCTAGTCAGTTGTCTTTTGGGATAGAGATGGCTGTAATTTGGCATATAAGTTCCATTAACTTGCCACACATTCAGGCACAGCTCCCACCCTAGAGGAGTATGCCGTTTGACTGACAGGGGTTCTGTGCTAGTGTAGGATCTCATGAGTAGCCCCTAGCTGCTGGAAGAAGTGAGCTGGTACAAGCTGATGAATCCAGCTAGTCACACCATCGGTTGGTGTACATGCAGCAAGCGCAGCCTGGCTCTGCTCACAGTGAGAAGCTGCTGTCATGTGTGAACTATCCCCAGAGTTCTTCCTTTCCTCAGCTTCTCAGCGGATCTGGTACTTGTCTCATGACAAAATGAAGCTTTGGGTTGTGGCTCACCAGTTCTTGGCTCTGGCTTTTACCAGCTACGGGTCTTCTTTTCATGTTCTTTGTTTCCCTGTCTAGAGCTGCTTAGTCCTTCACACCTCAAACTGTGTTGTGAGTTCCGCCCATCATGGTGGAACTATTATCAATAACATCTTGATGATAATGCAGTCAATGTGTTGCAAGACTTCATCACAGATCAGCTTGTTTTATCGCCTTACAAATTAGCCCATATTGGTTTTGAGAAGTCATCTTTTGTTAAATAGCCAGGTTTTTGCTTGTCTGGCAGAGAAGTGGGTACAAGAGCTTGGTACAGCTTTACTCTAGCAGAAAGCTTGATCCTGTGTTGACCATATAGTTACTGTGAAAATTCATCAGAAATGATGGGTTTTTCTTTTTCTCAGAGATCACTTGTGTGTCTCTAATGTCTCTAAATTAAGCAGATTAATGACTTAAAACTTGGTTCTGTTCATGGATACAAAATGAAAGTTACACTTTTTTCCAGAGCTTTCTGATAAACAGCCTTAGCAATTTGTTGAGAAGTGTTCAGTAAGTAAATCATTAGCATCAAGAGTTCCTATTAATCCCTCTACAAAGGTGTATGAAAAAGCCCCGACTTCTGCAATCTAAATTGAGTCTGAGGACGTATTTTGGAGGTTACAGATCATCATGCCTCATGGCCTAAGCAAGACAAGCAGGACATGCTTCAAGATGCATCTTGTTTTAATGTTCCATATAAAAACAAAGTGCTTGGAAAGGCTTGATTGACCTTTACCTTGCATTTCATCATGGACATACTTCAAAATTAAGAACTGCTCTAGGACAGGAGAGACTTTCCAGGAATCTTCAAAGTCTGGGTTTCTGATTGCATCAGAGGTTTTAATAAACTCATTGAAGCAATGTAAATGTCTTAAGTTTTACTTCTTCCTTTTCCTCTCTTTCTAAGGTGATAAATGCTATAAAAAATTCTATTGTTTGCCTGAAAACTGCTTTTTGATTTCTTAAAATAAGAACTGGCAGTGTATGAATACTGTTAACACTGATGCTCTACCAGGAAGTCTTTCGTGTCATACAACTTGATCTGGATTCAGTGACAAACGGCTTTTAATCCAGTTTGTGAGCAGGTATGTCTGACCAAGATAACAAGTCTGATAAGTGCTTGTTTCCTTTTCAAATAGAAGCTGACTGGCCTTATTACTGCTGGCAAATCAGTTTGGATGCTTCCACTTCATACTGTCAAACCTGTGTCAAATGACAAGCCCCATCTGAGCTATTTCTTCAAATAAAATACAGTCTCTACGACTTAGTACAGTCAGCCTCACTAGCTATTTTTAGTCAGCACAGCAGCTATGCCCGTTGCCCTTCAGTGTTACTTTGCATTCAAGATAGAAATTTCAGATGGTAGCTGTAACTGACTGCAATAATGCTTGGTTTTGACCACAGCAAAAGAAAAAAAGTATTCAGCAGATACAGGATATGATGTCTTTCAGGAAAACATGCGATTCTTAGAAGTTTACCTAGTAGTCGTAATTCCCAATTGCAAGTTTTCTGTACAAGCACAGAAAAGCACTGTTGCCTTTTTATTATTTTTTTTTTAGAGTATGTGTTCTAGGCTGGCTGTACACAGCTTTATCCTCACATTACCACCCTTCTGCCTGCATCCCTTTCTACAGCATTTGTCCCCAGCACTGGCAACTGCAACACATCACTGACACTGAAAGAGCTACAACAGCTTATACAGCACCACTATGGATCTTTTTCTGGGTCAATACATCACTGTGCTAAGTGTCTTCACTTCTGTGAACTTATTATTTAGGGGTTTTCACCATTTTTGTAACCCACAATTTGCATGTTAAAATTAAACTTATTCAAAAAATGTCAGCTGTGCTTTCTGACAAACCCACATACATAAAGTGGTCAGCCAAGCCTGTTTCCCAGGGAATTGCTGACAGACAAAATCACAGCTACCAAAATCATGATCTTGGTAAAATCAGCTTTTGTAAGCAACTCTTTCTGCTCTAAACTTTGGCAATGAGATGTAATTAATTTCTATGTCTAAATTCAGTTTGAGTTCCATTTTTTGAAGAATATTCAGCTCAAAACAAGTGGTGGGAAAGAGATTATATCCTGCTGCCAGTCCGATATAGAAAGCCATTTAGAATTTAAAGGCCAACATCATTTCTATAATGCTTTGATATAAGAGGTGGTAGCTGCTCATCATTATTTGGAGTTGTTACCTGTAATAGCAGACAATTTGGTACACAATGAGCAGTTATTTGTAGCTTTTGAAAGGTTTTTTACAATGAGCTGCATAATCAAACCAGTTTTGTGTAGTGTATCAGTCCTGGGAAAATATTAATCCGATCAGAATCCTTAAGAAGGCTGACTAATGCTAATGCTTACTGAATAGAAGTTTTCGGAGTTGCATGCAAGAAACACCACAAAAAAATGAAGAAATACAAAAATAGTAGTTACATTACTGAACTTTGCTTTCTGCATTGAAAAGTCAATTTTGTGAGCTATGCAATACATCAGAATACGATAAATTAGAAGTATTCAGGTGACACTGCAATTTTAAATTTTGATTACTTTAGAGCAATCCAAATTCAAAGCATCTACTTTCTATTCATTCTTGTTGAAGACCAAGTCCTGCATTCCACCTGCACATAGTGTCTTCCTCTAGCTGTAAAGTGGACATGAATTTGGATTCTTAATTTTCCTCCATTTTCTACTTCTTCTGAAAAAGAAAAATGTACAGCTTGGACAGATATGAAAAAGAAAAGGAACTCTGTAGTAGCATTTTACAATCCATGACTTTGTAAAGTGTCTAAAACTCTGATGAGCTTCTAACAATAATCTTTATTTTTAATGGGTGCTAACCCACATGCCCAAAGTAAAGCATCTTAAAATGCTAAAAACATAAAAAGTTGTGAACTGTTATTTTTTTCTAGATTGTCCTATGCTTTTTGAAAATACTGTCACCCCACTGCTTGTCTCAGAAGAAAATTACCATTTTCCTCTAATAGCAGGAGCTAGCCAATTTCACTTTACCTAAAGCCATCTTTTCCAAAGAAAATCTATGGCAAAGCTAAGTTCTGTCACTGGTGTTTTTTAATAATTTGTAGGGAGTGTTGCAGGGTGACACTAATATTTTCAGTTACCCTGGTTGTTTTCAAAGTTGTTGCATCCTAAGCAAGTAGAAGAGCTATTCTATGAAATCCACTCTAGGATGGAAAAGCATGTAGAAGATTTTCACAGAAAGGAGTAGAGTGGAGAGCAGACAATATCCATTCCAACACAAAGCCTTAAACATGGCTGGGATAACCAGTGGTGTTATCCACTAACACAAGCTGAAGTTTTCAGTGACTTTCTGACTAAAAACTGGTCCAGCCAGCTCTGTACTTCTTTTTCTTTTCACATCACTTCAGGCTTTAATCTGCAGAGGACATTCTGGGGTCAAGCTCTGACATGAGTGGGAGATGAAGTATTATCCCCAGTTTAAACTGTTTGCAAGATAACATATCTGAAATAGTCACCCTGGTACTTTGTGTCAAGGAGTGAAGAAGCTATCAGCAACTCTGCAGGTCAACATTCAGAAAACTGACATGAAAGAACCTTTTCTTTATTTTTTCAGTCTGTGCTGAAAACAGTTTAGCTAGTCCTACAAGGCTGGTTTTACAGTTTGCTTTGATTGCATATGCCAGTGAAAAGGTTGAACTGATCTGAACTTTGTGAGATGGATAGCAGCTGTTGCACTAAGCTGTTTAAACCCACCAATTTGGGCTTAAACCTTGGCTGAGTAAATACAAAGCCTTAACCATACATAGTACCCATAATGAGCTTTCCTCTTTCAATTTCTGTGAATAGAAATTATTTTTAAATCAACAATATTTTACTGCCAGATTTCCCAATACCAAATTTTCCATTGCCAGATACTGAAGTATCTTAAAAAAAAAAAAAAGCAGGTGAGTTTATTTTCATTTTTCGTGAGTGAAATTACTGTTCATCACTGCTGAATGCAGTACAGCTCTCTCCTCCCTAAAAAAAAGTTTAAAAAAGCCTAGCATTGGAATAATGCAAAAATCTGAAAAATTATATCTTTGTGTATGTGTGTGCATGCCTAATACATCTCTGGGAGAGGAGAAAGGAAGATAAAGTGGATGAAAAGAAATGTAAACAAAACCAGCCTATGATAGTGTGTGCACTTCCAGTTGGTTTCTGTAGCCTTTAAAGTCCAAAAATCAGTATATGCATATAATAGGAAAAGTTCCAAAGTATTCTTTCTGAAGTCACAAGGTTGTTGCCTTATCACTGAGTAAGGCATCTAATGCTGACAAAAGTAGGACAATAATGCTAATTTTTTTACCCAGGTAGAAAAGAATCAGTGAGCAGTTAATAGTGTAGAGAAAGAAACATTAGTTCTGAGACATAAGCTTGTTACAATTCAGAATTATACTCAACCCTATAAAATCTGAAGGTCCTTTGCCCAATATTTCAGCCCATCACAGAATTTCAGAGGGAATACAGAACTTTTCATTTAGTGGCAGCTTGATGTAGAAATGTATAGCAAAAAGATTTCTCAGTATCTTACTGTAAGTATTTCCTAGACAGAAATGTACACAAAACAACAGATATTTTGTCAAAATAAAACTCAACTATTTTCCCAGGAACCCAAAAAGAGATATGCATTATGTGACTATTTAATTGCTTAATTAAGTATTTGCAAACCTTGGCAGGTTTCATTGCTGCTTTTAAACCTCCAATTCAGTAACAGATTCACACAGCTGCTAAGATTGTCCAGTTCAATTAGCAGTATTTCATTAGAACCAGAGGCCTCGGGTGTAGGCCTTGGATCAAAGTTTAGGGTTTGTATCCATCCTTCTTCTTCACGCCCATTGATGGCAAAAGACATAGATTCGTGTGAAGGGCTTTTGGGCAAAGCCAGGTGAAGGTCTTTTGTTACTAAGTGGGTTCTGCTATTTCCTGCTTGTCTGGTTGTGAAACTTTAGCAAGATAAACTAAAACAAAAAAACAAACCAAATATTTATTCCCTTTTGACACAACATTTGGGAGCTCTGCACAGTGCAGTCATTGGTGTTCAGCCACCATCTAACTCCCATCCTGAGGGCAACTGAGAGCTCCTGTGGGAGCTCTCCTTGGTCACTGCTCATAGTCTGTCTGTGTGCTTAGCACTGCTTTTCCCAACCCACAAGAATTTTCATTACACTGTCTGTAGCTGGAGTAGAAACTTCTTTCAAAGGGTAAAAGAGGAGCTTGTCACCATTCCCTTGTACCCTGAGAAGCAGCATTCCTGTGTTCAAAGTAAGAGCTTTGTGTAGGATCTCATGTAAAGTAAATCTCAGAATGCCCATTACACGGATATCTGGTTAAATACTATTTTCAGTGCCTTCAATTTACACATTCAGCAAACAACAGCAAAGCATGGCATTCTCTCTAATAAAAAAATAGAATGCCTCACAGTGTGCTGTGTGGTTTTGTTTGATTTGTTTAATTTGAAATTAGGAAGTTGTCACAGAAGTTCAAATCTCATTTCTTCCTAAATTTTACATTTTTACCTGCAATAAAGGTAAAGGCGATATGGCTGCTTGATTTTGGTGGGTTTTTTAAGTTAAGGTGATTTAATTGATCTACATTTAGCAGGATAGATGGCATTAATAAACTCATCAGAGAACCCAACAGAATTACATACATACAATTATTTATGTATATGAACATTTGTATGGTAATAGTTGACACCAAGGTAAATACTAAATTTTCTCACAAATCTATTTTCTGCTACTTCTTTCAGCTATACTTAGAGGTAAGGTTCAATCCTTTTCCCATAGCTATCTCTTAGCATGTGTAATTAGGTACTCCTCTTTTTTTGTTTCCATTTCTCTCTTCTTTAGCTCCATTTCATAAACTGATTTCCTACCTTTTCTTTTGTTTTTGGAAAGATACAGAAGTTTACTTTGGAACTTTCTGTTCTGTCTTTTGGGAATTCCCTTCTCACTCACACTGCACTCATTTTAATGTTTCTAAAGCTGTAATATTTGGTGAGTCCAAATATGAGTATGTACTACATGAACTATTTTTCACTACAGCAGAGGAAAGCCTTTCATTTTCATCAGTCAGTGTACCAGGACAATAAATATGTTTTATGTTCTAGCCAAATGTAACTTTTTGCTTCCAGAAGTTACTGAGGACATCAAAAGCAAGAACCTTCTGGATTCTAGTAACTTTTTAAAAGAGGAATCTATAACTTGTTGACTTTGGTGGGCATGAATTCTAGAGTTAACATTATCTTCTCTATCTAACAAATGGTGCTGGCACCTCTTGGCAGAGGAACAGTGAATGACTTCCCTATGACCAGCTGGAAGCTGATGGCTTTGATTATTTTCTAAACCAGTTTTAAATGCTTTGTATATGCAGTGTCAGACTGGCAAGCTGCTGCTGCCGCCGTTGCCTTACCATACTCTCATGTGCCTCCTGGTAACAGACTTCCAGTAGGAGTTGATGTAAGTTTACCAGCAACAATGCCAGTTGCAGGAGGCAGAGGTTTTCAAAACATTATGGAGTGTATTTGCAGAAAGTTACGTAGTGAGAAGTCAGGATGATGACCAGAGACACATTCATGTGTGAGAAGGAAGGCACACTATCACATGAATAAGGAAACAGCACGTGAAACTGTACAGAGCAGACACCTAAAGGCCAGGCTGTGAGACAGTTCAAAACATCATGGCAGCTAGTGAACCAATACATTAGCCTGGTCTGAGAAGGCACATACACAGAGATTTCCTTAAATATGCAGCACTTGACTAAAAAGCCCTAATTGACATTAATTTTACACTGCACAGGGCTTTATCACGTGGATGTAATTTCACTGAATGGTGACAAACAGCTTTTGTCTGGAAACTAAAGTTTATTCATGCAGTCAAGCTTGTTCATTTTTACAGCAGAGATTACTTAAAGGTGGTACATTTCAAAGTTTATATGTATATTTCAAAATGCATTGAAGTGGCTTGTATCAGCAATAGTTAGAAGTCAGCAAGAGAGGCAGTCAGGCTTTTCCCACTACACTGACATGTCATGAAGCTTGTAGCACTTGCATTAGTCTCTCGTTAGAAATTAGTAGCAAACCATCATTTTTGTAATACAAGAAAGGACTCTGACCTGACCGAGGACCAAAAATTACTTTTATTTTCATAACTGCATTTAACTTTCATTTAATTGCTAGAATGAATCAGAACACTGCAAAGTTCTGCATCTTGCTCAGCACTGAACAGTAACATGACTGTTAACGATAAAAGACTGCAAATAGATTTTCAGAGTTGAAAATCTACCATGAAAATTAAAAGGTAGATTCACAACATAATCATTGAGTGCACTTCTGCTGAAAATGTCTAGCAGGTTACAGCCTGTGTGACATGTCATCACTCCTGCAGCCAGAGTGCTACTAATTTACTAAGGAAAAAAAGATTTTGATATGGAAGCATCTGTGCCATTTTCCATCTGTAATGACATTTTCTGTGCTTCACAAGTAACAATAATCACAATAAAAATATATTTCAGGAAATTTCATAAAGCATACACAAACAGGATGTGCCCTTCCTGTGCACAGAGTCAACAACTGTTCTGTGACATGTAAAACTTCAAAACAGAATTCAAGCGGGGCCTAAGTGATGTACAGGCTTTGCACTGTCCTTTGCCCATGAATGAGTACCATAAACAGCATGGAGGTATCTGAGTAAGTGAAGAGTTAGCACTTACTGAAGCTATTGATGCTGCTTCTGTTTGTATTTAATATGATTCAGAAGTACCATCAAATCTAGAAACACCAATTTGTTTACCACATTTGGATGTGATCTGACTCTAAGAAATTGAGGAGAGATGAAGAATAGCATCTGCTTTTATTAGTTTCTAAAAACCTTCACAGTATGTGGCACTGGTAGTGACAGAAAAGGGAGACAAGATTGCACTGGCATCTTTTCTACCCAAAATGTTAATGTCAATCATAAGTAATCAAATGGCTACAGTAATTATCTAATCTGTTCCCTGTATTTTTATTGCTTGAAATGTATTTATAATGCTTCTGTTGCCACAGGATTTGTGAACACATGCTTTAGGAACTGCTCCTGCACATTCTGTACATGCATGTAGGCCTCACTGGTGTGCGTCATTCCACCAGCTTCATCACAACTGGGCAGGGAGAAGCAGCCTCATGAAGCATAGTTTGGATTTCTGTGAGAAGCCTGAACTGCTGCAGGCACTGAGCTGATGTGCATTTTGTCCTTTTGCTGTTGCTAACATGCCTTGCAGCTTCACCCATGTGCAGTGTGATCGATTGTACCGTTTCTAGTATCCACCTTCCTCTCGGGGCTAGCTTATGGCTTTGCCTGAGGCACTGCGTTCTGCCATAAAGCCACAGTCACAGATTATGAGTCTGATGCAGGTGGGAGACAGAAAAGAAAGAGGCTGGAATCAACAAGCCCAACTCAATGCCAGGGTCTCATTAGTCCCTTGGCATGGGCTCAAGCCTGCAAGTACTGCTGAATGATCAAGGAAAATAGGTGTTTGATTTTAAGAGCATGGGACTTTCTATTTGGAGATGTATGTCTGTGTGCTTAGCATGCACCACATTTACCTACTGATAAGAAAATGAAGATTCAAGTAATTAAAAATCCCAGTCCCTTGGTGATGCTGGTGACTTAAAATTTCCCTGGTAAGAACCCTAAGATCTTTTAGGAAGCCTACCATGCCAAACATTGTGTCATGTTTAATCCTGTACTTGTCCTTTATATGGTACTCCTGTTGACGTCAGTGGAAACTTGACTTGTGAGAGTACAGAAGAATCAGGCTGAATGGATTTTTTCAACAGTAAAATTGAATGGAAGGAAACCTTCTGAAAGGTACCAAAATCTTATTCCTTCTTACAACATAAAGAGATGTTTTTTGCTGTGTTCTTCAAGGGTTCTTACCTGTATGGGTTTGTGTATCTCTGTATTTACTGACTGTTGATATACTGGATAGCACAACTGGCAGATTTGAAAGTGACTGATGCAAAGTATCTATAATAATAGAACAAGGAATGACTAATAAATGTGTAACATGCATTTCCATTTGTTGTTCTACATCACACGCCACAGCCATTTCTAAATAACTTCCATGTATACAGTTTTGCCACCACATTTCCATTTTGTGGTCGCTAAACCATATTGAAGCATGCAAATGTGAGGACACACACTGTGTTAATCATTAATAAGCTTTAAATATTTTCTGCTCATACTTGAAAGGGTCTGAGAAATGCCTGTAATTTTTGTAAGCGATTTCCAGTTGGTTACATTTCCTGTTACCCATTACACAAATAGACTTTTCTCCCTCCTTTTACAAATACAAACAAAAGACACAGATTTTACAATGCGGACTGTAAATGATGAAGTCATTCTGGTGTTGTTATTCTAGATTTACAATGACCTCACTGAAAAGAGAACCTAGACCCCCGTGGTTAAATCACAACAGAACAAGATTAAAACCAGATTTGAATAAACCATCTTAATAAGAAAATAGGGTTAAGTTACAATGTTATTTCCGTACCGAAAACTGCTCAGAGCAAGACACAGAAAAGCCTTCGACCAGGACCATCTGCAAGCGCACTGGGCTAGGAGCTGCCCCTCGGGGCCAGCCCGCCCCACCGAAGCGGCACGAGACGGAACGGAGCCGCCGCTGGAAGGGCTGCCGAGGTCCGATCCCTCCTGTCCTGCCACAGAACACCGGAGCGTTGCGCAATAGGAAAACATCTAAAATATGTATTGCACAGTTCTGGTCTCGCTAATCCAGCCTCGAGAGCGGTAGCTGAGCCGCACTCACAGTTAAGCGTGTAATGCCTCAATGATAAGAATTACACGTAAGCGCAGCTCGACCTGCAGCTTCTCCGGAGGCGATCAGGAAAAACGCACTACGGAGCAGTAAGCGGTGACGTGCCCGTTTTTCTGAAGACCCACCACAGCTTCTCTCCGCAACTCTGCCGATCTCCGCCTCCAAAACCTGGCACCTACGACAAACGCTGGCTGCAGGACCCTCGGCACTGCTGAACTGCCCTCTTCCCTCTTTTTCCTCCGCTCCCGGCAGGGAGCAGCACCCGACCGCCCTGCCGCGCCACGCACCCGCACGTACACACAGACACAGACACAAGACACAGACACACAGACACACACACACCGCGGGACACACGGACGCACACCCGCTCCCTCTCTCACACCGCACTCTCGCACCCGCCGCCCGCCCCGCACCGGCTCCCGGCACGCTGCTCGGCCCAGCCGCCGGCACCTCCCAAGGTCACGGCGCCTCACGGCGCCCCGCAGCGCCCGCAGGTGCGCGATGAGCGGAAGGAGGGCGGGAGGGAGCCGGGAGGGAGCCGGGAGGGAGCCCGGCGGGAGCACGGCGGGAGGGAGCCCGGCACCCCTGCCCTGCTGCGGCCGCTCCGAACCGCCTCGCACTACCCGCCTGCCTGCTGGGGGCGCTCTTCACCGGGCCCGCCACAGCTCCGCGGCCGATGGCGGATTATAAGGGACCGCTCTCCCCGCCCCCAGCGGAGTCTCCCTCCGCCCTCGTCCGCACTCCCCACCCCTCCTCTGGCCGAAGAGAAGGGCATGGAGTTGGCGGGAGCCTATAAAAGCCCCTGAGAGCGCGCTGGAGCCACGGTGCTGTGACAGCCTCCGCGGGCAGAGCAGGGCCGCACCATGTCCCACCACTGGGGATACGGCAGCCACGACGGTGAGTGCCCGGCGGTGCAGGACACCTGCCGGCAGGTCTCCGGGAGCCGCGCCCGCTGCTGCCCCGCGGAGCTCTTGTTTGGAGCGGCAGTGAGCTCGGTGGCGCTTTTTTCTCGTAACCTTGAAATGCACCTGCGTCCGGGCAGCCTGTCCGGCGCTCTGCACGCTGTGCCGGAGCATCTCCTGCTTCCCTGCTGACATTCCTTTACTTCGGGAAGGGAACGATGGGCGCTGCTCCACAGAACGGGGTGTCCCCGCGGACTCCCCGGTACAACCCCCGCCTCAGCCGCCGAGGCTGTGCGGCTGCCGGGTGTCTAGGTGCCCAGGTGGGATCTCTGCTCGCCTGTGCTGCTGTTGCCGCCAGCCCACACAAGTGGTACGCAGTTAAAGGCTGATGCTGGTGTTCGAACATCCCGATTTCCAGAGAGAGGGTTTCCGCTTATATCCCCCGAACTTTGTGTCTTTCCCCACTGAGTTGCTTTCCGCTGTCTTACAGGACCCGCTCACTGGCATGAGCACTTTCCCATCGCCAATGGAGAGCGCCAGTCCCCCATTGACATCTGCCGCAAGTCCGCCAAGTACGACTCCTCTCTGAAGCCTCTTAGCTTTAGTTATGATGCCAGCACGGCCAGAAACATCGTCAACAACGGGCACTCTTTCAACGTGGAGTTTGATGATTCTTCCGACAAGTCAGGTGAGACCTCACCTTCGTGTGCAGGAGGGGAATGACAGAAATTGCTACTAGCACTCCTACTAAAATGCATTCTAAATCCGTAAGGGTTTTTTAAGGATGAAAACATACAAAAATATTCTGGCATCTGTAAGGTGAGGATTCAGCAAACAGGAAACTGAGATCCCATTAGAAGAAAACTAAAGCTATATAGGCAGCTAAATTCCAGTGAAGTGAATTGGTTTATTTTTGTATAAATCAGAAGGATTTGGATAAGGGCTTGGCTGTGGAAAGAAAAAAAATTAAGCGTATTTGACAGGAATAATTTTAGGCATAGCTTATCATAAGCTACTGCTCAAATGGTTAAAAGAAGAGGCAAAATACATGGAAGGATTTGGATAAGGGGTTGGCTGTGGAAAGAAAAAAAATTAAGCGTATTTGACAGGAATAATTTTAGGCATAGCTTATCATAAGCTACTGCTCAAATGGTTAAAAGAAGAGGCAAAATACATGGTAGGAAAAATGGCCTTAGAATAGCAAAGGATTACAGTTAACAACTTGAAGTGGAAATAGTTTCTTTGGTTATCAAAATATTATTTCATATTTCTGAAGCCAGTATGCTCCCAGGTTAGTACAGAAACAGATAAATTATTAGAAAATACCTCTTTGTTCTTTTATAAGTCAAAAAAGCATTATCCCTGGCATTTCTTGATGCTGGGCTTTCTAGATAAAGTGTCTGATGGATTCCTACAAAGTTTGCTAGCAGGCAGTCGATCCGCAGTGTCTTGCTGTTCATTGTGCTCTGTGGTGAAATTAAGCACGAAATCCTGAAAAACCTTAGTAATCCTTACTGAAAGGAACGGCCTTTCTGATGGGCAGACTGAATCCAAGCTGTCCTTGCAACGAGGTTTCTGTATGTTGTCTTTGACTGTAGTTTTTCATATGGCTGCATTTGCAGAAGTCATCACCCTGCCACAATGAATGTGCCTTTATCTTTAATTTGGACAACAAAAACAATCCTGTTGTAAGTCACTAGCTTCTCTATACACTGCCTGATTTAACTTGCTTGAGCAAGTGTCCTATTTTTCCTAAGTGCTTTGTTGGGTATGTCATTTAGGGAATGGTGCTGAAACCAAATGATCCGTGCCTACTAAAAATACAAGGTTTTTGTAACTAATGTAATACAGCAGTATATCAGACATTTAGCAGTGCTTTTAGAATTTGACTTCATATTTTAACTATATTTTTTATTCTGGACAATATTAAGTAGTCAGATATAAGTGTTAACAGTTGTATAAATACACATAGGTCCATATGCAATTTACAAAAAGCGTCAAAGTTGATATTTGTACAGTTTTAAAAAGGAGAGGAAAAAGGTATTCTGACCTCTGTTTATATTTTTGAAATACTGGGAAGCTAAAGGAGCTGCATCATGTTCAATTAATTTAACAGTGTCGTGGAGAATAAGGTAAATGATCCAGAGTACAAAAAAAAAAAAAAAAAAAAAAAGATTTTCCTACCAGATATGTTCAAGTCTACTCTTGCTGCCATCCTGCTCTCACTGAGCCCAAAGGAATGAGGTTCAGGTCTCCACAGTAAAAAAAACTATTGTGTTCACTTGGTGTGTACCTAAGTCTGTGAAAACAACTGTGAAAATCGAGTTGTGAGGAAAAAATGGCAGGAACATAAAATAATTTAAAGAAACGTCTGCAGGAAGAATGCTCTTTATGAGAAGTCAGTGCAGAACCAGAACATCTGTGACAGGGATCCTTTGACAAATAGGCAGTGACACAACTTTCAGAGTGGGAGGATAGGAGATGCAAGTAGAAATATTCTCAGTATCTCTATTAGTGAAGCAAAAAATCATTATTCTTTAGAAACAAAAACCACTAAATAGATACCTGTGAAGCTGGGTATGGGTGGATCATTCACTACTAGACTTCCTATTGAAATTTGCAGTGCACAGAATCTACCTGGCAGCACACTTAATGGCTTCATTTGTATGCGGTTAACTAGGTAACCTACTTTCCTTACACAAAATAGAGCTGTCTTTGACTTGTATTTGCTTGATTCTGAATTTGAGACTCAAATGTGTTCTTGCTTAGACATCACACAACAATCACAGGGAGAAGCTAAGTGAGGTTATGTGATGTGCTGGTATGTTTTACAAAAGACAGTGGAATAATATCCTGTAAATACTTCCCACAGGCTGTATTGCTTGTTTCTATGAGCTGTCCCATATGTGGTAATGCATTATCTGTAGTAGTAGGTGCAAAATGAAGTAATAAGATAATTGTTTGTGAATAATCTTCAAGATGAGTAACTGCACACAAAGTAGATCCATTTCATTAAGAACCGTCAGTCTCATAACTAACAGCACTGAAGCAAACTGAACAGCAGTTCTAGGTCTTAGTGTTTGATCACTCCTGCTCTTCAGAATATACAAAATGCAATTTAAAATATAATAAATAATATATAATAATAATATAATAAAAATATACTATTTCAAATTTTAAAAACTCCAAGCAGGTAGTAATAGCATGATAAAAATAGGTATTTTCTATTTTGTATGCTTGGAGCCTTTTGGAATGCTTTCTTGGGTTTGTATGTAGAAACTGAACTCTGAACTTCCCCATTCAGTTGTTACTTAGTCAGTCTTTGCTTTCAGTTCTTGCAGTTGCTTTCTTAATTTTCATGTCCACTGTCTTTTAATAGTAGTGGAACATAAAGTATTTGTAGTCATTAATCTTTAAAAGTCTTTAATTTCAAAAATTTCTTCTTCATTTTGACAGCAAAAAGTCATTATGATAAAAGTTTCACTAGGAATAAAACTTTGAATTCAGGTTCATTCACTCTCATGATGGAACCAGACCCTACATGTATGAGTGAAGCAAGTGATGATGATAATTCTTAAAATTAGATGTGTAACTATCATACAGGAATTCTACAGCAAAGGAGTCTCATTGGTACTTCTTTTAACATTAAATGTTGCATATTCCAGTCTTCTGTAAGGACTTGCGTATTGCTTCTCTTACTTTAAAAGACAGAATTAAACAGCGACCTCTCAGAGCCATAAAACCACAGGACATGACTGTCCTCAAAAAACCCTCAGGAGCCTGAAAGATTTTGTAACATGCATAAAGTGTGTTCCCTGTGTGAGTTTTTCCAGAGAGTCTTTGAGAATTTATCTAAGTTCAGAAATTCAACTGAGGCATGTTTACAACAGTAAACTCTGTAGTTTGTATTTTCTGATCAAGTATTTGATGAGATTATAAAAGAAGTCAATCAGCCATTTATTCTGTAACAAGAATGTTAAAATATCATATTTTAGCTGTAGAACCTGACAGAAGTGAATTGCAGCTATGGTGTCAAACTCTAGAGACTTGACAAAATGTGCTGGTAATTTATGCTTGTGGCTAAGTCTCTTAATTGTTTCCTTCTCCTTGCTGCTGAGCTAGAGTATTGAAATTCAAGTCGGTGTCCCAAGAAAATCTGACATTTTTGCAGATACTAAGTCATAGTAGAACTTAAAAATGATAAGAAGACCTTGAAATTGAAAATACTTTATTCGCCTTCATGCTAGCTCCCCTTGAGAGTCTTTCAGTAGTTATAATCCAATATATTACTTGATTCTTTCTATAATTGTAAATATTAATGCATACACTTCAGCTGTCTTGAATTATGACTCACTGTAAATAAACTCATCTATTTTGTCACAGTGGTTATTGAAGAGCCAGTGCATTATCGCTGCTCAGTTGTCAGTGAGTTTCTTTGAAAATAATGCCATTGTTGCTCTTCTCCTACACTTCCACCTCAGCTGGTAAATGGAAGAAGAAACATGTAGGTCTGCTGTCCTAAGGCACAACTCTTAATCAAAGTCACTGCTACTGGTCTATTTTTAGGCTTCCCAGATCTAAAGATATAATATTAACCATGCCAGAATAATATTGCATGTCATCAGTGTAGGGTCATGCATTGAAGGTCCACATTGCTTAAGCAATGAATGTGTTGATCCTTTGGAATCAGAAATCAGAGAGCTGATTGATTATAGATTTAGGGGACTGTATTCAGACACCTGCTTATGTCACACGTAATGTTGTGTATGGCTTAGCTAAAATGTCAGAGGTTTCAAGGGCATATGATCTTTAAGTCCTTCTTGCTGTGAACTGGGATCACCAGAAACTGCAAAGTCTGTATAAACAAGTAACTTGAATAGTTCCAGTATTTCCAGGAACTGGAAAGGAAGATGAGAGGGCATGAGATTAGCCCTGCCTGTTTCAGGTCTTCGGGATGGGGTTGGTTTGTGGATGGGTTTTTTTTTGGTTTGTTTTTTTTTTGGTTTGTTTTTTTTTTTTAATGTTAACATGCAATTTCTGAGCAGAAATTTGACCTGAATTGCGCATTTAACAATCATGGAAACTTACTTCCTTCCCTTTTGCTAATCCCTCCTCTAGAGGTGTTTTTAATGCAAAACCAGGAGAAACTAGTCAGCTGTTATCAGCTGGGGCCACTTGGAAAAGTTTATTTTTAAGTTGTAATGAAGCTGTGTGCCAGATGTCACGATTACCACTCTGCTCAGCTGATAATTTGTTTATTTACTTACAGCCATGTGGGATTGCTGCATATTCAGAGGCAATGCTCACACCTCGAGTTTGTTAGTCCTTCATTAGATCTGAGTGTAGTATGAACCCTGTGCAGTATACAATTTTCAGTACAGTGAGCAGCCACTGCATAGTATTTAAGTATTACTATTAGAAATTAAATCAGTTGATACTTTCAAGAAATACTTTCCAGTTTGGTTCTTAAAAGTTGGTGTAAGCCTATATAGTGTGAAATGTGAGGGCTGAAGGCTGGTCAGAGACTCAGTACAGCATCTTATGATACTCAGAGAATTTCTGTTTGAGAGACTGCACGAGAAATAAGCTCTACTAGTCCCAGGGAGTTGGAGGTTAGGTTAAGAACCTAAATGACTTTGTATCTGAAGCAGGTCAGAGTCTTCCTGGCTGCTGCCCAGTCTGGATGAAATAGTTCAACTGAGGTGAATTGGAACCACTGACCTGCTGCAGATACACACGTCTTCAAACTTGCTGTGTTTTGGCAGCTGTTTAATTCTGGTCTATCTCTGTGGAACATCCTTGTTGCCTTATCAGGCTCAATTTCTAGCAAGGTCAGAAGTAGGTTTGTTTTGGTTTTTTTTCCCTTATGATACACCAATATTTTTTTCTCATAGTGAAATCCATTACAGACGTTTTCTGCAAATATAAGCCCTACAGTCAGATGCTTCAATGCTGTCTTGCTCTTGTTGCTTGTCATGACACAGTGTCCTAGGAGAAATGTCTGAAAGACATAACGTAAAGAAGGAAACATCTCACAAAATGCGACTCTCTGTACTCCACGTTTCCCAGAAGTGACAGCTCACCCTAACTGAACTCTAGCCTGTCAGATGGGAAGCCCATCCTTGCATAAGAACACAAGACTAATTCCTGAGCATCCTCATAAGAGCCTTTTTCATGTCATTAATAGTACATGGTGCTCAAGTAGGGTTTTTTTCTTGCCTCAAGAAATGCTTCATCTGCTTTGTCTCTTCAAGTCCTGTTTTCCATTGTACAGATGTCTGTGTACACACAAAAGCTTACCAAATATTAGCACTAATGTATGTACTGTGCATATGTTTACATAAACATATGCCTAGAATATTATTTACACGTCACATCTACTGTAGGCTGATACAAAATCATAGTTTTATTTGTGCTAAAGCAGTGTGTGTGTGAGAGGGCTGTTCTTAAAGGTAGATGCTTGAAATATCCTTCTGCTAGGTTTTTGTTTGGTGGAATCTCAATTAGAGATTGAGATTTGGAGCTTTTGAACATCTACTGTACTCTAGTGGACTCATTGTTTCTACTCCTGGAAGGAGCTTTGTAGTCAGTGATTGTCATTTGAAGAACACTTTCTCCTCCTGCATTTTCTCAGATTAACAAACTTTACAGTTGTATTTCTTCTTGTCACACTGATTTGTGTGACAGGAAGGAGTTCAGTCTAACTCATTAAACAATCTTGTAGTTCCTCCATTTTGATGAGTCCTTTGACATGTTTATTGGCTTTATGAGATGTATTAGTCTTCTGCTCTGTATAAAGAGAACATTGCATAGGAGTTAGCTAGATAACAGTAATTGCCACAGTATTCCTGCAAAAATTTAGACGTGGATGCTGCCACTTTCTGAGAAAAGATATGAAGTTGTCCACAGTATTTTTTACAAGGCTGTTCTGTTTCTCATTGGAAGGATAACTGTTCACCAACTTTCCTTTAAATAGAACAGTGAAGGTGTGCAGCCTCAGTAAACAGCTGTACCAGACGCAGCAAAATCCCTTTGATTTGTGTGTTTTCAAGTATCCCGAGAAAGTATCATGGAGTCAAATCAACTTCACCCTCTGTATCCAAGAAATCCCACAGTTCTCATAAGTCACATAAGTGGAAGAGTTTGTGTGGTTATTTGATTTCCTGAGTTAATGGTGCTAATACTTGCATTCACCTAATTTAGACCATGTTACGAGATCATTTAACAGTGAAGTATAATTACTGGATGTTGCTAGTATAACCTTTCCAGTATAGGGTAGAAAATAGAATGCTAATGGAAAAAAAATAACCATTTCTTAATCTAAGGAAAATAGCTCCAAATTTGTCTTAATACGTGTCTAATAGTGGAAAAGAAGAAAGGGCACTGTCAAACTGTCACCTCTTGGGCTGTAACACAAGACCAGGTCATGATGTAAACTGTCTTGAGTAAATGGTATCTGTAAGAAAAGAAAGTTTTTTCAGCTCATCTTGTGCTATCTTCAGACAGCATCCATCTGAAGCTGTGCCATAAAACAGAAAGGATCACAGCTACATATGTATTTCCAGGATGGTTTTCAGTAATACTGATTTCAAAAGTAAGGGAGCTAATGATGAAATGCTCAAATATAGATCAGAACATCCACATCCTTTTTTAAAAAGGGATGGAAAGATTGGACTTTTATTCAACGTGGCCTTGAGGTATGATATTCCTGCCACATGGAACATAGACAGGGAAGTTGCTGATATGAATGTTGTTCTGATTCTCTGTGAACTTTTATAGTGCAAAAGCTGGTAGCATTTCTTTATGGTTTAAAAAGCTTGTTCTGAAGAAAATAGCAGTTCTATCATTGTTACTTTGCCTTTTAAGTTTAGTTTAAAGCTTTACTTTCTTGGAAAGACTGAGAAGTATTAAAAATAAAATAACTGCTTAACATAGGCTAGAACAAGAAGGCCATTCTGTAATTAAGCCTGCTGGATTTGTATTCATTTCACTAATCTAATTATTACTTTCTTTGAATGCTCTGCTGTGAGTCAAAATAAGCTAGTGCTGGATTTGAGAACCACAGAATGAGAAAAGTAAGCAAAAACTGCGAAGAGATTTTTCTGCATCTTTTGGGGCTTTGAGACTATAGCAAACTTTGTGTGGAGGAATAACACTGCAAATGAACTCAAGAACATTGCATGGTTCTGCTTTTCAGCATGCTTTCCATTGATTAATAATGGCAGATTAACCTGTGCTGTGCTAGTGCTTTCTGAGGTGAAGGAGTGGTGGAACCTCAGTCCATTTGTACCTGCAACAACCAGCAAGGCCATGAGCTAAAGGAACCTAAACATTGCAACTCCATGGCATCATTTTAAAATGAGACATGAAATTGTATGCATTAAATGATTTTGAATCTGTAAAGACGCAACAACCAGTTGCTTCATTTCCAAAAGGAACGAATGCCCTTCTACTGCTGCTGTTCTGAAAAAAGTTCTCAGATTTGTAGTCCCGTGCTTGAAACAGTTATGTTTCTTGGCAGCTAGCAAATGCAGAAATGTAAAAGTAGAATAAGATACATTCTTATTTGATTACTTTAAGTAGACATTCTTCTTTGGATCACATAGCTTGGAAATAGGGCAAGTCCTAGTCTCTTGGCTATAGTATTGGAAATTACATAGGTTGCAGTGGAACATGTATTCATGTTTTTCAAATAAAAATACTTGTTGGGAGACTTCTAAATGTATTTACCAAAGGAGCCCTAGGCAGATGCTAGATTTGTCCACTGAACCCAAATTTTGCAAGCATAGGGAACACTGGGGGAAACTTACGTATTTTTAAGAAATCTTACTTCATTTTCATGTATTGCAGATTTTTAGTGAAATCTTTGTCACCTTATTGTTTATATCCATGGCTGGTGTTGTTCATGCTTGTATATAATGAGACTTTTTCAAACCTTCAGCCACCTTTTCCAATCAGCATTTGATACATATTTTCACACATGTATGTATTGTGGTTGTGTCTAGACTAATTGCAGACTGAGAGGAAAGCATCTTTACTCCACAGAATCATTTATGGCACATACTTAGAGCACACTTACATGTAATATCTGATGTCAGCACTCTTCTGTCACTTTATTGTATATATTTATAGAGAGTAATCGGTCTCTTAAAATATCTGACGCTTCAAATTACTTTTTGTTTTAAATTTTTAAATATTAACAATTTAAAGATTTAATTTTGAATTTGGATTTGAGATGCTTAAGGAAAAAAAAAAGAAAAAATCCCCAACCAACCCACAAACTGGTGTGAAACCTTTCTCTGATAACTTAGATAAATAGCTCTATTTAATATAACTTTTTGTTATTATTCTGTGCTTTGTGCTGCACTGGAGGAGACATTGTCTGTGCCCTGAGCATTTTGCAATGGTTGGGCTTGATCCTGCATATCATAATGGTGATTGGTCACAATTGGAGTAGAAGGGTAGACTAACAAGCAGAATAAGGGAGCTTGCTCTTGTATAATTTAAAGTGTGGCTGGGAACTTCACTCAGAGCAGTCCCATAGCACAAGTAATGCCAGATAATAGAGAGCATAAATAAACAAATAGGTTCCAAAAAGTCTGTCTCTGTAGGCATTGACATTTTTACCACAAAGGGAAGGACAAAATATTTTGAATTGACATCTCTGCACTGTCTTGTCCTGTGCCTAGAGCTTTACCTTGCTGCAAGAAGGCTAACCCATGGCTAACAGGTGTTCAGGTTTAAATTGGAACCAAAAACATTTTACTCAATCCAATCTGCCACAGGATTTGCAGGATTAAGGCCTAAATGGATGAGTGTCTAATATGAAAGGACAGACTACATTAGTACATGGAAGATGATTCAGTCTTCAAATGTACCTCTTTAGAATGATTCTATGTGGGTCTCTTACAAAGGGCTTTTTTAATCTATTTGGTGACAGAAAAGTTACATCTTCCTCATCACTTGTAATACTAGCATGCCTGTTAAATTGCTGATGAGCTGCTCACTGTAAGGTCACTTATTTTTTTATGCATTTATTATCAATTTTGGTGTATTGCAGTAATGTACCATTGAGGATGATCTGGAGTAGCATGGCAGCATGCATTGAACTGTAAATCACATAAAATACCTGAGACAGCTGTTTCAGTCTGAAGGGAGAGTTGATAACAAAAATTAATTTTGTGAGTTGCTAATAAAAGTTCTTTTCTTTGCAGTGGTGCAAGGAGGAGCACTGGATGGAGTCTACAGGCTGGTGCAGTTTCACATTCACTGGGGATCCTGTGACGGCCAGGGATCTGAGCATACTGTGGATGGTGTGAAGTATGATGCAGAGGTAGGACATGCTTTACCTTCTCCAGTCTTCTTTGTATAATGAGGGCGTTTTTTTAAGTATTCAACCACAGTAGTACTTTGACTACAGATCTTCATAGGAGAAGGTTACCATAGACCATTTTGATATGATGCCACCTTAGAACATAGTCCTTGCAAGAACAGGACATTAGAGTTGCATTTTTTCTCAGCTACTTCATGTCAAAGAAACAGAAAACCCCACATTAATAATACCTGTTTTTTCCCCTGCTTTCTTAGTGACTCTTGGAAATTATGACAAAGGAGAATTGCAGCACATCTGAACATGCACATCCCCTTTTCCTAGCTTCAATTTTTAACATCAGAGGTATTTATAAAAGCAGCAGAATAATTTTGGGGCAGATATTTTCATATTTTGGTAGCAAAGAATCAAGGCGAGCTATGAAGAGAGCGGACGGTAAAGTGCAATCTTACTGTCTGGCACTCTTTGTGATACCCTTGAGATGCTGGATGTCTCTCAGACCACTTAAAACTCCATATTACAGTCTGATACAGAAACTGAGTGACTTTAATGCCTTACATCCCACCTTTCCTCATCATCTGTTTAGAAATATACCTCTGGTTTCTGTAACTGACTTCTAAAATATATTCATAAATATACACTTATGGAACATACCTGTGATTTGCATTGACAGATAAAAGAAATTGCCCCATAAATTCATTGGCTCTGCTGCTTTTTCATGAGAGAAGTAGCTTTTGCCTTATGTGAGAAACTTTCAGTTGCCTTCTGTCTTTCACAGTACCATAGTTACTTGTTAAACTTGACTTGCAGTGTGGAGAAAGAGCCTGATGAACTTAAATTAGAAACAACTTGGAAATTAAAAAGAAAACAACATCCTGGCTAACATGACCTGGAGATTAATTTCATATTCTTTTCCAAATCTTTCCAGTAAAGGGCAGGACTGTTTTTTTTTTTTTTTTTTTTTAAATCTTCAAATTGTGAGTCAAATCTGTAGTTAATGTGTCTTCTCTGCTTCTTCTGACACTGGCAATATATATCAGTGTAGTAAGAACTCCAGGATATATAGCATTAAAATACTACATCGAAATCCTGCGGGCTGTATGTGGGAAAAACTTATGCTGAAGATAACAGGAGAGTCACCACATGAAAAGCAGAATGATACAGCCACAGCTTGCCTTCAAAACTCACCAGGGAATAGGACTGAGGAGCAAAATAAAACACATTACAGAAATCTCTTTGAATAAATTAAACTTTAAAATAGATAAATAATTCAACAAATTCTTAACTGTACACAAAAGCTTTCAAACCTCAGCAGTAAAACACCATCTTACTCTTAATAAATTGCTTCCCTGCATCTTCATTTGTGAAGTATTCTGGATGGAATATCATCTTTACAATGCTTCTTTGTTTTCTTGCTCCTAGCTGCATATTGTTCACTGGAATGTAAAATATGGTAAATTTGCTGAAGCTGTGAAGCATCCTGATGGTTTAGCTGTGGTGGGCATCTTCATGAAGGTTTGTTAAACTTTTTCTATTATTTGTCCAGCACATTCATTGTGTTGAAGAGGGGAACTTAAGAGCAGAAAATGCAGAATAAGGCAGCATTTGCTATACTGCCCAAATCCGTAGCAAACTAGGTGGTGCTCCAAATTCTTACCTTCCTTTATGTGTAAAGAGTGTACACTGGCCATGGAGTATGACTGCCATCCGTCACTGTGGCAACCCTGTAGCAAGCATTCTTACCTTCATCAAGGTAGTGATGCTACCTTAACAGTGAAAGGTGATGTGCATAACTGACCAAGTTGTGTGTGTGAATATGCAGTGTGACCAGCCTAAATATCTATTTTCCTTCTCTTGTCATTGTTAAATGCCAGAGTGTTTTGTGCTAGTTGAATTGTCTTGACAGCTAGCTGGAGGAGATGTCTGCTCCAGCAGTATGTAGTATTCCATCCTGGCCTCACTGAGGGTGACTATTTTATTAGGAGGGTGACTTCCATAAAAGAAGAACAGCTTAGGTCCAAAAATAAACCCACACACCGTAATTGAAAATAGCTTCATTGTGTCCAGTGTCCTTGGCTGACCCGTTTGTGCTTGATGTCAACTGGCATGATTTTACAGAGCCTGTTTAAGTCACTTCTGCTGTAATACTCCTATTATGTAATGAAATACAGCTGGGAAAAAGTTTCCTGGAGAACTGTAACAGAAAACTAAAGGTGTAATGAGAATGCATGGTGAATTTTATTTTCATATGTTTTTTGTTGCAGGTGGGAAATGCCAAGCCTGAGATGCAGAAGGTTGTGGATGCTCTGAGCTCCATTCAAACCAAGGTGATACTTGTTGTCTGTGTTGATGGACACCCATCACAACTGTGCTGTGTTATTTTCTTTGGAAAGTAGATTTTTTTACTTCCCAGCCTTCTGCATATATGAACTTAAAACAAACTTTCCTGCCATCAGCACAGGTGCTCCTGTAATGCTAAAAGCAAAACAGATTGGAATGAAGTTGAGGTAGAGAGCATGGAGTACTAGAAACAGTGATTATTTCCTATCTTTGTGACTACATTTCTCTCTTTTAAATGTATTTAAACCTATAGCATCGGATTCATCTTCCTAATCTAAACTACATGCCTCCATCCCCTTTCTAGTCTGTGGTAACAAATGGAAAAGGTATTTCTCCTCATCTGTGCATCTGTGGGTTAAATTTCCTTTTCCCAAGAGGGCATGCTTCTCTTGGCTATTTATAGAGAGAGTTCAGAAAAACAGTTTGATCAGGATATATCATTTAGGGGGAAAATTATTAAATTGTATCTTAAATATTTTGTGCAGTGTGTGTGTGATTTTTAGTGTGCTGACTAATGAGAAACTAAAAGTATTTAGTGAGCAATTAAGTACCTTCATAGTGGGTAAAGACCAATGAGAAATGTGGACAGGAAAGGTAAAAAATGACACTGTGCTGTCATCTTTCTCATTAGGCTCCCTTTGTGGTAAATGGATAATGCTCCTTACTGCAATGGACTCTCCAACAGGTCTCACAGATTTTGTGTTTCCAGTGCAATCAGCGTACGTGGCATCTGAAAACTCATTGTTTTTTAGGCAAGGTCAAATCTTATCTCTGATAAGACCAAGGAACATAAATGCAGCATTTGATGAGAAGCAATATCTTGAAAATCTTGTAAGAAATATATTGCTGAGAGTATTTCATCCCAAAGGTACTATAGTTGGCATGCAACACTTGATGCCAAATTCCATTTCTGCCTTCCTACAAACATGGAGCTTTTCTGGGAGACTTCACTACTGCAATCCTAGTGTGTGTTTGTGTTCTCTCCCTGACATCAGCCCATCTGCTTACTTTATTGTAGGGAAAGCAAGCTTCCTTTACAAATTTTGACCCCACTGGACTCCTTCCTGCATGCAGAGACTACTGGACATACCCTGGCTCACTGACCACTCCACCACTGCTTGAATGTGTGATCTGGCATGTTCTGAAGGAGCCCATCACTGTGAGCCCTGAACAGGTACGTTTCCAATGGATGGTGCCAGTAGATGTGTACTGGAGTTGCAGAGATGGCTTCAGTTCAGCCCACCAGGTGATCTGTGAAGTGGCAGTGTAGAGCTGTGCAGAGTATAGCTAGCATCATATGTCAAAAATATCTATCTGAAGTGGTAATCCTCTTCTGACAGGACTCTGCTTCTGCCTGTGGATGTAGTTTGCTGTAGAATGTAAGACTGTCTTCTATTTGGGCACTCCAGGGAAGATGGGGAGGGAAGTTGAAAAAATTATCAGATTTTTCCAGATACATAGTTAGAGCTGTCATGTGGTAAAAATCTGGAAATTTGAGGCATGCATGAAAGGACCATTTGCACATGCAGTTAATCCACCATGTACTGTGAGCATCAGCAGGTTTGCTGTACATGCAATTACCTCTCTGGGTGTGCTTGCCCTGAAGAGGCCAGGTTTACAAAGCACCTGAGGAGCATGTGTGCTGCATCCACAGTCTCACACTGTAGAGCTGTAGTTGGTTTGTTGATTTTCCAGCATTTCCAGGATACTGAACTCTTTTTGCAAGTTCTGTTTGTCACAGAACAGACTGGGAAATCCTACGCAGCTTTGTGATGATTCTAACAATGCTCCCATTGTTTGGAAGAGGCAAAATTTGCAGATTCCAGAATTCTAGTGCCTAAGAAAATACTCTGTTGACCAGCCTGAGAAGGATAGTCTTCCTAGTAGGAAGAGGCTTGTGCAGATTAAATCACTCTTGGCCCCAGCTTTCTGTACCATCCATTAATTAAATTACGTACAGGCAAGATTCCATTTTTGGGTTCAGATCTGTGTGCTTGAGAGATATAAATAGAATCTAGAGCCTATAAATACAAACCAACCCTGAAGGGCTTTAGTTTAACCTTCAAATTCCTAAGTATCTTTTATTGATGGTAGACATGCTAATTCTAGGGGGTTTCGGATATAAAAGAAAATGCAACTGAGTTGATTTAGAACATGTGATGAGCAAGAACTCTTGGAAGTAATAACTGTAGCAGTGATCAATTGTCATTAGCAAACTGCAAGGGAGCATTAAAGTTGACACTACTCCAAACTATTCCTATTACTGCTGATAATCCAAAGTCTGCAAATACGGTTTTATTATAAGGCAGGAGCACACCCACCACAATAGTGGATTTTTTCTACTATACCTACTCCAACCACCTACAAGTGGTAAAAGTTACCACTTATTTCTCCCTTACACATCTCTCCATGTTACCATCAATATTTCCACACTATGTGGCAGTTTGCTTTCTCATTCCCATACTGATCAAAACAAGAAACCATGTATAAGAATATTGATTCAGGGTTTAAGGTGGATAGGTTTTCCGAAGCTGAATGTAACAGCATGGTGTAGCAAGCCTGCTATCACTTGTTGTGACACAGCAGATGCTGGCAGAGGTTGAGCTCTCAACATTGTTCTGGTTGGTCCTGATGGTAAAGTTCAGCAGAGACGGGTCACTGCTGAGGCCATTTTTCCTTGAATGTGGAAAAACCTGGTTTACAACCTGACTTGTAGGAAATCCTGTGTTCCACCTACATACATTCATCAGCAGTTCTACCTGTCTGAGATTGTTTGGGGTGGGTTCTTATTTTGGCACAATCTTTTTGTGAGTTTTGGAAATTCCCATTTAGACATAAAGGTGCTTTTGTTACATCAAATTGTGCAAACACCAGTTGTACTTTAGGAACAAGTACCATAACTATACAGTATGCTGCTGTTGATGTGAAGCAGTTTTCCCCTCTCAGAGCATTTGAAAATCAGGATAACTTGAATTAATTCAACAGCTTTATTTTGACCCAAGGGTAAAGCCATTTTTTGTTGTTATTATTTCAAGTGGACTTAAAAAAACAGCCAAAACTGTATAACTTGCAGAGGATTCTGAAAGGATTTCAATTCGTATCTGGATCAAGGACAAACTACTCTTTGCTTGCGGAGTTCAGAAAATGTGTGTCTATGTCCTTGTTTTTTGTGCTTTCATAGTTCTTGCCAGGATATTTTGTGGACAGGAGAGGCTATGTCAAGGCTGGAAATGATGTGGATGAAATGCAGACACATGGGCGCTCATGCCATCTCTAGGCTACTAATACTGGCAAAACTTTGAGCTGGAGCTCTGGTTCAGGCTCAAGATGTGTAGTTTCAAAAAGTCCTACTGAAATGAGAGAATGCATTTGAGTATATTTGTGCCTTTTCCCACAGATGTGCAAACTCCGTGGCCTTTGCTTCAATGCTGAGAATGAGCCCGTGTGCCATATGGTGGACAACTGGCGCCCATGTCAGCCTTTGAAGAGCAGAGAAGTCAGAGCCTCCTTCCAGTAACCTCAGTGCTGAGAGTGTTAGGAATTGCTGTGTTTGTGAGGAGCCCCTTTTGCTAAGCCCAAATCAAACTTTGCCATGTGTGCCCAAGCAACATCATGTCTCCCAGATCCATTATTTCTTTTGCTCTGCATCTGAAATGCCAGCTATTGATAAGTGAAAGGCTTTTGACTGAATGGGAAAGGGGTCTTAAGGTGTGGGGTTGGGGGAGGCAGGGAGTGGGTGGCTGTGTGCATTTTGGTGACTATTACTGCGACTGACACTTTGTTATAACAGTGAGTTGGCTATTTGGGAGAGGGTATGGTGGTAGCAAAATAAGCCATTTTAAGAAACCTCATCCACTGGTGTGATAGTACACATAACTAACGATAACTTGAAGCTTTGTAAGAAGCACAGGAATACAGAATCTAGCTATAATTTAGAGAAAAAAAGGTATTTTGAGAAAGTTAAGCAAAATGAATATTTAGAATTAGACTTCGTAGATTTTAAGAAACTGACATGTAAATATTTTTGAGACTATTTTGCATTTTTACCCGTGCTGTCAACAGCCTTAGTTACGTCTTAATGGTAGTGTTGGGTTTTTTAATTAAAAATGTTCTAAATTAAATGTTATCTTTAAAAGTTGTTACTACCATAGAAATAATACAAAATATCTTTTCATTGAAATAATATATGTTCTAATTTAAAAAGGAAAATAATATTGTATTTTAGATAACTTCTCTAATAAATCTATACTTCTATTTTTGCTTCCCTCGTGTTATTTTAATTCTGGTAAAGAGTCACTGATCTGTTCACATGCTGTCATAATTACTAAACATATTCATTGGGAATTGGCTTCAGTGACACTGAACATGAATGCAAGACTATATGGATATCTTAAGAAATTTTCTCTAAGTAGGTATCTTCTCTCTGATAGCAGAAGGAAGTGTTAATTTTGAGCAATCACTACAAATTGTCATCAAAATTGAATGTATAATGAAAGATGCTCTCACAAAACTTTTGAACAAAATTCTACCGAAGAATGGGCTCATTAGATTTTGGTGCTAGTTTTCAAGTTAATTTATTAGGAGTGTGCTACCCTGTCAGGATTCACTTTGTAATTTATAAGGTATCAGTTGAGCAGGCTACGTTCTGAAGCACCCGGATCTTGAAATGCGTGCGATGGAAGTGAAGATGCCGTGAAATGCAGACCAAGAGCTTCAGAAAAAACTGTCAAATCTCAACCTTTGAAAGGCTTCCACATTTTAAATGCCCACCATCCTACCCCCCCAAAAAAAAACCCCAAAACCAAAATATGGATTTTAAAACTCTAAACCCATACCTTGACAACTACAATACTCTGAATACAAGGCCCTAAGACTGCTTGAGGAGTGGTAATCTCATTGGTACATGAACAGCTGAAAATTTATCCAGGCTGGTACATGACACAGAATGTGAACTAATGGCTGGGGTAAAAACCTGGAAATGCCCTTGAGGCTCTAGCAACTCTTGCAGTAAAGAGTTTCATATCTTATATTCCATCACACTTCAAGGTTGCTCCATAAATAATAGCTAACAGCAATGACAATCAACATCAGCCATGTATTTATCATCTTGTTTGTGCGAATCTGTTTACCTGGAATGTTGCCAGTGCCATATGTTGGCCTTTGCTGAGGATGAAGTACTTCTGTATTCAGCCAGACAGTGCAAGCTGGTGTTCCTAGGTCACATATTTGGGTACAGGAAGAGCCTGTATTACATCTTACCTGTGTGGTCTACCAGGCAGCTCTGGTCTTTTTTTCTTTTTCCGGTAGTAAGCCAGATTACAGAGCTGCACCTCAAAATCCTCACCAAACAAGTCCCTTTCCAGCCTTCTCCATCATAAAATGATTCACAAACTTACCACAAATTCACATTTTGCGGTTTGATTCTAGTGCAATGAATAGATAACCTTTTCCAAGTATTAAGTCCAACCCTGAAATAAAGAAAACAGTTTCCTTGGCATTCATGATTAGTTTCCTGAATTGTGAGTTCAATTAAGATAATGGTGAGCAGAAGCATCCAGCTCTTCTTTCTGACCTTATTTACTAATTGCTTATATAAAGAGTTTGTAATTAGGTTGTGCAGTTGTTGCACAGCAGACTTAACACCCATTCTAACATCATCCTGTTTTAACTGGAAAACTGTTGCTGAATTCATAATGTAAATTAAGAGACCATATTGGTCATGGAACCAAACATGTTCCAGTGCACATAATTGTGTTACTGTCAAGTAGGCAGCTCTGATTAAAGGGAAATTCACATAGAATGAAAAAAAAAAAAGGGCTAGTGCACTGATTTGAAATCATCATAGGATACTCAGCCAGCACTTGGATGGAGGAAAGAGGGAAGCACATTCACTTGCAAACTGTTCATTTTGCACAGTTTGTGATCCTGTCTGGCACTTCTCTGCCAACTCCATGTGTTAGAACATTTTATGATTTTTCCACTGCTATTTCTAAGGCTTGGATGTGTCCTAGATTGACATGGGCGGGTAAAACTGTGATTAGAGATGTTCCCTGGAAGATAAGATTAATGATGCCCTGCATGCAGTCAGCAATATTTATAGAAGTCCAGATAGTTTATAGAAGAGTATCACTCACTAAATGACAGCTTTAGGATTTTCTGACTCTTCAAAGGAAAGCCATGCAAGCAACAGCTGTGTCAAATCTTGTACCATGGAAACAAGGAGTGATGAAAGTTTAAGCAGTAGCTTTATTGAAAAACTCCCATGGACCCTCTAACATCCACCACTTCCTCTTCCAAACCACAGCACCCCATACATTCATGTAGCACTTGGTGACAGTTGCTTACACTGAGTATTTGGTATATTTTAAGTCTATTTGGGAACTGGACATTTCAGTGCTGTGCACTTCCTCTTTCTGTATGATAGTAAACAGCTGTGCTGCCTTGATGCCATCAATGGTTCACTCAGGCCATGAGGCTTCCCAGCCACCAACATCATAAAGGCAGATGCACAAAACTTTTCAGGGATCCCTAACTAATTTTAGACCACATTTCACTCTTGTTTTTTATCCAAGCTGCAAACCAAAGCCATTTGGTTTGGGTACATCCCCAGCCCAGTGTGGGTTACATGCAGTGATTCTGACATTCACCCTAACAAGGAGCTCTCCAGAATGCTCACTTGCTCAGAGCTCAAAACAACAGAGCTCTGTTGCCTGGCCTGATGGACCCAGATGCTCAGCAGGCTTGGTGCTAACATGGAGTTGCTGTGCTGCTCCTAATCCCTAATTAGTCAGTTTTGTCCAGTGAGGATGTCAGTGCACTCCAGTGTATTAAACAGTAAAAAGATACTCTCAGGTCGTTTAGAAAAAGGCAATACATAAACCTTGTCTTTATAATCTTGCATGTTGTGAAGTATTCTATGTACATATAGAGGCAGTCACTGCTCTTTTTTGCTCAGAGTAAAATCACACTCTGAAAGAGTGAAGAAATGCATTGATACCATGTGCAATAAACTAGTAACAGGTGCATATTAACTACACTGTTTTCCTAAGGAATAGGGTTTAATGAGGCTTGTAATAATAATCAGTGGTCAAAGACTTGGAAAATTCCCTGCAAAGTATTGCTCTTCTTCTGTCTTGGGAAGCCCAAAGTGTAAGGACCCTCACCTGCAGGGTTCATCAGTGTAAAATCTGGAGCCCTTGACCATTGAAGGATCCTCTTTGCTCATCGTGTGTCACCCTACCTTACAGAGGAAAAAACAGGCTGGTATAATGACTCATGGGATATTCTCTCCCTTTCTGCTCCACAGCTGGGCCTTCAGGAGACCAGTGCACCTAAGCAGAGAAATGGAGACCCCTTTCCAAAGCAAAGGAGGAAGGTTATCCAATGATCCTGGGTTTGCAAAACTGTGTAGCAGCAAAACACTTTGTTGGAATTACTCGAAGGTCAGGGAAGAGCTTCCTCTTTGCTTAAATCCCTCTTCAATCAGCTGACTTGAGCTTGATTCAAGAAAAGGAACTTGAGCATATTTAATAGGCTGATACATCAGGTGATGCAGGGTACTCTAATTTGGATGGTGCATCTCTTCACCACTTTATTAGCAGTATAAAAAGTTATATCAGAAGTTACTATAAATAGTCTAATTATTTTATTCTCAAATGACAGTCTTAAATAATATATTCCTTGAATCAAAATCAATATCTAAATGCTTCTAGATACTTGCACTGAGTGTGTGTTTTGATTGTTTTAGTGGTTAATAATCATGCTTCAAGACGGAAGGTAGAAATAGTAAAGAAAACAAAAGAGCATTTGGCTGGAACAAAACAGAAAAACAAGGCTTGAAAATATACCATCCTCACTCTAAATCTGTTCCTGGGAGACATTTAAAAGGACAGCATTTTGCAGATCAGCTTAAAAGAGGGTGGTAAACATAATTTCCTCCTACTCTCTGTAGAAGTGCATCAGTCCCTCTTAAATACTTTCTGACTAGTAATAGAAGTCACATCCAGACTGCATTTTGAAATCAAAGTATTTTAAATTCATTTTAGAGACATAAACAAGTGTTCAGTTAATGATAATGCCTACAGATACAAAATGCACTAGTCCTAGAATGAGTAAAATTCCCCTGCTGTGAGTTCTTAAATGTCACCTTCTGCTCTGCATTTCCTAAGGTTCTCTCTCCCTGGAGAAGGACTTGTCACATCATGAAGTGTATGGGGGAAGAAACACCAAAGGTAAGGCCTGATCATGAAAACTCTGATGTGATTAATCACTTACATGAGTAATCCTATCCATTAATCAAAGTTTAATTGGTTTCCCACACATATTGCACAGGAAGGGCCATTCTCCTTCCATGGTTAGCAGAGGTAGGAGGATGCATACTTGAAAGGTCAGGTGTCCTGTTCCTTTCAGTTTCAGTTTAGGGATGTATCCTGAGGAATAGTGGAAAGGGGATAGGATGGAGGAATGGGTGTGAGCTAGGCTGTTGGGACTGTTCATGTGAAGAATCTGAGCATGCTTATAAGTGACTTGCAGGATCCAGCTCCTAATTTCTGTTGAGTAAAATTCTATTCCCATCTAGTTATCTAATCCTTATGAAGTCTCCAGTTAAATGGAAGTGCCAGATCATTCCCATTTGAAAATCTGTTACTATTTCTCAAAGGATATTGCAACTGAGCAGCTATCTAGGTTAAGGAGAGGGGACTGTGAAAGTATCTTTGCCTTTCAGAAAGAAAAATAGAAACAGGAAAAAAAAAATCTAAATTTTTGGAGGGTTGAGATTATTTTCATTTGGAGGAATAATGTCAGAGCAATTGACCTGGTTTGTCATCAATCACCATACTGTGTTAAATGAAGTTATATGATAATAACAAATTATCTGATTAATAGTTTTTTAGACCTTAGGCCTCATGCCTAACAACTGCAATATATCTGACTGCATGATAAATGTCAACCCCAATTCATGAGAAGGAAAAGTCTGCCCTCCTTCAGCATGTTATGTTCTCAGTAATATAAACCTTTGAAAAAGTGTTTATTTTTGTCGTTCAGAGACCATTTTTCTTAGAGTGGATATGAAATAGAAAAGTAATATAGCAATTATCACCCAAAACAAATAATCCTCATCAAGCCAAACATTTTGTACTTAGTAGTCGCTTTATCTTTTATTTCAACCCTTTGCACTTTGATCAAAACTGTACCTTTTGAAGTGTTCCCTATTCATAATAGGCAAAACCTGGGTCGTATGTCTGCTCCAGTAAAACATACAGTGTATTTCAGACACCACAGATTTGCTTATGGTTGCTTAAAGAAACTAGTGATTCCCACTAGGGTTGAAAAAAGCTTTATTAAAAGATGTTTCAAGGGCTCAAATGAAACTAATTACCCAAGAGGGTTAGGGAGAAAAGAAAAAACTAGGTTTGACATAGGCAGCCATCACTCCTAGTCATTGCATTCCTGGGACTGAAGAGCTAATGACACCAGACTCTCAGGAAATTCAGTGCCTGCAAGCTTGATTAGGTAAGACAGCAAGTCTAATCTGCATTTAATGAATGATTCAGGAATAACTTTAAGAGCCTAACTTTATGGTAGCAGGGTGTTGACAGAATTAGGTATATGCTCTATGCCTATCTTGTGACCTAGCTAATTATGGGTTTTTAAAATAGTTATTACACTTCTTCCATCCAGTTTCATAATTTGTTGTCTGTTTATTCTGCCAGCTATAATCTAGCATTTTGTTAAAACTTATGCTACCATGAAAACAGAAGCAGAAGCTAGAAAATAATGAAAGAAAAAGGAAAACTGACTAAACCTGATATTTCTGCAGTGCAGTGTAGGCAGACAGATATTTATGCCTCCATGGAGTCCCAGCATTATTAATGTGTATTCGCAGAGATCAGTAAGAGGATTTTGACCTATATTGGTCTGAGTGATGAAAACATAAAGGAAAATGTGAAGAAAGAAAACTGATCAAATATAAAAAGAAGATTAGGACATCATTCTTTTTAATTCAAATAATATTTTATTTAAGATAGGGAAGAATGACAATTTACTTTTAAGAGGTGGTTCTTAGATGTATTATTTTTCAAAAATAAATGATTTGTGAATGTTGACAGCATTGCAAAAGGGAAAAACTATATTGATAAGCACAACCTGCAACAACACCATCAAACTGTCCACCATCAAGTCCTTCCTGGAGTCTAAAAACCCTTCAGCATGCTCCTTTTGCTTCAGCAGGGAAAACCTGCTGAGGCACATCTAAAGTTATGTATGCCAAGGTTCCAGCAGGGAGGTGTTGTGTTCAGGAGACAGATAATCACCACACTTTTCAGGCCTTTCTGAATGCCTAGGTCCTTCAGTCACTGAAATGTATGTGCAGAATTCATTCAGCAGGTACCACTGGTGATTGCCTCCCTGCACCTTACTTCAGGTGTCATACAAGCCTCCCTTTCTCAACTCCCACAGCCTCCATCACTTACCTCCTTCCCTAGCTAGGACCACACCACAGGTGGTCTAGACTGCCACGTGCTCTGAGTGTATATTCCCATTTCGTGTTCCATGTCTTAAAAATACATGTCCTAAAAATACAAGAGCCTGGGATAACCAGGGCACTGTGAAATAGGAGTCACACTCTGACAAGAAAAAAGTTGCTACCAAAATAATACGGTGATAACCTACTGAGTGGCTGAGTTATAGTCACTGGTTCCTTTCTTGTGGCTAGCAGATTAGGTTTCTCCCATGGTTTTCTGGTTTTGTGTCCAGCTGAATTTCTGTAGTGCTTTGGACAGCGGTGTGGCTAAAAGCAAAGCATTTTGAACTATTACCTGCATTTTACAATGGGTAAAATAAAAGCAAACACAGAAATAAAAGTGATCTACAAAGTCATCCTCCGTACAATCAGAAAAAAGCCCAAGGTTCATACATTAACTAACGAGATTATTTTTACTTCCCAGCAGTAAGAAATGAGCCACTGATTGGAAGAGCAATAGAGACGTGCTTGAGAGAATGAGGGCTCTCAGCCCTTTGAAGCAGTCAGGAGAATCTGGGTTAGACAGTGGCACCACCAGTCATGCAGCCTGTGCTCAAGCAGCGTTGCACCACAGAGCTTTCCTCCTGCAGCCTCGTGAAGACTGTGACGCAAGATTTCCGCAGACTTATAAGGTTGAAAATATCCTCAACGACTTCAGCTCTTGCAAGGCATTTCAAGACGTATGCAAAACCTGCTGCAACAAGCCCAGTCTGGATGTGCAGAGTTGAAAAAAGTGGCACACTCTGCAGTATTTCTGTTATTAATCCTCTGTTCTAAGGGACTGAAATGCAACAGTAATTAATCACTGCAGGATGGTGCTAGGCAAGAAAACATTCCAGATAAACACATACTATTTTTCTTTCAGCAAAACTGAAAATATTGCACGTGTATGTGAAACACTGGGCAGATTACTCCAGAGCTTTGAAATTATTTCATTTTCCGTGTTAATAAAAATAGATTTAACAGCAAAAACTGGCATACCATGGGGTTTTGTAGCAATGTAATTTCACTAGATAAAAATGCTACGACCAAATTAGAGCCTGTCTACCTCTGTTCCCATGTCTCAATCATAGGTCCTTTATTTAGCCCTTCCCCCAGTTCTGCAGGGATTTTTTAAACACAAAAGCTAGGCTTTTTCTCATGACCATAAATTAACCAGTGCCACAGAGTTTCTTCACAGAGAGCCATTAGTGGCCCTCTGTGAGTTTGAGCTTCAAAATGTGGTCCTGGAAATTCAAACACCTTCAAATCCATTTTATGTCTGTGGCTTTGTGACTGCTCTGACTCCTTCTGGTGTTCTGATAGAAGCTGTGCTATCAACAATGTCTAACAATTTTTTTTGCTGTGCTTTTTTCCACCTGTTTTCTCTGGTCATCTGTGAGGCTTACATCCAGATAACTTAGCTAAACTTCCTCCTACAACCGCAGCATCAAGAAAAAAAAGGGGAAAAACATCTATATTGAAGGTAGTTCAAGCCTGTTTCCCAAGGCATTGACAAGTAGGAGTATATTTACCTGAGATTTTGTTAGTTGTTCTGGATAGAGAATATCTGTGGAAAGTTCACTGATGGCAAAATAACCGTGAGAAAAACATCACCCAGATGGTGTAAGCACAAGAAACACTTCTTTTGTCGTATGGCACTGTCCTAGGGTGACCAGAACAGGCACAAAATCAGGTGCTGTTCAAGAAGATGATGGTTGACTTTGTAATTACTTATAGCAAGAGAGACCCTGAAACTGAAGCAACCACAGCCTCTGATAAGTGCTGCACACTATGGACACTAGCAGCTGTAACTGTGCACCAGCAAGTCTTCTGTCACTGTTTTTGCTCTTTGTTTCATTTCAGAGAAATGAAATGTCACAAGTCTATTTGGATAAAACTCTATTTGGATAAAACTCAAGCATTTTTCAACAGATTTGCAACACCCAATGAAAACGCTGTCATATTTTATCTATTCAAACTGAATGGCTTGCTCTGATTGGGACTCTATTAGAGTGTCAATCACTTTCTTATGCCAAAAATATTTTAAATGTTCATCTTTAAACACATGTTGAAGAAAGCTTGGCATTTATAAATTTTAAAGGGATAATATGCATCTTATGTCTTTTTTTCTTTTTACTTTAATGTTCCTCACCTGGATTTATTATGGACTAGGCCATGGTTTCATCATCAACACACAGAAAGCAATAAAAAAGCAGCATACATTAGAGAGAGACTACTAGAAATGTCTAAATATGTCAGCTGTACTATGACAGCTCTTGAATACAGCAAACCATGCACAGAGAAGTAAACTAGAGAAAAAAAGATGTCAGTAACAGCATTGTTTTCTCATGGTAACTGACAGGAATTTTTCTACACCGAGATTATTCTTTTTGGCCATAAAGATAAAACACTATCAGGACACTAACTTTCAATAGTTTCCCACTACTTGAATGTATTTATCCTCAGAATCAAAAAGGAAGATACAAATGAAGTTAATAGGCTATCAATTTTTAAAAGGTAGCCATAAACTCAAGTAGTAAATCTCTTCTAAAACCACATAGCAGTCCATTGCCCACTGTGTTGAGCTGATAACAAAATTGGTAAATCAGTATTGCAAGTGACTTTTTTTTCTGTGGTTCTTGGTCTTTTAGAAAATGCATGAGCTGGAGTAACTGCTGCCCTGGAATTTGGTCAAGAGCAGTGGAGTCTTGTAGCCTACACTGAAATTTGCTAACTTAAATCCAACAAAAATATAAAAAGACTAAGGTAAGAAAAAAATATTATTTGATGCCCAAACAGACAGTAAAACCCCCTTTCCCCCCTCATTTTACTGTCTTGCAGTCTCTTTATTATCACTGTAGACCAATATCTATGATAGTATTCAACGTTAATTCAGGTCTATGGTGGTCTGAGGTGGGATGGGGCCTGAGATTCCGATCAGGAATTCATTAGAGTAAATGGGTTCATGTCCTCACCCTGCATGAACAGGAAGAGAGGTTTAGCTCCTCCTTTCTTGCAATGAACATAAAATCAATTCCTTACACTGCCCTTTTCCCCCAGAATCCCATTCAGATCCCGCAGAGAGCGAAGCTCTCTAAGATGAGGTCTAGTACCTTCCACTAGTACTACACTGACTTAACACCAGTTTCCAGGTTTTCATCTGAATGTAGCAAAATGTTGTGGTGGGAGTAAATTACTCTCTGTAAAACTGAACATGATGAGGCATGTGAGGGCTTTTAAAAGGGCTTTGAATCATCTCAGTCATCTTCACACTTTCCCCACTCTTTGGCAAATGGTAGAAGACGTCTCGTTTTTAAAGGTCTGTTGCAGGCTGCCTGGTACTACTTGTGATTCAGCCTCCTTTTTGCAGACAGGTTTTCTTCCAACCTACACACTAGGGAGGCGGTGAAACAACTTCAATTCACTCAATCTCTGGGACATGGAGTCTAGAGGCAATTTTCAGGAATGTATTACTGCAGAAATCATAAAAAAATTCAGGTATATCACCAAGGATTTGCTTCATTTTGCTACAGAAATAACCCAAAACCCCAAAATCAGTGCCCAACCAAGTAATACAAAGTTAACCAGCCTGGATTTGCCTGTATTTTTCTCTATTTATCTTTCACATGCAGCAGTGGTGAAAATTATTTTTCAAACTAGCAACTCTAGAAACAGCAACCATGAGGATGAGACCTGACTAACTATCTTAAGGTACAGCAGCTTTCTTCTCACAGTAGCAAAATGTAGTAGTAAATGAAACTTAATTTATGAGTTTCTCTTTTTCTCTGTCAATATTTTGCAAGTAAAATTCCAAAACAGAAACCATTATATAGGGGCTAAATGTGTGGGATTTTATCACTCCAGGCAATCAACTTTAATTAATAAAAAAGACCATAATGCTTTCACCTGTTTTAAGAACAAGAAAAAAATATGCTCTCTGGATGCTTCAAACAAAGAAGATTGTCTGATTTTGAGCAAAATGAATGAATACAAAACACTTGGAGCCTTTTTGGTCTGGTTATAAACAAAAATATCAGTTGATGGATTACTGTGAATTTACTGGGATACATTTATCCATGACATTCTGGAAGTACCTGTTTGTTTGATTGTGCTAATATTTCATTTTGTTTTTTTCAGATGGAGGTACAGACATGCAATATTTTCAGAAGTGAATATGGGATATGCCAGAGTGGGGACTGAGACACTGACTCCATGATTTGTTGGAGTAAAAACTTCGGCTAGTCACGGGAGAAAGAGCATTGCAGTGTTTTAATGACAGGGATTTTATTCAGCTTCAGAATGAAACACAAATGGTATTGCAATTTTCAAGAGAATGACACTCATAGTATTGTATTCTTTTACCAAAACTGACAATTACTGCATACCTATGTTTCGTGATACTGTCAATGCAACTTTTCTCCTTTGAATTAGCGCATAAAGATGTACATGCCCACCCTGTCTACAGTTGCTCAGCATAAAATTATAAATCTTATGTAAATCAGTACAAAATTCTACTGTTTTACTTCTAGAAATGTAATAATCAGGGAAAGAAACGAACAGCCCTACAGATTTCAGCTTAAACAAAAAGAAAGGGTATTAAATAAGTACAAGTTTTTCTAGTGTTGCTCATAATTTTTTTTTTTTTAGAATCCTGATGTAATAGGCATTCATATAAATATGACTCAGATATTTTGAAATTGTTTCATGTGTTTTAGATCATAAGTTATGCTTTTGGGGTCCCAGCCACGCGTTTTAATTATTTTTATTGATCTTGGGAAGCCTATTATCATTTTCAGGCAGTCTCTACAAAGTTCAGCCTCACAATCAAATTAAGTTCTTTCATCCTGTTTTGAAATGCAGAACATTTACATCCTAAAGACAGCTATCCTGAGCTAATCTACCAATGAACAGATTCTCTACAGCCATTGTCTCTAGGGGCTGGGAAGGGTGAAAGAGAGGTTATTTACTTGCCAGATTTATTCTACCTGAGCCTCTCACATGCACAGTATGAGCCACAGCTTTCCACAGGCTATCAGGCAGAACAGAAGCAGATGTCTGACAGCTTTGTTGCACAACTGATCACGCAATATAAGCTAAACTATTCTCCGATCCAGATCCTGGACTAGGGCCATGCTTTGACATGGTCAAAACGTGCTGATTTCTGAGATCAGTGAGGCTCTGTGAGACTTGACAAAGCATTTTGGGGAAGAATGGAGAAACATCCCATGAAAAAAATCCAGGTCACTCTGTTACTGACAGTTCACTTCCTTGACCCATGGATTCAACACCTACATCCAGACAGTCCCAAATAGCTCCAGGTTTTTGTCACCCAACAATTAATCCTTCTGGGAAACATAGCAACAAAGAACCTTAAAATATGACAAGACTCCAGGCAGAATCACTCCTCAGGCATGGCCACAGTGGCTTCTACTCAGAGAAAAATGTGTCACTGGCTGCAAAGAGATGAGTTTCTCATGTCTCTGCTATCTGAGAATTCCCTCAAGAGATTTCACAAATAACTGATTGGTTGGTTCTCTAGGGATCCTAGAGGACCGAAGAGGAATGTCATGACCATGAATGTGTCTTTGAAGGATTTTAATTGGAGAGAGGTCTGCTGCTCTTTGCAGGTATTACTCAGATTCAAGCTCTAACAGGATCTTTGTGATACTTAGATACAAGCTCTAACAGGAACTGATGCTCAGCCATGCCAGCTGAATTCATGCATCAGCCACTATAAATCATATGAACAAAGATATTATCCTTACATGAAGGTCTGCCAATATTTTGGCTTCAGGATCCAAGAAAATTGCCTTTCAACATATATTACAGGCTGGCTGTTCCTTTAAAAATTGGTACTAACCAAGGACCTTCTCTAAGAACAAAGAAAGCTACTTCTCATCTCTCAGAAAACATCAAATATTAATTGAAATCTTCATTTATTTAGCCACCCACAGAGAACCACATACAAGAGATCTTAGCTGCTGGTTTGACCTTGACTATTTAATGAGATGTATAATGATTCCATTGCACCAAGCCTGGCAGGACAAATGCAAGAAGCCACTGCATTAAGATCTCTCATATTCTACAAAACCAGCTGTGGGGAAACACGGCAATATTAGATGAAGGAAACAAATCTCAGCATGCAGGGTCGACATATGGTGGCACCAAATATCAGATACAAAAAGAAGAACTAATGCTATTTATTGGCCTATTTCATGCCATAGTTTTTTTCTGTGTAAGACATACGCAACATATATATTTTATGGTGGCTGATAGCAACAAATTTGCTATTGCTCAAAATAAAATTTATTTCAGCAGTGTCTTTTCTCCTATTGTATATTTGCTGCTATTTATATCTGTGCCAAGCAAGTGTATTTCACTCCCAAAACAGATATTTTGAGATTTTTTTTTAGAAGTAATGTTTGTCCTAGGATTATATGACGGTGAAGGAATAAATCCATTTCCAAAAGTCTTTCCAAAAGCAGCAGGGAGTATTAGAGGTCCATTAAGCTTGTCAAGACATAAAACTGCAAGGTGTGCCTCCTGCTCATAAGACAGGTTTGCACTGTGTCCATACCTCTCCATCTGGAGACACTGTGAGGAAACGAAATCTAATTATAGTCTCTTGGGCTTCTTTATTGTACCAAGGGACAAAGCTTTCAGAATACAAGTACAGAGGATGCTTTGCCTACCTTCTGGTTTTTGTAAGTTAGCTTCTTTAGGAGGAATATTTGTCACAATTCTGCACATGTCTTCACTTCAAAGTTTTCACCTATGCAGAGATGAAAATTGCTGTCCCAGTTCCCTGTAAGCCTCCTCATTTGGAGAGTCAGAGGTGCTCTGTAATGTCATATATTACACAAGCTATAATGATACTTTTCAGACGTTGAGGGCTTTTAAAACACAGGCATTGTTATTAGGTACTTAAGTCTGGCTGCTCTTTATGTTTGCCCATAAAGATAGCCTGTGTCATGTAGATATCTTGGAAGAAGCGCATATGAATGAGGGAGCTGGAGGTGGGAAGGTCAACTGCTTTGCAGCTCAGGTCAAAGAGACATTTTAGTAAATGGGAATGGCTGGGTTAAAGAAAGTTCACAGTCTAATACGGGTAAGGGGACCAGTATCCCTGAGAGAGGCATGTGTGTTTAGGATAAGCAATTAATACGGATTTCCAAGACAAAAACGGCTTTATGTTTCAGAAGAAGACCAATAAACTTTTTTTTTTCCAAAAATCCACTTTGATAATCAGTTTCATTGAGGAACACCTCTAATACAGAGATAAGTCACTGAGAATTAATGGAGAAGGTGAATTCTCATGTGGGCTATCTCCTTTAAGTGCTCTCCCATTGTGTGAACAACCTCAAGGCACACCGTCTAACACAGACGAACTTCCACACTCTATCTGATCTTACACTCTACTAAAAACATGTGTTTAATGACCAGAAAGCTCACCTTCAAGGCATAGTAGTAAACCAATCTGTAGGTCATGCCTAACCCATTGGAAGTTGGTGGACTTTCCAACAGGAAGAACACCAAGTGTAGAGTAGGAGTATCCACACTGGAGGACATTCACTCTCCAGCCTCTCAGTGCAGACCTGTCATTGCTCTTCCCTTCTCAGCCACTGGCCCAGTACCACACCCCTTCTCTATCACTTGCATGGCCCCTTCCAAATCTGTAACCTCTGAGCCACTGTACTCACTTCTGGGAACATCATGTAGATTATGGACATGATTACAGAATCCCAGTATTACTGAGCCATCCGAGGCAAGTTTTTTTTCCCTAGGCCAGCTCCTACCAGTGTATATAATAGTCACTTCAGCTTGGCCAGGGGGTAATGGGGACGACTTCAGTCAAGGGTCAACAGTATTCTTGCTCCTTTTGAACACATCTCCTAAGAAGCCTCTTTAACATTGGGCTGTCACCTCCTAGAGGCACAGGCAATACAGAGGGGAAAAGTGTGCCTTGTACATTCTTTTGCTTTGTGTGGTTCTGTAAGCAAAGCCACAGAGATTTTTATTTGCTTCTAGGCCCGTGCAGCTTCATAGTAACAACTTTTCTACAAGCATTGCTGGAGATATATTATTTCTTCTTCAGTAGAAACTGAAAAATATTTCCATTCTAAAAGAGACTTTTACAAGTACTTTTAATCAGATTTTTTCCTGATAGCCACTTAAAGCTCCAAGTCAATTCTTTCAGCAGAATAACACCACTGTGGCCTTGCTGTCATGTTACATTCACTGTGCATATCTCCATGGACATTTTACAAACAAACAAAAAGATACTCTGCTCATATCTGTCTGTATTCAGTGGAATTTAGAAGTGCACTTAAGAAGCAAGATTAGAAACTACTTTTCAAACACATTTCTCTGAGTTCTTGTGGGTTTTTTTGGTCTTGAAAAAAAATCTTAGAAGAGAGGTCATGTGAAATAAGATAAATATATACTGGAATACTATCACTAGCTTCATGAAGCAGTTAATAAGAGGGTTTATAAAGAATTCTGTTATCATACATCTGTCAGGAACTAGTGGTGCAAACCCATCTAAATTAGCTTTCCTAGTTAATGTGTTGTCTATGCAGTCTGGATAATAACTCCTAGCTCAAAGTTTGTTGACAACATAGGAATATCCTTCTGGATGGATAGTCCTTCATGAGATATCTGTATAACATTTGCTTGGAAATGTTTTCTTTTTGAAATTTCTTGGTGGTTGTCAGTCCTGTGGCAAAAATACTCTTGGGTTTAAGAGTCTAGTGATAATCAATGTGATCAATTGCATTTTATGTTATTTGTTGTACAAACCAGAAGACTCAAATCAGAGACTAAAGCATGGAATATTTCTAAAACTAATGTTTAGATTAGGCCACCTAAATCTTAATATATCTTCAGTTTATATGGTCTTGAATTTGAATTATGTATTTTGAAAAAAAAAAAAAATTATAGACTCAGTGGCCACTTTTTTAAGCCGTAAAATGGAACAAAAAATACAATATATCATTGGTAAAGCATGATTACAAGTCTGGCTTCCCTTCTTGAGGAATTCAGAAAGACAAGCCCAGACTTTCTGTCTTGGCCATTCTCCTTTTGCTTTTACAGCAAAAAGACATAAAGAAAGCAATTACACTGACAGAACATTCCTAAGGTTTGAAATTTGGGGAAGTATGACATGAGGGACTCCTGTTAGTAATACAAAAGAGGCAGAATTTTTTTTCTGAATTTTCAAGTAAAAGGGTCAGAAAGTTGTTCAATCCTTGCATTTCTGGGAATAGGAATAGGTGCACACTTTTCACAATAGAGAAGAGGGATGCACACATACACATGCAGCTGACCTCCAGGAGCCTCTTCTCCCTCCTGCTCTCACATAAAGACAAAGGTTTTAGGGATTCTGAAAACTTGTTCCTTTCAAGGACCTGACCAATTGCTGTGCCTGATGCCCCCAGGACAGTGTTGGCCCTCCTGGCTGCCAGGGCACTGCTGACTAATGTTCAACTTTCCATTGACCAGGACCCCCAGGTCCTTTTCCATGGCACTGCTTTCCAGTACCTCATTCCCCACTCTATCTGTACATCCAGGGTTGACCCATCCCAGGTGCAGAATCCATCACTTTCCCTTGTTTAACTTCATATGGTTGGTGATGTCCCATCCCTCTAATTTGTCGAGGTCTCTGCAGGGCTCCCCGCCTTTGAGGGAGTCAACAGCCCCTCCCAGTTTTGTATCTGTAAACTTGCTCAGTGTCTCTTCCAGTCCTGCATCCAGGTCATTTAAGAAGACGTTAAAGCGCACAGGGTCTAAGGTGGAACCCTGTGGAACCCCCCAGTGACAGGTCCCCAGTCTGATGTCACCCCATTCCCTGTAACTCTTTGTGCCTGACCTGCAAGCCCATTGCTCACCTATTGCATGATGTGTTTATCCAGCTGTGAGCTGGGTATTTTGTCCAGAAGAAATTTATGAGAGACAGTATCAAAAGCTGTACTGAAATCCAAAAAGATCACATCAATGGGCTTCCCTTCATCAACCAGATGGATTACCCCATCATAAAAGGAAAAAAGGTTTGACAAGCAGGATTATCCTCTCATTAAACTGTGCTGGTTGTGGCCAATGATTGCATTCTCTTTCAGGTGTATTTTAACACCTTCCAGAATAATCTTCTTCATAACTTTACCAGGTACTGAAGGGAGACTGAATTCCCAAAACCACTCAAAAATCATCAAGAGTGGTTTTGCAATGACACCAGCCAGCTCTTAGAGGATTCTCAGACAAATGCCATCAGGCCCCATGGATTTGTAGGGATCCTGGAGCAGCAGCTTCAGGATTGACAAGGAGTTGATAATTTTTGCAGTCATGGTCCTCCAGGTCAGGGCACTGCAACCCCTTTGGTCTGTCATCTCTGTTGAAGGCAGAGATATTGAGTTAAACACCTCTGCTTTGTCTATGTTCCTGTTTTTGAGGTGACCATCCTCAGCCTGTAATGGGCTGATGTTTTCATACTGCCTTTTGCCATTAATATATTTGAAAGAAATATTTTTACCGTCCCCCACATTTCTGACCAAGTTTTATCTCCAGCTGAGCTCTGGCCACATGAATTTTCTCCTGACAGCGGCAAGCAACCTCTCTGTATTCTTCCCATGCCCACTGGGCATACACCTTTCTTTTTTGCTTTATTTTCAAGAGAAGATTCCTGTTCTGCCTGTCCTGCTTGATTTCTGACATTTGGGAATTTCCTGCTCCCATGCCCTTAGCAGTTGGTTTAAAAAGTCATCAGCACTGATGAAAAAACATAAAGACTCTGCTAACAGGAAGTCATGGGGCTTTCAGAAACAGCAACAATGTACCCCTCTGCTGGGATAGAGCCATCCACTCACCCACACAGATTTCGGAGAATATTCTGAGTTTGAAGGGATCCACGAGGATCATTGAGTCCAACCATTAAGTGAATGGCCCATATGGGGGTCAAACCCACAACCCTGGTATTATTGTTCTGCTCTAACCAGCTGAGCTAACATTACACTCAAACCACTTTTTAGAATCTCCCACGAAACAGGGAAAGGGAAGATTGTAGGCTGGCTTTTCCACAGGAGAACAGAGTATCATATGACTTAGTGAGCTTTAAGAACATGTGAGGACATACCAGATAATAATTGCATATTTGAATATTTCCATGAGAACATCTTGTCCCAGCTGATCCAGAATCCTTCCTTTGGGGAATGAAATGTCTGAGTTCTCTACAAAATGAAAGAAAAGGAGCACTAAGGCAAAGCAGTGAGTAAGTAAGCACATTTTTGTCAACCTACAACAAATTGAAAAATGGCTTTATTTTCTGCAGTGAATTTCATTTGGATAAGAAATTAAGGAAAACCAGAAACCTCTTTAAAAAATAAAGTTGACAAAAGTGAAACTTTTGTCTTTTAAGTGCTTCAGTTTATTATTTTTAAAAGTTTCAAAAAAATGTGAGGTTTTACATAGCTGTTAATTTCCTGCATCCTGCTGCTCTTTACTTCCTGAGCTAGTTCTATTGCTGGGTGAAACAGAAAGATCTTAGAAGCAGCACTGCTTTGCACAGTGAGTCATGAGATGGAATAGCTAAAAAGAGCTCCACAATTTATTCCTGATCTTAAATGGGATCTGACTTGGATCCTTTTGATCAAATTGCTGTTGGAAACCTCCTCTTGTGAGCCATCATTAACACTATTTGATTTCTTGTGTATTTCCCTTGATGTTATTACGAGCAATAATCACTTAACTAGGGAATCATATGCACATTTGAGGGAATCAAGGACATGCAGAGGTGTCTTTTTCTTAGTGAATGAACTGATTCCACATAACAGCAAAAATATGTGGTTTTAGATAGAGTTGGCAGATCAAAGTGCAGTGTCTTCAGTTATAGGGGGTATTGAAAGCAACATGTCAAGAAGAGAATAAAGTGATTCAGTAAGACACCCTTGGAAGCAACAGAATTACTATCATTCCATGTCTCTAGATCAGGGAATCATAGAATAGTTTGGGTTGGAAGAGACCTTAAAATCACCCAGTTCTAACCCTCCTGTCGCAGGCGCAGGCACCTTCCTCTAGACCAGGTTACTCAGGACGCCATCCAACATGATGCTGAACACTCCCAGGGAGGGGACTCTCACACCTTCTCTGGACACCCTGTTCCAGTGCCTCACCAGTCCATATTAAAGAATTTCTTCCTAATATGTGATCTAAACCTACCCTATTTCTTCCTAATATCTAATCTAAACCTACCCTATTTCTTCCTAATATCTAATCTAAACCTACCCTCTTTCAGTTTGAAGTCACCCCCTCTTTCCTATCACCACATACCCTTAAGGTACAGGGAGGGCCTGTACCCACTGAATATGTGGTGATAGGAAAGGGGGGATGTGGTGATAGGTCATCTCAGATAGTCATGGAAGAGTGATTAGAGATGGACTTGCATTGATTATCCGTTCATTAGGACTTTTAAGGGGCAAAAGCCCCTCAAAATTACCTGCCTAACAGCACAATTAAAATAATTCTGGGTTGTAGGATTAATGAAGCAGAGCATTTTTGTTATAAATGTTATAAATGTTGCAAAACCACCCAATACACTTACTCTGAATGCACAGCAAAGTAGCAAGATGCATTAAAACCATCATCCTTTCAGGCTATGTGTTTTCTTATGTCGCTAATTCTTAATCTATTTTAAATCTACCCACTCACTGTCAGACTGCAATACTTCTTCAGTCAGCTTCCCATTTACAAGATGACGTCCTGAGAGCTGACATCAATGGAAAATGCAAGCATTCACTTCTTTGCCAGATTTAGCTGCACACTGCTCCACAACCGCTTAGAAACCATATTTTCCACTACAGTTACCTCACTCAGTAGCTGGCATATTTTATACTATAAAACTCCTAGAATGTCAGCTTCTAGTCATGGGATAAGTTCTATATCCTTAAGAAAGAAACAATGAAACGTTAGTGACTCTTCAAACAACTGAATAAGAAAAAATGAAGTGTGGATAAACTTTCTTATTTGAAATACATGAGAACTGAGTAAACTACCCAAATTAGAAGTGAGAAATAAACACTGCTAGAGTAGGCTCAACTTTAATATAACCTTTGACTCCAAATATATAAACCCTTTTCTGTTTCCTGCAAAGACTCCAACAAGTTTCCAAATAAACTTCTCTGCTGACCACACTTTTACCCCATGCTCTTTACCAGACTTCAGAAAGTTTTAAATACTCTTCAGATACCCCCATTCCCCACACATCCTGCCTTCCACCTCACAAAGATTATTTTATGTCCATCTACACTTATTTTGTCAGGAAGAAGCATAAATGCACATTGCAGATGTGGTGTTCCTTATTTTAGCTAGGGCCTCCAGTGGGGATAAACGTGCAAACTGGAGCAGAGTCCCAGGGGATGGCTGTTTGCAGTTTGCCAAGCAGGGCTGTGTGCAGCACAGATGATTCACCCTGCTGATCCCGACTGCTTCTCAAACTCAGGAGAGGAGTCAGATATGGCATGGTGGAGGAGCAGTTAAATATTCTTCTCTTTGATACAATATCTTCATATGGAACTGAACCACTCACAGTTGTGAGGAGCTGAAATGTTTTATTCAAGCTCATTTTCTAAACAGTCTTTTAAAAAAATATTTTCTTTCCTTTATTTTTTTTTTTAGTTTTAACGAGGACCTGTTTCTCTCTTCTGAAAAGCTGAATAAACAGTAAAATTATTTAGCTATTTGTCTAAATACTCAAAGACTCACAGTGAGGAAAGAGTTCATTTCATGTGCATGATTGCAGACAGTCACCTCCAGTGTGGACTTGTGGTCCATTTGTGGCCACACCATTTTGCAACTGTTGAGAAAAGTCTTCTATATATAACCCTGAAGTCACCACCTTGAATGGTTAACCATTCAGTTGCATATAACATCCACTGAGAGAGCTCACCTGGAACTTCCTTGGTGCCTAACTCCTATTTTACTGGATTTTAAATACCAGCTCCCATTGAAGATAGCAGCCCCCCTGGATTCATGGTACCTGAAGGGCAGTCTGGCCATAATCTCTCATGACAGCTCCATCCATTGGAACAGCAATATCATGAATCACAAGAGTAAAACCTGAAGGTGCAAGAAGCAGAGTTTTCTTGGCAGCTGGCCCACTGAGCTAACAGTCACCTCTGGAAGATGTCCAGAAAGCTTGACTTCTTAGCAAGGGTATAAAATAGCAATGATTATTCTGTCTTTCCTTCCTGAAATACAGCCATTTGCAATGCAGACCGAAAATGCAAAATCCAGACCTGGGTTTACAAGGAAGTTTTCACTCTTTATTAAATGACCCAGTTGTCAGGATACCTCAGCCCTGAGTTGCTAGATAATTCCATGCATTGCTTCATGTGCAATACATGAAAAAATGTAGGCTCTAGACATGATATCACCAAATCTAGCTGGACAAGTGGCACATATTAGCCAACAGAAATTGGTGAGATATAGATCACATCTCTAGCCTGTGTGGAGTCCCCTACTCTGGTATTGGTTTCAAACCACCAGATTTCACCTGGATGTGAGTCCCTTCTGGCAGACCTTCTCAACAAGTATGGCCTAAACAGTGGCTCTATTCCAATGGTGGACTTGCCTGGGTATTTATGCAAAAAAAGTGCAACTAGAATAGATTTGTTCCATGCTGTAGGAGGTTGAATCTATGTTTTCCACACCCAAATTACTTTACCAATGGTACTCAGGTGGAAAAGATTCTCTTCAGCCACTGTTGTGGAAGCTATGGCCATTCTTGTAGATTTCTTAAATATTCACTGTGCCCTAGAAAAAATGGCATGAATGAACATGTCACTATAGCTCACTGTTTTCTTATGATTTTCATCTAGGAAAAGAGAAGAATCTCACTTTCTGCATTCTCTTCCAATTCAAAATTTAAATATTTGAAAAGAAGTACTCTCTTCCACAAGAAGCTTATGACTTAGCCCCTTAGTGTGCTCATATTACTCTCCTTTCCTTGCTCTGACCTAATAAATATTTAATTATTCCCTGGAAACTGGAAGTTGAGAGAATTCCCCTCCAGTCTACTATCATGTACTCTCTTAGAAAATGTACTAGGGGCCTTGTTCCCCCTTCTGTGAATGCTTAAACCATTACAGGTCATTAGGTTATAGATCTGAGGTACTGTAACTACCAGCAGCCTCTATATTTTATGCAGTCCCTTTTCTAATAGAAGTGGTCTAAACTGCTTCTGAGTTGAGCAAGAGAGATAGAAAGAACCTCATGAGCTATGCATCATCCGGCTCCTTAGAATGAAATATTGGTAAAACTGAGGCATTTACAAAATACTTAAAAGTAAAACTTTAGAGATTTTGCTAATGAGAACATAAGTGACTGTGGACTTGGACAACTCTAAAATCAGGCAAAGAAACGTGTTGCATTTTGAATGCTTAACTAGCTAAAGCCAAAGTTCCAGTTAATTTCTTTTATGCTTTTCAGACAGGGGGTCCTGAGTCCTTAAGCTTTTTTTATACTCAGCATTGCAGTGACATGCCAGGGATTGTGTGCAAGGCAGAGCATCACTGGTGTCACCTCTCCCTGGAACTACCACAGATTGCTCTGAGCTGTCAACGCCTGCACCTCCGCAGTAAGGCACATGTTGTGAAAAAGGGCAGATGTGTGGGGCTCTCCCTCCCTTGCTGTGTGAGGCAGCCTGGGAGGAGGCCCTGCAGGCACCCCTCTGACCATGGCAAACGGTACCAGGAGGAGCCACTGTAGCCCCGTAACATCTAAAGAAATCTAAGAACCTTTGCCACATGACTTGAGGAGTTTAACTAGCAGTTTCATACTCTGTCATGATTGTAATACAAGAGAAATTCTGAAAATAGCACAGCTTTTTTTTTTTTTTTTTGATTCTGCTGCCAAAGAAAGAGATGGGATATCTGGCAGCAGAAAGATGCTGGTTTTTTCAATAGGAGCACAGCTGGGAGACAGGGAAGAGTCAGAAGTGGCACTGGACATTAGGGCTCTAGGCTGCTGCTTACTTTGGCTTTAACTTTTCAGACCTGGTGCATGAAATTAGGGAGGGACTCTGAAAATTTGTCCCCATAAATGCAACAGTGAGAAGATTACTCAAATAACAGGAAGGTCTCTGAATTCCTATACACTCGCAGTATTACAAATATGAAGTTTGTACAGCAAGAAAGAAATTTATACAAATGGTAAGTGCAACAAGAAGAGATCCAGCTGGTGGTAAACTCATTCAGATTCATAGAAGAGCAGAAATACAGAACCTTGGAAAGCCATGTGCTCTAGTCCTTTGGAACTAAGTTGGTCAATGGCCTACACTAAGATCATTCTGAGAGCTTTTTGTCTAACCCATCCTAAAAACCTCTGGTGAAGGATACTTCATAACTTCCATAGGAGCACAATTTCAGCGCTTCAACAGCCAAAAAGAAGTTTTCTCTTATACCCAGTGAGATAATTTTGGTATAATTTAAGCTAATTTATGTTTGTTCTTATCCCATTGGCACTGAAGAATTACTTATCATCATCTTATTTATAATAACATTTTATAGCAACGGAAGGGAGAAAAATGTTTTTCATCTTACTGGGATCAGTAGAAGGAATAATTACCTCCCACATCTTTGTCAGCTCCTGTGTGAATGCAACCCAGAGTAAAATTTGCCTGCTTGGCTACACTATGAGATTTTTTTACTCAGTCTGTATACATACTACTTTTTTTGTCTTTTTGTGGTATCCTGTAACTAAAATTTTGCCTCTTAATAACATATTGGTACTGGTTGTATCATTTCATTGATTAGACTGCAAATGAAAGTGTTAATAATTTAATTTTGTAGTCTAAGGAAAAGTGGAAACTACTGTAAATATGAAGGGTTGTCCATGTGCTTAATCTTTCTTTCTAGAACAGTCCTGATCTTCTTTTAAGAATGTAATTCCCACCCTGCTGGAGAAGCATAAAGTGTTATAAAACTCAAGGGGTAACTGCTATTGTTGCAAAAACTTTTATTTAAGGCTGAATGAATACTTGGATTCTTCCAACTTATTTATTTATGAGGGAAGTTGATTCATTAATACCAGAGGCATCAGATTCCGTCCTTCTACTTTGAGTAAGCTTAAGAAGGAATAGTCCCAGAGGAGATCATTAGCCATCTTCACAAATGGAAGATTCTTAAAGAAAAAAAAAACAAAAAAAAAATTAGACCTTCACTAAGTCATAGATTTCAGATTTCAGGAAGAACCCATTTCTGCAGTGGTACAGAATTAGTCACCATGAATACATATCCACTGTGGTTTCAGTTGGAGGGAATCTGTAGCTTCAATACTTCAATGTTTTATAGAAGTTGTTGCATCTTCTTTAGTCTCTCATTTTTCTCACTTGCAGGGTGCTATTATAAAAAAACACAGCAGAAAAGGGAAAATGAATCCCAGAATTAAAATAATAAAATAAGATACTATTCTTATGCAAAAGTGTAAAAGTGTTTTGGTTTTGGTTTTTTTTTTTTTTTTTAGTTACAAAGTTAGAAGAGTCTCTCTGTTAATCTAGAAAAGCTAGGTAATGAAGAAGAGGAATGAAAGTGCATAGGCTGAAAATTGCCTGAATTACCTGTATTTTCGGGCAGATACAAAGAGAAAGAGAGAGAAAAACATAATTAAAATCTTATTAAAAACACCCCATGTCAAGTGTGGTTTTGTGCCTTCATAATGATTTACCTCTCAACTCAATAAATAATGGCTATCTAGAAACAGGAGGAGCCCATGGCAATTAGAAGAATAGTACACAGAAATCTTATTGTTTTTTTTTTTACTTATTGTTACGAGCCAGGCTCTAGGGTTCATGAGGCCCCCTTACTGCTAACTAATGAATGTGATGTATTTTAAAATCAAACCCATTATTCAGTTAAAAGTCAACTATTAAAATTTCTTCCTGAAAGTAGAAGTAATGTTTTGCAATCAGTTGTTCTGCAAGATATTTTAACATGGTTTGGTAAATTTTCCCTAGCTCATGTGTACTGCAAGTCTAATAATTTACTGTAGGCTTCAAAAATAGGATTTACCTTCTGGCAGAATTTTGTTTTGCGCCCATACATCACTATGATTTAATAAAAGTTTTCTTGATATACCCCTGTGGCATTCCTCATCACAATATAGTCTTGTTGTTACAGAAATGAAACAACAGAATTGAAAATAAAGGCCTGAAAAATATGTTGCTATTGTGTGAGAAATGGTCTGTCCTCTGTGGCACCTGGTATAACACATGGACCTGAGTGGTACTCTCTACTTTCACAGACTAAAATTAATAAAGGAAAACGAAAAAAAAACCAAACCAAGCTTGTAATAAACGTGATCCGGGATGTGAATGAACAGATCATTTAAAGGAAAAGTGAAAGGTTTATTAACTGTTCTGTTAAAGGAGAATTTGGTACTTTGCATGTTGTTCTCCGACTGGCCTGCACTGCTCTTACCACTCCTGCTCCAAACAAATCTCAGCAGAAGGAGGGAGAAAGAAATATTAAATCTAGTCCACAAACTTGAATTCAGTGGTTGTGCCAGAAAGACATTTGTCTATACCCAGATGACCATTTATATCTTTGTCTGGATGACAACATGTATGATACATGGGCAAACAGGGAGGTAGAATTGCAAGCATGCATGGCAGACTGAAACCCAAAATATGAAATGGATCATATTTTTTTGTCAGGCTCAAAGCAGGAGAAGTTAAGTGTTCCAGAATGAGGAACAAACCCAGCGAAAAGATACTGAGCTGTGTTGTAGAAGCTCTAGACTACATGACAGCAACTACATGTAATAGCTGATAGTTTAAATGATTTATAGAAGCCCATTATATGTTATGATTTATATTGCAATAGGGTTTAGCGTTATGTAACTTCCGGATTCCTCAACTGCTAAAGAAAAGAGAAAGGATCACCCACGTGAGTAAAAATGTTATGAATCCTGAGTATCATTAAACATGATATTCCACACACAGAACACTGAGCTTTAAGAAATACTAGTAAACAACATTATTTTCAGTGAAACTCCTGGGATCAGTACCTAATGATCTGACCTAGTTCAGCAGCTGATATGCTGCTGATATGCTGAGCAGTTGACTCATGTCTAGCCTCAGTCAGATTATTGTAGCCCAAAGAGAGAATACAGCTTGTAGAAGTCTCAGTTTGTGCCCATGGGATGTTTTTGATAGGCTGCATTTCTTTCAGTTCTGATCAACTAATGGTGAAACTTTGAAATATCGTAATATTTACTACATTCACTTATCAGTAAGAAATCTGCCTTTCACTCATTTTCAATATTATCTTAGAATTTCATTGCTGCTTTGAAAAACCAAAGGTGGCAAGGAGAACATTAGGGGGAAGGTTTAAAGATCAAAGCTTAGAATTGCCTATAGAAACCTTACTATTGCTGTTAAGAATATTATTCCCATAGGACATTTTTCATTTTCACCAGAATCCAATTTTCCAAAATTATAGTCAAAAACTTAAACCATCCAGGAAATGCACTGCCATGCTGCTGCCTGAACAGCATAAACAGATTTAGAAATTAACATATTTAGTTTCTTTCCAAGCTGTCATTCTCAGTGACACTGGTATAGTATATGGTTTTCATTTAATACTTGGCCTGAGTATGCTGTATTCCTTTGGCATATTTCAAATCATGACAGAGGCAAACAGCACAGAATGCAGGAAAGGTTCTATGGGCCTAGTAAGGAAAACATATGCATAACTCTTATTTGGCTCTGACACTAATGAAACCTCAAGCTTTGCCAGCTATTGCTTCATAGAATTCTTGATCTGACACAAACATGTGGATGGACATGTCTTCAAAATCCAAAATACTGCTTTTATGGAGAAGAAAGTTTTGCGAGATGCATTAAAATAAATTTTTAAAGAGCTGCGAAGAGTGTAAGCTAATCTGCTTAATGTGAGGATATACTATTTGTAAGTCTCAAGTGGTTCACATGTTGGAGTCCTATAAAAGACAGACCAGAGGTGAAGTGATAAACAGAGAGTGGAATAGCTTTCTAGATAATTTCTCATGACTTTTCACACTCATTCTGATTTTATATAATTCCATTTTCCAGAAAAAAAATCAGTTTCCTTCTGAAAGTCCTTCCTTTTCCAGTGTGCATAGAAGTAATAAAGTCATCCCTAACTATATATACAGAGGCATCTTTCCATTGTAATTCAGCCCATATCTGTGTATATCTATCAGAATAGCTGCTGACTGCATGCATAATTCAGTGATGGACAGAATGCCTTAATGCAGCAATGCCATTACACACCAATGTAATATGGCTGAGGATGCAAACTTAAGGAGCTGAAGACGCATATCCTCCTGCAACTGTAACTAGTCATCAGGATAAAAAATCATACAGCAAATGTATTGCTCTGCCACAGTTCCTGGAGCATTTCCTGAAGCTCCTCTGGTACAGGTGAGCAGTTGGCAGATACTATGCACCAAAGGACAGGTTAGATGGAACTGCCATGGTTTATAAGCAGAGGATGAGGATCTGGAAGGTCAACATTTAATGTCCAGATCTGCCACAGATTAGCTGATATATGGAGGATAATTCAGAGAGCTATTTTATGGTCTGTTTTCTTCACATGCAAACTTAGGACAGTATTGCTGTGGGTAAAACACCCTATTGGGTCCTTTAGGCACAATGATTCATGACTGTGCATGCTCAGAGCACCAGAAAACAGGAAACAAGAAAACCAGAAAACAAGGAGTTGGTCAGTTACATCCATGCTACTTTACTCTTTAATCTGAGAGTGCTTTCAGGGACTGTGTTTACACCATACATTTGAGGAAAGCTGTAAAAGCTAAGTAGACTGCATTGCAGTCTTCAAATTAATTTTTTCTGCCCTCCAGTACAGAGCCGATGCAGTAAATTATATTTCCGCTTTCCATTCCCAATACACAGCAGAAGTTATAATGCCATGTTCATATTTACAGTATGTATATCCTTTTAAGCCTCCAACTACTGCAAAAGGGTCCATCAGTAGTGATGGAAAACTTAAAAAGAATCCGACAGGAGTTTACATTTGTAAATCTGAAAATGTTACAAATTTCCAAATATTCTAATTCCACTGTGAGCTGTAAAAAAGAAAACAACTCTCCCACACACTGATGCTGACTCATGCACTGCAGGATTACTGAGACATGGCATCCCTGGATGATTATTCAGTTACTCAGGGAAAACTGTAGGATAATTGTCCCTCTCTTTTCATGACCATTCATGAAAACACCTACTGAATATTTTGCTGCTGCTGCAGGCAAATTCTCTAAGCTGTGTTCTGGCAGGAAGATACTCCTCCTCTTCTGTTTTATCGTTTTGATCTTCAGAAATGCAAATGGTCTGAGAAACATAGTGAGCCTTCTATCTGTCCAAAAGCTAAAGAAAGACCGTATCTATTGCTTTTGGGTGCTTCAGACAGAAGGCTGTAAAATAGTTACTGCAGATTGCTTTTAATTTACTATAGACACATGCTGACTGTTGAGTTTCTAATGTGCAAGTTTGAGCAACAGGAAGACAACAGTGAGAACAGAACCTTGCCTGTTACAGATGCATGTCAGATATTAAACAGATATAATTAGGCTATTAATTACCATGGAATGAGTTTGCAATAAGTGTTTGTTTTTATTAAGGGTTTGCTTAGTCAACATGAAGAATTCAGACTTTCATGAATTGCAAAGTGATTTCTGAGGCTAATGATAATTAGAGTGTTGAAAGAGAGGGGTAGCCCTTTTCATTTAAGAAAAATAGAAAGGAACAAAAGGGTTGACTTCTGGAAATTACTTCAAAAGTCAGTCTTGGAAACACGCTATGAAATGCTCACCACCCTCACAGAATTAGATCTGAACCTCCCCTCAACCTAGTTTTTCTGTTGGCATATGCTAAGTGCCCAACACCACAAGCATTCATACACATAGATACCCATCTATACCCTGTATAGATTTTCACTGGTGCTTACTGGTATTTAATAAGTGCTTTAAAATAGTGCTGTCAATTTTACAGAAAAGATTAAGAAAACTCTATTCCTTATGGCAAAATTATATTTTCTTAGGACAGCTATTTCCTTAAACACATCAAGTTCAGAGTGATTTCAAAACCCAGGAACATTAAACCTGAAGGTTAATTCCAACACTCTGAAGAAATCTCTTTGCTGTTTCTTGCTCCTGTGTTATGTACAAATCCATCTAATTCCCACTCCCTGCCCCCAGTCCCTTGCTCTCAGGTAAGTGCTGTGGGCATGGTTCTCCTTTATCCCTTTGTGCTGGAATCCAGCCAGCATCTTCCTTCCTGCTCCAAGACCTTGTTTGACATTCAGGCTCCTCTGCTCCCCACCGCTGCTGACTCTGACAGCTCCTCTAAGAACATTTCAAAAACCAGGCTGATGATCCAGTTTGCCTCAGGCTCTTGTACACCCAGCAGGGAGGCACAGGTTTGATTTTAACTGTGATTGCCGTGAAAGTTGTTATGTGCTTGCAGTTAATAGGTGTATTATTAAGTCACGAGGATCAGGCCTCAGTGAACATGCCCTCACTGGCCTGTGATGTTGCACTTACTGGAAACTGAAACCACAGTATTATTTCTATTCTACTCAGTGCCAAATATACAAACTTTCACTACTTTTTGTGATATATCTACAGAAAAGCCGTCGTCTTCGCTCACAGAATAATTTTTAAATGTATTATTTTAAATCTCAGTGTTCTCTTGGATTGGTATAAGTAGTAGAAATTGTGCCATGAAATTAAGGGTGTAAATAAAAAATACCTTAACAAAAGCTTCATTTCTGCACAAAACTTCTTTTTGGTGGGAAGCCATTTTTATTTTAAGAAAGTAATCTTCTACATAATGTTTATCAATATCTAGACAGCTTTCTCCTTTTCATTACCAGAATGCTCAAAAGAGTCAATGTTCTCCAGAGGAGAAGGGGCTGCTGTTCCAGATGCCATCAGATCTCCTTCAGAAGACAACTAAATACTTATTCAAGATTGCAGACCACTATACTGAGGCCAATAGACCTTTGTCATTTATACCAGCTAGAACTGTAAAGTATTTGCTGCTCTCAAGGATTTGCATCCTTCTCTATTCTCTAAGCTCCATATTATGCCCAAGCCACTTTTCATCAAAATAATTTACTTTCTTCTATAATCTGTTGTTGTAGAAGGCATGTAAGACACCTATTTTTCTGTTATTTCTGTCATATTAAAAATTGTAACATTAAGAATTGTAGCATTATGGAAGAAAACACATTGGGATTCTCTAAGATTGTCCAAAATGAGCTCTGGTCTTCCTTGCTGCTTTTTGCCTGCACATGCACACTGTTATTGCCCTATTCTGTCATTTTTCTCCCATTCCCATTGTTGCTATCCTTATGGCATAGTAGGTCTTTCAGAAGATTACAGCTGACCAGACTAGAAGGTCACCCTTAAACAATTATAGCCTGTGAAAATGATAGAGAAATTTTTTTTGTGCACCAAATTAAAGACTGGCATTTTGATTTAAAAAAAGGCTACATTTTACTGTTCTTCACACCACACTTAAAATTCTTTCACATCTATAATTTTCCTCTGCTGAATAAACCATGTGCTTGATGTCAGCTCAGAGTTCAACTGAATCTACACTTGACTCTATCTTGAATATTGAGTTTTTAATCTTTTTTTCCTCCTCTAAAAATTGTGCAGCATCAGCTGAGTTCATACTGTGATTGAAAGTTAAAATCTTGGCTCTATGAAGTCAGTGGGGATTTTGCCACAGGATTCAGTGGGGTTAAGGTTTCACCCAATCTATTTTATACATATAATTTCTTTTTTGTTCTATCTTAAATACATTCACTGCAGCTTTTAGATTTAGATCGCAGATGAAATGCTTTACTTTCTTTGTCAGAGAAAACAAAATAGGTGCATTTGAAGCAATACAGTCTGATGCCTTTTAACTACTTGAAGAACAGCAAAGGACAAAGCAGGGGGAAAATCTGGGTTGGCTTATCTATTAAACTTTAATGCTTGGTATCAGGTTTATTTTCCAGACAAAATTGTGTTATCGCTGAAAAAGTAAACAGGATACTTTTAGAACTGTATAAAGTATAGGTATTGATTTTCTAAAACATTGCATTATGCAGCTCTTGCCTGAAAAACATTCTGGGTATATCATCGAGCAATGGTCTAGCCTTTGTTCAAAGCCTTACTTGTCAATTTTTCTGATGAAAGCACCAAATTTAATCCAAAACCAGCTCAGTTTCTGTATAAGTTACTTTGCTCTTCCCTGTGTTTAGAAATGAAATTAAAATGTCTTGATTTGAGGGTTAAAGCAAAGCTGCTGTCTCCTTATCAGACTGAAGAAGAAAAGAAAAAAAAGCAGCCTACCCTACGTAAAGAAGAAAGCCTAGCATGACTTGTAACAAGGAAAGCAAGTGCTTGGAAATGTGTTTTTCAGAAAGGCTGCTCAAAAATGTACAAAAAATTGATGGAAATACAAAGAGAACAGTCAGTCTGCACTCAGATTTTTCTTAGGGGAGGGGGAGGTGTGAAAAGACACATTTCAATTATCTCAGCTGGAGAGCCAGATATTAGTTCAATATCTCTTGGAAACCTTGTTTGAAAAGCAAGAACACATCACCTGCAGGATCAGGGAAAAGGAGGGACTTGCTACCCACACTGTGGCTGGGGAGCAATGCGAACCTTTCCTAGTGCAGTGTGGGCTTTGCTGATATCCCCTGTGGGAAGAGGTCCTTACTGTGGCCTCTGCTTCTGTAACTCATCCCTTTCAGATGAGGCTGGATCGTACCTGAACTGGTTGTTGATCCCCTTGGGAAAAGGAACTTTACTCACCTGCTGCACTTTAAAGCAGAGCCCCTAGAGTGCAGAGGTGACAGAGGAGTAAGGATGTCATTCAAGAAGCAAAAAGCAGCAGGTGAGTGTGCCTTGGATATCACAGAATCGCAGAATCACAGAATCACAAGGTTGGAAGAGACCTTCAAGATCATCAAGTCCAACCCATGTCCTGACACCTCAACTAAACCATGGCATTGAGTGCCACATCCAATCTTTTTTTAAACACATCCAGGGATAGTGACTCCACCACTTCCCTGGGCAGACCATTCCAGAACTTTATCACTTTTTCCATAAAAAAATATTTTCCTAACATCCAATCTATATTTCCCTTGGTGCAGCTTGAGACTGTTCTCTTTTTCCATCAGTTGCTGCCTGGAAAAAGAGACCACCCCCACACCTAACTACAGCCACCTTTCAGGAAGTTGCAGAGAGTGATAAGGTCACCCCTGAATCTCCTTTTCTCCAGGCTAAACACCCCAGCTCCCACAGTCATTCCTCACAGGACTTGTGTTCCAAGCCCCTCACCAGCCTCATTGCCCTCCTCTGGACACGTTCAAGCGTCTCAATGTCCTTCCCACACCGAGGGACCAGAACTGGACACAGCACTCAAGGTGTGGCCTCACCAGTGCCAAGTACAGGGGAAGAATGACCTCCCTGCTCCTGCTGGCCACACCATTCCTGATACAGGCCAGGATGCCACTCAGCATTGTCATGAGATATGTGCAGCACTGTGGGAAGGGAATGAGTCTTCCTCGGTCGTAAACCAACCTATTTGTGTGACTTTGCTGGTTTTTCTTATCATAAGGTCTTATTTTAGCTAACAAGCTTTTAGTGTACTTGTTCCCCTGTAAGTAGGATCTTTTTCACCAGTCTTCCCTTGGTTTCACATTTCAAATGGATAATATGGTGGCATTAGCATGTTACCTGATGCCAGAAGAGATGTACTAGCACACCTACCAGACAAAAGTGATTGCTGTACAGGCAGACACAAATCAAAAATACTAAAGCTGTAAGAAGACAGAAGGAAAAGAAAATAGAAAAATTTACAGCATCATCCGTGCTACCATGCCTCTAGAAAAGCTGTAAAAAACTTACACTGTACAAGTAATTTGGGTTTATTAGCTGTGCATATAGTACTCTTATGGCAGAGATGCTGTGATAGTAACTCATGCATAATGCAAATGAAGTGTAGGTGTCCAGTATATCTCGTTTCACTCTTTAACTCAGTTTTTTTTAAACATTAACTTTGCACTTCATTTAATTGCATTTAATTTTCTACAAATTGAAGAATCTTGAATTTTACAGTAAGTATAAACACAGGGTGAGGAGAGACATACAAATATCTATAACATCAAAACTCCACATGCAAATACTTACCTGGTTTCTCAGTTTGTGCAGTGTCTGAATTTGATACCTATAGGTTTCGACTTTGGATTATTAGGCTTTATTTTTAGCTATTTAAAATGGTAGAAAGAGCTTGGAGGCATAAGAAATAACGACTCAACTCCCAACAGAAAAAAAGTGTTCTATAAAACAGCCATTTTTCATACAACCTCAGAAAAAGTTGTCATTTTATTCTTACTTATACGACAGTCTTCATTCTCTCTGCCAGCACTTTGAGTAAATCTCACAACTGCAAGAAGCCCTGGAGTTCAGGTTCATTCCTCATGCTGGGTTTTCATATTGGCCAAGGGAGCACTCAGAAGCATATTTGGGACTAATGCTTGCTTTTTGCAGCAGCTGTGGCCCTTTTCCTCCAGTCCTCCTTTCTCTGCCAACACTATCTATTCCCTACCTCCCCTCAAACAGTTCCTGTATGTATTTATCACTCTTATTTTTCTTGTGGCTACATATGTAAACAGCTGCAAAAAATGAAGTTGATATTTTAGTCTCAGAGTGGACAGGTCTGTAGGCATTTCCATTTCCCTCTGCTGAAGAGATGTGAGGAGGTAGCCGAGAAAATTTTGTTTTCTGCTTTCACATGTTATATGCTTAAGGTCAGTGGGTTTGGCATTCCTAGAGAATAGAACTGTTACAAATAAACCTTACAGAGACAGGGGAGATGTGTTCTTTATGAAGCTGAGATTGAATTAATGAAGGCCTTTGAAGATTAGGATGAAGGCCCTGAGTACAAAGAACCAACAAGAAAAAAAGCTTCATTTCCTCTGGCTATGTGTTGGAAGGCTCATCCAAGTCACTGGGAGGTGCCTCAAAGTCTTGTAGTGATAACAATCCTGTTTGCATGAACCCTACATGTTTCTAATGCAAAAAGAATTCTAGCCCTGTTCTAGTAGCTATAGATGCTTTCTAGGAAACCAGGCTAAAAATACTAGGAGATAATATTACATCACTGCAAGATAAAGTCTCCAATCAAAACAAGTTATATCAAAGCTGATTTTCATCTACCCTGGTAAATATTTGAGGATAATTCTATATCACTGAGATGTTCTTGCTGACTTAGCTATGGTGGGGCAAGAGTCACTGACAGCCCAGGAAGAGAAACATACACATACATACCTGTAGAACAGGTTAGTGGTCTCTAGAAGACATTTGTACACTACCTACTTACAGCTGTGCAGATGGAGAGTTAACTATGGCATTGAAGTCCTACGTGTGATACGCTCTGTTTGCAAGGAGCCAGGACTTGCTGACTGAATAGATGCAATGCCAGTGTTTTAATGGGTTGGGCTGCATTAAAATGAAAGTGCAATTAATGGGCATAGCTCATTGAACCCTAAGAACACTGAAGCCTGAAAAGAGGCTCAGAAACAACTCCTATTCAACTGAAACTGTCTCAAGTATTTCATCACTCAGTGATTAACAGTTTCATGGCTATAAAACAATAATTTCATAGGCATCTTCAGTGATCTGACAGTAACAGAATTTACTATTACAGCTTCATTAAAACTTCTCTTTGCTTGTCAGTATTATAGCACAATCTTGCTCATGATAGTATGACCACAACAGAGAATATTTCCCAGGAAAGTGATTTCTTTCATTGTTGCTCCAGTCTGTATTTGTTCCATCCGATAATTTGACTCTATTCAGTAATAATTAGTTTCATTTTTGTGGAATTCCTGTGAACAAACTTCATCTTAACTTCACTACTGGAATTTAGTAAGCAACAAAGAAAAGCCTTTTATGTTTCTTTCTTAATGATACTCTGAACTGTACCATTTGGTGTACTGGTTACAGTAGAAGGATCCAGAAAACAGGATCCAGTCACAGCAACACCTTGCCAGCAGCCAGATCTGTGTTTTCTGATGAACTCACAGCAAGCTGTTTCACTGAAGACTATTTCCTGAAGGCTTCAGCTGATTAGCTTTAGAGAATTCTTAGCTTGAGCAAATACTATGTACCCTTGAACTGCTACTACTGAAAGCTCATCCAAACACCCAGGTACCTTCCCCATCCCATGCTGGGACAAATCTGATAGCTTGCAGTTCCTTCTGGGCTCTTCCTGATCTCAAAAGCTGTCTTGTTGAAAATGTAAACAGCACCTGCCATCTACTCTAGGTAATGAGTTTATGGCACATACTTTATAACCATCTGGAAATTCACCATCTACTTCATTGTTGCTGATGATAAATAGTGTGTGTTACTCAGCTGAAAATTTTAATTTTCTTCCTGATTCTGTAGTACTGTAGAATTTCACTAATATACAAGTGTTTAGTATCTTCCTTTTTCTTTTTTCTTTTTTTTTTTTTTTTCCAGTGCACAAGCAAGCAATAATCACATATTCTTGGATCCAGATGAGAGGAAACTCTTCCTTTAATTTCCTGCACTGCAGCTGTCCTGTGCTGAAGTCATCAGCCGTACGGTAGTGATGAGTTCTTGCTGTGGGAGCACTATCAGCTTTGTGCAAACCTCATGGAAGTTTCTGCTAAACATCACAGAGATCACACCTACTCTTCCTTAAAGTTTGATAGCTTCTCCCTTTCTGCTCCACTTCATCTTTGCTTAGCCTTCTGCAGAAAACTCATGAGACTCATAGGGTTTGTGAAACTAGGGGAGAGTCCACCACAGCTGCTGACAGATGCATTTTGAGGTACAGATACCAGTATATTAAAAGAAAGCATTACCATCCTGCACAGTGGTGTTCCACCAAGCAGGGGAACAGCCCAGTGACTATGGATAAATCAAAATAGAAACTCATTTTGCACAGACCACAAAAGGTCATGTGTTCTTGGACTGAGCTGAAAGAGAGGGCTTTTTCCCCACTGAATACTGGCTGAGTGTAGTATTAGTTCCTCTGTTAAACTGGAAACAGACTCTGCTGTCTGGCATGCAAAATATTGGCAGAAAGCAGGAGAAAGGTTTTCTCAGCAATGAGTTGCAGGCTGTGCACCTGTACTGGGTGGACTGAGGTGGTTCAGGATCCTGTGTGACATTTTTGTGTGCCTGCAGTTCAGGGGTGAGTTTTGTTTCTTGGACCTCATGCCATTCCAGCAAAAAGATTGTGTTATGAGAGCACATTCATATTTCAGAGCATTAGCTTGAAAGCAGCATAATCTAAATGTGTACTGGGGGCCTGGGTGCTATATATGCTGTAGCTTGTTATTCTGCACTTCATTGCAGGCTGCTACTAGAAAACAATAATCACAATTTGATTTTTTTTTTAATGTTGACAAGAGGTTGTGAATATGCAGCAAATGTGCTGTAAGCAAACCGAAGACCTGCAAGTAAAATTTAAAAAATCCTGTGGTTCAAAATGTAAGTGCAAGGAAAAATGTGACCAATCAGACATTACTTGGAAGACCTTGGTAGAAATGTTTTTCCTAGAGATCCCATTCTCTACTCCCAGGAAAAGATCAGGCAAGATACCAGAGACCAATAGACTCCTAAAAATAATTTTAATTTTTAAGAATTTTGAATGCCTATCATGCTCCACAGACCATGTCAAAAGAAAGGCAGCAGGCTTCCTTCTGGATCAGACACACTTCTAGCTCTAAAATGGGGGAGAGTTGCACAGCCTCCTCAAAAACTGTCTTTTCACACCCACTGAGGGGTTTTAAATCCATAAAAGCAGCAGGGTTAATAACAAAATTAATGAGGCTTAGGATTCATACTGTTTAGGATGCAAAAATGCCCAAAGCACAGTCAGTGATGGGAAACTGAAATGAGTTCACCATATGGCCAAATTGCACATTTTTCATAGGGAGAGTGATGTAATTAAACTCACTCACATGCAGGACATTATTCACAGGCTAGAGGTCTACATGTTCTACTATCAACAGAAATTCCCACATTTGGCTTGTGCTATCAGTAGACAATTCCTTCTAAGGTTAATTTTTACTGCCAGAAGACTATTATGTGTATTTATGAGACTCTAAAATTTAAGAAAAGGTGATTTTCCAGGAATGTGGTGAAAGGGAATTATTTGGTGCAAAAAAGAAGGAATTCAGCTTGCCATGTTCAGATATTCTGCAAAGCTTAACATCACAAGAATCTACTCTCAGACTGTATTTCATTGCATGTATTTCTACATGTGTACCTCATGTATGAACAGACACATGTATGTACATATATGCAGGTATATAGGCATGTATAAATGTATGTAAGCAATACGTGCAAATTTGTAAGTGTGTGTGCTTAAGGTAAGGCTGAGATTTGCTTCCTCAGCGACAGCAAAGTTGTACAAATTGTATTATGTAAACTAGCGGTTAAAGCATTCACTACCTGAATCATATTTTGCACAGCTACTACTCAAAAAACCACCACTGTTTTGGCTTCTTTTCTTGTTCGGGGGCTGGATCAGATTTCTACTTGACATAGCATTACACTTCCGTTTTTGGGATTTTTTTGACAGCGATACAGCATGAGCAATTTAGCTGCTATCTGCTGGAAGACAACTTGCAGCTGTGTAGACCCTATTTTGAAAGCTTTTTGGGCTAGGCTGGAGTAAAGAAAGGCACTCATCCATATACTGCTCTAATGTCTTATCATTATAAACAAGATTTGAAGGATACTGAAAGTCTCATGAAGGTTTTGTAGGAAGCTGACAGTGTAAAAAGCAAGTGTTTCACCCATATATCTATTAGAATCACAGATCTAAGCCAACCTCCTGCTCAAATCAGAACTAATCTGAACACAGACTGTGTTGTTCAGGGACATGACCAGTCATGACTTGGAAATTTCCAAGAGTGCAATTTCCACAGCCTCTCCACAAGCCTATTCCTATTGTTGCTCCACAGCACTCAAAGATTTTTTTTTCTTTTTTTTTGCCACAATTTCTCTTTCTGCAGCCTGTATTTGTCATGTCTCCTTCTTTCCCTAAGCACCTCTGAGGAGTCTGTTTCTTTCTTTCTTTTGGGTAACTTCCCACTAGTCATTAAGGACAACCAGATCTCCCCTTAGACTTCTCCATATTTAACAAGTCCAGGTCTCCTAATTTCTTCCTTTATGCATTTATGTGAGTCACCTAATTTTAGTGTATCTGTGCTGTTTGCAGTTTATCCATTTCTCTCTTGTACTGGCAAGCCCAAAACTTACCACAATTTTCACTAGAGTTGAAATACTGAAATTTCATTAACAACCTAGATGATGTAAAGGCAGAATTAATTGCCATGTAAGTCAAATATTGGGTTGAAGGTGTAGCAGGTGTTAGCAGTTTCCAGTAGCAAGTCAGCATAAGTTTCTGAGAATCTAGTTCAGTAAGAAGTCCAAGATCACACAAGAGGTCAACATCTAAATAATATAAAAGAGAAAATTTTATAACAGAAACTCCTCTTTCTCTGTTGGTGGTTTGTGCTAAGCTATTTTTGTTCCTTGCAAGATGACTGTTTCATACCTTCGTGATTTCAAACAAAGTGTTTTTTAAAATTGAAATGTCATCTTGACTGGAAAAAAAGGATCCAAAAATCACCAAAAGGAAAAGCCTGTGACAGATTTTTTTCCCCCAGCCTTGCCTAGACTGTTGATTCTCTTTTTAAATTCTATACAGCTTGGTAGTATATGCAAAAGGCAGACAGGGAGCATGTTGACAATTTCAAGAGAGGAACTCAAATTTTAGTGTAACTCCCTACAAAATTATTAAGATATGAACAATTTCATGTTGTAAAATTCCCTGGTGTTCTTCTCATCTTTTAGTTGCTGGCATAATATGCACTATTACAATGTGGAAATAGAGCAGTGCACTCACCTTTAATAAGCACGCTGCTAGTGGACTTGAAATACAGTTGCTAAGTGAAGCAAAGATTTACCTTTTCAACTAGTAATCTTTGTCTCAAATACAGCCAGAATGTCAATACAATCTTTACAAAAATAGCTGTCCCCCATAACTTCAAAAAGATAAGTCAACCATTAAATAATAAATTTTAAAAAATGTTATTCTAACACCTACTCAGCATTCTAGTCTTACCTGATTCTGACAAAGACAAATGTTGATGCTGATTTTGGTTTGACTGTAATATACGACATTGGTGCCACTAAGACATACCTGCACATATGCACGTTCTGCAATGTTGCTTTGGAATATTTCACATTGTGATATCAACAGAAGATTCATCTCCTCATGTCTGAAATTGTATTTGTGAGGTTCTGTGACTGAGGCCAGACTGTCTGGGTAATAACCAACATAGTTAATGGGAGCAAGGACTCTCCTTCTCCTTTACTGAGGAACACAGTTGCAATCTCCTTGCTCTCTGGAGAGAGTAAGTCAACCAAAGGGAGAAAGATAAGGGATAGGATAGCAACACATCTTTAAGGTTTGTTTTTTCCTGCTTTGTTCCAGGAGATTATTGTCACAGGAAATGGAGCAGTCTCTGCAGTCAGAAAGATATGGACACACCATTATGACTGGCTTGCTATGGGGAGAACTCCTGATACACAGAGGCCAGTGGTGGCTGGACCTTTCTAAGCTCCTGATTTTTGTAGTAGTCTTAAATAGAAGGGCATGTCAGTCAGTGATACTGTCCCCTCTGTGTCACAATAAAAAATGAAGTAAACATGAGAAAGAAATAATCTTAATATGTTTGTAATATATTTTGAAAGGTCCTATAAGGTTATGAGGATTATCTGGAAAGCCAGCTGTGCTCTTCACCCTCCCTGTTCTCGATAAGTTCCTTACTCAAATGGAGGACAGGTTGAACGTCGTTTACTGACGTTTTGAACTTTATCTGCTGGTTCTTATCTCTTCTGCCACAAAAAATACGTACATGAGAACCTTAATTTCTGCACGTTAGCAGTAAAAAGAGTTAAAAGAAGAAACATGTCTTTCATTCAGCTGTTCTCAGACCTGAATGCTAATGAGTGATTACAGTCCAGAATATCAGAGAATATCAGTGTATAGCACACACCCCTTCCTTCAACAGAATTAAAGACCTGGTTGGTGCTGCATTTTTCTCAGTGTACGTGGTGCAGACTGTATCCTGTGTCAGTTAATGCTACACATCCACTACCAGGTTGCTGCTGCTATTGCTGCTGAAGTAGCAGCAACCCAAATAATGAGTGAGGCTGTATCACAGTAGGCATAACACACAGCCTAGCTCTGTGAACTGTCAGCCTCAGAAAAGTTACACTCAGGACCAACAAAGCAGGTTAAAGAAGGTGAGGGGGTAACCAATACACAAGGAATAGAAGACCTATGAGCCTAGCTCTCCTTGCAGAGTCACGTCCCTGCTGGAAACATTCCCTTCAACCTACACTTTGTGACTACATGGTAAACACAGGCAGGGGCCTTGTTATGTCCAAAGGGCATCTGGAACTCACAGTGAAAAACAGCTCACATCCATCAGCTCACCAGACATGCTGCCCTGCCCCTTCCCTCACAGGGGTGGCTGTTAACAAGCTCATGTGCTCACTGCTGGTGGGGAGCTTCCAATTGTTTGTGGAGCTCAGCTTTGGTACAAGAGCAAAAAAGGAGCAGTCTTGTTTGTGACGCCCCTCTCACTTTTAATGATATGTCTGACTTTCTTATCAGATGAATAATAAAATTAATAAGTGTTTTTTCTCTTAATAATGAATGCAAGTAAGATGAACATATGGTCCAGTTTTTACCTAATGTTAATTTTTAAGTATTTAGGATTTGCTTTCTTGGCACAGCAAGATAGTTTGATGCTCTTACAGACATTAAATAATCTACATCCATGGTACTACAGAACTGTTGTTCAGAACACATACACTGGGATCAGTGACACTTGCAGCTGAACAAGAAATGTCTAATTTTTAGTGCCTAACATGAGGCATAACATTATATTAAAGACTGTAACAATTCATCACAGGGCATGACAGAACTTTTAATGTTATGCTTTAAGCCACAGTTTCCAAATCTTTTAAAGTGTTCCACAGCTGAAAACTATCTTAAGTACCAGAAATAGAGCATTTTATGGAATATTGTTGGGAGAAGACATTTTCAGTTTTGCAACTGCATTGATGAAGCCACTAGCCTAACAGATGAAAGCATTACCATTATTTGAAATAATACTCTACATAACACCATATAGACTACAAAATACTCAACTGTGTGTTTAAAAAAAAGCCTCCTTATGCTGAAAATCTACAGTCAAAAGAGCCATGTGAGATAAGTTCAGTATTTTACTAGTGAGAGAAATAGTGGTGTATACAGCATTGTGGACAACTGCAATATTTTGGGAAAAGATTTAACATTACAAAGCTTGAAAAGATATTGTATTTAGTGGAAGTGAATCTTTTATGCTAATAGATATTGTGTTTCTTTTGGAGACAGACAAATATTTAGACAGTCCATTATTTGGAGGGAGGATATCCTCTTAACCATATGCCATAGTATTTATAAACAAAAATATTAAGAAAATGTAATTTCTGTGGGAAATGTTGGTGTTCCAATGTCAATATCAAATTGACATTGCCCTTTATTGTTAAAAGGGCAGTGAGATGCAGAGGTTTGGTTGCAGCTTATTGCAAAGGTTTGGTTGCATAAATTGCATGCAACTTTTGTTACTAATGTCATCATCATTAAAATCTGATTCGGTATTACTTCTTTTAAAATGTGCATTTTAAAAATCTAATTAATTACCAACATGAAAGAGACATTATTTTACCCTGTAGTGTTTGCGGCCAGGTCTTTGTTACAATATCAAAATTTCTACTGGTAGTTAAGAAATTTTGTGAGCAATTTAAAGGCACAGTGAAAGGGATGGGACCCATCATGTTAATGGAATTCAGGTTTAATGATTAAATCCTAGTAACTAGAGGGGAAGGTATACTTTACATACATTCCTTCAAGGTCCTAGGTTCTGTAATTGCTGTGCAGTTTAAACCCATTACAAATTCTCTGAAGTTGGCCACTCAATGTTTTTACTCTACATTGCATAACAGCTCATGAGCTGCAGTGTGGACTACAATGAACTCCTTCCTGGTAGTGGAAGCACTGAACATACTGGTGTTCAGTGAGGCTTCTACATGCTTCTCAAGCCACTGCAACAAGTTACTTCTGCCTTATGCCAAAACCTTTGCTTTGGCAGGCTTCACTTATTGGCAAATTGCCTGGGTAGAGACAGCTGTGAGATGGTATTTCTTTACATTTCAAGTCAAGTAGCACTTATCTGTGCACAAAGGGCAGTGCTGGTAGTACTGAAGAGAGGAAAAAGAAATAAGAAGCCATTTGTTAATTCTAAGAGCTTTTTCTATAACCAAATAAACTATACTATGTGAATGAGTTCATAACTCTGGGCACAGGGTGTGCTGCATTAGACAGCTGTATATTATCCATTCTGCTGGATCAATAGCACTGAGCACTGGGTCATGTATTATGTGGTTTATTCCTTCTTTCAGTCAAGGTCAGGTCAGTTAATTTGGCAAGCATTTGAATGATATTTAATTAAAGCCAATTCAACAACAATTTCCTCGTACTTTTTACCATTACAGAAAGTATTCCATTTGCTAAAAAAGGTTCTTGGTTGGTAAAAAAGCTGATATTCTTTAACTTAATTTCTGCCCTGAGGAGATCCGTTTTGTAAAAACTCCAGCTCAGTAGTTTTGAATATGTGCCTTATGGAATGTTGTGTAATTACTGAGGATCATCAATACCTGTAGCTGCATTGTTGTAGCTCGTATGATAGGTAGTTTTCAGTTGCAGACCCTGGTGTAGAGGACTAGAGGTTATGAAAAGGATGGTTAAAAATCACATGTTATGTATAATATGTAAATGGAGATGTGTCCCTGTCCTCCACTCTACATGAGAGTTCAGTGCAAAATAACAAAATTCCACCCTTGCTTGGGTGAAATCTCAGGGGAAAATACATTGAAATTGTTCTAAACTTGCAAGCTTTTAATATCAGTGGGAGAATAAGGTAAAAAAAGGAGTGTTTCTGAAAATGCCAGAAGAATGTAAAATTATAGTGGTATTTAAAATACTGAATTTAATAGTTCTGTTAGAAGGAATGACGTACTTTGAACTTCACAATGTTATGTTTACATGCATCCACATGCTGCATCTAGTGTGGGCTACAGAGATATACAGCATATTTAACATCTTAATATGGAAATTTTACTCTTTTTTTTGCAACACTATGGCTCGCTTGTTCCTTCTGATGAGTTATTTCTGTGTTACTGCACATCTGTGATAATGCAGTCTTCTGGGGCTAATCTCTACAACTTTATCATACTGAGGCCAAAAGGCCTATCCTGCCCTAACACACAGATATTTTATTTATAGGCCAGTGGGACGGGATCCTTCCCATGCTTTATCTTTTATAACAGTCCACATAATGTGGTATCAGATAGGGTAGAGCTTGAAGTTAATTTCAGCTCCATTGAAAACCTGTGGCATGAGCCCTTAAATATAAAGGCAGAGCAGAAACAAACAGTGGGACGCTGCAACAGGGGAACAAACTCTCCTGCCAACATCTCTGAAGCAGCTGCCTTTCTTGAGGCAGAATATGTTAGCACTCATTAAGTTGGTTACTGCTATTTCCTTAGAGATCCTGCAGTACAAATTACCTGAAACATGCAGAGTGTCACACATCTTTAAAAAATTCCAGGGTGTCCTTACAGTCAGGCAAACAAAATGTATCAGGGTCATGATTTCCACATTTCTACTTGGCTTTTAGCAGCTTCACATAAGGAGTAAGTGTAGCTGAGCCAAATAACCAGAAATTCATTTTAATTTTACACTGTGCTATCCTAACCTCCTGGTTATGCTACCAAAATGTACAGGCTAATTTCCACTCTTGTGTAGCACAGGAAGTTGCAGACGGTACTGGAGGCAAGGCACTTTGACCTGTAGTGGTCCTACCCCTGCCTCACAGAGAAAACCCAGGATTCTCTCACAGAGAAGACCCAGAGGCCTAAACTGGGCCTCTGCTAAGAAAAGAAGGTCAAGAAGATCCCCTAATACCTGCTGTAATTCTTGCTGAAGTCCTATTGGCATAATTTGGTTTTTGACTTGGGTTCTTCTGCAGGCAGCCCATAGTAAAAGCCTTGAGACTGTTAGTTGTTTTTGCCAGCTGAACCACTCTGATGTTTCTTGTGTAGTATCATTATATGTACCTATGTGAATAGTGGTGGTCTGAAACTCCCTGATATAGCACTTTATATTTCCTCTCTCTGTCCCAGAGGCAACAGCTGAATCTTGGAGAAGTGGAGACCTCACACAGGTTGCGTAGTCCTGTACTAGTGATGAAATTAAATCCTAGGAAAGAAAAAAAAAACTAAACCAACCAAACCAAAATACCAGAAGCAAGTAAAAATATAATTAAGAACTGACACTAATTTTTCATGTTGAAACATAACAACAATTTTAAAATTTGTTATGTTTCAAGATGAAATAGAATAGGTTTTGGTTGAGATAAGGCATCCATGCTAAATCATGCCCTTGCCTGCTTAGATGTAAGGAAAAAAAAATTTAAGCCTTTTGACCTTGCTTTTTTTGAAGATGGTATTAATATTGCCTGAATCAATGTTCTGTGTCCATGAATAGTTATTTCACACACTTTACGGAGATTCAGCATTTATATTTCTAGAAGCTTTAACAGCCTATCTCAGAACTTTAGAAATGACAGATAAAAGGAAAGCTTTCAAGGTTGCTTACTGTTTTGCAGGACTCAATTCTTTTATAGCATGCATTTTTTTTATTTATCAAAAACATATTTGACATTGCTAAAGAAAAAAAAAAAGATGACTGAGAACTACATTTTTGCACTCAGGTTCATTTATTTCATTTAGCTAATTTTCTAAGTCATCTCTGTGAGTTCAGCTGCAGATTTTCTCTCCTGCAACTTTACATTACTGACATTTTATTTGGGATCTTGGTGAAAATCTTCAGGCTCAGAGGTAGTGTGACATTCCTGGAGAATCCTTTTCCTATAGTCTCAAATTATAAAATCATCTCAGGCCACACACTGGTTGTGCAGAGCCCAGGGTACCAGCAGCAGCAGCCACTCCTGTAGTGGGAAAAGTGTATTCCAGCAAAACAAAAGTGCCAGTCACTGGGGAGTGTGATTAGCAACAATGCACATGGGGATAAAGACAGCAGCAGATAAAGCACTCAGGGGACACCCCCGAAGAAGAACCACCAGGCAATGAGCATGTACAGGAAGAAAGGAAATTTTCTTTAATATATCTTCCACTAATGGTATGCACTTTTATAATAAAACATCCTGGGAAGTGACAGAACCACACCGTTTAGTGTTGTTCTGGGAGCTACCAATTTACACTGAAAAATGTGTTTCTCATTCACAGTTTAAAAACTTCTCTTTTAAATAGCTTAATCTTTAAAATAATGAACAAACAAGTCTGGTTTGCCAAGCTGTTATATAATACTACTACATTATTTTAATTTGCAATTTTTCTGCCTTTACAGTATCAAAGGTGCCATCCACTTTTGCTTGTATTTGTTCTTCAGTAGTTTATTATCAAACACTACAAAGTAGCAATTTCTTTTCAGAGCATATAGTATAAAAAGTGAGGAAAACAAAAGGGTAAAATCTCCATGAGAAGGGACTAAGAGAGGGTGTTTTGCACAGCAAAGAATCTCCTGTTTCTGGATCTAAAATCTCATCAAAGGCAGCAAAAAACGTCACCCTAAAAGCTCCTTAAGTCATTCAGTGACAGATCAGAGCAGTGCACCAACAAATCCATGACCTGCACCCTGGCAGGAACAGACAGCAATGAGGCATACACAGAAAGTGAGTTGACTGGACTGAGACCACTTTCCTACAGGAATTCAGAGAGGACCTGTCTGTTTTTCTGTCACACACTTCAGACTAAGTCCTATAGCAACTCCTGTTTGTGTGGTGTGAAGAATTGCAGTGTGCAGTCCAAAAATCACAGAATCAAATTTTTTCCCAGGTATAGCTATGAGGTGTGTATAGCTCAGCAAGGCTAAATCTTACAAGCCTGGACAGCACAGTCTTGCTGGGCATTCAAGGTTAGCACAGGAGCAGCATCCTTAAAATGGACAAACCCTGCAGAAAGCCTGATGCTCTGGTGTCCCAGGCAGTCCCAGCTACACGTGAACTTAAAGCAGCCCAGAGAGCAGCATTCCGTAAATGCAAGACAAAGCTCAATGCGATGATAAACTGGGCTCACTGCCTCAGAAGTTCAGCAGTGTAGCACATACATCATAAACCACCACAGCTCCATAATCATGTATAACAAGGTGCAGTGTTTGATTTCTAACAGATTAGCAGCTCCTACTGCTTGTTCTCCACTTGCTGTAAGAGTCTCATCTGATCTCACTGGCTTTTGCAATAGCAACAACAGAGTGAGAGTCTGAACTCCAGGGATCTGTGTTAATAAAACAGGATTAAGATCTTCATGAATCTTGGTTAAAAGCTGAGGATTACTACTTCAGATATAAACAGCGTGCACAGATGAACTGTTCAAAAGCAACGTTTCTTTTGGCAATTGCTTTTAGTAATGAAAGAAAAAGAGAAGAAAAATTATGTGACATGGATGCCAAGGTGTCCACAAGCAGAACATTTCTCTAAGGGGTTACCAGCCAAAACTCTGTAGGTACTTCATCCTAGAAAGACCAATATAAATAATTTCTATATGAAACCACAGCTAATATTGAAGAATTTAACTGTTATTTCCCAGCTCACTGCTTGTGGTTAGCAGCTAGACTTTCATCTCTTGGATGGGGCCTCCAATAAGGCCCCAGCCCTCTGCTTAGTGCAGATGTTCTCTCAGGCAGAGCAGGCAGGACAGGAGTCCTTTCTCTATGCCATGCTACCAGTAGTATCTTTTCCGAGGTATTTTAACTAAATTGTAGAAAGAACTGAGGCTAGACTCAAAAGCATCAAACCCACCAGAAAGCTGTGGGAGTTCAGAGGCTTGGTGTTTAGTCAGAATTTTGTGCATATGGGATGAAAGAGGGTTCAGAGAGATTCTCTACAACTCTCAACATGCCTGACTAAACTCATCAGCCTCTTGACCTGCACGCTCCTGTCAGCTCTCCTCACTGACTGCTGCAAGGGCAAACACAGCACATTCTGCTGACACCCTGAAACACCTCGGGAGGGCCAGAGATACAGAGTTTCCCTCGGGATCTTCTCCTGTGTAATTTGACTATGGTAACACAGATAAAGTGGGGTGTTGTATTCAGAAAAGCAGAAGCTAACTATTTGGGGATTCTCCAAATTCAGGACCTGAAAGTCAGTAATCAGTGAACACAAGGTGAGCCTTTAGCATGAAGATTTGCTTTTGAAAATTTGTCACACTCTTTTTTTTCTCCGTTTATGACTCATTCTCTGTCCTGCCTTCTTTTCTTAATATTAAAAAAAAAAAAAAGAGTAACCTGCAAATTACCATTAAAAAGTCTGAAGTTATCCTAAAGAACATTCTTTGTATAATTTCACACTGTTGCCATACATTGTAGCAGATAAATTATAACAAGTATTCACTTACCAGCATGCTCCAAACTAAGTAAACAACAAGTGTCCTGTCTTGATGTAAATTTATTTATTTGCTGACTGAAATCAAGACATGACAGAGATGAGTTTCTCTGATGCTCTCAGCCCAGAAAGACAGTGGGAATTTGAACAGAGACTTCTCTGTCTGATCAGCTCAGGGGGTTGGATGAAAGCAGAAAGTAGCTATTCTAAAAATATATATTCATAATATAAGCCACAAAGAAAGATGGCCTTTTTCTATCCGGATTGTAAAAATCCATGGGAAAGAACTGATTTTTCCCTTGATCCTCATCAAATGCCATTAGTGGTTGCTGCACTTAACAGAAGTAGGTTTCCTCTCTGTATAAGGAGAAGCTGTGTGTGGGAAGCAGTGAAAAAGCCTGAGGTACTTCTTTCTGAGTGCTTCTGCAAGTAGCTCAGTCGAGCTCACAAATGTCCCTTTAAACTATTTCAGCTTTGAAAAATCAACAGGAGAATCTTAATACCAGAAAATAAAGTATTTAGAGCTACTGAACCAAAATTTTTTGAATAAGGGATTGTAAGTGCATGACCACATGGAATTTTAAATTGCATTAAAAATGTTTTATGTAACTGTCCTTCCTGTCACATTTTCAGACCTCCAGTATTGTTTCAGAGAAATAGTCCTGCACAGTGAGTAATAATACATCACGGGACCCTGTTCCCATAGATCAGGATTTTCTTAGTTTAATCTTCACCTCAACAAATATTCCCTAAAAAAATAGAATAATATTCTTAGTGTCATGTGCTGAGTCTTTTGAGTCACTTGGAAGAGTAAACAGAGCCCCCCTGCCTGTTCCTGCTTCCTTTGACTCCTGCTTCCTTTCCCACGTGCTTTACTTCTCTGACTGTTTGACCCATGCCTGGGCTTTAACAGGTTCCATTGTCCTCTTTTGGCTCCAACAGATAATGAGCCACCAAAATGAGTTCTGCCACCGGGAAATCATAGCTGAAACTTTTCTACTTTGTGGGAAATATTTCCATGTGGGTGCCAGAGGCACTGGATCCCATCCACAGAACAACATAGTCTTCTATTATCTTGACCTTTTTGCCTCTTCTTTTATTCCCTATACTTTTTTTTTTAGCTACTGGATTCTTGGCTAGCTTTACTATTTGCTACAGATTATGCTTGTCTTAAAATTTAGTTTTTTAACTGAAGTATTCTGAGGATAGAAATGTTTATTTCAGTCAAGATAAGAGCTAGACTTAAAGAAAAATATTCCTTTTTATTTCCATCCCTCCAATGCCTAAATCCAGATTTTGTTCCTCAAAGCAGTTTTTCAAGATGAAGTGAGTTAAAAATATGATAGCTCAGAAAATGCTTCTCAGTTTGATTGCTGCTTAAACAATGTGTAAAATAAGTATGTAGCAAGACAACAATGCCACACTTAGGGGAATTTTTCTACTTTGAAGTTACATGTGGCTGGTTCCTGTTTGAATGTCACTCATGGCACGGCAGAATATCATCTATATTTCTCTTTTCCCTTCTCCCACTCAATTACCAAAAAATTATTTTACTCAGTGCTCCCTACCCTACTGTGAATACATTTTCACCATTAGATATATCTGCCAAAGACTTAGAGTGAATCTTAAACAGTAGAACATAAAATTAATATTAAATATTGAATGCTGTGTGTTAAACAACAGTTCAAGAATGATACAGGAAGTCTTGTTGGTAATAAGTGATCATATCCATATGTCAAACAGTGATGATGCTTATGCACCTTGATGCACATAATAAAACAGATATTCAGAAATTATAAAGCCCTTGTGTGATGTTTTGTGATTTTATACATATATGGGCCATGATACCAACTACATCAGCCAACAGGGCTGTTTTGTGAGAACACAATGATTTTAGCTCTGAGCCTTTTAACTGGGGCAGACTTGATTGGATCCAAGTAGTAGCCATATTTTAGCAGTTTCTCTTATGACTTTTTCCAAATTCTTTTGATCTGTGAACTCCTACATATTTGTGATAGAGGTGTGGATTAATAAAGGCGTGTTCCTCCCAGAAGCATTTGCCTACCTGCCACAGCATACAGGAATTTCATTTTCTTGCCTTTTAGATGCCTCCTATGAAACAATCCACAGATCTCAAAGATATCCAGACAATATGATGATAAATCATATTCTAAGATATAATGTTTGGGGTATTCTCCTCCTGAATTATATGCATTTCACAAGGCAGAGTATGATTATTTCAAGTCTGAAATAGAAATTAACACCTAGAAGAGGGATGATCAAAAAAGCAGGAATGGCTATAAAAGTCCACTAAGTTGATAAAAAAAACCCTAAGAGGTTACAGTTATCTATGTAGAGAATGAACATCCAGCTCTGCTGAGTTGCAGGATTCACAGCAAAAGTTTAATTTATCTAACCTAATAATGCCAAGAATAAGAAAAAAATTCTGTGGAGAGAGATACCTAGGCTTCACAGAAGCCTAGGGAAATTTGTGGTTGCTCAGGAAGTCTCTATTTGAAAATTGAATTGTGCTTTTTGCTCTTTATGTGTGGGATGATGACTCACATTTACAGAATGACCAGAGTCACCATGAGACACTGCGTTAACATTAGCAATGGATGGTTAATATCTGATTGGGAAAACTTCTTAATAGCTCTTTCTGAAACTCCTTGAGTTGGTGTCTGTCTAAGCAAATTCCATGGCAAAAGAAAGTCCTACACAAAATTTTGTACCTACATTTGGATTTGACCTTGTCAGCAGAAGAGCAAAGAAGCACGGTTTCTTTGAAAATTGCAGTTGGCCAGAAGCATCACCTACAGACATGACTATTTACTCATCTCTTCTTGTCATGTCAGCTGAATACCTGGTGCAACTAAGATTAGGATATGAAAAGAAGTGCTCAGTTTTGCAATGATGGCATACTGCTAAGAATTTTACAGGTAGATATTGGACAAAGAAGGAAGGGACCCCATCATGTGTTTATTTTAAGACCTCAGTGAATTAGAAATAGTGTTTGTCCTTCTCAACAAATGGCTTCTAGTTTTGGTGGTCAGTGAGGAGCAAGTGAAGAGCAATTTAAACCATACTTCATGATGCCATAATTCTTGTTTAATCTTATGCAGGTACCTGTTTAGAGGCTGAGACTAACAGAAATATTTAACTAAGCACATGAAACCAAGTAATGTTTCTGAAATGGAATGTCAGCATGAAATTATTTTGGCACATTTCTAGGTAACCATCCATGTCTGCTCACACCTGTTATTAACCATTACAGGTTCTTAAAAGGTGTTGATCTTGATTCACAACACTGCAAAGAAGTGGATGCACTTAGTGGAATAAATGCTAGCAGTTCATCAGCCATCACTGAGCAATATGGTGTTGAGTGAGCATCAGCAGCAAAGATGAAGCAGACATGAAGGCCTCTGCATTATGGAGAGGAAGCAAAAGCCCTCTCAGAGAGCTGATAGCATCAGTTAGGTGAACGAGTCACTTCCTGAGTGGAAGCTGAAATCAGATATAATTCTAACAATGTCCACCAGGAAATCACAAATAATGTGTAGGATTCATTGGTTTCTAAAAAAATTGAATGTTTCTCTAAATCTCAGAAGTTAATGTACATGGTGTTTGTTTTCAGCAAGTTCAACACAGAGTATGACAAAGATCCTGTTGCCTCCAAACTTAATCATGTTTCTTTATAAATTGCTACCTGATGAGCCATTTCTGTAACTGTGTCCCAAATTATTTCCTCTGCTGTCTCTCCACCAACAATGTCTAATCTGACTTTGTTTCCTATAATTCTTATTCACTGCTGCATTGAATGTCAACATCCAGTCCAAAATCAAAGTGAACAAAACCCCCAATATGTTACCTAATGTTTTTATTAATTGTTATAATGTCCATGGTTTTGAACATAAATCTGGCTATGATATCTCCCCTTCTGAGGCATTTTATTCTTTCTCGTTCATTACATCACATTTTGGGCTGTTAGCTATGGCTCTTATTAGCCATATTTTCTACCCTTTTTGTCCCTCCCACTTAGACTGTCAAGTAATTCTTTCTCTTAATCCCCTCTACTGCTTCGTTATCTACTTACATGTCAGCCAGGGAATATTGTGCTACTGAAGAAATCATTTGGAGATCTTGAATGAATGTCCATATCACTTCAAAGTTTCCACTGTACTCAGATTAATCACCCCCTTCCAAGATCAGGTAGAAACTGTAGGAGACAATATCTGGTGCTTTAAGTACCACTACTTTTCATATAATTCTAACTTGTCTAATATCTAAATGAATTTCCTGTCTATTTCATGCTGTTATTTACTATTCTATCAGTAAATTTTTGGGACAATCATTATAGCTACTCCAAATCCTGCACTCTGGGAAAATTATAGACATAATGGTAACTATGGTCCCACTCCTAGATTTTTTTTCTATTTACTTAATCATTGATAAGTGAAAAGTAAATGTGGGAGGGCACACATTTACTTAGGAGCCTTACTTATCACAATGAGTCACTGTAAATCAGTACAGTTAGGACCAGCTACTTGGAAGCACTGCTTTCCACCATGTATCCACTGTGGGGCAAGGGCATCCTATGCTAAGGATCATATTAGCAACCTGCACATTAACTTGGGAGCTGCATTTATTCTCACAGTAAGGAGAAAGGTGCAGGAGTGCCTGCCTCAGGAAGAAGATGATGTTGAAGTGAAAAGGAGTCTGAATTTATTTGGCTAAGTTAACCTGTTAGTCTCTTTAAACAATCACTGCAAGCAATGGAGCGTTTCCTTAATGCCTTCTCTCCTCCCTCCATTATGTCAGTAGCTGCTGTTGGCAGTTTTGCATTTGACAGATGTGTTTTCAAATAATTTCCAAATCAAAAGATAGATCTCTTTGAGATCAGAAGTTATAGAGACTCTCCTGAGGTGTTCACCTGAATTTCTATTTTCTAATACCAGTCTTCTTCCAGTCCATACTTTTTCACAGAAACATTTGTACTTCCTGATAATTTTTTATTTCCTCTAATGCAAATTTTTTGTGTTTATGTGTTGTCATAAAATCTGGTGTTCTAGTCACATTTCACTGATAGCATATGCAGCAGTCACAGAGTTCAGTGATCCGTAAGTGACCATAGGTGTAATGACCCCAAATGCCTGCACAACAATGGGCTCCAACACACAAAGACTGGATTTGCATCCTAATTCTTGTTTGGAAAAATACATTATAGGCCATAATGAAGCTATATTGTTGTGTAACTAATGTTAATGTGCTTTAGTAATTAGTTTTGAAACTGTATTTGAGCATTTCAGAATCAATTACCCAAAAGAATTCAAAACTTTTAGAAAAGTGCAGCCCACATCTAATGTCTGACTTTAGGTCTCCAAAGAATAGGTGAAGCACTTGCCAGTCCCTTCTAACAGATCTTTGCATAACATGCTGTTTTTTAGGTTTTGGAGAAACTGATATATACCTCTTTTTACATGCAAGCACACCTTTTGATATAAATCTGAGGTTATAATTTTCATAAGATCATTTCATTTTTGTTTTAAATTTGGAACTTGGAAGGCATTAAAAAGTTGGGTTTTTCTCTGGATTTATTGGTGTATTAATTCTGAATGTCTGTTCTGAAATTCTACCTTCTGAAAGCTTTTCCACATGGTAATTTTCCTGAAATTAAATATTTCTGTAAGGCTTCAGTTATGGCAGTAAAAATACCAATCACATAGGCATATATGTTTTTATGTATCTGTATTTCTTCTTTGCTCTCAGTAGAGCTGCTTTTATAGCTAAAATTGCACATCTGTAGTAGAAGGAGAGTAAATATCAGTGAATGATGGGCACATCTTACATTTTGCTCAACTGCAACAATTAATTCCAATTTTAAAAGTGACTCAGGTCTATCCCTTCATTTTTTGAGTCAGGTCTATCCCTTCATTATTTTACTTAAAGTTGCCTTGTGAAACACTCTAAAATAAGTTTAAGCAAACTGGTTTTAGATTTATTCTATCCCATGCTCAACAGTGAAATTTGTTCCTACATAAAATTTGTTGTGACTTTTTAAAGTTTGTTGTTAAGTAATTGTAATTTTGAAACAAAATTTGTCATAAAATTTATCAGATTATCACCAATTTTCCTAGAAATATTAGGAAAATTAATTAACTGGTTTATTACACTAAAGGAGATCACATAGGGATTAAGGAAAGCAGCAATTGTGTTTGATTTCTGTCAGCACTTTTGTAACAGAAAACTACCATTATCATCAACAGAGTTGTGCATATTGGTAAAGAAAGCAAGAAATATACACTCTCTCACAGATCACAGTCTAAGGCCTCATTCATTTATGCTGGATGTAAGGATTGCATATGAAATATATTAATATGAGTGGCAAGACTGACTAAATAAAGGCTGCAAGGCAAAGCACAAGCTAAGTACAGCCTACCCTCTATCCTCTTTAAAGGGAATCCTCTGTCTCCAGCATCAGTATTGGCTGTTTGTGCCCAGAGTGTTGCTCAGTTGTGTTGCTTCCTGCGACTGCCTGAGCTGTCTCTATAGACTCCCTGTATGTGTGTGCATATAGGCTTGCATTTGTATCACAGACATTGGGCTGTGTTAACTCATCAAGCTTTAAGGAAAAAAAAAACCCTATTATATTCTTTGGTGGAGTCTAGAATGAAATTAATTCAGCTTCTGGAATAGTAGTTAAAAGGTGTTTTTCTGTGGGCTTGTTTAATGAACAGCTGCTTCCTATTAAGGGAAGGGTAGATCCCCTTCTTACATTTTACAAAGGAAACTTAGGACTAATTAAATGAATTATTCTACATGGTAATTAGTAGCCCTTGGAATTTTCCACATCCCTACAAGTTTGCAAGTCAGTTATCATGCTCACAAACATAAGCTCTCTCTGCTTTCCTTGTCAGTTTCAAAGCAAAAGCTGAGTGTATTCTTACTGCTCACTCTGCAAACAGAAGGATACAGGAAAGGGTAAGAGAAAAAATCACATTAACATGTATAATCTTGCATAAAATGAGACTATCTTACTCTCAGAGTCATGCTTTACTCAGACTGGGGATTTAAAATTATGAAAGAACTGGCTAGTGCCTGTAGAGCTGAACTGATGCTTCCTTTCCTTGTAAAGCCTCAGCGAAGTCCTCATGAGAAGCAAATCCTTGTTACCTTCTGAGATGACCAATCAGGCCTTAAGGGTTGCATCTACTTTATATTTAGCTGTTCTTTAGAAATAAGATAATTTTTAATAAATTGTCACCAATAATTATGAAAGACTAATACATTTGTTTAGGGTTTTTTTTCCCTTTTTTTTTTTCTAGTTGCCCCAGTAGAGCTGATTGGAGCAGTTGTTGCTGTGATACTTCTATTTTCTTCCTATCTATTTATACTAATTTGCTCTCTTGAATTTTGTCACTCTTAACTCCTACTGGCAGTTTGGTTAGAAAGTTTCCTGTGTGTCCATTTTAAAAGGACTATGTAAATTGCAGATGATTACCTCTAGAAAAGCCAGGAGAGAAACACCCTCTTCCTCAGAGGAAGATCTTTCCAGCCAGTGAAGTTTTAGTCAAGTAGAAGCTGATCTCAGTGTGGTACCTGCTAAGCAAAAAGCTGTGGATGGTCTTATAATATTATTATATCTAAGAGTCGTTTCCAACTTTCAAAAGCTCCATAATGTAATGCTCCTTCCTTGAAATGTGTGAATTTTCAGTGCTGTTCTCATGAGCAGAAGCTGCAGTCTTCTTCAAAATATTAATAAGACCCTGCATTTAAAGACCCTAAAGCCTTGTGAAAGATCATTCTTTAATATCAGCTGCATGATCACCTTAGACATTTTAAATAGTAAATGTGATAATCCACATTAATACCCTTGAGACTAAAATTAAATACCCTCAAATCCAGCAGGTGCCATTTGGAAAGGTTGAAATTAAGAGGAGTGGAGACTTTGGAGACAGAAGACCTCATGAGGTTCTATTCAAGCTTCAGGCCATAGTGAGGCAAAAGTTATTATCAAAACCAAACATCAGGCCATAGAGGGACAATATGTATTGCTTTGAGCATAACAATAAAATGTATAAATAATAAATAATGAAATATAATAGCATAATAATAAATAAGAGATCAACAGAATAAAGCATGTATTACTGTAACCCCTCCAATGCATCTCTCTATTCTTCCTTTTTCAGGGGTATGAGTGGGAACAGGGGAACAGCACAGTGTTCACTTTATTTGACCCTGTGCTCAAAGGCACCACAGCTCAGTGTTTAATCAGAAATACTGTAGCTTCTCAGTTTCCCTGTAAAATGTTATTTGCAAACCTTGTAAGACTATGAGTCTGAGCAGTGGGATTGGCTCCATCTCCTGGACAGGTCTCACAGGCTCTTCTGGAGCTGGAGACTGTCCTGGGGAATACTGAGAAGGCACGTGCTGAAGGGAGAATAGCTGTAAATCCAACTGTCTTTTACAGGGCCTTGCTTGAAAATGAGAAATTTTTGAGAGATCGTTTTGTCTCTGTGGGCTCAGCAGTATCAGTTCGTTCCCTCCCTACCACCAAAACAAGTGAGAAGTTATCTAAACTTCAAGTGTGACTATTATAGCAACTATAATTAATTGATACACTATTAATTTTTAGAGATTAGTTTAAAAAATATTATTATTTTATAATATTGTGTTTTTAAAAGAAAAACTTCCTGTATATGTTTCCCATGGAGAAGGTCCCCCATAGGAAAGCAGCAGCCCTTAGTAGACCACTACTTACATAGCCCTCTGGACAAACAAAATTTATCTGGAAGAGAGGCAGGGAAAGGGCTCTCTATTTCAAAGGATTTTCTATTATTTTCCTCTTTTTCTTTCCTTCCTATTGTTCTGTGTGATTTTCTTTGTTCTCTGTAATGCCATTTCCTTAAGGTCAATCTATTGTTATTCTGGAGTGTGATTGAGATATCAGGCTGAGTCATGCAATGTTTGCCAACTCCACACCTTTCAGCAGTCTAACACAGAGAGTGGAGGTAAAATAGCTGCTTGAGATTATTACTGCTTCCTAAATGAAGGCTGTTTTTTAAAAAGAAAATGAGTAAAAAAAGGAGCTGTAAAGAAAATTACTTTTCCATGCATTTTCTTGGAGTTTTCATAAGCCTGAAATGAGACTGCAGCTGTCCAGGGCTAGCAGCATTCACAAACAATACCACAGTGTCATAGACATGTAAGTTTAAGAGAGAGAACAGGAAGGAATTCAACAAAGACTCAAAAATTAAATCCACTGAGGATGCAGAATAAGAATCAATAAGAAAAAAGGGTTGAACATTTCTGAGAAATTACTGAAAATTTGTCTTTCATTTCAGAAATAAAATTTTACACTAACAACATGCAAAAAAACCCACACCAACTCCTTACCCAGAGAAGAAAAAGACTATGCAAAGCCTAGCTTGTGTGACTCATATCTACTGTGAGCCATTATTTGAGACATTAACACTGATTTTGTTTGCAGCAATCTTGTATCCCAAATTATTTTTCATTTCCTTTAAACAATTTCTAACAACTACATGAAACACCAATATTGCAGCTCAAATGGTCAAAAGGAGCATCCTGAGATAGTTGCACTTGTGGTGGTGAGGTATTTGTTGGTTCAAAATTTTTCCACCTGGCTGACATCAATAAACTGTTAGAAAGAAAATGTATTATATTTCTGATAAGAAAAAAATGCTGCAGATCTGATTGTGAATTAAGTAAAGCTCTGGCTAGATACATAAGCATGTATTTACTTTTGTTACTTTAGATCTACAATGCAAATTTTGATAACTATCTCCAAATAGAAGACTATTTTTCTTTTTCCTTTCAGATTTGCCCTTGGAGTCATTGCTCAAAATTCCCTCCCCCACTCCCTGACATATCAGAGGTGCCAGAGATGAAGCTTTCAGGCTGTCCATGCCTTGGTGTTTTAGGTGAGGTTTGTAAGCATGTCTTTGCTGGGGAGGCAAGCAGCAGGAATAACTGTACTTAAAAGTGACTGTTTCCAAACCAGGTGAATGCTGCTATTGTGAGAGGAAAAACATTGATCTAACTCTTCAGCCTGAATCTCTGTCATCTTGAGACTTTGGTAAATATAAGAAAAATTCTTTCAAAATATGCATGTTCAGACTACCTGTGTTACTATTGCTATAAAAAGATTGTGATAACTAATTAATTGCCCAAATGGTCACACTGACCCTGCTGGGCATGTGTTGTTGTCATGGTGACACTGTTATGGGTGATCAGGAGGAGGAAGTGGATGAGGCCTTCTGGAGGCGGCTTGAAGCAGCCTCAAAGTCACAGGAACCGGTTCTTGTGGGGGACTTTAACAACCCTGACATCTGCTGGAGAAGCAACACAGCAAACACAAATAGTCCAGGAGGTTTCTGGAAAGCACTGATGACAAATTCCTGTTATAGGTAGTCAAGGATCCCAGAAAGAATGGTTTGCTGCTCAACCTCATGCTAACAAACAGGAAAGGCCTCACTGGAGATGTGAAGGTTGGGGAGCAGCCTTGGCTGAAACAACTATGAGATTGTGGAGCTCAGTATCAGGCAAGGAGGAAGCAGGACGGCACATAGAGATTGCAGCCATGGACTTCCGGTGAGCTAACTCTATCCTCTTCAGGGATCTTCTTGGAAGAATCCCATGGCAACAGGCCCTGCAGGGAAGAGGGATCCAAGGGAGCTGGATGATTATTAAGGATCACTTCCTCCAGGCTCAAAAAAGATGCATCCCAATGAGCAAGAAATCAGGTAAAGGAGGAAAGAGACCTGTGTGGATGAATAAAGATCTTCTGTCATTATTCAAGTGTAAGTAGGAAACACACAGGAGGTGGAAGCAGGTCAAGCAACTTGGAATGAATATAAAGAGGTTGTCAGAGTAAGTAGAAATGAGACAAGGAAGGCCAAGGCCCCTCTGGAATTTAACCTGGCAAAGGACATCAAGGACAACAAGGAGTGCTTTCTCAAACACATCAATAGCAAAAGGAAAATAAGGATAATGTGAGGCTGTTATTAAATGGAGGGGAGAACCTTGGTAACAGAGTGCAGAAAAGGCAGAGTTATTAAATGCCTTTTTTGCATTGGTCTTCACTGGCAATACCAGCCCTCAGGAATCTCAGGCCCAAGAGATCAGGGTAAAGGGATGTTGGAAGAAAGACCTTGGTCCAAGAGGATTGGGTTAGAGAGCACCTAGGCAAAGTTGAAATCCACAAGTCTGTGGTCCCTGACAGGATCCATTCATGAGTGCTGGTGGACACCCATAGTGAGGTTGCTTACAATAATCTTTGAAAGGTCATGGCAATCAAGAGAGCTGCCTGAGGGCTGGAAGAAAGTAAATGTCAGCCCAGTCTTCAAAAGGGGGAAGAAGGAGGACCCAGGAAACTACTTGTCAGTTACCTCCCCTCACCTCAACCCCTGGAAATGTGATGGAATGCCTCTTTCTGGAGGCAATCTCTATCCACATGGATTACCAGAATGTGGTCAGGAGTAGTCAGCATGGATTAATTAAGGGTAAATCATACTTGGCCATACTGATTGCCTTCTATGATGAAGCAACTACCAGGATGGATGGGGGGAGAGCAGTGGATATTGTCTACCTTGACTTTAAGACTTTTGACACTGTCTGTCACAATATCCTCACAGGCAAACTCAGGAAGTGTGGACTGTGGGAATGGACAGAGAGGTGGTTTGAGAACTGTCTGAACAGCAGATCCCAGAGGGCTGTAATCAGTGGCACAGGGTCTAGTTGGAGGCCTGCCACTGGTGGTGTCCCCCAAGGATCAGTTCTGGGCCCAGTATTGTTTAACTTTTCATCAATAACTTGAATGAAAGGGCAGAGGCCTCCTCAACAGGTTCTCCTCAAAGCTGGGAGGAGTGGCCGATACCTCAGAGTGCTGTGCAGCCCTTCAGAAGGACCCTGACAGGCTGAAAAGAGCCATCTGAAATTCAGCAAAGGCAAATGCAGGTTCTTGCACCTGGGGAGGAATAACCCCTGGCACCAGTACAGTCTGGGAGGCATCCTGCTGGAAAACAGCTCTGTGGAGAAGGACCTGGGAGTCCCGGTGGACAACAAGCTGTCCATGAGCCAGCAGTGTGTCCTTGTGGCTAAGAAGGTCAATAGTATACTGGGGTGCATTAGAAAGAGCATTTCCAGCAGGCTGAGGGAGGTGATCCTGCCCCTTTACTCAGATCTGGTGAGACCACATCTGGACTTCTGTGTCCAGTTCTGGACTCCTCAGCATAAGAGAGACATGGAGATCCTGGAGCGGGTCCAGTGGAGGGTTACAAAGGTGATGAGAGGACTGGAGCATCTCTCTTATGAGGAAAGGCCGGGGAAGTTGAGTCTGTTCAACCTTGAGAAGAGACAATGAGAGGTTGCTTCATCCATGTCTGCAAGTATCTGAAGGGTGGGAGACAAGGGGATGTTCCCAGACTCTTCTTGGTGACACAAAACAATAGGACAAGAAGCAATGGAAAGAAACTGATGTACAGGAAATTCCAGCTGAATTTCTTTACTGTCCGGGGGAGCGTGCACTGGAGCACATTGCCCGGAGAGGTTGTGGAATCTCCATCACTGGTGATACTCAAGAACTGTCAATGCGGTTATGAGCCAGAGTAATTTACTTCTCTTTGAAAAGCTTTACTCTCTGAATATCCTCAATCTCCCACTATGTGCTTATTTCCTAAATCATGGCCACTACTTGTGGGTTCTCTCTGAACCATGTTTTGCCCTTGAAGTCCGCAACAAAAAAATTTCTCAAACAACTCCAGTTTTCTTTCCTTTCAAGCACATGTTCTTGCTTTCACTGGGAAGCATGATATGACTGATTGGTAGCGGGAAATTTCTATATTTTTTCTAAGTTTGAAAACTGATTCATAAATCACACTGATTTAGATGAAACTGTCCATTGAGGTGCCTTCTAGAGTTCCCTCTGATTTATTTCCTTATATAGTGATTGCTTCACTGACTTCTATCTACCAAACATATCTCATTGCTGTTACTGATCTCTGTACAGACTACAGGGGCTTACTCTTAACAACACTAAGTTTGTAAGAGGTTATCTTAAAGAAATCTCTTCTGACTGCAGAGTGGAATTTCTATCCTCAACCAGGCAAGATTAGTAATAATATGTTTTTTTCCAAATAAAATATTCTTTCCACAAGAGGAAATGAAATTCAACACTTCAGTTCCTTGTATTGCTCAAAACTAGTGCAATACCCTAAACTGGATTCCACCATCTAAGCAATAGTTGGATGGAAGACTTCTCAGGATGTGGTGGGAGTTGACCACAGAGTGTCATCTCGCTTCAGTCAGCACTAACAATGAGTATTTGCTTACTGAATATACTATGATGCTTTTAAAACGTGAGGATCTTAAAAATCCCATTGTTCTCTACATAAGAAAAATCTTTAAAAGAAAATAATAAAATTTGACCCCTGGAAATTAAACTTTCCATAGAATTCCTGCTTGCTGAAAAAATCTTTAATGTCCCATCCTAAACCATTGTGTATTGTTGGATGCTAATGAAAATTTGCCAGGTTCCTTGTCCGTAAGCAGCTACATTTCAGTAGTGATGTATTCTGTGTTTTAGGGTAAGTAAAATATTTGGGAATTCTTCTGTGTTACTTGCTAGGTTTTTGTTGTTGTAACAACATTGATTTGTAGCAGATGTGGAGTTTCTAGGGTTTGGTAATAAAAACCATACATACACAAGAATGAAAAGACTTGAAGAGCAAAGTAAAATAAAGGTAGTGCTTGTACAAGGATTGGAGACCAATTACTTTAATTTTTGTTCCGACATTTTCCCCAGACGTTTTCTTCTATTTTCTGTGTTTCTGTGTTCTATTAAAAGACTCTGTTCTGTTACTACCATATAATCTGTGAAAAGTTTGGTTATCTATTTGCAACTGCCCCTTCATTTACCCCCAGACTCCATATGAATATACCTGTTACTATAACACAGATTCTCGAACAATGATGCCATGTCTGTTCATATCATACAGAATTCTAATTCTATATCTGCATCTTTTTAGATGCATCTTTTATCTGCATTTTTTTTAGATTTCCTCCAAAAAGGAGAAAAAAATGCATGAAATTTCTTCTGTGGAACAGATATTGTAAAGAAGACGTTATGAACCTTCATTTTAATTCTGAAGGATTTTTATTGCTGATTTCCACCACTTCTGTATGTTTTCCCAAAAAATGTGATCTATTAAGAAAAAAAAAAAAGCTATAGAAGTTGAATTTCATGAGTTCATTCTGGGAAGGTTCACACTGAAGTAGATGTATTATCTATACTTCAGTACTGTACTCTGCAAAAAATTCCAGTGACTCATTATGAATATTCATTATATGAAATAAAAACCTTCATGGTTGTCAAAATATGTCCCTAATTTCACACAATCAAATAAAAAAGGAGAATTAATTATAAATGCAAACTTGATTTTCAAGTATATGATAAATATGATAAATATGATGAAGAGCAAGTTTGTGCAAGACCTAATTTTCAGATCAGCATCCCATACTATTCACATCAATAAGTTCTTGTCAGGGAAAGTAAATGTTTCACAAACTGGCTCAAACACTGGTTAATAAGTTATTTGAGAATCAATCTCTATTTATCTTGGTTAATACACATTATTTTTACATTTAACTCTGCTACATTTGTTTGTGGGTTTATCATTTAATATTAAAAATGTAGAGTGGTAAAATGTTCTACTTGAAAAACCAAGCAGATAGTAAGGAAAAAGAAAAATGCAATAGCTCAGGAAAGCTCATGTGACATTTATGAGTGATTTGAATTTGAATATCTGAATTTGCCAGACCACAAAGGAAAAAAGTAGGAGGCTCCAAGTGCAGAAGTTTCCTGTGGTTCTTCTTTTGTAACAAGCTTAAGAGGAAGGAACTCTGTACTCCAGCAGGCTCTGTAAAGCAGTTCAGTCCATGCCTACATCAAGACTGCATGGTGATGCAGCTTGGGATATTTTTCTGGGCATTAACTGTCCTTGCTCTCCTATCTGTTTACACATTCACAGCATAAGAAACATACCCATTTACCTGCAGCTTCAAAAAACCAGGAAGGTTTTGGTACACTGTATGTTCAAATAAATTGCAAGATCCTTTCTTATTGACTGCAGAGTTTGACAGTCTTTTTCAGTAGTTGCTGTTGGAGGTAACTATATATAATGCATCCAAGCCGGTTTTGCACAAACCAGGAGTTCTCCATTTCTTCAGTGTGGATCACATACAAACAGAGCGGCTCCTTTTCAGTTTCAAGTACTATCGGATAAATAACAACCCTACAACAGCATTTTTTTTCCCAAGGAGTTTTGATATCTTTTCTTTGATATCTTTTAGAATGATATAAACCCAGGCAATAATACTTAGGACAAGGCAATCCAACAGTCTTCTACAGAACACTGAATATAGTGACTAAAATGTGAATTGTTTATAGTCTGTGGACCATGAATCATTGCATCCTTCATAAAAATAGAACTTGGAAACCTACATATCCTTAATACAATTGGTACATTCAAATAAGGACTGTGTGTAGGGTCAGAAGGTAGAAGGATACAGAATAGCTTTCAGAAAGAATGAGTTCAGGGAAGTTTTGTGACTCAGGGATGCTGTTTTATTCAAGAGCATGTGTACACTCCCATGACAGTTGTAGACTAGGGAGAGCACTGCTTCTTGAGAGACATAAAAAAAGGCTTTTAGCCATTTGGGTGCTAAGAGTTTTCTGGAGGCAGAAAAATATGAGAATAAATCCACTTATTAGAACTAGGGAAGCAACTTTAGAGAGGAGCTAGGCAGCTGAAAAGGGCAGATTTGAAGAGGGAGGAGATTATCTCCATGGAATTATCAAGCTTGAGCTAGATGCTGAAATGAATAAGTATGAAACATAAGTTTGCTGCTAAAAACCCTGTTGTGTCTCTGTGGCTCTACTCTAGCAAAGAAAGCATAGAAACTTGCCAGAGAGGATAGGTTGCTTCTGTTACATCTTAGTTATAAAGTTTAAAAAACAGACAATGCTGGTTCTCTGTGGCAAGCACATTTCTCTTTCTCTCAGGATTTTTATAAAGGTGCACAGAGAGAAAGAGAAATGTGCTTGCCACAGTTCTCAGCCAGCATAAAGACTGGGGATGGAAAGACTTGTGATAGCACAATGCTGCTTCTTGACTGTGCAAAGTCAAGTATTCAGTGGGTCTTCAGGTTGGTTTAATTTTTTCTAATAGATAAACTGCTCTGATAGAGGATTAAAGGAAATTGTTGTATTTCATGACAGAAGACATGGGAGGGATTTGGCAGGAAATAAAGAAGTGAGCAACAGAGTTCTGAATTTGGAACAAATCCAATTTCAGGGACATGATATCTGGAAGGCTGGTGGTATTCATGCTATATGCAATGTATTAATTCAAAGGAAACCGCTAGCAGCCTGAGGCTGGAATAGATGCTTTTAGCTTAAGTAAATGAATTAATTTAATTAACAAATGTGAGGCTAAAACAATAGAGCTGAGAGGAAATGAAGACTTGATTATGAGGGTCAGGATAGTGTTGGCTAAGATAAAGCGCAACACAGATGACTTTTTAGGGATTACAGGCTGAACAATTACTGATATGGAAGATACATACAAAAAATGAGAAGAGAATTTATTAGTAGTTGAATTCAAATTCATATTGTTTTTCCACAGCCTTGAACATTCTTTTTTTTTAAGCAATCAAAATTTGGCAGAGATTTTTAACAGCATTCATATGTGCCTGTTATGTTTCTTATTGACCTTACTAAAAAAGTGCTTCTATTGCACCTATTAAAATTTTGCACATCTCTCCCATCAGAAAAAGATCTACATGACCAGGCACTGCCACAGATAGTGACAGAAATTCTGATCCACTTGTTGTTATAGTGAATGAAGAGTATCTCCAAATTAAGAGGTATCAACCATATGTTTTGGGATCTTTTTAAATCTAAGAAAGGTTGAACTCTTCTGTTAAAGGAGCAATGCATATGAGAACTGGAAAATAAACTGCTGGTAGTATAGGGGATTTTAAAAGTACTACATTCAAACTGGTAATTTGTTAAAGGAGAGTACATATCAGGCCACCTTGTTTTCATGGAAAACTTTGAGACAACTTTTCAATAATCTGAGCAGTTAAGATCAGCCTCATACATATGATGTGGGAATATAAAATAATAAGCTTGAAAAAGGAAAATGCAGAGTTGCTGCACGATTAACTATTTCTTCATTTAGATTTTTTGCATTTATCTCAATAATGGCTGATTGCAAATTTCACTACTTCCCATGGAAAAGTAATACTAAATTTAATCTGCATCCTATTAGTTTCTGTGTTCTATCACATCTACTAATTTTTGATATACTTATCTGTGTCTTAGGAGACCCACTCACCTTTAGAAATAAATATATTTTTGAAAATAAGCCTTAACCTTCCAAACTGGGGTATGAAAAAAAAGGGAAATCAGAACTAAGACTGGGCAAGTGCCAGAGAGAAGAAGGAGTTCTCTGAGAGACTGTAAAGTTCATTTTTCCAATATCTATATTCATGCTGATAATCCACATGACTGAGGAATCATAGATTCATTTTACAAGTAACCTATAGGACTTTCAAATAATTCAGTGGTATAAAATAATTGTCTGGGCATATAAGACCTAAATGAATCGCATATGTTTCAAACCTTCTGGTCCAGGAGGTGAGTGGTGCAGATTCTGCAGACAAAAGAAGTACCATCCAAAATATCATTTCTTTTGGATCTGTGGAGATAGTAGTGGGGATGTGATGTACTGGTGATGATTTTCCACATGTCTAGTATTAAACAAGTCCATAAATCAATATGCCAGGAACTTTTTTTCCTCATATTCCTTTTGGGGGACTGTAAGTGAAGCTTCGCTTTGAAACATGAGTCATTCATATTTTAGGCCTATTCACCATTCCCAGGCTCTCACTTGCCTCTTCCCAACACAACTGGTACTTCAGGGTTTTGAACTGTAAGTCAAAAGCTTATGAAAAGAAGTTAAGATGATTTTATGGTCTATGAGCAACAGGTGTTAAATGGATCTTCAGTATGTAATTGGTCATCTGTGACCAGAGCAGACCTTTTCTTGTGATAATTTTGTCTCTCCCAGTCCTCTCATCTATTTTTGTCCTGTGTCTGCAAATACTAGAGGCTGTGAAAAGCTGGTGTCTGCTGTCTTTAGAGAAATCTGTGGATTTCATACTTGATTTACAGACATCTGTCCTGCACCACTGATGATGCTAATTTACAAAGATGGCTAGCACTTACGGCTATTGGTATATCTACTGATCACATGCATCTGGAGATTAAGAAAACAGGATGGACAGAAGCAGTTTTCCATTTCTACCAGTGTGACTCAGTCCTGAATATTTGGGATTTTTGCTTCATAGCTCACCATCTGTGCTGATTGATGGATCTGAAGGCAGTAACAACAGTTAAAAGCCAGCAAGAAATCTCCCAGCAGCTTCAAGAGCAAAAAGAGCAAAAGGTGCAGAACTAGCACCTAACATTCTCCCAATTCAGGATTGAACAACAGTCAAAAAGAAGTATATTCCTTGCCTTTTTAATACTCTGTGCAAGGAGTTTTGCCTCCTGATCTCTTAACCTAGTTCTCAGTATGTCCTTTCGCTAAATAAAAAACAAACCACAGACATATATCAGATGTGGCAATATACTGAAATGGACAGATGAAAAAAATGCCACCTTTAGCTGCCCATATATCAGCATCTTTGTCATTCTGTGAAATAGAGTTGAAAAGTTAAAATAAAAAAATCAATGCTTTTTAACCTTGCCATTCCTAGGATTATTCTTTCTGCCTTGCAGGGTAAACATATGAAGCAACGAACAGACAAGAAGCACTCCCAGCAAAAGAGGATTTACAAACCTTCAAACAATGCTGCGTGTGAGTGGGCAGATCATGACAAAATGTTCGCACTTCTTCATCAAATCTAACTGGTTTGCCACTACATATTCATGCTATAAACTGTGAACTGGAGTTCCTCTGTGGGAGAATAATCCAAATGAAACAACGGGAAGCAAAAGACAATTGTTTTTGCAGGTATGGAATAGGACAGGATTTGCTGGTTCCTAATTCTGTTTATCCATTAAAAAAAAAAAAGTCTTCAAGAATCCCTTTCTATAGTGGAATCTGATTTTACTCAGAGATTTAGTTGCAGCTATTCTGGGCATTAATTCAGTGAAACAATCCTTTTATCTTTGTCATTGTTAAAATGGAATAATTCCCCCTGTCTCAGTTACAGATTGTGAGGCTGAAACTGTAGGTGTATTAAACTGAAACTGTGTACCAGTACCCACAGTGGTTGATACTAGTTCAAGAATGGTGTAATTTATGATCTTTAGACAGAAATATGCTTAGAAATTTTTTTTTGCTAAAAGCAAAAGTTGCTTCTTGTGCTGACAATAAACTAATTTACAGTAACGGTAGTGCAAAATTTTCAAGATTTCCCAGCAAGTTTTAGCAGCAAGTTTATGACCTCAAAGGAGAAAGCATATACATTTTATTTCTAAATCCCTGTTTAATATTAAATGTATCATGACTATTTAATGGAATTTACTGTTTTGCAAGAATCATGCAGAAAAATGCTGACTGTTTTAAGAATAGTTATTGATTGTTATGATACAATACTGTGTAGACTGTCAGCCTCATATAGTTACTATATTTTTGTCAAGATAAATTTGAAACTCAAGAGGTGATTTTGAATGTGAATATATCAACACCATGGATCAGACAGAAATGTAATACTTTACTTATGCTGCACTCTAAGTCTGGAAAGGAAGTTGAGCAGATAATCCCCAAACTATTTGTTTGGAGCACTTGCCCTTTGAGGAGAGCCTGCAGAAGCTGGGCTTATTCAGCCTGGAGTAGAGATGGTTTGGATGAGGGCTCACCAACACCAGTAGCCCTCAACACTTGAAGAGAAGATTCCAAGGAGTTGGAGTCAGGCTCTTCACAGCAGTGTATGGTGGGAGGAGAGGAAACCATGGGTAGAAGTTGAAAGAAGAGAGATTCTGGCTGGGGATAAGGAGACCGTTTTCCCATGAGACAGCTGAGCAGGGCTGTGGGTTGCCCTAGGAAGTTGTGCTAGTTCAATCCTTGAAAGTTTCCAAATCCTGACATGGCACAGACTTGAGCAGCCGGGTCTGAGCTCAGAGATGCTCCTGCCTAAACAGGAGCTGGAAATTCCTGACCTCCCTTCCCACCTGGGTTTTCCTGCGATCCTCTGTTGGCAACTGTTGGAAGCAGACTGCCTACCCATATAGATGGGCATGGCAAAGAACCAAACAACACCTCCAGATCTTGCTTCCCACTGATATAAGAGCCCAAGGGAAATACTAACATCACCTAGGTCAAAAGCAAAAATACCAGTCATTTTGACAGGACTCCACCCATTGTATTTTGTCTTTAAATAAGAAGGGATACTAGAGTTTGGCGATCACCTTCAAAGTGGTCATGTCACAACAAGGGTGTCCAGTCCTGCACTGATCAGGAAGCCTGAGCCAGCTGGAATCTGCCTTCAGTTTCTAGCTAAGTACCTGGATGGAGACCAGACATGAGATTTAAAGCAACATTGAGTATTTGGATCTCTTTTCTTTTTGATCTTTTTATGTTGTTTTGGTTTGAGGATTTTTGGGAGGTTTTTTTTTTGTTTGCTTTTTCTTTGGGGGAGTGGGGCTGAGGACAGAGTTTGTATGTACCGAGTTTAAGGCTGGGCACAACTTAGTTTTTCTAGGAAACAAATAGCTGTGACTGATACTCAATTTCAAGGTTAAGCATATGCTTAAGTGTGCGGCTGCCAGACAGTGAGTACATTTAATATGATTTTACCTGCTGATACACAGTTTGGTATGACATTGTGTCCATAAAGTATTCCAGTCAGTGCTCATGCAGATTAAATTAATAGCTTCTTGCATTTCTGTAGGCATGCAATATATATATGTGTATATATATATATATATGTGTGTGTGTGTGTGTGTGTGTGTGTGTGTGTATGAGACTTGGATATGTGTTTGAAGTCTCCTCTGCTTCTCACTTAGAGAACATTAAAGTACAGTGAATTTGAGATCCAAGTACTGACATTAATTAAACTATTTATTACTCTAAAGCACTAAGTGAAATACTTTTGCATTTGTCATCCAGCTCATTCTCTGACCCGTGCTATATATCCCAGTCTCCATCACCTCCTACACTTCTGTGTAGTCTTTGGGAAGGTTAACTAAAAGGCAAAGGCACTAGATCAATGAAACACAGGGTAAATTGCTGTAAATGTGTTGAAAATGGTAGATCTGTGTATTAAGATTTTAACCTTTGGGGAATTGCCCTAGGTAAGTGCTGGGTTTTTTTAAGTTTAACACTCTCAGCTGGATTAGTTGCCTTAGCCCAATTAGAGATGTGTGGATTTTGCTACCCCCTTTTCAGTTACATTATTTGATTTAAACGTTGTTGCACCAGAATGACTGAAATACAAATTTACTCTTTAATAAAAATCTGTTGCAGTAATTAAACATTTATTGTATTGATAGTATTATGTTATAAACCACTTATGCAAAAACCTCCAACAATTTTTCATTGATGAAGCAAAAATCTATGGCCTGATGAGGGCAACAGAAATACTAGGGGGTGCATAGCTAAGAAAACTTTATTTTTAACATCATGCAGGGCATGTAGAGGAATAAAGTAAAATTACTTTACTCTGGAACTTTTACTTTACTGGAACTTTCAAGAGGATCTCTCTTCTGTATCACCTTAGACACAAAGCTTTATTCAACTTTAATGAGAGGCATCAGTAATGTGTAATGAGAGGCATCAGTATCAAAACTGTCTTTGAAGGAGCTAAATCCTCTTTTAGGGATTTACCTAAAAAACAGGGATAAACATTAATTCAAAATACACTACATTATAGTTAAAAAAACCCCAGCAACAAATGAAACAGAAATCTAAGCAAACATATCTACTTCTCAAGATGTCTCTATAATTAAAGCTAATTTTATCTTCTGGTCTCTATATTGCTATAACTGGATCTTTATTCCCACACCCCTCTTTACAGTTCTTTCTTGTCCTTTGTTCTGCCAACAGATTTTTGAGCAAAATTATAGGACTGGCATGCTTAAAATTCCTCATGATAAAAGGCCAGTTCCTGCTTAGAAAAGATATGTCTGGCTAAACAGCTATCGAGTGGTGAGGGTTTGGCTTGCATCATCTGTGTTGTTGGCTCAGATCTACTTCTGTTTCTGTCCACAGGGCACTCCCATAAACAAGCCAGAAAGAGGGGAATATATTTGCATTTCTTTCACTCTTCTCAGAAATGCTATCAGAAGTTAAAAATAATGAAAGCATATAGCATATTCCAAAAACAGACAATGAATATGATTTTAAACATTACAATATATGATTTTCTCAATGCAGCAATGCTTCTCCTACACACAGGGACAGGGTAACCGTATTCAAGTTCTCTCCTATTTCTTTTCAAGAGCTGAAGACATTGCAGATGTGGGTGAAAACTGAAGTGTGCTTAAGAGTATCTGAAAGTACTCACTGGTTTCAGTGGGATTTGAATTTGGGCCTTACTATCTGGACTTCCAGAAAATTTCCAGAGATAATTGTAATGATTAACCTTTTACCACTGCAGACAGAAAGCTGTCATCTGCCTAGCCACAGTGTTTTGACTTCTTCTATAAGAAATTACAATGGGATATTCACTCTGTGGGTCTGTGCCATCCAGGTGCTTAATAATTAATTCCAAGTCTGTACATGTAGACGTAGTTCAAAATCAATTCTGTGCAATTCAGCAGAGTCTGAGGTAGGACAATGAAAGGGATGAGGAGCCTGGGTGACATGGATGAAAGCAATCAGGGACAGTCTCCAGTCCCAGGTCTATCTGGTGCAGACAGCCACACCATGGCATGGTACCAAGGAGGTTACTGTAGTCACCTGTCATTGTACAACTCCTGGATGTGTGTAAATTTGAGCCTGAGAAATGTGAACTTCATGATCGTAATGACTAAGCGAAGAGAAAACCTCCCCTGGTAAATGTGCGCCTCAGATAAACAGAAGATAACTCACATACATGCATTGCCTTGGCTGCTGGATATGGCACCATTGCCAACAAAAAAATTTCACAAAATGTTGCAAAATATTTTTATCCTGTGTCTTTAAGCAATAAGGCTTTATTTTGCAATTTTAAAATCTTATTTAAAATTGCAGTTTGCAGAGACTTGTGCTTGTAGCTTCTTCCTCAGACTTTTCACCCTTTATTCTGTTAAAGAATCTGCAGTCACCCTCCTTTACAGGTCTCAGGATGTATTTTCAGCAGAGACACATTTTGTTCTGGGAGACAGGATGGGTCAGTCATGGTACTATCACAGGTCAGCCTGACCGAGGGAGAACACCAGCTTGTCTGACATTTGTCCACTTCCATTTGTCCCTCTGTGCGGCTGTGTTAGAAATGTGGCCAGTACAGTGATTTCATACTTTTGCAGGTCAGGAGGGTTAGGTTATTACTCAAATCTAAAGCAATGAAGTAAACAATTCCTACTTTGCTGAAGTTTAATTTGAGTGGGAAGATGATGTGTATACCAGAGCATGTGTTCCTCGACATGTTCTAGCTTCAGTGCTCAGACATAAGATCCATGAATCATAGGCAGTGACAAAAAGCATCTCAGGGAATAAGTTAACTTTAAATAATTAGTCTCCCTATTAAGGGCTTTGATCAACTGAAGACAGGAGGATTAGCTGCAGGAGATTAAGAGGAAGGAAAGAATATCTAGAAATAATAGAATAAATATATGTTTTTCTGTTACATAACTCATAAGGCATTTGCCATCAAAGTTAAACAGGTCCCGGGAAGAGGACAGCATTGAATCCTGGCCTTTAAATGCCTTTTATTGCCACACTGATGAAGGAAAAGGCAAACAACTGAGTTTTTCCTCTGAGTATCTGCTGGAAAATGTCCTCTTTACATTCTTCTTGGTTATTTTTAATGGTACAGAGATCCTGCTTTTTGCTGAGAGCCACAGAAGTTTTTTAAAAGCATTAATCTAACCCAGTGGTACAAAGCCAAGTGATAGCTTTATATCCCTCTAACTTCCATTCACAAAACCCATTGATAAAGTAGTTCAAAAGCAATTTGCAGTGAACTTGTGCTTGTGTCAGCAAGAAAGGAGCAAAGAGCTGTTTCATGGAAAAAGTTAGGGGACTCCTCTAGTTTCAAGCAGCCTATTTTCTGCCATACTTCATAGGAATGTGTACAATAAGCCAGGTAACCTGCAATGCTCTGCATTCAGAAGTGTCTTTTTCAGATGCAAAAGGTGGATTTTGAATCATGATTACCACAGTTCTCTACAAACCAGAGACAGCAGCTGTGAATTCTGCTAAAGAATCCCGTTCGTTATAATGAAAATTGCTTGAAATGTAGGCTTTTATGCCTGCACATTCAGATTAGATCTGAGTCCAGACTGACATGGAAAAAGGCAAATGCTTTGAAAGAATGTAATTTTACTGATCATATCTAGAACTTGAATTCATGTCTCTCCATTTTGCTTACAATTTCCAGAATAAAAGAAAACAACCAAAGCTCTAGTCATACCAAATGTTGATCCTACTCCAGGGACACACATAACTTCTCTTTGGAGGCCAGATACTGAATTTGCAGATGTAATTTTTGGTTGCTTCATTTGGGAGCCTGTAGGACCAGACAGCTAAGAAGAAGTAGAACAAAACTCTGAGTTTATCACATAGTCAGATAAACTGTGTTGTCTCTTAATTGCCTTTCAGTGATGCTAACTTTTGTTTATGGCCAGAGCTTGATGAACACAAAACAAAACATCCTAGGTTTCCCTCCACTATTCTGGCAGAGAATAAACAGTACAACAAGTTGTTTCTATTACTCAAAGTTTTTCTCAAGACCTACTTTGTTTGCACTTGGATAAACACGAAAGTAAACTCTAGCAAAACTGAATTTTAACAGAAATGGTACAATGCAACCATATTGATACAGATATTTACCCCCAATTCCATTAATAAGTTAAATATCTTATGAAATATAGGAAGAAAAGCACATTTTATCACCAAGTGATTAAATTATTCTAACAGATTCAAACAAATTTTAGTCTTTGCATTGTGGAAAAGAGGAAATGAGATTGGAGAACATTTTGTACATCCAAAAGTATCCAGTGTCACAGAAATTGAAGATGGAAATATGTTACAGAGGCTGCCTTCTGGTACCACTGCCCCTTGGGGCACCCTGCACATTCGAAATACAGGCCAGGATGTTAATGTTGATTTTCCAGTTGCCATGATTTATGTGCATATTTTTGTTCATTACCCTTCTCCCCTAGGCTCCAGAGAGACCAGAATTTCAGCCAGAAAGGTACTGATTACAGAGGCTTGAGGCACAGCACTTCTGTACAACAAGAAATGTGATGGTTTTCATGATAAACCTTCAGTCCATGAGAAGGCAGTTATCCTTGTTGGTGGACTTCACCAGAGGAACGGAAAAAATGAAGGGTCCACCCTGACCCTGGGAAAATGTAGGTTTTGTCATCATCAAAACCACAAGCCAGCACTGAGGGCAGTGGCATGATTACCATTTGCAGAGATTGAAGAGGGGAGTTACAGGATTTGCTGTTTGTATCAATACAGGGCACTTCCTTGCTGCCCTCCAGCGTTAGAAAACTCCCTGGCACAGACCCTGGCATACTCTGCATGGCCAGTAAGGGTGACCTTAGCAGACAGATGGTCCCCTTTCTTTTCATTTTAGAAGAGCTTGATCTTTGCTTAATGGTCTTGTCTGCAGCCACATCTACCCATGCTCTCTCTGTTCCTATTTGTAGTGTCAAGAACAATGATTACAACCGCCACTATTTTGCTATTTGCTTCCTGCTTTCTGCTATTTCTCTATTTGCCATCTACTTTCCAAATTCTACTCTTATATTTTTTTGTTTCTTCCTCGTGCATATCAAACCAAAACAGAATTCAGACCTCTGAGATGGAATCATAGGAGATTATAGGGTTATTCTAATACAATATCTACAAATGCGGGAATACATCTCTATGTGCACAGGAGGTCTGAGAGCAGGCTCAGCAGTGAAAAATGCGGAGGACAATAAGGAGCGATAAATAACCTGGACTTGTTTTCAGATAGAGTTTTCAGAGAGTTCTTTAGACCCCACAGATAGAATCTGTGGACATAATTACCAGGTGCAAACTATAGCCTTACCACCTATAAAATAAATTAATCTTTAGTGGGAAACATTGTGTTGCCTTTTAACTAAAATAGGAGTTTCGCTTCCTTCTGCTTGTGTGAACAGGAACATGTCACTGCATTAGTCTCTAACTGAAAGCCTTGCTCTCTAGTTCTCTACGTAACAGAGGAAGTTCAAAACTAAAGCTACAGCACAAAATCCCACAGACACTTGAACAAGATTATTACTGGTTTACCCCTAAACAGGATTACAAATGGGAATCCAGAACAAAGCAAGCAAAATTAGTGACTTTCTAAAGAGTATAAAGAATGAAAGTAACCTTGCTTACAGTCACTGGCACTGAAATAGTTCACTAATGTCGGGGTCTGACTGTGCCTGGCTGTTCATTTTATATACACCTACATTGCTCTAAGAAAATTTGCAAACAGTGTGACAGAATAGAGGATTGCCTACCCTTGAAGTGTTCTATTATAAATGAACTCCCAGCAATTCTGTACTGCATTTCAGGACAGGAAGACAGGAATGCCATGTGCAAGTAAAACTGTAGGCTTGTTTGAATAAGCTGCATGTAATTATCCAGACTGGAAGGTGGCCAGGGCACTAAAGCTGACACTAACACTAACCTTGCAGCATTCAGAACTCAGCATATTTGCAAACTCTTTTCTGCTGTTCATTTTCCAAGGTTCAGCATTCAACAGGAATACATTGTCTATTATATTTTGAAGGCAGCACATCCTCCTCCCAATTATAGTCCCCCAATCTACTTTTGCTGACTAGCTCTGATACCTTTATTTTTTTTTTTTCTATTAGGGAAATGGAAGAATACAAACAATAACTTACTCCTTCCTTTCCAGCAGCATGGATATGTTTAAGTGGCAGTGGAAAATTACTCCCCAGAGTCTCTTCTCAAGTCCAGACAACAGAGGTCTTAAAATGGTGAGAGTCATGTGCTCCGGGGTGAAGGTTATGCACATCAGGATGAGGGTCAGGCACATCATGAACACTTTACATACAAAGATACTCTCTACTGTGTCCCAGGGCATAAAAAATATCTTTGAAATCACAACGATTAGCACGCCTGCCCAACTTTGCTTATTTTTAATTTGTCTGGTAAGCTGCCATCAAAAGCAACATTCTCTCTTTCCTCATTCCTCAGACAGTATAAAGAAGGAAGCTCAACAAGCCACTACTTAGAATCGCTGGGAGGGAGACATTATTCAGTGTCTTCTCTGGTGGGAACAGGAGCCAGCTCAGCTGTACGGTTTAGAATCATAGAATCATCAAGGTTGGAAGAGACCTTTAAGATCCCCAAGTCCAACAGTGTTTGTTTTGGAATGATGAGAAATGGGTGGGAGGTTCAGTGGTTTGTCAAGACAAAGGTCAGTACGTGCGAGACAGAGGCTATATAGGCCTGTTGGCAGAACTCAGTTTACAGGAACAAAAGCTTTTATGAAACATGACTTATAAACTCTGCCGCCTGGGATTCAGTAAGGGATGCTTCCAGATACTACATCAGCCTTTGAAACTAGAACCAAACAATGGGACTTTTAATAATAATTTTTTTTTTTTTTGTGAGCTACTTAGTTACTTGGCTATGCATTGGCCTGCAGTGGCAAGGGTTTGGGCCCTGATGATTACATTTTCAAGAGGAAGAAGACAAATTTACACAGTTTTCAGTGTTACATATGTGGGAGGGAAGAGCAAGCCTGTTGCTGGCTGGCTCCAAGTTAGATGAGCCAGCATTTAAATAGAAAGCAAAATCCCAAAAAAGCAGATCTAGAAACACAGAGGAGCACAGACCACATTGTTTTTCCAAGCACATTCGTACAGCAGGTTATGCCATGGTTATGCTTTATGATTTAAATCTGTGGCACGGAATGACTGCATGTTTTGTTGCTTGTAGTTAGCTAACCGAACGGGACCCCATGGTTTTGTGTCAGGCATAGAGTAAGGCTGCATTTTTTATGATACAACAGGCTCCTCAGAATAGTAATTTGTCCCCTATTTTTTATTAATTTGTTTTTATTTTCCTGGGCATTTTCACAAAGTTGTGTTTTGGGCACTTTATTTGTGTAGCATTAAAATTTTTGACATCTTTAATGAGTTCAGCCAAACAACAGAATAATTTTGTATTTTATAAATACTAGAGAGGAGGCTCACTAGGCGGAGCCAGAACATTTTTGAAGGCTAACTGTCCTAGAGCTGTCTACTGATGTTTATTTAACTAACTGCTCCATCACTGAGATCTGGTCTTACCTTCTTTAACAATACTAGCATTGACTTAAAGACAAATTATTGAATAACAAGGCCTTCTATTTTTACTACTTCTACTGAAGGACCTTGCAAGCAGTCGTATTCTAATGCTTCTACTACCAAAGCATTTTTGTACTATCTCCTTCTTCTGTGGCTGAGGCCTTTGTGAGAAAGGTTGAATTAAATGTTACACTCACATTCTTTGTGATAGAACTGCTCATATTTTCTTCATCTCCACACTTTTGACCTTTCCTCAGTGTGTGCTCTGATCATCTCTATGTGGCTTGTCTATTAAACTAGCAGTTTGGAAAGCTGGAAGTGAAAGAAGTGTTGAGGTGAGTTCCTTTAGCAGTAATTTGACCTAAATGTCTAGAGATTTCCACTCAAAGACATAATTGTAACAGCATAATAATGAAAAAAATAAGTGGATATAACTTCTTAGCATTAGCCAATGGCTTGGTCCCATTGATCCCAGTAGTGCCGAAAATAGAACTTATCAATTTTTCTTTCTAAGATTCAGTCTTTGACGTTAGGAATTTCTCTATAGGCAGATAAATATACTCACACTATACTCCTGAGATTCAAAGTCAGTGTCAAGAACTGGCCTTTGAGATGAAAAGGTTCAAGTTGAACACCCATGGAGTTAAAGCCTTTTGCTTTAGGAAAATATTTTTCTGTCTTTTCCAACACCAAAAAGCACTTAAAAACTCTGATGTAGCTTCACAGAAATTAATTGTATATTAGTATATAAAAATGTCTTAAAATATTATTATATGTTTGTGTTCTGATCAAAATGAATGCTATGCAAATAATATTTGAGACCTTACTTTGGCTATGAGACAACTGTAAAATGAAACAGATGGCAAGGGCTAGATAAAATGAATGGTAATAGAAATGGTGTTAAGGAGTTTGCAAATAGGACAATAGTTTTGATTAACATCAGCAGGAATTACAGAGATAATGGGAAGTCTACAGAGTTCTGAAATGGATTTTAGTGTTCCAGTCTGCAAAAAGCTGCTGTGACAGAAACAGATCTCACACCATTTAGTCAGATCAGCTTTCTGCATTGACTTCAGCCAGTATGCTTTCCTCTATGGCAAGCAAAGGTCATCATGAAAAATACAACATGAAAATTCAAAGCTTATTGAAAATTAATTTTCACCATTTCCTTTTTATTGGTCATGGAAGGGACACCTCATAATAATACCCTAATATAGGAGACTTGTACTTATTTAGCAACTGGTAAGTATCTTTGAAAAGAGATAAAAGGATTTTTAGGCTATTGCTGAGAAAAGTAAATGTGAAAAGGGGATAATTTGGGAAACATACACGGAACATTTCAAAGCATACATATGGTGATGCAGTATATATTTTATTTCATAGAAGGAATTTTTCTTCATGTAACCTGACATCTCTTGATTAAAAGTACTCAAATTCAATTTCTAATGGAGCCTTTAAATTTCACATAAAGCAGGGTGACCTCCTTAGTAGTAAGGAATATATGGGCAACATGACACAGTTCATCAGACTTCAGAGCAGGCTTTACTTACTGGGGTGAATCTCACCTATGTCTGGGTATAAAGTTACATGTGGGAACATATTGTGAAGGCAGATTTACTAATTCAGACATCAAAATTATGAACAAAATATTTACAGTTAAATTAAGGTCAGAAGTGTGAAACAAATTAATCCCTGCTGAATTAACTTTTAAAAGTACAGAGCAGGATACAATGTTTGAGTTCTCAAGGTCAAAATATGAACTTTAGATCTGAAATGTTGTGCCTTTCTCTTGTTTACCTCATAACAAAAGTGAATTATAACCTCTCCCTTTTATGATTTTCCCTTTTTCCCTTCACACAAGGACGATGGATATTACAACCCTAAAAGACTATATCAAGAAAATAACATAGAGTAAACTTTATCCTTTAGCTACAGCTGTTGAACTCATAAGTTCAATGAGACTACAGAGATACAACAGGACAAAGAATTTGTCTCAGGGGATTAAATTGAAGGGTCTAAGAATGTCTGATTTAGCTCTCGGAGAAATCAATACAAACTTTTACAGTATTTTTGGAGAAAAATTGATCAGATCCAAAAGGAAGAGAATTCTAAGTTAAAGCTAAAATTTATACTATTTAGTCTTATTTATGTGCAATTTCAGCTCCCTCTCTAGTCAAAAGCTGACAGAGTAAGTGAGAAATTGCATCGCAATGACTGGCTCAATATTGCTTGATCTGTGTTTTCCCACAGCTATTCTTGCACACCCTATTATTCAAAAATGAAACACATAAATACATACAATTCACTGTACAGAGTTGCTTCTTATAAATATAAGTCAATATAAGCCTAATGGGAACAGTACATGTTAGGGGAAACACACTGCATTTAAACATTTTAATATTCTAATAATTTTATTGAAAATAATTATTAATGTAAGTTGAAAGAAAAATTAATATGGCCTAAATTAATTTCCTTACTTTTAGTGATGTTGATTTTAATGGATCTAGTTGAAAACCTGTGGCTTCTGAAGACAAACATCTGACAAAGACCTTTAGTTCCTTTTCAGTTACCAAATTTCAGTTACTCTAAATGAAGAAAGCTGATGGTATACAAAAGCTATGCCAATAAACTCCACAAATATTCAGATTAATTCTATGCAGTGGGTATATAATTCCTCTCCCTCAACCTTAAACACATTTTTCTTCATGCTTTTTGTTCTAGCAGTGCATAAAACCTGTCCTTCAAATATCTTTTAAAAGGAAATGTTATTATTGGCAGCCAGTGTGCTGTAGATGTACCTTGGCAGAAGAGAAGTATCTTGCTTTAGAGGTACCTGCCCTCTAGCATTTAACAAGAATGTCAAACCCTAAAGTAGGTCAGCCTTGTAATTCTTAGCAGCCTTCTTGTGACAAGAGCAGTGTAAACACCGTTCTAAGTGCTTGTGTGCAGTTACCACCCTCATGTTTGTCATATGTCTCTTGGCCTACTTTTCTAAATTCTTTGCTCCTATTGTTTGGTACCCAAAGCTTTTATTCATGGACCCTGAAAAGTTAGAATGAACTCAGAGCTGGCAGATGTGTGTCAGCTGTGGCCACAAGGGCTTCAGGAAGGCTGCTCTGAGTCATAGCCAGCACAGTTTATCCTCTTTCATTCCTAGAAGAACTTCACCCAGAAGTGAAATCCACTCAGGATTCCTCACAAGTTTTCTGCCATCATCAAAAATGTCATTTACCTTAAACCAGCCCACTGGAAGGTTGATTCTTTGAGAGGCTGAGCACAGTCTCTGGTGGTGGAGGTGGTACATGCAGTAATCTTTGCCAGGTGTTTAAACAGGACTCAGGTGTCCCACTTAATGCAATGCTATTACATTGCTGTGGCAGGGGCAAGCAACCTGGCTGAATGTAAATGAAAAGCAGCAAGGTCATAAACAAGGAAGAATGCTTTATTTTAAGGAAGAGAATAGGAAAGCCATGCCTCTTAGAATAGCAAGTATTTTTCTTTCAAGTGTATATATCTCAAATAAACAGCTCAGTGTCATATGCCACAATATGTTCTTTAAAATGTTTCTTATGATCTGCTGTACTACATTTCAACACATATTTGGGGATTTTAATTTGGCTTTTTTTCATGTGTACAACTGACATTTATTAAAAAAAATATTCATAAGACAATTACTACTAAGTAGACTCCTGCGATCTATTTAAGTATGTTTGTACTGAAAATAGTTTAGAGAGATAAATATTGCTTGGAACACAACTGATTTCAACAAATGTTAACCGAATTAACTTAGGAAGGTGATGTGTAGATATAACAAACTTTTAGTGGCCATTGGATTATGGTGCTCTGTAATTCTGCTTTCCAGAGTATATTTTCATTTACTATCAATAACTGATATTTTGTCTTTAAAAAAGAACACACCATCATAGCACACCTGTTAATGACATGGATGAAAAAAAAAACAAACAAACAAAAAACTGGCAAGAAGCTTGAGAGTAAGCACAGTTATTATTTAACGAGCAATCTCCCATTGATCCCATTACTAAATTTCTTAGTACTTAGCTTAATTATGTCACTGGAATGCATGCTTAACATTACCATTAACGGTTAATGAGCTGATTCTTCCAGTTATCAGCTTCAATTAACCAGTAATTTAATCAGGCTGACCTCTACATTTCATGGACTGACCAATAAAGCAGGCGGCAGGTAGTCATGAGCTCTGCAGCACTATTTCGACACTCATTAATATTAGACTTTTGAATTAGCAAACCACCTGCCAGTACAAAGTTAATCTACATCAGGAATAAAACCATAATCAAATTTCTGTCAAAATAACCAGAGCTTACAATATGGTGTTTTGTAACCCCTTGTTTTTGGCTGCACATTTATAAATAGTATTAAACAAGCATAAGCTCTGATAGAAAGAAATTAAGCTTTTGCTTTGTTTTTGGATGTAATTATTTTAAATCACACTTGAACCAGGCTATGAATTTTTTCTTGTTTAATTCTTAACCATGCCATTTTTCACCCCAAAGGCCACCAAAGTAACTTGCCTCAGGAGGTATGGGATTAAATAGGCTAGGTTTAGTTTGTAAGGACAAGGAAGGAACTGGAAGGGACATTTTGTGCCTCAGTGAGTTCATGCTGCTGCACATGTCAAAATGAGCAGACATCAGAATAATTGAAGTAGAAACCCAAGACCAGTGTAATGAATTCTGCCCAGCAAGCCCAGCCAATGTGTTTCTCTGACCTGTGGGTGACTAGGCAGGAGCTAAGCAGTCTGAGAGTGGGGTCATTATGTAGGATGTTTTCATTGCTGTGATAGTGAATTGCAGTGCATCAATTGCAAATTAAGGACTCCATCAGGAAATAGAACTGATGGCTGGGAATAGTCAGCCAAAGTATGGTCTGAGTAGCTAGCTGCCTTCCCATGTAAAGACTTTTGACATAGGTATTCTTCCATCCAAAAAAAAAATCCATTTGAATGGTCTCTTATTTCAATGGCAATTGGGCCATTTTATGGGTAGCCTGTGTGTACAATTTCCTACTCAGTTACTGCACAGATTGGAAAGGTGGATATATTTAAATTTTGAATTGTACATTTCCATTTAAAAAACACAATGAATGACCCCAAACCTGCAAGCTGTGCATTGCTACATTTTTTACTTGTCACTGGAATCAGAGGCAAAATTTACAAAACAAAATAAGCTGTCAAACCTGTTCTTAGAAACAGCAGTGTTTCCTCATTTTGCTTTCTATGTGCAGATCCCTAGAAAGCTGGCTGCAAGGAAAGTATAAGACATGGTTCAAACAACTTTCAGAAAGATAACTTTTAAACAGCATTCAGAAAAATTTTTGTCAGCTATTGTACAGTACCTTCTCTGTATACATATGTGGATATAATTCTACCAGTTGTGGCAGCTCTTCATAGACCCATATTCTGAACCATAACTTTCTTTAAATTTGCTTTCTCCAAATTTCAGCTATGGAGAGAGAATTAACTTCTGTACCAACACACCTAAGACTAATTCTGGATATAGTAATGACATGCCATAAAAAGTTATTAATAGTGGAATCATTACAAAATATTAATAATTAATGCCTAGTCCTCAAAAAATTGAACAAACTGAAAATAGGTTCCAGGCTCTATCTATCAGTATTAGGTAAATAACCAATCTTTTCCTAACTGCATAATGAGTAAGAAAATGCAGGCTCGGAAGGCTATGCTTGTGCTGCTCTGGGAAGAATTCCACACCAATATGCTATGCTGCCTTTCCTATTAGATTGTTTGTTCTCTCCCAAAATCCCTTTGCATTTGATTAACAAACTCTTCCCAAAAAGGATTTACTAGAGAAGCTGTTACTTCAAAGAAGGGTGGATTTCATTGCTTGATGCAGAAGGGAGTGAGACATCAGCCCTTCTTCTAGAGCACTGTAAGGTGGTTGATTCCTAAGATACCAACTCAGATATTAGCCCAGACAGATTCTTGTCTCAGCTTTTATTTTAAGCTTTATATTTTGGGATTCCAATTCCAGTACTTCAAACTTCTCATATTTAATAATTAATATTTAAAATTACTATCTAAACTGCCTACTGGAAATTTCATTTATTTCTTCCTCAACCAGTACTTGGGAATATTGATGCCATCCATTCTATAAACAACCCTTTACATATATAAAAGGTCCCACTCACTCCATAGTTTTATTTCTAGGCTAAGTAAGTCTTATTTTCACAAATCTTCACATCTTATGTTTTCATTAATTTTCTCTGAGTTCTTTTCCATTTATTCCCCTCAGACACTTTCAAAGTGTGGTAGATAAAAGCCATTGTGATTTTTAAGTGAAGAGCTTGGCCTCAACAATGTCAGACAGACTGCAGTAATTTTCCCTCAGATATAACATACAAGACTAACTAATTAACTAAGAGCTAAAATTAGCCTTTGCTGTTGATTTGTCTTGAAAATCATAATAGTGCTAGCTCAAATTCAATTGAGGGGCACAAAGGATTGGTTTGATAAGTTTTGTTCTTGACATCCATAGTGCTTGCTGCTTAGCATTACCCTTTCCCCTGAAAGTTTGCAAGTGTATCATTTAGCAATTTGTTATAGATTCTTCCTTGAAATGCTTTTTCTCGTCTTTTTAAAAAAATGGATATACTTGTCCTTCATGTACCCTGTGATGTTAACCATCATTGCTAGTTGTACCGGCACTGGGGTGACTAGTTTCTGAAACATTTTGCATTAAGTTTGTTGGTTCCTATTGATTTGTGTATTATCTGTGTCTTGGTTGGAAAGACAAGTGTCTGCTAAGGAAGGCAGGAGCCTCACTTGGAATGGAAAATGTAAACCCCTTCCCTCTGAATTATTATAATTTTGAAATTAAGGGCCTCTCAGGCAAAGATATGAGACTAGAAATAACAGTTCTTTACTAGTAGGTATGATAAAGCAAACAAACAACAACAACTATGGCATTAATAACAAACAGAATGCAAACCCAGTAACAGCCCTCTCGCGGTCACAGGCGCCTTCCCCTCTGGTGCAGTTCCAGTTTCAGCCAGCAGGGGCACTGCTGGCTCCTGGCGGGCAGGGCAGGTGCGGTGATTCCCCCGCGGCTGCAGGGGGGCGCTGTGCTGCAGGCTCAGGGAGCACACGGTCATGGTAGCTAGTGTCCGAAGATGGGAAGGGATGGAGGAGAGGCTTTGCTTCACAAACCCCAGGGCAGCCGATCCCGGTGGCCCCACAGGACTCTAAGAAGCAGCAAGCTGGGATGGCAAGGTGTATTGGCAGGTAGGGGGTGCGGGGCTACAATGCAGTGAAAACTCAGAGCGGTGCCGAAGAGACAGCAGGGGAGGGGCAGTGGCAAGCTCAGGATCCCAAGCAGATGGGGACAGATCCCTCTTCTAGTGAGGTCAGTGTTAATGAGGTCCCAGTTCAACAGCTGCTCTCACAAGCAGAGGCTCACCCCACGGCAGAAAAAACAGCTCTGGACTGGGGTCTGGCAGCAGCAGTGAATTCCCTTTCCCAAACAGCAGCTCTGACCATCCTCCTCTGAAGCTGTGACAAAGAGAGCCAGCAGCAGCCCCAGCTCTGTCTTTTATCAGCCCAATTCCTGTACTGTCTCTGACCCTCGGAGGGAAACTCCAAGACAAGAGAAATTCAACCAGATGCCCTCCTCCCATGAGTTTGGCCAGTTCTTTTGTTTTTCTTAATTATCCGGTTGTTACTGTTTCCTAGCAACTTATGTGAAAAAAAATCCCTAAGTAAAAAGGAACAAAAGGAAAGAAACCTGATCCCCAACATCTTGTTATCAAATAAATGTTTTCTAGTAAGTTATCTATGGCCAAAACCAAGGAAACATGTTAACCATTATTGAAAACATACTCATTTTAACCTCAAAGAAACAGAAACAGTTTTTGAACATTTTTGTTGTTTTAAGAATAACATTGGGCTGTATCTTTAATATTTCGAAAGAATCTGGTGAAGTTGAGGGCTCACTGCATAACAGACAAGCCAGTTCCATCACAGGGAATTTAAACACCATATAAAGTAAGAGAGAGCATGCATTATTTATAAAAATCACAAGTGGGGAATTAATAATTCAAAACTTAAATCATCTTATGCTCTGTGTGTAAAAGTAAACATTGGGGGCAACAATTCTGGGCACTTGATTTTGTATACTTGGTGTGTTTTAGTCAGTCCAGTTTATAGTCTCCCAGAGTCCTTCTGGTGGCAGTTCAGGAAATCACATAAGCCAAAAGCATTCTTAATTGGCTATTGACATGAAGCTACACTACTTGTTGACTAGGGGTATGACTAAAGCTATTCTGTGCCAGCGCTAAAAATCAGTAATAAATCATTAGCTTGTTATAATCAATGTACCTAAGCTAGCAAGAAGCTAAGACATGAATTCAAACTTCTCCAAGGTTCTGTTCAGATCTGAGGAGTTTTGCTGCATTTTAGTGCAGGACTTGAGTACACACTGTCCACCCAGCTAGCTAAACCCACAGCAAAGAACCACTGTGGCTCCAGAGTTTGTGTACTTATGGAAAGTTTACATACACACAGAAAGACTAATATGCAGACAGAAAGTACAAATAAAACTTGTTTAATGCAAAACATTGAGGGTGTGTTTTTCTATGTGTGGCAATATTTTTCACCAAGGATGACTTCTGTCGAAGGAAATTCCTTTAAACTTGGCAAGGAAAGGAAACATAATGAAACTTTGATGACACCTGGGCCAATATAGCAACAGAAAATCCCTCATGATTTTTATGGCAGCAGGAGCAAACAAGGACACAGCAACTGAAAGTAAACCTGACAGATTTGTTTGCAATTGGTTTTGGTTCGGGGTTTTTGCACAAAAACATGGCAAATATTGAGGAAAAACTGTAGGTTTACATCTGAAGATGAAGCCCTTAGCTTGAAAAAAATTTTACTGTTCTTAGTGAGTTCTCCCTGAGAATGCGTAAAGGAGATTATGTTCTTGTGATCCCTTTATTATTATTAGAGAAGGTTATTATTTATCAGAGGAATTGCATATACACATAAACATACATAAAACACACAAAAACACACAGAGTTTAAGTCTCAAAGATTCCTAAAATAGAAGTTTGAACTCCACTTAAATTAACTATAGAGCATCAAATACCGCTTTCCTCACATACCAAGGACCTGTCACAGACTCTTCTCTGCATGTGGACAAGTATAGAGAGGACTCTGATAGACTGATCTGAAGGGTCTGCGCCTGATCTGGACCAGAAGTAAAGCTTGTGTAAACTATGGAGTCCCTCCCTCCCTGACCTCTGTTGTGAGTGCCTCAGGGAGTGATATATACATTAAAACAAGGGAGTCCTCTGAAATAGTAAAATACCAAATATTTTAGAGCTTCTGCAAGCAAAACTCTTTGGATTCAATCAGGAAATCTCAGGTTCCCACTACACACCATGAAATATTGTGAATAAGGAGAAGGTAAGGTGATGAATCTGTGATAACATTCCTTATCTTAAGTTGCAAATGCAAGATGTGGCCAGGGATGTGTATTCTATTGCCATCCGTGGGGCAGTTATCTTCTGTTAATTGGGCCACCTGTGAAAACCAGGTGGGGCAGTTTTCTTTATCTCTTCCACGAATCAATCTTCCCTCTGGGAGATATCTTCTGTTAATGGGCTATTGAGTGTCACTGCATGACTCATAAAATTACATCATCCCATTGTGAGAGGCTTCGCCCAGGGGGAAGAGCCAAGCATTCCTACCTGGGTATAATCTGACATTTGGAACACCACAGTCAGCTTTTTCCCACTAGATTATCAGAGGAAGACCAGGCTATCTACACCGCCACTGTACCTTCAGAGGAAAACTACACCCTTCTACAGGATCACTGCTTCAACAGAACCACACCTGTCACTGCAGGAGGACTGCAGCCACCATTTAATTAGACTGCTACCAGCACCGTGACCTACAGGGTGGCAGGTTGTATTCTGACTCTGTCAATGTTGTTTTGTATTGCTGCATTTTTATTTTTACTTTTATTTTTCTTAATGAAGAACTGTTATTCATACTCCCACATCTTTGTCTGAGAGTCCCTTAATTTCAAAATTAAAATAATTCGGAGGGAGGGGGTTTACATTTTCCATTTCAAGAGAGGCTCCTGCCTTCCACGGTCGACACCTGTCTTTTTAAACCAAGCCATTCCTAGACAAGATACATTTGATATCAAAGACTCTTTAATTTATATATGAGTGCAAGGTCAAAATACTGGAAGCTGGTGATGAGCTAAAAATCAAACATAAAACTCAAAATGATGGAATTAAATGGGAAAACAACAAAACACATCAATAATGTGGTTGGTTCTCACTCTGTGCAATTTTAAAATCTAATTGAATAGATTTTAAAATATATGCTCTGGGTCAAACAGGAATAAGATAACTTAATCATCTGAAAAAAAATCTAGTCCTTTCTGGGCATAGGGAATCCCTCTATAATCTCTGGAGAGAGACTGGAGTCCTTAGGGGATAGTTTAGCCTGTCTTTCTTCATAGACACTGTGAAGATGAAACCTGTATTTCATGCTAGTATCATTTAAAATGAAGGTCAGGAAATAACTTTTTAATCCAGGAATTGAATACTTTTTCCATTTGAAAACCAAGAAACATTTTGATATAGAAGGCATTTTGTAAGTAAACTCATATGTTTGTAAACATTCTTCCAAAACTCAGAATCTACATTCTTTCAGATTTCACAGTCCTGTAACTTCCTTTTTTTTCAGGCAGCTATTTCATATCATAGTAAAAAAAAAAAAAAAGAAAAAGAAATTCCAAAATTCAGAGATGCCTACATTTACAACACATTGCAATTCAGAATGATTGCAATTCAGAATGACCCAGAAGACCTTGCAACTTATCAAACTGTTTTCCAATATATTTTTTGTTAGGCATCTGAGTGACTACACACTGTTTCTAACCATGGGAGTTCATGTTGTTTCCAGTGACAGCTCTTTCAGCTAGTATATTAATCTTAAAAAAAGCAAAAAAAGTACTATGATTTTTTCTTAGAATAGTAAAAAGATGAATACTATTGCAATAATTTTTGAAAATATTTTTTAATCTTCACCAGTTTGCTGTCACCATACAAATCAGAGGTATTTCTGAACATCACTGGCACCCTTGGATTCTCTGCATTATGTATAACCACAGAGAACTGTTCACTTTGAGAGCTGCAGACTCTCCTTGGCTTGTAGGCAAGCAGACATCAAATAGATCAGTCAAGCACCTAGACAACTGGGAGGCCTTGAGCACTTGATCTCAAACAATTAGAAGAAAGCAGTAGCTGAGAGCATAGAATTAAGCTCCTTAGATTAAAGGATAGCATTTCTAGCGAGAGATACAATTCCAGTTTTGGATTGGTTGGAGATTATTTGAGTATCAGAACAATCTTAATTAAAAGATATGGGGCTTCCCATGAGTTTAAGAGTCTGGACTTAATCTGATTGCAGGATCAATGGTATAGTTTGCATGAGTCTCTGGAATCCAAGCAAAATTTACTGTAAATTATTGAATCAGAAAAGAGTCTATGTCATATAAAAACCTCCACTGACTGGAAAAACTAAGTTTTCAATGTGGTTGGGTTATTTGAACAATTCTCTATTTGCTCATTTTATCTCACTATTGGCCTAATGTAAGCTTGACATGGAACAGTACTGAAAGAACTGAACTTTTTAGATTTTACAGTCTAAGATTTTTTTTGTGCCTGTGGACACTTCAATTTTGACAGGGGGGGTCCACAATTCTTGATTCTGAAGCACAAATGGAAGTCAAGTGTGAAGGATTTTTTAGAAGACATTTACCATATCATCATTCAGAGATCTTTGGGAGAAATAGAATTTCTATGAGATTCACATGATCAGTTGTTGATATCATTGTAAAATATTTTCATGATTGCAGGGAAATCTTCTTACAGTTGCACTTACAGGGAGAGACTGCAACAGAAACAGTTTTGTTCTTTCATTTTCTAATTTTTATCAACAGAACTAAAAGAAATACTTATATAAGAATGTGTAATATGTTGGTGATTGCTATTCAGAGCAGACAAATATGGATAGTTCAACTGATGTTCATTGTGTTGCCAGGGAAAGAAGTTACTGAATTCTGCTAAAATGCCCTGAAAACCCACAGACTGGCTAAATCCTGAACATTTCCAATGGGAAGGTTAAAAATAAAGCAATATAAAAGTCTGTCAAATTAGGTCTACTTTGCCTATATAATAAATATTCTGAAAGCAGGCTGAAAATATAAATGTATAATGTAGGCGCCAAAAGGAGAAGAATGACCTACTAAACTATAATAATACATGCACTTTTGTGTTGTTCTATCTAAAAGTTTCCAGCAAATACAATAGCAGAACTAGCATCTCCTTTATGATTTGTATGGATTTTTGTTAATCCATAATAAATTCTTAAAAACTAAGACACAGCAGCAATATTGCTGCTAATAGCAGCAATAACAATAGTGCTTAGTTGCAATGTAGCATTTTTTCCCAAGAGATTTCCTGGTATTTAATTAAAGTAACCATGATAGTAAAGGAGCTCAGTAGAACTAATCTTATAGTAAAATCTTATTCTAATGTAGATTACTGTCAAATTAAATCCTGACCATCAATCCTTAGGAAGCAGACAATAAATTGCATTGATTCTTTCAATCTAATTTTAATTTTTCAAATGCATGAAGCAAGTGGTACAGAAATAGCTTTGTTAATCAATGAGCTATGTATAAGGGGCAGTCCCAAATCCTAATAACTGATTGCCCCAAGTTGTACTGCTATTCTTCCTCTGTGAAAAGCAGTGTAACTGCTCTGGATTTACATCCCGTGAGTGCACAAAAGGATTTGTCCCACTGACTACAATATTAGTTCCATCACAAAAAAGACTGAACGTTATGAATACCAGCCCCAAGCCATAGATTTATGCCTGGGTCACAGGATCAGAGAGTGATTTGGGTCAGGAGGGACCTTCAAGGATCACCTGGTCCCTCCTCTGACATCCACAGGGATATCCTCCACTATGGTAGATTGCTCAAAGCTCCATCCAACCTGACCTTGAACACTGCCTTAAACACAGTCTTCAAATCCAGGGCTTTTTTAGGGCTACATTTAATTTCTCTGTAATGCCACAAAAAAAAAAAAAAAAAAAAAAAGCAGTTTCTTTTCTCTTTCCTTGTTAGTTGACTAACACAATCATAGATCTTTTCCCCATACATCACATTTTACTTTGACAGAAACATGGACAAGGCGTAAAGAATAGTACAAAAGGCTGGAAAATTGTTATGGCTGGGGTAGTTTATGCCAAAGAAGGAGTTATTTACACCTCTGCCACTGTTCCTAATCAATTTTTAGGCCACATATTCCTTCAGAAAGAAATAAAGGACAAAATTTAGCCATCTGGTCTTCCTTCAGATGCATTACTCAGCTTATCAACTAAACTGCTGGGCACAATAATTCCTTATGAGCAGAGCTGGCATCCAAACAAGCAATGTCATGAAAAAGCACTTGAGTCTGGAAACCTCAAAATGGCCTATAGTATTTCCAGTTATTTTAGTTTGTTTTATAGTAACATGTAAGTTTCTTAAATTCTACCATGTCTGTAATACCTCATTCTGATATAATAATGTTTTTAAAACATATTTCTTTGTGTCTTCATTTGTTATACACAAGATTAAAGAGTTGAAACCATGGTAATCCAAAGACTAGCTAGAGACAGATTGCAAAGTATGCAGAAGATCACCTAGTGCTCTGTTTACTAAACTGGCGCATTTTTTTACTGACCCCAGAAATTATGTTCAGTTCTTATTTGTGTAAAAAAATCTGTATTCCTTTTCTGTAGATAAACAAAAAACAGCTGGAGAAAGTATGCTCTGGAGACCTCATGTCCCAGATAGGACAGCAGCTGCCTCAATGCTATAGTAGATGATCAACGCTCAAGTAAATGAGGATTAGATTGCCAAAGCATCTCCTGCTGATATTTTACTGGCCTTAATAGTTTCTAGAGACCATTTTGTCTTTTCCACTTGTGTTCAGTTAGATACCCTACAATGTTAAATACACTGGTGAAGATACATAGGAGTGAACACTTTACGACCACCTAGAAAAAGTCTTTCAGATGTAATGTATACAGCTGGTCTGGCTATCGTTACTGTCAGAGTACAAAGAGAGTTTTTATTCTGGGATGTGCTCAAACAACAAGTGCTTCCCAATACAGTCTTTGAACAAGTTATCCAGTAGGTAAACCAGAATATGGACTTTCTGCAATATTTGCTCTTTGATATGAATGCTTTTACTACAGCTAAACCAATTCAGGTTACACAGCACCTGTTCTCCACAATACTCAAGGAGCAGCCTTGGAGACCTGCCATGCCAGTAAATGTCATCCTGGAAGGAGCAGCACTCCAGAGCCTGCACAGTGATTCACTTGCATCTACTTGAACTCAGTATTATGATATATTAAAAAGCTGAGGGACATCGGGACTTACTGTATCCAGAGAAGAACCCAACCAGAGAGACAACAGCATGTGCTGCATTGTAAATTTGGGATTTTCTCCTCCACTATAGCCAAATAAAATTCAGTTTTCTATTTGCAACATAGATTTTTGAGTCATTATCTTCAGATTTCAACCTCTATTCAGAATCACCTAAGATAGATAAGAATTTTAATTTAATGTTGTGCCATCTTCTTTAAACTCACAAGAATGTCTTTGCAGATATAATACCTTCCTGCAGCAAAAATACACAATCCTGTTAATAACAATACCTCTGGGCACAATTAATTTGTCCAAAGATAGTCTTTTATCATTAAAGATCCCTAGGATTTCTCACCTGGTCTTCAGCTGTTCTTCCAGAAGGGCATGAGTTTTCTGACAGACTTGTGGGGCACAGCTCATACTGTTGATGTCTCAAATGCTCCAAGGCATCTCAGCTGACACTGGAATAATCAGTCTGCATTTATTGCTACAAAATCCATTATTGATCATCTTTCAAAATATGAGTAACCACAAATCCATCTGTAGGTAAACAGACTTTCATAAGTCATCTAAGGATAAAATATTTTATGAACAGCTGGTCCTTCTGTGAGGATTGTGCCAAGCCTTCCTTTTCAGTCTTAAGCTTGTGAGGCCTCTCAATTTTTCAGCATTCACCTAAAATAAACCTTGACTTCTACTGCTACTGCTGAAGACAGTTAAGTTAAGTTCTGCAAGTGGCATTTCAGTCCAAAACAAGTGACATATGTTGTGTGTGCTATGCCATGATTCAGAAATCGTGATTTAGTTTGACAAAGCTAGAATATTTGCCTGTGGAGAAAATTTTCCCCTTTATGGGGTGGAGGGGAAAGTACAATTTAAAGGCTTCCAGTAATCTATTGTTATTGACTGAAACTTTCCAGAAATAACAGAAAGGTAAGACAACATAAATACTGGAGTAAAAGTGCAAAGTGCAGAGATGACAATGTAATTAAGAAATCAATGCCCCAAACCAAACAAAAAGAAACCAAGCATTCATAGTGGGTTTTAATTCATTACCCTCATATTCATTACCATGTTGAATTGACATATTTCTAATATTGATTCTTACCTTCCTGCTAAGCCCACAGATTTTTGTTTTAACAGCATTTTTGGCATTGAAATAAAATCCTAAATACTTCACTGCCTAAAGTAGGCATTAACATGTGCATGCTGAAGTCTAGGCTTTCATATCCTATACACTAGCTTGTAGTGCTTAACATTTTCAATTCAATTTAAAATTATCACATATAAAAAGCTGGCCCTTGATTAAGAATGCACGTAACACAAGGTTTTGATGGGATGACAGAAAAATCCAAGAAACAATATTCCATCAACATCTAGAGCAGTGCCTTTGCAATGAAAACCTGTACTGTCCTACCATCCACCCCAGCACTGATAACTGCTTCTACAGCAGCTTGCTCTGTCATTGAATGCCACAGAGTCCCCAGTGCCTTGAGAGGATGCACTTGGTTATGGTACAGGCAGCTTCCTTCACACCCTGCCCAAAGTGTCAGCACTTATTGGCTTTGCACTAGCTCCTGCAATTCTCAGTCCAGGGCCTATGGAAAACTCAGCACTCTGTTAATCCATTTTGGCCATTTGCAGTTCAAATCATTGATCCAGCATTTCTCTCTGTGTTTTCCCATCCCACTCTGTGCACAGTCTGCTGTTCAGTTCCTCCCCAGAAGCAGCTCTGGGGTTTTGCACTCTGCTGTAAGTGACACACAGCTGACAGCAGCACCCTCACTCAGCTTTTCTTCTCCCAGGTATTTCAACTCCATAGGAGATTTCTAATCCAGACTCTAATCTCTCAGGAGACGTATTTGGCCTTACTGTCTATCCTTGGCTTTCTGGAAACCTCAGCCATTTCTTCTGTGTGTTCAAATACTTTTCTTGGGAGAGTACTCCTTTGCATCTACCAGCTCTATTTTTCTCATAACCTGTTCTTGTATTATAATCCCATTCCAATAATCTAAAATGGTCAATTATTTACTGATGTCACTATTGCAGCAGCTGCAGCACAGAACAGTTCCTCATGGGAATCACCAAGAACCTCCTAGCTAAATGTGACTACTCCCTTCCCTGCAGTTTACTTGTTTGCTTCTCAAGAGTTTGAGTTTACAGAGGGGAACAAGGAAAGCTTTCAGATAAAAATCCATCTCAATCCTATGAGCAGCAAACTGACAACCCTTCTACATGCCTGTTCTCCACAATTTGGCTCTTTGCCAGTCAAATAATGTTTCACAAAGAGAGATTTCCTATATGACCTTGTAAGGAGTCACTCAGATCCACAGTATGGTACAAAACCAAAGTGTTTTAATAATAAGGAAATCTGATTCAAGATGAAAATCACTGTTCTCCAGATTAGAAGGAGCTTGATTATAATTTTACCTTCCTGGCCATTTTGGTATTTAACCTGGCTAGGCAGGAGAAGGGGCTCCATGTACAAAAGAGGCTGAGAACTTCTGTGCCAAACAAAACAACCACATTGCTGCTTCCCTCAGAGCAAGTCAGATGCAGGTCCAATGAAAGATTTAGAATCTCCTTTTTCATGATCTCTGCACTACTTTTTCTGCCTTTCACAGCTCTTTGAAGATCCTTGTTGGACTGAAAAATATGTATAAATGTAAAAGTCTTTTTTTTCCCCACTGACCTAGATCTGTCCTTTCAAGCACAGCACTGGTATGTTGGCTTTGGATTTCTGTTTTTGCTCTGGGAGGAATGGCCCAGTGGACATCTGGAAAAAGTAGAGTTGACTGTAGGAATCTCAAACTCATACAGAGGAGCTGTGTGTGAGAAAGGATCACAGGACTTACCTTCTTTGCTTCTAGGACTTTGCTTTGATCTTTTTCAGATCACGGGCAATTGAAAGTTACTTTTGATGGCTCTGTGAGGGCTTATGAAAGGGAATGTGGCCTGTTTATTCCACTTGTCATGGGCTGATAAACATAATGATAAACAAAGGCATAATTAGCAGCAATGATTAAAATATCAGCAGCCATAGTAAAGGCTGAAATGACTAGTGACTGAAATCTCTGTACCTTGTCCTAATGTGACAAGGCTAGACCATGTTGTTGTCCCTGTTCCTTGGACAGAACTCACCAAGATTGTTAACCAACACATTTCTTAGGCCCTTTCTGCCTACGCATTTTCTCTTTAATCCCTTGTTCCAGATTGACATACTTAATAGATGCTTTTAAAATTGGGGGGAACATGAAGAAAGACCTAATTTCTAGCATGTGCTATATGTAAAAATATGAGTGTTAGCTGACAGGCAATCTTTTTTTTTCAAAAATATAGTTTTGCAAGTGAAAATCCAGCTTGTATGAAAGGCAATTTTACCCAAAGGCAGTGCTGCTCTGAATGTCACTCTCTCCACTCAAAGTAGTTGAGGGCTGCTCACCACTTCATATCAACCTGTCAGGAAGGAAGGAAGAGGAAGAAAGAAAAAGAAAAGAAATAGAAAGGGAAAGAAAAAAGAGAGAATTTGCTCACAAACATTAACTGATGCCAAAGAAAGTTGATAAAGGTGTTCTTTGTTCCTTGAAGCATAACAACAAATCCCTAAGACTTGTTATTGTTGTGGATTTACTGGGCCTTTTGAGGCCCCTGAAAGCACAGGCACTGGAAAGGTTATATGCATGGCTGCTCAGGCTTCAACATGTGGATAATCCTTATGCTCCATTTTCCAATGACTTTCAAAAGTGTGTTTGGGGTAAATTAGTTCTTTAGCTTTTTCATTTTTTTGCTGTGGGAATCCAGGTCATCCCTCTGGCTGCCCTGGAAGGTCTGGAACCCTGGCAGGGGGTCAGGAGCCCCCCTGTACAGATTCCCGAGAGACACTGTCTCTGATCTCTGTCCACAGAAAAGAGTTTTCAATCTTACAGGACGAATTACAAGCTCTGAGTGTTTGAGATAAGTAGTAATTAGTGTGGCATGGGTGCAAAAGTAGAATTTTAGGATTCTAGATAAGGGGTTCAAAGTAGGCAAGATGGAGGAAACTGGGCATGCCTTGTCTTTTTTCTTCTTCTTCGTGCCCTCCATGTTTCACTGTGGTGTTGATATTTTTCTATTGGTTTAGGCTGGGGACACACTGTTCAATATGGGTGATAGATATTGGCACATTATTGTAAATATACCACACGTAGTTTTTACTATATAATGTTTGTAACGTCCCACTGAGGGGCAGAGCCCCGCACGCTGTCCTGCAAGACAGACCTGCTGCAGGTCAGAGAGAAAATATTTTAGATAAGAAGAAATAAACCTTGAAAACCAGCACAGACGAATTACGACTCCTTCTTTGGCAGCGGGCCTGAAAGACAGAGACTTTCTACAATCTTGGGATCATTTAAATATCACAGATCCCTACAGTTTCTTTCTTTCTTTTGCTTTTTTAATTTTATTTTATTTTATTTTATTTCTCTTCTGGAATTTGTTTATTTGATTATTATTTTATATGATGAGTTAAACAATTCAAGAAATTAATATAAGTTGTTCTTCATCACTTCAATTTAAATCAAAAAATCTTCTAGTTAGTTTTGTCCAGGATGACTGTTATTCTATCTAGTCCTTCTGAAGTTATGTCTTCATTGTTTTCTTATTTGGAGTCCACCCTTTGGAGTATTTGATCTTTGTTGTTTTCAAGTAAAGTCTTGAATTTTCACCATGGTGAATTTGTCCCATGTGTTTTAATATTAGGAGATTTAACACGAAGACACCCATTATCAGAAACTGACAAATACAAAATGTAAATTTAGTTCAGTAATCAGGTTTAATTCAAACTTTAGTCAGTAGGAGAACAATGTTCCATCAACAAATATAGCACAAAGGTGTTTTCTGTTCTTCATATTTTTCATAAATCTTGTAAAGAAAATCATTTGAAGGATCTGAATTTCCATCCTGCTGAGCACAGAAAGTGCTGATGACTCAGTGCAAAGCTTTTACAAACTTATATGAACATGTCTGTTATGAGATTTGAGTTGAGGATGCCTAGGCACGGGCACACTCAAAGCATATCCTGGACTATTTGCTTGCAGTCTAATTGCAAGGATCTTAACTTTCCTTGGGGCTGCCAAGGGTTCCATCAGGCAGAAATTTTTGCAATCATTTAAAAAAAAGAAAAACCCACCGAAAGCCACGCAACTTCAAGTGCTGCATCTGGTGCCCTTGGATGGGATTGGGTGGCTTGCTTGGTGAGACCCATTTTAAGATGGTCAGTAGAGTAAATGCAAACACATGTCCACAGGCTTCCTTTCTCCTCTATAGCCAGAGCACCTTCCCCAGAACAATCACCTCCATTCACTCAAGACTGATCCTTCTGTTAGGAATAGGCATCTGCAAATGCTGTAAGAGGAGGGAGAGGCAAACAGGACACCTCTTGTTCTTAAATGTAGGATTCACCTTGCACAGTAATGCTGAAGTGTCACAACGAAGCCTCAGTGCTAATGAATGGGGACAGGCAGCCTGAGCAACCACCCCTACTTTCTCCTTAGACATGGCCATATTATAGAACCATATTTTTTTCCAGTCTCCTCACAAACCACATTATTTTCCACGTTTAGCTGAAACTGCAGCAGCACACACAGCCTCACACAGACCCTGCTAGCTTAGGATAGCATGGGGTAGAGCAGCTCCACCATGGGGCACTCTGCTGGGAATGGGGAGAGAAAGGGGCACATATGCTCCTTTGCTAAGGACTAACATGCTGAACTCAGGTCAAGGATCAGCTTCAATCCTCCAAAACTTTCCTTTTCTGAACTGGGATTGAATGAAGACTTTTAAGCATTTCAAACCATGTGAGGCTTTGTCCTACTTCACTTCTACTTTTCCAGGTACTTGGCAGAGCAACTCAAAGTATCCAGACTCCCAGTACAAATCCAGGAAATATCAAACATTTCAGAAGAAAAAGACAAAAGGTTAGACTAAAGGGAACTTAGTAAGAGGAACCAGAGAGGTGGTAGGTACCTTATCCCTGGAAACAAACATTCTAAATTTTGAACTGTTTGTGTGTGTTGTGTTATTATGTGTGTTATAACCAGCTTATTTCTAAATGACCTTGGAAAAACCATCTCTCTTTGATAATGTCTACTGGGAAGATGAGTTTGAAAAAAATTGCTGCCATAAGCATTTTCAGGGATTTAATTCCTGCTTTGGCAGTCAATCTAAAGTCTTGATCTAATTTCTTGCATTTTGACATGGTTATAATTAGATTTAAACTTGTGAAGATCTGCAAAGCTGAGGTAAGCAAGTTGTGTGTAGCTGGGACCAGAGTTTTCCTGGGTATCTCATTCCAAATCCTCCCAAGCACCTTTCCTATACAGTGTCTTATGATAATTTTTCCTGTGATAAAAATTATTTACAAAGGCCCAGCATCAATTAGTCACTGAAACATTTAGGTTTTCCTTTCAGTTTTCAACTTTGAAAAGTGTCCCTCTAACTTCCAGTGCAGATATAGCTTGATTTTAGATCCCAAGGTAATAAAAACTGTCCTTCTCCATTACTATTCATCAGCATTTGTAACCTGCTTATCTAGCCCTAAAATCTGCACGTGTACTGTATTTAGGAGCTGCGAATTTCTGTACAACTCATTTCCTGCAGTCTCAGACAGACTCTAAGTCATGAAATTTGCTTAAAACAGAAGTGGATATGTTTTATGTCAATATGTTTACACATCAAACAAAACTGAAATGCTACCTTACCTTGGAAATATATTCCAACTCAATTTACCAGGGAAATGTCATGGGTAAATATCACAGCCCAGCCTCTAGACAAATGTATTTTATTCCTTCCATGAAATGTTTGAGATTGAGCATTCTTTTGGGAAACAGTATTTCTGGATACATTCAGGGTCTGGAAATTATGCTTCTTGTTAAGTAGTAATTTATTTCTGCTATGCATCTCTGCATTTCTCTGACAGTAGGAGGCACAATAGAATGGACTTCTCTGTGGTAATGTTAGAGAAAGCTTAAAAGGTACATTTTAAGTATAATAAAAATTATCCATGTCATGATATTAACATCACAAAATGTAATTGAAGAGACTCAAAAGGCATAAATTTCTTCTGCTGCTCTCTTTCTGGTTTTGGTGTATTTTTATTGTTTGGTTATTTTGCTACCATTTTAAAATGACACCTCTGTCAGAGATCTTTCTCCAAGCAACATTTAAGAACCCACTCTGTCATCCTAATCACAATAATTTCTGTTAAGTATCCTGAAACAGTGTGCTAGAATTATTCATGTAGTTCCAGGGAAAAAAATAGGAATAAAAGTATCAAAACTCTTTTGACTTCTCTTTATGTCAGCCTTGGATGCTTCCAAACACTGTGAGTAAGGAATCTTCTTTTAATTCATATCTTGGCAATATGAAAGAGGAGGCTGAGAAGAACACTACCTTGGGACTTACATACTTCTGTCACTTTATGTCACAACACTAAATTTATTTGAATGAGGGGTGTTATGTGTTCATGTCTGCCTAAAAAATGGGAAAAGACATGGAAGGCAGCAAATTCTAAAGCATTAAACATTTTTATAGCTAATTAGTTCACTCTATTAAATTAGGAAATATAATCTTTTACATTAGAAAAGATAAACACAGCTGCTTTATTTAAAAAAAAGAAAAAAATATTATTTTAGTCCACATTAATCAGTTATAAAACTGAGCCATGTTGGTTAAATGTAAATAGAAATGTTTATTCCCCCTCAGAGTTTCACTGAAGAATTTCCTCCAAAGCTTTTGGCAGAGAAGACACATAAACTCACACAGGCACATAATATGCTCTAGCATAGTGGATTCCACGCTGTTGCAATTCCTTGTGAATGGCATGAGGAATCTCAATACACTGGCTATATTGTTAAGGCAGGAGATACCTTTAGTTGCTGAAAACCCAGTCCTGCAGTTTTACCCTCTCATTGAAGCAGTGTGTACAGCTGTTTTTCGAGCAGAGAGTGCTGCCATTCAGTGCATGTTATAGTCTGTTAAAGGCCCACAGTGTTAGCAATTCTTTACTTACAATGTCTCCTTCTATCCTTCCATAGCAGGGAGCAAAGGGAAACACAGAAAGACAGCTCCCCTCTATGGCTTTTAACTCAAACAAAATGAAAGGGGTTACATAATCATATAATCACCTTTACTTCCATCTCACAGAAAGGAGAGACATCTGTTTCCTTGGGACTGTCTTCATCCCCAGATAAAAAAAAACTTTAAAAATCCCAACAAACAAAAAACCCTACAAAACCCAAAACCAACACAAAACAAAACAAACAAAACCCTCTACCTTTGTTGTTGAGCACATACCAGAGTGAAAGATAGAACAAAGGCATAAGGAATGGGGCATTGCTCAAGGTTAGATTTTGTCCTTCATTTAGTCTGAAAGAATCAACTCAGAATTTGTCTGTGGGATAAAAAAATGCTAAGTAAAAATTTTAAAATAACAGCTGCCCAGGCTGTCATCCTTATGCCTTGATGTGACATGTTACATTGAAAAAAGATACTGCTTTGAATTAATATAAAAGATACAGAAAAATATTTTTCATTTAATCATCTCTCAGCTTTTGCTTAATTCTATATTTAATAATTTATTTTCCCCTCAGAAATATTATTTTCTCCATAAGGAAGGCAATTAATTCTTCACCTGGACAAATAAAATTGCATGCTTATGTATGCACTTGAGATTTTTATATTGCTAAATGAGCCATTGCACACTTTTCAAACAATTCAATTAACATATTTTCTTTTTTAAATTTCCTTTTCTAAAAATAATTTTGCTTTATAAATCTGTCACCTGTACACCACTTGTTTATGGTGAGGGATTTGAACATGAAGCAAAAGATGACTCTAATATTTCATCCTTCAGTTTCATCTCTCTCCTTGATAATTTTGCATCAAAGAGCTAATAAAATCTCTCTGCTCTTCTTTAAAGACTCAAATACCACAGAGCTCTCTTTCTGCCTAATCACATTGCTTATGCTTTTAAAACAGAATATTTACATTATATTATGCCTGTTAATCTGCAAAATCATTCTTCTGTTCTACTGCAAACTTCTGTGAGCTGTGATCTGTGTGCATTTCTAGAAGAGTAAGAAGCATCATGTCATGCATGTCCTTCCATGACTGCCTAAAGAGAGAACTTGATACATAGATACAGCGTGGAGAGAGCTATAAATATCACCCCGCTCCATTAACCTGGCATTGTTAAGACTGTTAGCACTGTTGTCTAAATATGTCTTCTAGCTAATCTCCCCAAGTCTTGTTCCGTGTTTCAAAGCAGATCAAGGACTTTAGGTTAAGCTAAGAAAACACCCAACCTTTTCTTCTAGGCACAGCATTTCCCACCCAACAGTGTCCACACTTTCTGAGGTCTGGAATAGGTATAATTACCTCAATTTGACGTATTTCATTGTTTTTGCAGGCATATGCTCCATTTTTTTAGGTGCAGTACAGTTTGAGATACAGACCTCCATCACACTGTGTGTTGCAAGACACGGCACAAATGAAGGTTGATGCTGTCAAGGAAAGAACATTTTATTTACCTTTCAGAACAGTTAATGTATTCTTTTAAGGAAACCTACAGGTTCTGTTCATGATGCTTTACTCCTAGGAAGGATTCTCCTGCAACTTGAATTTTAGAATGGAACAGAACCATTTAGTTTTAACTCATTGATAAAATAAGTTCTCAGTGGAAGCATTTTCTTTGAAGATTCCATTGATTTCTAAATTTTAATTTCCAGTAACCATGACATTTAAGTTCTACATATTCATATTCTGTGAAAATGTACCTTTTGACTAAAAACAAAAAGAGAAAACTAATAAGTGTATCATGTTTCTTATTTTCTACATGACCTCTATGACTCTCACAGACACATTAGTTTCTCTACATTTTATCCAAAGACTAGATCTAAAAATTTATTTATTTAGACTACATCTTAAAATAGATGTAGTCTCTCACAGGCATGAATCAGTGCAGAGCCCCCTCCAAAGTCTAGGCAGGATGACATGCGAAATCCACAGTTTATGTCACCTCCATCTGCAGAGACACAGAAATAACAGCTTTGGTAGCAAGCCAGGACAGCAGCTCACTAAGCAAAACCTGACAATTCTATTGTTTCCTTATTTTCTCACTTCGTTTCTTCAGCCCCCGTCTTTCACCGAGTCTTATGATTCCCAAGACTATTAACTACTGAGATTGGATATTGCTGCACTTTTACTACATTTATAGAATAAATTCTTCTGTAAAAGAAAGTGTTTGAAGTGTTTTAGTCTATTTTAACAAGGAAGAACATGAACAAGATGTACAATAACTGAAGCACCAGAAAATACATGTGCTTTCTTCAGAAAGCAAAACTGTTTTATCATCCATACAATTCCTGTGGTATGGGGCACCAAAAAACTTGGGGAAAATTTTTCTTGAGGTGACATCCAAGTCCCTGAGATTTCAAATCAGAAATATGTTGCTTGCATTGGTGTTTCCTTCATAGCAGACTCCCATTAGGAGATGTCCCTGCCATGTATTTTTCTGAAGGTTTGGCTTCAGCATGGTCTAGATGCTGAGATTAGCTCAGTTGGTTAGAGCATGGTGCTAATAACACTGAGGCTGTGGGTTCAATCCCTGTCCTCCCATTTACTTAAGAGTTGGACTCCATGATCCTTGCAGGTCCCTTCCAATAAAGAATATTCTGTGAGCTGGTGCATGAATATTCATAGCTCTTAAAGTAGGCAATCCACACCACCAGTCTTCCAAAATACATTTCTCAGACTGGTTTTCAGGAGTAGTGGAGTGGTAGAGACTGAGCTACAGCATGGCACTCACATGGCACTCAGTCTCTACCAAGCTTGGAGAACTTTCCAGCTTCCTGCTATCACTGGTCTCCAGCTGATCCATGTACCAGGAGTTTGCCTATTCTGTGTCTGGAAATAACACACTGCTCTGTGTGACATCCACTGCCAGCCATGCCCTTCCCACCCCAGCACCCTCACATCAAGGCAACAAGGGCACAAGCTCACTGGGGGGAAGCCTGTTCACCTCCAAATTACAGATAAAGAAATGCCTGGGCACTGCACTGAATAGTGGGAGGTTTCTTTTCTTTTGTTGTTTCTTTTTTAACCTGGCAAAGCATAGTAAACATGAAAAACAGCTGTGCAGTTCAGGCACTCATGAAGCATTATAGACAGTTCAGACATTGAAAAATTCAAAACACATATGAGTCATTTACTAAGACCACTTTTAACATGGCAGAAATATATGTTTCCCCTATCTAGACCTTAATTGGTGGTTTAAGCAGTCACAGATTTTCAGTGGGAGTTGACCTTACTTAATTTTAATTTTGCATCTTTCTATTTTTTCTTCGTAAAGCAAGATGTCTTTTGCCACATGTTAAAGTTTTTCCTCCATGCCATTATTTCCATTCACATTGACCTGTTCAACACATCTTGAAAGCTCTCTGTAGAGGGACTGGCTTGCTTTGGGGTGGTTGGACCTCCTTACTCCTGACCCTTTCACAATAAGTCCTTTCTCTAGGTTAGGTAAAGTTCTGCTTCATTGCCACTGACTTTTGCAGATGGGTTTATAATGGTAAACTGGAACAAATTTCAGGATACCTAAGGAAACAAAACCATCAGTTTTGTTGGCTAATTTATTTTGCATGGGTACCTAAGCCATCCATGCAGAGTGGATTAAAAAATGCAAGAAAGGGCTAGGGCAGAGAGCTAGGGGAAGGGAGTACTATTGTGGCTACTCTATAAGATGTTCTTGCTTGGGAATGTGAGACTCAGTTCTTCTACTCTTTTGATTCTGGGAGTCACATTTGTGCTTCTCTGTCATACCTTTGCTTAGTATTGTCCTTTCTAGTCTTGGCACTGCAGATTTCTGTTGCCAAGCTGATGTCTTATTTTGTAATACCTCAGCAAAAGAAGGCAGCTGTAGAACTGACTCTGACAATTATCTGTTAAATGTCTGGCAGCCCATAAGGGATTGTTCTGCTTTGGAAGGCATAATTAATACTACTCCAAATGTGTGGGAGGTGTTTCACCTTCATGAATATATTATGACATATTTTCACATTCAAACTCATACTATCAGTTTCTGCCTATTGGTGAAGTTTCTATCAAATATTTCCCATCAAATCATATGCAAAATAAGTAATTTGCTTTTACTGGTACTACAGCACCTTTTTAATTCCCCTTCTTTCACCCCAGTTTATAATCTTCTATCTTTATAATAATTTTTGCCCATCATGACAATCTTCCAATGAAGCTCTGAAATTGAACTATATAAAATAAACAAGTAATTCAGTACAGAATAAATGTCACAGTATTTATAAGAATATTAGTCTGTACCTGTCTCTGTTTACAGAGCTTTACTCTGCTTCATATCCTCATTTTAATATATTTACCTGGCTTAGGCTTCTAGGGTCCCAGTCCTGATCTAAAAGAACAATATATTGTCAAATTAGTGAGGTCTCATCCTTACAATTAATTATACATACAGATATTTATGGATTTTATTTTCATGAAACAGTGTAGGACTCGTGTGGCAGTGGTGAAAACATAGAAATCTAAATAGAGAAAAAAGGTAAGGACTAAAAACTCATACAGTGCGATCAAGATAACAAGTTAGGTTTGTTCTTCAGTATGAAGAAAGGTTTTCAAGACTGACAAATTATGGGGAAGTAACAACCAAGTATTCATTTTATAAGTTCTTTGCCATTTAAAATAATTCAGTAAATATATTCTAATGAAAAACAGAGAACTAAAAATCACACTTTTCTAAGACCTTAACTTAGTACTCAGATTGCAAGTAAATCAGAAAGATAAAACATTTTGCAGTATGTGAGAAGGATTTTCCTGAATCTTTTGCAGATGTTCATCCCTGCTGCCAGTTTTAGATTTATAAACTTTTAGGTCTGTCTTTTCTAACAGAAAAATGTCATGCCTTTCTTTTGGAGTAACAAGGGCTATAATTCATCCAAATTCCTGAAGAACTGTTAGAAGAGAGAGTACAGGAGAGCACCACGGCTTGTATGATACCTCAGCAAGGTAAGTGAAGATCACAGAAGAAAGCAGAAGTCAGTGTACTGTGTCAGAGGGAACTTGAAGACTTGGCTTTGGGTCCTATGCTCATGCTTTTTTGTCTGTGCCTGCCTCTTCCCATTTACCTCATCTCACAACTGTTCTCAAACCTGGTCTCCTCACAATTTAGATCTGAGCACTGCCTCTTCCCTGTCAGTCAAAGCTAATCTCAGTCTGTTCTTATCCTAAAGGTAGCACACTGAACTCTACTGCTGTATGCTACAGCCCCAATCTGCCCTGCAACCTGCTTTATAATAATCCAATATAATCCTCAAAAAAACCAACCCCTCTGGCAAATTCCTGTTCTCCTGCTCATGTGATTGCTATTCTAAAATCCAAGAATGTTTCTGCTGTCATTTAAACCTCTGTACTGTTTGAAGTGGTTTCTGTTCTGACCTGCCAATGAGGTTAGTCCTGGACTAGAAAGGAATTAACTCCTTGGCAAATGGTAGTTATATGGTAGTCCTGGAGTAAAGTCATACTGAGGAGGGGAGACTTTGCCTATGGAGTGTTTCTGGAAGAGTATGAATTAACTTTAGGCTACTTTTTTCTGTAGAAAGTTGCGTATTGCTCTTTTGACGCATGAAACAAAACCACAAATATTTAGAGCACAAATATTTAGAACTTAGTGAAGTGGTTGGGTATCATTGGTGATACTTCTCTCACTCTTGTGTTTTGAGCAGTTCCTGAACTCCTTTGTAAAAGCAGGAAGTAGTCTCCCATAGCCCACTGAAAATACTCTGACCAAAATCTCTACAGTTAGTTCTGCAGCAGGGTCAGAACTCAACCCCATACATAGCAACATGACAGCTAGAGTGACAAAAGTGTTTCATGGCATCAAATCTTCCCTCACTCTCAATGACATATTTCTCCCTTCTACTCCCAAAAAGTTCCACAACCTCTGCCCTTCTTTGAAGGGGGTCCAATATTAATCACTTGTTTCCACCTAATTTCTGTTCATCTCACTAAAAAAATTAGTTCAAATGATATCACTATGATGCTTAGTTTAGACTGACTTCTTAACTCCAGATTTGACTTCTCATATGTCAAGTAAAAATATATTATTTTCTAACATCTTCTCATGCTTTTGAAGGGAATTCAGAAGGCATTAGAAAAGTGTGGGATTTCATGGCATTTGTTTTCTGTTTATTAAAGCCTCTGGGTTTTCTTGAGTGACCAGGGATTGTTTGGCTCATCATGTCATCCCATGGCAGAGTCCCAGCATTGCTCAGGAACCTCCAAGAGAATGAGGAAGCTGAGGAGGGCATGCAGGAGGCAAGGGTGTGTTTATCTATTAGATAAAATCAGTGTATACCTGAACAGGAGGCCTTCTTTAGATATATCACACAGTAAAGCAGTTACTTGTTTCTAAATAAAAGCTCATGTTCAAACTGAACTGATCTGTGTGATATATATCTGTCCTTTCATTTAACCAATTATATATTTCAGTTTAAATATTAAAATATAATCTTAATTTTCTAGTCTGTTATGTTTTATAGTTTAATATAACTGATGATAGCCAGAATTTCAGGGTCTCCTTTGAGATGCATACAAGTTACAGGTTTTATCTGGCTTGATGACCTGTGTTTAAAATGCTGCATTTAAGGTTTCTCTCTGTTATGCCTGTATCTATGAATACTAAATTAATAATAACTGTTAATAATAATATAATTTGACATTTAAATACTTTTTCTCTATTATTAGTATGCTCATTCCTTTGCTGAAAATTGTGATTGAATCAATGATTTCAGCAGAGACTGAGCTTTTTTTTCTGGTAGTATATTCATTACAAATGGCTAATTCCTCTCAATATACTCATAAAAAGAAAGGCAGAAGCAGACCTGTATGACAGAGAAGTACAGGAAAGACTTTTAATACTGCTTTGTGTTGTTGATGTTGAAGAGCACATGGATAATTTATTTTCATTCTGTTAGATGTTTGCATTCACAACCACAGGTTTTTTAGCAGGCTCAGATCTCACACTTTGCCTGCCTGCCTTATCACTCCATCACCAACTCCTTCCTGCTGAAGCACTGTGCTGAACCTTGACCTGCAGAGATTAGTTCACCCTAGAGAAAGGGGAAAGGGTAAAGGGTAATTTGGTCTCCCGGTCCTTTTGATCTAATCTTTTCTTCTCAGACTTTCAGGGAGATTACCAGAAGATGCAGTCCGCTACTATTTTAGTGACTTTTCTGTATTTTATATTGTTCTTTCCTCCAACAGAAGAGTATGTAAATGATACCTTCTGGAATGTGAAACAGTATTATTGGAATATAACTGATGATATGAAACTAGAAGATAACAGCTGTTGTGGAAGCTATATCATTTGTTAAACTGATGGCAAAACTACAAGGGCAGTACTGTAGACTCTGAACATAGTCAAAAGATGCCAGAATGACTGAGGACTTCAAATGCAAAAAAAAAAAAAAAATTGCTTTAAAAGAATGGTGCAGATAATAAAAAGCCTTTTATTTCTCTGTCTTATGCTTAATATTGCCATCTATTCCGAAACCAGTTATTCCCTTATGGCTACAATGGCACATACTTTGATGTTCAGAGATACCAGATTAAAGGATTGTAGTTACCACCAGCAGTGGCAAATACTTTGATGTAACACTTTTGTTCAAACCTGCACAAAACCATAATAGAGTAGCACAAAAGTAAATTGATTTTAAAAACCAACATTCTTTAATGTTGTTAATGTCTTAAATGTAATTAAGGTCTTTAAAGTTGTCTGAGACTCTCTGGATTCCAATTGTATATAAGACAGAAAAATTAGACTTTGCAGTTCTGAATGACTTTTAAATAAGTATTGTGGGATTTAAAGAGAAATTATGCTGAAACCTGATTAGCAAAGCAAAAGTATATGTAGTTTTCTGACTTTCCTGGAGCACCACATTTAAGTTTTTCCAGATTTTATTCACCAAATGAATAGGGTTTTTTTGTTTTGGTTTTTTTTTTTTTTTTTGGTGGTTTTTTTTAATTCCTGCTGGATTAAGAAAAAAAAAAGTTGAGTTTCAAGAAGAACACAGAAGACAATAGGTTATATAGTCACATAGGATATAAGTAACAGACCCCAAGGCAAGGCCTACAGGATCCAACTGCACCCATGCTGTGCAAACAACCAGCTCTATATTGGAACTCTGATCTTTCTGGGCAGTTTCCTAAACAGTGAAAGCACAAGGTGCCAAGCTCATCTGTATTGCAATACCTGTTTATCTATTCTGGATATCCTCAAACTGATGTATGATCCTACTAAACCTATCAGAACATTATTCAATACCTAGCCCAATACCTGCACATGCACTTCCCCTTTGCACACACTTCTGTTCAACCTTTCTCACCTCATTACTCACTTGGTGCTGTCAGCTGGAACTCTCTGCAGGTCTGAATGTTACGAAGCACCAAATGCACCTGTTTGGCCACTTGCCCTTTTAATCATGTGAATTGATTATCTCAGTCTGACCTCAATAAGACTCCTGCAGCTGCGAGCCACCACAGCTGATAACAGAGATTACTAACTCCCAGTTTCTCAGGTGACTTCTCATGTGTCATAAACAGACAACACAGTTTATCACATCTATTAACCTACATTGCATTTTTTCCAACAGTTTAATTCTAAAACAACAAAATGTTTTTAGGAGGTGTTTGATCCTATAAGTATTTGCCAATTAATTACAATCTGCATATACCATATTGTGGTCTGAATTCAAACATCTGCTCCATGTTCTAGATGTTCTGGAAATTGTTTATTTTTAGATTGTATTTTCATCCACTTAAGTAAAAGCAATGTCATGCTTCACATGGTTCCTAGACTTTCAGCTTTCTGTCAGGAAAAACATATACATATCCTCAGGATCAATGTGTGGGAGATGAACCTTTTGTTGAGCACACACTTCCCTTTAATAAGGCTCTGAACCTGCTGACTTGACAAAGCTGATTGTTAAGTTTCCTCTCCACAAATAAAACATTTTGCATTTTGCTTTAGCTACAGTATTGTCCAGTGACTAGATAGTGAATAGCTGTTATAATAGCACTAACAGTGAATAGCTGTTATAATAAGCCATTATTTCTGCAGAGACTATTGGAAATTTATCTTGTGCAGAACACCAGAACAGAGGGCTGCATGTGCTTTGTTTTACTGAAGCTTTTAAGCTGCTCAATGAACTGTGATCTTTAAAGAAGCCTGACTTTGATAGCTTTATGTCCTATCAGATTCTCATCCAAACCAGTGCTAGGCAAGGATCTCATTACTGTTCAAAAGATTTGTTAATGGATTATAAGCAATACGAGATGACATGACTGTGTTCTGCCATTTTTTTCTCTACTCTTCAAAGCTCAGTCTTAATTCCTTCTGCCAAAGCCCATCTTCAACTCCAAAGCCTTTGGTTAGGGGAGAAAACTCTAAAAGGCTATCACAGTCTTACAGTCTCTCAGGTTCACCAACAATGTTGAAAGACTCAGCCTCTATCTAGTAGTGATACCACTTTGTACTTGCATTTGCAAAATTGACATTGTAGGTTTTTTGGGAGCTAAGAAGTTCCTAATTGCAACTGGACTTTTCAGGGTGTTAAATTTACTAGAGGGCAGCAGGATGAGGTGGATTCTAGACCTGCCTTGCTGAATGACTAGACTTCAATGGCCTTTGTTTCATTTATCTATAAAGGGCTATAAAAGTTGGAAAATAGCAGTGTGAATTACCAGAATGGGTGTGTATGTGTGGGTGAAGGGGAAGGGGAAGGATATAAAATGCTTTAGAACATATTTAAACTGCAGGGTTAAGCACAAAACCAAAACTGGTGTGTCTGAGAATAAGAAAAAGACCATTTAAAATAAAATAACCCAAACTAAAAACTATCCCACCAAAAATAAGGTTCTTTTTGGTGTTATGTGGGTCTTTAGGGCAGTTTCCAAGAATGAAACTTGGAAAGATCATAACAATAACCTCATAGAGTTCACTGACAAGCATCTCTGACTTTGTGAAATAGGATGCTTTCCACTAATTAAAATCTGCTATTTTGGTTTATCATCATGTAAAGGACTCCATCCTGTTCAAATACAGTAATTATCAAAAGTACAGTTCTAAGATGAAGTTCCATAGTGTCTAGCACAGGATCCAGGCATGACATTTCCCTCTTTACCACTGCCAGTGGAAGGAAGAAACCAGATGCCAGGACAAGTATTCTCTAGTGTTCATCAAAAGGGAAATTAGCACATCTTGCCACAAACACATTTTATTTGTCATTTCAGAAGATAACTTTGCATTTCTGTCTGTTTGCATTTTGCACTGTTTGTTGATCTTAATTTTCAGAGGCCTTCCAACAGATTCCCTCCAAGAAGTCTTTTCTCAAAAAAGTTTCAAAAAAGTGCTGAAAGAGCAGTCTAAAAATACTGAGCCCAGAAAGTCCTTTCTAGAATAATCTAATATAGAATCTTTCTATTCTCTTTCTTGTCCAATTCAGCTGCAAATTCCACTATACTATAGAGTTGCAATAGACTGAGTTACCAGTTAATGTACCCATTCCTTGCTCTAACACTCTCTTCAACATGTTGAAATTGTTTTTGATGTATTTATTAAACAAAATTGTCTCCATTGCAAAAACTCCAGCCTCAGTGAGAAAGAAATACACAAGTGTTAGCAAAGATTTGAGAGTATGTGATAAAGAGTGAAAATTTAGTGAGAATAAGGGTCTAGGTTAAAACACAAACCCAAAGGCAGATGTCAAACTCACAAGAACAAAAGTAACTAGTTTGACTGCATTATTGCAAGGGCAGGTCCCCTTCTAATTGTTCTATCACTTGGCTATGCTCTGTGACTTTCTCTCTAATGGAATATTAATATGGTTAAGTTGTAATTGGCAAAGCCAGTTGTCACTTAAATGACAGAAACCAGAGATAATTCTTAAAAAGGTTTGCATGTGGTCTTCTAATTATAATAACAGTTCTAAGTGAACTTGCGCAGCTGTCCTTTATGGTGGCTGTAACTATTATTCAACAAGGTTTTAAAAAAACATTAGCAGGCAACACATGCACACCATCAATCATATTCACACTCATAGGTGCAGCCTGAAGGTCACTTGGATCATCAGGCTTGTTTTCTTAATCCATGTCTAAAGGGCTTGTAACTTGTTGGCTGCCCTAGCAGCTGATCTAGCTTGGGCTGTGCTTTATTCCCATGTTCTTCAGCCTGCCTCATGGTGAAATCAGCAGCACTGCCCAGCTAAACCTGAGGAGTGCTGAATACCAAATATATACTCAGATAATTTTCTAAACTGCAAGAGTCCAGCAAGGCACCCTGCCTCTTTTTTTTTTTTTTTATTTTTTATAGTGAAAGCATACTAAATGCTCTCTTACCAGTGATGAGGTTTTTGGCTTAAATTAAATGTACAACAGTCTCTAGAACTTAATAGATACTATTTAATATGCATTTCTATTATGTACTCCTTGCTTTCTCACTACAATATGTCAACAGTGACCACCTCCCAGCAGAGTGCTGTAGACATTCATTTTAGCAGTACAACTCTTACACCTACATTATATATATATAAATATATACATATATATCTATAAATATATATCTACAATATATATATGTAGCCTAAATTATTTGCACAGTGCCCCATAAAATTAACTGCCTGAATAATTGAAATATTGCATGTAGTCACTAAAGTTCAGTTTAAATCGGTTAAATCAATATACAATTTCTCTGGAAGAAGTGAAATATCAGTATAAAATCTGAAGCCTTTGAAGAAATTTGTCAGCTTCCCCTAGGTCTTGCATCCAGTAAAAATTGGTTTTGTTATTTTGAATGCTAATATTCACCGCTAGTCTTGGAAAATTAAAGTTCAGATTGCTTTCCATGCTTCAGATACATTCCTACAGACAGACCCTTCAATACTGCAGTCCAGAAAGTATGAACAGCATTTTTTCCTGCTTTATATTTTCACGTATCTAGATAGAAGAGAAATAAAAACAGTGGTGAAAACCTACTGTATGTCCACAGCTCCTATCCTACTGATAATTTTTATAAGTTGTATTAAAGATTCAAAGGCAGCTACAGCTCATTGCCAGGTTTCTTCTACTTAAAACTAAAAGAAAAATTGCAAAAGGCATAGGAAAGAAGATAGGAAAGGAGGAGGTAAGGACTGTACAGTGGATTTGAATAGAATAATTTCTGTGTTCAGTCTTCCTATTGGCAAGTAATTGCAGATGACTGGGAATATTTCCACAAAAGAAAATTTAAAATTTTCCCATATCAGGTATCAGAGACTTTGTTCAGATATATTCACTAATTCATAGGTGATGGATTTTAATAATGGAGAAACAGGTTATAAACTCTTTTGGCACATGCCAAAGAAGATATTTGAATCCACTACCTCAAAGAATGCCTCATGGCACAAAACTAGTGGGTGCAGTGAAGGATGCTCAGTTCTTGTTCCAAAGTCCATGGCTTAGGCTCACATATGCTGAAGAGTGCAGTAAGAGCAGAAGAACAAAATTCTCATAAAAGTTTATTACATACCCTATTTTGGCTACAGTAAACTTTGGTAAAGGGTGACAATAATAACTTGTTCCTTGGGTCATGCTTTACTTTCACATTTGCTCACCTCACTTTTTCCTCCTCCTTCTCTGGAAATGCTCCAATAAGTGTAATGAAAGGTGTTCAGCACTTTTAAGAGCAATCTAGTGTGAGGATGAAAAGAATTGAGATATTCCTTCAGCTATGAAGAGAGAAAAGCTGAAACATAGGAGAAGGTTCTGGCAAATACGAAGTATTCATGCAATGCTACAAATTAGCATGATGGATTTTGCAGAGAGCTGACACAGTGCAGCTTTGCAGCAGGAGCAGGAAGGGCTGGCTGGGTGAGCAGCAGCTGGGTGCTAGCCCTGACAGAGAAACTTCTAATGGAAAACATTTTCACCTCTCATATCAAAGGGCAAAAGGCATCCTAATACAGAGATCTCCACTCTGATGCCTTGCAGTCCTTTCCAAAGTCTCTTCTTTCAGCAGGAACAGCTACAGCTAAATCTGCAGAAAACACAGACATACCCTATTTTATACTTATTGTTCCTAAGAACAAGTCAAAATCCCACAAAACCTGAGAGCCACACCAACATTCTGCTTTGAGAAAACAGAATTTAACCTAGATTTTCTCTAGGTTTAAGGGGGGGGGGGGGGTGGGGTGTGTGTGATGATGTTTGAATCTAAGTACCTACAATTTGCAGAGAGATGCAAAGTAAGATAGCTTAAAGGAGCAGATAATCACTATTTCTTTGATATATTAAATTCGACCACTTCAACAGAACCAAATTATTGGCTATTTCACACAGTTTTACAGCTTTAACTGAAATTACATGTGTAAAAAAACATTTCTCAAGAAAGTTTTTTTCTCAACACTGTTTAGATAACTTGTGGCAACACAGTAAACCCTCAAGAATAAAAGGTATAGTGTTAATAAAGACTGGCATGCTGAGAATAATGATAACATTTTCATTACTAGCTCTGTTATTCTTCTAAAAAACAACTGATCATTGTGACTATGTGGCAAGCACAGCCGACATCTACAACATGATTACAATAGCGAAGCATGACTTGAAGGGAAATATCTTTCTTTCAGACAACTGATGTAATTGGGAGGAAAAAAAACCCCAACCAAACAAACAGGTATACTTCAGAACAAAACTGCAACATTCAGTTTAGCACAGACTGGAAAAAATCCCTGCACTGAATTGTAGTGGGTTATGTTAAAGACCTAGACAACCTGAAAGAGAAGATACTGAAATCTTTAGAGAACAATGGAGTTAAAGAAAAGATCTAAGAGGATAAAGAGGAAAAAATAATGATCTTCAGTGGAACCTTGAAGTGTGGTCGAGAGGCCGGAGATGGGGTGGCTAACATGTACCATTGGAGCAATAACCTTCCTCTGGGATTTTAAATTTGATCAGAATAGTGATTTTTTTTTTTCTTTCTAGATTCATCTATGGAAGTTGCCTGTGTTCCACCAGGACAAGAAGCACTTCAGATATGCTGTGTTTTCTCTATGAAAAATGCAAGATTTTGTGTCACAGTGTTTTTAATGCACTTGTTTTCTCAAATTTTCCTACTGGAGAAAAGCCTCATCAAATAAAATCAAATTCACTGATAAATGCTTAGTTTGTTAAAAAAGTACTGAAATGAGTCAAATATCAAAACCAATATGGAACTTTGTGATCCTGGGGATTGATATATCACTGCAAATAGTTTACTGTGTACCACCTGGATGGTTATTTCATGGTATCTCAGTGATATGATGTCTATGTCTACATGATACTCAGTGTGGGGTAAATACTGGCATGGAATTCACACTGAGTACCCAAATGAGCTGGTTAGAACTGAGTCTAGGCATGGCAGCACCAGCCTGAAGTGACCACAGTTATCTTACCCTGACATTGCAGTAAAACCTGTGAAGCATTGCCTTGCTTAGTACACATTTGGGTGCAGAACTTTTCCCCCCTTCTTAAAGAAATGTTAACAAAGAAAATTATTTCCAAAAGTAGCTTGTGAGAGACAGTCCTCAGTGGCCCTGTGGCAAAATAATGGGAGCCATATTTAGCTGCTGGTTCTTGAGTCACAGGGAAGTCACGGGAAGTCACGGCAGAAGTGTGACAGTGATAACAATCTGGCTGTGCAGGGAAGCATGGAGTGGTACCTCTCAATAGTTTTGCAAGTTCCATTCAGGAAATAACTACTCTCTGAGATGAAACACCACCACTGGTAGAACTACAAAGTCAGTTTCCCAACAGAGTGCCGGATATTCTATACAAAGATATCCTGTGGAAGCAGGATGAGCCTGAAAGAAACAGAATAAACCTTTAAGTCTGTTTGACTTCACCTTGGAGGTATCCTTTACAAAATATTGCAGCTCAGAGAATGTTTCTAATGTGCTCACAGGAATAACCAGTTCTCTGTGGCATAGTATTTAGGGAATGATCTAATTAACCTGAATATAATAGAAAATACTCTTCCAATGTAATAGAAAGGATTTAGAAACCAATGCTACTTACCATCACCTTCACAAGGAGTATATTTTTAACAGGTATTTAAACGTGCGTACACAATTAGAACACATTTAGGTCCAAGCTACTCACTTTCAGCAACTGAATAAACTGAAAATATGGTATTCCTGACATCCTAAAAATAAAATCTGACATTTAACATTCCCTCCTTTTTTTGCCTCCCAGGAGTTTGTTATCGACTCAACATCTCCACACACTGGTAATTACAACTAGGAACACAATGTACCTTTCTCTCCCTTTCTCTTTCTTTTGTTTTACCCCTAAACTGTTTTCAAATAGCTAGTAACACGTCACTATTTTTCTTTTCATGTCATAAATACTTGCTCTGATATCCCATACTTTAAAGTGATTTTCTAGATGAATGCCTTGGTAACAAATCAACATCAGCAGGTTTCCTTTATGGAATCACTATCATAGATAAAGTACAATAAATCTGGTGAGGTTTAAATACTGAAAAAATTTTCTTAATGAAAGCAGATTAAGTGGATATTTTTTTTTTGTTGTGTTTTGGGGGACCCTTTTCAGATTTCATTTGTGTAGAAACTTTTCTGTGAGAAAAAAAACTATCCTGAAATAAAGCCATTGTATTCTTTCCAGGCCTCAGTCTACTGCCATGGTGTCAATTTGAAAGGAAAGTACAGAGGAATTTTCTTCTAAAACTCCTGTTTGTCAAGAACTTTCATAATTATATTAACTCTCGTTTTCTAGAAGAAATGTGGGGTTTTTTTCTGATGTGAGATCTGCTCTGAGAAACAGCCAAGTAAAGTGGCTGAAAAGTGCCATCTGCTGCCTCCAGAGGAAATAACTGAACCTGAGCAAATACACCATGACTGGAATAGTGAAAGAAGCCCTGGCATCTTCCTTTACAGGCCATTATAGGAAAGACTAGGATCTTGGGGAAAAAAAAAAAAAAATTCTCCCTTAATTGTTAGAATCACAGAGTCATTTAGGTTGGAAAAGACCTGCAAGATCAAGTCTAACCTTTGAATGAACACTACCATGCCAACTAGAACATAGCACAGACTGCCATGTCCAGTCATTTCTTGAACACTTCCAGGGGTTGTGACTCAGTCACCTCCCTGGGCAACCCATTTCAATTCTTGACAACATTTTGCATAAAGAAATTCTTCCTGATGTCCAGCCTGAACCTTCCCTGGCACAGCCTGGCCATACCCTGTTGTCCCATTGCTATTTATGTGGGAGAAGAGGCTGAACTCTGCCTGGCTACCACTGCCTTTCAGGTACTTGTAGAGAATTATAAGGTCCCCCTGAGACTCTTCTTACTCTGGCGAAACACCCCCAGTTCCCTCAGGAACTCCTCATATGCCTTGTGCTCCAGACCTTCACCAGCTCTGTTGCCCTTCTCTGGACACTCTCCAGCACCTCAATGTCATTCCTGAAGTGAGGGGCCCAGAACTGAGCACAGGATTCAGGGTTCAGCCTCATCAGTGTCGAGTACAGGGGGACAATCACTGCCCTGGTCCTGCTGATCACACTCTTTTTGACACAGGCCAGGATGCCATTGGCCTCCTTGGCCACCTGGGCTCACTTCTGGCTCATGTTCAGCCACTGCTGACCAGCATCCCCCAGGTCCTTTTCTGCTAAGCCGCTTTCCAGCCACTCTTCCTCAGGCTGTGGCACTGCCTGGGGTTGCTGTGATCCTAGTGCAGGACCTGACACTTGGCCTTATTGAACCTCAAACAACTGGCCTTGACCTATTTATCCAGCCTTCCCAGACCCCTCTGCAGAACCTTCCTGCCCTCCAGCAGATCAACACTCCCACCCAACTTGGTGTCATTTACCAGCTTACTGAGGGTGCACTTCATTGCTTCATCCAGATCATTGATAAAGGCATTAAATGTGACCAGTCTCAATGCCAAGCCCTGCCTTTGTAGAAGCAATAAGCTATTTTGCCTTTGGTGAAAAGCACTTCAGCAGCACTGACATTTTTCATCCTCTGGTACATCATGCCTATGGCTTAAAAGCAACTAATGGATATATTTATCTCTATTTTGTATGTGCATACATACCTAGATCATTCACTGGCTTTCTTTTTTGGCCTTGGCATACTGGAAATAATTTCATATGCACTTCCTTAGCACGGTTCAATTAAAATCAGTTGTCAAGCATTAAAATTATGGATATAAAGCTGATTTCTACATCTGTTTCCTTATTCTTTTTGCTATCACACTCCTTACCTCTAGTGACGTTCAGACCTCATTTCTACACAGCAGACAAAAAACCTTAGCTTGTATCCCCTTGAACTCCAGAGCAGTTATCCTGGTATGGCTGTCCCAGTTCTTTCAGAGACTAGCTATATCTGCAATTGGTTTTGTTCTTCTATTTCTGCTACTGTACTGACATCCTAAATCTGTCTAAAAATGCTTTTCATCTTAATCCAGGATGAACTGGTATCTCCTAAAATAGAAGATATATTGCCTGCAGATTTTATGAAGTCTAGGTAGCGGTGCACTAAACCACTGTGTTCACACTGGTCTTTTCCAGCTCCTGGAAATCTGGTCTTTCCAATTCCTAAGGACAATAATGGGAAGAGAGTGATGCAAAAGTAGAAACAGAGGAAATGTTTCTGGGTGCACCATTGCTGCAGGACCTAATAAAGGAACTTTAAGACTCCAAATTAGACATGAAAGTGTTGAAACAGACTTAAATTAAAAAAAAAAGTGCTCATGCTTTATAATGCTTTATCAAAGATTTATTTTTAGTGGCTTTAAACATACTAAGTCTCAGATACAATTGACAATTAGCTGCTAAAAGGAATGTATTTATTTATTATGGGATATAAAGGGTTTGGAAAGGACTGACTGGATGGAACAAAGTAATAAGATTTTTTTATTTTCTCATATGCAGAGAAAAATTAGCTGCTGCTTAGATCTTGCTCCAAAATTTGGTGAAATTCAGAAGTAATGCATTACTTTTCTTATGGGACCATATGTATACGCAGAAGGAGCATGGGATGGCCCACAGGATAAAACTTTGAAGTCTTGAATACATTGGACAGGCTGTTCCAAAAAAGTTCATCTTTTTTTCTCATTTTAACCCACCATATGATATTTTACATAATTCACACACTGCATACTTTCTTGAAACCGGCCAGACACAGAAACTAAAATAATGATGTTCTCCAAATGATATCTCTTGTCTTTGGGCATCCTAGCTGAATTCAATCAAGACTTCACATCCTGTTAAAAATGCTACTTATTCTTGAGGCACCACTGTCAGTCAGTTCAGGTTATTTTTCCCACAGTGTTTGAGGTGAACTTGATCTGCCTCATTTTGGAAGTAGACATGCAGTCATTTACTGTCTCTTATCTGCGTTTCAGTATTTGCTCACTGAAGGGGCTGGAGATTCCAACTGAGGATACAATACTTTAAGGCACTTTGTCTAGTTTAACTTGCAATCACACTTTCAGCTAACTGGAGCAGCACATACAATAGATAAGCCTCGTGAGAAAAGGTCTGAAGTTTAGGTGACGGCTACAACAAATTACAGAATTACAGCATTATCTATCTGATACCCACTACTGAAGGAGATCTTACATTTTGGAAAAATCAGTCTGTGTCCTCATTAGAAGCTGAACTGTGTTGATTTCACCACTACTCCCTCCATGTTTTTTAATGTTTTTATGTACTCAACATTTCACTCAATAGCCTAGCTTAAAAAGTAAATTTAATGTGATTGAAGTTTACAACAGGAAGTAAAGGAAACAAATTATTTTTAAGTATATAGTTTAATCTGAAAGCAAGTTGGAGACTTTTTCTTTTCTCAAGGAACTAAACCAATAATGATTTAAACTGGTAGATTATTTTTATTTGCTTTGTGGCAAAAGAAAAGACATTTTTAATTGATAGTGAATCATTGAAAAACACAGACAAAGACTCTCTAACTAGTCAAAGTATAGACAGTGGTATGTTTATTACACTGGCGGGCAGCACTGTGGGGATTGTCCCCAAAATGCGTGACCGTGCCGCACAAGGGTTTTTGCATTCTATTTATTTCCCAAAATAATACATATGCACAACCCCACCACGTCCCATCCCCGCTTTGTATTAAAATTAGGTTATTGGTCTTTCACACGTGCGCAATTCTTCTCTTGAATTGGGTCAGTGGTCTCCAATTGGGTCAGTGGTCCCAGGCATGAAGTCAGGAAGGTCTTCGTCAGGTCTCTGTGACCCTGTGGCAGGATCCAAGGCCCCCTGCTTCATGATGGATTGACACAGGGTCCAGGTGCTGGGCATTGTTCTACTGGTTTCAGTATGTTCCTGTAATGGTTCACTTGCTCCACTTTCTTCTACAAATAAGCTCATAGTATAACAATTAGCTTTAGCTTAAGCATCTAATAATCATTAACCTATCATTGGTGTATCTAACTTCAATATGAACTGGTTCTAACCCTCAGCTAAAATCCTAACCCTTTAAAATCATGATTCAATAGAAGTCACTGAAGTCACAACATGAACTTCAAATCTCAATGAAGTGTAAAGTCATTTTTGTCTCTTATCAGCAGGGTATTTGTTACAGCTGTAAAACATTTTGTAGCTATTAACATGTGAAGAACTTTCTCCTAATACCTGATAAGTCAAATCACATATCTCTACAATCTTTTGCATAAAAGTTCCTAGCATGTTGATGGATATAGGAAATTGTTCATTACACTATTTGTGGGCACCAAATATAACTTTTTAGTGATTATTTTGTCAAAATTCATGAATGGACTAAAAATGAAGCTAAAAAGCAGATAGTTATATAAAAAAGGTATTTGGAACTACACTTCAACATTACTATTATAATTATAATTATTATGATACCATTTCAGAGTTTGGATTTGTGAATGAGATCACAGCAAATGTTGACTGGGAAAGATTTGGAAGGAAGTTCATGAAAAATGAAGAAGAATAAGAGGTTTTTTTAAAAAATATTTGTTTGCAAATGCCTTTCCTCACTGTTAAAGGAAAGAATACTCACTGCACTTTCTGCAGTGCCACAGTGGGTTGTTCTGGAACCACACAGCTCTAGGGCTAAGAACAGCTGTGTCACAGCAGACAGGAACAAGAATATATTATTAGATCTTGGACAACAGTGTACTTAATGACTGTCCTCCTGCTAGTTTCCAGGCCCAGCTTGTGCAAGACCAAAATTCATCTTTGAAAAGCTACATACTCCCTTTATTCAAAGGGACAAAAATATCTGGCCTATTTTTGTATGTGTGTTCAAACACTGTTGACCAACAAAGTTACACATAACATAGCCCGTAGTGTTAAAAACTCAGGACAACTACAAATAAGCATTTCTAGAAACATGTCACTAAGAGGTGAGCTAATGCCACTGTCATTCCCTTCCCATGGTTAGAAACATACACTCTTTGTCAAGTTTTTTATCCCAGTATCTCAAAGATTTTACAGCTGCTTGAATCCTACAGCCTTTTGGAAGGATTAGGGATGTAACTTTGTTCTCCTGGCTTCAGATGAAGATGCATGCTTCTCATCCATGTGTCTAACTTCTTAAGTAAAATGATGACATTAAAATAAAAAAAAAAAAAAGACACACCCCTCACAAAGAACCAAAAAGACTAACCTAACAGTATTTGCTTTTCAACAGAAAAAAAAAATTGAGGACTAAAAACCAGATTAAAATATCTAATGTTATTCATTGGTATTTTTTAAAAGCCAAAAATAAATTATTATACCTAAAAACTAGATTTCAAAGTCAGAGACTTATCTGGCCAAAGACTGGCCATTTTTAACATCCACACATTTTATTAAAGCAATTCTTTAGAAGGGTTCAAGTGACAGTCTTCATTCAGTCATGCACAAAGACATAAAGATGTTAGATATTCCTGCTTTCTGCCTTACACACTATTGAGGTACACAACTAAGAATAATCTTTTTGCATAATTCTTTCATCTGCATCCTCAGGTAAAAAACAGGTTAAAATTTGGTATAAAACATGGTGAGTGAAGAAAGAGAACATCAGTGATTAGGAAAGATTGGTATGAAATTACTGAAGTGTATAAGATGTTCTTCCAACAACTCTGATGAAAAAAGAATAAAATTATCTTCATATTTTTGAAAAGCTGTTGAATGGTTTTGCACCACATGTTCTGTGAGTATAAAAAAATATCTCTCCCAAACTCTTCTAACATGTAACACTCTACCCCCAGAGAAATCTGCTTCTGCTTTCCAAAAAATATAAGTCCTGAATTGAAATGTCACATTGAAAAGTTACTGAGGATTATTTTGAATATCCCAGCATGTAAATCAATACAGCATTTATTGAGTACATGTTCAATACAAAATGAAACCCTGTTGGAAACATATTTCAATGGTTATACTAAAAACCACAGCTCTGTCTCCTGAGAAGGCAGGACCATAAATAAAAAGTTTTCAAGAATTTGGGTCTCATTGGGTCTCATGATGCCGAGACTAGAAGAGCAATAGGACTGCTTAGGGGCCCACCCTGGAACTCTGGCAGTCAAATGGGACACAGTGTCACAGTGATAGCAAGAAGGAACTGTTAACCTGAACACAGACTCTTGTTTCTGCTCCTAAAGGAGGAACAATATCCTGAGAGACTCAGCAATGGCACACTGACAGCAGCAAAGCCTCAGGTAGTTTTGGGAGTCTCATAGGAGGAAAGGACCAAAAAGAGAAGATTAAGAGAATGGCAGGGAAAAAACATGAGTAGAAAAAACAAATCAAATCTAGCAACGTGATTAGTCCTATCCTTTCCTATCCATGCCTGAATCTTACACCTCACATTTTCATCCCTAATTTTCTTTTATGGATATGCATATCATGTTGATTATATCCTATGGCAGGTGATGCACCACAAATCTATCCAGTTTCTAACCAACTTCAGCCATGAGTTTCTGCTTCTCCGTGGGCTTTGGTGGTGTGTCACAGTAACCTTGGCTACAGGGCAGCTATTGATTCAAAATACAAATACAGTGTGAGAGAATTTCACAGCACAACAGGGCTATTGTGGCTGGTCTGAACAGCCCCTGTTTCAGCAGCAAATGGAGAATCCAAGTTTCTGAGCATCTTGTTAGATGTTTTACATTTAATATGCTACATTTGGCATTATGATTTCTTCTTGTACTTGTTCAGGAACTCATGACCGAGATATAAAAATCAGAATGTACATGCAACATACTATTACATTAATACAGCACAAGCATAGAACTACGAAAGTTTGCCATCAGAATGATGTCTTTTTTACAGTGATGGAGAAGAAAATGAATGGTATAAAAATCACAAGACCAACAATAAAAAAACAACAAACAAGAAAACTTAAAGAAAACCCAAAAATTCGCCATTAGTGCTACCACTGCAGTTGTTGCCCAACATGGACAGAACTCCTCAGCACCATATTCTGCAACTTGGCTCATTCCACCTACTGCCATCATGAGTGATACTCAAGAATTTTTTCTACAAGATTTTTATGACTTCATTTTGTCTTCATTGTGATAAAAGCTCACACTGTGACTGAGGTGGTGTGCTACTGATTAAAGACAGAGCTCTGAATTAAAAAATTGGTTCAGATGAATTATTTCATTTGAACAAAAAATTATCTGGACAAAAGCCATTCTGCAGAATGCTCATGATTATTAAAATGTTATTAAATACTGTAATTTAGCAATCTTTCTACCATTTTTCACTATCATTCAGTCTAAGCAAAAGCATTCTACCTAAGTTTGAAATATGAGCAAAAATGCAGAGCAGCAGAGAGTCATGCTCATGGGAGCCTGTGTCTTCCCCTGCCTGCAATCCCATCCAGGCAGGAGCAGCTTTCCCCTGTGAGGTCCCCCCAGGTCCTCTCAGTCTGGCTCCTTACAAACAGACTCAGGCTGGTTGCCTTTCCAGCCAGTCACCTGGGGTAGCAGCAGTGACAACAGAAGTGGTGCAGCATCCAGTGGGATTTGTGCATGTGCACCCCTATGCAGGATCCTCCTCCTTAAGCAACAGAATCACAGAATGGTTTGGGTTGTAAGGGGCCTTAGAGATCATCTAGTTCCACCCACCATACACCATGGCAGGGACATTTTCCACTAGACTAAATTTCTCTAAGCCCTATCCAGCCTGGTCTTGAACACTTACAGGGGTGGATCAACAAGACTTGGGACTCCAGGGAATTGAATTTTCATTAATTTTCCATTCATGATGTAGCACTCATGATTTGGGCATAATTTTTCAATAAAGTATAAAGAAGGAAGGATAGTAACTCATATAGTATATCAAAACAATCACAATATTTTATAAAAAAATCACACTATTCGTTACACTTGATTCTTCATATTATTTTCTCCCAAAAAAGTTAAAATCTGATATGCTCCCCTTTCAACTTTCTGTGAATTCCTCCAAAATTCTGAGGGGATTCTGGCCTTAATAAGTCTACATTTTGAAATATTCCAGCAAAACTTTTCCCTTGATAAAAATTTAATTTCTTCTGGTGAGTGACTGTATTATTACCCATGAATAAGAAGTATGAATGTATGTTATTTTGAAAAAGTACTTAATATGACATATTGGACATTCTTGTCCAATAAGGTGTTTTCTTTCGCTATTGAATAATAGGAGCACTGACTACACATTCTTATTCACATTATAAGGACTCCATATTATGTGTGTAAAATAATTCTCACAGGAAGCAATGCATGTTACTAATGTTATCAATGCAATTTGCTACTTCATTAAATACAGTACAATTAGTGGAAATTACACATTAAACTATTAGTACTACATGCTAAAACTTCAATGGTTTTCTTACCTTTTCCATTTTTTAAAACGCAGTGAAACATAAAATCACAGGATAAACTTACAGCCCCATGTCTTCCCATCTTACTGGATCCCTTCTACGTGATCCTTTGCTTAACAGTGTGAAGTCAGAACTGGAAGATGTATACTTACTGAATAAAATTTGTTTGTAGCAGATGTATTAGCAAGCCTTGGAATGCATTTTATTTAAATGCATAAAATTTCTAATAGCTAAAAAAGGGAAGTGGCACTGCACACTCCATGATTCCAAACTAACCACAAGTATCTGGTTAGACTTGTGTAGGAGGGGAGGTTCGGGCAAATTCTCAGTCTTTTTCTTCCTTTCCCATATATTTTATGCTTTAGATTCACTAAATAAATTTGGGTTTAAAGTACTCCCCAGGATCTTCATGCTGCCCTTTCCACAGCAGCAAATCTTGGTGTTGGCTTTGTACCATGAATATGATCAGAGTTTCTAGTCCAGAAAGAGAAGAGAAGCAGATTTACCCAAGAATTCAGAGTTACACATGTCAAGTAAAACCACTGATCCAAAACCCACAAATGTTTTGGAAATCCTTAGTCAGTTTGCATCCAAACAGAAGAAATTTAAATGAATTTAGGCTTAAAAAATACTCTGACTGCTCACTCATACTCTTGTCAGTTCTGTCAGTTAATCCAGTTACTCGAATTTGAACAATAAGTGTTCAGACATTGTAGCTGAGGTTTGAAAATACTTTCAGCAGTAGCCTAATTTTATTTCACTTTTAATTCACATTTAGTTGATTTGTTTCACTGTAAAAATGACTCTAAATCAAATGCTGAACATGTATGAGCATACAGTATTTTTAAAAGAAATAAAATAATTACTGAATAACAAATAATGAATAAATCAATAAAAATATTATGAACACACTGTAAATCCTTATGGTAAAAATATATTTCTATAGGGAAATAATGTTTCCTATCAAGGAAAGGCCACAACTCTTATATTAATTTAACCACAAGGTATTTTCTGAAGAAAATCTGGAAGTTGCAGTAATGTTTCTAGAGTGGAAAACTATAGCCTGCTATGTTCAGAGAAGTACGGGAAATAATCAGCAGGAGGAAACTGGAGCTGGGATTATGCCAAGTTATTTTGTTGCAGTAATATCAGTATGCCCTAAAGCCTATTCTGTAAATGAAGGGCTTTTATCACAGTTACTGTAAACATGATGTAGGAGGTGAAAGAATTTTGATAAAATTATTTTTGTCAAAAGGATTTGGATATGGATTTTGATTTTCATGTACATTTGGGAACTGATAATGTCCAGGTGCAAGCTTCAGTGATTCTGCACATCTGTGCCCTCTGCTTTGAGGCATGAATTGTACCACTGAACCCTTAGGTACAATTACTAAACCTACTGCTTACATTTGGAGCCTTGTTCTAATGAACGTGATTTATTTTTTACTTGGAACTGCAGGATCAGGCAAGCAAGAACATAAAACCATATTAATGGAAAATATTTTAGGAAATATGACTTAACATGGAGTATTGAATGACAAAAAAAAAAGACGGACAACAGACTATATTAAAAACATCACATATTCACAAGTCAGTAAAAAAAATTATCATCAGTCATCGCAATTTGAAAGGTGTTTAAGCTATATTAGTAATGAAAAACAGTAAATATTAAATATGTGTGTATGTATAGGCATCATTTTGCAAAGCCAGACACTCACAGGACAACATGAGTGCAACACCATCCTGTAGACAGGGAAATCTGGCAAATCTTGGTGAGGAGCTTGTATTCTGCAATGTGTCTGGGCTTCCGTTCTTATTGGAACGGAACTTATTAGAACTTATTTAGAAGCTCCAGTTCTGATCCAAGCAACCATTTTTTTTCCAAAATGGCATATGTACAGTGTACTAACTCACTCTGAGGACTTTGAAATTCACAAATTTAAGAATCTTTAATTTAGAAATGCATTGCAAGTACATTTATGTTTTCAACTTTTCTCCATCCCAAGGTGATACTCTGCCTTGCTTATCTAATGCACCATGTCTCAGGTGCAGTTTTTAAACACTTGCAATCTGGATTTTTTTCAAATATTCAAAATATCTGAAGTACTTTGTTTTTTATAGAGCTGGGATCACTGGTGTTCTGCATAGCAACATATTTAGTAGTTTTATCTCACTTGATAGAAAAGCCCTTTTATAAAATTTATTTTACACATTTAGCAGCAATTGGAATCAGTGTGTCATGAATCCTAAATAGTTTACTAATGAGAGAGTTGGACTAGAGATGTTGTAATTATTTTATTGTAATGTCTGCTTTCTCTTCACACTTAACAAGTCAACTATTAATATTAGCATTAATATTCTTAAATGAGGATAATGTATCAAATATATGTATATGTTCATGTCCCTAAACTCATATTGTGCTTGTAAAAAGAATGCCACTGAGTTGTGATAAAAAACTTTATGCACCCAAATGCAAGGAAATTACTTTGAAAAGTTACTCAAAAGAACTATCACTGTGTCCTTCACATTAAGCTAATCACAAAGAAAACCATCTATTCTATAAAGTACATTTGTAGCAGTTAGACAGACGTAAAATGGATTATAATAAAGAAAATTAAGAATTGCTACTATTTAGTAAAGGTGATTACAAATCTTTATTGATTAAATTTTGCAAACTGCTATGTCCACTAATGAGCACACAAGCTGATTTAGTAGAATTAGTCCTTTGTATGCAGTAGAGTAATACATCCCTCTTTGTGTTGAAGGGACAAAAGAGAAGTGTCGTCAGGAGCTGTCTGCCTGCACACAAAAACACACTCTATAGAAATTGCCATGTTATTGGAAGCATAGAGGAATGCCACTAGGAAAACACAGGAAACCCAAGCCAACATTTGAGATAGCGAAATTGATTTATCAGATGTTTTCATTCAGATTTGAGAGGGATACTTCAAAAGCCCCTGTTTTGCTGCTGCCTGTTAAAAGCGCCTATGGCATTCTTTATGATTATTAGTGAAACAGAAATTAAACAGCAACTGACCCGTACAGTGCTCGCTGGAGTCACATGTCTCGAGACCCAGATACTGCACGACATCCCTGTGTGATGAGCAGCACGTACTTACCCACTCAGGATCTGCTTGGGAGTGCCAGCACAGATGAATGAAGGAAATTTGGTGAAACTTCCTAAACTGATGCCCACACTAAGAATGAATGTTCTTGTTTTCTGTTTTAAACAATATATCACTTGTTTGCAAGCTTCTGTTCAACTAAAAAACCCAACAAACTGATGATGTCTCAGTAATGTTTACTAGAAATAGATTATTAGAAAGACAATCCTGAAAGATTCAAAACGCCTCTTAAAATAAGTCTTAGGAAATATAGCATTGCTATTAAGTAGATGTACATTGACCATCTCAAATGTGGAAAAAACATAGCCACTCATTCTTTAATATGCAAAAGGTACATCGACATCCTAATGCCAGACAATATAAATTTGCTAACAGCATTATGTAGGAAGAGCATTGTTTCTTGGGCAGAATATTTTGAATGACTTAAATTATTTGTAAAAAAATAATTCAGTACCATAGGTTTTAACACAAACTCAAACTGATGACAAATTCTCAATGACATTGACCCCTTCCTCTGTTTTCAGCAGCACGCTACACAATGTTAGCACTAATTACCTACTGTTCTGACTCAGGCAGCAATCTACCCTTTTGTAGAATTCTAGAAGCTTAGAGAAAGAAGTCTGTTGCTTGAAGATGCCTAAACATAGAAGCGTTATTATTAATAATTTCTACTACGTTTAACTGGTCAAGTATGTAAAAAACAGCCAAAAGTTATTGCTGTTCTATGTGTATCTCTTCTGCATAAATACATGCTGCCACATAATGTATGTCATAAGTATTAATTTCATCTGGGCTTTCCAAACTATATTTTTTTTGTATAAGATATGAATTATGGGTTATAATTCCCTCATTTCTAATGTTCTCTAATAAATGACATTTGAAAGTGTTCTGTGGCATTTGTTTTCTTTTCTTCCTCTCCTTTAGCAGCAAAATTATATTTCATCACAAATAGACCAAGCACACACAGTGGATCTGGGAAGAATTAGCCTTCAGCTATTAATTTCTAGCTCTAATAAGTCAAAACTTTGTATGGTTGCCTTTATACAACAAAATTAATAAAATTCAGGTTTCCTGATAAGCTGACATGTGGCTGCAGAACTAGTACCCGCACAGCTCTAGTCTCAACTTCATTTTCCCAAAACTATCCCTTTGCAGAACAATGGTTTTCCCCAGCAGATACAAGTTTGCTGCCACTGCTTCATGTACAACCTAGAAAACTCCCTTTGAAAACACCCTTTCTGCTTCCAGGGATGTCCATTTCTGAAAAGCTGAGTTCAGTACTTGCCTCTGCAGAACTATCTGCACCCATACTAAAGGTTTTCTTGACCCATGTTCCCCAGAAAAGGAACATGTAGGAACCAAAATCAGATATATGTTGATGAAGGTCTTGAAAAACAGTTGAACACCGGTCAGGCATGAGGCACTTTCATTAAAATTTTTTGAAGGCCCTATTTAAAGTCTCTCTGCACAGAACCTCAATATTGCCATTGTTCAGTAGGATTTAACATTTTTCTCTGTTGGGCTAGATGAAGGAGACGGACATTGGACCTCCCTACACCAGACAAGCTCCAGTGAAGACTGTCCTTCTCTGTTACCATCAAACTTTTCAAAATGAAATGAACCTAAAATATAACAACATTTTTAGGCGGACAAATGAGAGTCTGGGTATTGAATTTTCATTCATAGAGTCTTGTCCAAATAATAACCCTCTGTCTGCAGTCACTTTCTTATGAATGACTTAATTTAAGATGATTTCAGGGGCAGAAAATTAAATCATTCACAGTGAATAGATCTTCTAATAACAAGACACTTTTATCTCACAAGCAGCACTGTTGTCAGTACTTGAGCATAATTGGGACTAGAAATTGGTAATTTTTCTGTAAAGTAGCTAACCCAACAAAAGAGACTTTTAAAATAGACTTAATATTGACTCAGGCTGTTTACTTGAAACTTCACCAGCTACGTGACATTTTGGTTTGCTGAGTATTAATGGGCACAGTGTCTAAGGTAAGTCTTGTTTCCTAACTAGTCACTAGCCCTAGTTATTCAGACTCTCTTAACTGAATGGTGGTGGACTTGAATTTATCTTCAGAGATTTTAGAAAATTGACTTAAAAGAATCCTTAATGCAAAACACAATCCTATTGTAACCTAAGCTATAGGGGAGGGTAGTGTGGGAAGCTGGCATTTTGGGTAAATAACTGAGTACCATAAAAAGTCCATGGGAATGTGAACAAAACATTAAAAGCAATATTAAGTGATAGAAAGGTCAAAGTTAAGATAAACATCTGAAAGTAAGACACAAAGTGTCACTTTGTCAGTTACACTTCGAAATACTGACAGTCAGCATTTCCTTCTAAAATGTATGTCTCTTAAGCTCTTTCTCTTCAGGATGAAGCAACCATTGGAAATTGGAATTTCCTTTGAATCTCTTCCCTCTTCATGGTTCCACTAAAGGTATTATGTTTATGTTGTAAGTGGTTCATAGACTATTTAGAAATACTATTACATCAGACATATGATTTTTTTTTCTTTTTTTCACCATAATGCCACTGCAGGAGATGCAACGTGGCAAAGAGTTACTAAAAAATGTCCCAAGTCATTCATAGCTGCATAGGACCTTGGAAACCATGACACTAAAAGAACATAGGGGCATTGTTGGTTTAAACCCTGATCTGCAGGATATCTTTCATATCATTTTTTATTGTCATTCAGGCAAATTTCTGGACAGACTTCCAAAGTTTCCTGATCTCCACACAAGGAGAGAGGTTGCCCTAAAAATAAAATTGCATCATCCATAATACTCCTGTTTCTTAGTTTGTATGTTGACCAGCCATAACAAAATAAAATCAGGAATCACCTATTTTTCCTTTTTTAGTTCTTCTTCCTTATCAGATATGTACTGTCTTTTAGCTCACTGCTGCATATAAATAAAACAAAGAGGACTACTACTACTACGAAGCAAAATGAGGAGCACAATAGCAAGTTTAGCTGAAGGAAAAACAAAACACAAAACATATCAGCAGCATGACTGTTGCATTTCATCATTTCTTTAGGGCTACTTCCACTGGAGAAGTTACTCTACATAATCCACAAACAAGTTGAAATTTGTATAAAAATAATCAGAAAAATTCATTGATAGAAAACTTCAAAGGTTGTGTTAGGGATGTGCAGGCCTTCATCCAAGCTCCATCTCATAAGTCAGAAAAATTAATGTATTACTGGATGATCTGGTACAGATCATGTGACATTGCCTGGGCCAGTACTCATTTGGTCAGTGTGTCCCAAGAACAGTGCTGGGTTTGAGTTTTCATTAGGAATACAAACACTGAACTTTTACTCACCCCCAAAATGAGAAAAAAGCAGATTAGGGTTGTGCAAGTAGTTTTCTTCAGATGGTTCCTTTCTTGTTCCATCTGAAAATTTTGTCCAAGCATAACAAAAAGAGGGCTTTGTTTGTTGGGAAAGCCAGACACTACAGATTGGAAGCAATTTCTCTGATGGTGGCATAAAGTTGCTGAAAATCTTAGATGAACAGCCATCGGCTTGTGATAGCTCTGCATCCCAGGCTCAGATTTCTCTGAACTCACTAAGCATCTGTCACTTGTCTAGGTCTGACACACACAGAACATACCTGATTCTGCTGGAAGTGTATGTGCAGCTTATTTATCTACTAGCCTGAAACCAAAGGTATTAAAAATATTCTTTTGAAGGTTAAAATGATTTAATATAAATTATATGAATTTTAGTATTTCATTATCTTCCTCATTGGAGAACATTTCAACACTTACTTACAGAAACTAGTAATTTTTTATACTTTTAACCCTGTACATCATAGGATATAACAGTCAGAATGTGACAACAGATAGTCACCATTTGCTTGTATATCATAGGATTTTGACATTTGTAAATTGTATAACAAATAAAGCCAAATAATTTAATAAATAAAACCCTATGATTGTTTCTTGGAGTTTTAGCTGTTAGTTGTTATCATGACGCCACAAAATTCTTTAGGTTTGAAGACAGTCCTGGAGAATATCTATTCTGAAACCTTGCTTAAAGCAGAGCCAATTCTAACATTAGATCAGGTTGCTTCAGTTGAGTTTTTAAAATCTCCAAGGATAGTTTTACACACCAATTTGGTAGGATAAACATAAAAACATATATTTCTGAAGTTCCTATTAACAGGAGGGATGTAGCAAGTGCCCAAGGTTTTCTGTTCCAAGACCTCTGTTCTGCCACACACGTTCATCACACACTCATAAATCAGGTCCCAGTTCCTTTGGGTCAGCAGCACAGATCTGTGTCATGAATGAGGGGGCACAGGCAATCACTGCCCACTCAGTGTTGGGGTCCTGGCTGGTGGCTTGGCCATAACTCTTCCCCTACAGACTCTGCCTTTGCCATGCTGGGACATCCTTTCATGCTGTTTCCCTCTACCCACCCAGCAAGCACTACTGTCTTAATTATTTATTGCTTCCTAACTTAGATTGCAAACATAAGCTGTCAATGGCCTTGCTAATCACATAGCCCCAGGCAAACCTCTTTGACTTTCTGCTTAGCTAAAACCAATTACTAATTGTCCCCAGGGCCTCTGTCACCCTCTGGTATCCAGCCACCAAATGTTACAGGAAGTGTGAGGCTAAGCAGCAGTTGCATAAGAAGGTTCATCTGTACTTTGTTTGTCAGATCATACTGAACAAACATTGCAGAGCTAGGCAGCTGCAGTCAAGGTCCCTTTTGCAGTGATTGAATTGTTGGCTTTTTTTTTCTTACTTATATCCAGGCAAAATTTCTCTTGTAAATTGTAGCATTGTTTCTCGTTTTTTATTGTGCACCTCTGAGACGAGTCTGGTTTTGGTTTCTCTGCTCTGGTTTGGTTTCTCTTTCTGCTGTAAAGCAGAAAGTTGACATTTCAATAGAAAGCATTATTAACCTAGACACATCTGCCTGAAACAGCCAATTAGAGCCAGAACCATTAAAATACTGCAAGCCTCATGTTTTTCAGATATTTTCAAAATTGATTGTTTAATGGAAATGAGTCAGGTTGCTAATGCAGCTCTCCAGTGATGGTGGTAAGATAGGTAATCGCTTACAGGTGGGAAGACTTACATATACAGCAAATATGATAATTATGCCCATGTGACCTCATCAAGCTCTTTTATCTTCCTACAAAGTATTTTATCTCATAGCTTTGAAAAAAAAATCAGTTGCCATTTAAGGACTAAGTATAAACATGTATGGCTGACAGCAAGAAATAATAAAATTCTCTTTTGCTTGAGTTCATGAAGCCAAGTTTATGTGCCAAGTTTACCTAAGATAGTTCTGAAGACAAGTCACAACAAGTCACAGGATTTCCATAAGAAGTATATAGAAAGAGAAGTTTTGCATTGGATCAAAAGGGTCATACCTAAGCAGCTCCTCTTGAATCAATATGTTTGGTGACTACAATAAATTAAAGCAATAAAATTGTTTATTTTTAATGAACTTACACTGTAATGCATGACTGTGAACAATATTTATGACCATAATTACATTGAGATAATTAAGAAGCTAATTTGAAATACATTTGAATTAATCTGAAATGCAGTCATTTCAAGTTCTGGGAATGGAAAGATAACATTTCAGAGAATTATTTTTATCTCTTCAGGAACACTGTAACTGAATGAGATCTGTTCTCCCTCGTCCTCCAGCAGTGCCAGAATCTGACTATGGAATATATTTCTAATGCTTCCTGTCCACAGAAGATAGCATCAGATTGTTTGTAACTTGTAATCTGAAGCAAGGTATATAGATTTTGATTTAATTTTATCTTCAGTTCTTCTAACAAATAGTTTCTTCTTTTACTTTGTGATGCAAGCAGCCTAAAACGGGATTCATTTCACTCATAGAGCAAACTGAAACTTCAGTCATTCACTTGTCTGAATAAGAGAAAATAGATATCCCAAAGAACAATCAACATTCAGAAGGCCAAAAGGGAGACTTCAGATGCTAATTGAAATTTACTTTATATACGTATAATTTAATGTAAATGTAAAACAATAATTACTGATTATGAGAAGGAATAAGGAAACAAATGGCAAAACCAGAGTTTGAGCTGCATTCACTGAAGCCAGCTCTTTAAATCTTAGAAGTCAGATATCAACTAAACTTGTTCTTTTCCTGTGTATTTATTTAAATATGTTGGCCATCCTTTAAAAGCTGTAATTCAGAAAGATATGAGAGCTTTATTTTGTGTTACTTAAAAGAAAACAAACAAAAATCAACAAAACAAAACATTTCCCCCCTCTCCCTCCCAAAAACCTAAAACACCACAACTGTGGAAAGCCAGCATTAATTAGACAAATTGGAATTTAAAAGGACTCCTAGATACCAAAAGGGCATAAAGAGAACTCTCAATTTTTCAGATATTCCCGTAGTAATCAGAGCATGGCACAAAACCAGCAGTTTTAAGATCTGAATGCATTTCATTTTATAAGATAGCCTTTTGGCCCCAATTTTAGCCACTGAAAAAGCATGTACATAAACCATATTCTGCCCAAAGAAAACGCTGACCTGATAATCAGGATGCTAAAAGGCAGAAAAGGAGATATGCTGATTTGCAGATGTCACCAAAGGTAGGGTATACCTGAGCTTAGATTTAGCTTCATTTCTACACAATTTTGCGCAACAAACTGAACTTATCCCCTTTCAAAAAATAACTTTCCCATAAAGCTAAAATCTTAAACAAAGAAAAAAACCCAGAATTTCTTTTATTAAAATAGCTAGAGATTAAAATCTTAAGAATCTTGCTGGTATTTTTGCTAACTGGAGGCTACATTTTGCTACCTCTTAAGAGAAAGGGGGAGAATGTGACATTTACTGCAGAGCTAGAAGAATAAGAACAGAACAAGGACTCTAGAAATTATTAATTCTTACTTCTGAGCTAGTCCTGCAGGACTTGCACAGATTCCCTCCAGTGAAGTATTGTATGTTATTTGTGTGTGTGTTTGCACACAGATGTTAGCTCGTGGGTGTGCTTGACTTCTGTACAATGGTTGTGCTGCCATTGTAACAGGAATTCTCTTTTCAGGAAATGATTCAGCTGATTCTCAAGCATGCAGCATTCATATGACAATTAACATTTCTTCTCGTCTCATTTTTTGATGTTTATCCTTAGTGGCACTTCTGGAAAGACTACTAGCACTAACTTCAGTGATAAAAAATGCTGAGAACTGAATACAGTCTTCCTATGTTTTACTCAGCAATTTGTAGTTTTGTTTGATGGGTGAGGAAGATATAACCATAAAACTATATACAAAATGTTTCCAGAAAAAGGCCACTAACTTAAGGTCATTTCATCTGAGTCACCCTGAGGCTCATTTGCCAGAGAAAAGTAGGAATCAGTATGCCAGTCTCACCAAAGTCCTTTGGCAGTCAGTGGCATTACAGACTCCTTTAGCCTAGGAGGAGTCCTCCATGCATCTGAGTTTCAAAGATATTTCACACTTACAGCTCTCAATACCTACAGATAAACTCAGTTTGTGAAATGGAAAAATGAATAATTATTTTGGAAAATTTAGGTTTTACATAGGTGAGAATTGTAAAGTATTTATTGGGATTATCCAGTTCATCGACCCCAAATTTTTGGTTCTCTGCACTTCATTAGGGCATCTGAAATAACTGCTTAGTTTATGTTTTCTTCTTCTAAAGGACACATCAAAAAAGGAATGTGTTTCTGCCCCCAAAATTCCTACAAGCCTCTTTCAATTTGCAATTTTAAGTCCTCAACTTTATATTCTACAGCTCAATTTTAAATTGTTTATTAAATTTTAAAATTGTGTTAAAAAAATTCACTATTTTAATGTGTAACTAATCTGGTTCAAATAATTGACAGGTAACATACAGTGCACTAACCCGCTGACTTCAGAGGGATTCCTCAAAATACTTTTTTGTATCTTTAATGCAAATAAGTTCTTTGTTTCAATTTCAAAGCAAAATTATGAAATTATGAAGTAACTTATTTCAAATATAATTATGCTAAAGCTCTCTTTATGAAAACATGTTGTTTTATCTATCTAATATCATGCTTTCCTGAACAATTTAGTTGTGCATTTCTTGAGGGGTGTCATTCATAAAAACTTGGAGAAAAGCCTAATTTTTTAAAAGTCTGGCTCCTGAAAGATCTGGTGAATCTGATCTAAAAATATAAGTCTGAAGCATAATTTAAACAGAATTTTAGAGCAAGAGAGATATTCTGTCAACTTGCTTTCTGAGATTTCACTAATGTTGTATATTTCAAACTGAATCTGAGTTAAGAAATCAATGTCCTGGCAAGGAGGTCAATCTGTATAGTTATGCTCATGGAAATTTGCTTAAAAAGGAACAAGACTAATATTTTTGGCAGCTGTGAGCAGACAATAAACAAACTGGACAAACTGGGACAGATTACCTCTAATTTAAGAATCTTTAAAAATGTTAGCAATTATGAACTTGCTCAGATGTGATATAACCATTGCAGGAAAGGAAAGACATCTCTACAGAATCTTTACAGGCATTAATGCATAAAAACTCCTGATATAGAAGGAAGATGGTCAACAGAAGTCTGCCACAGAATATGAACTAAGAAAAGTACTGAAGCAATATGTACTTAAGAAGATTTATAAGCTTTGCAGGAAAAGAGAAAGAAAATATCAATATTTTTTACAAAACAAAGCAAAAATTACAATAATTCAAAAACTAATTGTATCTTGCTTTATAGTCTTGAGTATTTTTAAATCATTGACAAGTATTATGTTGTGAATATTACTTCCAAATTATCTGGGCAATAGTCAAACAAAATTCCTTAAATCAAAAGTCTAGTAGCAAAATTCATGGACAAAACTAATGTACCACTTAGCAAACTCTGATGAAAAATTTCATATTTTCTATGAATTTAATTTTAATTTCAAGACAATACCCAGCTGCTGTTCAGCAGCCCCTTTGGGTTACACTTGTTTCATATTGATGAACTTCATATGACTCATTTGGAATCAGTAGACTTATCCAAAATTGCAGTTCCAGAAGCTGTAGAGAAGTATAAGCTAAAGCAATTTTTGTTGCGAGAGGGTCTTTTTTTTTTCCTGGTAAATTATTTTCTTTGTGTTTGGAATTCTTTCCATATCTAATAATTTGTTCACACATGTACTGATCATAGTGAATATACTGTATGTACAGTACTAGCTTAAAACTTCTTTGTATTTTTGTTTTGTTGATAAAATCAAAGCCAAGGAGCTGTAAATGTAATTTAGTCAAGATAAACATTTAGCATATGGAGATTGGAGAATTCACCAGGCATTTCACTGTTCAATTTTCAAACAAGTTCCTCATCTGTCTTTTATGAGTGCTTGTATACAATCATCATATTTTTTTATAAAGTCTGAGGTTGAGGTTGATCAGCTTTTATATGAGGCAGAATTGTGCTAATTATTCATAGTGAGGAACAGATCCTTGCCTCTCAAAATATTTGAAGGATTTCATACCTCATATTAGTGACTACTGTTGTGCCAGTATGAGCTAATTTAATCAATTAAGTAACCAGATTATGATTTTGATTAAAGAGACAAGTACTTTTACGAGTGTCAGAATTTCTCTACTTCAAGTCAGACAAAACCCTGATCTGTTTGCTGGCATTCATTCACCCCTTCTATGAGGCTGTGAAAACTTATCAGGTTTTCTTATGCACTGGGTCTGAAACTGTCTCAGGACAACAGGTCTGGGATTAGGAGAGTCAGAGATGCAAAACTTGTGGACGTTGAATTTGATGTTTGGAATTTGATATTCCTAGTATTAGAGGCACAGAAATCCATGTCTGTACTTGCACATGCTAAATCAGGTACTACTGCCCAAGTATCAGGGTAAAAAACTGTTGTGTTGTCCATACCACTTGTCCCATGGATCCCCCTACATATGAATAGTCAGGCCCTGGCATTAAAGAAGATTCTATTTATCAGTAAAGGTTCTATTTTTCAGTAAAGGAGGCAGAGTCAGAATATTTAGTGGCCTTACATTGCTACTACTATCAATTTCTTTTTGTCTTTTTACCAAAATAGATGACTCTCTACCAGAAAATATAAAAATGAAAATATTGGACTGAAATAACCTTTCCCACAATTCAGGTGCTCATTTGGGTTTGTGGAAAGATGTGATATTTAGAATTTTATCTAGCTGAATAGTGTTTGAATACCTGAATACCTTGAAGTACTTGAATTCCTGAATATTATCTTGAATAGCATTTCTTCTAGTGTTTAAGTCCTTATCTTGGTGTGCTCTGGCAGCTCATGATGCACCCATGGTGCTGCAGGGCTGGTGCATGGGTTTGTTTAACCAGAAATTTAAAAAAGGGGCTCAAAGAACTCTATAGCTAAACCTCAAAAATCATAATTAATGTTTAAAACCAACTCTGCTGTTTTACTAAAGACTGAGGTTAATTTATGAATGAGGTTCCATTGTGTTAGAGGGAGCAATCTATCAACAAAAGTGCTTAAATGGTTAGTAAGGCACTTCTTAAAAATGTAATATAATAAAATTTCTATGTGCATTCTTTCTAAAATTAGGTTTTATTTTATCAGCCTTGCCAGCAGCAGTCCTAAGCTGTCTTTACTGTATCTGATGGTTATTTATTTTCCAGTGTTTTTATATAATTAAACACTATTTTGATTCTGTTATGTGTAGAGGAAATAAGGTAAATAAACACATTAGCAGACTTTATTACTTCCTCAGTGCAAATCAACATCTGATAGAATGTTTTAATTTCATAAATTAATTGTGGCCATTACTAACATCCATTTAATAAATCATCAGAATAACACATGTTCAGGTATTCTTGGCCTGAAGCTAAAGAACTGGTATAACATAATAGGAGCAAATGAAGCCATAAACTAAAATGTATGGATTAAAATGCAAAATAGATATAATTGAATAGTAATTTAAAATCAATCACCTTGACATTTTATTGGAAAAATAAGGTAATCTTTCTTCTGATAACATAACCCCACACAAAACATGAATTAATCTTTTGATAAAGAATCATTACTCATGCAGGTACAAGAGAAGGGTCTCTAGCAAAAATATCATGTCTTGAAAATTTCTAAACCTAGCCATCAATATTTCTTAAGTTAATAAACTTAAGAAGCTAGAACGTCATTGAAAGTCTTCTTAATTTATTTCTTAATGTATCTTTATATTTTAAAGCAATATATCTTGTAAAGAGATTTTAATGTAAAATGTAAATAAGCAGTTGCAAAAATGTGCATTCATATAAAATGACATTTTTGAGAATTTAAATTAGCCAAATATTTAGATAACTTATGAGCCAGAATTTGATTTTCTTTCTTACTGCATGCATTAAACAAACAACAACAACCAAAAGTACCGAGTTGTTATCTGGACTGTTTTCTGTGTTACTTTTTGCAGCAACTATAAAATGTTCATGAATCTGAAGCTAAAAAAAAGAAGTAAAACTAATAATTCTACATTTACTCTACATATTCTTAAGAGGTATCAGAGCTAGCAAAACACTTGTCAGAATTTTTTAAAAATTCAAATTGACAAAAAATGTATTCCTAAATTAAACACCCCATTTACAATATATATAGATTTAGTTCAGGATATCCTTGCACACTCCAAGCTTCTTGTACAGGAGTTCAGAATAGGAATAGCATGTTAACAAAATACTGTTGCTCCACCTAGTGAAAAATCTGTAACACATCAGGCTTAAATCTGAAACTGAATCTACCCAATTCATGGGGCTAAATAAATATATCAATCCTCGACTTAAACCCTATTAATCTCCCTGTTGAAACAGAGTTCTGATTTTTCAGTACATTCCAGTTTTAAGACTTTATTAATAACCCTTTGAGATAGAAGTCAGAAGTGGGAAACAGAACTGTAATGAAGATTACAAGGAATCATGTTAGTGTTATGCTAGCAGAATGCTGCATTTTGAAGCCATGTACATCTTCTGGCTGTTTTCTGAAGCAGATGAAATTGGCAATTGATTAATTGCCTATTGATCTGAGTAAAAAGCTGTCAGAATTTGCAACTGTGTTTGAAATCAGTAAGATGATGAGGAAACCATTTGAATGGTGGTCCTCAGAAAGCTGCAAATGTGGAAAATTAATGTACCCCTTGCACTTCATATTGACTTTTCTTTACTTTTTATCTCAAAGTTTTATCTTCCTTATTTTGTTTCCGGGTTGTGTTAAGGATAAAACCTTCAGATCCCTGAAGAAATCTAAAGATGTTAGCTATTGATTGTGAATTTTCTGACAGTTAATGAATAACTGATCCATGAAGAAGAGAATAGGGTGCTCATCTACATGAACTCTTCTCACGATGAGGATGGACAATTAACATAACTGAAAAGAAGTACTGACACTGTGCAGAGAAAGATTTGAGGTTAACACAGGATCTGAATCTTGCCATCCTCAGTAGAATTAGCCAGAACATGATTCTGAGCAGGAGGCTGTTGAGTTCATGCGAATATCAGTCTACAAAAGTACAAATTATTCAGACCAAAGTTGCCCAATTCTGTAAGAGAATGTAGAAACTTTGTACATTTACATCTTCATTTCTGAAAGCATTCCAGAGCCGTGTTAGTTTGCTCAAATATGCTTTTCTCTAGGTTTATATCTACTGATAATGATTTTGTCCTGGCTTCTCTCCACAGACTTATGACTCTAAGTCTCTCATAAAGACCTTTTTATTACACTGGCATGTAATTCCTTAAACAAAGACATAAAAACCAAAAGGCTTGCCAGCCTAAAAAGCTGCTAGATTATCTTTTGAAAGCAAAGTCCTTGATATTTCATAACATCAGTGAGTGATGTCTGTGAATCCAATACAAAAAAAAACCCACTTCTAACAAGGAACAGTTGCAAAAGATACATGTAATGTAAATTCAATCAAAATCTAACCACATGATAGGAAGGTTAGGGGTGCATATTTATTGCAAATTCTCTCATCAATGACAGAGTAAATTGGCCAGGGTGCAGGTTAACACAGGGTGTGTCAGCTGGGTACAACATTTTTTGGCACAAGAGGGCTTAGCTATCAAGATGATCTGCATGGGAATGCATCATTTTCATGATTTAAAAATAGCTACAAAACATGTTTTCTGGATTGTGTCTGTACAGATATAGTCTATCATTCTCAATATTCATATATTTTATAAAAATACAAGATATATATTTAATACATTTTAACTGCTAAGCAGTCACAAAATTAACTACATTTGGACTGTTTCATCATGGATGAGAGCAGCTGAGCAAAGCTCAGAAACAGGGATAAGTGTAATTGTGTTCTCTGTGGTTGAACTATATTTCTGCTACCCATACCAGCATACTTGTAGCACTCCATGGAGTGCTAGGGTCCATGCAGTATCCAATTGTTTGTGATACTCATTTTACAAGAGTTTCAGGTACTCAGCACCTCAGAAAGGCTGAATCTCAGTTTACATATTGCAGTCAAAATTGCCCTGTTATTATTTTTTTTCAGAAAATAAGGTATTTCAACAGGTCACATCCTGGAAAGATATTTAGGAATGGGTCACACCCATCAGAAATTTACGCTGGAACATTACAGAATTTACAAGTGTTACAGAGTTATGATGTAATTGCCTTTCAATGTCAGCAAAAAGATATGCAACAAAAAATTATCTAGAAACACAGCATTCCAAAATAATCTAAATCTGTTTAGATATTAATAAGTTGTGTTAGAAAATTAAAATAGTTTTAATCTCAGTAGTGCACATAGTATAATTTTTATTGAACCAATCTTAAAAAATTATCCTTTTTTTGGCGGGGGTGGGGGGAGTGTGCAACATCTGGAAAAACAGGCTATGTCTTTGAAACCACCTCTGATTTACAAGTAAGGAAGGAGCATTTTCCACTGACAGGATAGGAAATTAGGTCAAAACATCTCCAACAGCCAAAGAAAAAGAGTCAAGATAAGCACAAATTAAGAAATCTGTTTCACCCATACATTGAAGCAACATTGTATACTGGTAAGAGTGACTCTGTCACTCCTAATGCTAATTATCTTGCAAACAATTGCATAGGCAAGACTTTAGTAAGTTTTGTTTCTGCATACGCTAAAGAAAAACTTAAGCAGAGATCTGACAGAGACTTCTAAATAAGATTCCAAGATGAAACAATAATATCTTTAAATACTTCTAATGAAAAAAGGAGTAATCTTGAATTCATGTGATTTAGCCAAAATTCTAATGATATAACACCACTTACTCACTCTTCTGCTGATTCTTTGTCATTTGTTCTACACTATTAACCTCGTGGCTAAGAGCTGTTTACTGTGTTAAAAAAAGAAAAAAATATAGGAAGTTCAGAGAATATCTGTGGATATAGCCAAAACATTGGTAACATGGAAAGATTTTGTTCATAACTTCTAAGTAAAGAATCAGTATGTAGCAGATTTATTGTTAATTTTAGATTAGCTGAAAACATATTCAAAAATACCTTTTTTTTAATGTTTATTTCCAAGTTTCTCTCAGTGCAGGCAAAAAAAAAAAAAAAAACTGGAGTAAGGTGGCTTAGAGCAGTGTTATGATGACCTCTTGTGGTTAAGTAATATATGCATTTTGGTTCAAAGTCTCTTGAAAACTTGCAGTATCAAAGGTTAAATTCTGTGCTTAGATCTGAAGAGCTTTGTGTTGTTAGTGTTGCTTAACCTGAAATAACTCCTCCTCCCAAGCACACTATCAATATTTATTTAGCTCACTGCTAAAAGATTATTTTAAAAATATCTCAGCCTTTGCATTCCACAAACGTAGCAGGTCAGAGTATAGTGTTTTCTCACATGGTAATTTGTTAAAGCAAATTCACAACTCTACCGAAATAAAATCATTAATATAAAACCCAATAATATTTAATAAAACCGTGCCCACTACAAGTGTGAAAGAAACCATATAAGCCACTCATTATAAGAAAAAAGATTATATTGATAGACTGCAACAGTAAATACTGAATATATATATTTTTTGCATAAATATTGATGGCACCTCATTTTTAAATTGCTATTAAAGATGTCTCTTTTCCTCAGCTTTTCTTTCAACAAAAATCAGAGAACTGAGGATTTTCTGATGTTGCCAAATACAGGCTATCAATCTGGATCAAATTATTTGACACCTTATCCCTTAGTAGATAAAATCGCTTAAGACTTTATCCTGATTTTTCAGTTTCCTGAAATCATTCAAAATTACACTGATTTTATTAGACCACTTTGCTAGGTGATTATACTTCAAGTGATGGTCCCATCAATATTTATAGACCCATGGTAGTACTTTCCCTCTGGAGGATCACCAGCGGTGGTATTTACACCTGCCAGGCAGTATTAACATGACCTTACTAAATTTAGGATTTATTGCAAAGCCACTTCTGCACTGTCTGAAGCTTTGGAAGCTCATAGGGAGCACAACCTTGGACTGCCCCCAGCTGGACGTGTGCCACATTTTGAGATGCTGTGATTGCAGCTGGGGGAGCCTGAACTCAGCTGTTGTGAGATCTGACTTGTTTATGCAACACATAACATAGCTGTAGGTTAAACCTACATGCTGCTCTCAGTGTACACAGCAACCATTATTAGCACTCCCCATTTCTTTTCTTTGAAAAGGTGAAAAACAGAGACTATTGAGCAAAACACACTGGAACAAAGTGGATGACAACAACAAAAAAGCAGGTTTAAGTTAAAATGTGATTATTGGCATATATCAGTAAGGAAGCACTGATGGCGTTCAGGCATCCTGAAAAGTGTCTCTGACTTTTGAAATATCATTGACAAAATTCTCCTGAAAATTTCTTGCATTGGGAGGTTCTGAGCACTGCTGGTAAGCAGACTTGGGAAACAAAACCAAATTGTTTGTGTGGGGGAGGGAAATGTTTTGTTTCTATTTTCTAATAGGGCTAATCTGTCTCATTCTTCTTTAGCTGGGTTAACTCTGCAGTGCCAAGAACTGACTGACTTAAAACTGTAAGCCCAGTGTATGAGGAGCAAACTCCAATGCTCTTGGCCCCATTGAACTTCCAACTAAATAGAGTTTGCACGTCTGAGCACATGATTTTTCAAAATGTTTAAATTCTGCCATTATTTCCCCTGTCATTATTTCCCCTGGGTTACAGGTGGGATAATATCCAGCCTGAGACAATTTTCATTTGACCCTCAAGGTGCAGTATTATTGCTCCCCTGGCTCCTTTGGTTTCTTGGCTGGCTGGCTAGGAGCTTCCTGCCCATTGGAGCAGCCAGCCAGCCAGCCAAGAAACCAGCCAGGCAGTGACCTCCCTGGAGGAGTTGGGGGTGGCTGTTTTGGCAGCAAATATGCAGGCATCTTGTGCCTCATTGTGTAGCCTTCCAAGCCTTGCTGTGCCAGGAGCAGTGTGGTATAGATAGGAATCATCTGGTGGGTATCGAGGTCTCATCAATTTCCCCCCTCCCAGGACAGGGGAGGAGGTCTCATAGTCACAGCCTTTTCCCACCAGCTGCCAGCTCACAACTCTTGCTGCAGCCACATTTCAGCAGAAATGTCAATAGACTAGCCATGGTGCATGCCTTCAGCCAACACAATATACCAAATATGTTCAAAACTCTGAAATTTGAGTGTGTATTTTTAGGTGTGAGTGGCACACTGGGACAAGCTATGGTTTCAAAGCAAGTTCTAGATACTGACTTTCCAGGACAATGAAAGTCAAACCCCACAAAAACCTTTCACCTTTGCACATCATCTAATATTCACTGTAATTATTAGAAGGCTCTTATAATTTGTATATATGTTTAGTGATAGAGACGAGCAGCAGAAAATTTCCAACAAGCAAAAATGCTTAAAAAAAACCAATACAGAGACACTACCAGACCATCTAAGCTCCTTGAATAGGCTGTGTTCTGCCACAGACTGCTATTTTACTGCAGAAATATTTTCTCTATAGGGATTCTCAGATAACTTCCTGTTTATAATACAGCTTTCTTCAAGCTTTGTAATGTGCTTTCTCATTCTCCAAGCAGTACAGAGCATCCTTGCAAGCAGGAGTTAAATCCTGTGCTTCCTTTTTGGCTTCTCTTCCAGCAATAACAGGTTCATTTTCTGGCTTTGACAGGAGGGAGTTGGATTTACTGGCTAGCCATTGTGTAAGCATCAACTATACTGGAACTACAGTAGGAACAAGAAACAGGAAGAAACCAGTTGGTAAAACACAATCATAGGCTGGCAGGAATTCCGTGACTATTTGTCACTCCTTCCAAAGAGGGGAAGAACAGTTGGTGGCAGATATTCCGTGCCATCAAGTACCCAGAAATATCTTCTTTCTCCATGCCAGGATACTCAGAGTTTTACTTTAATGTGGACCATGGCTATTTGGAGGGTCTGGTCCGAGGGTTCAAAGCTGGGATCTTGACAAGTGCGGACTATGTCAATTTAGCACAGTGTGAGACACTAGAAGGTAAGTCTGCTGGTTTATTTTATTCAGGAAGAAACACTGTTGCGTAGGTGTTTGAGGAAGAGAAGGTAAAAGACTGAACTACTGAGGGTTTATCTTAAATCCAGAGACAACTCCAATGTCCTTTGAAGAACTGTTCTCATATTTAAGTTAATAGCTTTCCATAGACTGTGATTTGTGTGCAGGCTGTAATTTGCTAAGCAATGCAGACAATGGGGCTTTGTGGTTTACTGATAAGGTTTAGAGATCATATCCACAGAGTTCTTATGGAGACTGGCAACCTTCTCACAGATTTTAACCATGTTATAGAACGGTTCATGTTTGGAACTTTCATACCATTTCAGCTCTATAAAACAGTTTCCAAAATCTTGTTAAAAGCTTGCTATTTGGCTCTGAGTTTCTCTATAAAATGCATGATTTTAGTAATTTGTTACTTCCTGAGTTTTAGGGCAGTGGTGGACACTCAGCTTACCAGGAACAGAAAACTAGACTCCACAAATGTAAAACTTAGGGAAACAGGAAAAAAAAAAAGAAAATAAAAAAAAAGAAAAAAAAAAAGCTTTTTTCAAGGTGACTTTGCCACAGTAATAAAGAGAACACACAGTAGTTTCCAAAACAGCTTTCGGTGGCCAAGACTGGTCACAGCCTGATGAAGACAGACTTGTACCAAATAATCATATGACATACCTTTAGACACTTGGCAGGAAAAAAATTCAACAGGAAGAAATCACCTTTCTAAAGGAACATAAAGTTAATTTTCCCCACTGCAAAATGAAAGCTATGATTGTACACTCAATTTCTACAGCTTGAAGTCTATTAGATCAATTTGTGAAAGGAAGAAGGGGAATGAACAAGCTCACTCTATTTTATGCTTTGGCTTATTTGTAGATGCAGTAATGGGTTTGGAGTAAGAAAAAGGGAAGAATGATGATTCCCATATCCAACAGAGTTTTGAGGCTGTCTAAACTATTAATATAAATAATAACATAAATCTGGGAATATTGCTTGCCATTTATTTCTCAGATTAAAACAACTACATTTAAAGAAATGCATGTAGATGCATTTCTGCATGTCTGCAGAATAAAGTTCTTCTTATAGTAAAGAAGAGTTTATCAGTACAGTCAATGGAATCTCGACACTACTGAACAGACCAAGTGCATGCCTCTACTTCTGCTGATAACCTGTCTCCATTAAATACAGTGGCAGTTCAGACACACAGACCAGAAGTATACAATCACACTGAGAAGTGAAATTTATTCCTTATGTCAGCTGGACAAAATCAACTGTTTCTTTACTCCATTTATTCCAGCATTTGTGATCTATGCAACTTACAGACTCTACAGAAAATACTGATATTGTATTTAATTTTTAAGTGATAAAGTCCTGTTGCATAAGTATACATACTTCAGAAAAAGGTAACAGCTTCAAACATCTATAAAAGACAAAGGACAGATTGGTAGAATAACTTAACTGTGTTGTCACTTCTCCCTGCAGACAAGCTCAATAAATGATGTCATCCAAAGCTTCATGAAGGAAAAAAATCCTGGTTGTTTCTGAATAAGAAGAAAAGATACAGAGTTAAAAACATATAAGCAAAAGGGATTTTTTGCACCCTTCACAAAAGAATACTTGCTCATGTTAAGTTTAGAATAGGTAAAAAAACCCTAAATTTTAAGTCATGCTACAAGGAAGTTATTTACCATCATGAGGTAGTTTTCAAATATTTCTCAGATATATAAACCTTCAATATTTTTATGAACATGCAGCAGATGGACAAGTAACAACAGAGAGATAAAAACCATTCCTAATTAAAATTTATAATATGAAGAACAATTAGTTTTATTTTTGAAACTTATTTTTTCTAGTGTTCATTCAATTTTAAAATGCAAGTGATTTCATCAATAGAAGCAGCAGCCTTCAGCATCCCTCCTACAAGCACATCTCTACTACCCACTATCACTTCCCCTTTTTCTCTATTCAATGGCATCTTTTTCACCACTGTAACTTTTTTCTACTTATTATAGAAAGCTAACAGCAAGAGGATCTGTGCTGTAGTAATGTGATATTTGCTCAGTAGTGCCATCATGTCTTCACATTAAAAGGTAATAAATTTACCCTATTCTGCATTCTGTGGCTTAGCGCCACACCACAAAAAATGGCCTAAGCTAAAAACACTATAAATATGCTAAAACAAACAAGCAGAAAACAAAAATCAAAACCACTCAAAGTAACCCATAAACAGAAGCAAAAAGATCTTTTAATTTCAAAGTGGCTTTGGTATCTCTAGAGAGGAAACCATAACATCACTACTGAAGAACCACAAGAAAAACTGTAGATTAGTGCTTTCCATCTGCTTGATAATCACAGAGCAAGTGTAAAAGCGAGATGGAAATTAAAAATTATACCACTGTGTCCTCTCAATTCAGGGCCATACAGACAGGAGGAGAGGCTTTCAGTCCCACTTAGACATCCTCTTCGGTTTGGTTGAACTATTATTTCCATGGAGATATGTCATGGGCTGCTTGCTACTGGTTTGGCCCTATGGCATCATCTGTTTCAAGGGAATGAGGTTCCCAGAGCAACCTTGCTGACAGCTTTGAAGTAGAATAGGGGGGTGTGGGAGTGTGGAGGTGTTTAAATGCAGTATACTGTTCTTCTCTTGCTTTTTTCTGTGATAGAAAGACTTCTGCTCTGTAAAAAGGAGCCTAGGTCACAGAAGGACAATCATCTCAACTCTTGTCCCAACAGAATCACTGAAACAAGTTTACTTAACTTGCCAGAGCCAGGGCCTGCCAGCACATGGTGGCTGAAATAACAGTGTTACCTGAAAGAAAACTGCAGCTAGTTGGTTATTGCTATCAAAGTGAGGGGTCAGACAAATTACCATGAACTTGATGCCAAGAGACCAGGTTAACACATTGTTAAAGTTCTCACAATATTCTTTCTTTCTTTTTGATCAGGATCATTCCTGTCTTAACTGCATTCATCTTAAACTAGTCTCCCTCTGCATTAATTCCTTTTAGTCATACTTAGTTAATTGTGTTTGTTTGCTTTTCAGTTGTGAGTAAACTCACGTAATTATTTAAGGTCATACTTTTCCTATGTTTTCTTGCATGTAATTTAATGAGGAAATAGACAATGCAGAAGGATGACAATCAAAATGAATGGATGACAGTTGAAATACAGGAATTTTCTTTCCTAGGGATCTTAAGGACAAAGGCCAGAGTCTTGTGTAGGTCTCCAAGAGACCCTGAGAAAAGGGGCAGCTACTATCAATAAAAGGTTTTGGTGAACAGGAATGTCTGAGGCCCCGGTAATGCTCAGCCATCTACTCCTGTTTAGTCATCCAGTCATGTCACTAGTGCAAGTGTCTGACAGCGATAGTTCCCAGGCCTTATTTATGCCAGCAGCAGAGAAAGGACTATAATTTAGGTCGACCAGTTCAGTCTCTAAGCTGCACTGAACTCTGTCTTGATGTGAACTCTGATTATGATATTCCTGGTTGATATTATATGGCATTGGAGCTTGTGGATGATTGTTTTGGTCAAGACCATGAGAGAGAGTCGAATATTTTTTCTTATATACAGTATGCATGTTGACATTTATTTATTCAATTAAATAAATACATCTATAAAGTAGACTGTGTAACTGAAAGGGTTATAAACTCAACATTCCTGCGTATAACATTTCCTCCACAGCTTTTGGGAGATGGGTGAGGCTATTTAATGAATTATAGCTAATATTTTTCATGCCTTATATTAAGGCAAGGTTTATGAAGACACTCAATCAGAGAACTGAAAAACAGTAACAAAATCTTGTGAAACTACTCTTGATCAGCAGGTTTTTGTTTCTGTTCATCTTATGATGATGTTACTCACACTTCAGAATGGTCAATACTTGGGGCTGATATTTGGGTTTTACAGTCTGCTTTATGTAGTTAACCCCTGAAAAGTACTGTCTTTGAAAGGCATTTACAGTGTGGCTAAAAGCAGATATCTGTGGTTCATCTGAAAAGAAATTGAGAAAAGTTGGAATTGAGCTCTGCATCTAATAAAGTAGTATTATCTAATCTGAGCATATGCCTAGTATTTTTATTCTCTTTGCAACAAAAAAAGAGAAAAGTAGGAATGAAGAGTTTTCCAAGGAAATGTAGGTGTAAAATCAAAATATTAATTAATGAGCTTTTAAAAACTTGGTCTTACATCAACTAATTTCTGGGTATAACTGCATTTTTATTTGTCTCAGTCTTGCTTACCATTCCCTCTTTCTTCAATTGTGTTTCTTTTTTCATATTTGGATTCTCTTTCTCCTCTTCCTACATGGAAGTCTCCACTGTAACTATGACTTTTTCTAAGTGTGTCATGTGATTTGATATGGATTTGATGAATAGACTATATTTGGTGAATAAGGAACTGGCTGAGTGGTTGCATCTGGACAGTAGTGGGCAATGCTTCAAAGTCCAGATGGAGCTCAGCTCTGAGCGGCGCCCCTGAAGGTTCCTTTTTGGGACCAGTACCGTTTGATATCTTCATCAGTGACACAGACAGTGGGATCGAGGGCACTGTCAACAGGTTTGCAGGTGGCACCAAACTGAGTGGTGCATGTGACACCAAACTGAGTGAGTGGTGCAGTTGACACAACTGAGGGACAGGATGTCATTTAGAGGGACCCAGCAAAGCTGGAGAAGTGAGCCCATGGGAATCTCACAAGATTCAATGTGGCCAAGGGTAAGGTCCTGCACCTTGGTTGGCCAATCCCTGGTATCAACACAGGCTGGGGCAGAAAGGAATTGAGAGCAGACCTGTGGAAAAGTCTTGGAAATCTACTACTCCTGGACAAAATATCAGACATGAGCTGAAAATGTGTGCTCACAGCCCAGAAAACCAACTGTATCCTGGACTGCAGCTAAAGCAAGGAGATAAATGGTTCTCTCCCTCTGTTCTGCCCTCATGATACCCCACCTGGAGCACTGTGTCCAGCTCCAGGGTCCCCAGCTCAGGAAGGACATGGGCCTGTTGGAGTGAATCCAGAGTAGGGCCACAGAGATGATCAGAGGGCTGGAACATCTTTCCTACAAGGAAAAGCTGAGACAGTTGGGACTGTTGAGCCTGGAGAAGGTTCTAGGAAGACTTTATTGCCAACTTTCAGTATTTGAACGGAGTTACAAGAAAGATTGAGACAAGCTTTTTAACAGGGCCAGTAGCAAAAGGACAAGGGGCAATGGTTTCAAACTAAAAAGAGAATAGATTCAGACTAAGTATAAGGAAGAAACATTTTAAAAGGAGGGCGGTTAAACACTGGAAGAGGTTGCCTAGAGAGGTTGGAAACATTCATGGCCAGATTGGACAGGACTCTGAGCAACCTTGAGAGACAGCCCACTTGCATAGAATACTCTATGAAGTTTATCTCAGTAAGCTACAGTGCTAAACATAGGAGTCTGCTTCACACTGTACTAGTTCTTTTGCTTTAAGTGTCAGTGTAGGCAGCCTTATTGCATACTAAGGAAGCATACACATAGGGAAATAGGCAGAAGTGGCTACTGTACTGATCAATGCTTACCTTGCTAACTGCAAATTAACTTCCTTACAGGCACAACATTCTTTCCATCAGTGGGAGTGTTGCTGTCCTTTTTCCTAATTATCAGTTCAGATTTCACATAGAAGTCTAATTATTATAAATGCCCAAATCATATAACAGCATCCCAATCTATAATTTACAGTAGTTTTAATATAGCATTTGAGCACAATTATGCACTGCAGTGGGGCCTTTTCTGAAAGAAAACATTAAACTGTTTTGAACAGCAAGAATTGATTCAAATGTTTGCTTATACTTATACTTCATACTTATTATACTTATTATACTTATTATATCATTATATTATTATATCATTATATCATACTTATTATACTTATACTTCATACTAAAAAATGGCTATCAGAGAAAATTTGTCATATTAATTCTATGTTATCGTGAAAGTTTATTTTAACTTTGTGGTCAAAACAACTCATTTTTCCCCAGTCACCAGGGTTGAGAGCTCAAACAGAAAATGTCCCAATGACCCAAGTTTCTGGAACAGCTTCTTAGGATTTGCTAGTAGCAGCCATAAATCAGAGAAAGCCTAACCAGAAATGCTAAGAGAGTATAAACTCTATCCTTTCAAGTGCTCCACTGCAGAATCCATTTGGAGTCCAGAATGTGGGCCAGGCAAGATGTGTTCTCTGCTTCAGGCAGCCTGATAACAGAAGAATAAAATCTTACTTGAGATTTAGATGTTTCATGGGAATATTTAAGATCTTACCAAAGTTAAAGGATTATTCCTATTAATGCAAAACAGTCCATGGAAGTGCAGCAGACAAAATAACTGATGCATTATAATGGTGCAAATCAGTAAAATCGAAACATTGAACAAATCTGATGAGGGAGGGACTAGAGCCATTTGTGAGTAACAGCCTATCTGGTATGTCTGAAAATGAAAGCTGATGGTGAAACTTTTGACAAAGGCATGAATTATTTGTTCTTTCCTACAGTATGCAGAAAGTCTTACTGGTAGAAGGCAGTACAAATTTGCATCAATTTTGCATTTACACTATATTAGATCTATGCAAAAAAAAACTTTCCAATAGAGTATGATCAGTTTCTTAATATAAAAATGTATTAGGAATTACCTTTTTAAAAAAAATTGGTTGCAGACAATATGACAGTTTATTCTCATGATCTTTCCTGAATTTAATTTCAGATCTGAAGTTACATCTACAGACTACAGACTATGGCAACTTCTTGGCTAATGAAACTGGCCCTCTCACTGTTTCCACCATCGATGAAAAACTGAAAACAAAACTGCTCACAGAATTTCATTACTTTAGAAACCATGCTTTTGAACCACTTGCCACTTTTCTGAATTTTGTCACGTAAGTAATATTACCACATAGCTTACCACACAGTAGTAAAATAGCTTACCACATATCTTACCACACAGAAAAAGCAGTTAAATAGTGTAAATGCAACATATTGGAATTTCTACTAAGTTTTTAAACCAGCAAAATTACTTTGATACTGCTACATTTGTATACTTTTACTTGCTAATATAAATTCTGAAACTGTATGTGTATATGAAGACCTGTTGTCTTTTCAGCTAATTATCTTAAAGAACAGAAGCAGTTTTCTTAATGTGAACAGTGGCAGAAGAAGTGGTAGAGATTAATTAATTAAAAAATGGTTAAAATTTTCAAACACTGTTTAAGTCAGATAACTTGGAAAACTACATTGCAGGGGGGGCATAATTCATGCAAAAATAATAATTTCATGATGAACAGGGAAGTGATTTAATTCCTAGGCATGTGGCAAATTGTAGACCTTTTTTAAAGGGGGAAAGACAACACATCCTACACCTGTCATAATTTTTATACTGTTTGAACCAAATAAATAAAAACCAGGGGGACTTTATATGGAATATTGCAAGGTACTTAGATCCAAGTAGCTTTATTTGAAAGTTCAGCTGCTGTTTGATGCTGGGTGAAGAGAAAGCTCTGATCTCAATACCATCATAAATAGATGAAACTTGCAAATGAGTGGCTTAAACAACTTTAAGAATAGGGATCTGCTTTATAACAGTATAATAACATGGACTAGCAAAATACCAGCATGATATTTTACCTATTTACTCCCCTTGATCTTATACTAATATATTTTAACAAGAACAATTAACTGTTCAACTAACTTTCAAGGACCATTTTTATTATAACAGTAAAAAAGAAAGTATCATCATTTTTTCTTCTGGTCATATGTAGCTGACCACTTTTAGGCTGATATATTAACAGGATCTTAAAGGCTGTCCTAGGATGCTTGTGGGCATACAATGTTTACATTTTGTTTCAGGGAAATAAAAATGAAAGCATGAACGTTTTGGCAGTTCTTTTCTCACACTCATTGATATAAATGTATAGATGTGTATGCACAGTCTTTGCTCATTGTTGTTTTTTTTTTTAAATAATGGGTACACTAGTTAAAGATATTTCACACAAATCATTGAATCACATTCCACCAGATCTTCAAGCCCTCTTCACATATTTTGGGTGAGAACATATTAATCCTGTATGTTTTTATCTGTGTTCTTAGTCAACAATGCAAACTCAAGACTGGCATTTGAGAGAATTTCCGAGTCACTGACAAGACTCTTCTCAGCCCCTTTGACACTAAAACTAGGATGAAGCTGATTGAAAACTTCTACTCAAAAGAAAACTTTAACAGAGAAGAAATGTGTAAGAGCCTGTTCTTAGCTCCCTCATGGGAGGATGCTTAAAGCTGAGTGAGAAGAAAACCTAAGATTGGACCATCTGCATGAACTCTGCAGTTTTATTGCTGAGATTCCCATGTAGTTCTTTGTCCAGATGGTATATATGAAATAAAAAAGTCCCAAAGTTGAAAAGTTGCTAGCTCAGGTGATTTGCTTTGGATACTTGTTTTGCTCAGGTGATTTGCTTTGGATTCACTTGTTACAGCAAATCTACATCTCTCAGCTGTTATATTTATTATAGTCGTGTGTCAGTACCACCTTCTTTAAAAGTATCTGTTTTCTAAATCAGTCATATCAGTCAGGTATCAATCAGGTTTAAAATGAGTGCTGTGTTATCTACTTGCTATTTTAAGACTTCTGTTGATTTTTGATGAGCTATTGATACAGAATGAACATACATTCTGATAATACTTCAGTATTATGGCTAATTTTCAAAAATTTTGGATTTTTATTTTTTCAAGTGAAAGTTGATTATAAAAATAATTTATTTTTGCTTTTTCTTTCCAATACAGATACAGCTATATGATTGACAACGTAATTCTTTTAATAACTGGCACATTACATCAGCGACCCATAGCTGAACTTGTTCCCAAGTGCCATCCATTGGGGAGCTTTGAGCAAATGGAAGCAGTCAGCATTGCCTCAAACCCTACTGAACTCTTCAATGCAATTTTGGTTGACACACCATTAGGTAAAAACACTAAATTATTTATTTTCTTTTTTTTTTCCTCAAAACTACTAATCCTGTATTCTTTAGAACAGAATGTTTCCCACTGGCTATGCTGTGTTTTGGTAAAACAAATCTTGAATTGTAGATCAAGAACATCTGAAGTGGTGTTCAGGACATATTCTATTAACATTTATTAATAGCTTCTATATCCACCTTGGGTAGCAGAGTCAGAAAAAACATGCTACTCAAGAAGTGCAATGTATATGTTTTCTATTCAAAGTAGTCACTGATTTAAAACATATATATTTTTTATTTCAACACCTACATTATATTAAAAAATATGTCTTCACTAAGGATCAAGCAGACAGCTACTAATAAATATAAGATGTCGTGGTGGAACCCAGATTCTCTCTTGAGATTTGGGCATGGTTCAAATATAAAGAAAAGTCCTATTTTGAAGAACTAAATCTAAGGGCAAAACGTATAGTTTGGGAATGTCACATTATGAAATTAAGATGAAACTCTGCTCAATGTGATGCAGCAGCCAACACGAACAAAACCTAATAGCCTGTGAAGGGCACTGAGAATAAGACAGAACTGGATGTATTTGAATGTATATGAAAATATTATGTGCCCTCATCTTCAGTGCTGTGAGATGTTTTGGGTTTTGCTTCTCAAAAAGGTGTGATAGGTTGGCCTCAGACAGAAAAAAAATTCCTACCCAGCTACTTGCCTACTAGCAGCACAATGAAGAGGAGAAAAAAGGTGGAAAATAGATTGTGGATTGAGATCACCCACAAAGTACTGTTGCAGGCAAACCAGACTAAATCTGTGGGGAAATTAACTTGGTTTATTACTGATTTATATATGTATGACATAATTAATTACTGATCCAGATATAAGGAAACAAACAGAAAATGATGAAATATTTAGGGGAAAACACCTTTCTTCCATCCTTTGCTGCTCCTTCATGCCAGGCTCCTCCTCTCTGCCCCCCTGTTATCCCTACAGGTAACAGTGCATCCCTCCAGACAGGCGGGGCAGTCACAAAGAGCAGGGGGAGTTTAGAGCCATAGATTCATAGAATGGTTTGGGTAGGAAGTGAGATAAAAGATCATCTAGTTCCAGCACCCCTGCCATGGGCAAGGACACCTTCCACTAGACCAGGTTGCTCAGAGCTCCTTCCAACCAGGCCTTGGATAATTCCAGGGATGGGACATCCACCACTTCCCTGGGTGGAAGTGGTGCCTCATTCCTGCCTCATCATCCTCACAGTAAAGAATTTCTTCCTAATAGCTAATCTAAACTTACCCTCTTTCAGTTTAAAGCCATTCCCCATTGTCCTATCATTACATGCTCTGGTAAAAAGTCCCCATTTGTTTTTCAGGTGGGCCCCCTTCAGATACACCTGCTTAACTGAGGGGCTTGGCTGTGCCCTTGGTGGGTCCCAGCTGGAGCTGCCTGTGTCCAGCACAGCACAGTCCTGCCTTTCCCTCACAGAGCTGGCACACTGTACAGTGAAATCAGAGAAGGGACAGAGCAGAACAGCTAAAATGAACAGTGCTTCCATGTGTAGACAGACTGAAAAGTCCAGACTGCAGTTTGGAGTGGACAAAGCTGATGAGAGATATGGACATGGTTTGCAGATTCCTGAGAGCAGTGGTTTGTTCGCAGTGAGTTATGAACTGCTGCTTACCAAATCCTTCAGAAGACCAAGCACCAGCAGAAAACTAGTTTTAAAAGGTGAACAAAACCACTGTTTTCACACAGCTGGTAGTAAATTTCTGGATTTTTTTTTTTTTTTTTTTTTTTTTTTTTTTTTTGCTAAACTAGTTCGCAAAAGAAGAGAGTGTTTTCAGTTCTTTCAGTTCTTTAAATTCATGGGACAAATTTGTGGGCAATAGATCTATAAGGAGACACTGAAGGGAACACTCAGGGCTATATACTTCCTGATATTCTCCATTCAAAATCTGGATGCTGGAAAAGTAGGAAGGGATATGACCACAAAACATGGGCAAACTCACATCCTTTCTGTAAATACCATCTTCCATTGCCATGGCTTGGGAAAACACTTTTTCATATGATACTGCTCTGCCTCACTGGGCTAGCTCTGGAACAGCAAGAGGCACACGTTGGTTATGAGTATCGTATTTTTAAATGGTCCAGCTGCACAAGTGAAATTCATCCACTGCCTCCCTGCTCAAAAGCTTGCTCTTTAGCCAGTTCTGCCAAGGACCCATAAGCACAGGTGGTCAAGGTCAAAGCATGTGCCCTTTATCAGCTGCAGCCTGTTGCCTTTCCCACAGTACATACGCAAAGAAGAAAAGGGAAAATAGGAAAGAGGATTCTCCTTAACAATTGCAGAATACTTACATGATTTCAGACAAAAAATATTTTTCATGTCCCTCACTAGAAAATCTCCATAATATCCAAACTATATACTTTAGAGAAGATTAGGGCTTTCATTAGCATTCCCATTTGATTCTCTCTGGAGACGTGGGCTCTGGCTACAGCACTGATTGATTCCCCTCACTGCAGATTCTCATTAAAAGGAGGGGATAGGAGGAGGATAAGGGGAAAATCAAGTGGATTTTTCTTCCTCTCTATTATATCACCCTTTCTTGTACAACAGAACCCTCAGATCCTTGTTCACACTCTGGTGAGCAATAGACAGGAGATGCATATTATCAGCATGCAGATTTATACTGCTATGTTATAAACTCTGCTTTCAGCTGCTTTTTTTCAAGACTGCCTGTCTGAAAACGACCTGGATGAAATGAACATTGAAATAATGCGCAACAAACTGTACAAGGCAAGTCTTTACAACAAAATGATAATATTTGGGGTTTATCAAATGTCTCAGCAAAGCAGGTCAGTATCATTAACCCTGTTTTGTGGATGGGGAAACAGAAGTATGGTGAGATAAAGCAAGCTGTCTAAGATCATCTGGTTGATTTCAAGTCCCGGAATGAAACTCAGCGACTTCCATTTCTACTCCACTGTTTGGGGACTTTTCAAATTTTAGGTCTGGATCTGAATTCTAATTTAATACCTCATTAATGAAAATGCTCTAGATGTCAGCCTAATATCCAGATCCAGATTTGTTTATGAATAACTCAGCCACCAAATGCTAGAGACCTCTCAGCTCCTGAGTGAGCTTAGACAGGCTTTTGGCTAACATTTCTCTTTATTTATATAAGGAAGATGAGATTTGAAAGGGTCTAATGGTTTTGAGTCTAGCTAACATGATTTTTACTTAAGGATTTTGTATAATTTTCTTCCTTTAAAAATAATTTTTAGCATTGTTACAGCACAGTGCAGCAAGGATATGCATCTAACATGAGCCTTGCATTTTCAAAGTACATTACAAATCTTAGCACTACTCTTACAATGGTCTCTTTAAAGGCTATAGGTACTCCAATCCATTAACGGTTCTTACTGGCACATTCTCTTCAAAATCTTTATCATCTTTCTTTTACAGTGGATTCCCCAGATTGCAGGGAGTATTTTTACAGTGATCTGATTGCACTAGGGGAAAACAAAATAAAATTCTGTTTGTCTTACAAATTATATTTTTAAATTCCAAAGCTGATTTTTAATTCTTAAAATGTTTACTAATTCTTTCATTCAATACAACATCAGTTATGCCTACATATATTAATTTTTAATGTATTTTAATTATTTCACAGTACTACTATACTAGACACTTTTTCCAGTTTGGTAACCTACATTCTTATATCCTGTGTGGATGTCCATATATTAACACTTATCAAATCTATTTTTTTTTTCTTCTTGCTCATCTAAGTATTAGGGGGACCATTCTGCAAACACTATTAAATTATTAATAGATAATTTCTCCTTTACTTCAGCTGTCAATGTGATCAATTGCTTCTGCTCTACTATCAGATAGCCCTGTACAGAACCTAATGCATAATTCTATCCAGTAGATCCCCCTTGAGATGTGTCTACTTAAAATTCACTTAATTGCATAGTTAATGACAGCTCCTAACAAGATTATGTGAAGTTGTAGCAAATGCATTTTAACATAAATGTTCTCTAATACAGTATTTTGGGAGATTGAGAGGCAGGCAGAACAGCATCTCTTAAATATTTAGTGTCCTTCCTGCACAGGTATTTTGAAATGGGTGCAGATGCCAGAATCCTTAATAGACCAGAGGGCTCTGCAGACCAGTATTACAGAAGCTTTGTCTGCTGTTCTGTCCTAATCCAGGGTTTAGGGTAGAGCAGCAGGGATTAGTTTGTGTATCCTCATCCTGCTGGCCCAACAGCAGTGGCATATGCCCAAATCCCCTCCTCCACACACTATAAATGAGGAGTTTCCTTTAGCCATCTGCTTATTATGCAGTGGAAGCTCAATGGAGCTCAAAAAGTTCCTTCTTTAGAGAGCAAGTAAAACAAAATATTCTTCTCATTACAACTTTTGAAAACATTTGATCTCAAATTGTAAAAACAAGATATTTGCATTTGAATATTTCCACTTTCATTTGAACTAAGTAATTAAGCCCATACTTAAAATTTAAATTCATAGGTGGAATTATCAAAGTTAATGGAAGTATTTAAAAATTAGGTTCATGGCTATGTGCAATCCTGGTCCAGGTCTTAAGCAGCATTTAAAATATTTCTCTTCTTCTTTCATGTAGTCTTACCTCGAGGCATTTTATAAGTTTTGTGAAAAACAAGGTGGTACTACAGCAGAAATAATGAGACCTATTCTTGAGGTAAGAAACATTCAGTCTTTATACATTAAAGTACTCCACAATGTTTTCATAATTGTCTCACTTCGTTCTTCCTGTTCAATTTCTCTCCATTTGCAAAGGTGTCTGTGAAATGTTTGCTTCTCCTCTAAATATACCTGTTTTTTCTAAGAGGTAATGAATAGTGTATTCAAGGATGACTTTTACCTTTTTACCAGAAAAGCAGCTAGACCATTACTAAGGAGGAGCCAGTCTCAGTTAATATTTTTCTGTATCAGAGAGCAGAAAAGAAGAAATAGTTCACTAATCTCAACCTGTTGCCCTTTAACATTTCTCTCCATTATGTAGAAAAACCAAAAATGTTGATTCTTGAGTTTGGGATAGCTAAAGCCTGGCATTACTGTCTATTTACTAATCAATAATCTTCAAGTTTCATGGCACTGCTACGTTTGTTTACTTTCCTATTACAATTAGTGATTGAGGTTAGAGTTGAGTGACCTTTGGAATTAGTGTCATATAAAAAAGTAGAACATTCTGTGTTATATTTTTTTTCTCAACTCAGCAAAGTTTAATATTTTTTCCATGGCATACAAAGTTCCTAATGGCCTCTCCCCAAAACATACATGCATCTAGAGAATGATATTTTTGTCTCTGTTTTTTAATAACAGATGCAGAAATTTCTAAAATTGAATTCTCAGCATTCAGGTCCCCTTTTCTTTTTTTTTTTTCTCACTTAGTTGATCACAATTTTTTGCAGAGGCTGACAGCCAGACCACCCACTTGCTTCCAGGAGTGGTTTTTTTTCTGGATAAGTAATTTTACACCCTGGAAACCAAAAAGATTCACTGAGGTCTGATGACATCATACTGAAAGTTTGCATTTAGAAGAGAGATAATAACCCTGGGGGCTCATTCCTGAGGGAAGAATGTCTCTGAATTACATTTTACAAAATAATGTCCTAAAAGGGATTGCAATTTCCTATTTTAATTAAGCAGGTCACAACGTTTCAATTTATGCTCTAAACAAAATGCTCCTAATCAAGTTAAATTGAATAGAAATTAAGTATTTTGACTTTTCTCAAAAATAAAAATCAAGAGATTGTCTGGCATAGTTGATTCAGATTTTTCAGAAATTTTGTTTTTAAACAGAAATTCATGCTCAGTGCAGATTACTTACTAACATTAGTTAAAGCATGTGGTAAAACTCCCTTTATATCAGTGGTAACAATTTAGCCTATGATAAGCTTCTTTAAAATCCCTATCTAATGCCAATCAGCCAGGAGGATAAACTTTTGTATAGAAGATTTCCTTTTCTATAACATTTTATTAACCTGAAGAGACACACAGAACAGACTGCTAATGGTTGGATTCACAAAAAACCCAGAAGTTTAATTAATTAAAAGAATACTTGCTATTTATTTTGCAATCTTATATGTAAGACTACCAACCTGACCCTACAGATGAGGCTGAGGTATTTAGCTCCCCAACTCCTTGACCACCACACTTTGTGCCAGATTTCCTTATTCAGAGTACCGATGGTCTCTTTTCCACCATGGACAGCACATGCTGCATGTTTAGCCCTGAATCTGGTGGGAAACTGCAGGACTGCACTGCACTGCAGCTAAAGCTGTGTCTGTTAGCATGGCCCCATGCTAAATTCTGAACCAGCAGTCTCCCGCATGCAAACATGCACTAAGGAAATGGTCGTCCTCTGATTCCACCTCTACCTGCAGCAACCAGATGGACTGTCACCAGGTCATTGCCTCATGGCCTTATTCTCTGTAAAGACTCTCATGCGCCAATAATTTGATGAATTGAGAGGTCTGAATGGATGGGAGTAATCCTGAAAATTTTCTCAAACTGGAAGCCATCAGAAGCAGAACCCACACCTGCTACCATTAGTTGCAATTGCTTATAATATTTTTATCAAGAAAATATTACACATCTAACAGCTAGATTCTACATGGCTCTAACAAGTTGAAAAAAAGAAAGCATTTGTCTTTCTAAAATGGTTTCAGTAGGTCTAATAGGCTTATTTTTATTAATTAGGGAAGTGAAGCTTGGCCCTGTTATTCATTAGCTAGAAATCTTTTCAAACACGCTTATTTTCTTCTCATTACTTCTTTACTCCTTTTCCTTACTTCGAAGTCAGAGCCAGCGGGTAGCAAGTTCCTGTTATTGTGTGTTCCCATACACAAGAGTAGATGTGAATATGTGTTTACTGGCTGAAGTGGCAGATTAGAGTTGCAAATGCAGCCTTATTATTCAAATGAAAAAAGCACCTCTCTGTTTAAACTAGCTCAGATATTCACAGCATAATAAATTTTGTAAGCCACCTAAAATGTGCGTATACTATATATACGCTTCACTAGGGAAGATTTCCCTGTGTAATTCCTGCAATTAGCAAGGGCTCTGCTGTTCTTAAACCATGAAAGTAAGGAATAAAGGAAAGAATTAAAACCACAGTCAATTTAGATCTCGGGATGGAAGAAAAGATTGTTTTTATTTACTACTGCATTTTTAAGTCATACTGTAAGAATGGTAAGTGAAATTTTGCCTTGTACAAAATAAGAACCCAAGGGCTAGTCATTGGATTGCCTTTCAGTCTGCTGCTGCAGTGAAAAGTACAGGCACTACAGGAATCTAAACCTGACAGAAGAAATATAGCCTTTGATTCTATGTATTTAAAATTAACTATTTGAACCACTTAAAACTTTAGCTTGGCAAGTAAACGGCCCCCTCCTCCTTCTTATCAAAGTATCATTTTAAATATGTGCATTGAGAAACTACACATTTTTAAGGATTTTCATTCAACTTTTACTACCAACAGCACTTTGAGTAATGGGCAGTACTGTTGATTCTTGGTCCTTTCCTTTATTAGTTTTGTTTATAAGATCATTATTTCATAATCTTACATGTGAGGGTGTGAAAATATTTTTTCTTGTCAAAATCTGGGTAAATAAGGAGGGAAATGAAGCAGCAGAAATTATATTTCTAGAACAAAAATTACAGAATAAAAGCTGTAGTTGCAAAATCTTGTTTGATTTTCTAGTTAGAATTTAATGCATATTTGCAAAGAAGAATTTGCAATTTCAAAAATAAGGTATGTTTCCAAAGCTCTCAAATTGACTTAAAAAAAAAAAAATCCATAGTTTGACTTATTAAAAAACCCCAGAATATACCCACCCTAATTTAGAATGAGATGTCTAATAGCACCTCTTTATTCTTTGTTTTGCATATTAAGTTTGAGGCAGACAGACGTGCTTTTATCATCACCATTAATTCATTTGGCACTGAGCTGAGTAAAGATGACCGAGAGAAGCTGTACCCAACCTGTGGAAAACTTTATCCAGAAGGCTTACACCTGTTGGCCAATGCAGATGACTACGAGCAAGTGAAGTGTGTTGCAGAATACTATGCAGTATGTAAACTAATTTATTACAACAAAAAGCCAATATAAAAATAGTTAATTAACATCTCCAGACATCAGCGAAATTTTTAAGAGCATACACGTAAGTTAAAAGAATTTTTGAGAGAGGAAAAAAGTCAGCAGAGGTACTAAAGTTCCCATAAAAAAGTGTATGGGATCAAAGACTTTTGCTATGAAGAGATAAGATTAAGATAAGACATTATTACATTACTGCAGTACAAAGTTCCTCTTACAAGGATGTTTAAGTAAGAGCAAATCACATCTAGTAAGTAAAACTCTTCCTACTCCAATCACTCTCCCCAAATTGAGTTTCACTTCATTGCTTCTGCCTCCAAGATTTTGGAGCATAGCCATACAGCATTTTAAACTCAGCTGACCAAACAATTCATGTCATTGATTAGTCAAACCTGATTTGTTGCCAGTATACCCTAAAAATTCCCTTCTGAAATGTTTTCTCTAAATCACTAATTGATTCAAAGAAGTAGATGAAAATGTGAATATTGATGCAAATAGTGCTTTTATCAAGATTAGTTAATCTGCAACGCTTGATCTATGAATTCATTGATCAAGTGTTGCAGATTGACTAATCTGTTGTACTCTGTTGTACTCTGTATAACTATAATATTTAAGCTACCTCTAAGCAGGTACACAAAAATGTCTGGTCTATTGCTTTTTCCACAAAAACACCCACAAAGGTGGAGCTGTGCTTCTATGCATAGGCAGAACATTTTAATCATAAGTTACCATGTCAGTGAGGTATAGAGCAAGACTGTTCATGACATGGTGGGTTATTTAGATGAATTTGGGAACCATTGTTGTAGACCTCTACTACACTCCTACTTTAAGGGAAAAACAAACCCAACACACAGAGAATGAAATTACACAGAAACATAACACCTAAGAAATCAAATCCGATGTATCTGCACAGGATATTCCAGGATGACAAATCTGATTAATGGATTTGGATACAATATTAATGCAGGTTAAGCAAATCCAGCTGACTACTGGAAATAAAAAGGAGCAGCCATGTGATGATCAGAGTTCAGTGTTTTGGCTCCATTTAGAGCTCTGGCTCTGATGGATACTATTTGCACAAGAAGTTCAGTGCTCTCTGCCCAAAGGAGTGAAAGGTCACATATCATTCCACAATAAGTCTCTTTTAGTGTCTTCAGTAAATTACTTGAAATTGTTGGAAATGATGATAAGAAATACAAGAACAAATCTGATTTTTCTTTCTTTTGGTGATTATATGCTTTTAACTTTTGATTTATGTAGAATTGTAATCTATACTGGAGGTCTTCTATACAGAAAGATTACTTAACAAAGATTAATTTACAAAGTAATGTAAGGTGTCTGTGTCTGTGCTGCACAGAATGCAAAAGTACCTTATTTCCATGGAGTGGTTGTCTGTGCTTTTAGGAATACAAGGCTGTGTTTGAAGGTGTAGGGAGTGGCACTGGAGAAAAGACACTGGAAGATGCATTTTTCGAACATGAGGTAAAACTTCTAACCTTAAAATACAAAAATGAATGTTAATCACATGGAATAAGAGTTAAAACAAGAATGAGGTACCAGGCTTTTGATTCTACTTTACTGCTTCTTATTCAAGAACATGGATTTTTGATGGCTGTCAACATTTGGCTGAATCAAAATAGAAGATTTTACCTTTTTAAGTAAAATTAATCCTATATCATTCTTCTAAAGACTCTTTACAGAGCTATTAATCCTGATAGCCCATCCAAAAGCTATCTCATAAACACCACATAATTAAATTTCTTTTGAGTAATCTACTAGAGAAAGCCTTTCACCACTGACTTTTATTTCCTGTAATATTGCTGTAGTCTATTACCAAAATTATTCCACAGATGACATTTCAATTACACTGATACTCAGGAGATTGCTAAATATAATCATGGTTGCAAACCTGCAAGACATCTTGAACATAAAAGCTACCATATAAAAATCCCATTCATCTTCTTTGATGTTTTATCATAACACTTGTTTCTTCTTTTCTACAGGTAAAGCTGAATGTGCTTGCATTCAATAACCAGTTTCATTTTGGAGTATTTTATGCCTATGTGAAGTTAAAGGAACAAGAATGCAGGAATATTGTATGGATTGCTGAATGCATTTCTCAGAGACACAGAACCAAAATTAACAACTACATTCCAATTTTCTAAATCTGAGAATCTATAATGCTTGAAAATATGCATAATTTCATAGAAAAGAAGAAAAATCTTATTTCAAAAATTAACTCTTATTAGATGTTTTAAATAGTATTAATAAGCCTCCTTACATACATCACCGTAGGAAAAAAAAGTAATGCAGTTAGAGATACAAGTACTTCATAAGGAAATACTAATGGGTTTATTCACAAATTTGTTGGTAAATTTGTTCCCCACTGTGCCTATTTTAATTTAATCAATCAATAAAAATCTCCTGCAATGTCTTACATATATACTCTTTCTCTTTCGTGGAACCAAGATTTGTATCAATGACATTTGAAAAGCTCTTTAATGGCTTTTTTTTTTTAATTAATGTTTTTCTCAAAGGGCCAATCAAACCACTATTTCTATCTCACAGGGTCTTTCTCATGGCATACAAATTGTATGAAGGACTTAATACACAAATAAGAGAGAAACTCTGAGATTGCCCTTAACAGATCTGAAGGGGAAGCTTCCTGATCTTAACGGGGATTCCTCTCTGCAACTAAATGTAAATAAGTAACTTCAGTATCACTAAAATGTTTTTATTTCTTCCTTTATGGTCAAATGAGGAGCACCCTAAGTGTCAAACAATGGGGGTCTGATACAGTCCACAGGAATAAAAATATCCCCTCCCAACACACCAAAGAATTGTCTTTATGTATGCACTAGAGAAGATTATGAAACATGAATGAAAATGCCAACCAAGTCTGTATCAGTTTTACATCAGACACAAACAACACCAGCTCTGAGCTATTTGAGGACCTGGCTGGGATCAGTAACTAAAAATAGTGGGAACAGTTGAAGCCAGATTGTAGCAGGACAAGATTAATTCTGTTGAAGAAAAAGGGAGGATTTTGAAAGCTTTATTGACATTCTGCCTTCCTACTCTATTCAAAGAATTTGCCCTTTTATCTTCCAAACAGGTCATACCTTGATTTTCTGCATGACTTCCCAGTTTCAGGCTGCACAACAGCAAATCTCACTCTTCAGCTGGCTGTTCCTCCAGTAAATATGATACAGAAATACAATCCATTTCCTGCTGAGTGGACAAAATTAAAAAAAAAAAAAATCTGATGTCAACACCTCAAAATTATGGAAAACATTCAGGCATCATGATCTTAAAAACTGAGATATAATATAGCTCTCTCTATAATATGTAAATGTGCACATGCATTCATACATAAAAAATAATAAACTTTGTGGTTTTTTTTATAAAACCACACTTCTTGAACTGCAAATAACAACAAAGGGCCATATCCCAGAACATCCTTTACTCATTTAATGCAGAATTGAGATGATTTTAATACTTTGCTTTATTGTGAATACCAGACAACCTTATATTATTACTTTAAAAAAATATTTTAATAGGTTAATTTAGAAATAATTTAGTATGAATTTAGAAAAATTGACTAACAATTGATAAGTGTATAAGACAAGAATACAAGTCTTATTTCTGTATCAAGGCATGTATCTTTAGTAGATCCAGCAATTCAGAAAAAAATTAAAAGAAACAAAAAAAGAATTTATTTCTGAGTCTAATCTGTTATCAGTGCTTTCATATACCACAAACTGTATCACAAACTACTTCACAAGCTGCAGTGGAGAAAGAAATAGAAAACATTGCCACAAATTTGTAGATTTTTCTATATTTGATTTAAAATGACATGAATTTCTATATATGCATTTAAAAAAATGTTAGAAGCAGAAGAATAATAAAGTCAACTGGTCTGGGACACAGAAACATAATTAATGCAATTCAGCACAGTGCATGAATACTCATTCTGTACTGATAAATCAGGCCTCCTTACTCGAACAAAACAAATGAGCTGACTTTCTGCCAAGAATTTTCTGAAGTGATTTGAAGGGGAAAGAATCTGCTCTCCACCCTGAATCATTCTGTGCCAGGGAAGATATGCAGCTGCTGTTGCTACAGTCTGGATACTATTGGCTCAGAAAGAAGTGAGCAGGAATTGCAGCTTTCATGACTGTGTTGTCAGCAGAATTGGTCCTTAGACTGTGGAAAGGACAGCATCAGTTTTGATTTATGCTTTTTTTCAAAAGAAATGTCTAGATATTTGCCAAATGAGGACAGCATGTAATAGACCTCAATTATATTTAATTCAAGGACAAGCAAGCTAGGACTTTAAACTTTTAACTCCTCAAAATCTATCTTTTTCTACAAATAATGTATTTTACATTACTCCCGTGTTAGTAAAATAGTCTTCATGTTGGTGTATATAAAAATATAAATCTATAGACCTATAAATCTATAAATATAGATATATAAAATAGAATTACAGAGTTTGCTGAGTTGGAAGGAACCCAATATAAAGGGGATATAAAGGCCATATATCATCTCCAACAAGACCTTATAGTGGAAGTTCAGATCACAGAATCACTACCAAGGGCATCATTAACTTCTTGATGGTAATGTCAACCTATAACATAGGGGAAGAAGAAAGCAGCCACTTTTCATCTTTTCCCTTTCACCTCTCAACAAGAACTTGTGTTCACACTCTTTAATGGCTAAGCCTATCCAGAGAAATTTGTTCAGTGTGGTTATGGTGACTATACCCCTTGGGATGCATCTTTAATGAGAGCTGGAGATCAGGACCAGGAACAAGTTCCTGGTGGGCTTTGAGAGCTGTGAATCTTTCCTTCCCACCTTTGCCTGAGCTGTAGCTCAGGCTTGATGTGCTTGCCATCTGCTCACAAACAGCTGGGCAGCACAGAACTGTGGATGGACCAGGCTGTGGTGTTGCAAGAACTTCCCAGGCCCAGTCCCTCCCTCCTGCATGAATTGCTGTGTTAGGCGCCTTGGCTAAGGGCTGAAGATTTATAGGATGAATCATATCAGCATGTGGTCATAAGACTTTCTCTGGACTCACAGTCAGCTGAGATTAGTAGAATCTCTTGTTCTGGTTTTGTCAATTCCAGCATGACTTTCAGGAAACACCAAAAACAATCCAGAGACAGCTGACCCGTGTTTGGATTTGCATCAGATTTATAAAGCTATTATAATGAATATAACCATAATAGTTTAAACAAGAAAAAAGATGAAATCCATTGATTTGCTGGACAGCTAGGTTGATTTACTGAGGAATGTGGAGAAATATGTAATATAAATCATGGGAAAAAATAAGTGATAAATGGCAATAATATCTACTGAGCAGTTAAAACAGTTTACGTGACACAAAACATCTTCTCAAACAAACAGAAATTCATTCAATATCTTCGAATGTCTCCCAAATGACAAAGAAAAAATAAAAATGTGATTCAAGAAATAAAAAGACAAAGCTCTCAAAGGGAATTTTTTTTTATATTTATGGCACACTCTGAGAAATATTTGACTATTAGGAATCCATATTCTACAATTATTTAAGCATTACTTAAGAAAAATGTATTCTCTGGTAGTTAATGACATGTTCTAACCTGCTACTTATAAAATGTAACAGCAAATCAGACTGACTGAAAAGGAACAGGTAGAACTTTCAAGGTCACTGATAATAGCTGTATATATTTTCTCTAATCCAGAAAAAGTACGCATTCTTATGTAATTAATATTATATTGAAAATGTATATACTCTTTTTACTTTGTGTCTCACTGCTTTCTGAAAGTTCTGCTTTGCAAACAATGCATACGTACACACACACACACACACACACACATACATATGCGTGTGTCAACTACAGAATTTTCTACTGAGTCACATATCTGCTGTAAACTGAGAGCAACCATTGGGTAAATCAATCTAGAACAATGTAAAAGTTGTTCCTTCCCAACACCTTTTTTTACCAGTGAAAATTTGAAAAACAATTTAAAAATAAATAAACAAATTCATTGAGGCCAAATAAAGCAAACCCTTTATGCATTTTCAACTAAACTGATTTAAACCATTTTCACCATAGCACACAGCACAAGAGGCAAATGAGAGCACCCAAATAATTACAAGCCTATTGGACCTATGAATTTAAGGTCATAAAAATTCTTTATACCTACAATGACGCTTCAGCCAAGTTCAATTGAACCCCATAAAAGAGTTGCTTGCAACCCCTGACTATTAGCCAAAAAACCCAAGCAAACTTGAAAATGGTAGAATTTGAGGACAAATGCTGTCCCTAATCTGCACAAACCAAGAAACATAAAAATGGAGGTCACATATTCTCTGCCCTCAGTAGGGAAATAAAAAAATTCAAAAGGTTGAAATCATGCTTTTAAAAATCTTTCCCGTCAACCAGACCTTTGCCAGAAATGGCTTCATAAAGTGTATTTATTTATTTATTTATTTATGTATTTATTTATTTTTATATTTTACCAAAAGACAGGATGGAACCATCATAACTGTTACAAAACCACAACCTGACTATTTTGTCTATCATATGTTACATGAAGGGGGAGTAGTAACACTCTAACACTTTTGGAAATGTGGAGAAGCCAAGGAAGCCAAAATAAAACCAAAATAAAAGAGATTAAGTTTATTTATAGCAAATATTAGGAATCGCATGGTTGTACAAAAACCACAAATTCTAAATTAGTCTAAACAATATGTTGTAAAACATATAAAATATATATGAAATTGTTCTATGTCTCAAAAAACAAAAAAAAAAAAAAAATAAAGGACTTAACAGAAGCATATAACGACATGCAGCAAAAGCTACTTTAGGTAATAGTCCTATGGGAATAAATGACAATGCTCCAATTGAATTCAGTGGGAGCAAAGTTAGAGCCTCCAGGTGAGTAAATGGCTTTATGGTTTATATGAAAAACCTGACTCTGTCCTTCAAACTGCTTAGTGTAGCAGTGTCCTGCAGCAGCCAGGATGCTGTGACAAATATTGTGCCACGTAGTAACCAGCATGGTCACTGTGCCCAGCACAGGTCACAGCAGACTGAGCAGCTGACTAAAAAGGATGACATTTTCTTAGAACCCTTAGATGAATTCATGTTGATGACTCCTCATTGGCAGGAGACAATAGCTGAGAAGTTTTGCAAACATTATTATCAACACTTGCCTTTCTGGTGTCTACAATAGAGTGCTTCTGAGTGGGTGCACTTCAGATCCAGAGGTTTGATCATCTGACTAATTAAACAGACCTATTTAATTTACTTTATCGGATCCAGCTGCATGTACACTCCTCATTTTGCTCAAATAAACATGCAGAAACCAAATAGGGAAAGCCACTGAAGCCAGGGAAAGCTGCTGCTTTTAAAGTGCTACTAAAAGTGACTGCCTAAAATAATGCCATGACTTCCATATGAAAGTCTTATTTCTGTCATTCCAAAGAAAAGAGTCTGTCATTTAAAGGTATGAGTTTCAATATTTTTCTCTTAAAACCAGTAGTAACAGTTTACAACCTCCACTACCACAGCAAGGCTGTCACTCTGAATGTCAGCATAGCACTGTAACTTTTTTCTTTTACAGTTTTTAGATCAGTCCTTGCTATTTAATCATGATAAATGATACAGTTTGTAATTTCATCTCTCAGGATTTGCCCTTACCAAAGCACAAGCCAAGTCTTGCACTAGAACAAACCCTTGCCAAAAGTATTAACTCACAAATCAAAATGCCAGCCTTTCCAATCAGTCCTACTCATTCTAACATCACGTGCCCTACATGCTATTTTATCTAAGTGTCTTGCAAATGAAGTGTTTCATTGCACAAGGCTTTGAGAAATGTGGGCCAGACCTTGAACAAACATAACATCTAGATGTCCAGTCTTATTATTGAAGTGGGCAGTGCCATATTTCTTGGAATTAATTATAAAAAATAAAAGTTACTAAAACAGATCCTAGTCATTTATTAAAAAAACTCCACAGTTCACATACTATAAACTCTACAGCCTTGAACTCTCTTATAGATTTGAGACCTGGCAGGAAAAACAGGAACAGGAAAAACAGAAACAGTGAACAGGAAATCAAGAAACTAGAAAGTTCTTTCTTATCCTTTTTGTTTAGGATGTGAGTTGTTGTATTTCATATCCACTGAAGTACTTTATGGATGACATATGCATTTTTAGGGGTGGGATATTTATATGTCTGCTAACTTCTTAAGGACTGAATATACAATTAACCTCAGAAGCTCCTTTAGAATTCCTCAGGACTTTCAACTCCAAAAGAAAATCACTGCTATGAGAAATTCCATATTGTTCTTAAATATCACCCAAAGAATGGAATCAGACATTATTTGTTCCTACAGGGGACTTACACAGCACCTAGCAATCTATATTTCATCACCTAGCAATCTATATTTCTATGGCTGTACAGGCAGCAAATTAGCATTTTATAGAAAATAACAGACTGCTATTTTTTAATGGCAGCTCAGAACAATGCAGCTGCCTCATTTTTCAGTGTGAAATACACAGATCTGGTTTAATATTCCAAAGTATTTTTGAGCAAAACCCCTGTTGCAGAAGAGTTTACTGCAATTGTAACTATGGCTATACGCCCTGAAAAGGGTGGGAACAGGAATTTAAAATGGTGACAGCAACCACAAAGGTACAGGATCGATACATGTACAAACTTAATCAGCATTACCTTAATCATGGTTAGATTAGCTTTAGTTGGCTGTTGCTTGTTTTCAAATGTTGATATTGATAATATGGGGAATGAACCATCTGAGCAGAATGATAGAGGACAAAGTTGACCCAGATCTCTGCCTTCTTTCAGGTTTAAGCTATTGCAAGATTTTTTCTTCTACTTAGCTTTGAGCTCTTAGGGAATAAAAGTTATAATCCAGTTCCTAATAAACAATGAACCTCTGAAATGCTGCAGAAAAAACTTATTTACCAAACAATACTCACTTGTATTCAAATGAAGTGATAACAATTGGAATGTAGACACTTTCAAATATGTTCTACTCCTCTATTTCACTTAAAAATAGTTGAGATAAGTAAGAAATAGTTCAGATAAGTAAGTACAAGTACGTAGGTGTGTTTTAATTGGTGTTGCAATGCCTATAGGTCATAACCAAGATAATGAGTCGCTTCACCGACTATCAGAGCACACAGACTAAGAGCTAAAAACTGTCAGGTACACTTCACAGGGTGCCAATACATTAATCAGTACTGTGTGGACAGCTTAAGCAAATCAAAATGTATCCCGCACTCAACTGAGCAAAGAGATACATTGCTGATCAACAGCAAAAGCTAAGCTCAGAGCCCAGCTACTATACTTCTGAGAAGCATAAGTGGGCTATCCAATTCTGGAACAGAAGGCTGCTCCTAGGTGTAAATGCCAACAACTACATTAACTTATCAATTAAATACCTCAGCAGGGAGATCTTAGGATTGGTCTGTGCTGCCAGAGCCACTTCTTTATCTATAGCCAACAGTGAACAAGCTGAAATAGTTTTGGCTGTCTGATGAAAAACCCAAGCTCAGTGAAATGTCCTAACCAGCATAATTCAGAGGCATGAACTTGCAAGTCTTAGATATTGGAAACCAGATGCAAGTGAGCCCTGAAACCAATGCAGTTTAGGTCTCTAGAATTTTTGCAAATGTACACAGTGACTCTGCATGACAGGAAACAACTTGAAGTTGCACCAGTTCCTGCTTTTAAGTGAGTTTAAGCAACTTATTCACTAATTTGTTCAGACTGAGACAATACTAGGCAAAAGGCAGAAATCCTGCAAGCCAATTGGAGAATTTTAAAGTGAAATGACAGGTGAGTTTGGATATTTTGAAGAGTCAGAGGCAGAACAAAGCTTGTTTGGAGCAATTTTAGATTCACATGCTGCAAGCATGACAGAGTTATGTTTTCAGTGCCGAAGTCCTAATTGGTTTAAGACCTATAAACAAAACAGAGTGGAAAAATATTAACACATTAGTGCTGGTGGATCAAAGAACAGAGACATTTCCCAAGGCCACTTCAGAAAGAGAAGAACTGAGTGCACATTTCTCAAGCCTTGCCTCAGCATTTCCACCATGCGGTTCTTTTTAAAAGACTTATTTCCCAACAAACCTTACCAATAATGCATAGTCCAACCCCCCCACTGAGTGTAGATCAAATTATCATCAAAGATAACTACCCTGAAAGGTAGTTCTTTTGTTGTGCTCAACTACCTAAACAAGCTGAGCCTCTCCTTGTAGATCACGTTTTCTAGATGTCTGATAAAATCAGTTTGTTTGCTCTGGACTCTTTCCAATTAGTACATATCTTCTGAAGTGCACCAATTAAGATTAGTTTTGGGCATACCACCAGGCACATTAATGAGAATGATGATTACTAAAAACTCTCTCAAAACATTTCAGTTTGTGTACTTACAATGTATACAAATAAGCAGAAGGAAAAATAAATAAAATCTTTTGGAACTTTAATTCTCCCTAAAGAGTTCTGTCACCTACTCAAGGATGCTGGTAAACAAGGTCAGATCATTACTCAGACAGTATCTGAAGTTACAGAAAGAACAAATAACTGACATTTTTGGCAAAGTCCCACAGCAACCAGAATGGGGACAATGATCTAATTCCACTGAAAGAAAAACTGTTAGACAGTCTGTCTCTACAAAATTAGAAATTCAGAAACAGATTCAGACTGATACCAAAACCTGTCATAAACCTGAAAAATTAAAATTACCTAATTCAATGGTACTGTGACACCAATTCTTAAGTGTCTAACTTTATAGCAGTAGTGCTTGAAGACAATACTGTATTTGTCTCAAGTAAAGGGGCTGATTTTGAGTAAAAAAAAAAAAGAAGCTATTTTTCAGGAGGAATCTGCTACCATATACAAGGGTAATGCTAGCTGCAATAGGATGATTTTTACAAGATAAGGAGTAGTGCAGACCAAGTCATATTTTGTCCAAGTGTGCTTGGGTGCAGTTTGTCCTTGGCTAAGAAAAATGATGCTCACACTCAGACCAATAACTCTCTATCTCTAACACAGTAGTTTACGAATACTAACATAACTAATATAAAAATTCAGGAAAAAAATTATCTATCAGTTCCCTGTTAATAGAACCCACCAATTTTATTCAAGTTTTGACAGTTTGAAATGGTAAGGTATACATATTGATAGGTTACATGGTTACATATTTGCATATTTACATAGTTATATATTTACATATTTACAGTGCAGGATACAGTTGCACTTATGCACAGTCAGGCACAGTCTTCTATTGTTAAGGTGAAAAAATACTCAACAGAGAAGGGATCATATTTCAGAAACAAGGCAAGACATCAGTAACATTATAGCTAAGCTGGAAAATACCTTGCTCTGTGGCAAATACAATTTTCTGTCAAGATGAAACTTGTGAAGCAAAAGCCAAAACACTATTTGTCTTCTTAAATCAATAGCAAAGACTGTTTACCTCCTCCCTAAAAAAGATATTCAGATATCAGCCGACACAAAGATGAGTTATCGTTATCAATAAGAAGAAATACATTTGGGTTGTTTTTTGCCACACTAATACAGTAATGTGTTCCCACTTTCTTTCAGGCTTCAAGCCACATGAAGTTAATTAATGACCTGTTTCCAAGCCGTAAGTGGAAACAATGGAAAATTAAATTTATCCTAATTTGGGCCCTTTCTGTCTCAAAGAGAGCACTGGGTAGAAGAAGCTTAGAAATGTATGCAACTCATGGAAGATATAATACTTGATGTATTTCAACTTAATTAATCTTTCTGGCTTTGAAAGTCTTGATGGCTTTTGAAAGACAGATGCTCAGGAATTATACTACCTTATCAGAGAGAACTGTATTAGTAAGAAAAAGCACTCTGGCAAAAGCACAGAAAGAAAAAAAATGGAATAAACTAATTTTGGGTTAAAAGAGTAATTAAAAAAAAACCCAAGACACCATCACTGCAAATCTTGGTATTTACATATAGAAGTCTTCGTAAAATTGTCAACATTTTATGCCACCAAGTGGATTGCACACATCAGAGAAACTGCAACCAGTCAGTTTACTGGTCAGGTTTAAGCCAGTTCTTTTCTTCAATATGTGAAGGACTGAACTAAGTGGAAAAAAGTCCCTACACACTGACTTTGCCTGATCCACTTTACACTTGTACTACAGTCTCCTAAGAGTGATTTTCAGAAGTTAGTGGTTTGTTTTGCTTTGTTTTGTTTTGCTTTCTTTTGCTTTTAATCATGAGAGAAAAACAACAAGAAGAAGAACAACAATTTGTTCTTGAATTTTATATGGCAGATTTTGCATTAAACCACACAGAAAAACAATGTATTAAACTCAAGTAGACATTTTAGGCCAGCAGTACAGAAAAACAGACCTTTCACAATCAAAGTACTGACAATGCTAAAGGCCAGAAGGGATTTTAATAACTGACCATCATGGGACAAAGACCCAATTCCACTATCTAATTATGAAAAAAATTAAGCTTCTTCACAAAGATCATTTGACTTGAGTCTTCCGATTGAAGCCTGTCCAGCTTTTTCAGTTATGTTTGTTGCAATTAAAAAAAAAATCACATTTGCTGCAATTCAATTTTGTTACCAATTATTTATGTGCATGTATTTCAGTATATTAAAAATGACAGTGAAACTTTAGAATCCATATATATCTACACAGTTATAAAATTTATGCTAGAACTGTATGTTCAAGTTTTCCTTTTGGAAAGAAAATGCCTTCTCATACCCATTAGAATGTAATTCAGATTGACTGAAAATGCAATTACAAGTTCTTAGTTGTTGTCCAAGTCTTGTGTTTGCTGTTTGGCCACTGTCAGTGCAGCAGGCACAGCTGCTGAAAAATAAAAGCAATACCTTGGAAACAGCAAAGGCTAAGTATGTGGATCACTCTTACACATAACATTTTAGGAAAAAAATCCAACTCTGTTCCTACCTAGAGGGTAATGTAATGGAACAAGGATACATTTCCATATTTTTTCAGAAAGCTCAAACTGTTGTTTGCTATACGTGATCTATTTCAGAATAATTTCTGAATTATCTCTGCCTCAGAAGGGGTATTATTTTGCAGAAATATACACACTTTCTTCAGCTTTTTTTACCATTTCTCTTTCAAATAGGTCTGATCTCAAACCTTCAGGAGTGTATAAAATGACTCAGATTCAAGGTGACTTACCATTAAAAAAATTACGCATCCAAAATCATTTGAGTTCTCACTTTGTTACAACATTAATATTTTATCCCTCCCATTTCATTGAGTTCCACTTTTGTTAGCTTCTATTAATTAATCTTCTTTGCATTTTCTTTCATAAAATAAATAAGAAAATAAACTAGTATAACAAGAAAAATCAACAAAATTGTTCTGTAACTTTCCTAAATATGGCAAGACTAGCATGCTCCTTAACAAAGTTAGTGTGCTACATCGTGGGAAAGAGGAGAGAAAATAAAAGACTTATATTTGAGAAAGGAAAGTTAACTCTTTCCTCCTAAACCTTGTTTTTATTCATAATAAAATCTTTGTCATTAGGGAACTTGCTAACTCACATTTTTTATATTATTATAAATATTCAGAACAAGTTAAAATGTTTTAGAACTTTCAAATAAACTGTTATTTTGCCTAAAGTAAGTATCCAGAAACTTCAGTCGATACTGCTGAAAATCCATTTTTTTAATATTGTGCTGATTTAAATAGAATAACCAACTGTGTGAAAAGAACTACACCAGTCAATATACCTTTTTCCCCTAGTAATTTTTTTTTAAACAGGGATGAATATAAGTCATGTTTTTTGGGTTCCAAACCTTTTTCTTTGTAGGCAACACACCTGAAAAAAAACTATACTGGTGCATATTTCATTGTTGTATGTTGCATATTGTTTCTCCCTCAGGAATAGCTAGAATTGTCAGCAGGAATAATAATGACAATGATAACAGTAATGGTTTTAATGATTCAAATTTATAATACATTAATATTCTGATTCTGTAATTTTAAAAAATCCATCGTCCATCACCTTTCTCCTTTCAACCCTGCTTTCATTTCTCTCTCACCTACAATCCACTGAAGGTAAGAAAACTGGCACACAGTACTATTTTATGAAAATAGGAACCATCCCAGAGGCCATATTCATAAAGGAGATGTTTTGTGCACAGTCAGTTCTGTAATTCATCAGTACTTGGTAGAAAGACAAAGGAGAGTCCTACAGTTCACACACAGAGATCTGCAAGATAAGACTCACCCTTTAAAAACACAACTGATCTATTGGAACATATCTCTCACATATATCTTCCACATACCTTTGCCTGTAGGAATCTCTGCACGTGGAAATTCAGAACTAAGCCTCTTCTTCAAGGTCTTACATCAGACAGAGAAATAACTATGAAAATCCCTGTGTTTTCTAAACTAAAATTCATGGGCTTTTACTCATGGCAGAATCTCATTTCCCTCTGCAATACCTCAAACAGCTGAACAGGAAATACAGACATCGACTTAGTTGCATTACATGTGATATTGCCAATATTTTAGTGACCATGTCACAAACTGGTCCACCAAAGCAACAGATACCATCTAATTGAAGTCAGAAGGCCAAAAAGAGCACAAAAGCAGCTCTACTTCAAACACATCTTTTGTCACTCCATCAGATTTGTGCTAAAAATTTTACGTGTTAAGCTGAATGTGCAGGATGTAGAAGAAAAAAAGCAATGCATTTTTAAAGGCTTTTAAAGAGCAGCAGTACACTGATTTCTACAGTAAACATTGAAATGTTCTGTATTAATATTTAATTGGTTAAAACTCTCCTGTATAAGTCATAAGGAAAATGAAGTTTTAAAACCAAAAATTTAAAAATATTATTACTCCCACCTATGCCTAGAAGATTTTAAATAGCAGATTACATTTACATAAGTATAAATTTTATATTTCATTTTAAAACATACAACATGCACAAATTGCTAGTGAAATTTTAAGAATGATCTGGGGACAATGTGTCGCAGCTGCATTAAAAGAGAATAATAAGGAAATCAAAAGTGGCAAAGTTAAACATTTCCTAGTTTATTTCCATTATCAGTTTAAACAGTCATGGAAGGAATGGTTTACCAAGATTGCCATGTGCTACCAAGGAGGTGCATTGTCCTAAAACTGAAATGCATTTAACTGCTTTAAACACTGGGATTACTCATAAAGAAATAAACAGTACTGTGCTGTTTCTTTATGAGTAATCCCAGTGTTTAATGCAGTTACCCGGCAAAAAAAGGACATTCCCAAGCTGTTAAAATACATGCATGAATTTATATTTTATTACTAGTATACATACAATACTGTGGCCTAATTGTTATGTCCAGCTGAGAAAAAGAAGAGGGGATTTTCAGAGACAAAAAAAGTTCTAGGGCTTGAGAAACAAAAAAAGCCTGCAGGTAAGAATCCAAGAAAGATCAGAAAGGCAGGTCAGGAGAAAGACGAGGTTCAAGATCTTTGGTTTTCCTTAGAATAAAAGAAAGCCATGGCAAGAGTTCTGCACAGAAGTTCAAAAAGCACACAGTCTATATTAAAGGAAGAGAGAACTCTCAGCTCTTAAATAAGCATGAACACTATACAAACCATTGCAATGTTAAGAAAAAGACTATATGGCTAAGTCTCAAAAATACAAATTTGAAGATTTCAATTTTTTAGTTTTTCTGATTAATGCTCAGAGAAGGTTCAACAAAAGACAAAAACAATATGCAGCTCAAACTGATGGCTGACTGGCTCACTTAGGCCATGCTCTGACAAAGGACATAGACAAATTACATTCCTTGATCATTTTCAGTTATGCAACCTAAATAGGGCAATAAAGGAAAAAGGACATAGGGTTTCTTACAACAACCAAAACATTGATTCTCTGACCGGGATCTCTAGATCACTACATTTCTCAACCTTTTCAACTGAAGGAGCACTTAACCTCTGGAAGCAAAACAAATTCAAAAGCCATCCTGTGCTTACTGTGCCAAAGTAGTCACAATGGCCTTCTTTTAGAGACAAGTAAAAATAAAGGTAAAAAAATTAACCCGATTTTCATTCTTCTCTTCCCTTCTGCTTATATATATATTTGAGAAAACATGGCTGTGCAGGAATGTCTGGTTTTGACTTGCTTTTTGAGCTCCCTTTTGATTTTTATTGACCATCAATTACCCACAGACTATGGGCTGCATAGCATTGCTTTAGGTAGTGCTGCAATTAAATCACATCACCCAGCGAGCACTGGAACTAATGAAGCTTAGTCTCTTAAAGATTTGTTTTTCATGGTTGATTGACTTTGGTGCCTAAGAATGCAAACTCCAGCTGAAGCCTTCTCTTATGGTAGGCATTTATAAGGGCTGGCTGGTTTATTGTTTACTCTCTCCCTACTCCCCATTCTCCAGTGGTTAATAGTGTGCAATTTAATGATGTAGCTTTTCCTTTGTCTGCAGGCCTTCCAGGGAACATTTACAGAAGCTTTCTACTATAGTTTGCCACCGATTTTCTCAAGGAAAAAGAATTTATCAGATTTACTAGACATGTTTGAAGTTGGCCTGTGAACTCAACAAAGTTATTATGGAGATTCAAGGGTAATTGCACAGACTTGGTAAACATGGATCTTCCTTCCATACGAATTGAGGATAAAATAACTTGCCATACTCTGATTTTTTTTTCCAAAACTCATTGAAAATTTATTGGTGAGAAAAAATACAAAATATTGCCACTGGAATATGAACAGAATAAACCAAACTATCTGCCTTCCCTTATTTAAATGCCCTCCCCACAACTCATGCCGTCCAAACAACCCTATTCTCTTCCATTCTCCACCTCAAGGTGAGCTGCTGTGCTCCCACACTCTTCTGTGACTTACCACTTCCACTGGGACTTGAGTCCTTTATTCTCCATTACCTATCTCTGTACTCATCTCAGGCACCTAAGCCACATTCAGCTTACTCAACATTTGCGCTCAACCTCAGCCCCGCTTCCAAACCAGGAGGGCAGACAAATTCCAAAAAAGTAACCCAGTACAGAACAAGAGACTTCCATCAGTGGCTCAACATTTATCCACTACAATGAGAAAACAGTACTTGATTAAAATATATTTCTATTTTAGCTGTCTTTCAAATACATTACAATATGTTGACATAAAATCTAAGGTTTCCGATTTAGAGAAGACCATGCAGCACCAGACTTAAAGGAAATTACAACACAATCTCATTAGAATATAAAATGAGATGTATTGGTTTGTAAATTTCCCCCCCATACCCCCAAAATAAATCTAACTCTCTGTGCTGCTAAGAGTTAGCACAGAAACAACAACCCTTTGACAAGTTGTTTTCATAGTTTTTTAGGATTTGGCACATAAACCTCTAGACTTACAAGAAAAAAGCAATAAACTGATTGCTGATTCACTGATGTCTCAATGACGATAAATAGATCTGAAAAGCTGACAGCATCAATGTATTGAAATAACTCTATAAGTGAACACATTTTGGAAGACATTTGTACACAAAAAACCCCCATTTTTTTTGGAACTGTAGATGAAAATCAATGAGTTTTAACCCCTCAATAACTAATCAATTCCTTAAAAAATTAAAACTTTTGAATTAACAATTTTTGGTATTGGAAAAAGGTGTAGGGAGAAGAATCTCTTTTTAGTTCCAAATTCGTAGACAAAGAAACTAACATTGTCTAAATCCAGAGGCAAGCAATTTTATTGATTTATACTAACTGGAGTCAAGTCTTTGCAATTTTTCATTTTAATTTCTCCACAATACTGCTTTAAAGACCTACTCAGTTTAATGCAATCAGACACCAAGCTGTTGTGAGGAATCAAGTTAAATTAAGTGTACCCAAGGTGATTACTGTTACGTGTTATTTACACTACTACATATACAAAACCCTTATATTACAAACTTGAACATGATTGTGCCAAATATTGCACACATAATAGCAGAATCCATATCTCACACCTTAAATGAGAAAAAACATATGCATACTTCTGACAGATTGAAGGAAATAAATAAATAGGACTAAATAATTGGATGGTGCAGTAACCAAGTTCCTTAACCATTGTGAAACTGGAGACTTTTAATTATATACAGTAAAAAGTGACTAAAGTAGGATTCTACTCTAAGTGCAACATCAAAAAAACCACATAACAACATAAGGACAAACCCTTATCCCTTACTTACCATATAAATAAGATATTTTGTAAGGACAATACATGTTTAAGGTATAATATTACAGACAAAAGCATGTATATAAGTCAAACATACACATAAATATAGTCATTCTGCTTTTCGAACATAACACCCATGGAATCTGGGAGAGCAACATGAGAAGACTCTGACCGAATGCCAAAAGTGCAGACATTCAGTTGTTATAGGGAGTGTTTATTGTCCTGGAACAGGAGCCAATATTGTGCATTGAAAAACCATTGATTAAAATGTCTGAACACTGTTGGGAAGCAGGACCAGAAACTAAAACTTCCCAGCTGCTCTAGCTCATGCTTCCTAGCTGCTGAGTTGTCCAGCATTACCCTGCTGCACTACTTCAGTGTGCCTCTGCAAAGCTCCATAAAGCTGGCACAGGAAGGATAATCCTGGTCCCAAATGAGACAGCACTAATTGGTCACAGCCTGACTTGAAAAGAGAGATTGGTTTGAGTTTAGGAGGGCACAGAACACAGATTGTTTTAGGTTCGGAGTTCTCCAGCCATGACACTCTAATGCCTGGTGATCACTGCTACCATGTTTCTCCCTGCTTCTGTCCTCACTGTAACTTCTGTACTCTGTATTGATTTCAGATCTTTTCTGTACTGGATACACCTTTAACCACACTTCCCTGATTCACCCTTCCACGGATCTTAGGTGACATATTACCCACAACCTGGACTCCAAACAAATTAGGCATAAGCCAAGTAGTATTCTTTTTACTGCAATGAAGACATCAGATGCTTGTTGCCAGTGCATACAGACACCGAGTACATCCACTGGCAGACTTGGGTGACTACATCTATAGGGTTTTGTGGCTTGTGCTCTTGAAGGTAAAATTTATGTTTTATCTAAACCACAACTCAGGTGCCTAAATGCTTTTTTGAATATGGTCCAAAGAAACTTGTCCAAAATTTTTCTTACTCTGCATGAGTTTTGTAATAATAAATTTCCGTGTAAAAAACAACAACAACAACAAAAAAAAAAAAAAAAAAAAAAAAAAAAAAAAAAAACAAAACAAAAACAAAAACAAAACAAAACAAAACAAAAAAACAACAACAATAACCGAGGACATTTTCCCTCTACTCTCATTAGATACATTCTCCCCCTCCCCACATTTGGAATTAGGGCTGAACAAGCAATCAACATAACCATTTGCATTTAAGACTTGTATTACAAAACTTTGCTCATTTCAAACAGAAACCACACTGACTAGTTTTGTGTGCCTTTGCTCAGGTGAAATCAGCTTTCATTGGAGTCCATTAATGACAGAAATATTTGGTTTCAGCCTCATGTTTTACTGCTACATTACTGTTAAGGAAGTTGGAACATTACACTTCACTTACACTTTTCTACAGAAGTTTTTAAATTATTCTGCAACATTCAGGGATTTTAGTTTAACACAAAGCTTTTGTAAAATGTTATAGAAATCAAAGACAAACAGAAATGCAAATAGATGGTATTGTACAGTAATTTTATGGGCTGAGAAAGCCATTAATTTGCAATTGCACTGGTTTAATGCCTATTGAGGTCTACAAGAGTTCTCCAGAAGTATAAGTTAAGCAAAACTACTGTCACTCAGACTTTCCAATTAAAGGCTAGCAGAGCCCACTGCCACTCCTGTTTGTGCAGCTACAACAGAGAAACAATCAGTGAAAAGGTAAGATATCATTCCAGCCACTGGATACACTCTAGTCTATTAAAACCTAGATATTGCAATAGCCTGTCTGAAAATCCATGCTTATCAAATGTATATCGTTCAAGTATGCCAGAGAAGATCTACTAAAATCTGAGGATAAACCCAGCATATTCTGGAGTCTGTTTTATAGAGATCTGGTCTGAATCCAAATTCTCCAAAACTCTCCTTACTTTGTAAAGAGTAAAGGAAAAAAAAAAAGTCAGAAATACACAAGGAGATGCTATTAAAATCTTTCACTAGTATCATAAATTACTATCTCAGGAACTTTGTGTATATAAGGTACTCTTATATTTATTGAAATCTTCATGCAGACCCTCTTGCAAAATTCCAACTTTCGTTGATTTGTTTTGGTAAATTTAGTGGCTTATCAAACCTTACCTGAGATTACCTGAGGTTAACTTTTCTAAAGGGATAGTGAAGGGGTTAATAAAAACTCTATATTTCACCCTACAAAGAGCAAAGCTCTAAGGTAACAAGGACACCAGACCTGCATTAATTCCTGCTAGCCTTCAGAACTGTATGATCGAGTCTGTAATCTTGTCTGGCCAGAACAAAGAAGAAAACCAACAAATAAACAAAGGTGCTTATCTGCAAAATGAAGACCACTGTATTTGCACTTTCTCAGGTATAAGTATACAGAAAACTCTGTAACTTGAATGTTGTCAACAAGTTGTCAATGCATGGCTTTTAACCATTCAGTATTTAATACTATCAGGCGACTGGAACGCGAGGCGGCTCTTCTATGAAGACAGGCTGAGAGCATAGGCATTGCTCAGCCTGGAGAACAGAAGGCTCTTGGGAGACCTTATAGTACCTTCTAGTCCTTAAAGAGGCCTACAAGAAAACCAGAGAGGGACTTTTTACCAAGTAGATGTAGAGACAGGACAATAGGGAATAGCTTTAAGCTGAAGGATGATAGGTTTAGATTAGACATTAGGAAGAAATTCTTTACTGTGAGGGTGGTGAGACACTGGAACACGTTGCCTAGAGAAGTTGTGGATGCCCCATCCCTGGAAGTGTTCAAGCACAGGTTGGATGGGGCTCTGAGTAAAACCTGGTCTAGTGGAAGGTGTCCCTGCTCATAGCAGGGACGGTGGGGAACTGGATGAACTTAAAAGGGCTTTTCAATCTAAACCATTCTATGATTCTATGTTTCCATTACCTAGTATTCTAAAAGTAGTCAGAAATATTGAAGAAATTTTTAAGACATTTAAAACCAAACTTGTGGCATTAACAAACTTGCGACATTTTGCATTCATTAGGGTATCAAATGTCTTTTAAGATGGAATGTCACTTGGAATGTCACTGCTCCCCAGAGTGAGATAAATGTATGACAAAATTTGTTTTGAAACAGGGAGGAGGGAAGCCAGAGAAGCCCATAACTTGTCTACAGAGTATTAAGTAACTACACACTTTTCATACTTCATAAGGCAAGAAAGAAGAACTTCGAAATTTTACACATATACTAAGAAGTAATGCTCATACTTTCTATGAAGTATCAGCATCACATTACTGAGATTAGTAACAAGCAAAGTTTTATAGAAGAGAAATTACTATCTTCTCCAAAGACCAGAGATAGAATGTTGCCATGTACACCTTCACCCACCCTTTGCAGCTGGGAATATAATGCTACATCCACTTCAATTAGATTGCTTTACACTAGAAAAACAAGCAGCCAGTAAAGTGAGATGGAGTTTATTACCACACTCTGGAAGTGCTACCAAAATATTGTAAAAGTGGTTCCTTGTAGTAAGCAAGTTCCTCATTTTGGACAATCTCAGAACTAAAGAGGGACTCTAGTTTTCTTTAAATGTAAGTTCTAATTGTTGCAGAGAAAATAATACATGCTGAATTCTGTAAATCAGATGGATTGACTTGGTTATCTTGCAATTGGCAACTAGGTTGCTAACTGCATACAGCTCATCTTACTGCCCATGCCAGATTTTGTGAGGGTAGAGCCCATATATTCTGTTACATTTGCTGTGTACAGAAGCTCAAACCATCAGTTTTCAGTCACTTGCATTACCAGTCAAGAGAAGGACCAGTATTTTTTATTTTAGAATACTCTTAGATACTTTTAAAGCCGAACTGTAAATACTGTATCCTTTGCAAACTCTGTTTGGAAATCTTGTTTTCCTGTGGATTTGCTAAGAAGAATGAATAGGTTGGAAAGTAGTACTTTTGAGAGCGTTCCTTTTATTTCCTGAAAGAATTTACATGCCCAAATCAGATTGCTGGCCCCCATGTTGTTTTTTAAGAATAATGAAAATACCAGACGTTGCTGAAAGTTGCTTCAGGGTCTCATACTGTAAGCTTTTGTTCCTTTCAATTAACAGTAGTGCTGGACTTTCTGGGAGAACCACTCAAAGGCCTTGTTTATGCCCGAAAGTTCGTGCTATCACTGCCTCCACAGCGTTATGTTGTACGGTACGAAGACAAAGCTTCATTAGACTTCAATGTAAGACACAACTTCAGCTCCACATACTTGTGCATATAACTACTTTTGGGTTTGTAAATCCGCAGGGGAGGCCTGTGTCTCCTGCCGGGGAAAGCCAGCCCCGCGCCCACGCCGGGGCTGTCGGAGGTGCCGCCGGGCGGGCGGTGTCTCGCCCCGCAGCGGGGCTGCTCTGCGCCGCTGCCGAGGGCTGCGCGGAGCTGCTCTCCCTTGCCTACATCCGTCCGCCCCAGAACGGGAAGGGCTGCGTTACTCAGAGAAGGAGAAGAGGTTCCGCGGTGGAGGACGGGGACCGGCCAGCGGCATCGCGCCGCTCCTGTCACGGCGGCGGCAGAGGCTCCCGGCGGCGCGCAGCAGCCCGCCCTGCCGGCACGGCCGGGCAGGGAGGGCGGGAGGCGGTGGAGGAGACACCCCTCGCCTTTATCGCTCGCACCGCACCGGGGTGTGCTGGCTCTCAGCGCCGCAGAGGAGCCTTGCCGGGGGACAGCGACTTGCAGGAGCCCTCTTTATCCTGCCCCAGCAGGCTCTGTCCCGCGGACCGTGCCCCTGGGCTGCAGCCCGGCCCCGCCTCCCCCGAAGTCGATTCCGTGCTCTCGGCTCTTCTCCCCGCCGCGGCGCCCAACTTGGTTCAGCCCGGGGCAGGCGCTAGGAATAAGCCCTGTCCCCTTTGAAGAGCCTCGGTTCAGGCTCGCCTCTTCCCTCCCACCGCCGCTGCGCACTGCTCGGTCCCGACTGGGCCCTCCCGCCGGGGCGGCTCCAGCGGCTCCGGCTCCAGCTCCACAAGTTCCTGCTGCCCGTGCCCCGGGCGCGCGCACGAGGCTGGCCCGGCCGTCGGGGGCGCCCGGCGGGAGCAGCGGGAGCGGTGCCGGGAGGGGCGGGAGGAGGGCTGTTGTGCGGGAGCCGCCGATGCCGCTGTGAGATGGCATCATTCTGCGCGGCGGCGGCGGCGGAGCGCGGCGCGGAGGGGTGAGGAGCCGCCGCGGCGGCGAGGAAGCGAAGAAGAAGAAGAAGAAGAGAAAGGTGGGAGGAAGGAGAAGGAGGCGGCAGCAGCTGTGAGGCTGCGAGCCACGGTAAGGGCACAAAACAGGCTGTGCCGCAGCCGCTTTGGTTTGCGGTCTGGCCCGGCAGAAGCACGGCTGCCGTCCTCGCCGCCGCTCGGCCGTGGGCAGCCGGCGGGGTGGGCGCCGGACGGGTGCGATCTGCCCCTGTCACCGAGGGGCGGGGAAGAGGGGAATGGGCGTGGGGGCTAAAATGGCGAAGGGAGCCGTAGTGAGGTCTCGGTCTCTCTTTTCCGGCGCTTCTACTCGTCGCGCCCCTCGGGCTCTACTGGCGGGGGGCGGTGGCTGTTGCTTCTCCCCTCTCGATGCCCCACATGTTGTTCGGAGAATTGCTGCTTCCCTGCCGTCTCCCACTCTGGCTCGCGTCTGGACAGGGCTGAGGGCCTCTGGGCCCGCACCTGGCGAGGGGAGGGAGGGTCGGGGCTATGGTGAGCCTGTGTTTCTGTGGGGCCGGGGGAGAGGGAGGGGGAGTGTCGCCGGTGTCCGGTGTCAGGCGAATAACCTTGTTTATTCCTGTCTACGGCCTTTGCGAGGGTGACTGCGGGCTGAGTCGTGACCTGTGTCAACGCTGAGTGGATTGCGAGAGGCTTTAGTGGCTAGGAGTCAGTGAGGCAGCTCCACGGCCAGCTCTGGCTTGCTTATGTGCGGGCTGAAAGCAGAGGAGAAGGATATTGTTAGGTTTATGTTCACCTTCCTTTGGTGAAGCCGGGGAGGGAGGAGGTGAGGAGCCGTGTCCCCTCCTCGCTGCGCTGCTGTCGCCCCTCACGGTGCCAGGCGCAGGGAACACGAGGTGTTCTCGGTCAGCGCTCAGGTTATAGGTGTCTGCTCGTCTCTCGGGGTCCCTGTGATGGGTGTTTGCCTGAGCAGACTGTGTGAATTGAAGACCTCAAAAGGCCTGTTTGTGTCGTTTATCTTTGTTTATGTTGTTGCAAAATGTTACAACTCGGTGTGTTTATTTACTTGATTTTATTTGTAGTTGTCTTATTTTTGGAATGATACCAATTCTCATCCCAGTTTAACTAGGATGATCTAGCTCTGCTTCCAGATCTATAAATGTTTAAACTATACATCAAAGAGAGAAAAGGCCTTAACACCATCTAATCATTTTAATGGGAGCTCTTCGATGTTTGGATGAAACTGTAAAAAAAGGTTGCATTTTCACAGGGCAGCTGTATCTTACACAAAGTAATCAGGATGCTGTGCACTGAAAAAAACTCAGGTTATGCAAGTTTAATAATACTGGTTTACTATGAGATGCATTCACTGACTGCAGGTAGCTGGGTTATATATGGTCATACCTGTAAAAGACAGTATGATCTTCATAGTAATAAGTCTACTCTTAAAATTGGTGTACTGGTTTAATCTCTGCAATATAGAAACAAAGGGACTGATATTGGCTGTGATAATGCTTTACTAACTTTAACTGGTTGTATATTTAAAAAAAAAAATTCTATACTGTCTTATCTGAGTCTGTGTTGGTCCAGGTCTAAACTGAATAACTATTTCTGGTCGATTTGAATACTAATAAAGATGAAATAAATTTACTTAGAGAAGAAAATCTGAGAATTTTTTATCCTTTTGAGAAAAATTTTACAGCTGCAAAAGCACAATTTACTTGGATTCATGACAAAGATGCTTTCAAATGGGGCAACTGGAAATATTTTTGGGTGATGCTGCTTGTGAACTTGTGGGTTCAGAATCCCTTTATCACCTCTTCAGTGTGTATTTTGAGCTGTATTTTAAAGGTCTAGTCCTGTAAATGTTTCTAGCTTGAGCAGCTTGGTACTATCTGTGGACTTTCCCCAATGACACTGTAGAATAATTCCCTTAAATACAAAATTATACTTGAAAGCTTGAGAGGTTTGGGACTGATTTATTCTCTTGGTACGGGACACTTTGTTACCAAAAGAATACGGATTATTTTTGTTTATAAAATAGTTTGCGTTTATTGCTAAATATCAGTGAAAAAACCACTGTAAGTCAGCCAGTATGTATTTGTTAAAGGGTTTTTTCAATAAAGTTTAAATAATCATTTTGCCTACAAGTGCTTCTTAAATCACAGGAATACTGATGACGTTCAAAGCCAACCCCTTTTCTTGAGTCTGTGTAACCCTTGGAAGGAGAAATATCTGCTAGTTTTACTGCTTTTCATCTTCCTTTTTATTTTTCAGTATGAAGTTGGAAATTTTGATAAGTTGGAATTTCTACCCACTTCCCCGTTGTTTTTCATGAAAGAATGTGTGTGGGGAAAGAGATTCCTTCTGGGTTTTGGACAGGAAGAATCAGGAGTAAGGATCTACAACAGGGAGTTGGTATCACATTCAATTTCTTCGTACTTCTTATGCCATTAAAATATTAGACTTAAAAACTAAGGTGCCATGATTGGAAATATCATGACCTAAGCCATGTCTGTTAATTGGAAATGGCTTCTTTCTCTTTATGCACTTAGAGCAAATACTCATTGTTAGCTTAAAAAAAACCCTGCAACCTAAATCCCCCACAAAAACCCACAAGTTCATTTTAGAATTGAGTTGAGATAATGAAGTGCGAAGGCTAGGTGAGGTAATGAATGGAGTGATAACCAAAATAAGTGCTTGCTGCAAGCTGTCTTTAAGTGATTCTTGTAAGTTACTTTTTGCTGTGTTAAAAAGACTCTTCCAAAGGACTGAAAAGGAGTGAAGCTACTTATAAAAAATGTTCTTTTAGGCAAGGCTTGTACTGCACTTGCCTGCTTCTGCAAAGTGTAACATTCCCCTGAATTAAAAAAAAAAAAAAATGAAAAAACCCTTCTGTCTCTGCCAGAAAATCAGTTGCATAGTGACTCAAAATCAGAAAAGCTGCTCCAGTGTGTCTGTAATAAAGTATGTAAACTGGGGCAGGATCCCCCAGTTTCTATGGTAGTGTCATATTAGCAAAAATCCTGTTATTTTTCCTGTCCTTGCAAAACTTGAAAACCAGAACTGCTGAACTCTTCCTTTGAATTCTGAGTTATGCAATACATAGTGACACTCTTCTATATTCTTGGGTCTGTGTCCCAGTGCAAGCAGTAAGAGCTGGTTACATCCAGGTCCTTCTTTCAAAGTTTGTTGCTGTTGCATTAGTAGGCCACTTTCTGTGTCAGTGTTCATTCAGATTTACTGTAGTGTGCTGGAGTTCTCCTGTGGTTACATAATGTGGCCATAGGTAAGGATCATTGGAAATACAGAAGGTGTCACCACTGTTTTCTTGAAGAACAATAATATAGCTGGAAAGAGAACTCTCCTGTACTTATCAGCAGGAGTTGGGAGTGTCCAGAAGAGGCATTCCAAAGGCTTGTAAAAAAGAAGTCTTAAGAGTGGTGCACCTTCTTTCCCCACCCTGCCACTCTTCCCTGTAGAACACTGACATGGCACAGTTTTTGCTGAAATCTACTATGGTACCTTTAAGAGAGAGTAAGAGGCAGTTTTTGTCTTTAATTGCTTTTTGTACGTGAAAAACTCTAATTACTACTGCTTGCAATATGTATGTGCTGTGTTTGAGGACCTGCTAGTTTAATCAGAAGCGTATTTAAGTTTAGCTCTATTTTCCAAGTGTATTGTTGCTTTAGAGAGAAACACTGGAGGTTCCAGGGAAGCCGTCAGCTGTCAGAGTGGTTATAGGATGTCAGAATTGCTTACAGGGGAGAGTGCTAGGGGGTTTTTTTTATTTGTTTGTTTGTTTTTTAATAATTTCTTAGCATTGCAGGGAAAGTATGTCAGGAAAACCTTTAGGCTTCTTTTACATATAGGTCTACTAATTATTGCACATATAGTAAGAAGAAGTTAGTCATTGCAGATTTACATGACTGTTCTGCTGTAGTTCTATGACAAAGAAACAAATATATTTTGATTCCCTCTCCCTTCAGTCAGTGTTGAGGACTGTGTAAATTGTTATTCTAATGTACAGTTTGATAATTCAGTAGTGTTAAAAAAATCACTTTTAAAATCCTGTTAAAAGAGAGTATGGCTTTGGATTTAACTTATAAATTCTATGGATTTTGAAGAGTCAACTGAAATTTACTGAGCTGATTGTGTTACTTTATAATAGCTTTTGACTAAAATGCAGTCATCAATAAAATTGGAGTGAAGCATGTGTTTAACAAAGCAGATTACGTTCTTTGGTTTTTATTAACCACCATTTTTCATTCCATTGGAGTATGTTAGATATGCTTATGTTCTGCTTTAAATGGCTAGCATCTGAGCATACTTAAATGTAACCTGTTCAAAACTTGAATACTTTTTTCCGAATAAAATTATCTGTTACACAGTAGGACAATCTCTTGATTTATCTTATGTGTAAATGGCATTGAGAATGCAAATGCATATTAGTAACTGACTACTCAAGTAGTTCAAACAGCATAGAATTACTCCCATCTATTTCAATTCCATCAGGATTTTAGGCTTATTTTGCAGGATGTTGCCTTGAAGATAGAAGAAAGCAATTTAAAAACTGATGAGAAGAGGAAGTTGGATTCTAAAGATAAGCAGCAAAATAATTCTTGTTTATGCATTTAAGTGTCTTCACCTTGCAGCCTGAAGTGGGCAGAGGAGAGCTCTCTTCTGTGCTTCTGTGAGCACAGAGAGCAGTAAACAGGATACTCTGCATACATTTCTCATTACTGGGGTTTTTAACCCAGATCTTTTGCTATAAGATCTGAATGGAGCTGGAGGTTATCAGAAGAATCCTTTAAAAAAGGAAGCAACTAAAAACTTTTATCTGTTCCTCATAGAGGTGGGTGAAAAATACAATAGGGCTTTGGATTGTATGTGCATTTCAAGGTAGCCAGAAATTTCTCAGTATAAATCAAATCAAATAGGTTGTAGTTTTAGAATGGGCTAAAGTAAACAGGAAAGATAAAATTGATAATCTGTAAAATTGCACAATATGCTTTGGCATCAGAATTGAAAAAATAAAACATATCCAGTTTTGAAACAGAGTGCTGTGGTAGTTCTTGAGAAATTCTGAAAAACTTTTGTTTGTTGTTTATAAGGATGAAGTAAAACTGCTGAACAGGTCATGATATCTTAGTCCTGAAAGCTGACCTTTTTTTTATTAACTGGTGTACCAAAATTACGTACACTATTCTCTTTTGTATTTCCTAGCATCTGTGATGACATAAAATTGTGTTTGTAAATATAACAATTAAAAAGCAAAATAAAATGTAAGAGGAAAGCTCAATAGAAGATTAATAGTAATAGGATTGGAAAACTTCCTTTTTCTCCTCAGGTTAGAAGTGTAGAAGCTGCTTCTTCTTAAATTTCAGTTCCCTTTTTTCCCGCATTCTTGGCACAATTTATTTTCCACTTCCAGTTAACTTTGTACAGTGTTATCTTTTAAAAAGGCGATCACTTTTCTTTCTTAGTAGCTGAAAAGATTCTGAGCTTAAAAAAAAAAAAAAAGGAAAGAAAAAGAAGATGTGTTTTGACTTCAAGATGCCAGTTAGAAGGAGAGGAAAAAATCAGATACTATTGAAAATCTAGTGGAAGACTGATATCTGTATGTCATTCCAAAATAAAATAAATCCCTGGCTGAATATCTTGCAAGAGATTGCTGAGAAAATGTTGTTGTGGGATAGTGAATTAAGCTGCATTGTTAAGGGAGTAGCTGTGGGAAAGAAAACTGTTTGGAATCTTAGTTCATAACGTGATGAAAAGTCTTCTGCTAATGAACTGCCAAAATCTTTAGGTAGTGAAATTATTTATTGAGTAGTGAAAGTTGAATTTCAGACGGAAATAACAGTGGGTAGTATAATATTTGGTGATAGGTACATTTTTGTGTTAACATAGGAGACCTAATGTGTGTTGGGAAGAGTAGCTACAACTATTCCTCAAAGTGAGGTGTATTGAAGTATTTGGTAACAAGAACCAAACATAGTTAAAAATTGTTTTACAGAAATGTCCCATCAGGAATGGAGTAAAAATCTAAATGTTGGAATGTGTTCAGAATATAACATATTTGAGCTTACATGCTATTTTTATATTACTTACATAAGCATATTTGTTACTATTCTATGGAAAATGGTTTTGGGAATCTGCTAGGTATTTTACAAATGAACTGTTGGGTTTCTTTGTTGTTTGTATTCAGTGTTTGATCAGGAAAATACAACTAATTGAGGAGAAAACTATTGGAGTAGTACAGCTTCTGTGCAAATAAAATGAAAAATGTTGTTAATTTTTAGTATTAAAAAAAAGTGAAGAGAGGCCTCTTAGCAGTGGCCCACAGAACCCTAAATATGAAATGTATTAAATATAGCTTTCAGCCCATGCTTTTAATCCTGTGTCATACAACTAAACAAAGAGGTGTTAGAGCATACTTTGAAAAGTTATGGAGGGTAGTCTATCAATAAGTAATTCTTGCACAGTTTGGTTGACATTGATTGATGTATGATTCAAAATAAGGAATAAACAGACAAGGAGAAAATCCATTGTTAAGAAATAGGGATTTTAATAAAAAAGATCATACAGATTGTACTTTAGTACATACACTAAATGCATTTTAAAATACTTTCAAATAGCAAGTTAGTCTGGACTGCCCACTGTAGCCTTTTTTTTTTTGTTACAGTTCGTTTATGTTTTGGCTTGTTTTTTTGAATATAACTGTCAGGGACAGCCTACTTTCAGAGTTGGTTGCTGTTCTTGTCTCTTTTGTATAAATCTATCATGCTGGTTGCTTCAGTTTCAAAGCTTTAAAGGCTGTAAGAAATCAAAAATGATTAAATAAATCTTTATTAGCAGAGACATATACTTTGGGCTTATTTTCCTGCATATTTGGACATTTTGTATTTGAATCCCTCCCTTATAACAGAGTGGAACTAAGAACATTTTTCCAGATGTTTAGTGAAACTCCACAGCTTAAAAACTGGTGTTTCTAAAGGTTGATATAGAAGATGTAGGAATAGACTAAAGAATAAAATAGACAATGTCATCATGCCACTGTTTCTGTGCACAGTGCATTCCTAGCTTGAATGAATGCTTTGTGTATTTATTCAACTTTCCCATGTTCTGCCCTGTCTTGAAAGCTGTACAGTACGACTGGGGAAGGCACAAGAAATGACAGCAGGAGGAGGAGAGATTCATATGGATGAAGACTTAGAGAATGACTAAGCATTTTAATGCTTTCAGGCCTGTGTGTTGACCATACCCTGCAAGTGTATATTTTGTGGGTAAAAGATGCTTGTCTTTCCTTTAATATCATCCCCCACAAGTCCCTTGAAAATCAACCTGAATTAGGGAATAACCTTGACATCCTTCAGTGAGAAGCTGGTCTTTTCTGTGCACTTTATGTAGCCATCTGCTTTCAAGGCAATGTTGTTCTCAAGAATAAGCTGTTAATCATTTTAAGTTTTATAACTTAGACTTCCGCTTTTCTCTGGAAAGGATACTGACCTTCATGAGTGTGCTTTCATTCACTGTTGCTTTTGTAATGATGTGTTAAACTTAATATGCAGGGTATTATTGTGGTTCAGTATTGGCCCTTGAGAAGTCAAACTATGGGCCCTTCCAGTAAGACCTGTGTTTTATTAATTTTCTTGTTCTCAACTTGTGATTTTTTTTTTTTGTAGTTAAATTTTGGCATCAGGTTAACTCAGACTAAAATTGGATTGGAAAATAATTAGCAGAAACAGGCAACTCTTTGTTTTAAGACGTGAGAATTATTCATCAGCTTAGAGCCTTGGTAAGGATCAGGTTGAATTCTCTAGCACTGTAGAGACTGAAGGGCTATTTTTGAAAAAGTAAATGCTTGGCTGAATGCTCTCAGGTAGCACTAGGTAAGATTAGTGCAGTCTGTGAGTGGAAGTAGGGCAGACATGTTTTAGTGTTTTAACACTGCTGAGATTGACAGCTGGAAAGAGCCTTGCATAGCACTTTTAAAAAATCAAATATTCAGAGAAAAGAGAGTGAGAACATGCAGTGAATTCTACTTATACCTCTTTGAGCTATTTTTTGAGATAAAGTTACTGGTGAGAGGTGGATCACATCGAATGTCTTACTGACAAAAATTGTGCAAAACCCTTTCTGCCACTTTCTCATAACACTAAGTAGGCTTCTCTTCCCCTCTTTGAATTGCTGTTTTTTTGTGACTTACCAAAACAATGGGGAGGGTGGGAAACTATTTTGTGGAGCAGTAATAATGTATTTCCCATTATTGATATACCTTAGTCACCTTTTTTCATATCCCATAAAAGCATAGTGGGGGGGATGTAACAGTAACAGCAGCACTCTTGGTTAACATCTTTAAAGTTGTTCCATGTTTGCTAATTTTGCTATGGCTGCAGTAGAGATGTGTTTACACCAGCTAAAGCTATCGTAATTAATAAGGTGGTGCTGACAGACACAAATTCCTGTGAGTGGATTTTATAAGCTATCTGGGCACTCTTGGTATGTGCTCAGGCTCCCTGCCTGTTCAGAAGCTCATACTTCTCCATTTTCCATGTGGTGAAAATAGGTTACCTATGTAGTTCAATAGGGAAGTACCTGTATACCTTTACCTAGGGGTTAAAGTTTTCTGTCTGCAGTGTAGGTACATTAAAATCTGCCCATATTTTAACAATCTATCTTAATATATTGCTTTATTGCTCTTGATGCAAGTCTGATGAGCAATAATTTAGGATTCTCCATAACAGACGACAACCCAGAAAGGCTTGTGTAGCTAGCATATTGCATGCTCTGGCAGATTTGAGAACTATTCAGCTAAATATTAGAATTAAGGAGAAAATATTCTACCCTGATTTCTTGACATATGTGTTGGCCTTTAACTGTCATTGTTCTGTTCAAGAAACCTGGAAGTTGTTTACTCTGTTTGTTTCACTGTGTGTGTTTTTTTATCTATAACACACAGAGGAGGTGTTGTGGTATTTTTCATTATTTGGCATTGTGGTAGGACCTAGAAGCATCATTGTGATTAAGATTCGCAAGCAGTGCATACTGTAAATATTTTGCTGTAAGTTGCTCTGTAGCAGTGGAGCTAGGTTCCATAAAGACTTTTCTTACAGTTACTATTCTTTGCTTCATGTGCTGTTCTAGACCCTTCTTACTTGTAATAAAAAAGGCATTATGCACTACTGCAGCTTAGACTGATTCAGAGCTTTCTGTGGTGTTTGTGTAGCTTTTAAGTCAGGCAGTGTAGAGAGCTTGAACTCAGGCTGCAGCCTTTGCTCAGCGAGCACATGAAATTGTGTCTCTTTCCTCTGCTATGCTATTGAACTTTATGAAACTCATGGGTTGTTTCAGAAGATATTACTTCTCAGTTTATTTTAACTGGATGTGGTGGTGAACAGATTCACTTTGAGGGATGGAGATGAAAGTAAGAGGGGGAAGAGGCAGGAGGACAGTATGAATCATGCATGTGATGTTTGGTTGGGAAAACAAGGCTAAAAAGGTCCAAGTATAAGGCAGAGCAGAACAGGCAGATGTGTGCAGTGGAAACATAGTCATTTGTCTGAGCCTCTTGCATAACACTCAGAAATACAGCTTTTGGTAAGCTTCTGTAATGGTACTATATTTTTTCTTAGACCCTTATGTGAGGCTGGTAATATATTATAGATAATGCACGGATCAATTCTGCTGCATTTCTAACAATGGTCAGTAGCATTTGTATGGTCATTTGTAGCAATGTACTTGCAAAAATGCAGAAAATATTGTTTGTATATAGCTTGCTCTCTGTATCAATAGGAGTAGATGAAGATTTGGTTTCTGAGGTGGAGGGGTAGAAAATGCATATAGCTTGGCTTAAGAAGGATAAATACAATAATATGTATACCAGACCCAGTGTGAAGAATGTTAGAATTTGTCCAAAGGAGGAATAGAGAGCATGACTTATGAGGAGCAGGTCAGGATACTATGTCTGCTCATCTTGGAGAAGATGAAATGTAGAGGTGACGTCATTGCTGTCTACAACTCCCTTATGACAGGGAACAGATAAGGAGGTGCTGATCTTCTGGTGTCCAGTGATAGGAGGTGAGGGAATTGCTTAAAACTGTTTTGGTTTGGTTGGTTATTAAAAAATTCTATGCTGAATCATGGAATGGCATATGTTGGAAAGGAGCTCAAAAGTGGGGTCAAGCACTGGAACAAGCTCCCCAGGGAATTAGTCATGGCCCCAAGCTGTCAGTTTGCAAGAATAAAATAGAGTACAGTATTTCAATTGGCAGGGACCTACAGTGATCATCTGATCATCTAGTCCACCTCCCTGAGCAGGTCAGGGCTGACAGCAAGGTAAACTATGTTGTTAAGGGCACTGTCTGAATGTCTCTTAAACACTGACCACCTCTCTAAGAAACCTGTTACAGTGTTTGACCACCTTCTCAGAGAAGAAATACTTTCTTATGTCAGGTTTGAACTTCCCCTGACTCAACGTTGAACCATTCCTACATGTCCTGTCACTAAATGACCTGGAGAGGAGATTAGCGCCTCCCTCCCCAGTTTCCAGTCAGCAGACTTGCTACTGGTACATTCAACTCCAGTATCCAGATCATTGATATAAATATTGAACAGGACTGGCCCTGGAACTGAGCCTTGAGGAAGAGCACTGGGACTGGTCACCAGTCAGATGTAGTCCCATTTGGTACAACCCTTTGAGCTCTGCCCTTCAGACAGTACTTCACTGAGCATACCATGAACCTGCTCATCCCACAGTTGGGCGCCTTGTCCGGAAGGATGTTGTGAGGAACAGTATCAAAAGCCTTGCTGAAATCCAGAACTATATCTGCCACCTTCCCTTCATCCACAAGGTCAGTGGCCTTATCCTAGAAGGGTATACAATTAAACAGGATCATTTAATGAAGGATATAAAATTAAACAGGATCATTTCATGATCATGTGACCTACTGTCACATCCCCTACGAGTCCTTCTGTATTCACAAATAACAAGTCTGGGAGGGCATCTTTTCTAGTTGGCTCACTGAGTTCCTGTGACAAGAAGTTACCTCCTACAGACTTCAAGAATTGTCAAGACTTCCTCATCACAGTGGTATGGTGCTCCTGATTGATATTAATTGAAATATTTTACAAGGGCAAAGGCTACAAATTCATGGGTTTCCCCTAAATTGCCTTGAGAATAATTCATCAATGATTATATCCTGGCTGGGGTATCAGTTGTAGACACCCACTGCAACAACTCCTTTTCTTCCATACCCCTAATCCTCCCTCAGGAGCTCTCAATTATATCATCACTAGCTGTAAGGCTGTGCAATCAAACCCTTGCTCCCAAACAGAGCAATTCCTCCACCTTGCCTGCTCTGCTCATTGCTCCTGAACAGCGTGTTGCACTCCATCCCAGTGCTCCAGCCATGGGACTCATCCAACCAAGTGTTAGAAACACCAGTAATATCACAGCCCTGGGAACTGAGCAGTCCATCCTGTTCAGGAAGCATTCAGACGGTACTCTGAGTTACTTTTGACTTTATGTTAAAAGATGTTTAACTTATGTGTTGCACTGTGTGGAGTCAGGAGTTGGATAGGATGATCCTCAGGGGTCTCTTCCATCTCAGGATGTCCTGTGTTTTAAGAAGAGTTACAGTTTCCTTTCCAGGTCAGTTCTCTCTCTGTCTGCTGCTGGGTTGGCAACTTGGAACTTAGTAACAAAATATTTACAATGTATCAGGGACATTGAAGTATCTCTGGAGAAGTGTTGGTTTACTGTCAGGGAAAACTAGTGCTTTGTCTTATTGTCAAGGCCTCATAAACCTTGGAGGAAGAGAGTGCTGAAGCTGAAATTCTACTTCTGTGAAAGCAGATGCTAAGGAAGCCACTACTCTGTCTATACCCACCAGTATGTACTGTGGCCTTGGCAAAAAGATGAGAAGTTAAATGCTTCTATACCCCTGACTCTTCTGGCTGGTCTGAAGATTTACTCCCAAAAGTATGTTGATGAAAACAGAAAGCATGAGAATATTCTCATAGTTTTCTTTTCATTTGTTTTGTTTGAGTACTAATTAACAAATTTGGGTCCTTTTCCAGACTTATCAAGTAATTCTCATTTTTTTGGGGAATACTTGTAAGCTGTTCTAAGATAAAGGAGTGAGGGATATTGTAAGTTGAAGATGGTTTTGGTAGTACTTGTGAATTTTAACTGGAGAAGCAAAACATTCTGCTGGCAGAAGGTATCTGGGGGTCCTGGTGGACATGAGGTTGAACATGATGCAGCAATATGCCTTGGGGGCAAAGAGGGTGACTGGTTCCTGGGCTGCATTAGACAAAGAATCTCTGTCATGCTGAGGGAGGTGGTCCTTCCCTTTTATTCAGCACTGGTGGTGAGGTCACACCTGGAGTGCTGTGCCCAGTACTGGGCTACTCAGTACAAAGAAGACATGGATGTGCTGGAGAGAGTTTAATTCGAGGCCATCAAGATAATTAAGGCACTGGATCACCTCTACTTAAAAAAAAAAAAAGTTTCCAATATTCACTATTAGCATAGCATATGTCCTACAGTTACAAATGTTTCAAACAGTACATTTTACTGTCCTTTCGGGTTTCAGGTCTGTTTGTATAGATAATATTTATGTGCCCAATGGAATAGGTTTATTTTTTAGCATACATATTTTAAACTCGTCAATACCTAAGGAACTGGAAAAACTATTAGTAAGAAGTAAGTACTAAAGGGATCTGAAGGAATCTTATGATCTTGATAAGTAGCTAACTATTCTGTTAAATAGTTTCAAGTTGTTAGCTTTGCATTTTTATAAACTATCCTAGATTTTTATTTAAGGTAGAGACCTGCATTTCAGTCCATCAGTATTTGTCTGACTCAAGTTTTGCAGTAGGTTGTTGTTCAACAAACAATGGTCTTTACTACAATCCTGTCCTAGAAGTACCGTCATTGTGTGTTTCCATTGTGTGAGAAGTAAAATCAGTGCTCTTAGCATTATTTTATAGGATCAGGAAAAAAATGATTTCCATTCCTAGTATTTTCTAAGCTATTGAACAATGACTTAAGCTACTATTAATAATACTTTTACAAATGGTATCTCATAGTTGAGGAGACTGTTCAGTACTACTCACTGCATCTTACAAATTTTCTGGCTAATTATTAAACTTACTCTATACTTTATGATTCTGAATACATTTAGTACCATCTTTTCATTCACTTTGAGCGTAGAACTATTGCTTAAATTGTTTTCACAGGGATTTTGACAGTTAATAATCTTTCCTTCATTGAGCATACCATCACATAAGTTAGGATTTGTAATGTTTCAGGTTCTTTAGCTTAATGCAAATTTTAAGACATAGGTAGAAAACCTGATTGTAAGCATGCATGCTACTTTGTTCCATTCATAAATATTTTTTATTTTGTAACATATGGCCTTCATGTGTACTTTTGTGTTGAATAATTAAAATGTCTCCCAGAAAAAATTTAAATTATGTAGATATAAAATGCAAAGACAAGAATATAATAGGACTGAAGTTTAAAGGTAGTAAAGGTGAAAACAATGACAAAAAAAAAAGTGGTTTAAAAAACAGGAAGTGTTTAAATTCATGCAGATGAAAAGGTATGGGAATTGGCTGCTTAGGGCAAAAACAGAATACCAGAAGGTGTGGAACTTGGTTTAGTCTGTGAAAAAAAAAAATAACATTTCAGTGTCATATAAACAGATCTGTTAAGTTAACTTGAAAGAATCCAAGACTTTCAGGTTAAGGCATCCAGATTAGAAATCAAAGGTTAGAGCTGTTTGTGTAATTTGGACTTTGCTTTCTCTCATATGTCTAGCAGGAGTCACACATCGAAGCACTGTTTACTGGGCTTTGTCTCTGAACCATTTCTTTCAGTGTGTCCGTAAGAATGACAAAAAACCCACCTGCTGCTTAATGGTGCTTCATTATTCCATAGTTCTTGTTCAATTCATTTACTTAATTTCAATTAACCGAAGCTTGTCAAGGGTTTTATTTGACATTGAAAAAAATCTCTTCCATGTTTTTGCAACTTCTAGTAATTTTAAGCGGGACTTATTCCCTGCTTAACTATTACAATATCTTCGTTTACAGCTGGGTGTACACTTTTCAAAGTCCTTGCCAGCTAGAAAGATGTGTAATGTGAAATAATTAAAACAATAGTATAGCTAGGCAATATTTTCCTTTAAGTTTGTTCTTGTGTTCAGACAATTTTGGTTCCTTAAGAGTGAGTGTAACAGAGTGCATATGTGAAAGAGTTCTTCTAAGTGGCTGAAGTATGTCGAGGTACCATTTTGCCAGCTTTATGAGTATTTTAAGTTCTGGCATTCTATTGAAAGGAATCAAACCAGCAAATATTTTCATTAAGTGTATAAGATGTCCATGAATATAGCTTTTTACTGGAAGCTAATATTCACAGGAATAAGGTTGTTTTTTCTTCTCCCCCTTCCCCCATACACCAATTAATTGCTGTTTAATTACAGCTAATACCTTAGCATTAGCTTAGATTAATTAAAGCTAATACCTACATGATGTCTTGTCTGTATCCCTAGTCCATTGTACCTAAATCAAAATTTTTATTGGGCCTCACTGTATATTCCTGATTACTGTATATTTGTTCAGTAAATAGTGTAGAACTGTGGACATTCTGAATTGGCCTGAAATAGTAAATCTTAGATGAAGAGAACATCTCAAATGGAGGAAGACAGATGATATTTTTGTGAAGAACACATTAATTTTGTCTTCAACATGAAGCAAATGTTCAGTGGTTCTCAGAAGGCCCTACTGGGGTTTGTGTTTGTATCATCTCTTACTGATAAGTATTTCCATTGCTTCTTAAAGTGGCATTTGATTTGTGGTAAGTTTTGTGACATAAGAAAATACATTTTTGCTTTTTTTTCTTCTTATTTTTACATGAAGAAACTTGCTTCTGACCCTATACTTGCTGATTTTCATCAGTGCGGAAACTCCCTTCTTGCCACCCCAGCCTTGTTTCTTTGGTGGAAGAAGAGTGCCTGGAGGCAGGACTAGAAGTGTGAATGATTTTCTATGCTACCCAACAAAGTGGCACAGCTGTCTTTTCCTGAAAGATACTTACAAAGGGTTGCTTTGTCACCCTGCATGCTCTACCATGGGCAGAGTTTCCCTAGAATCTTTCCCTCCTATACCTCACATTCAGAAGATCAGAACAGCTAAAGTTCAGAAATTCTAACACCTCCTGAAGTCACTGTTCACTTCTCCAACCTTTAGCATTAATTGATCTTTTTACAGTAATGAATTAAAGTGGAAAAAAAAAATAACTGTTTTCTGTGATGGGATTTTTCATATGTTATGAAATGATACCACAGGTAATTGGACTGTATTATCTTGGTACTTTTGTTTGTCTTATTCCTAGCTTGATTCTTGTGGTATCATATGATTAAGGAAATGGTTTTCTCTCTTGGTGGGTGTACCCTTTTCTATCCGAGTGCCTTGATTCTTTATTAAGTATCTCCTCAATTACTGGTTCACAGCATCAGGCAATTTATAAATGTGTGTTTGCTGCTCTAGTGATACTTCTTAACTTTCAGCTTTACAAGAAATACCTGCACTAGATGCACTCATTTCCAAATGAGTAATGCGATTTAAAATATACCTGCTTAAATTTTATGAATAGATAATTATTCTACTAATGAATAAAAAAAATCAATAAATGAAATATTCACTGTTGTTGTTCCCTTTGATTTCTGATGTTTTAATAGCATTTTGAGATTTGGAGAGTATTGTTCACAGAAGTGTAAATTTTATAAATGTTGTTATTGTTAATGAGACTGATTTCCATGAAACTGTTGATTCACATGAATTAGGAAATGATCCTTTAATTTTTTTAACAGACTTCTATGTTGTCCATTCCATGGATTTGCTTGTGTCTTATTTTGTCCTAATCAATCTGTAATTACCCAAAATAATATATATAACTGAAGTAATATTAAAATATCAGCTGTAGGAGTTAATAACTGGATTTTACTCTTCCTGTTGATGTAACAGTTATGTATGATGAGGGTGGTTTAGAAAGAAGGGTTGTGATCACTCTGGTCTTCATGGGGCTCTCCAGAGTCTCTCAGTGAATTTTTGTTGTCCAGGAATTTTGAGGCTGAGGGTGGTATTTGTATGTGTTGATGAAACAGTTCTGAAAGTAAAGATTCACATCCTTCAGACCAACGAAGTTTAATCTAGAGGTTGAATAAAGAGGTGTAGCAAGTTCATATTTGGGAATGTGTGGTGATTGTAGCCCTGTCAGAATTAATCCCCTCATTTTCAGGACGATTATAACTACAAACATGGTGACTTACATTGCTGTATGTAATCCTCTTTTTAAGATTATGTAAAGATAACCTCAAAGATTTTAACCCTTAATTGACATATTCAAGAGCCAAACTGTGCATTTGTTTTGAGAGAAAAGAAAAAGGGATTTAGGGATGAGGAAAAAAAAGTTTGTCCATGATGCCAAAAACCAGTAATTAGTGCCCCCACGACATAGTGTTCCCTTGTCCATTAGTGGTAAGGGCTTGCATTATTTAAAATACGACTTCTAAAATTGTTTAGTTAAAAAATCCCCGTCTTTCAGTGTTTCTTCATCATCTGTTTTTCTTTCTCGTGGAGACTTTTTTGTAAATTAGATCAAGAAAATACAGGTATTTTACTTTTGACATTACTCTGGATGTGAAAACGACTCAGTCCTTCTAATGAGTATTTTCCGCTTCTTTGCTTGATCTAATTGCCATCCCATGCATTTCTGCAGATCAGACAATGTGTTTAGTTGAAATTTTGTTTATTTTTCGTCGTGCAGATATAATTTCTTCTGGCTCATCAAGACGGGAGGTTGCTAGTCCTCGAAACTTTCAGATTTTCAGTATTGGAAGAATCCCTACTAGAACTTTCAGAAATCTTCCTCAGCTTATAAAAGGTTTTACTTCTAGTAAAGTAAAAAAATGATGGTAGTCCCATCTTCTTGTAAGTCTATCAGTTCTTCTACTTATGTGACTTCTTTATTGTCCCTGCTTAGTTTCATTCAGTATATGTGTGGTCTCTCTGCAGCAGCCTTGCTGCCCAGAAACCCAAGATTTTTGGTAACATTTATGTCAACACTCTTTACTCCCAGTCTTTGTTAATTTTGGACTGCTCTTTCATGGTCTATTTTCCCAGGAGAGCTTTTTGTGTCTTTTTCTTGAGTATGACAATCTGTACTGGTACCTTACAAAATGTCAATAATACTGTTTTTGTCAGCACTGCATACAGTTCCTGTGATAGAGTTCTTGTCCGCTGTCTCACCTCACCTCTGGCCCCTGTCATGTCTGCACCAGTAATTTTTCTGTCAAAGGTTGAAGGGCCAAGTTTTGAATTATGCTTCTCTTTTTCAGTTGTGCAGTAGCATTTGTCATATGTTCAGACCAGCCTTTAGGGACTAATAGATGTTCAAAGCTCTAGATAAAATTGTTCATCTTGTACAATCTAGTTTGGCTGACTTTTCTTCTTGAAGGCTTTGTTTGCCTGGAGTAAAAACATGTTTGACTGGAAGTGAGTATGACCCAATGTGCATCAGGCAGACTCTTTTGGTTTTTTTTCAATATTAATGTTAGAGTGGCTTTTTGGATCTTGAACAAAAATGACATTGTCATCTGAGCAGGCTGTGTTCTGAAAGAACCAGCCTTCATCTGAGCTGATTAGGCAATAACCTGTTAATTTAAAAATGTCAGTAGCTGAGTTAGTTATGAAAATAACTGATGACTGAAGCCTTAAATAAATTTAATGTTTCCTTTCTTCTTAATTCCTAACCAGTTCTTGATTTCTAATCAGTTAAGAAAGGATGAGTGGGCTGCAGCTGTTAGAATCTTCGGAACATGGTGGAAACTGTTAGAATCTTTGAAGCATGATGAAAACAGAATCAGTCAGTTCAACTAATTTGCTCTGTTCAGTAAAGCCCTTCTCAATATAAACTATGACAGAAAACTTTATATATTGTTGGTAAAAACCTATGTTTATTTTTAAAAGCTTAAATGCTTTTTTAAAAACTTTCCTATATCTTAGTGTGTTTTTCTAAATAGTATTTGACATGCATGTCAGTATTTTGTTTACAACATCCTGAAAATGTGGAACTGTAATCATTGCTTAGGTGTAAATGCACCTAGGTGTACCATATTGGCAAGAATATAAAATAGATTTCTGTTATAGAAGGATGTAAATTCAACAGAGTCAGAACAGAACATCAGGGGCCTCTTGCTGTGGGTTGCAGTCATGCGGTTGCAGCCCCTCAGCCATCCCCAAACCTAACTTTATTTCATCTCCATCAGCTGTTGAGATCTCCCTCACAGTGCAATAATTTCTCCTAGGCATCATGGTCATTTTTTCTTTCAAGAGGAGAGATGCAAAGCTAAGCGTAGTGAATTCTTGCTTCCCTGTTATCAGAAGATTGACAAAAGTGTTTGCCAACTGCAGTTAGCAGCTTAGTAGCCAGCAGAGCCAGAAACTCAGGTTTAGGCAGGTGGTATTACTTGCAGATAAATCAACACATGAAATCTGAGGAGATTATACAATGAACTATCTACTTGAGGATTCTGACACTATTTATTTATTTCTGTATTTATTTTTCTTTGCACATACTTGATGTAGAGTTAAAAAAAGCACAAAACTCATCCAACCAACCAAATAAAATCCAACCCTCCCCTAGCATTTTAGATCTACATAGGTTAAACAGTTGAAGGAAAGAAATAATCATAATTTTTCAATTACAGAAGTATGCCTAAACTAGTTTTTAATGTATGTTTAGAACTAGATTGCAGATTTTAGTTTCTTGGGAAGAATTTGGATTTATTTGAGTTGCTTGAATGTGTTGCTTTTATGACATTTTCCATATCAGTGGCCTCCAAAGTCAGGTGTAGAAGACCATCCAGTGGAATGTGTGAAGAAAATCTAGGACTTATATTTTATCTGAAAAATAAGAAAGAAATTAAGCTTTATTTATTATTGACACTGTCACCCTCTGTAGGTCTGCATGTCAGATGGTCCTGTGTCACATTTGGTTTGTAAGGTGTCTTGAAGACAGATTTAGTATTCCACAATATGATGAGGTCACAATAACACCTTAATTTGTTCATTCACTTCTAGTGTATTGTGATTGGAGGCAGTTTACTTGTGCCCAGTTAGGAGGATTTGTGGATTACAATATTTAGTTTTTACTAAGCAAACCCTCATAAAATAGGCAAGTGGCTTAAAAAAAATCCTGCAAAGAGACCATGGATTGAAGATAATACTAATAATACAAATAGTAAAAACATGGCAGAGCTGATGCTGCTTCTACTCCTAGCGTGACCTCGTGGTCAGGTGTATTATGAGAGAAAACCATTGGCAATTACAAGCAACTAGAAGTCAGCCAAAACAATTTGGTTTGTCAAGAATGGTATTTCAAATACGGATGTACATCCGCTATTGGAAATGATGAACATTGTTTCTTGAGGTATCACCTGATTACAGTATGAAGCCATCACAATTAGCGAGGCATTTAAAAACTAAGCACCCAAAACATGAAGACAAACATCTATAGGTTTTTTTTAGCAATGTTGAAGTCAATGCTGTACTCAATCCAAGGCTTTACAAGATATCGCTAAACTTAGTGATGGATCATTAGAAGCCTGTTTTGAGATTTCTCAGTAGCAGAAGACAGAGATACTGTTGAGGAAGCATTTCATCTCCCTGCAGTAGTATAAATGTCTGAAATAATACATGGTAAACAATGTGGTAACAAACTAAAACACATTCTTTTGTCAGCAGATATTCTTGGAAGATGTCTGGAAAACATTGCCAAAGTTCTGAAGAAACAAATATCAGAAAAAATTACACAGTGGGAGAGGCTTGCTCTACAGACACTTGGATGAAAGTATAGGTGTTTGTGGTGTGGCTCAACTTACGGTAATTGCTAGATTCTGGGTCCATAATGAAATTCATAAAGAACTAAGTCATTAGGGAAAGATGTACCAGACAAGAGACATTCTTAAGCATAAATTCTAAACAGTGTCTTCTTAAATAACAGCATTTTTTAAATGGAAAAACTGTACAAAAGTAACCACAGATGGAGTGGCTGATTTGACCAAAGTAAAAAAGGTTCTTGGCTAAGGTTCCAAGTTAAGCACGACTTGCAGAATTCAGTCACTGCATCATGCATAGGCAAGCAACAAGGAAGTTGGAGCCATAAGTGCACAAAGTGCTGCAGGATATCATTATTGTTGTTCATTGTATGAAAACAAAACCTTTAAATAGTAGAGTATCTAACATAATCTATAATGACACTGGGTGTGACCAGGAAGATCTCGTGTACTGTGCAGAGGATCACTAGTTATCATGGCAAAGTGCTTAGAAGAGTTGTAAAGCTTGAAGATTAATTACATGTTTTATCTCACAAAAAGACAAGTGTTACGAATTTCCTGACCTGTTTGGTGATAACAGTCAGCAGTATGCTAACTATCAGTTATTTTCAAAAAAATAAAGACACTTAAGACACCCTCACTTGAAGGTCAAGATGGTATTTTAATAAGCAAGAGACCTATTGCTTTTTGAAATAAACTGATGCAATGGAGAAAGCATTTTGAAAATGGATGTTTTGAAATGTTTCCTTGTGTGATTTTTGTTGCCAGAAAAGATGTGTCATCTGTAAAACCTTCCATATTTGTACACTTAAACTTGGAAGCAGAATTTCCTTATCTGCTTAAAAGTCTTCCCAGATAAGAGTTTCAGAATCTTAAAATTTGATAAAAGTATAAAATATACCTTCCATTGGTTTGCAATAACAAGTGATTGATATCAGGGAAGATGGAAGTTTACTGGCCAAATTTCAAGAAAAACCTTTTCATAATTAGTAGATGGAGATGCAAAATGAGTGTCATGATTTAGAAAGTATAGCCAGTGATGCAGTTTGATTTGGATGTGCATATCTTTGTAAATTGTGTTTTCCAGCTATGACAGCCAATAAACTGAATTTAAAACTAGGCTTGAAATCACTGTATTACAAAGTGCTAAGTCAACATTTTAAAAAATGCTGAAGCATATTCAATCACATGGCTGTCACAAAAAAACACCCTTTTTTAAGTAAGAGCAAAAGGGTTTTTTACCATTAAAAATATTTTTAAATACTGTTTATTTCATCTTCATCTCATCCTTTTAAATTTCTGGGTTTATATGTTGTAATATACACGGAGTGTATTAGTAAAGTGGTACATATATTTCATTTATAAATAAATACATGTGTATTGGGGGTATGTACTCAAAATTTTCGTACCTATAAAAGTGCATGAACAAAAAGGTTTGGTGACAGCTCTTCCCTTATTGTTATTGAAACCAATTGTGTTCACAGGAACAAATATGTGGAAGTTCATCCAGATCAGGGAAAGTCTATTTTACACATATATATTCTTTTCTTGTGAAAAGTAGTTGTCTGATAGAAACAGAATTTTTTACTTCTAGATGTGAGTCAGGTGTAGTAATTCAGGAGGACAGGAGTGATGCTGTGTGCACGTGTTTGTGCTGGGGTGCCCCAGCTGGTATCTGACACACTCAGTTTTAGTTGCTGAGTGGTGAGGTGGGGTGTCCTTGTAAAGTGCCTCCTGCCTCAATAGATGAGGGAAGTGATTTGTGGGTGGACAGCAGTGGGGCAGGAAGCTGGTGGCAAATGTAGGGATAGAATGCAAACGTTTGTCTGAATCCCTCTTGTTACTGCTCGAGTGTATTGTTCTGGTGACAGCATGATTTTCAAGCATGTAAATATTTGAAATGTTTTGTTCAGTTGTTGGTGCTCAGTTTATCTGAAATCAGACCATAAGTATGCCTTCTACAGAGAGAATTATTGATACATCACAGCTGAATTTCTATTCTTGCCTTACACAGTTGTTCTAAGCTATGTAAATATATATGTTACTGAAGTGTCTTGGCATCCTTAGAGGTGTAACGTGGGACAAATTTCCGAAGTGATTGCTTTTTTTAGCTGCTGTTATGAAATAATGTGTTCTGCTGTACCTAAATAATATTTGGTAACTTGTTTATTAGTTGAACATTTTATTTAATACCTGTAGCTGACATGCAGAGAAAAGTACTTTTTAATAAGCTCTCTGTTTGCTTTTTTAGGCTGAAGCCTAAACCTCTGACATGGCCACAGCCTCACCAAGATCTGATACAAGTCACAACTGTAATGGAAGATTACAGATGCAAGTAACAGGCAAGTAGTGACTTGTATCATAGAGATTTTAATAGGAAAACATATGTATTCTACAAAAGCAATCCTAGAAGTGAGTGTAAAAATGAACTAGTTTAATATCTTAATTAATGATCTGAATGTTAGAGTTAATAATGTGACTATAATGTATGTAGGTGATTTGAGGCTAAATAGAGATTATACGGTGAGTTGCATGATAGGGTTTAATATGTCTTCAAAATAAAAAAGAAAAGGTGTTCCTAACAACAGTACAGACAACTGAAAGAAGTTTTGCTTGGGAACAAGTGGTTAATTAGATGTATTCTGAAGAGGGAACACATATTACTGAAATTCTAGGAAAAAGGTTGGTGGTTGTAGTGACCCCTAAACTGAAAATGGGTACAATGTTTTAGTGAAGCTGGAGAACTGGAGGAGATCACAACATTTGCTAGCCTTTCAGAAGATTAAATTCTTTGATTACATATCAGGTAAATATTTGTTGAATATAATACCCTTTGGGTCACAGATTCGACTTAACAGACATATGGAATAACTTAGGTTGGAAGGGATCTTTGGTGATTCCCTAGTCCACTCTGATGAAGGCAGGGCTACCTTTGAAGTTGGATCAGGTTGCTCATTATATTGTCCAGTTAAATTTTCAGTGTCTCAAAGTCTGTAGATTACCAGCTTTCCTTGTGATAAGCCATGTCACTTTGAATGTTTTTCCTTCTATCCAGTTGCCATTTGCTATGTTGTCTCTTTTTTCTTTTTGCTCTGCTAGTTGTCATAGTTTGAGGCAGAAATAAGCCATCCCAGTATCCGTGGAAATTTCTGGAAAACAGTCCTGGAAATTTCTGATTGTGCTGGGGACACTTTTTCAATCGATGTTGAACAGGCCAAGTAGATTATGCATTTTGCTACTGATGGACAAGGACTGATCAAAGATGTGACAATTGTCAGACTTAGCTACTCTCTCTGTGGGGTGGCAGAACAGAACTGAGACTTCCTTGTAGTCTGAAGATAAGCAAAGTGCATCTAAGTAAACAAGTTTGACAGCTAATAGTGACAGTGTTACAGCAGTTAAAAGTAAAAATGTTACCAGCACATAGGTAAGATACTGTACATAAATACACCTACCATAAATATATATATGTGTGTATTTATATGTATAAATATTATTTCACCATTGATAACTAACTTGAGCTTTCCAGGGATTTTGAGAAATCTGGGAGTGCTGAAGTAAAAATGGATGCATGGCTAGGAATATATTAAGGCTATCCTGAAGAAAATTTGGGAAAAACATGAGTAAGATACCATGTCTTAATAAAGGCTGCATCTTAAAGAAAGAGGCATCTTGCTGGATGATCCAAAGATGGCCAAATTATCTGAGAAAAAATATATTGTTGAAGAGTCCCCCAAATGGATATTTTATGAAATTAGATAAGAGAGGAACCTCAAAAATTATTAACCTTATGTAAGGAGCACAATACTCAATAATGTTATGAGTCATCAAAACTGGCAATGACTAATAGCAGAGATGGAGCCACCTGTAGATTGAATGTATATATATAACTGTAAACTGACTTACACAAATGGCCCTTAATTTCAGATCTGTGTCTACAGAAATGGTAATTTCTTATCCTATGCTGAGATGCTCCTTATGTAATTAGTTTTGTATTTTTCTGGTACTGAGACTTCTTCTGACTCCAAGAAATCTGGGTCGGGGCTCAAATGGGAAGAAGTCTTTACAACATTTGTGATTGGTTTTCTGAAGGTTTAGTTGTCTAAACCTAGACTTTATTGCAGGATCACAGGAATGAATGCCAGTGGCATTCCCAGTAGTGGGAGGCAGAGGAGTGTGGGACTGTAGTATTGCTGACCTACACTGCATATTTATGTGCAGTTTTGTTTATACTGATGTAGAAGCTATAATTATTTCAAGAACTACACTTAAAAAGCACTTTTATAAAGGCAGCAAGTATCATAGACTCATTTTGCAAACAAGGAATTTGAATGGAGTGGTGACTTGCTTGAGTTTGGACAAATATAACATATTGTAGGCATGATTGGCCATCGGTATTTTTTAAATATTCTTGGTGAGATCTTGTCTTGTTAGTTCTTTTGGAAGTATTGCTAGTATTATTACTTATTCATAGTTTTTTTTAGATGTCCTAACCAATCATGGTCTCCTTTTATGTTTGGGGACTCAAAACTTACTAATGAAACATAATCAGATGAAAGAGGGGAAATTAGGAGGAAGCTTGAATATCACTACTAAATATTTGTGTTTTAATAAATGTTGTATTTTCCTTTGGAAAGCAAATTGTGGATGAGAATGTGGAAGAAGTAGAGGTTGTCAGAACTTAAAAATATATAATAATTTCAGATGAAAAAATATGACTTGTGCATGGAATTACAGTTTTAGTTTTCTACAATCTGGCTTTCATCATTATCAGGGCTGCAGTTGCCTTTTGTGACCCATGGTACATTACTAAGACTGGGCTCTTCAAATGTGAGGAAGTTAAGTTTGCACCTTTTTTTTTTGAAACAAATTAAAGTCCACGGCTTGTGCCTTTAGAATCTTGGATGGTTGCATCCCACCAACTTGTACATGACTAATGTATACATTTCAGAATACTGTAATCTAGAAATATGTCTGCCTTTCAGTTTAGTAAACTTCCACATTGAGTTAGCAAGTACCATAAAGAAAAGGATCAGGGAAGAATTTTTTCCAAATGGCTGAAAATACTCAGCCTTGTTTTACTTTGCAAGTGTAGAGAACAAGAATCACACTGAAGCAAGGGAGGAATTAGAGAGAAGGCAGAGGCAGCAGGTAAGTATAGTTGAGAGTCCATTCTTGTGGTCTTTTCAAGACACCATCTGCCTGAAATAGAATTTAAAATCTTGGCAGTTAGGCTGCTGTTGGTTTTTATAGTGACTTTCTCAACTGGGCATGGAAGAAGGAGCACAGAGGAACTCGTCACTGATTTGGAGGTGAAAGTAGCTTCTTTAGTCAGTGGTGTTTCTTAATTTTTGAATATTTACCTGAAACCTTTGAGCTCATCTGCAAAGCTGTTTAAATAGGGGAAATCTAAGAGCAGCTTTCTTAATTGTTACAAACTGATGTGTAAACCCACAAATTCAACCATGCAGTAATACAGGCAAAGAAATGAAGCTCTGTATACAGGCTTTGCTATACGGGGACATTTTGAAATAGGCATGAACTGCATCGACTTTCCTAACAATATATAACTAAAAAATAAAGTCTGTCTGATAATCCCTCAGATGCATCATCAGATGTATCATACTTAGGCATTTTTCAGTTAAGGGAAGAATAGGGAGAACAATGAGAAAATAACCTACGTTATTTCCAGTGTTTATCCCTAAAATAATTGTGCTGTCTCCACAACCAGTCCTGCCAGTATGTGGGGAAAAGAGTATGTGACACTTGGTTTCAACTATCTGACAAAGTAGCTTTTGAAAATAAAAGCTACTAATAAAATAAAATGGTAATTTTTGCATTAACTTCTTTCTGTTCAGCAGAAGTAAAGTAGGTGAGGAAAAACATTGCCTTGCAAAGTATTTTATACAGTGTGTAGGCAGGACATTTTCTGTTTTTCAGCAGCAGTATGCTGTTATAGATAAAGCAATGTATTTTATTAGTTTCTAGTGCCAAACTGAAACGGAAAAAGAATTGGTTTGGAACAACTTTCTACACGGAATTAACTGCAGATGGAGAAATTAAGAAAACAGCAAAATCAAGTAGTTCTTCAAATCCCAAATGGGATGAGCAGCTGACAGTGTAAGTAGATTTTTTTGGTTGTTTGATACTATTTATTAGACAGACATTGCAGGCAAATATTTACTAAGCTTGTCTGCCTACATAGTTTGCTCTGGCTGTTGATGTCTAAGTGCAGACGTAAGTTGGTATTTATCTCAAATGATTTATTTTCTGAGTCCTTACAATGTATTGAGAATACTTTTTTCCTACAGAGTGTGTTACTTGCATACAGTGGCAGTACATGATACAGTCTTGATATTTGTTAGCACTGTGTTTAGCATACATTGCTAGAAAGACTTACTAATTGTAACCATGTCATTCTCAACTTTAGAAGGAAAAAAGTCTTAACTGGATAAGTAATAGTTATGATGAAGGTCACTTCTTCCTTTGAATTTTCCAGTGAAGGGATATGCACACAAAAACTGCGGAGTTACCTTGCACTTACCTTGATATTTGACTGTTTTAATCTTCTTGTGGTTTAATTTGGTTTAACTATGCTTAGGGGTGTAGATATACCTGAATAGCATTCCATGAAGAGCTGGCAATCTTGCACTTGGTTAGAGTGCTTTATTCACAAGCAAGATTGTGTTGGTTCAGACTTGGGTCTGGGAACAGCATAGCTTTTATCAAGTGGCATTGAGCCTGGGCCAGTACATTTCACAGTATCTGACACGTCTGTGTGCAATAGCTGGCTTTGTTAGCAGTAGGAGCCATGCTAGATTGCAGTAAGTGCTGGAGAGCGGGGAGTGGTATGTCTTTGGGGAACTCTTTGCATGGGAACAATTACTTACTCCAGACCTGGTCTGAAGCAAGTAGGTATTCCTGTGCCTCATTTCTTGGTGTTTCAGGTTTAGTGAATATATTAGCCCTTTGCAATGTTGCAAAAGAGAATAATGTAGTCTTGGACCTGAGGATGATTTCCAGGATCAAGAACTAGAACAAGTACAGAGCTATCATTATATTCACAGAGACCTGAGTTTCTCTTGAGGAGGCCAGTTTGCTTTGGCAGGATTGGGTGATCTGATAGAAAAGAGGTAAATTGCAATGCGTATGCATATGTCTGCATAATGACAGACTCATTTCATAATGAATATTGCTTACTTAGGGTCTTACCTTTATATGTATTTTTAAGGTATTCTGGTCCCCTCTTCCTCTGGCTATTGGAATGGTATTTGAGGTTAAGTGACCTCTCTGGCTTACCAAATTCCCCTCATTTCTATGGGTCAGCAATATATTTGTGTGTGTATGTGTTGGGGATTTTTTCCTTTACTTTGTTGAGCTGCTCTTTTACTAAGACTTCCCTTAGAAGGCAGCCTATTCAAAATACAAAAATATATTTGCTTGTGTTTCAGCAGAAAAGATCCACCTTGTCCAACATGTTCAAGTGACTGTAGAGTTAGTCCTGTTGGGAGAGTGGGGCTTGTTTTTATTATGATTCTCATCATTGCTGATATAACTTCCTGTATATATTAGGTCAATACTGATGGATATGTGGCCTTTGACTTTTTGCAGTGAAGTGCTTCTATTCCTGTTTTTCACAGCCAAGACTACCTTTGCAGTACTAGACCCTCTATTACAAAACTTACTCTCCAGCACCTAGTATAGCTTGAGCAGGGGAGAGGTCAATGCCAAAGCTTGTCATAATATTACTGCAATTGAGTCCTTTACCTTCTGCTTCCCTCCAGTTTTTACTTTAGCTTCATAATTTGAATTTCCCCCTCTGATTTCTGTGAGTATGCCTTACGGTTATATATATATTTGTGGATTCACAAAAAATGTTTATCAACACTTCCATGGCAGGCTAATACCTGTTGAAAGGGCACTTGCTTGAAAATAGATGCTTTGTTGCTTTTTTTCCTTTTTGAAAAATATTTAGTATTTTTCTTTTCAGTGACAAATATACTTCCCACCTTTTTCTCCACATTTAATAATGTAAGCTAGAACTCTGGAGGAATAGGGGAAATAAGCCTTTCATAAATAACAATATGTTTTCTAAAACCGAGATTTGAGCCGAGCGTAGGTTATTCTGATGCTTCTCAAATTTCTTAGGCTATCATAGTAATGCACTTTAAGTTTCATCCTAAGTGTAGATACCATAGTGTTTGCAGTTCTTAGTTAAAAATTTCCCCTTGCAATACAAAATTGCACTTCATTAGTATCAAGAAATACAATGAGAAAGTGAATAAAGTTCAAATGCTTCTAATAACAAGAATGAATTCTTAAAAATCTGTATATTTTTTTTTTAAAATGTATTTTTTATGCAGGAATGTGACTCCACAGACTACGCTGGAATTTAGAGTGTGGAGCCATCACACTTTAAAAGCAGATGCTTTATTAGGAAGAGCCACTGTAGACTTGAGACAAGCTTTGGAAGTACACAACAGAAAATGTAAGTTATCATGAAGGATATTTTGAATAAAGTAAAATTATTATTACTAATCTATATATCAAACTGGCAACCAGACTACTAACTATATGTGTAATTACAACTGACTTTCAGTTGATGTCTTTACTTGTCTCTTCTAGAGATGTCGTGCTTTTGAGAGCATTTTAAATGTAACAATGGGATATAATACTTTTGAAACAAACAGTAGAGTATTAGTTGCTGAAAGTAAAAGCAGAAGTGATTAAATACAATGTTTTGTAGCAAGCTAGTAACCAATTTGATAGAAGATCTGTTTTAGATTTGGTAACAAAAAAAAATTTAAACTTTCAGAAAAGTTGTGTAATTTTTTATGTTTTCCTTCTCTGGAGTCACTAATAGAAATGCTGGATATTTGTCTTGTCCCTCTATTGCCCAGAGAGCAATAGAAAACATTGATTAATGAAACAATTGTGATTTTCCTTTTAGTACATTAGAGATTGATTGTTCAATGTTATTTCTAATATTAAATATTTTAATAGATTATATTTTATTTGCTTTTCAATTTTTTTTTCTTTAGTACAACAAGGTGGTGAATCCACACTTTAAATTCCACTCCAGAGTGGCAGCAGAATTCCAGCTAAACCAATCAACCTTTTTCACAAGTTATATATATAAACCTGAGGTGACGGTTAAGAACAATGGGGGGAAAAGAGAGCCAAAAAAAAAAAAAAAGAAAGGGAAATTTCTCTGATTCTTACAGAAAATGGAAACAGAATCCAAAATTAAGTGGGGCTTCTTCAACAGTATTATAACGATTCAGCAGTAAATTTGATAGTTAGGCAGAAAAAATTCTTTTTAAATAAGAAATCTGTATCAGAAGAAACTGGGTTATAATAATGTTAGCCACCAAAAAGGTAGTTAATATTTTAACAATTTCTAACAAAATATTTAACATTTTATTACTGTAGATCCAGGGGAGGTAGGATCTAACAACTTGACAAATTCTTTCAGTTGACTGAGTTTGCTGTACATTGCACCAAAAGTAATTTATGTGCAATTTTTCTTATTTGGGCAAGTCAGTAGTTAGACACTTACTGGATTATCTGAGAATTCACTGGTAGAATAATCTGATTGGTATCCTTCCTTCATTTAGTTATTGATGCCTATTCTAAAATGCAGCACTTTAAAGGCTCTTTGCTGATGAGTATGGGAAGGGATGTCTTCTAAATGCAGAAACATGAGAATTAATTTGGTTATTTTTTCTGCTAAACACCATGACTATTAAATTTCTGCCCACACACCTCACAGTTTTCTTGCCAGCTCAATTAAGCTAGAGCCAGCAATCAATCTGGTTTAGGAAGATAACCTATTAAAATAGCAGAAGTTAAACCAACCACCCTTTGCAAAAATTAAGTGTGTTAATTAAACAATTCAGTGGTAGATTAGTTTCCTCTCTTCTTTGAGATAATACTTTTTTCCAAAAAAGTACTAGCAGCAGACCAGTGTGTGTCTGCTGGTAACTGCTGCCCAGCTATGCTGTCAAACCTGCTCTTTCAAGTAATAGCTTGGGGGTATCTGGCAATAGATTATTGCAGCCTCCCCTGTTTTTTGTGTTTATTGTTCACTTATGGTGCATGCTAAGAATGAAAAAAAAAAAAAAAATGGAAACGCTAGTTTAATGCATAGAAGTGCCCAGGTTAAATTTAACTTGGTATGCTATCATATGGAGGGAAATATGATGGTATATCTTTAAAAACTAATCTTTTAATCTGAGAGCACAAATACTAAAAGGTCTTAACCATTTCAACCTGATTAATGTGAAGTCCTAGCTGACTGTGTTTAGATTTATGACATGTACCTTCAACTGTTTTACTTGTAACAGTTGATTTAGAGAGAATTACATAGCATCCCCAGCATGTTTTACCTGTGGATTATATGTGTCTCACTACAAATGTGTGTATTGCTTGTCAGTCAGATTGAATTATTTTACTGCACCATCGGTTATCTCAAATTTTATTTGGTGAAAATAGTATCTGATTTAACTTTTGGTTCCCTGAGGCATGCTGTCTTACTGTTTAATCCTTAGAGTTGCAATCTATGAAAATGCTTGTAAGGATTAATTTAAAATAGTTTTAAAATTGAGGGAGGACTCTATGCAGTCTTTGCATTCACTTCTTCCTCAAAGAGATGTTTTTTTCAGTGGTCTTTTAGAATTAGTTTTGGAAGGTGCTATGAGAAATGAATATAGGCTCTGGTTGGAAAATGAAGAGTTCCCAGTGACTTTTTAACATATGGATGTGTAGTTCAGAAGTAGTGCATAATTTCCAAAGGGCTTAATGGAAATGGCAGACCTGGGAAATCATTAACAACAAAGTACTGAATCCACATGGATTCTTTAGCATAACTTTAGAATATACTGTGTAAATAGACATATCTTTTTTAAAATAAAGTGTGCATGTACACACAGCAGGTGTAAATATACACATCTACATGGTGATTTCTGCTTTGATTTGTATATCTCTGATGTTCAGTTTTATAGAACTAAATGCATATATCACATTTGTGTGTTGAAGGTCTCTTTTGATATTATTTAGAATTTAATTTTTCCTTTACTCCTTCTTTCCTTCTTGTCCCCTACCCACCCCAACTCCATTTTTAGTGGAAAAGGTGAAAGAACAATTGAAACTCTCTTTGGAAAACAAGAGTGGCATGGTTCAAACAGGTGAACTGACTGTTGTGCTAGATGGTTTGGTTGTTGAACAAGAATCTCTTACAAATCTCAGTTCATCAGCATCCAGTAAGTTAAAATAATTAAACCAGATGATAATATTTAGATTAAGATTTCAAACAGATATAATAGATTATTTCTATTGAATTTATTTCTTACTGTTCAGTAGAAGTTCAGCAAAATGGCGAGGCTGTACATGAAAGCAGAGATGCTTCAGCAAGAAGTTCATCCAGGTTGGAATTTATTTTTGTGTTTTATGTGATATGAAGTGTATCAGCAAATTTATCAGTTGAAATGTTTGGGTTGTTTGTGTTTTGGTGGGTTTTTGTTGTGTTTTTTAAATGGAATATGAGAGATTTCAGCTGTTGAGGTCTAAATTATGTTGCTGCAGGTTTTAGAAACATTATTTGTTTGATAATTACATAATTTAGTTTAACTGACTGGAAATCTATAAAATGCTGCAGCAGAAATTAGGGGAGCAGTGGCTCAGTGTATTTTTATGTACTTATTCAATTTATTTTCTTTTGCTGCTTAAGAACCATTTCAATTAATGTCTACCAGCTTTTTGCAATGTAGCACCTGAACAGAAGAAAGAGGAAAAAAAAGCCTGAATTACTTCCTCCTCAGCCTTTTTAAGCTCATAATCAGGCAGTTAAGAGACTTGTATTGAATTTCACCATCAGTATTTCTAACACTGAGCCCAAGGCCTGTTTCCCCCTGAAGTGGCAAGAAAAAGACGTTCAGCCCAATTAAGAGCTTCATTCTTGGCTTCTCTACCATTCTAACCTGCTCAAGGACTGGCTGGAGAGAAGTAGGAATAGATTTTTTTGCCCCCTCATCTCTAGTAAGACAAATAGATCAATTCAGATCAATTTAATGTTTCTGGTCTGCTCAGTTACCTTGTGTGAACCCATTTCTGTTTAAGTTATTGACACTAACTGGAGTGAAAAAACACCCAGGTGCTATGCATTTGATTGACAGGGACACATTTGTCCTTGTATGCTTGACTTGATTATTTTTTTGAATTTATGGATGTTTGTCTCTCTTCCTTGATGGGTGCTCAAGATGAGGGAGTGAGAATAAAACATTACTTCTGCTTATTTTTTTTTTTTTTTGTTAGAAAGTTTTGGGACTGCTAAAAGTGATTTGAAACACATCTGCATACAATTTTGAAACAGTAGTAATAATAATTTGTTTTCATTCAGCTATTGTTGCTGGAGATAATCTCTCTTACTGGATCCTGCTCTTGGTGTTGATATTTTAATTTACTGCAGTTTTCCACACAACTATCCAGCAGTTTTGATTTACAGTTTTAAAATTAAGAGATGAAGAAAAGTTTTAAGGTAGCTTCTCTGCATGTCTTTTGGAGGTAAATTGAGTTTGTAATCGAGAGTTGAAAAGGGATAATGCTTAAATTCTCTTTATACTGCTCCTCTGGAGTTGGGTAGGGTAGCATGGAAATACTGCTTCTTCCCTTCTTACTTCACAAAGTTGGACTTCTAACTGTTCTCACATTTTTTGTCATCTGTATAATTTCACTATTTAACCTCTACTCTTTGAGATGATAAGGAGTTGGCATTGAGTGTAATTTTCAAACTATGTGTCTCTGGTGGATGGCTTTAAGCATTCTGAAAGAGATTTAAGTGAAAAACCAGTATACTACTGTAACTGAACAAAACTTACCATTCACAAGCCCATAAAGTGAATTTATTTCCATGTGGCCTTGTAAACACAGAGCTGCCTGTGTGTATTTGTCCTCACAATGTCCCATCCTGCCAATGCATGGAGAAGTTAATCTTATTTTCCTTTTACTGAAGGAGAATTTTGTTGCTTTCTTATGTTATGAATATTTTTAGTGATATGATTAACAAAACCAGTTCTTCCTCTTTCTTACTGAGAGAAAAGGCTTTCCTGCTCATAGCTGCACTTTAGAAGGGTCCCTAAGGCTGTTTTGAAAGATGCAGCAGGTGCATCAGTCTCTTCAATTCTAATATGTCACTAAAAGTAAAAGGGAAAGTGAAAATGGAAACTCTTGCCTATTACAAGTGTCTGAAATCCTCAAAACTGATTCTTGCCTTTTTCTTAACAGTCAAATGTGAAACCAAAACAATTATCTAGGCTGCAAACACCATGCTATAAACAGTTGTGAATCTACCACCATTTCTTTTATTTGTTTCTATAGCATGGTTTTTCTATAGCATTTAGTTGTGTGTTTAACATGTAGCTTGTAGTAACCTGAAATTATCTTTTATTTTTACCAAGATCTGCTTGTGACGTTTCTAATGGGATAGACAATCAAGTACCTTCCAGCTCTGTAATGCAGAATACATTCTGTGTAGAAGCTGTTAATGGAGACAGCACACCATCTCCTAATCATGTTGCAGCCAGACCCAAAAATACACCAGTACCAAAACCACTTGAAGCTCAGCCTGTCAACAACACTGGTAAGAATGGGAGAGTTATGGGAACGTGTTCCATGAGGCTTTTTTATCTAGATGTATCTCAAGTTGAGCTACTTTTTTTATAAAATTTTTGTTGGAATTCAGAAGTACTGAAAGGATGTGGCTTGGAATTTATAACCTTGTTTGTCCACTTCCGTAAATTTTTTTGCAGTAGACACATTCTTAAATATATTGTGTTTCACACTTTATCTTAAGTTCTTTTCTCTGATGAAGGAAGATTAAAGTGTCCAAAATTTTCCATTATTCTGTCCCAGATGATAAAACCATATTACTGTTTGTCTAGAGGAAAAAATCAGGTTTCTTTCAATTAATTTGAGTAACTGTGGTTAAATTTTTCCTGACATTACATACATCTGATCTAGGCAGGGAACTGCTGTGCTCTGAGTTGAGATGAGTTGCAGACTTTCTGTGCCTTCAGTTTTTTTCAAAAATCCCATTTAAAAACTGGCAGTGGCAAATACCGAATTTTGTTTTCCTCTTAAACACAGAAACATTGATTCTGACTACAGTTCACTTTTGGTACAGTGAAACTAGTTTTTTTATTTGAAAAAAAGGTTTTTTCGTTTTTGTTCCTCTGGATCTGATAATGACTGTGCTTTGTAAGCCTTTTGTTGTTTTTCAGCTGTTTGGGAGAGATTACAGTGATAGCAGAGAAAAAATAAAACTGTAAATAGAAATAGGCAAGTTGTTACTAAGTGGTAGAACAGAGATTGTCAAACTCTCTGTAATAGACTGGAAAATGTTGGTATGGTTGGAAGATAACAGAAAGAATTATGAACTTTGAAAAGTAATAATTTAATTAGGTCTTCTCTGAAGCTTTTCTCTATTTGGAGAACTTTAATTTGATTCCCCTCTCTATTTAGCTCAAGGCTAGAGGGCATTGCTCCCTTTTTCTTCAACAGAGAGAGCCATTTGAAATCTGTACTAGGATAGGGTAATTGAAAAATAATTTATTTGTTCAAGTGGCAGTATTGATGAAATCATCACTGACCTTGCACTGAGGCGTTGATAAAGGAGAAATCAACTACTGTACCAGTGGGAGAAGATGTTTTTAAGGCAAGGCATAAAACAGATCGCTGGCATTTTTTGATGACACCTTTTTTTTCTCACTATTTTGCTTTAGCAGGATTATAATTTTATGTGGTGTTGCCAGAATTGCTGTTTTAGGCATAATTGGTGAAGTAATCATCTGATGTAATGTTTTATACATCTGTTTTGGAGATGAACTTACTAAGAGAGCAGATGATTTTTTCATTATTTTGCTTCTAACTTTATTATGTAATCCTATTCACTCTTTAGTGTGGATGAGTTGAATTTTTTAAATGGAATTTGAAATTTCAGTTGGCTTTTTTCTTGTGTAAATTAAATTGTTGGTAGCATAAGGAGAAATTTGAGGAAACTTGATCAAATTGTTCATAGTTTTCATGTCATGCTGAAAAAATATGAAATCTTCATTTGTCTTAATGAAGTTAATTTCTTTTGTGCCATCTGGAAGCAGTGTGTCTTACCCTGGAAAAGTAGTAGTGCCTTTATAGAACTTAAAAATCTGTTGCCTGTAAAATCATGCTCATCATTATGCATATCAAGAAAATTTATATGGTGCAATGATAATTCCTTAAAGAAACTGACTTGCTAATTTAAATTCTGATGACAGAATTATACAAGTAAACTCTTTAAAATAATGAAACAACATTTTATTGGCACTAGTGTAGGATTAAATTTTACAAATGTGTATCAATAAGGTTAAGAGTGTAGAATTATATTAGTTTCAGTCCTTAGCATGGTAAGGTGATAATATACTGTACGGTAAGAAAATTCGTGGAAGCATGTGTTGCATATCCTTAGTCCTTAGAAAATTGTTGCAACTACTAAGTACAAGCTACTAAGTATAAATAGAATTATCACTGTATGATGTTGATTAGTGGTGCAGAAAATGAAAGTGCTGAATGATGTTGCACTGCTTTTTATAGGGCCTTGACTTTCAGTGGGTGTCCTACAGACTGCTGTACCTGATGTCTTGTCTAAGTTAGACAGGATCTTGATGTGCTGAGATACTGTTCGGTTAAGCTCTGCAGATGATTGGTGTATTGTTTGCCAAGTGGGCTTGGGACTAATAAAGCCTTCTTAGCATCCTTTGTCTACTAAATCCATGCCTGCTTTAAACCTTTTATGAGATTGTGCTTGCTTCACTTTGATGGCATTTTTATTGTTCTAGAAAAGATAGAATTGATTTGCTTTGTGATTCTGAAGTAATTTTCTTCAGTCATTGAACTATGTAAGTTGTGTTAGCTAATAATAGTTTTAATATTTTAATCCCTCTTTTGGAAGGGGATTTTTTTCCAAGTCACACAGGTTTAGGGTTAATTGTAGGGTTCGGTACCTCAGCTCTGAAAAAGACATTATCTCTAGGAAATGCCTCTTAGTTTTCCAAATCTCATAGAGTAATCTCTTAATATTTGTTTTCTTGTCATACATCAAGATTCTTTTTTGAACTTCAACGTAAGTTCAGAGTTTTAAAAAAGGCTCTACAATTTTGTGGAAAGCAGATGCTAATCTAGACTGAGGTGCAACATTGAGTTGACCAAGACATGAAGAAGCCAAGAAATAACTTTATTTATATATGTATATATAAAAATATATCCCTGTGTAACAGGGAAGTAGAAAGAATGGCTTGCAAACTGTAAGTTTTAACTGAAGGCAAGTGTGTTGTGACTTTCTGTCATCTTAGCCAACAGTGGTGCTTATGGCATACAGGTGCAGCTTAAATACATTCCTTTCAAGTTATTTACTCTGGAAGTTGGTTACTTGAAAAGTAAATCTCATCAGATTCTGATACACAAATGTTATCCCATTTCTCAGTTAATGGTGAGTCATCTGCCTCTGCACCTGAAGCTGGTAATTCCTCTGTCTCTGAGGCTCCAACGGGTTCAGTCGAAGCTCCTGTGTCTTCAGCAGATTGCACTAATGATACAGCAGAACCTCAGTCAGCAACAGAAGCAACTAGTTGTTCTGAAAGCCACAGTTCTGCATCACCTGTTGTATCTGCTGGACTAGAACCTGCAGCTGCAGCAGAGTGTGCTCAGCCTAATGCTCGAAACAGCATAGCAGCAGACGCGGCAAAGCCGAGGGAATCCTCCTCCACACCAAGTGCATCTGCAGAACCCGTAAGACACCAGCCTGGTAGTGCCAGTACAGAACCTTTGCCACCAGGGTATGTTGTTTTGCTTTAATGCTGTCATTTTGTGTCATCTAAATGTGCATATAAAGAAACAGAAACTTAGTTCTATACAGGGATTGTCAAATGCAGGTCAGCTGGCTGAGATGGGGTTATTTGATCTAAAATGAGACTTGTATTGCTGCTATAACTGGCTACTTTTGTCCCAGAAAGTAACAACTGATAATTGATTTGCTGAGATGGTATTGTGATCTTAACTGACAAACTCTTGGGCATTATGGATTTGAAGACTTTACATTTGATATTTTCAAACTTATTTGGGCCGTAATTCATTATTCCTTTGCTCCTTAGTAGTAGGGACCAAAGCACAAAGAAGTGAAAATGACTAGTCTATAAATGCTTGTAGGTGCTTGTTTTGTAAGAAGGAGTTCAATAAGGTTATAGTTAAAAATAAGATTTGATGTGTATGTAGGTATGTACTAAGAAGAGCTAAAATATTTTAATTTTACTAGATTGTTAGAAATTGCTTTAGTAGTCTTTAATAGTAGCAGGCCTACATTTTTAGGAACTAATTAAGTGTTTATGTAAGAAAAACAAATATATATCAACTGCAGAAAAGCACTTCAGCTTTTCATCTAATGTTTCTCCTGGTTTCCTTGCCATTTATACATACTTTTTTTTGCATTATGGCAGTTCTCAGCATTATGAAACTTCAGCTCTTGGCCTAGCTCCATCTTCAATGTAAGATTGTTTCACAAAACAAAGTAATCCCCAGGGATATCAGATATAGAATTCACTAGGATAGGAAATAGAAACAGAAGAAAAACAGCTGATAGCACACACTTTAGGTTCACTCTGAATGATGCTGTTTGTTGGCTATAGGGAACAGAGCTTCAAAATGTAAACACTCTCATTTTTTGAGATACATGTACTTGGAAATACAAAGAATGCATATCTGTAAGCACTTTTGAAATTAGGTTTTTTTAGCATCCAAGCTTTGAGCAGATAATTAATTGACTTTGTTCCAAACTTAAATATAATAGAAAAATGCTTGTGAATATTGATGTATGGTGATCATGTGCTAAATCCTTTAGAGACATCTTTATGGTGATATCAGTTAAATAGGAAGTAACTGATCTGTGTTCTGGTGTGAATTTTCTTTGTTGTTCAAGAATGGGTTTTGGACCATGGTATTTTCATTCAATGCCAAGGTACTTTTTGTCTTAGTGGGAAGTCCCAAGGAAGTATTTGCATCTTCACTTACGTGCAAGTCTCTTTGTCTTGAAGGTGGGAGCAAAGAAAGGATCCTCATGGTAGAACCTATTATGTTGATCACAACACACGAACTACAACATGGGAAAGACCACAGCCCTTACCTCCTGGGTAATGTAGACTTTTTGAATTAAATATGATAAACTTACTATAATTTGTTTGTTCTTGCTGGAAACAAACAGCAGGTCATCAAAACTGTATTCTCTATCATATATTAAGAGATTCTAGCTTTCATTTAATAATATTAATTATGCTGTTGTTACAGTAATGTTGATATTGGCTATGTCACTAGTTTTGATCACTGGTTCAAATACAGCTACTAAAGTATTTTGTTCCTCCTTTTAAACTTAATTATGAAATTATGCATATTTGATCGCCTTCATTTAGGTGGCACCACTAAGTGCACTGGTTCCAAACTTCAGATTTCCCAGCAAAGTGCTCTCTGTGAAGTCTGCCAACATTACTTGTAGTCACAGGTGTTTGCAAAGTTAAAAATGAGGTGACAGAGAGCTGAGCAGGCAGTTGCTTGAAGTCTGTGTATACTCATTTTGGTTGTTCATCTACCAGTTAAGTTGAGGTGCTTTTGTGTCCTTTAGAAATTGAAATCATGCCTGGTACTCCAGTAGTTCGTTCAAGTACCACCTAGGAATTTTGCATACAGAGAAATTTGGTAAGTAACACTACTGAAAGAATTAATTGTTAAGATTTGTGTTTCTTGAAAGCTGGGAAAGAAGAGTTGATGATCGTGGGAGAGTTTACTATGTGGACCACAACACCAGAACGACAACGTGGCAGCGACCAACAATGGAGTCAGTGAGGAACTTTGAGCAATGGCAATCACAACGGAATCAACTGCAGGGAGCTATGCAACAATTCAACCAACGATACCTCTATTCGGTAAAGTACACAAAATTTGGAATAGTACAGAGGTATAGGTATAGTTTTTGTTCTTTAACTTTCAAGAAAGGGATTTTGTAACTATACAAGCATATCTGTTAAAAGATGTTTAGCATTAGTAATTTAGCTTCTGATTATTTTGAGAAAAGTTAAAAATCATCCTTTTCTTTGGATGAAAATCAGAAAGTACTTTCAGGCAGAAAATACTCCCTTCTGAATTTGTTTCCTGACTTCAGCTTTGTATACCACATTTTACATAACATTTTTAATGCCAGTAGTAAGAGGTACAACTAAAACTGTCCCTTAAACTGAAAAGAAATGTAAATGCTGTTAGGGGTCATTTTGAGCATTAAATAGCCTTAAAAACTATTTAGGTGATTAGAATTCCTTCATTAATACAAGTGGCAGTTCTTTTGCTTTGAAGGTTATACATCTGGTTCAGTTCTGGAATTTCCTACATGGTTTTCCATTTATCTCATATGGTTGCTTATTTCTGCCTGAAGAAAATATGAGTAGCTTCATAGAGAATATTTCTTGAGTCAGATTTTCCCATCTGTGACTGGATAAGTGGAATAGTTGTTTCTTCAGAGTTAAGAATGATGGTGCCTGTGTGTCACTGTCACTCTAAACACTTTAAGAATTGTGCATGTCTTCTTAAAAAAATTATCTGATCCCAGAAACTTTGTAAGTGATATGCAGAAAGGCTGGAGTGTTTTAAAGATGAAACCTTTGAAGTGCAAGTCTAAATAGTTCTTGGAATAGGACTCTCTGCATGTGCAGACCTAAGTTTAAATTTGATGGGCTTTATTCACACACCCCTCTGAAGTAAAGGATGCTGCAGTATTACATTTAAAAATTCTCTACCTCTCATTATTGAATTAGACATTATATCTTGTCACTAGCAATAGCATAAACATGCATCACCACTAATTTTCTGAAATCCTAGGGCTGTGCATCAAATTCAATTTGTTTTATGCAATTACAGAAAAGTAGAATGGTCAAGGCTAGAAGGGACCTCTTAAGGTTATTTGGTCTAATGTCCCTCCTCAGGAAAGGCCACCTAGGACTCATGTCTAGCCATGAGTCATCCAGGACTAATGTCTTGTAAATATCTCAAGGATGGAGACTCCACAACCCCCCTGGGAAACCTGTGCCAGCGCTTGGTCACCCTCCCAGTAAAAAGTGTTTCCTGATGTTTGGAGGGAACCCCCTGTGTTTCAGTGTGTGCCATTGCCTCTGGTCTTGCCACTGTGTACCAGTGAGAAAAGCCTGGCTCCATCCATTTTTCACCCTCCTTCAGGTATTTAAACACGCTGGTAGCTTCTAATGCAAATTCAAGAATCACAGCTGAAGCACATAGAGCCAAAAACTCTTGCTTGACCAACTTTGTGTACTTGTGTGCTACTTTGATCAGTTGCATAAGACAGCTGTGAAAACTCTCACTTCTCTGATGCCAAGATTTTTTTTGGGGGTCTAGATTTATCCTTTGGTGAACAATATATTTTTAAAATTAAATTATATTGCTTCCTTCCTGAAAGGATAACCCTTACTGAAAACCACAGACCCATTCCTTAAAATGTCTCATCTGACCTTAGAATCAATAAACGGGGATTTGTGAGTGAGACAGAGTATACTTGAAGGAAAAGAAAAGAAAACTTGACTGCTTGCATCTCTTTAGAATTCTGTTTTCTAAGTATTGCATCTCTTATACAGGTAGAACTCACAGTTTATTGAGGGGGAAAATCGAAATTTTATTGAAGAAAGAGTGGTGTTTTCTTTTTTGCTTTAGTGTGCTTCTGTATACTTTTCTTCTAGAAGAGTTAAGGTCAAACTATAGCTACCTTTTCATGCTCTGATGACATACCAGGACTCTGCCTATACAGCAGTTTGAGTGAGACTGTATTTTATTTTTTGGGAAAAAGTGGATGAATACTTTCAGTTAGAGATTGCTTCAATTACCTTGAGTGGTCAAAGCTAAACTATGTCTAGAAAGAAAAGTAGATGGGATATGGTTATTTGAATTACTTTCATTTTTACCTGGATTAATTTATTGTAGGCATTTTGGAAGTGAATCTGCCTGGTCTTTCAGTATGTTCTGTTAAATACACAGCTCTGTGTGGCCGGTAGCCACGTTCATATCCTTGGATCCATTAAGACAGTTGGAAATATCTGAACTGTGCCACCATTCAGTTCTTTGGCAGACAGCTTTATCCTTTTGTGCACTATTTTTTTACAGTCACCACAGAGAAGTCTTTGGTTAGAGGATTATTGTGATTGTGTGGTCTCCTAAAGCAGAAAAGACTAACTGCATTTGCTGCTGAAATAAAGATAAATTCTCTGTTCATGTGTAGTAGTAGCTGGTGGTTGGAGCAACTACACAGCTTGATTTTGAGCGTAGCTAATGCGTTTCCTTCTGATCCTTGATCTATTTCTCTTTCAGAGAAAAAATATCATAGATTTGTTTTGCCTAAATTTGCTCCTGTAAACTCTTATTTGATATTTTTGTATTGCAAGTGCTATATAAAGCAGTATTAGTTCCTAAGACACTCTTTAAAAAACACAGCTTAGTTCCCCTATATCAAAATTCCATTCTGCACCCACACACACACTAAAAATTAGAATCCACAAAATTTTAGGGGTGGATGCTTTTATTTATTAATCAGAACATGGATCCTATAGTCTCTGTGATTTCTGCCTTTTATTTTTATTTTTCCCATGCTTTGTGTTTTTGGGAGCTTCTTGCGGACTTCTGCAAGGTTACAGTATATTATGAGTTTAGCATGTGTTTACATAATAATGTAATCACTATTTTTTTTCCCTTCTAACCTTGCTGTATGTTGGTATAATTTTATCCATCTGCATATGAATGCAGCTGCATTTTAAAAAAGATTACAATGTTCAAAAATAGCCAAACATCCAGGGAAGTTATCATGTATTGAGGAAGTAAAACCCCCTATGTTGGCAGTAGTCACTGTGCTTAGAAATGTTTATTATTGTAAAACATGTTCTTAAGCAAGAACTTAGTGTTTATCTGCTGATACATGCTTCCTCAAAACTTTTATAAACTGCACCTCTTTGTGTGAGCACTCAAGTTTGCTGTGGGAAGGGAAAAGGAGGGTACAATGCATTGATAAAAATATCTTATTATCATATAATCTAAGTTTCTTTGCAAAACCAGATTAAAAATGGCACGAGGAGTTTTTTTTTTTGCAGAATGAATAGTTGGACTAGTGGTAATCTTTGAATACAGTGAGAAAATAATACGAATAATATTTGGCCTAACTGAAAGTCCTCCTGTTTTTAAACAGGCTTCAATGTTGTCAGCAGAAAATGATCCACTTGGGCCTTTACCACCAGGCTGGGGTAAGTTAAATAGCTGAGGTTTTCAGGAAGTGGCAGTTACAGAAATTTGGAATGCAGTTGTTGTATAGTGGATTTTTTTCTTTTTTTCCTTTAGAAAGAAGAGTGGATTCAAATGATAGGGTGTATTTTGTAAATCATAACACAAAGACAACACAGTGGGAGGACCCTCGAACTCAAGGGTAGGTGTGTATAATGACTGTGCAGATTCAAAAGATTGTGCTTAATTCTTTTATATTGTGATATGGGGAAAAAAGCCTGCAATTTCTTTTGCAGTTTACAAAATGAGGACCCTCTTCCAGAGGGCTGGGAAATCAGATATACCAGAGAAGGTGTCAGATACTTTGTTGATCACAATACGAGAACCACCACTTTCAATGACCCTCGTACTGGGAAATCTTCTGTGTAAGTGAGAAATTGAATACATATTTGAATGTTTTACCTTTTTATAATCAAATAGTGAAGTTTTCTCATACTATAAAATGATCTAACTTTTAGCTGGAATTGCATACTAAATTATGAACAAGTTTTTATATTACAAATGTAATATATGTTAAAATTTTATTTGTGACTTTATGTATGACACATACTTCTCTGTACTGCTCTGATGTTCAAGAGTTTTTATATGCTTTTGAAATATCAAGATTGTAATAATTTTATAAATAGAAATGTACAATGAGGTGAACTTGAATAATGAACTAGTGTAACTAATAGTTGCATTTTTAAAGTTAGCAGCAAATTATCATTATGAGTATTGCTTATAATGAGACACACTCTACCAACAGTAATGTCTAAACAAAGTAGTTCTGAATACTTCTGAAAAAATTTCCATGCAAACCTTCTTTTAAATATTTTGATTACAAGTATTGACCCAAGCTATAGTGGCCTTCTTAATGTGTTTTGTACGGGGTAGGGTGTACTTCTGACAACATAGTGATGACTTATCATTCAACAAGCCTGTAGAATGTTGCACTAGAAAGTCCTTCATAGTTCCAGAAGCAGCTGAATTTATAAAGCCCAACTTAGCAGTCTTTGTCTCAGTGAAAATGATAAATTAGATGTCTCTCCTTTATGTGACTTGTAGTTTTTACACGTTTTGTAGGGATTTGATATTGCCTTGATCTTGTATCTTTCTATGAAACTTGGTAAACGGACTTGCAAAAAAAAAAAAAAAAAAAGGGGTGAGAGATGGTGGAAAAGAAGACTGGCATTCCAAAACACCAAACCACCAGTTGCATGTGATCATATCTTACAATAACAATTTTTGTGTGTTTTTGAAATCTTCATGCTGTTTCAGTACTTCAGCATTAAAAGTATTATTTGATGTCTGCATGTTTAACGTATCTCAAATATGTTTCCTTACAGAAATAAAGGGCCACAGATTGCTTATGAGCGTAGCTTTAGGTGGAAACTTGCTCATTTCCGTTACTTGTGTCAGGTACTGATTTAATAATTATTTATTTATTGAAACTATATGAGTTTTTACAAATGTATGTGCTGCCTTGTAATGTTATTGCCTTATGATTACAGTCCAATGCACTGCCAAGTCATGTGAAAATCAATGTATCCAGACAGACTTTGTTTGAGGATTCCTTCCAGCAAGTAAGCCTGCAAAAATTATTGTGTTTGTTTATCAAGACAAAGCAGAAGAAAAAAAATGCCTGTAGCTAGTTCAGACTAATGGTCCTTCGGGCACAGTAATCTTCCTCTGGTATTAGCTAGTGGGGGTTTCTTAGGGAAGACTGTAAGAAGTATTGTATATAATAGTTTCACTATATGATCTTTCATTTTCCTGCTGTTTACAATTGAAATGCTTCTTGAGCTTGAAGTGGTTTCTGAGTATTTTAATAATCCTCAAGGGATTTCTCTTCTATGAGCTTGTCTGTGCTCCTCTTGTGAGCTTTTTGCATCTACAGCCTCCTGTGGTAGAGTTCATAGCTTAACCTAGTGTGGCATCAGCCACGTTGGATTTGCTTTTCTGATTCCTGTATGTATTTAGATACGTTACAATATGTTGTTTTCTCCAGTTAAAACTGCTTTGTCCTTCAAAGATTAAATCTATGTAATTGAAGCTTACAGTCCTTGAGCTCTTACAGTCTGCAGCCAATGAATGATGAAAATTCTTGCTGCTGTCACCACAAGCCTTCTTGCAGGGATTCTCTATAAGTAAAAATTATATTATAAATGAAAGTATATTGAACTTAGTCTGGATTAAATTATTTATTTTAAGTGATTTCCCTAAAACAAAAAATCATGTATATCAGATGAAGTGCCTTTTAGCCTGTTTTCACTGAATAATGACTGCCTTAGGAAGAGTGTAAAAACAGGGTACCCATACAGCATTACTTCCCAGATATTCCTTCCACTTGCTAGCAGTCTGCTGCTCAAGGGTCTGAAGTCCAAGTTGGTATTTTTGTGTGTAGTTCATTGATTGCTTGTTCCATGAGATGGTCTACTTGCTTTTCAAATTTGTGTAACATTTGACATACATACAATTTCTGTATCAACATAAATTAAATCTGAATGAGTGATGTGGTAACAATGCATAATTTATAACATTAATTTATTTTTAATAGATTATGGCATTAAAGCCCTATGATTTGAGGAGAAGATTATATGTTATATTTAGAGGAGAAGAAGGATTGGACTATGGTGGCTTGGCAAGGTAAAATAAATTTTCTTAAATTAGTTTTTATTTTTTAATAGCACTCTAGCCTTGATTTCTCTTGCAGTCTGACCCTAGGTACCTTTTTAGTCCCTCTAAATGTATTAAGGAGGTGGAACTGGCAGCACTGGCTATTGTCACAGGTTACACTTTCACACTGGTAAAACTATGATCTCAGTTTTTCAGTTCTTTGACAAAGAGTGATGTTTAAATTGGAATGAAATTAATTGCTCTGTCTGAGTTATTTCAGAAACTTACTATCAGAAAGCTAAATTTTCCTAGAAGCGGGGACTGTGGGAAAATAAAGTGTTCTGCTTATTTGGAAAAATGGCAAGCAAACACCAGATTGGGGCTGATAAGAACAGAAAGGAAATAAATGAAGGGAGAGTAGTGCAGGCATGAAGGAACAACTGACAGACTATGTTTGCTCCACTGGAATATGAAACAGCTGGACTACAGGTTTTTCTAGAATCTGAAGTGGAACTCAGAGGGGAAAAATCTGATAACAGGAAAACCATAGACAAGATTTCATTTCTTGACCACAGAGAATACAACCACTGACTACTGCTGCCAGTTACTTCAATGGAATGTTATTGCTAGGAAAATAATTTCAGTACTACTGTTCATCCAGGGAAATGGAAAAGGTCATAGGTGATAGAATTTTTCTTGTTAGGTTGTTTTTGGGGTTTTTTTGTTTAGTTTTTTTTTTTTTTTTCTTAATATGTAAAAATGTTCTGGTTTGGTTTTTTCTGGTTTTATGTAGCTTCTTGTGTTAAAACTGAATTCAGTGAAAATGTGTAGTATTTATAAGCAAGCAAGCTTGCCTTTGAAGGCTGAGCTTGTTTTGGGTACGTGGTGTTTTACTTCTGATTACAGTATCACATAGATTTTTGGGGAGTGATTTCAGGGAGGAATTCAATTTTTGGTTGGCATGGGTTTTGTTTAGTTGGGGTCCCTATTGTGAGGGTCATAGGTTTAGGATGGGAACTGGAACAGTTCATAGATCATTCCATAGAAAAGATGTTAGAATAATTTTACTGAAGCGTGTTAATCAAAGAAAGTAGAGAATAAATAAATAAATAAATAAATAAAACATAAGCAGTGTAGTTTCATAGTTTCTTAAGTCTTGCCCAAGATTTTTTTTATGTGAAACTGAGAACCAGCCAGGATCTCATCGTAACTTGAGCTGAGAGTTAAGTGACACTAAATAAGTGTTCACGTACTAACAAAATACTCCATTAATACAAATATAGATCAGCTGTCTCTCAGCAGACTAAACTCAGTGTTCCCATCAGATTTTTACCTTGCATGTAGCAGAACCAATGTGACATTATGCGCTGTAGCAAGTTTAACTGTTGATGTGAAAAACTCATTGCTCCTGCAACTTCTTGTTAATGACTGATTTAGTTTATTCGTCCCTTGTTATCTGACTTGTTCTAATTTAAATGCCTATTAAATTTGATGCTTCTGTGTAGTTAATGTAATTGTCTCAGTGTGAAACTTGCTTAGAATGCTGTACAACATTCCAGTGCTTACTTGGAAGATACATGGAACCCTGTTAGGGTTATTGGATCCTGGCTGCCTTTCTCTGTTTACTGTTTCTACTTGGCCTTTGGGTTGAAGTGTATCATAGTGACTCATGATCCATGACTTGAGTTTCATGGCAATATTAGGAGAAACATGACAGCAAACCTCATTTCTATTCCTTGATCTTGAGTAAATACAGGGATAAAAGAGGTGCCTCTTAACTGTGACAGCTGAAAGGCAGTCAGAATGGAATTCAGTCCCTACAGTTATTACAGGACAGACTTTCAGCTGTTTTTATGGGTCATCCCTAGGCCTGGTTGTTTAGTACCAAACATTTATTGTCTGTTACAAAAGCTCCTGAGTATGTATGACTGTTCTGAGGCCTCTGCAAATACCATATGCAAATATTATAAAGCAAAAAATATTATCAAAATCACCTATCTGAACACTGAATACCAGATTCTGATATTATTCCGAGTTGAAAAAATTTAAGGTGGTGAAAAACATGTATTCATTTAATCTCAGCAAAAAGATACTTTTACAGTGTCATGTCATGTAGGCTTAACCAATGCATGGTAATTTGTTAAACTACAGTAACTCAGTGTGTGTTTTGCTGTCAGACTGGAAAAGCAAATGAAGTGTGCTGAGGTTTCAAATAGTTTTGTTTTGTTTTATCTAAGTTATTTATAATAAACATGGAATAATCTGTGATTTGTTTGAGTAAAGATGTGAGTTGTAGGCAGTAAAGCAGGCATGAGGAGGGTAAATGCTGTGTACTAGTTGAGGCACATTTTTTCTGTGTAAGAAAAAATGTTACTGATAGGCAGCTAAAACCTGTTCTGTGAGAGTGTGTTCAAGATTAAAATCTTAGCTATAATTTCTAAACTTTGGAAACCATGATTTTCTAACACGATTTGGTCTGATAATTAATTTTCTATATTGAAGAAATACATAATACCATATATTATTCTGTGATTCTAATACAACACTGTTTATATTATTTTTCAAAGTTTGCATATATTTTGACCATTTTGCTGGTTACCTAAGGGGAATGGTGATAAACATCTGTATTTGATGGTTTTTATGTGTATACATGTTTTTTTTTCCTTAGAGAATGGTTTTTCTTGCTTTCCCATGAAGTACTGAACCCTATGTACTGCCTATTTGAATATGCTGGCAAGAGCAACTATTGCCTGCAGATAAATCCAGCATCAACAATCAATCCTGACCATCTTTCATATTTCTGTTTCATTGGGCGCTTTATTGCCATGGTAGGTTAGATTTTTAAGGTTTTATATTTGCTGTAGCTATACATTTACTCCTGAACAGTATTTGTTTGTACAATTACTAAAGGTTATATTAATCTCATAGAAATGGAAGATTAAGGCATATAAGTTTATTGAGTCAATTCCCTGAGAGTTAAGTCTCTTGCACACTCATGTTTCCTGGGAGAGTGATCAAAGTTAATATGATGCAATATAATATTTTATTTTCATCAATTGGATGTGTGTACTTAATGCAAACTGGTGTCTGAGTGTCTGAATACTGATGCTCTGAAAAATGTGACTAATATTTTGTGAAAAAGGCTCCTCAGGTGGACCTGGTATACTTGAGAATATTTGAAAAAAATGAGTTAGAATGTTTTGCAGAGTACACTGGGCCTTAATTTAAATGTATATAAAAGTCAGATACTTGAGGATACCAGAAGCTGTCAGGGAGCTGATTCTCTGCCATCCGATTTCTCTTAATCTACAAGCTGATCAGGCATGGTGTATCATTTCTTTGGTATCACTGAGTTGGTCTATGGTGACTCCTGTTCTGTCACATTTCTTTCCCTCCATGTAGTGATACAGTCATCTTTCCACATAATCATCATGTCTACAGGTAGTTCTCAGCAACATCCCTCAACCTGGTGAATACTGAAACCAAAAAGAGTAGATACAAGTGCATTTTCATACTGAAGAGACTATTGTCTTGTGTTGTTCAGACTTTTTGTACAAAATTAGAATAAACACAAGCCAAGTGTAACATAAATGAAAAATACTTTCAAACTTAAAATAAATTAGATATGGGTGTTTTCTTAGTTCTGCTTTTCTTATAGATGCTTCTTAAGAAATGTATTCAGCTATGACAATAATATGTCTGATTTCAAGCATTTTATGGCTGAGTTCACAATTTTTGTGCTATCATGAAAATTTACCTCATTGGGTTTACACTTTCAATAGGCTGCCACCCTTTTTCTTTATTTTAGAGTCCTCAGCAACTTATAGGGCTGCTTAGCAGGAAGGTGTGGTAAAGCCAATTAGGTGCTAGAGCCAGTGTTTCTTTCAGCTGGTGATTTTTGATCTTGTCTGTGAGAAATGCTAACTTTAGGAAAGCTATTTTGTAACAGTACAGATCATAGTAGAGAACCTAATCAAAGTAATTAATGTAGTTAAAAGACAAACTTTGATTTCCTGAAGTATTTTTGTGTTTATATTTTAAATTCTCTAAGCCGGGCAAGAGAGAGACCCGTGTAATGCTGCCTGATGTGGTCTGTTGCAAGGTTTGAGTTTTCATGGTTTATACTGGATGGAACTTTCTGCAGTGCTTCCTGGGATACCCTCTAGTGGCTTAAGATAGCTCAGGTAATAATGCAACTGCAAAATGAAGCTGCAGTTTCTGTTCTTCTCACAGTTCTAAAATAGTAGTGAGATTTTTAGTTTTAAGCACTGAAGTAGCCACAGTTGTTTCCAACTTAAACACAATTAAACATAAAGAATATATATCTTGTTTTGTAATAAAAACCTGTTAAATGAAGTCGGCTGAGGTAACTTTTATGTTTTGCTGTAAGATTATCATACACATCAAATAACGTGATTTTAAGACCTTAATTTTGCAAAAGCAGAAAATATATGCCCAGAGGCTGCACTTGACATGGAATATCTACCAGGTCACCCTCCCACAAGAAGAATAAACTAGTTTAAAAGTAAATAAATATGTAAATAAACAAACAAATGAATACAGGACTTTAAGAGAACCTCTTTAAGGTCTCCTTAAGCAGAAGAAAATGCATAATAGACTAAGCCTAAAAGGGGGAAATTAGGTGGGGAAAAAAGATGCAGCCTAGAGGAAATGGGCTGTTAATTGGCTCTTCGGATCACAGAATTTCAGCTGAGAGGAAAGAGAAGCAATGAACCTATGTTTAGCATGTTTTTTTTTAAAGAGCTATTTTAGTGGAGAAATTGTACTTGATAAAGCTGCGGGGAAGAAAGGGTTTTCATGGTTATGGTTGTGCTCCGTGAGCTCTCATATGCGCTGAATCAGTGCAGAGGTTAACACTGTGTGTGTGTGTGTGTGTGTGTGTGTGTGTAATGCTATTCTTCAGTATTATTATTATTCAGCTTGCACCCTGTGTGCATGTGTGGTGAGACAAATGTGACCGTGCTTTCGGTTTGGTTTTTTTTTTTTTCAGTTTTGTGGAGAACTTAATTCCTCAGGTCTGTTACTAACCTATAAAAAATGTGGTTCCCAAAGCTCTTTCTTACAAGCTGCAGTAGCATTCTGTAAATGATGATGTTGCTGGATGTATGTGTGTAGTAAAAAATGGCAATAATACTCAAGTAGGATCAAATATTCTGATCAAGTAGGATAAAGTAATACTTGGCAATTATGCCTATTCACATAATTAAGGGAAGAAGGGATGAAGTCCTTTTTTATGAGAAGTTTTATTTTTAATCAAAGAATTTCTAAATTGTAATAACGTATGCTTGGATAAATTTTGTCCATTTTTTTTTTTTTTGCTTCCCATTTAATTTAATGTTTTGTTCTTTATAAATACGGCTTTATAAAGCTGCTACTGCTATTTGGTGCTTTTCATTATTTGAAGGAGAAAGAAAAAAAAGACTTCAAATCCAGAAACTTAATTAGTTCAGTAGTTCAATAAAAACTAAACATATTTTTCTGTTCAACAGGCATTGTTTCATGGGAAATTTATTGACACTGGTTTTTCTCTGCCTTTCTACAAACGAATGCTGAGCAAAAAGCTTACTATTAAAGACCTGGAATCTATTGATACTGAATTTTACAACTCCTTAATTTGGATAAGGTTTGTAGGGTTTATTTTGGGTTTTTTTGGTGTGTGTCTTTGATATTTTATGGATTTTTTAAATTCATATAGAATTCATTGCAATATTTTTTTTCTTTTCATCCAGGGATAATAACATTGAGGAGTGTAACTTGGAAATGTACTTCTGTGTGGATATGGAGCTCTTAGGGAAAGTAACCTCACATGAACTGAAATCAGGGGGTTCAAATATCCTGGTAACTGAGGAGAACAAAGAAGAATATATTGGGTAGGAAGGTGTAGATGCTGAAAAAAGCGTTCCATGTTTCTCCTGTTGCTCTAGTCTTTTTTGACACGTTGGTTTCTGTTGGTGTGGTTTTGTTTTGTTGTTAACTTTTTCTTCCCATGTTACTGTGTAATTCTTGTGACTGTTGTTGAAATGGTACCTTGGTAAATGTTGCTATCTTGATACACAACTGCTTGGTACAAAAGGAGACCATGTTGAGAGAAGATGATCTGTAATGCTCTTACATGTACAGTGAGAGAACAGGTGAAACTGAAATGAGCAAGCCTATTTTCAGTAACTTCAGGTAACAAATCCAGGTAGAGGGAAGATATCTATTTGACAGAAGATTTTAAAATTGTTTAGAACTTTGCTATAAATGTGGAAACTGAAATTCAGAATGGTGTGTAACATGCTGTGATTTCAACTGGTTTTTTTAACTCTTTCTACTACTCTTTTCTGCTTATTTCCTAATTTTATTACTGCCCTTCTGTTGCACTATGACACGAAATAACTCACACACTTACACTAAGATTTAAAAGAAGAAAAGGAGCAAAAGGAGGGAACTTTATTTCAGACCTCACAATATACAGAATTCTAAAAGTGGCAGTGGATTGGAGGATGAAATAGCTACCTCTCCAACTGCACTGGTCAAACTAACAGTCCATCAATTCCCTTCTCCTACAAAGAAGAATGCAAAACAATCATTATTTACATGAACAATGTGTGAGAACTTCAGCAGAAATATGTAAGCATCAGAAGGCATAGAAAAATTTTAAAAGAACTTTAAAACTTTTAAAATAACAGGGTGACATCCTTCTTTTTCTGAACCTCTGTTTCTGATTTGTCTATTCAGTGATCTCAAAAGAAGATGTACACAGACCCTTTTTTGTGATACACTGTATGTCCAGTGCTGCACATAAAGTTTCCACTTAAATTAGCGGTCTTCAGTTTCTCAGAGAAATAGTTTCTATAGTATATAGATAAATTAAGGTTAATAATAATATTTCTTTTTAACTGGAATGGTAACATCTTGCTACTTTACTATTATTTAAATTTGAAGATTTGTGATAATATAGTATAGTAGGCTCCTTGTAGTTAATGGAATTGAACAGTGTAAGAAGTCAATCTTGAGGGATTCTTATCTGATGGGATCACATATACAATCCTAAGTGTTTGAACTTCTTCATGTCAAATGCTAATTATGTTTAATTCATGTTTGGTTTTGTTCTGTCCCAGGCTAATGGCAGAGTGGCGATTTTCTCGGGGAGTTAGAGAACAAACCAAAGCTTTTCTTGATGGTTTTAATGAAGTAGTTCCTCTACAATGGCTACATTATTTTGATGAAAAGGAACTGGAGGTGAGGTTTTTTATTCAGCATTTTTTCCTTTTGCAAAGGTAATATGTATGGAGAGATTAAATGGATAGGTCAGCTTGAATCTCTCGTCTGCCCATGCTGCAGTTGATAGCTTCTGGAACATGGAGGATTTATTAGAAGCAGTGGGATTAAATAATGATAAAAATTGTTCTTGAATCACTGTTTTGGTGTTTAGCATTAAAATGTATTTTTGAAAGTTTCTGTGGAAGTATATGAGATCACTGATGGATCTGTGAGTCACAGACTTTTTCCTCTGTGCTAGATGGGTAGAATTACTGTGTAACAGATGACACAGAAGTTGATTGTAGTGTATAGTGATTGCTTAGTATCAAATTCACTACAACAGGTTCTAGGGTTCTTATATTTAAAGACAGAAGATTGGAGGACCCAACAAGGCATGAAATGGAACTATGCAGATCCTCAATATGCAACCCAAGGTTACTTCTTTTAATGAATACTTTTCAGACTTTTACTTTACAGTATGTTTTATCTTTATCAGTAGTAGCAATAGCAGCAATTTAATCATCGTTTTGGTATATGAAGTGAAGATTTAATGGAAAGGATAATATACTCCTTAATATAAAAATTCCTCTTATGGAAAAGGTAGTAGCTTTTATTACTGAGCTATTAGTTCGAAGATACCAAGTCTCTGGTATTCAATCTTTCAGACCACTTATATACATACACAATTTTGGATAACTGTAAACTTAGGGTAAAGGAAAATCTAATTGTGTAGTAAAATGAAAAAATTACCAGCTTTTTTTCAGAGCAGAAACTTTCATTTTTGTTGCCATGTCTCATACAAAATAGAAAATACTCTTAATTTTTGTGTTTAATGTGAAGAAATCGTTCTCTTTTCTAGGTTATGCTCTGCGGTATGCAAGAAGTAGATTTAGCAGACTGGCAGAGGAACACTGTTTATCGTCATTACACGAGGAATAGCAAGCAGATCATATGGTTCTGGCAGGTATATTAATCAGTAACATTTCTGACTTCTGTAGGTTTTGTTTTGATCTGTAGCACAAATGATGGGTGTAGTGGTGGGCTGTCCAAATGAAGGTTCTTACAGCTTCCTTTCTTTTTTTATTTTCAGAGAAGGAAAGGAGGATTACTGGTCTTTAGGGAGGACACTTTAGGGTGAGAAATGACAGACAGATATACACATTACATTTGGATGCTGACTTATGAATATTTTCTTCTGTATCCTGTCCTTACTGATTATTCAGTGAGGTTTATTTTATTCTTAGTGATCTACTGTCTAAATGTTCTTATATGTAGTACACCTGTACATATTCACTTTCAAGTACCTGAAGGAAGCCTACAAGAAAGATGGAGAGGGACTTTTTACTAGAGCATGTAGGAACAGGACAAGGAGAAATGGATTCAAAGAGAGGGTAGCTTTAGGTTAGATATTAGGAGGGAGTTCTTTCATGTGGGGGTAGTGAGGCACTAGAATAGATTGTCTAGAGAAGCTGTGGATGCCCCATCCCTGGAGGTGTTCAAGGCCAGGCTGCATGGAGCTCTGAGCAACCTGGTCTAGTGGAAAGTGTGCCTGCTGTGGCAGAGGGGTTGAAATGAGATGAACTTCAAGGTCCCTTTCAATCCAAACCATTCTGATTCGGTGATCTAAAAATGTCACTTAGTACTTATGATTATTTGTCACATTAACTGTTGCAATCTAGCACTGACTAATCTTCACTCACATTTTAATGAAGCTGGCTATTGAAAACCCTCAAATACTATTCTGGTACTATTCTACAAATTTTCCTAAAGAGAAGTCAGAACCAGGGTCTTCCTATCTTTTGAAAAACCACAATTTTAGAGATGCTTTTGACTAAGTTTTTCTGGGAAAGTGGTGCAAATCAGTTATTTCCTATCTTATTTATATCATAAGATCTGATGATCCCTTTAAAATGCTTGGTACTAAAAGAAGCTAAACCAGAAGTTTAAGTACCAACATTTATATGCAAATTTTTCTTAGTCTTAAAATACCCAGAGTCTGTAGCTACACTACTGCTGTGTTTAATAACAATGGCAATAGTCATCATACAAAGCATTGACATGATTTATATATTAGTGTAGAGTAAAATAGGTAAGGATTCTTCTTATTTGCTGTTCCCAGCCTTCACACTGTAATGGCTGACAGTGCATATAATCTGAAATCACTCTTCTTTTCTCTCCAACCAATTTTGCTAAAGTAAAGAAATGCAAACAGGTTTTTAAATGGAATTATACTCTTTCAACCATCTCATGGGGTTTTTGATTTTGTTCAGCTGTGTTAAAGCTTTTTATTAAGTAATTTAAATTTCTATGCCTAGTTTGTAAAAGAAACAGACAACGAGGTTCGCATGCGACTTCTGCAGTTTGTCACTGGCACTTGCAGATTACCACTGGGTGGATTTGCTGAACTTATGGGTAAGTAAAAGGTGACCAGAATTATTTTATATTGTCACTGTTTCATTTGCAAATGAACCATGCTGCAAGTGTACAGATAAGAGGAACTTCATGTTCATCACCTTGGATCTAGAAGGGCTTTTTATATCATAAATCCCATGAATATGTTTATAAACTATTCAGAAATTAGCTCGTATCTGTGAGAAGCTTGTTGATGTAACTAATGAACTCTGCTGTGTCTGAGTTGTGTCATATGTCACATATATATCATGTATGGTATTTAAAAGGAACAGATTACACTTTTCAAAATCTTATTTTCTAGGAAGTAATGGTCCTCAGAAATTCTGCATTGAAAAAGTTGGTAAGGAAACCTGGTTACCAAGAAGTCACACTTGGTGAGTTGTTATGTGTAAACTTTCTGTACCTTTACTGGTTTATCTCTTCCAGGCTTGCATTGGCTAAATCAAATGAAATCTAATCTGGATCAGTTCTCTATCTCCATCTTCAGCTTCATTTGATTGCCCTGACATGCCAGTATAGAAAACTTTCCTAGTTGCCCGCTTCTTAAATTTTGCAGCTGTGCTGAACAGTTTGTCAGTGTCAGATCTATCAAAATTATGAGAACATCCTTGTGTAGAACTGAAAGGTGCTTTCCTAATTCTTCTAGAGAATATTAAATAACTGAACAAATCATGTTAGTAGGAGGCACATAGTTGTTAGATAGAGTCATTATGAAAGATAAAATGTATAGGCACAAGAAGTAGTAGCATGAAAGAAATGACAGCAAACCTTCAAAAGAAGGATGCTTAGCCAAGAATGCCGATACTTTTTCCCACCAGGCTTCAGATGGGCCATTATTGGCTTGGCATTCCTGTGCATACTGAACTGGTGCATCAGGTACACAGAGCAGTTTTTTATATGGACTTTGCAAAATGGACACACTTTCCTTTGGCAGCCTGTGACAGTAATATTCATCATACTTTTAAAATACTTAAGAGTGTCTTCCATTTTTACATTTTCTCCGCTGGATTTTGAGTGATGTTTGCAAGAGTTAAACATATCTTGTCTAGGATAATTTTGAGGAAGACATGGAATGAAATGTTTTGGCAGAAGTCTTTTAGGGCAAAGTTTAGAGGGGAAAAAACACCCACCTATATCCAAGTATGTGTAGGAAGGAGAAAAGTTCAGCTTTTTCATGCTGTTGTTGAAATTTGGAGATGCATCAAACTAGGATTATATTAAAATTCATGCTGAAAATTTCCTTTTCTATGCATTACTATTATAAGCAATTATTATTTTAAGTATCATGTTTTTATATTATATTTTTTTGAAGTATTATAGTTCCCTGTATCTTGGACAGTCTTTAGTCTTATACCATTCTGGTTTTTTATCTGGTAATAGTCTTTTGTTTCTTAAAATATTCCTCTGAAGCTTTGACTGTTTTTCCTTCTTGTAGAAATGCCAAGGCAGTGAGATTGTGCTGATTGTTATTTCTTTTTTTCTAATTTTTAGAACATTTATAACTTCTACTATAACAATTGAGTTCTGTAGAATTTTACATGGGATTTAAACAAACTTAACAAAATTCTGTTTTTTCCTGCTCAGTTTTAATCGTTTGGATTTGCCACCATATAAAAGCTATGAACAACTAAAAGAGAAGTTGCTCTTTGCCATTGAAGAAACGGAGGGATTTGGACAAGAGTAGAAGTGGCTTCTAGTCAAAAAGGATATCTTGAATAATAAATGGCCCAGCCAACTAAAATTGCACACTTAATTGTATATAAGCTTTTTGTTCTGTACAGTGATCTTTCTGGAACTCTAAAAGTTTAATTGTTCTCCGTTCTTCCACAAATATATGCAAAACAGTTCAGCCTTTTCTACTTTTATTTATTGCCCTTTCAAAAGACCAGAAAAAACCCCTCCATAAATTTTGAAAGCAGACAAGAGACTTATTTAAAAAAATATATATAAAAATATAAATATATATACTAATGGGCTCTAGTTTTATAGAGCTTTAAGTGTATGAAAAGTTGCAGCCATCTAAAAGGGCCTGGGTTTGTTTTATCTTGGCTTTATCATTCAGAAAAATGTTTAAACTGCTCAGTGTTCTCTAAAGAAACATCTCCAAGTTTGTTTTACTGCATGGCTGTTCTAAAAAGTGTTAAAGGCTTAGGCCAAACGTATCCTAAATATGTAGAAAGATGCTGCTGGTATTTGAGATGACAGAATCTGTTCTTCTGTCAGTTTAATTTTTTAAAATACATAAATAGCTGATATATCCCTCTTTACTGATGTAGCCAAGGTCATGAATAAAGCCTTTACTACTTGCACAAGAGTCATGTACCATAAGATGAATGTGATTTAATGTTGAAAGGAATTGGTGCCACTGTTCTGACTTACTGCAGGAGCTGAACAGAGTATTTTAATTCATTTGAGCAGCATTGAAATTTGTTTACATAGAACCTTGGGTTATTAACAAGAGGATGTTAGGTAATCTTCAAAGAAAAAATAATAAAAGAGAAAATATTACCCATTCTCTTCTTGGTCTGGTGTCTTGGAGGTTTTTTTTTTAAATTTGGTTTTGTTTTGTTTGGTTTCCCTTTTCAATCTGTGATGTCCTTTTTATAACGTTGTAGAGTTGTATTAATGTAAACTGAACTATAAGGGTATACAAAAGGTAATGTGAATTTTGCTGCTTTCTGTGTTCTTGTTCAGTTTCAAATACTGGATCTAGTAAACTCAAATAAAATGAAAGTTACTTAAGCTTTGCACAGATAAAAATATTATTTAGTATTAAATACTCTAATTTCTCTAAAATTCTTACTGAAATTTAGATGTATTTGAATAAAGTACATCTAAAACCTGTCATCTGTTTATGTAAATCAGGTTTGTCCTAAGTGCACAATAATATAAAAACATTGTAAGATTAGTTTTATTGGCATTTTATTGGCATATATTTGCTGAACTGCAAAGACATGTTTAAAAAAATACTAAAATTGAACACCTTATTCATGTGAATTATATTAAATGCTACTTCTAGCAAACTGTGCTTCCTTATTATAGACTAAAAATGTGTTTTAAGTCACCATTTGTAATATGCTTTAAATCTTACCTGTAAATTCCATTACATTTAAATTACACAGAATTTTGTACACACATGAAAATGATTTTAGAATACGATTCAACACACTTGTGTTAACATATCATATTGCACTGTTAAAAGTGTACATGCAGAAAAAATCAGCTATATCTGTTCATGTATCTTTCCAATGCAGCAGCTGAATTCTGCCAAAAGTTTTATTTTTCTACATATTGGATTGTCTCAAGGCTTTGTATTCAATATGCACAGCTTATCCTGGAGCTGTACCTGTACAGAGCTCTGGTCACAGCAGTGGTGCAGCAGGCCCAAACAGACTGCTGTCTTAAATGAACTTTTCTGTAAGAGCTTCAGTAATTTCCACCACTTTGAGAGTTTTTCATACTCCACCAAATATCTTTTGCAAAACCATTTTTATATAGCACTAAATTCATTTGAAGTGCAAATCCACTTAAATTATCACTTATGCTGGTTAGAATGGAGGAAGTTTAAGAAAACAAACCAAGAAGGTCAAAGGCCAGGCACCAGGAGTGTGTGTGTCACTTTCCTAAAAGACAAGGAGGGCTAAATGTCACAGTTAATGAATTTGCACTAATGAATGACTTGGTGACCCACTACCAACTGCTGAATTTTGTGAATCTGTGAGTAACTGAACGAAATAAAAAAGACAGCACACCACAAGAATGCAGTTGTTTTATTGTTTTGGTAACTTTAGCTGTCTCATACCTGTAGTGGTTTTTCCTGGGGGTAAGGATTAGAAAGCATGAAAAAAACCAAATTCAGTAGCTTTCTGTCCATGTGTGTGATCTGTGAATTGGTGTCAGGGGCCTGACTGAAACAATGGCTCTGGATGAAAAGAAAGCAAAATTACATACCTGTGTGCATGTGTGTACAGTACTTGCATTTTCAGGGAATTTCAGTAAGACTCTGTTGTAATTTTTTCTTTTCCCACATGAATTCCCCATATTTCACCTATTCTTGGGGGGATTGAGTAAGACAGCAAAAAGAGGGAAGGCAACAATGTTTGGAGATCAGACCAGGGAACATACTACTTGAAGGAGCTGTTGTGTAGTTCATGGATTTTGTTGTTTCCTTTCTTCCTGCAACTCAGCTGCTTTTCACTGCACACTTCACAGCTATTACTTTGGATATTCTTCCTTTGCACAGCAGCAGAAAAGGCACCTAAGTAAAGATGTCTCTGCCACAAAGCTACTAGAAGCAACTATGCAGATGTTTTTGTAGAATATGAACACAGAGAATTCTCTCTCAAACACTCTATCATCCACCCTGAGACATTGTAACATAGAGGACTTCATTATGATGCTTTACTAATAGAAAAATAATAGTTACTTTATGGTAGTTGGGAAAACCCTGTTTTAACTGTAGTTTTGTGGCATCAGGCTTTAATTCAAGCTCCAAATTCTCTCTCAACCATTAATTTTTACTACTGACTTAGTTTGGGCTTGGTTTGTTAGTCTAAGCAATTTATGCTGTTCTTCATCTTACTCCTAGAATTGAAATTTCCTTTCCTAGTAAAGCAAACATTAGGTATTTTCTAGTCAATTTTTTTCTAGGCTGTTCTACTGAGAATACCACTTGTTTGGTATTTCTTCATTATTTGGTCCACTTTTTCTCTTGGGTAATTGGAATATATCGTTTGGCTGGACACTTAACTTGGATTACTTTGTATTTCCGGTGAAAATTCCTGCCAACACAATAGAAGGACCAAGAAGAAAGTTTATGTCTACAAACAGAAGTCCATGTCCTTCCACACAGTAGTTCCTTTCTAATGTACTGGGAGTGCATATTCCTTCTGTTGTCACAGTCTAGGGTAAAGTGTATGTGCCCAGCAAACATTTACAGCCACTAAATCATCACAAAGCTTCTCACTGCACATGCTGATATCACCCATAAAGGGATTTTCTTAGATGTTCCCTTCTTATTCTTTTTTCTTAAATTTTTTATTTTAAACCACAACACTTTCTGCAAAGTCAAACCACTAGCATTTCAGAGTATTGGAATTAAGATGGTGCAGCCTTAATGATAAATCTGTAGGAGCATTACTCTTGAAGGCCATTGAATCTCACAGGAAAACACTGTAAAAAAGCCTGCAGGATTATAATTAGTCATGACCCTATCCCTCTTTTCTTTAAACTTATGCTAGTCACATTTCTCATTATTCCTCATAAATAACTTGTAGTTTAGAACTGTAAAAAACTTTATTATAAATCCAGGCTATCACTCTCCCAGCCTTTTCTGTCTAACTACAGACCCTGCAAGTGAATAAAGCCCCCTTCGCTCCCATGTAAATGAACAGACAGGATCACATAATGAAGCAGATCTTCCAGTTCAGATTTTAATAGAAATGAGAGGCAGACAGAAGGTCTGAGCTGTACTTTTAGTAACAGCTTCAATAAACCAAAGAAGTATTTGGGGCCTTTTTCCTATGCTGCTCACACCTGAGGCACTGAATTTCCATTATCTTGTTTTTTCCTATGCTGATCACACCTGAGGCACTGAATTTCCATTATCTTGTTTCTTCTTATATAGAATTAAGCAGCTCTAAAGCTTCTTTCTGTACCTGAAAGAAATAAATGTAACATAACAGTCCCAGGTAGTTACAGACTCTTCTAGCAAAACTTCCCTCACAAGCACCCAAACGTTTCCCTGCAGCTGTGTAAATTCAGAACAGTCCTAGGACAAGTAATTTTTCTTCTGTAGTTTAAGATGCTCAATACTTGATATATGAATCAGAATAAATCACTTAAGCCAGTGTCTTCAGTGTCATTCACTTACTAGACTTATTCACTTACTATAAATGAAGTTTATTTGTGTTGAATACAGATACTAGTTATTGATTTGCTGCAGTCCAATAGTAGCATGCAAGGAAATTGTCCTACCGTTGACCATACCCAACCAACCTAGGCTTTTCAACACTCCAGGCAGCGACTAAGAAGTGAGACCATTTCTGAGGCTCTGTTTGCCTAAGATTTCTGGTTAAAACCTACTAAAATTTGAATATGGTCTCTAACATTCATATTAAAACACCCCCAAACAACAAACTGAACAGCAAAAAAATCTCAACACCCTCTCGTCCCTCCTCAAACCATAGAAAAACCTCCAACCCAACGATGGTAATGACAGCAAGCCATGCAGACAGTGTAAGCCAGATACCTCTGAGTATTTGCAGTAACAAATGTTCAGAAAAACTAGTTATGCTGAGACAAGAATTCAACTGTCTTTGCACAGGCCAGTTTCCTTCATAGTGGGCTATCAAGTCTAGTTCCCAATGAATTCTGCATGTTACACATTCACACATGGAACAGAGAGAATGCCATCTTTCTCAGTTCAGCAGCCCTGCACTCCTCTAAGACATTAAGAAATAGATGTCTGTACCAGAAGGCCAGAAATAGCTGAAGCAGATCAGTGGTTTAACAACTTGGCTACTGCACGAAATTCATTCCTGACTATACTTTTTGAATGGTTCCTAAAGAAAGACAAGTTTTTGTGATCACTGTTTTCATGTGTGCCTCCAGCTACTAATAACTTTCAGAAAAATTGACCAATTTATTACACACCTGAGTGTCGGGCCTCACTCCCTGATTGGGGTGGCCCGGAAAGGTGGAAAAGTCTCTCCTCCAACCCGTGCCTCCAAAGAAAAACTCAGTAGTCTTCAGCCGTCCGGTCTCAAGGTAGTTTATTGTATGTTATCTAAAAGATTTCTCCGTGAGCTGCTGCGGTCTGTTCAGCAGTCAGGCAAAGGCACACTCCAATGCCCTGGGGGCTGGTGCCCTCTTTTATATCATACATTACGTGTTAAATGTTTATAGTTTTTCCCCAATGTCCATCACCTATATTGAATAGTGACTTTCTACTCTAAACCAATCTGTGAGTGCCAACATCACCAAGAACATGGAGGTTAGGAAGAAGAAGGAAAGAGGACAGGGCACGCCCAAGTCCCTCCATCTTAGAACTTCTGACCCCCATGTACAAAACTCAGACCCCTCTGTACAAGGCCTAAAACCCCCCTGTACTGCACTCAAAAATTCTTCCTTTCACTTTGTGACTACTTCTACTATAATATCTAAACTTTTGTGATTTCTTGTTCTTCCTGCAAGGTTGGTAAATTGTTCCATGGATCAGGTTCAAAGCCACAGGGGTCTGTGGCTGCATTCCAGGGTCTCAGATGCTTTTGACCTGGGCCCAGAACATCCAAGAGTGTCCAAGGGGCATTCTGGGTTCCGACACCTGAGACCACTACTCCTTTAGGCTATTAAATTCCTAAACATTGTGCAAGGCACTGGAGGAATGTAATACTTGTATTTCCACTGAAATATGTTACTAAAGGAACTCACTTTTGGAAGAAACAGTCTGAGGCTTACTAGCAAATCTACAGAAGGATTCTGAAACGCTGTATTGGTAGTGTTTTTTCTGAGGTGTGAAATGCAAAATCCTACCAAAGTATTTCTTACTTTGGACATTCAGAGTGTTGTATGGACATGCAGAATTTGCATCTCAACTGCAGCTTAATGCTAAATGAAATAGAGCTCAATCAACCATAAAAAATCAAATGGAAATGAGGCTTTGTTAGTCCTGATGCTAACAGGATTGTTTTTGATAAGTAACTGTGATTGCTTTAGTTTATACTGAATGCATTATCAGGTATGAACAAATCTAATGGATTACCTCTCTTGGAAGTACTTTGAATGTTTAGGTAGGAAGCAGATGCCTACCCTCCAAACCAAAATCCTTCTGCACAAAGGGTAATTAAGTGACTCATGACATTTAGCACTGGAGATTTGCTGTTGAAGATCCATTACCTTAATTTGTCTTATTCAGATCATATGAATCTCTCCCTAGGAGCCTGGGAAGGACTGCAATGTTAAGGTTTTGGTACATCTGGGGTTTTTTCTTCCTTACGTTCACATGATTGTGAGCTATTCCAAAATGTAATTCCTACCTTACCCATTTCAGGCATATGAAAGGTGATTCTGTGTTCACATAGAAACAGGCTAGTGCAGGTGCCTATGTGAACTTCAGAAACACAGCTAAGTCTGGGTCGTTGTTAGCTGTATGAACTACCATGAAGAAGAAAGGGTAACAGTTCTCTGCTATGAATAAAACAGAGTATTTCCAACCATTATTTTCAGAGATGGCTAGTAACATACTAGACTTTTTTGGTGTTGATGTGATTCTAAATTAAAGGTGCTGAACTACAAGGTGCCCTGAGTTAATATTATAAAACATTACACTGCCATGATATCATACATGTTGGATACGATATATGATTGTACAATTACAGTTCTTAGCTTCCTACCTGTTTGTCCTCCTCTGTCTGTGCAGGATACTCCTTTGCTTTGCTTAACCACAGAAGAGCCATCTTCTTATTGTTTAACTTCAAGTATGTTTTCCCCAAAAAGAGCAAATTTTTGCTGTAGAAATTTGGATCAGCTGCATAGAGACAGGAGAAAAGCTTTAGATAAGAATTAGCAGCATACTATACTTTGATACTTGTTTCAGAAAACATAGTTTGGCTTTGGATCAGAAGGAAGAAAATGCAAAACTTTCACTTGCTAGATTTTTGTCTCATAAACAATTATATTAGTTATCAGCTTGCTAGTTAATACTAAACATACTACAAACTAAATAACACTAGATTCCTCACAAAGAGCAAAGCAGTGAGCTTAATGCATAACAGCTTTGCTTTGCAGGTTTTGGGCTTTTCTGGACCTAGTAGGTGCAACAGGCAATGCAAGCAGCTCAGGAGGTATAGGCAAGGGGAAATAGGGCACATTTCCTGGCACATACATATACCAGCTTAATTTTTGCTGCACAGAAGAAAGCAAAACTATTTGCATCCACAGTGAACATTTTTTAAAGAGAGATTTAAACCTTGGTTTTATAAAGCATAATTCTTTATTAAAGACTAATCTTGCCTGCTGTTCATATTTATAGCACAGGCTTTCTCTACTGCTGGATTTAAAGTCAGGTTTCAAAACATATGGAGGTGTTTTGGAGGCAATTTTTGAGATGAAGTTCACTGTTCCAGTTCACAGCTGCATTACTTGACACTTGGCAAGACACACTATGAGCCTTTCCTCTAATCTTCAATAATTTAACTATGTAAAAATCTTTCACAGAACACTGTCTTCTCTTGTCTTCATCTTTCAGATAGTGAGTTTTGCTTATGGCTTCACTCCTGGTAAAATAACATGTTCATATTTTATTTTATGTCATGTGTACAGTTTAACTGTCCGATCAGCATAATACCTTCTGAAATAATAAAAAGTCTGCTTTTTCTGTTTTCTATTTAGAGTACAGAGGACTTTTGAGCTCTAAGAAAAATTCTGAAAAAGTAACACAGAATTCCCTTTTTAAATTTCTTCTGCTTCCCTACACTCCTGTTGAATTCCTTAGGGAAGGAAGGTATGAATTTCACTTTAGTATTTACTCTGAAAAAAATCTTCACATTACACTGTAAGTAATGTACACTAGACGTGTAACATACTTTAGTAAGTGTGTAACATACATTTAAGTATCTCTGATAAAATGTTCCAGTGTAACAGCCCAGTGCGCAGATTGGCACAATACATTTATCAGCTGATGACATGCTACTGTTTTGGGTTTGGTGGCTACAGTTATTAAGGTAAGCTAGAGGTTTACTGGAAGTCATCAATCCTAAAAGATATTTTTCAGTCAAAACAAGCCACAAGTCTTACCTTCTTCTGCCATGTGGAAGTAACGAAGAGCCTGTAGAAGACAAAGTTGTTTTCTTTAAAGTGGAGAATAAACACAACAGTCAAACTAAAGTCTTATGCACATACCTGAAGAAGGAGTTCCTGTCCCTGATCTTATTTTTATTAATTCAGCATGCTACTGATGTACGATTAGATTTGACATCATCTCAAAAGAACTAGTACTTACCCACCACTTTTTCTGTAAGTGTAGTACCTCCTATATGTTCCTACCAAACTGGATTGTGTTTTTCCAATTCAACTTGTCAAGATAAAATTTGAATTTTGTTTGTACTATGCAGCACATTTGCCGTTTTTCTCATCTGTTTCTCATGTATAAATAGATGAAACAAATCTTATGATTTGGGTCATTAATAAATATTTGAGAGAGAACTTACTCCCACAGAGCACCAGCTAGTAACCTCTTACATAAGGATAAACATCTATGATACCCACAAATTTTCAGTAAGTTTCCCATTCAGCACATACGCAATTTCAATCCATCCCTACATTTTCCTAATGGAGTAGGGGGAGGGAAAAAGCTCTCACGGAACTTAGAAGTATGGATGTATCTACAAATCAGATTTTGTACCGCAACTGCAGAAATCTTACCGGTACAAGTTTGCTTCTTCTGCAAGTTTAAGTGCTACAGAACTGAATGTTGAGACTGGCATTATTCTGGCACTATTTTAAATTCTGGCTGACACTTTGTATTCTTCTGAGAGTGGTTTTTCAGCAAAACTTACAAGCTTGACTTTCCATTTAAGGGTTTTATTTCTTTTTCAAACAGCTCTTAAATTGCTTTCTGTGTAACAGCAAGCAGCCTGCCCCCTGCCACTTTAAGAGAACAAAACAGTTATTGGTTGCTTTAAACAAACAAAGATTAAAATAGCTGCACCAAACTTTTCTATTATCAATTTAATTGTCAAGCTTCTATATATGTACAAGTGTTTAAATAAGATGCACACTGGTTTAGACACATACAGTTTTAGACACACTGTTTTAAAGGATAAACATCTGGATAGTATGTTTTAGGGTGTATGACAGCAGGAATCTTCATAGAAAAGAGGAACAAAAGTACTTTCAACTGAAAAAAACCCACACCATATGTGGCCAGAGAATTAAGGGGTATTTGTTCATCTTAAGTAATAAAGTGAGCTGTTGCTTTTTGCATTTAATGTAAGGGGACAAATTCTATTAACTAGCAAATAAGTTCATGGCATAACATGACCATATAGTACTGGACTAGTACAGACAGTTATCTGCAACAGAGCACAACAGTAAGTACAAGCTAAGTTACATACAGTTTATTATTTTCTCATGCAAAACCTACCAAAATAATTTACACTATTCTGTGTGTCCTACAGCTGAAGAAAATTAAAGATTTTTATGTTTTTAGATACTTCTCACTCTCATGTTCTCATTTTATTATTGACAGTTGTAAACTCATAACTCTAGACTTATTCCATAAGCCGAGGTCAGCTTTGTCAGGAAAATAAGTTAAAAGTGTATAATCAACTTTGTGGGGGGAATAACAATCTATGAAATATTTTCATACTGTACCTCTTGAAATGTGGAGGTTGGTGGTGTGGCAAACAGCGTTGCAGCTATTTTTCTTTGGTACCATGGCATCTCAGCAAAAGAGTAACACCTGAGGGAAAAAGAAACATTTAGATTTACACTTCACATTTCTCTTGTTTTTGAGCAACAGTCTCAGAATTGTGGTTGGACATAAAAACTGGATGTCCTAATAGTTGACTCCAAGAGTCAAAACTGCAGATACACTGCAAGTTTTATAAGCATGTTCTTACATCTGTAAACAAAAATAGCAAAATGTCTGAAACTGCCGCTAAAGAAGTTTTGGTGTGTGTTTTACTGGGAACTAACTACATTAGCTAAAACTGGGACAATTACTAAGCATGAGACAGATTTTGAGCTTGAATGATTTTAATGATTTATGTATATTTTGTTCTAATGTATTTGCAAAAGCAACATAACTGAGTAATGTCATTGCCTTACCTCAACACTACTTTGCTTTTCTCAATTATTAATATAAAGTAGATCTGCAGTACATTCCTGAGACTCTGATCTATAAGAATGAAAATAAATTCAAGAATCAAACCACTGTGCTCTAGGCTAAGCCAAGCTATGCTGGTTTTCTATCTACTAAATAATACAGATAATCAATCAGTCACCTATCTTCCTGGTGCTGGACTGATTTAACATTTTTATTGAAGCATTTAAAGTGCACAGAACATTCTGGGTGCAACAATAAACAACGACAGTCATTTTAGCAGCCTCCCACAATGAGATTACAATTGTTATTCACTGCGTAAAATAGAGCATTCTAGAGGACATGAAAAATTAGTAACTGTAAATGTCTGGAGGAGAGGCAGGCAAAACATGGAATACACAGCCAGAGTTGAAATTCTGTCATTAGATATGCCTTATCAGAAAGAGATTCAGTCCAGGACAGATTAGAAAGAGCAAAGATAACTGGCTGATACTAAATGCCAGTTTCAGATCAAGATGGCTCTGGAATTCAGTTATGAATGTCTGAAGTGCTTTCCAGAACAAGCTTCCTATCTCAAAATGGACTTTGAAGCTTAGTCAGTTAGTAGAATATACTTCTGCTTAAAACTCTGGACTATTGCAATTGTTAGATGATGTGGGAAAGAATGGTGGATGCTGAAGTTTCTGAACTAGTAAAAAACTCTGGAGCAGTAGATTATTGTTTTCTTTGATACTTAGGATCCAAAAAAAAAAAAAAAAAAAACCATAGAAAAATTGACTGAGGGATTTAGTATTTTTTTTAAGCTGAAAGTACATTGTCTTCCTTTATTTTCAATCTCTCAATCTTACAATAGAGATCTTTGGTAAATTGGTCTTTTTCAGACAATAACCAAAAGTGCTGTCTGGAGTCTCTCACTAACACATAAATGATATTGCTTTCCATCACACCAGTTGCAAAGAATACCCTGGTTAGCATGGAAAGTTGTATTTCCAGTCCATTTGCCTGCTATGTAACAGTAATTCTCAGTATCATTTTCACTGAGCAGTAAATTCAATTTCAATTATTTTTGGCTAATACATATGCATTTATAAGCTCCCTTTATTTAATGTACCTTTTAAAATACTGTATCCTGACATATAGTAGGAATACATCTCATTTTTGATAGCTTTTCAGGGATTGTATTAAGGTGCAGACATCACTGAAATTCAATGTAAAGTCGGTGCAGAGTTTTGACTCCATTCATACTCCAGAAGGAAATGAGCTACTATTTGCTATCACTGATGCCCACCATGGATTCTATGAAGCAAACTTAACATCTGCAAAAGGAGTTTTTAGTAGTGCCACACAAATAAATTAAATGAACAATTATTTTTCATCTTTTTCGACTGCATAATAATTAATAGCTTGACTTTTTCAAGGCATGACATCCTATATCTGTTCAATATGTTTTCATGCTTGCATCAATTACAAGTACATTCTAAATTATTCCATGCAGTTCTGTAATTCATGCAAGTTATTTTATACTCTTGCATTTTTCTGTGCCATGCGCTAACTTTAGTTTGAAAATACATCTTACCAAATCCCTATAAGATGAATTGTTGTAGCATCTTTTGGATTCAGTTCAATGGCTCTCTGGCGCGGGGAGAAAAAAACAACACAATATGTAAAGAAGTTGTTCTGACACATGGATTAAAATACATTTAAAAATAGACTTGTTATCATACTGTTAATTAAACCAGGCTGTGGTGTGTAGAATTTCAAGGTAACACACTATTTATTCAGTGGACAACTTAATCAGCTCACCTCCAAAAATCTGATGACACTGACAGATGTCTAAGCACATCTCTTTTAGTAGGTTATTAAAAGCTGCATTTGAGACTTGGCATGTTCAGATTTTGATATAATCTCTGGTGATATAAAATAAGTAGTTCTTTATCTTCCCCAGTATTTGTCCTTTACTGTTACATAATCCACAGTTAAAAGGACAGCCACACTGCCATTTCTCCATATCACAGTTACAACTGATCTAGTCCTAAGAGGTGTCTAAAGCACTTTAGCTATTTCAAGACTCCCTTCTAAAGTGACTTAGTTTACTGCAGGAGAGAATTTGTACTGCTTCTTTCTGGGGTATTTCTGGAGCACATGTCACAGTAACCCAAAAAACAAAGTGCTACTAGGAAGTCTGAACAGAAGTATGCTTTCAATATTTCACCAAAAATTAGTTACCAGCTGTCACACAATCTACAGACTGGATACATTAAACTTGTCATATGCAAAAAACTGCATTACCTGGAAATGCTCTTTGATGATAATAGCATTTCCAATTTTAGTTTTGATTCCTTCATAGTCTCCAACATCACTGAGGCAAATTCCATACCACTGTAATTCAAATAACAAAAATAAAAACATTTAATACAGCACTATATTAATAGTACATTTTAAAAAACTTGCAACTAGAACAGCTGCCACCACCACAAACAATAAGTAATAAGTATTTGTTGTCAACAGCTCAATCAACATCAGAGCAAGCTGCTGGTCTGCAGGTGTAAAGGGACTCAATGTCCTCTCCTGACCCAAGATACCAAGGCAAGTGATTACATTATGCTACCTCTTTGACTGTGAGAAAAGCAGCACAAAAAAAAAAAAAAAAATAAAAGGGGCAGAATGCAGCCAGGGCCTGAAATTTTTCCAGTGAAGCTCTACAGAGCCCAGAAAAGGCATTCCGAATGGGGGACATACAACATTTTTAAGGTTACATCGGGACAGGAAGAGCTGATTACATCAGCTGTTATCACCCTGATAAGTCACTTCTTTCCATGGTCCCGCACACACTGAATATTTCTGCTTCCCTAGAGGAAGTTTACCTGGAAAAGTCTGAACTCAGACCTTCCAAAAACATTAGGAAGAACTAGAAGTCTCATTCATTCTCAACTCAAAAGTTAAATTATGCTGAAGTTTCCTAAAACAGCACAATGACATTTGTTCTGTTTTCTGTAAGTAGATATCAACAAACAAGATTTTAGTTATTTTGCATGGCTCACCTTGTGTGCTGCAAAATTTGATTCATTTTTTTCAAGTGCCTTTTTTGCATACTCAAGGGAGTCATATGTCAGTTGTTTCTTCTCCTCTGCAGAAGTACTACTAAGCTGAGCCAGATCCCGTGATGACCGTGCCAGCCGCCATAACAACTCAGCATCATCGCTGGTTAGGAACAGAAACACTGATGTTTTAAAGCAATCAGGGAAACAAAGCAAAAAAGGAGCCTTTTAAAGTGTATCTCAAGTGGGTGACACGACAACAGTGAATCATCTGTCATGCTATGCTATGTACAACTCCAAGGTAACAAACAGCAAATAAAAGCCCACTATTATAGAATGTCTGACGATACCTTTGTTCTGCCATTCTGGTCTGCAAAGCAAACATTTGCAGCAAAGGTTTTTGTTTCCTCAGAGATTTAAGAAACCCCAATGGTACCACTCAAAAGACCAGAAAGAAAAGGAGGGCTACTCTCTTCTTGGCTAGATGGTATTTCTTCCAGCACTCCGCTAACTTGTATTGATGTTTACTTGGAATACTTAAATTTTTATGTGTTTTTTTTTTCCCTCTAATTGTACTTAAATTATTAAATTCTTCCTAGAAAAACAGTGAAAAAACCACAGATTAGCAACACCACCAGCACATAAACCTGTACATTTATGTATTTATTTATATCACTTTACAAATGGTGTACTGTAGGTTACAGTCCAAGCTTATGGATTTTAAGTTTTATTTTGTTAACACATTGCTTTGAACACTCTTAACAGTTCGTTATACTTTAGATAACTACCACTAGCTTACTAATTTAATAGAGACTTTAGAGTCTTTCAGAATTTTGCAGTGTATTCTTAGGGATTCTTAGAGTAATAAAACAAACAACCATGACTGAAAAACTTGAGTTAACCCTCACCTTCTACAACTACCAGTTCTTTCTTCATTCATTTTTCCATTAGAAGGAAAAAGATCACAAGTCCTTATTTCCTACTTATGTAAGGGTAAAAAATAGGTTCTCTAGCATTTCACAGTGAGAATATTAGTTGAAAAACTGATACAGAAGAGCACAGAAAAGAAGCCATAGTAATGTCTCAAGGCAATGAAGTACCTGTTTTTATGCTGAACCAGCAACCGATACAGCTTTTCAGTTTCTCCACTCCCATACAGGTAGTCTGCTTGTTCTATCACATCTTCCACTTATGAAGGAATTTAAATTGTGGAAACAGAAGAACAACTGACAGTTAATTAAGATACTATCACCAAAGCATTTTAGAGCAGGACAACCTAGCTGAAAATGATGTAGCTCATTTTTAGGCCATCTTTTCAAACTTAGAAGCACAGCAGGATTGAATAAGCAACATGTACAATGCACAACGAGGATGACAATTGGCGCCTCTCCAGTGAGACTACAACAGCTTTCAGCAAGACAGCTTTGGCTGCTGGACAGATTTAACATCCCAAGGGGTCTTTATCAGTGCATCACACTACTAGAAAAAAGTTATTTTTTAACTTGTGAAAATAGCAGAAAAGAAAAAAAAAATTATGGAAAATGGACGAGGAGAGCAAGTACAGCAGAGAGTTAAGAGTAACAAAGCCCCTTCATTAGTATATGTAGCAAATTTAAATCTTACAATAACAATGAAAAAAAAATCTCAACTTTAAAAAATATTCTTCTTTCTCAATATGGTTCCACAGTTTTGCACAACGTGACTGCAGTTTGAGTGGGGTCCATTATTTACTCACAAGCCAAAACAAAATGTTGCTGCAAGGTTTTCTGACTGAAATCCTTAGGGTTTTCGCAAATACAACCCCAAAAAATACAATTAAATCTACCAAAACTCCTGTATGTTCAAGATATTAATAGCAAAAGTAATTTTGAAAATCAGAATTGCTTTCTAGAGTATCAATTTATAAACTAAGTACCATTATTTTGATACTTTCTTTTTCTAGAAAATACTCTGAAACACAATAGTGGTGGGGAATATAATTTCCACAACTGGATGAATATAATAATATATAAATAAATATAGTACTTGCAACAGCATACAGGAAACAGAACTATCAAACACCCCACTAGAGAGGATTATAGCACGAAAAAAGATAGAATTAGATGGAAAAATCCCCAAAGGGAAGCAGATGTAATTTTGTTGACGTATATAACTGTACAGGAGAAGAACAAACTTCAAGTTTACTCTTCTGCCAACATTAAAGCATTGAAAAAATATCTTTTAAGTCAAAAGCCTTGCCTAATTTTTTACAGACCTTTTACTTATGCTTATTGTCTCTGTGGTCCTGGGTCCCTGATCAAACTTAGAAGTCAAACCATAATCTCTAACCCCTTTCATAAAAATTAATCATGTTTATAAGGTTTCCTTTTTCAAGCTGCCTACCAAATATGGAAGACACATTTAAAGTCAGCATAGTTTTCTTTACAGAAAAAGCAAAACATTGAAGGCTATTGAACACAAAAGCCTCCTCTTCAGCTCAAAAAGACACCAGAATATAAATCAATGCATTCCGGATAATTTTTAACCTTGCTGCCTCTAAAGATCTTTCAACCCTTTCAAAGATAAGATAATGGTCTACATGGACTTTGAATTTTAGTGTCCAAAAGGAGCTTCATGGTACATCTTCAGTATGATCATCACTGAGTTATGTTTGCTTGTTGACCTGAACACTACTAACATATCTAATGACTAAATGCTCAGAACTCAAAACTTCTGAATGCATTTCCCACAAGGTGTTTTGTGCAAATTATTGCACTTTTATTACTTTAGAGTATTTTTCAGGTATTTCTATTTTGCCCTTATTTTTCAGGTATTTCTATTTTGCCCTTATTTTCACCATATTTATTACATGTCTTGTATAGAAAGCCCATTAACACTGCTTTTCTTGGCCATGTAAATCAGATTCACGTGGGAGTACTGAAAAGACCAACTAAGCAGTGTTATTTATGTTCCTCATGAGAAATGATGAATTCTTTATTCCTCATTATCATTATTTCTTAATTGTGTAGTTATTTCAAATCTACTCACTGATACTCCTTCTGCACATGAAACAGCTACTTATCCATCCAAAAATTTATTTTCTGAATTTTTATTTCTATCTGCATAAACATCTAAGATCTTTCTCTTTTTAAGACAGAGAGAAACAGGTTACCTGAACTGGCTACTACCTCAACTATGCAGTGAACAATGCATCCAGTTCAGGCTCCTTTTTTTCAGTCAGGCTTACACTGAATTTCCTTATGTAGACAGACAAGTTTTAAGTCTGCAACAATATCCCCTTTTAAGATATTGTTACTGTCCTTCCCACAGTGAGACTAGTCTTACTCAAAGGATACAAAATACCATTTACCACTTGTTAAATTGTTTTCTAGTAGGTAAAGCAAGGCTTTGCTTCCCGCATTTTAGTGTTACAGAAATAGAAGACATTTCTCAATTTTATATGAGGCACTATCTTGGTGTTGCTCAACTAGATTAAACAGAAATCACAGAGTGCTCATACTGAAAACCTGAACTAGCTAAAATTTCTAGAAATAGATTAAGTTTTGGTCTGCTCTCCTAACAGACCCATATCTTTTCAATAAAAGTTAATTAAAGATTGGGCAACAAATTACTTACTATACACTTTATGCATGTGTTCTAGCCCTGACAGGATGAGCTACTAATCTGCTTTCAGTTATATCTGAAATAATCACTTGTTGAAGTGCTACCACATCACCCATAACCAATTCAAAAGCATCCTATCACGAAATGACACTGCATGCAGTCAAAATGGACAAAATCAAACCATTACACCATTTCCCTCTATAATTCTGGTACTAAAAATTTTAAGTTTCACATTGGAACAAGCAAAATACTTCAAAATTTGAAAATATTACCTTTGAAGCTTGCATGAACCTCAGCAAAGCCAGAAATCAGCTTGTGAGCTTCATAAACCAAAAACGACCCTGTTGAAAGCACAACTCCTCTCTGAAGGCTTTTTTTAAGCACCTGTGTAGGATCATAAGATAGGTATTAATGAACATAATCACTCAGAATTTAAAAAGCTTTTTCTTGTCTGTATCATCTGTATATTATATTTCAGATTCCGAGCAAAAAAAAGACTTTAAAATGTTAAAAAATCCTTACAAGACAAAATGCCACTTCATCAAGCGAGTATTTGAAGTATATTCAACAGAAGCTCACGATTACACCTGAAAACGCGAACAGAGCACCAGACTGGACAAAAACCTTAAGGCCGGAGCAAACACAAGGTTTGAAGCAAAGATCAAATGCGAACTGCTCAAACGAGCCCAGGGCTCAGTTTTCGCACAAACAAGCCAGTCCTTCGCTACGCCCCGCGGTGCCGGAGCCTCCACCCGCCTCCCTCAGGCCGGCGGGGCGGCTCCGCAGAGGCGAGCGGCGGCCACACTCCGTGGGAATCGGCGTGAATTAGGACAGAAGAGGCCTCTGAGATCACCCAATCCAGCCTACGACCGAACCCCACCACGTCAAATACAGCACGGCACTAAGCGCCACATCCAGTCTTTCCGTAAACGCCTCCAGGCTCGGTGACTCCCCAACCTCCCAGGGCAGCGCATTCCAAATAGCCCCTGGAAGCGGCCGCGCTCCCCGCAGCGAGCGGCACCCTGGCTACCTGAGCTCCCGACCGCCCCCGGCCGCAGGGGCCGCCCATCGCCTCTCGCCGGAGCGCTGTCCCCAGGCCGGCGGGGCCGCGGCGGAAGGGCCCCGCCAGCACCGCCATGAGCGCCGCCATCGCCGCCGCCGGCACCGCCCCCCGCCTGCGGAGGAGCCGCTCCGCCCCGCGGCCCTGCCCGGGCTCGGGGGCACACAAGGGCAAGGGCCGCCCGCTCGGCCGGGCAGCCCGCCGTGCCGCGGCCGGACATTGCGCGGCCGCGCCCCGAGCCGGGCCCGAGCGGCCGCCTGGCCTGGCCGGGCCGGGCCGGGCCGGGGCAGGGGGCGCTCACGGGAGCTCTGCGCCTGCGCCCCGGGGCGGGGCGTGTCCGGCGGCGCGGGTGTGGCCGCCGCGGGCTGGGGGTGCGGAGGCGCCGCGCTGCAGGTGAGGGTGCGGCCCGGCCGTGCCGCAGGGGCCGCCGTGTCCTGCGGGGTTTGAGCTCCTGGCCCCTCTGCCTCCTCCAGTGGAACCTGCGCGGGGCTGGGGCGGCAGGGCAGGGCTCCGGGTGGCTGCTATCCTAGCCATTCCTCGCCTGAAACGTCCCCGCAGGTGCGGCCCCGCTTCCTGCGGGGGGACGCGGACGTGCTGCCAGCTGCGGCTGCTGCGGGGGTCGAGGAATCGGTGCCCCATCCGCCGTCCCGAAGGTAGTGGAATTCGTTGAAGTTAAAGCTGTAGGCCTGAAGGTTTGAGTCCGTAGTGCCCATCTTTGTGGCGGTGTAAACGCCGCTCTGAGAAGCGCCCTTACCTCTGGGAGAGGAGGCTTTCGAGAGTCAGCATCGTTCCTGAAAACCACATGCTGTTCTTTCTGAGCTGCCGGTTGAGTGAGTGGGTGGTTGTTTTCTTTCTTCACTCTAGTTGCATAATATATACAGGACAAATCTTAGATAATGTTCATGTTGTCATAACTTACTCTTCCACTAGGGAAAAGTTTTAAAATGTGAAACTTCTTCACTTTTGCTTACATACTCCTATCTTCAAAGTACATTAAGTATCCTCGAAGTAGTATCTATCGCTCTGCCTCCAACGCTTATATTTATTTTCCGGGAGGGTTATGTCCCTGCAGGTTCGAGTTAAAGATATTTCTATGGTGGTGCAAAAAGTTTGTTTAGTAAAAGTAAATACAGTCAAACTTAATCCCAGCTATTCTTTTTTTTTTTCTTTAGTTGGAGCTTTAAATTTTAACTTTATATGTGTATACTCACAGAGGAAAGATGTTTTGAAGTGCATGCAGAATATTTGAAGGAAAAAAAAGTAGGAAAGATGTTAAAGGAGTAGGAGACAGAGGTTCTTTTGTTTATCTGTTGTGGTGTTATGAAGAATGGAGTGGTTTTGCAACAAGTATGTTTATGCTAAGTGTCTTAAAATTAAACTATAGAGATTCATTTGAGGTGACTGTTAGACTAAGTTCAGGTAACAAAAGCAAAAAGCTATTTCTGGTAGGCTGAATAACTAAGCTATTATTAAATGTCATCCAGAAATCCAAAGTAGCAGAATTGTGACCACAGTGTTCGTACAGTCTTGTTTTATGCCATATTTTTCTCAAGAATTGAATGCTAAAGGAAAGCCATAGTGTTAGGGGTAATAAAACTAAAATCTCAACTGTACACATATCTGGGATGGAATTTAATTTTTTAGGAACAAATGCTGTCATTATATGGTTTCCTAAATGAAATACCTTCAAGGACAAAGGGAGTAAGATACCTTCTATTCTTTCCTGTTTATTTTCCTGTGAAAGTTCAGGATGCGCTTCCAACATAAGTAATATACGATCAACTTAGTATTTGTAGATATTAGTTCCTATTAAACCCAAGAATATTATTTCTGTTCATAGATCAGCTAGGCAAAGATTAATACTGGCCCCTCCTAGCATTACATTTGAAGGTGTGGTAGGGCTTGTGCAAGCAAGTAGGCAGGAAGTAGAATTGTGTTGTGGTTTTTTTTACAATCTTATAGGTATTTTCCATTAACTCTGATTCTATTTGATTTCTCTGGTTTATCTTTAATATTGCTTTAGATGAGATGATTTTGCTCAAACATTTTGAAAGGGCATTATTAAGTGTTTGAAGGATTTATGAACAGAGGAATTTTAGGGGCCTGGTTGCTGGATCCAAGCTTCTGTTTAAAGAATTGTCATTACTGATTTGAATCGTACTTTGTTCTCTGATTGCAGGAGGACTATATCCTTTAGAGCCATTCCATCTTGTAGATGGATCAAGTGCACTTCCATTCAGTGCTTTATCAAATGCCCAGTTAGGAGGCACCTGAGTTAGTTCTAGTTGTGGCAATTTGCTTCTGGTACTTCCCCTACCCAGAAGGGTTTTTAAAAATTCCTCATGGCAGGTGACTAGCAATTATCTGATGCTTCCAGGAATTAGCATGATTACTGTGTGCCTGTTTTAGGAGCCCCTGCCTGTGAATGTGCAGAGCATGAATGATGCCTCCCAGGCACAGGGAATGCTGAGTGCAAGTAGCTGCTGTGGTACAGAACTGAAGGGCAGCTGACTGCAGAGCTCTTGGTTTGTATACAGGAAGGTTTGAAATACCACTGGGCTACAGTAAAGTGCAGTTTTGTGATTGTTGGTTTCAAAATGTTACTGTTGATATTGAGATGTGCTGGACCACTGTGGAATACTGATTTAATGGACTTTTCTTTGTCATCCTTTAGCTGTGTAAGGATGCACAGGTAAGTTAGAGCATAAACAACATTGGGGGCTACTGATTTTGATCTACTTTAATCCACTGTCACCTTATTAAAAAAGAAAAGAATTTAATGAATAGGACAAAACCAGTAATTGAGTCTTTGTTCTTAAAATCTTAAAGGGCTTTTCATGCTGGACTTTTATAATATTTAGTATATATTATTCTCTAATAAAGGTTCTGGGTTACCCTGGAGTAATCCTTACAGTGCTTTCATGGACACATAAAACTGTTGGACAGGTTATTTATTTTAAGAGGAACTGTAGTTCCTCAAACCTCTTAATTTGATTGATCTATGGGAATAACAATTCTTGGTTTTAATTTCCTTTCCTTTTGCATTTTAGTGCTACTGTTGGTTGAAGGTTTAGCCTTTTGCTGAGAGGCCCTGAGGCAGATCTCTACGGTAGGTTACTGTAACTCATTTTTAAGAACTAGTATTTGTAACAGTGAAGAGGCAGAACATCCCTTGGAAAGAATTGTAGAAAGCATTTAAAGCATGTGTTCACCTGCATCTTGTTTCTGCAGTAAAGTACAGCAAGTTTTAGTGAGATAAAAGTTTTTTCTTTCTTTATGGGCAATGTTAATTCTGTAGTCAATCAGCCAGTGGCTCTACACAGAGCAATTGCAATGTGGAACAGACAAGTTAAGATACTATTCACATTGCATTGTTGATAGATGGTTTTACATGAAGTAATTGGTATAAAGATACTCTGATAAAGCATGTAAACATATATGCAAGGAACATGTATTCCTCTGATTTGCTGCTGTGTGCTTAAAATAATTGAATTTTGAAGTCAGGAGATCTGTATTTCTTAATTTTCTTGTTCAAGGCACAATATTACCTTTTATAGTTTAGTTCACTTGAAACATCATCTAAAATACTTTTATGTGAGGAAGATGCTAGGAAGAACTAAGCATTAAAGATGTGCCTAAAGGGCAAACACATATATACAGGATTGAAAAAAGACCAGCAGAAAGATATTTAGAAATAACTGTTTTGAAGTAATTTTGTGAGCAGGTGTACTAGAAGTCAAATTAATATTTTCTTTGCAGTGGATTAAAAAAAAATAAAATAGAATTCTGAACTTGTTCTTTGGCAGTGTAAGTTACTGATAGATTTGTATATATGGAAACAACCTGCAGATAGTTGTCTGACTTGTTATACCAGTGTGCTACCAATCCAAGAGTGTCATAAAGCTTGTATAAATAGATGATTCATTTCCCATACAGAAAACTATGCTTCCATTCTCGTGTATGCATATACATCAGATTTATTAAATATTAGCTTGTGTTTTTGATTGGTGTAAGCCCCAGTAAAATGAGTGGTGTAGTCATTAGGGTTTTATCAACCTAATCTTACTTGTTTAGTTCAGAATACTCTGATTCCTTCCTGCATGCTAAATAGTGAATATGAGAATCATAGAGTGATTTATGTTGAAAAAGATGTCCAAGATCATCAAGTCCAGCATCTGACCTATCACCATCTTGTGAACTAGACAATAGCAATAAGTGCCACAATGAGATGCTTCTTGAACATCTCTGAGAGTGGTGACACCACCACCTCACTGGGCATTCCATTCGAATGCTTATCAACACTTTCCATGAAGAAATTCTGCCTGATGTCCAACCTGAACTTCCCTTGGCACAGCTTGAGGTTATGTTCTTTTGTCCTGTCACTTGTTGCTTGGGAGGAGGCCAAGCCCCACCTGGCTACAGCCTCCTTTCAGGGAGTTGTACAGAGCAGTAAGGTCATCCCTGAGCCTCCTTTTCTTCAGGCTTAACATCCCCAGCTCCCTCAGCCATTCAGCATATCACTTATTCTTTAGACCCCTCACCAGCTCTGTTGCCCTTCTCTGGACATGCTCCAGCACCTCAATGCCCTTCCTGAAATAAGGAGGCCAGAAGTGGACACAGGATTTGAGGTGTGGCCTCACCAGTGCCCAATGCAGTGGGACAATCACAGCCCTTGTCCTGCTGGCCACTCTTGTTTTGCTCCAAGCCAGGATACCTTTGGACTTCTTGGCCATCTGGACACACACACTGTCTCATGTTCAGCCAGCTGTTAACCAGCACTCCCAAGTCCTTTTCCACTGAGCGGATTTTCAGCCAGTCATTCCCAAGCCTGTGGTGCTGCATGGGGTTATTGTGACCCAAGTGCAGGATGCAGTACTTGGCATTAGTGAACCACATACAACTGGCCTTGGCCCACTGATCCAGCCTGACCCCTCTGCACAGCCTTCCTACCCTCCAAAATAGATACAGCTATCACTCAGGAAGTGATAGCTGTATCACTACTAGTAGAAGATAAAGCTTACACTCGAGATTGTGGGTTATTCTTCAAATACAGAATGACTCAAGCTGTTTCTGGTACTTAGCTTGTCAGCTGGACAAGTTTTCCAGCTGTAGCGTGTGTAAACAAATTGAAAAGGGGAGTCAGAATTTTGATCTTGAGGTAGGATTTTTAGAGAAGCTGTGTTTTGGGGATTTTTTTCAATTTGAGTGATGAAATTAGGTTGTGAAACTGTCTTAGCTTTTGTAACCTTGTATGAAATGTCTGTTTCCTGTGAAGTGGTCTGTTTCCTTGAGAACTGAAGGGTTACCTTGAGATTTAAAATATATATATTTATATGCTTGTAGCCCAAGATCACTAGCAATTGTGTTGCTACTAGCCGTATCAGTGAGAAGGAGGATCCATTTGTCCTAATTTCATTGTCAGCTTCTTGCAGCAGATATGGCATTTTCTGCTTTTTTCAGTCTGGCACACAGCTGATGTAAAAAGCTTAGATATAACATTATGACAAGAAGATTAGCTGATCAGGAATAGACTTCATTTGCAAGTTTCTTGTGGCTGTTCTGTGTTGATTTGGGCCCTGAGATATCTAAAAATGATGAATTTTTGGTCTATTGCCATTAGCAGTTCACAGGAGCTAAGAAATGTTCAATGACAGCAATAATTTCCATCAGAACAGGTTTGAAACCTGTGACTAAAGACGGTGATGCCAAACCCACTTAAGTCTTTCTGTCTTTAAGTTGGGTATTTCTGCTTATCAGACTGGATGCACCCATACATGGGAACGTGTCATTGTAATGCTCTGCAAGGTTATCTGGGCAAGCCAATACTGTCCTCTGACATTGCAGCACAGTGAGGATTGCTACAGTCTAGCAATTCCCAACTGAACTGCTAGATCATTCTGATAATAGATCTGTTCCTTTCCAGGTAGAATGCCATGTTTGCAGTTTCTCTTGGAAAACAGACCATGACTCATTTGTTTGATGTCTACCACTTATCTTCATTAGGATCATCACTGGAGTTCAAAGAACATTCTGATCTTTAAAACTGCAAGACAAGACCAGTCCTTGACTTAGATTTTTGCTTTGATAATTACAGCTCAAGCAGAAAGACTTGACATATTCTTAGTTGACCTAATCATGCTTTTGAGCAGCCTAGACATGGGAGAGGATCCCTTATGACTGTATATCACTGCAGTTCAGATGTACGTTATATATAGTAATTTTCAGTCTTTTCCTGTCCAGATATACTTTTTAAAGCCTGGCTTCTGCAATTATAAAAGCTATTTCAATAAAAAGGATGACAGAGCTATCACCTGCACACATTCAGATGTGCTTTGCCTCCCTTTATGTTAACCTACCTGGAGGGCAGAAAAGCAAAGGTCTTAATTAAATATGATCAATGTGGAGCATAGCTACTTTAATAACACTAACTAATTAAACGACTAAATCTCTTGTTATGTGTTGTAACTTACTGGCAGTTGAGGCTTATCCTACCATATATAATATAATCTGTCCATTTTAAGTTATTCCAGAATTCCAAATGTATCTAGAATATTTTACATTTGGTTTGCCTACTAGATGTGTTGTAGAATGGTATTTCAAGAGGTAATGCACTAGTGCACGCATAATTTATTTTCACCATCCTAAAAATATGGCAGTTTGCCAGACTCTTACATCAAGTCCTCAAGAAGAGGTTGCTTGTTTACCTGGCAGTGACTGATCCTTGAGGATGTTTATCATCTTTAGAAACCCTACCATCCACCTCTCAAACCTTGGGAACTTTTCAGCTAACTGAAAAGCTAACTTTTCAGCTTTTAGACGTGAAGAGAATTGGGTGGAGCTGGCGTAATTCTTCCTTTCATGTATTTGGGATGATGAGGATTTTGTGCAGCATGAGCAGAACCCTAGCAGATAGTGCTGTTTGAAAGACTCCTGACTTCACACATGTGAAGCATCTGTGCCCTCTGCAAATTCTGTAAGGTGTGCACTGTAGTAAGAGAGATATCTCTTGTTTATTTACTAAGTTTCACTACCTTAAATACTGCTTTGGGTTGATAAGACATAACTTTTTCTTGCTAATAGGTATTTTACAAACTTTTAACATTTATAACGTTACTGGAAATCAGTATAACTATTTGCAGTAAAATGTATCAGTTTTATGGAGAAACACTTTTTTGAGTAAAATAGCAAAATTATTTCTGGAAATGTATTAGTATTATAGACCTCTTCAACCTATTATACAAATACAAATTCCTTATAATCTCAAAACTTAGAAAAATGCCTTGCATTATTTTTGTCTTGGATTTTTCAAAACTGGAAACGTTAAAAACTAAAGGACTGTCTTGTGATTTGTGAGGTTTTGCTCTTTATCTGGATTTTGAGTGTCGTCCACTTAAATGCATGTTCTTGTAACAAGTTGTCTTTTATCTAATATGGACACAGTTGTTGCATCTCAAATGAGCATTTGCATTTCAGGAAAGTGAATCAGCCTTTTTATTCTTCCCTTCTCTATGCTAAAGGATGTTTTTTGCACAGCACCTCTTTCTTAATCTGCTCTTTTCCTGCATTAGATACCTAGTGGGAGAGTTGGTGACATGGAGGAGGAGAGGAAGTAACAGAATTGATGTGTTCATGTGAGAAAGTACTTGAGATGCACAAGTGTGAGTACACACACAGACTGAGGAAAAAGCTGACCATATTTTTAGGTTGACTCGATCCTATCCATTTAGCAGTGATTTTGGAAATATTACCTTAACAGAAGAAATGGGTGCTTTCAAGGACTCTTAATAATGAGAAGTTTCAGATAAGTTGAAGCAAGAAAATTTTGACTGGTTTGAAAATGCATCTCAATTCAAATTTAAACTCTTTTGAGTTTCATGCAAACCCTTTCTACTTGCTGTTGCAGCATCAGTGGGAGTTAGAGCATCATTTTGTCAGCAGAGAGTTGTTTTTCTGAAAACTGTCATTAAGAAGTCATGTACTGGTCTGCACTGGATTCTCTGGGAAAGGCACTGACTGTTAATGAGCTTGGTCTGGCAGCCAGGAAAGCAATAGGGAATGGAAAATACCAGTATAAAAAGAGAACCAGGAAAAAAGGGGCAGACTGCTTTTAAGAGATATGGTTTCTAAGCCTAAAAACCATTGGTTTAAAAACTATTTTAGTTCCTAGACGTTCACTGTTTTCTCCTCAAGGACAATGAATTAAACCTTATGAAAGTCATGGGAACAAAAAGATACTCAAAGAAGAAATCATATTTAGGTGTTTGGGAGGTGCATGAGGATTTCTATGAATCTGACATTCTTCTAAAAATATGTGCATGGATGTTTGAGTGTTTCTTTTACAGATAATTTATATGTACTTCAGTCTATGAAAGGTTCATCACTGAGACAGCAAAATGAAGATGAGACAACATGTGAATTGTGCCCTAGTGGAATACAAGCAGTCCAAGGAAAATTCCCTCAGACCCCACAACATTTTCTTTCTCCTATTTTCAGTTTGTTCTTTGTCTTTTCCATGTTCCTTTTCCTTTTTGCCTCTAAAAGATCATTCCATTTCATGAAAAATCTTATGAATATATTGAAAGGAATAGAGTTGGGTTGGGTTAAGTACAATTTCATATTCAAATATGAATGCATATGTTGCTAGTCAGTTGACCAGATAGAAGCAGATGCCTTTCCTTCTGCCTTGTTCTCTTTGGTGTCTCATGCACTTTTAAGATAAATTAATCCAGAGGGATACTTGGTCTAGACTGTGGGTTTACTGGAGAGAAGGCAAACCTGAACTAAAGAGGCTTGGGAGCTTCCAGGGTGGGCTGCTTGTGGAAAGATTCGGAGGTTTTAGTCTTTGAGTCAAGGACGATTGTACTGTAAAGGTTTACTTCCCTATGAGTTCTTGGAAATTATCAACTCTATCCTTAAAGTGTAAAATTATGGAGATTTTATATATATATTTATATATAAAAATAATCTGGTGCTCAGACCTTCTTGGGCTTGCAAATGCATGTTATGCCAGTGTGGGATTCATAACTGATAACCAAGTTGTTTCTGTAGGTTTCTGATATCTGCTGGTCTCAGTGGACATTGTCCAGTGGACAATGATGGAGGTACTTAAAAAAGAAAATGTAAAGCTGCTTTCAGTTATTCTTTTTTTTTTTTAATAGATCTTCAGAAAGAACAGTTCCCCCAATTTCTCAGCTATTACTTGGCTTCAAAGTGTTTATCCTTATTATTAAAATTTGTAGATTTTCTTTTCAGATTTACTAAAGCAAGATAACCTGTTACCTGCTTAAATGGCTTTTCCAATTCTGTCATGGTTATGGTTTCAGCGTTTTGCTACAAAGGTTTGGTAGAGGAGTATGTAATACAATGTGTTTTTCTTGTTCATGGAATTATTAATAATACCTACATTATAAGATACTGGCATTCATATGGGCTTTTGGATTTCATTTAAAGCTTGTGAAGTTTTATTGTTAGCAATTCAAACCATTGTGCCTTCTTTGAGGTATATCCCATTTTTCATTTGGTTCCTTGGGCGTTCTCAGAAACCTGATCTTGTTTTTTATGTGCAGATTTTGAAATTAATTTTTATACCTGTGTGGAAAAAACAAGAGTGTGGCAGTAATAATGCTATAATGTTGGTACATCATAAATTGTAAAATTTGCATTTGTAACCTCAAATCATTACTTTTGACAAGCTAACACTTTTTGTGATCAGTTAGAGAGTTAATGCATTGTGACAATCCTATTGTTTGCTTTTTAGTCCACTTTAATGATGATTTCTTTTGCTGCTTTCTAGTGTAACAAATGGCGGCAGAGTGTGTGACAAAGGTGGAGCTGACTATTGCCTGCACCAATCTTTTGGATAAAGATGTTGGTTCCAAGTCAGACCCTCTGTGTGTGCTTCTCCAGAACACAAGTGGTCAGCAGTGGTATGAGGTACAACCTGATGCTTCTCACAAATCTGCTAAAAAAAATTCTGACTTGTTGGACCTTTTAAAATACTGGTTTCATTAAAATATTTTAATTTTGTACCAGCATTTTGAATGGTTTTTGTTAGATTATATCTCTAATAGTGTAGTAGGTTTGGATTTTTCCTTTAATTAAAAACAAAGCTATGTCAAACCACAACAAATAGTTACATGGGCAGCACATTAATAATCATTTGCTATTAAATATTTACAAGTGTCTGATTTTTAGCACTGTTCCCCAGCCATGTGTGGACCAACAGAAGTAGCCGTCTTAAGTGTCTAAATGTGCTTTTATAAATACAGTACTGCAAAACTAGGGTCTTATCCTGGATTTGACAATACAGGATTTTATGTTGGTCTTCCCTGTGCAGGGATAGGTACCACCTTAGAGGGAGTGATGAAAAATTGGTGAAGTATCCCTAGCTTAGAGCAGTGGGTTTTGAAATACCATGTGTATATATTATATAACATTTTGTAATATAACTTATATTTGATGAAAGGTTTATAGGAAGATACTTCTTTGTACTTTTAGAACTTTTGAGTATATTTAATAATAGGGTATTTGCTTTTCTTGCTTGTTTAGCTTGTGAAATACTGGATAAAGTGGTATCTTTCTAATTTCAGGTTGATCGCACAGAAAGAGTTAAGAATTCCTTGAACCCAAGATTTGCCAAGAAATTCTTAATTGATTATTATTTTGAGCTTGTTCAGAAACTTAAGTTTGGAATATATGACATTGATAACAAAACCTATGATCTGAGTGATGATGACTTCTTAGGAGAATTAGAATGTACGCTGGGACAGGTAAGCATGCAGATGATTTCCCTTAGAATTAAGTTACTGAAAATCATTAGCCACTTTTACCTTGAATTTATCACTATGTTCTTGTGTAGTTGGAGTACTCTTAAGTTGAATAGGATGCTCTTCATTTGTTTTTTCAAGCCTCAGTTCAGTGTATATGCATTTTATTTGCAAAAGGTCTTGAGATGATGCCCTGAAATGTGTTCTAGGATGGTGACTGTTGGATTGCTATCTAAAAGTAAGTGGGCTGTCAATGAGCACAAAGTTGTAGTAATTGCTGTTTATTTACTCTAATATCAAATTCCTATTTTTATGCTCCCATAAAAGAGAATCAGTGTAGAACAATGTATGAGTGCTCATAAGGGCCATGTTATCCTTGTAATCTGCTTTCCACTCAATGCAAGCAATGATCCTGGCTCTGCCAGCTGTAGATTTACTTCTATTTTCCACTCATTTTCTGCTATTGATGCCATCACAATTGGGCAGCTTCTTTTTAACTAATTCTTTTGAATAGATCCTTCAAAGGCACTTTTCAGAAGAGTTGTCTTTGGATTTTTCCTGCCCTATGTCTTTATCCTTATAGTGCTTTTAAAGAGACATTGTGACCTGAAATTCAGTGTCAATTAAAAATTAATGATTCTTTCTTAAGGTAAAGAAGGAGTAGACAAACTTCTGAGTAAGCATTGCCTGAATAGGGTAAAATAAAATAAGCTGGAAACTGTTCAGGGGAAGGCTGATGATTTTTTTGTGTGACAGATATTGTGTTTATAAATCTATTTGCTGAATCCATTTATGAAATATGCCTTGCATGCATTTTAAAGGTATGTATGGAGAATTTGAAGAACAATTTGAAATTGGAACCTAAGGTATTATATTTGTCCATGAATGTATGCCATGTTACTAGAAAACATTTCAATTCTTATTACTCCTGAACCTCTGCATATGTTCATCTGCATGTGTGTTTTAGAATTTTTGAGTGAATAAAGTATTACCTATATATTTATAGATGATTATGGCAAGTAAATGTAATGCTGTCATCGTCACAAAAAAGGAAAATTACTAAAATTAAAATACCTTGCTAACTCATTTAATTCCTTTGAAAATCTATTAAAAGTTGTGTTAATAATGCTTGATATTCAAATTTTGTCTTGGCAGATAGTTTCTAGCAGGACTCTAACAAAACCATTAGTACTTAAAAATGGCAAACCTGCTGGAAGAGGAAGCATTACGGTAAGAGAATTAAGAAATTAATGTCTTCAGAGTTCATCCTTAATTGTTTCTGGGTTTTATTTTTAGTTAATGGCTTTAGTTAGTGGCAGTGAGTCTATTCTATAGTGCTATAAAGCATATTTTTTTCATCCACTAATCTATCTTTGTCATTCAATAGTTGCCCGCCTTCTGTATTATAAGTCCCATTGCATACATCATTAGGGCATCCAATGGGCTGCTGTTCAGGGAATTTTTTTGTCAGTGCCATCATTTATGGTAAATAGATGGAATGGAATCGCAATGTCAAATCAAATTATTCCTCCCACCCTCCTCACCCCCCACCCCCCTTTCATTTTTTAATGCTTCATTTGTGAGAAAACATGCGGGCTTTTTTAATGGACATGTCGTAGGAATGCTGTGAATATGAGAAAAGTGCGTAGTTCCTGGATAAAAATTAAGTATTTTGTTTGCCTACCTAGATTACAGCAGAAGAAGTAAAGGATAACAGGGTGGTTGTATTGGAATTAGAAGCAAGGAAACTGGACAATAAGGTATTTAAGTGATTGCTGTTTCTTCTATAAAGTTGTAAATCAGAGTCTTGTCAAAGCAGGAAACATTTGAGTATTTATTCTCATTTTTGCTTATAAAATAAAATCCAGTAAGATTTTACTTACACTAAAAAAGAAATTGAAGTAAGATTGCTGCAGAGTAACTTCATTGACTGTTTCGAAGTGAATTGTAATGTATTTCTAAGTAAGATAAATGCATTTCAGGGGTAGTCTGTGAGCACCATGTTCCCATTTAAATGTAAATCCTTACATTTATTCATAAACAAAAGGGAGTTTTCGTATATCCATTGGTTTCAATAGCTGTATAAATGGTTGCCCATTGCCTCTGAAATAAATAGTGAAAAGTGTACGTGGTGTGTATGAATTTGTTATATTGACTATAAGGCTGGCTAGAGAGAGACTTTAAAAAATAAAATAAGAAAAATAGTAGAAAAATGTTTTTATTTTTACCTTTTGACTCCATAATACTTTTCCTTTTAACTGGATGAAATTCTTAGTTTCCTGTCTATCCACTGTAGTACTTATAGGTATAAGTATTTTTCTTGAACTGTTAGGTATCTGATATGTGGACATTTTTCTTCTAAATTGAAGGACATTGCCCACTTTATTTTCCTCTTTCACAGGTGGTAATATAATCAGATTTGCATTTCGTCATCTAAAGCTTTTGTTCCTGAATTTACTTTTTGTTAATCTAAGTGTGTGTTAACTGGAATTTAATGATATTCACACTACAGGCTGTTCTGAGATAATTGCATGTTATTTAAATACAGGATTTTTTTGGAAAGTCAGATCCTTATCTGGAATTCCACAAACAGACTGGAGATGGAAACTGGGTGATGGTTCACAGAACAGAGGTAGGATATTTTCAGTTAACGACAAAGAGGTTAATGTTATTTAATTTCCAGTGTGTCACAGCACTAGATATACAATGCCTTACAAAAAGAATTGACTGGCCTGGAGTTGATGTGCAGACTAGTTAGAAATTGCATCTTCTCTTCCACTGACTTTTCTGGGAAATCTGCCTTAATCTCTTTATGCTGAATGTGATACATGCCATTCTGTTTGGAAAGAAAACACTTTTATTTTTTCTCTAGGAGAGGGAAAAAATCTCTCCTCTAGGAGATTTCAGCAGTCTAGGAGAAAACAAATATTTTGCAGAAAAACCTTCATACTCACACAGACATTTGCTCAGTTCTATCAAGTGCTGGGGTAGGACTTCGGCATTCCTGACTCTGTTGTTCTTAGGAAAGTGTCACCTGGCTGTACTCTTTACTAGTGAAAGTAATGGTGCTAAATACTTGCATAGCAAGGGCAAGCCAAGGAGATTGCAGAGTGAGGGAAAACGTGCTTGAGCAGCAGCAGCCTTTCACCCAGGAGGAGGTGTAGGGGTCCTGTGACAGCAACTGACAGGCTAAGAATAGTTTCAAAATGTCTCACAGTAGTGGCAGCTCAGGGCCCCCATAGAGCTGAGGTGCTGTGCCCATAGGAAGCGGTGACTGTATTCATTTTGAAGTATGGATGTTGAAGAACTATAAATCCTTTTTTGTCATACTTAGAGTTTCTCTCATGAGATGGTTCTTCTGGTTAAGGTGCATCTTTTCTATGATGATTTCAGTCATAAACTTCTGTAATAAATCCAGAATTTATTGTTTCAGCCTAGAAATGTCTTTATGTTACAGGTTCAAAAATCCTCTTTTTTTCCCCAACTGCTGTTTTTATTGGTTTCATTTTCAAGAGAGATTTCTTTCTCAGCACTCCTACAGTGTTGAAAGTATTACTATTGTTAGGTGTTATCAATTAAGTAGTACATATTATGTGTATTTTCTTGTACTTTTGTAAGATCATTACTTGGTGTATCTGGTATATTTACAGATAACAGTTGACAAATTTTGAAGATCTTTCAGTATTATTTGTAGATAGTCCTTTAGTGTTCAGCTTGAGAGGCCTTTTATCCTCATGCACTGTTCTTACTTTACTACACTATTAATTTCTTGAGGGCATTATTTCCATAAAAGACATTTCATATATGAGAATAAATAATATGTGGGAGTGAACTGTAATCTCTGGAGTGCTGATGTATTCAGAAATTCCAATGTAATATTTTTCCACACATTTTTGGTAATGCATGCCTTTATATATGTGTGTATGTATCTTATTTCTGTAATGATAAATTTAATTTTTTGCAGTGCAGTAGCTGAAGGATAAAGTAGGTGATGGTGAAGTATAGCAAAATATGGTGCTTAAAGAGACCATCTCTTTTTGGACAATGGCATGTTAAGAGTAGTTTGATTTATATCACATGTATTAGGATTTGGAGTGCATTAGCATCAGCATTAGTCAATTGTTTTTTGCCTACAAAAGTCCTGGTATGAAGGTATGACCCATTATGATGACTGCTTTCTGCCCTTGTGAACAATGGTGTTCTGCCTTTTTTTTTCCAACAGGTTATTAAAAACAACCTGAATCCTGTTTGGAAGCCCTTTAAAATATCTCTCAATTCTCTGTGTTACAGTGACATGGATAAGTCAATCAAGGTAATGTATATTAAATGTGTGTATAAATTAATGCATTAGAAGGTAAAATATTTAAAAAGGGGAAGATGTGTTATTCTAGTTACTGTGGGTTTTTTGTTTCAAATGTAATTGTAAGTATTAAGTTTCTCATTTGAAAGGCACAGACACACACACGTGTTTTAGGGGAGAAAAGGAAACCACTGCACATTTGTAATGCATTGTGTGGTAGAAGTTGGTCTTTGAAAGTCTGGGAAACCAGTTGAACAAAGGTATCTTTGAAATGTCCAATGTAGTTTCTTATTTTTATTGTACAGTTCTAGCGTGGCATCAGCCAATACTGGTGGTAAAGATCCTGTGCAGTGAAAGAAGCATGTTAAAGGCTAGAATATGCTTTGTTCTATGTGATGGATCTTGTAATACTTTGTTACTGGTGCAACAGGTAAAATCAGTGACATTTTTAATATACTGCCTAATAAAATAAATTACACTTAATATACTAGCTAACAGATGTGGGTCAGATACAACCAGTTTTGGCAACTTTTTCTCTCCATATAAAACTGAATTTTCTGTCAGAAAGTTGACCAAACCTGTGAAGTAATAGTTCTACCCAGGGCTTTAATGTTTTCTATTTTCCAATTTTATCTTGAATAAATTGTGTTTAACTTCTGAATATTGTTCTTCAGGAATTCCCTTTAGGGGTGGAACTGAAGCTAAACAGCCAATCAAAATGCCATTTATAAGCTATTATGATCATGCTAGAAACCTGTTTTTTTTAGCATTTGAAAAAGAAACCTGAAAACCTGAATGCAGCAAACTGCTGTATTTGATGTTCCTCGTCTGGGAAGGAAAACTTAAGAGCATGATTTGCATGTGATGGGCATTAGTCATATGACTTGAGGCAGTCCTGGAAAATCCTTAACAGCCACGGGGATCTGAGAGTTACCAGCACCTGGATGGTTTTAAGTACACATTTATAGAGGAGACTAATGTACAACTTTACAAGCCCAGAACCTTCTTCCCTTACTGCTTCTATTTTTTTTTCCATCTCATTCCTTTCTGCTTCCCTTTTCCCCAAAACAGCTGTGATAGCTCTTACATCTCCATATACTATATTTCTCCTTTTCAGTAAACAGCCTACTAAAGCTATAGACCATTGTCTATAGCTAAATGTATCTCTGAACAGTTATTCTCAGCTCTGTCACCATTTTAATAAAGTCTGTTCTTTGAAATCTTACCTCAGAAGTGTAGGTTTATATCCAGAGGAAATAGTCTTGGAATAGTTATAGACTTGCAGACAGGCACTTTGATTATGCCTTAACTTAGAAATGCAGGACCTATCACTTCAAACATTAAAATGTAGGCAGGATTGTATTATGGAATGTTATTGAAGGATTAAACAATGCCTTTAACACTTTTATATGCACACGGTTGCATGTGTAATGGGCTCTTTGGCATAGTAAGTAAAACCAGCAATTTTTCTCTGAGTGGCTTTTCACCTCTTTAATGGCTTAGTTTGTGTATGCCCAGCATTGCACAAACCAAGTTGATCCTTTATCTTCTGGATTCATGGTTATGTTCCATGTGAGTGTGTTTGCAGTCAGTGAAGTTTTTCTGTGTCTCACATGTGAGCCTTTCATCTGGAGCAGGCATGCCTAATTCTGCTGGGAAAAATGTGTTAAATCACATTGTTCCCTACTGCTTTTGCATGTCTGTGAGGGCATATATGGAAAAGAAGGAAATGCCTCTCTCTTGTCTGAAATAAATACTAAAAATTGGCTTAAATGGGTCAAACATGGCAAGCAAAACAAATTTTTATGTCTTTGAAATAAAAAGGAAATACATCTACCAACTGTGCTAACAGGTATCAGAACTATTGGGTCAGGAAATATGTTCAGTTTTAAATTTCAGCTACTGAAGCACTTGACTGAGTATTTGATTGGCGTAATTTATGGCATTCAGAACAATTTACATAGCATCTGCCATGAACATAAATTAGTCTCTTGGTTCTTTGGCTGCTTGCATAATTTAAGGTGATGTTCAGTGCATGTGCATGCATTTTTTTATTTATTAGTGAATTCAAAATGTTGTGGTAGTGCAAACTGCAAGATAGAGGTATGTTCTGTGCAGTAGAACTCCCAATCTGCACATCATGTTTTGTACTTCAGTATTCCTGTTTGTTTTCAGAAACTTAATTTCTTTCAGAAGCTTGAGTGTATGTTGAAGTTGATTGTTTTGCTATTTTATTTCTAACTTAAATGCTCAAGTAATCAGATAAATTGATTCTTGAATATAAGGTACAATATTTTTAGACTTGAAAGATGGACATGCAAATAGCTGTTCAGCTTAAGCCATACATACTCTGAACGTTTCTCTTGAAGTTTGCATTTTGATTCCAAGTAATGTGGGATACCTATTTGACTCTTGATTTATTATTGTTTCTATTCATCATCATCATTATTAAATTATTTTAGTATGTTTTTATGTGGTTTGATTAAGTTAGCTATCATGTCTGTGTTGCTGAACTAAAATAAAATATCACAAGTGGATTAAATGAAAATAAGCTTTTACAGATAAATAACTATTTTTTAATACAGAAAGGCAGTTTGGTCATGTTTTCAAAGAGAAAAAAAAGTGGTTTTCACTCCTGCCTTCTTTGGTAGATTGGCCTGTTAAAAGAGTGCATTGATCAAATAATAAAGCTTGTCATTAAACTCTCACTATAGGAAAAGAGATTTTTAGTTGACATTCAGATCCATGAAGTGTAGTTCATAGTTTAACAGATCCACTGTATAAATTTGCTAATCTTAATAAGCAAAAAATCAGATATTTTTTCTAGCTTTAGGACTGAACCTTCGTACGCTTATGTGTTCTGTGTTATTTTGAGGATTAATGAAATAATATAAAAGTGTTGCTAAAACTCTTGTGATTTCTTACATAACTGATTTACTGAATTTTTAGCTGGATGCTCAGATTCATGAGGAATGTAAAAAACTCTACATTGTTTTCCTACTCTTCCCAACACCCCATCATTCTGAAAACATAGTTCAATATAATTGATGTTACTTGCTCATGTAAGACCTGACACTACTTAGTATTCTCATCTCTCCTTCACTTGAGTAGATTAAATTTGAAACTGAGTGTATTGGCTCCTACCCAATTTTAATCTGTTTTAAGTGCAACCCTATGCAGTTCTAAGACTTCAGTGTGAGAAAACCTCTGTGATATAAAAGATACAGTAATGTTTGGGATGTTCAAATTTCCCATTTCAGTGTTCATTGGTTTTGTAGGGCCATTTCTGTTACTAACACTAAGTAATGCTGCATTTTAGGTTGAGTGCTATGACTATGATAGTGATGGGTCTCATGATCTCATAGGAAGTTTTCAAACAACAATGTCAAAACTGAAGGAAGCATCTCGGTCGTCACCTGTAAGTGTTACACAATCTAAGCTGCCTGTGTGTTCTTGATAAGCTGTTTTATTCATATTTCAGCAAAACCTAGGTCACCTGGCCACAAGTGACCTCCAAGCTGGGCTAGGCTACACCTTGACATTGCTATTGTAGTTGAGGCTGAAATAGCATTTACATTGTACATCCATTTTCCTAGGATTAATGTCTTGGTTACCATTATTATTATTATTATGCATCTAAATGCCCCACCATCAGCACAAAAAATTTCACTAATAATAAAAATACAGAAATAAAAAAAAAGTGGATTGTCAAAAGACAGAATGCTGCACAAATTTAACTACAGTTAAAAGACCAAAGCTTGTAGTATTTTTTTTTCAAATATTATTTAATCATTTATTTTAAAATGTGGCACTTATTAACTATTATGTATGCTTCAGTGAATATGAGAAAATTCAGTATTTATGCCACTGCACAAAAATGCAGCTATGTTACATTAGGTGGCTTTTTTCTAAAGTGATATTACCCTTCCTGATCTTGTGAATTATAATAGTTTCGAAATCTTTTAATATGCAGGGTTTACATGTAGCAGACAAAAGTCGGCATAGCAAACATAACATAAAAGTGTTTGTTTTATGGATATCTATGTTATCAAGATGTTTTGCCATATTTTCCTTTAGTCCTGTAAAACATCCAGAACTATTTCTGCATTAAAAATACTGGGATCTATATACAAGAGTGCATGTTTGTACTTTCCTAATATTTTGAGTGTTGTATTTGTACTAAATAATAAAAATAATTCCAGCCACAGCTTCTGGAAACACTGATGCTTTGTTTGCATTGCTGTGTCTTTACCAAAAAAAAAAAAATTGTTAGCAGAATCCTCAGAGGGAGAATGGTATAGAATTTCTCTTTTTGAAATACAGTTGTCAAATCAAATGTGTTTGTAGACTTTTGGGCAAGAGAGGATTTCTGTCTTGAGAATGTATTTTTTTTTTCTTGCTGATATTGAGCAGACTGGGTTTAATTTTGCTGGATTATGAAATGAACTTAATTTTTAAGATAAGCCCAAAGTATCAGTCCTGAAATAAAGGATTATTAAAATTTTTGCATAAATGATATTATACTATTTTTGTTGGCTTTGTTTGCATTCATGCAGGTTGAATTTGAGTGCATCAATGAAAAGAAAAGACAGAAGAAAAAGAACTATAAAAACTCTGGCATTGTGTGCGTTAAGCATTGTGAGGTCAGTAATATATTCTGGTATGGTTCTGGTTTTAAGTGTTAAGGCATAACAACTCTCATTTAGTATATCTTCATCCTTAAACTGTAAGAAACTTTAAAATGTCTGAAAGTTCTAGACATAGTAAATATTTAAGGGACTCTGATTCATATAAAACAATCTGAATCACATACCTGTGTTCCCCGTCCCTTCACTTTCTCTTGAAGAGAAAGGTCATATTCCAGTTTAAGTAATTTCTGAACCACTGCATTTGCCTACTCACTGTTATATGGCAAAGTGAGAAACTCTGTCATAATGTGTTATTTTATAAATGAAAGTTATTTTGGAGCTGCTTTGGTGTCTGTCTGTAATTTTGTTAAAGGCCTGATTCTGATGCACTGACTGTATGGTGGCATATGTTGCAAATATCCTGGTTGCAGTGGGTGGGTGGGATAGCTCTAGGGCAAAACTATTGCTTTTAATGGGTAAAGACAATATATTTGAAACCTTACAATAATATTAGCTGGGTTTTTTTTTCCATTAAAAAAACACAATTTCTGTCTTCTATTTTTAGATCATTGTAGAATGCACATTCCTTGATTACATCATGGGTGGGTGTCAGCTGAATTTCACCGTAAGTTAAATAATTTATATGAATACTTTGAGTTTTGGAACAAATAGAAGTATAGAATTGATTGGCTGTGCGCTTTATTTGATTATTGTATTTTTTTTTCTTGTTGACTTAGTTTTTGTTTTGTAGCATGGAGTAGGAAGTTATTTTGCCAGAGTGCTTCTAGTTTGTTCAGAAAAAAATAGTATTTACTCTTGGCAAATGGTTCTGAACCTCTAGTTGTTTTCATTAGGAGCTAGCTAAGTTGTGCAGATGGTGATCAATGAGAAATTTACTATTCTTTTAAAGCAACACGCAGAGGTCATCATATGGGTTAGAACCCTTTAGTTATGTAATTTGTGAACCAAATACAGCACAAGTAACAGTAAGATGTCTTCACCTTAGTAACATGCTTCATCACCGAAGCAAAGAAGACTTATTGAAGTCAGAGAAAAAGCTCTCTAGGCTTCTGTGGAGGCTGACTAGTTGTACTTCTGAGAAGAAAGGTGTGTGTGTGTGTGGCAAGATACAGAATGAAATTAATTTACCAGATTTTGAAGAGCTGCTGTGAATAGTAACTGAAAGTCAACACAGTGAAAACCTGACAGCATGCCCAGAGAAGCCGTAGATGCCCCAACTCTGAAAGTGATCAAGGCCAAGTTGGAAGGGGCTTTCAACAACCTGGTCATGTGAAAGCTATACCTGCCCATGGCAGGGAGGTTGGAACTAGGTGATCTTTAAGGCCTCTTCTAAGCCAAACCATTCTGTGATTCAGATGAAAATAATTTCTGCCCTTCTGGAGAGATGCAGAGCTTTTGAGCGTTTTGTAGTGACATTATTTTGAGTGTTAATATTCCAAGGAACCTGCATCCAAGTACTGTTAGATTTGTAGATGTCCTGTTTACTACTTTTCCATGGTTTTCACTTCGGCTTTGCCAGAGATAAGAAGCATAATTTAACCTTTAGGAGCAATCAGATATAAATGCTGCATTTGACAGGTGGGGATAGACTTTACAGGCTCCAATGGAGACCCTCGCTCTCCGGACTCTCTGCATTACCTCAGCCCTAATGGAGTTAATGAATACCTAACAGCCATTTGGTCTGTCGGGATGGTCATTCAGGATTATGATACGTAAGTGTTAGATTTTTATTTGGATCCTTTTTTTAGATATGTGTAGGCACTTGCAGCTTTTTAAACCAGTGTTGAATATGCCTGCAGATATACTGGAATGAAACTTCTGAGCTAAGTTACAGAACTAAAAAATAATAATCACTGCATCATCATATAATTGCAAGTATAAGTTTGTGTTTACTTCAGACAAGCAGGGCTTTTCATAACTGATGAAAAGAGCAGCATTGATTTAAATATATGATTGCATTCTTGCCAGTTCAGTGTTAAAGACTAGTTTTGGTCCCAGAAAAAATTACAGTGGGGAACTTCCATTTAATTTTGCCTCTTAAATAGCATTTTTAATGATAAAAGCAGCACTGTTAACTAACCTTACTGAACTATGGCAGCTTTTAATGGAAGGCACTGACTTTGTTTTCTTTAAAATTGCTTCTTTAGAGATAAGATGTTTCCAGCCTTTGGATTTGGTGCACAAATTCCTCCTTCCTTTCAGGTAATGGAATGTGTAAATGCAGTACTTTAAACAGCTGAGTGCACTTGCTTCACGAGAAGATTGTATATGCAGTCCTAACTATGTTTTCTGTGTCTTCACAGGTATCTCATGAGTTCCCAATAAATTTTAACCCTTCAAACCCATTCTGTAATGGTAAGTCTGAGAAAGTAACATCAGACCTAGAGAGTAAAATGCCTAAGCTGAAGTCATAAAGACACTTGAAAAGTGAACTGAAGCATGTTGTTCTAATTAAATAATTAGTTCAGTCCTGTAGTAGGAAAAAATTTACAACCAATTTCTTACTTAGGAGAAATAGCATTTCATCTGTCTTCTGTAATGGTTTGTTAAAGATGTGGTTTAAACAGCCAGGGCACAGGGCTAGGAAGAGTTCTATAGTGTTGTCAAGACACTTCATGCTACTTCACTGCTGGTGTGGAGTTCTCTGGTTTGAGTGTGGTGGTGCTAATGCCTGTTCAACATGGCCTTTCTGATCAGACTACCAACCACCACAAGCTGCCAGGTGAAGAGAACTACTGTAGTTCAGTTTCACACCCATGAGCATAGAGCATTTGGCCTTTCTGTTCACACAAGGCAAATCATGTTATGTATGTGCCTTAAGCATTGGTCAAACTGAAAGCTTCCATTGCTCATGAATATTTTTTTTCCACCATGGTTAGTTTTAAATCTTTGCATTCTCACCTCAAGTAACTGATTTATACAGCTTTAGGGAAATAGGGTGCTTCAAAATAGCCTAAATCTAATGTTAAAAAAAAAAAAAATCTGTCTGTTCTGTAGGGATCCAAGGCATTGTTGACGCATATCGAGCCTGTCTTCCTCAAGTGAAGTTATATGGGCCAACAAATTTTTCTCCAATTATAAATCATGTGGCAAGATTTGCTGCTGCAGCTACTCAGCAGCAAACAGCATCTGTAAGTTCTTTATGGTACTCTCTGTGTTTCTCTACTTTTTTATTTTCCTTCTTGTTTATACATACTTTTTTGCTCATTTTAACTTGTAAGTGTATTCATTTGACAGGTGGCCCTTTGCCTTGTGAATAAATGTTTGTTACTCTTAAAACAAGAGAAAAACTAGTTGTTTTTTGCAGATTGTACATAACAGTCCTCTTCATCAATTAACTAAATAAACTCTTCAGATTTGAAACAGAAACTTGAAAGTACACAACACCTTTATGGTATCTTCTGTTGAAAGCTCTTGCAGTGCTATACAGTTGCTAAAGTCTAATTTAGGTCTTTAAGAGAATGATTTAACCTCAGCTGGGAAAAAAAAAAAATCAACTAACCCTTCTTCCACATCAGATAGCTGGGAGAGAGGATTAGCTAAGGTAGTGAAGAAGTGGATGGTATAGCTCCTGACCCTAGGTACCAACACAGATAATTAACTGTACTATAAAGGTTTAGGTGCTGTATGGGCTGTGCCCTCCTGTGTATTAAAATTTTATACATGAGTTGTTGACCATATTAAAAATAGAAATTCTGAAGACCAGGTCTTTAGTATTTAGTCATGTCGATAATGCATGGAAGTTCAGAAAATCCTAAGTCACTGATGACAGCAAATACTGGTGTATTTGATGTCATGTAAAATCAGAAAATAAAAACTATTTTTGCATGTAAATATATCTGTAAAAACCGATTTGAAAAAGAGCTATGGATTTTCGTATGCCGTGAGGCTGGTAAGGTTTTGCCTTGGTAGTCTTTCACTACTAGCTATAAAAAAAATATGTATGTATGTCTATATCTTTTATTTCATGTAGTATGCCTAGCAAGCGATTTATTTTTCCTGCCTGAAAAGATGTATTGAAGACAATTTGCTACCTTGACATTTAATAGATATCATAGTCATTTTGGGTTGGCTTTTGATTCTGATGCTGTTTTTTTTCCAGTATGGAGGAAGTATGAGAAGAGAGAAATAAATCTGGTGTGGTGTGCTATCCTACTGCAGTTGCTCATAGCTTTCTATGGTCATAACTGCTTTATAGATGTTCTTGCTGGAGTGGGGGAACAGACTAGCAGAAAGCAGGGAAAAAAGGTGGTACCTAAACAGACAAGAAAAGGGAAGAAAAGTTATTTGAAGGCAGATAAAGGCAGATGGGAAATAAAGTAGTGTAGAGAGACTTCTAAGAATACTGGGAGTATTTTTGAGACTTGAATTTATGCTATTCAGTAATCATCTGAAATGAAGTGAGGGAAGACTGGAAATTCAAAAAATGTTTGACAATTTCCAGACTTGGTACTTCTAGCTCATTTTTGCTGCTTCAATCCAGAACAGAAACTAAGATGCCAACTTTTAGAAGCCCCAACAGAATAGTTGGTTACTACTTAGGTAGTACTTAATTAAGTTACTGATGTACTACAAAGTAGTCTCAGACACCTTGGTAATTAACTTCATGAAGCAGCTAGGAAACATGATTAAAGGAATTTGAAAAGGGCTGTGTGTTTCAACACTAAAAGGTGTGATTTTGGATTTTCCGGATACAGTGAATGAAATAAAGGGTAGTGTTTCATAAAGGTATTGATAGACCAGAAAGGAAAAAAATACAAGTTTTAAAGGTGTTACCTTTCCAAAACCTCAGTAAACTGCCTTCTATCCCAGAACAAATAATGGGAAAATAGGTTAACTGTTGGTTTGGGGATTTTGGAGGAAAGAAGGGTGATACTACTGAAGCTGTTTAATGATGACTTATTTTAAAAGATTCTGTTGTCCTTGCAAGCTTTTACAGACTGTACAGATGAAGCCTGACTACAAATTAGATGTTTGATTGTAAAATTCAGTGAGCACACTGAACATGCCAAAGTGACAACACTGTGTAGTCTGTATGCAGGTTTTTCTAAGTGTACATGGCTAAATGTTTGCTATTTCTTTGTCATAACACAGTGTTTATTGATTTGACAGCAATACTTTATACTTCTGATCATAACGGATGGTGTGATAACAGACCTTGATCAAACTCGAACTGCCATAGTTAATGCTTCAAAGTTGCCCATGTCCATTATCATTGTTGGTGTGGGAGGAGCGGACTTCGATGCCATGGAGTTTCTTGATGGTGACGATGGAGTTCTTAGGTCCTCGTCAGGAGAACCAGCTGTCAGAGACATTGTTCAATTTGTGCCATTCAGGAAGTTCCAAAATGTAAGTAATCTTACTGATATGCTTAATAAATATTTTAGAGGTATGCTGGGCTTGCTAGGATGTCCTATGTCTAGTCCTAAGCTTTTGTGTGGTATATCCAATATGTACTCTTAAGACAAGTCTTTATCAAATGCTAAAAAAAAAAAACCCAAATCCCTCAGTTTCTAGTTCCAGCACTGCATTTCTGGCTAGTTGCTGCAGCTGAATGACCTTTGTAAAACTCTCTCAGACTTGATTAAACAAATGGATGGGGGTTTTATTTGTGGGGAAAACCTTACTATGGCTTTTTTCATATGGCAGTTTTTCTTTTTATTGTGGATGCCCATTTATGAATGTGGATTAGTCTCATGATTTAGTGCAGTATTAAAATTCAAGGCTAAGTTATAATCAGGGTAGTCAAAATTAGTAGAAACTCTGTGTGCCCAAAGTAGAGGTGATAGTTTTCATTTTCATAAAAGTAAATACAAAAAAAAAGGTAATGAAAGAATTAAATCCTGATATTTTTAAATTTCTGTAAAATACAATAAAGTATGTGTAGGCTAATGGAAGTCAATTTTTAAGCATCATAATGTTGAAAAGTGTTGACTTAAAAAAAAAAAACAAAATTTTGTCAGGATAGGCAAATAAGATCAATATTTTTATTTCCATCCTAATATATTCTGTTTCATATCTTAGTATTAACTTGTTAATAATACTCCTTACAACTTCTTATTTTGCTTTTATATTTTTACTTTTCATAAAAATTCTTTGTTTAATCTCAGAGTAACTCAGGCAAACTGAAATGAGAGAGCAAAATCAATACAGAATATGCTTATCAGGTAATGCACTTGGATGTAGATTAACTAGGGTTAATGCTCAGTTTAAGATTATTCAAATGCTTTTCAGTTTCTAGAAAAAGAGTTTTTTTGGGGTTTTTTCTGGATATTTAGTCTTACAGTAAAAACAGTATCTACAGAAGAGCTGCTCCGTAGAAATACTGTTATGGTGGATGAGATTTGGTGCAAAAGATTGCATATGATTTAGACAAATCCCTGAAGGGTCATCTTAAGCAGATAGTAGAAGTATGCTTACGGGGCTAAAATTTGATATCTGCACTATGTATTTCATATGACAAAAGGTGTCTACAGACATGGCAGCCCTTTGTGCACTCATCTCTTGGTACTTCAGTGGCACCAGACAGCCATCTGATTCATGGTAACAGGAATAAGAAGGTAAAGCTGGCAGGGAAGCTTCCATCTCTCTGTCACACAAGGGCACTGTGTAAAGTCCTCTGTAAAATTTTTTGTCAGACTTTAATTTGACCTTCTAGAGGAGGTTCTTATTACTTGCCTTAGAATCTTCATTAGCATTTGATGGAAACTGAATCTTGGTGTTCCTTTTTTATAAGTCTCCCAAAGAAGCTCTGGCTCAGTGTGTCCTGGCAGAAGTCCCTCAGCAAGTGGTGAACTACTTCAGCACCTACAAACTTCAGCCTCCTAAGAATCCTGCTTCAAAATGAATGGGCTGAGCAGAGGAAAGACTTTGTCTTGCTTTACTTGCTGTATCTACAGACTTTGGTTCTCAATATACTTCTGTATACATGTACACATGCCTCTGTATCATAATGTCTGTTAGCTTTTGCCTACAAATCACTTTGCCAAGTGTGCCTTTTAAGGGCCAAAATTGTAATGGTGTTTAGGTTTGATGTTGATTTGAGAAATAGTGCTTATATGGATGCATTTGATTTGTAAAAATGTAGAAAAGAGAGTCTCTATTAAGCAACCATAACAAAAGTTTGATAGAGGTGTTTCATATTCAGACAAATGCCGCAGAGTGTAAAGGCCCTCCTTGCACAGCTGCTTCTTGTTTGCCACTTCAGTGCCTTTGGGCAATGCCTGGGATTCAGGGCTGTGTGAACATAAGCCAAAGAAGTCATTAAAGTATATATTCTTTTATAGTATGCCTTCTCATAAGGTAGTATGGGAATAACTTAGGTGAATCAAGGTAAACCTCTGACATCTCAGAATAGTGCTACAGGCCTATGAGGCTACTACTGTAAAGGCTATAAGATGTGTTCCAATGTGCAGTGTAGTGGAAAATGGAAATTCCAGATTTGTTTTGGTAGGGGTTTTGTTTTGGGGTTCCATCCCCCTCCCATAAAGCAGTCATGACTATTGATCTTTAAAGGGCTTTTTATGAAGTAGGAATTTGATTTTTAGTTTAAATGTTTTCTCTGATTTTGAACTGGATATTTTGAGGTAAAGTAAGTTCTTCAAATTTCTACTTGTATTTACTTTTGTCATATTTTGAATCTTGCTGCTTTTCCAGGAGACCACTAATAAAAAGTACCTGCAGAAAAAGCTATATTCCCTCCCTCTATTCTCTCCCTTTAGGAAGACATAAGAAAGTCAAGTCTCTCAAGCCCTAATTCTATAATCATACTCCATTTCTTTGGGGCAAAAAAATTCTGATTTATCTACTTGGGTTGAGTTTTCCCTTCACCTTTTATACCAAGTGTAAATCATGTTTGCTTAGTGGACAAATGAAGGTTTCTTGACCCCCAGCTGCATACTGCTTGCTGAGGATCTCTTCCAATCCTGTCACTGTGTGTAACTTAAGTGGATGGAAAGGTCACATTTATCACTTCTGAAATGCCAATCTTGAACATTAATTTTGCAGTTTCACCTTTGAAGTGGTTTAGAGTTAGACATCCAACTTATTTCATGTGAATGATCTGGCTGTAGTATATAAGAACAGAATGGGCTAATGCTAAATTTAGCAACTTGGGCACTCAAGGCTTCACCAGGTCATAGTGTGTTTGACTTTCTGTTACTGGAGCTGCTTAGTGTGCTTTTGGTGGTGGTTATTTTTTTTTTTTTTTTTTTTTTTTTTTACATGTGTAATCCTGTTGAAGTCTAAATTCACATAAATGTTGATGGATGAAGGATGTATCTATTGAGATTATCTTACACAAGACATACCAAATGCTTTGTAGACAGTTGACAATTATCAATCAATCATAAATGGATATATTATCTCCACTCCATTTTTCTTGGTGGAAGGGGATCCTAAATACTATCAAGTAGTGGAATATTAAGGAAGGCAGTTTGTTTCATGTTAAGCCAAGCTCTTTCTTTTTTAAAAATGTAATTCATATATTTATGTAAAAAAAATCTGTAATCTTTTTATCAATGTAGTGAAAAATCTGTTACTACTTTATGTATAAATTGCAATGATGTGTCATATCAGATATGCAACTCAAAATACTGAGATCAAGGAAACTCCTATAATAAACCTAAATAACACTGCTTCAAATTGAGAGTGTATGATTTTGGAAGAGTAAGCTGTTTCACAGCTACCTGCTTCATGTACAGAGAGAACTGGATGCACTATTAACGCTTTGTCTGCATTAATTGTAATGGATGAATGCTACTGATAGGAGTACAGATTACTACTGAAGTTCCTCTGAGCTGTCTGCCAAAAATATAATGCTGCACCTGCATTGTGCGTTACCAATTCTGTTTAAGTTGCCATAGAAGTGCATTTAAATATGTTAGTATGTATTATTATACTAAGTATCTGCTGCATGTAAAAGAAAACCATTGTTTTGTCTGTATTCTATGCATTAATTCTGAATTCCTACAGTAGAGGTTTCATTATCTTTTATTAGAGATTTGCTCCCATGTTCCTCAAGTTTAGGGAGTTAAATAACATATCAACGACACCCAATTCTCAATGTGCCCTATTCTTTGTAAAATAAATGTGTCAGACAGGACCGTGGCAAGAACTGTATAACAGAGGTGTACAGCTGATGCCTGTTGAAAACTTTCAGGGTAGGCTGAAGTGATACTCTGAGTTAAGAAATGCAGCAGATTGTGAGTCAAGGGGAAGGGGAGTTACTGTGCTGTTTTGCCATTTGTTATTTTTACGTGTAAAAAATGCACTAATAGCTTGCGGGTGACAAAGCAAAATACTGTCCAAGTTTTGTAAAGTGAATGTGTTCGTAGGTCACTGGCACCACCTTGTGATAAAAGTGATGTATGGCAGTCTTTGTCATCAGATGCTTTTTGCTGTGTATTGGTCATAATATATACATAGGTACAGCAGAGAGCTCACCTGTAACCAGAATTTTTTACTTTTATATGTATTTCAGTTCTGACGAAGTTAACTGATTTACAGTATCTGTGCATTAAAATGATTATTTCAGTATACTGTTTTGTGGTGCTTTTGTATTCAGCTTATCCTGTGTAATGCTAAATGCTGCTTTTATGATTCCTATGGTGAGTATGCCACAGATTTATAACAAGTATAAGAGGGAGAGGGAAAATGCCTTTCCACTCAGTGGTAATGACTCTGCAGTTTATTCTTCATAAAGTGTCTTAAACAGGCTTCTAGCAAGAAGATATTCTGAAATTGGAGAGTTATAACTGTGACTGTTTCATGCTCTGTGCCACATTAGAGTTCTCCCATGTATACAGTTATTATCAGGTTTTCCAAAAATTTTTTTCCCAGAACAGTCTCTACATTTTAGTTAGAGAGGCATAGAGAGATGGTTACTTGTCATTTTCAAATACATTGTCCTACTCTACCCTCCAGCTTCTTTACATTCAAGTGTAGTCAAGTCTGAGGGACTCAATTAGGACACTAAGATGCAGGAGACAGTGTTGCAGTGGAATGTGATGCCACACAGAGACAGCTGTCATACTGGAAACTGCATCTTCTGAGTGCACCAGAGTAGTTAATTCTGCTTCTTCACTAGTCAAGAATCTACAAGGTAGAATTAGCTCCTGAAAGAATTTATTGCATCTTACATCTTGTAAGATGTAATAAATAAGCACCTTTCTCGTAACATTCTGTCTGGTGAAAACCATACAAATAGTTGCAACTTTGATTTGTGCAGTCTTCTTGTGCCTGCCAACCCTAAGTATGGAGGAATTGTGGGAAGAGGAAAATACCCCAACAATAGAAAAGTAGGATGTCACAGAAAACCAGATGGTTGTTATTTATGTGTGGCCACTGTCTTCTGCACTGATACTTTCCCTAGTTTGTTTTGGGTCTAAGGAACTCAAAAGCTGTGCATAACAGTAGTCTTGCAGACAGAACTGTCAAACTTTTCTGCAAACCTGGGCTGTTACGAGCTGTAGCAAAGCAGCAATTTGTGGGAAGCTCTGTCACTGCAGTGAAGCACTTGGTGCTGCAGTCTCAGCCTTTACTTAGTAATTTGTGTCACTGTGTGATTGATGAACTTAAATATGTCCACAGAGAAAACGTTTGAAATTACCTGGTAGCATTTGTGTAGGCAGAAGGGAATCGGTTCTTTTCAATGAGAGCAAGCTTTACTCGTTCATATAAAAATGTTAAAATATGGGGAATGTTTTGCCCCCTTCCATAATGCTTTGACAACTCTCAAAAAAAAAAGGATGTGAAACTATATATTGTAATTCATAGAGTATTATTATTCATAGAAGGTCTCATTCATGGAACAGCTCAGCAGTATTTCTAATCTTGAGATTTCATTGAGACAGTCCTGGTTTTGCAATAGATGAATAATTCTATATGAAACAATTTAAAATATACTCCTTCTGTTGTTATGTCATTTTTTCTTACATATCAAATAACAAGTAGCATGCAAATAAAGATGGTTCTCTCCACAAAGCAGTTGAACCTTCACCTCACTGCTAATGCAGCAGAACTTTCTGTTGATAGAGATTATGGTTTTGGTCTCGTCAGAGGATTGTGGAATATGCATCATACGGAATTCAGTCATCCAGATTTTACTTGGGCAAACTTCCCACTGATTCTGGTTAGGTTTCCAGTTCTGCCTGTGATTAGAGAAGTTGAAAAGCTTTAAAGAACAGGCCTACAGCATGCATAGTCTGTAGGGTCATATATAGACTGCAAAGCGAGTGTTTTATTTTGGCATGGTGCCTTGGTTGGCTGGTCAGCCAAGGAGCTGTGAAGCCTGCCTTTGCCACTTCTTGGCTTGGCCTCTGCATAATGTTTTTAGTTTACAAAACTGTTCATCCAGAGAGAGAGGAGATGCAAACCCATAGAAGAAAAGAAAGTAGTTGGGAGTTTAGCTTAAAAGACAGCTCCAAGCTTTTGTGTAATACTGCATCTGAGACTGAAGAGTCGATGCAGAAGGTTGGCAGTGTGGGACCTCCTGCATGGGAGGCTGCATCACTCAGCTGTGGCGCTCACGAAGGATTTACTGTAGTTCACAAGTGTGATGTAGCTAAGACACAGAGACGCAGGTTTCTCTTTGCACCATTAGTCTAAGTCTATGATGTAGATGAACAAGGGAAGAATTGGTTGTAACTTAGCAATGCAGATCCAGAAAGTGTAAATCCTGCTTTTTATAAAATAGCCTTTATTTTTGAAGTAGCTGGTTTAGATACTAAGGTTCTTCAGACAGCTCTATCAAGTGCTTACTTGATGAGATGTAACAGAGAGCATGCCCAACCCCTTGACAAGATCAAGCAAGTAAATCAGCAGCCCAGAATTATATGTCACTTCTGGAGGGTGAACTGTCTTTAGTTAACTTGTCAGAATCAAAGACAGCTGGAGCAGATGTTTATGCTTTCAGAGGGCTGACAATAATTCTATAATCTCTTTCCCTCTTGCAGATTTTGGGATTTATTTTTTGACAGTGGTTTTGTTATGTTGCCCTCTGTCCCAAGGTAAAACATCCCAACACATAGCACCTGCTGACTGCTCTGAGCCACACTGGTCACAAACCCAGGTCACCGATTAGAAGTATAAGGGGAGGAGGGAGAAGGATAGAGAGAAACATAAGGAACCTTAGCAACAGTAGGGCAGTAGCAAGGGAAAGGATAACTATGGGAAGGCAAAGGAGAAAACAGAAAAGAATACACACAAAAGCTAAGAGCAAACTGAGCAACAGGAACAAGAGGAAGAAAGCAAGGATAAAGAAGAGAGGGAAGAGGAGAAGTAGGAACAAGACAGAGTAAGAGAAAAGGGAGAGCATGAATACAACAAGAAACAAATGGTTGTGAAATACAATCTGAGCCGTAATTTCTAATACACCAGAAGTTCTCTCTTCAGTGTCAAGGTTAAGAACATAAATAATTTGTGCAGTCGTGCCAGTAGAGGAGGGCAGAAAGACGAGGAGCTGGAGTAGATTTTTCTCATGTGTAGTCTCTACTTTTATATTCTATACCCAGAAGCAAAGTCCGGCCAGCCCTCTGAATGTAGCAAGACAAATAGATGGGGCCACACCCCAAAGCACCATCTATTTCTTTTCTTTCTCTTTAATTTCAACTTTAAGGATCTCTCCTTCTCCTGCTCTGGGGGATGGAGTCATACTAATGATCAGAGACTCCTTACTGGTTGCTCTCTGCATAACTGCAGGCTTAGCATCTGCCTGTGGCTTTTCCTTCTCAGGAGGGGGTACAGAAGGGGCTGTGGGTGCCACAGGTTTCTTCTCTTCTTCTTTAGGCTTGGTCTGTGTTTCAGCTTGATTTTCCTAGAAACAAGAAGTTTAATGTTTTCCAATACTGCAAAAGAAATTCAGAACTAGTTCTATTTTGTATATGACATGGAAAGGCACAGCATGACAATTGTTTTAACGGTATGCAACACATGTAAACTTCTATTCAGATGCTGAAAATTGGTTTCTAAAAATGCAATTTCAGAATCAGAATATCAGTATAAAACCTAGGAAACACATGTGGATATTAATAATATCTGCTTCTTACTAATATAGGGGGGTGAAACAGACCCATTTTGGGGCACAGAACCCTTCCTTAGGTCTTGCCTTCCTTTATGTCCTTAAACTAGTGGAGAAAGAGTGTTACGTAAATCTTGACGTACTTCACACTGCCCCCATTCCTTGGCCAAGCCTATTTGCTAGTAAGTTCACAAATACACACTAAAATGAGCAGTATTTCTGCTCCAATCGTATCCTTATAGTCATTTGTGTGAGCAAAGAGCAAAGTGCAAAGTTCTTTATTTAACTTAAATATAACCACAGCTGTTTCAGCTATAAAAAAAAGAATTCTGCCACCTTTGGGTAAATATGTAGAAGTGAGCAGGTTCTTATTAACATTAACATTTCTCAGAAGCGAGTATTATGTGGGAGTTATTTTTCATCAGTTAAAACAACGGTTTTCTCATAAGCACAAGATATTAGAGATTTAATCAGTTTTCGCTGTGTGGGCTACACTTCATATTTTGTCTTCAGGATTTTTAACAACCAGAGATGACACTGAATTGGAAAGTTCACCATGTGCCCAAGTCAGCTGGATCAGATTACTGTGTTTAGGTATTTCTCTATTTACTGTTGTTTACATAAAATTAGAAGATCAGATGCCCTTAAGGCCTCTGTAAAATCCATTTATCCTTAATTTCTTGGAGGATTTTTTGTTTGCTTACTTTTTTTCCTTGCTTTTGTTTTCTCTGGTCTCCATAAAGTCCAGGTTCAGAAAGATCAAGCCAAATTTTAGAATTAGTGTTTACAGAGATTAGGACAAGTGGTTATATCTCAGCTACTGGGAGTTTTTGCTGTTGATTGCAGCAAGGCTAAATTTTCATCTACTCTGTTTTCTGTGGCTTTACCTGAGTTTCTTCTTGTTTCTTCAGCTGCAGCAGCTTAGCAAGGCCTTCTTTTCCTTTTCCTCCAAGCATTGCTTTAAACAACTTTGGAGTTTCCTGTTTCTGCCCAAAGAGACTTGCCAAGCCCCGTGGTTGTTGCATTGGTGGTCCCGGAGGAGGTTTCCCCTTCTGCTTCAGCAGCACCCTGGAGAAAAAAGGGGATAAGAACACACAGCAGTGCTGTGAAACTGAGTGAAGTTCCTGGAAAGCTGAAATTCCACAATTATGCATGAAGATCTGATGGCTCTTACTTGGTTCCCAGGTCAAGTGACAAGAGCAAAATTGGAAACAGTTAAAGTTTTGCCCTAGGCTCTGGTAGAGATGGATGCAACTGTTCAAATCTGGAGTTGCTTACCTCTACCCTGGAGTTTAAACAAAGGCTGGCTCAAATTAAGGTGTCACAAAACAGATCAAAGAGAAAGATAAGGAAAGAAGAGGTGTGGAGGGGGATGGGTGCCCCATCCTGAGGTGGCAGTCTCTTATCTGGCCTTCTGGATGCACATTCAGAGAGCATTTGTGCTCCATCAGGACTCCAGTTGGCACTTTTGGAGGAAATACTTTACCAAACTAACTTCCAGCATGGGTCATCTCTCAGAGGTCAGGTTAGACAGTGGTACTTATTTTTGGTCCTCTTCAGTAGAAGAAGACACCCTGACAATACAAACACTACTGCCAGCCTTGTGGCAGAGTAGATTTTCACACCATTCTGTAGCTGTACTGATTTGCAGCCATAATGACAAGAATTGAGAATGAATAATGAGGGTAAAAATTAGAGGAAAGATCTGAGATAGATGGGACCAGTAAAAAGCAGAGGGTTCTCATGCATTCAGTTTCTATTAGATTATTGTACAGATTTCAAGCCCACTTTTCTATCTTTGCAAAAGCCCTGACTTAAGCTCTTTATGAGTGAAGACTATATTCACAGTCTGAAGTACAGTAAATCCCATAATACTATAATTTTCTCCAGCATCTTGTACTTTGGGAATTTCAGAAGTGAAGGGTTTACTCCTTTTTGTTTGTTTGTTTGTTTGTTTTGTTTTGTTTAATTTAATTTCCACAAATTAACATGTTTACTTTAGCAGCTTGCATGGCTTTATTATACAAAAAACATACAGAGGTTATTGGGCAGGTGATAATAGAACAAATTTCTTTATTGAATAAATCCTTTTAGTTTATTTCAAGGAGCCCTTTAAGGGTGTCACATGACCAAAAAGAACTCTAATGTAAACCTTCTAGGGCAGAGCAACTGGTAACGTCATTCCAAAACTGAACATAACTACAATCCTTATGAAAACAGTGCACAAATTTCCTCTTTGTGCCTAGTTTTGGCAGAATTTGTGGATACCTAGACTGGTAAGCAACATGGCCTCCTGCACAGCGCAGGTACTGCGTATCTTTAAAATTAAACAGAATATCTTGGCTTTAGTCTGATATCTAGAGAGGTCTTTGAGCTCAAATGGGAATGCAGATACAAAAGGTGTATGATTAAGCTCCACAGTTGAGAAAGGCTGTCTGGAGGAAGCAGAATTTAATGGGTGGGCAGAATATGCCTAGGGTGGGCAAGAAAGCAGAAGAGGCAGTGTGGGACAGAGAGACAGTATTAACAAGGTCATACTACTGTTTAGCTAGAAGCTGGAAAAAAGTCAGGAGTGATTGCTGCTGGGGATCATTGGTCCATGCATTTTTCCCCCTTTTCTACCTGTTAATGCTAGTTTTGAAAACTGAGCAGTGAGCCCATTCTGTGTCTGGTTTCCTTGTTTCTCAGGGGCATCATGATTCTCAAGATACTGCTGTTTGACTACCAGTGCTGTTACAACATGATGAATGCAGCCATTTGCTAGCACTTGTGAAAAACAAAATGTCTCTGCTGTGCTATGTTTAGTCTTCTCTGGGGGAATTCCAAGTCTGCAACCAACCTTACAACCTTTGATAGCAAGTCGAGGCAACAGTAGAGACCAGTAGGGGTGCTGAAGTATACTAATAATGACAAACTGCTTCAAATGTTTGGACCTTTTACAAGGTAGCAAGGTACTAATTTTGTCATAATTTTATGACAAAATCTGACAATACTTTGCCCTTTCAAAGCTGTGAAAATGGTGATCCTAGCAAGCTAGTCAAAGGAAGGTGAAAAGCAATCTTGGTTTGAAATCCCATTTCAGAATGCCTTTGAATAAAATGCACAGGTGTCTAATCTGTGTAGTTCTGTCTTGTTGGGCCTTACTTTAAATCCATTCCTAACTGCTGCTTAAGGTTTTGGAATTGCATACAAGTCTGTGGATGCATTGAAGCATATCTCTGTAGAATTAATTGCAAGTGTTTTGTTGCATCTTTGAAAACCTATCCCTTAACCAATATCTGTCCTGCAGTTTCTTTCTTGATGAAGTAAGTCCTGATATTCATCCTTATCTCCTATTTTTTTTAATGTTACCTTAAATATAATGCATAAGGCAACTACATTCAGGATTTCATTCTACTTACCACATTTCCATAACCCCTGGGATTCCTTCCAAGACCATGCTTTCAATTAGAAAATACCAGGCAAATCTGACCCCTAACACCAAATGTGTTTACAACTGTTACTTTTCCAAGAAAGGAATGCAAATCATCTATAAGCCACAACTGTCCATCCTGCAGCTAAATGATATGATTTAAAAACTGTTATTAGGACATACTTTGCTTTCTTCATGAGAAGTTTTTCTGAGTCAGGATAGTTCACCAAGATTTCATTGAGCGTTTTCTTGTCCAGAATGAAAAGGTTGGCAAAACCATGAGCCACGACATTGGCAGTCCTTCGATTTCCTCCACCTGCAGCTAGTAGGCTGGAATGAAAATAAACATCATCAGTCACAGCATTACTTGCCCTAGTGAGGGATCTCTCTGTTTGTGCTTCTCCATTAAAGTCATTGCAAAGCTCACTTACAGAGCTGGCTGTTCTATCCAGTGTTCTGTAAAGGCCCTGTGCAGATGGGATTAGAAATTCTATCTCAGGAAGGCAAACTGTCACTGGTGGTCAGGCATATGTAGATGCTAAGGACTGTGAAAAGTTTTGCTAATCGGGATGCCCACAGCCCAGACTGCACTTGTTTTAGTTCTCATATGAAGTTGGCATTTCCTCAGTTTTATTGCTGAAAATTATTTGCATCAGTAGTAGAGCAGCATTATTTACAGTGAAAGAATGATTCTCCCCAAGGATTTTTTTCCTGAGTGAATAACTTCTGTGGGGCTCTAGTTTTTTGGTTTTCTCACATAGCACATCTTATGTTTAAATGTTGGCAAGTTGAATGATACACTTTAGGAAGGTCTTTCAGGCTGGCAGTTACAAATGTGTCTGCCAGAAAAAGAAGGCTATTTTGTTTTGAACATAAGTCATTAGACCAGTTTAGCTAGCAGTAGCTGGCCGGAGGGAGGACATGTAAGAAAAAAATTAGATGTACAAATAAAAATAAATTGTTCATCCTGCACCAAGCAATTAAGAGACTTCATTTGTCAGCTCTGCTGGTAAGTAAGAGAATTTGCATTTTGTTGTTAGTACTAAAATTGCTCAATTACTCTATTCAATATCTACCCCAAAATTTGTCCTTTAAAGATTTCTCAGTGAATTAATATTTTTAGAGAACATTTAGTATTATCTAAATTTAAAAGTTATTAAAAAACGATATTCTGAACCACAGTAAACAGAAATTAATACCCATCTGAAGTAATAATCAAGGATATATATTTGTTTTAATAGTAAAGATATTTATAAAACATATTTCTAACTATTGAATCATATATATAATATGGTTAGTTTATAGAGGATACTAGGAGACCTCTGCAACTGTGTGTGCAAGGCTAGTTTTACATGCCCACAGAGTGTTTTACTGCAGCTCAAGACAGCAATCAATACATGAGCTGAAGCTAAAAATGCAGTTTATCATCTTCTTTTTAAACAATTCTCTACAATTCCTGAGATAGAATAAAACTTTTTGAGCAATAGGAAAAGCTGCTGAAGAAAATTGCAAATACCTTTTGAGCTCTGATGAGTCACTTCTCAACAAGTCATTGAACAATCATTTTTAGGCTTCCCTAACAGAAAGCTCATTTTATCAAGGTAGACAGGGACTAAAGAGATCAGCTTTTTCATTATGGTGATGATGTAAGGTGAATTTTACAAGTAAGGCAGTCTTTGCTCAAACAGAATCATCTTTGACTAAGGACAAAGTTATGGTACTTCAGCATTCAATCTGTTTTGGCTAGTGTGTAAAGAGTTACATGACCAAATTTTTTAAAACACATACATTTGCCTTGCAGGGGTTCTTGGTAATGCAATATCTATATTAATCACGAAATCTGCTTTTTTTACCTAACATTTTTTACTCCAGTTGTGAGCGTGAAATCCTGTAATAATAGTAGAAATTGATAACCTTAGAATTCCTATGCTAGCAAATTAAATTTCAAGCTATAAAGTTGTCAAAGTGATGACTCAGTTTATCTATTGTTTTTATAGCTGATCTCTGTGGGAAGCTGCTGTTAATAGAAACTGGGGAATGGCTTCTGTTATCAGCTTAACATGCAGGATTGTGGTGGCTCAGCTGGGCACCTATGTGCATATGAGAACTGGTAAGTCAGGAAAGGGAAATAGGTCGGGATCTTGCTTCTGATAAGGATGTCAAATTCCACAGGGCAGAGCCTATCAAAAACAGCAGCTACTACTTTGAGGGAAATCCTGGACCAGAGTACTGGAAAATGTCACAAAACTAAATAGTCCCTGTAGTTTGGATTTTTTATATAAAGATTAAAATTAAAAAAACAGCTGAAAGTTGATGCTGAGATGAAACATTTAGAGATCTTCCTGTCAAAAATTTACATAAAATGGAGAAATGTTTTAGTTTTTCCAGAATTAACATTTTCTGATAGGAAATAGCTCTGGAGAAATACCAGTAAACGGATGAATGAGGACATCTGGCTTGAAGTGTAACTTTCTCTGGGCTAGTGAAATGTTGTTATAACTGAATTTCTTTTGTTCTGAATTGTCTTTGCTGATGGGCTCTCATTAAGACAACAATCTGTTTGCTTCTGATTCTGAAATTATTTTACTTCCCCAAACTGATATCTATACAGGAAAGTTGCAATGAGGGTAAAATGTTAATTTGAACTCCTATTATTAATCCCTTTCTGTAATAATTTTCAAGGATGAAATTGGCAATGGACATGTTTGATTGTTACTATAGCATTGGCTTTCTATATAATTCAGGGATTTTTTTGGAAATAAACAGTTTTTATTTTCTTCAGTTCCTTTGCTCCTGGAGACTTTTAAGCATCCTTGCCATGCATTTTGAACAGAGTGAGATTAAATAGCAAGCATCTTATAAATCATGTACCTAAAACACTCAGAAGGAAGCTGACATATTTCTCCAAACAAATCTTGAATTGGAAATCAGAAGGAAATCAGCCTGATATCAGGTTATAACCATTATGAAGTGAGAGGAAAACTTGGATGTCCTAGAAAAAGTAGTACGAAATCCATTAAAGAATATCATTTTCCATTTGCCTGTGGTATTCTCTATTCAGAAGACCTTGAAAAAATTATATAGAAAGGCAGAATACAAACTCATTATTTTCTAGCACCTTGCCACTAGGAAGAGCATATCTCTACTGATAAACTTAGTGCATCTTGTCTGCCAGTTGCTGTGGTTTTTTTTCCTTGAGTTTATCCACTGCTTGATATTTTATATGCAAATTACACGTGTCTGAATGGGCTTGCTACTGCAGTAGGTCAGTGATGAATAAAACCAGACTAGAACACTACACTTTGTGTTATAATATTGCTGAAGGTTTTGCTGGCCATATTGGCAATTATGTAAAGAGTAACACATACGGAGAAATTAGTCTTTAAAGGTCATTGTGTGGTTCTCACATGGAAACAAGTGCTCACCTGTGTTAGATCAAAAGTGTAAGAACCCCTTCCTTGTTTTGAAACCAATAGTTATAATTTCTCAGTTTAAAATACAAAGTTCTCACTTCAAATACCAGACAAATAATTGAAAACCACGTGTGTGTTACATATGGGGACTGCTTTAGCCCTTATTGATGAGTACATTCTCAGTCTTTCTGCATAACTTACAATACAGCCTTTCATTTGGAGGCTTTGCTCAGGTAATTATATTGTCACACAGAGAAATACTTTCCAAATAACCTTCTCAAAGACCTCATGTAATTTCACTTTCCCACTTAATGAACAAGTTCTGTAACTTGATATATCAGTTTTCCACTTGAGGTCTAAGCAAGTTCTGTAAGCACATCACTGGAAAAACAGGAATGTTTCCCCTACTACAAAGGGAGACATAACTAGAGGACAAATGTAAACCTAGTACAGAGCTGATTATTGCTCTTCAAAAGGCAGATTAAAGCTACCAGCAAGATCATTAACAATAACAGACAGGCAGCTGGAAGAAACCAAGGATCCAGTTTATCACATGCAGCAGCACATTTATTTTACTTTTCCTTGGGCCAACCTCAGCAGAGGGATGCAGTGCCTAAAAACTAGCACTCGATTGGCTAACTGGGGAACCTAGCACACAAGAGTTAATGGATTTTGCATAGAAAGTACGTGCAGAAAATAAAAACTATTTGTAGCCACCAGCAAAAAAATTCTCATCCAGATAAATTCAGACAAAAATCTGGTCTATGCACCTTTTTCTTGTCTTGTATGCTTTTAAATAAATGCTTTTTCAAATTGGGTTGTCTGATTTTCAGCAATTTAATCAGCTCTTAAATTAACTATTTTTAATTGCTATTTTAGATTTTTGTATCTATTGTGTTGGAGATTAATTTTCATCTTTGCCATCTGCCATTTAAGGGCATCTAGTCTTATTCTACAGACAATAAAATGCATTTGGTCCTCCTGTATTGCAGACAGCATAACAGGGAGATGTGTTAAATCTTTAAAATGCTAAAGAAGGAATTTCTCTCTATACCCCTGTGTGCATTGATCAAAATACTGGTCTCAGATCTTACCCTATTAATCACTGCTACATCACATAGATTTTCCTTCACTTAAATGCTTCTCCTTGCTCAACAAAGTGTCCTCTTTGTTGATCCTACCCACTTTCTTGCCTCCCCACTGTCACACTTCCACAGAAAAGTTAAACAACTGGTGATTATTTGACAAGTTCTATGAAAAAATATTAAAAACTCTGATGGACCTACCTGATCTCCCCAAATACAGCTCCTGCTCTTAGTGTAACCAGGACTTTGGTACCATCAGGGCCTCCAAGGACTTGAACTTCACCCTGTTTGATGATGTACATCTCTCTGCCAATCTCTCCCTGGGCATACAAACACATAAAGAACTCTGTTTTAGCAATGTTTTTTTTTTATTCAAATCATATTACAGGTCCTTCTTTAAATATCTTTCTACTCTCTCATGAGCAGAGGGTCTACCACTATTAGGAGGTAAAGCGGCAATTTAGTTTTAAAAGTGAAAAAGCAGCAGCAACTGAGCCAGGACTGAAAATGAAGGGACTTGTACTTTCTATTTCTTCTCTTGGTGCTCCAAGCTTGCACGCAGCATCTCTTGGGTGAAGTAGGATGAGACCAGCATACATCCAAGGGGAAGGTGGTTCCAACGTTCCATACATGCTGCAGCATTAATAAGATTTCTATGGTTGTTGGTCACATAGTCGACTTATACAAAGGAGAAGCCTTTTAGCTCTGAATCAAGCTGCAATAAGTTGATAGCTCAATTTCTCATAACCTGTCTTTGTTAAGAACTGTTTGCATTGGACTGCAGTATCAAGACATTAAATCTGTTGCTGTCCTTTATTCTCTGTTGTGTCAGAGTCCCAGCTGCAGTCTAAGATCCTTTCATGCTGTGCATTGTATAAGCAAACACACCAAACTACTCTTCCACTCTTCTTAGCCAACAGCAATTGTTGACCATCAGCTATAGGATGTTGTCATAACAGGATTTTGTTCTAATCCCATTTGTTTCTTTCAAGACTGGTCTTTGAAAGGACATACTTGACCCTTCACTGTATTCAGAAATGTTTAACTTCTGCTCAGAGGAGTCAGTGGAGCTAGCCCAGCATTCTGGAGGAGGATTGCATACTTAACTATTGGAAGGAGCAGAACCTTAGAGAGCATGTTGGAGCAGAATGGCTAAAGACAAGTTAAGGGGTTCTGATGGTCACTTGTGCAGGTGGTGGGACCTGTGGGTCACTTGCCAGAGCAGTAGTAGTACAGATTACTATTCATCCCCCCAAGCTGTGATTGCATCTGACTTTGCCCTATGTTTACATGCCTTCTGGAAGGAAATTTGGGCTCACTGGTCAGAAACTCAGAGATTTACCTGTGAACTACCCATCTGGCCAGGTTTAAGCCAAAAAGTTGAGACAAGATAGACATCTTTTCTACGAGACAGTGTGACAGCATTCAGCTGGAAACCTGGAGATGTCTCAGAGCTGTGAGTGAAGGCAGATCATTCAATAAGCCATATTTACATTAAATACTTTCCCACATTACTATAATTTCATGGTTGGTAATGTAAGTAATAAAATCCATATTGTCTTGCTCTAGATTGAAATTTGAGAGCACATTTGTTGTTATTACACAGAGTAGCTTAATTAATTTTATGCTTTCTGATTCAGTCAGGATTAAGTTTATTTAAAGGACATTGTTGACCGATATCTGAACTCTTTTTACAAAACACATAACATAATTCTTATATGAATAAAACAAGAATTCTCACCTTTTTGCAGACAAAGTCACCAGGTAAATATACAATGGATTTCAGCCTTAGCAGCATGTCATATATCATCTGGGTATCACAGCCCTGTTAAAATAGAGTTGATCACTCTGCTAATTCAGTATTAAAAGTGATTATTAGTGCATCAAAAGCCAACAATACAGGAACAATCCAGGGATTCCATAATTGGAATGTAAACTCAAAACATCATAAAGATCAGCTACTAGAGCTGAGAAAGGACTGAAAGAGTTGTTATTTCAAATACATATGAAGTTCTCTATGGGTTGAATATATTTTCATTTTTTTATAAAGTGAGTTTCTGTGCATCTAGGTTTTCTGAGGAAGCTCAGTTAGTGTTATGTTCAGAGCTTTATGTGTTTTTGTGGGGGTTTTATGGGATTTTTTTAAAAATCCAGTCCAGGGGAAAATAACAGATCCTGTCAAATGCTCATATGAATCTATGAATTCTATGTCTTCAGCAGATGTAGAAAAAAATGTACATACAGCCATGTAATTTTTATACAGGTGTATCATGTGATTTCTTGCAAATACCCTAACAAGTAAATTTTCTGTGTAGCCTTCTAAAAACTCAGGGTTTCCTTGCTTTTGTCCCAGAAATCCAATTTTAAGTACACTTTTAAAGTGTAGCTCTGGAAAACTACCATGATAAGTAAAGAGAAAGCTCCTTCACACAAAAACTGACTATGATGCAGCTTTCTCTACACCAATGTTACATTGCCAGAACACGGAGCATGGGTGATCTCTCAGGCAGACCTGGGTGGATTGTGTCAAAAATTAGATTATTCTCTGACTGTTGAGATTAGTTATACTCCGAACTCACTCACAGTCTGACCATACCATCAGCTATAGGATGTTGTCATAACAGGATTTTGTTCTAATCTCATTTGTTTCTTTCAAGATCACTGCCTCAACACAAAAGAAATCCAAATGCAGGCCCTTGGGTTTGTTCTGATGTCTCCATTTACTGAGATAGTTCTTTGACTTATTTTGCCTTGCATACTAACAAACATGTACTTAAGTGTTGCAAGATGCACAAAACAAAGTTTCTGTATGGAGTACTACATATTTCTGCATTCTCCTGTAAAACTACTTGCTTTGAATAAGTCCACTTTGTTGACAATGGCAAAGTTCACGTCAATTGCAACAGCTAAATGCATTTTGGTTGGCATCTGCTCCAGTAATTCTGATTCATCTGGGAAAAAAAAAAAAAAAGACAAATTAAGGAATGTTCACAAAAACGAGCAAAAATAACTTAATGGAGTTATTCTAACACTTATGAGTTCAAGTGAGGAAGCAGCTAATATGCTTTTACTAAGATGCTTAATAAATCTTGTCGAAAATTATTACCAAACCACTATATTAATGAGTAAAATTTGTGAAGTAGTAAGAATCATATTGCTTTGTAGTTTCTTTATTTTCTAAAGTAAGTTGAGCAATCTCCTCTGACTTCCCACATGCAATTCAGAAAAGGAGAAATGTGAATTTCACCCTATAGCTGTATCTGTACGACTGCTCTCACTCAGACATTCTAAGTAACTGGAATTGGAAATCCTCACCCAGCATTCCTTGAGAGTCCCATGTGTATTCATACCACGTTCGAACACGATTTTGCACCAATTTTGGAATAGAATAGGTGTTCATATAGGAGACAGTGTTGTCCACACAGGAACGAAAGTAGTTCTGCCCTGCTGTTGCTGCTCCAATTACATCTCTCATCTGCAAACGTCAATTGTTGTTACTACACATTTCAGAAAAAAACTAGTCTTGATTTTAATATCTTGTCAGCAACTTATAAAATAATATAATACTTTTTGCATTTAATTTTTTATAAAAGTTTAAACATGCATTCAGCTGCATGTTTTGAATAGGTGCTTAATACACTTTTTCGGAAACATTACAGATTCAATCTGATTGTCTGATTGTAACATGATTTTAGAGGAATTGTTTCTGGGTTTTAGTTTATTCTTCTGTCTTGTATTTCTGGACATGAATAAAAATTATAGATAATACTTTTCTTAAAAATCCATAGTAAAGCTACTGTATATTTGGCATGCAATGCAAGTCAGAAGCAAAGCAAACTGGGCTGAATTTCTGTAATAGCATCATCTGACACTACTAGAACGAAGATTGTGCCACTGTTTAAATAATTGAGATCAGTCCTAAGCTCTGAGAGCTGAAAGGTGACCTTAAATTTTTTAACGCAGGAACATCATTTAACATTTCAACTCAAATGTGATTCAGTTTTTAGAAAGTGGATGAGTTAATGTTCACAGATATTCCTTCTTCAAAAGAATAAATATTCAGATGTATTTTATTGGAATGGCTTCATCTGGCACCTGCCAAGGATTAATGTGCTATGGGCTGAGTTTTGCTCTTTATTACAGAGATGCAATTGATTGCAATTGGAGTGACAATTTTTAGGCAAGTGTGCTAAAGCAGGAATAACTCAATAATTTTAAGGGTTCTTTGTAAACAGGAACTATAACAAACAAACTGCAATGAAGCAGCTTGTGTGTTAAGGTTTAAAGTTTGAGACTGCAAATGAATACACTGGTTACAAAAATTCATCTGTAGAATCTTCTTGGGGAAATGAGCCTTTCATTGATAGTTACAACAATTTAGGGTAAAATTATAAATATGCAAACTCTGAAGTTTAATTATATGCATTTGAATTCAATAGTTTTCCAGAAGAAATATTTTATATGACTGTATTGTTTTATTTTTGGTAATTCTGGTTTATGGAGGAATTTTAAATCATATAAGGAAGAGTCTCTTCAGTGACAGTTACCCCTTCTTGCAGATCCAAAGAGCAAGAGACATATGCACCCTCTTGCTGCTGGATTGAACTTTTCAAATGTTGTATTCAAAATAAGAATTGAATTTCAGTTTTAATTTAGTTTCTTTTTTTAATAATTAATTTTATAACAGATGTGGACAAATCAAAAAGTCTGGAATGGTTTCTACAGAAATTGATAAGGCACAGCCTCACTCAGAAATTTCAGCATTTGTTTTTCTGTAGGCAATGTGTTTTAAAACCTATGATCAAAGCCCAAGTTTAATAGTTACAAACCAGAAATATTTCAATTATGTTCATTTGGAAATATAACTGATTTGCTGCGACATGGGCTTTTTTAAATGGGAGCCAAGAGAAATAGAAACCAGTTAATTTTCAGATTGACAAATATATTGTAATTTGTGGAAGAGATCAGAGTTCCAGTTTGACAAAAATCATGGGATTTCCATTAACAGAATCTTATCAGTAGTGGTATTGAGCATGACTTATTCAACAATCACAATTTTTATTTCAGATTTAACAGTAAAATGTGAATGTCAAAGATTTGTCTCCTTGGCTGTGAGTAAGGGGAAAAAAAAGTAATTATACATAGTTTCAAGGGTCATCTGTGTCCTGCAGAGTCTTGGCTTTTAATCAACTTGTGTGCTAAAGAGCTGCAAAACAGGGAACTGATTAAAAACATGTATTTATCAGAAAAATAAGTATGTTTGAAATTAAAATAGAGGATGGAAACTCAACTTTTTCCCAGAACTAAAGTCCATTAAACTGAATATGTTATCACTACATTACAGTAATTTGAATCTAACTTGTTATTGATTTTTTATGTACCTGACCAATTAAGCTGGAGAAGACAAAGACACCCATGAAATAATTCAGCAGTTGAAAAATTATCTCAAACAGCGTTTGTGGTTCTGCAAGGCCACCGATGGTGATCAAACTACGAACTGCCCAGTAGTAACACCTCAGGTACCTGTGGATACAAACAGCATTTTTGTTAGACTGTAGCGACTTATGTGTTTGAAGTTAAACATATGCCTACCTGAGCTGGGCCTTTCAGTGATGCTTTTCAGTCCAAAAGACTTTCAGCATTTTATAAAAGGTTGTGAATTTATAAACGATACAATTACATAGGTCAGGTTGAGTTGAATATTCTCACAGCAAACTAAGAATGTATGGGAAATGCAGCTATAATTTACTGTTCTCTAGTAATCCTAGGTAGCATTAAAGAAGACTTGTGTACAAAATTGCCGAGATGGAAATTACAGTGCTAGAATGCTACCAGTGAAGATGGTCAAAAGCAGTGTAAAAGTGTTGGAGACTTCCCAGAGCGTCTCTGTAGCAGCATAATAGATGCTCAAACACTTGAAGGTCCTCTTCATGGTTTTAGTGAGATGACACAAGTGTAAAGCTTTATGGTGAGAATGACAAATGCAATATTGTTCTTCTTGTGTCCATTTTTACTCCTTTTACCATACTGGTCTTCCTCCCACTCTGCTTTTGAGCACCCTTCATTGGCTCTACCTCCTGGGTTATGTCAAAAAGGTTACATATTTCCACAAGCTATGTGTTAATTAAGCTTCTCCAAACCACTTCACTAATTCAGCACTGAAAGGCTGACTCCTCTATTAATATCTCCTAACTGCTGGTCTCCACAAATCCTTCTGTCACCTTAACAAAATATTTCTTGCCTTTTTCACTATGGAGCCTTTTGCCTTCAAGTCATGTATTTCTACTAGTATGATAACACAAGTTTATGAAAACAGTAGAGGACCTGGACAGAACGCTTTAAAAAAGTTCCTTGGCATCTCTAAAATTCTGGTTTAAATCTCTTTCTAGAACATGATACCACAAGTAATGCAGCATTGCAGTTGGGGAATAACTAGTTCAAATCGTTGTGAGAATGCTATAATTTCCTTCTCTTCTGAGCAAACAAATAATTGGTTTAGGTATATTTTTAAAAGCCTGCTATTAATTAAAATGTGACTTCCCAAGTTTCTGTACAATCAGACTTCAGTTTTGCTGATGATTAGGAGTGGAATTTCATTTACCTTAATTATAAAGTGGGATTTTGTATTACTTCAGCTGTGACTACTGCTTCTGAAGCAATGATGATTCCTTATGTGTGTTGAATTTCATTGCATTTTAAATAATAATTAAAACCCAAACACCCCCCCCCCCACCCCAAGCACTAAGACACAGAAGAAATACTTTTGGAGATAAGTTTGTTTTGAAATAGAAAGTCTCATGTGCATCATCTCATGCCTGCTCTGAACCTGAGGACACCTGGTCTGCTTGCAGACATTAGGTGTATTTCAGACTCCTCTCTTTTTAAGATACGAGCTCCACTATAATAAGAGGTTCATGTAATAATACAGCTGCAGGGTCAGTTTTGTGCAAATATGAGAAAATAAACAAATGATAAAAAACAGTTCCAATGAGGTTTGTTTTTTCTTAAATCACTTGAAAGTATTTTCAAGTTTTTCACCCAAAATGTAAGGCTTTACCAAGCAATTGATATCTGCTTTTCATTACGAAGTCCCTTTTTTCTTGGCTGCAGATTAAGAAAATGCAGTAACAATGATCACTTTTGCCATAGTTTTCTAGTTTCAGATATTAACAGTCAGAATTGGCAATTTTAGTTCAGAGTCCTTAAATAAAAAATTCATTGCATATTTTCCATTTTAACATTTTTCCTTGTTAGGGATGCAAAATGAACTGCTGGATTACGCCACAATAATATTTTCACTTGGGAAAAAAAAAACACATATGCATGTTTTCAGCAAAGTATGCATAAGTGGCAGCTTTTCCTTAGACTTCTGTAGCATAAACAAATAATTAAGAAAAAGACTGAGGTCCATTTTGGAAGAATTACAGATTTAAGCATAAAATGATGCTTTTAGCTTGGCTGAGGGGAATTATGTAAAGGATATTAAAATCATATTGATTTGCCATAACTGAGAATGATGTGGTGCTTGAAACATGTATAATTGGGTAATATAAAAGTAAAGAAGTCAACAATACTTCTGTGGTACTTACTTTAGAAAAAAACAGTAATTAAGCAAATCACTCACCCTCAAAGGCTCTGCATGCCAAGTGTGCAAACTCCACCATGATAGACAATATAATCTTTATTCTGGGAATGTCTACAAAGAATGAAAGCAACTCCTCAGAGAAATTTAGGGGTCACATTCTTCTTTGCAGTGTTGTATGTCCAAAATGTGAGGGTTTTTTTAAATATCTTTCTACCCTTTCTTAAGATTTAGTTAATATACTGTATTCTTCTGTGATTTTACTTCAAAAGAAACTTTCTATTGGCAAGGCACATGATATTCTCTATCTCTTTGGAACAGGTTTTCTCCATTTATGCATTTTTGTTTTTATTTTAATCTGAAATGGAAGTTGTACAGTTGAAATACAGAGCAGCTTTTTTCTTCCCTTAGAAGGGGGGAAATGAGATTGTAAATTTTGTTTGAGGAAAGCCAGAAAAAACAACTCCTATTTCAACAGTATTAGCAGCTCTGCTTCCTACCAGCATGTGTCTGGAAACTATCACTGTTCACTATACAGCTTACCAGCCTGCTATAAAATTACTGTTGAAGTAAACAAAAGTCATGAGACAAGAAAGGGATTTTTGCCTCCACACATCATAGGGAGTATGTTTATCCTTCAGGCAATCAAAGTACTAAATTTTTCCTTAAAAAAAAATCCCAGGTATGAAAACATTCAGAAACACTGCAAATAAGATACCTTGTAATATTATGTCAATAGAAATATCTTTTTCAGAAAAGTCCATTTCAGAATACACTAAACTTCTTTCATGGTTTTGGTTAGTGCAGGTAAATCAAGTCTGTGTGTGTGTGTCTCTCAGATTTTGTGGTATTCACATATTCATTTCAGCCTGGGGAAGCATTGTTTCACATTTGACTCCTCTCAGATTACAGCCAGGATGGGTTTAAACAGAATAAAGCAGCAGCCTTTATAAACTAATGACTTCCTTCTTGGTACCTCTTCTAGAGTGACGTGTTCATCAGGTGCCTGTGATGATGATGATCTCAGACACAGTGGAGCAAACTATAAAGCTTTTACTTTAAAAAGTATGGCTGTGGGGAGCAGGTCTGCAAGTCTGACATATAAGCTGGGCTGTGCATTCACAGCTTGCCTGGAGGCACAAAACTGTCTTCGCATAGCAAGCACTGCAATCGTGACACATCAGACCTATTGCAAGAGCAATGCACAGCTGAAACCCATGAGGTACATTTCAAGATTTGCCAGTCTCACTGTGCAGTGGGCAATGCATACCAAAGGAGTGGATTTGTTCTAGACACTTACAGTGACCATTTTCTGGGACTTACAGATATCCACTAAGTCTGTCCCGGAACAGGAAGGCAGCACACTACAGAGAAACATAATTGGGATGCAAATAGATGTCTTAAATTTGCCAAATAATTTTGCAGACTCTTTGCAAACAACAGAAGAGTGAGCAAAGTGAAATGATTTGTTTTGCCTAAATTTACTGTTGACCTGGAGGGTTTGCATGAGAATTTCAGCTCCCTGGTTTTAGTTTCTCTGTGAGCAGTGATGAAAGAGAGATACTTCTTTGGACCAATTCAGAACAATGACATTATGTTGAATCCCTGAAAAAAGATTTGTCCATTTTCCTCAGGAATTAGGGAGATTGACCTTTTACTTGGATAGTTAAATTTGATTGTAAATAAACACATATAGTTGAAAATGCACACTTAAGAGACCTTTTCAAGTTCTGCTACTGTCTTTGCATAGACTCTACACTCTGGTGTTGCATTAGTGATGCTCTAGTGTTGCATTAGTGATTAGTTGCATTAGTGCTTCTGCTTTAGGAGAGACTAAGGTCTTGCCTAACTCAAGCTGTGCACTTTCAATACTGGAAATGTCATGTGTGGCTAATTTGGGAGTGTTGCAGGGAGGTAAAATTGACTGCCTTTTACATCTCAAGTCAAAAGCTTTGACTGAACGCTTCTATGCAAAAGAGCTCAAATTTTGGACTGATACTAGCACTTTACAGCCTGGACAAGAACCAGAAAAGAATAGAGCTTGTGGAAAGTTGCAGAAGAGCTACTTTGATAATTTTGCTTGTGGTTTGAGTGTTGTGTATAGCTGTTAGTTACAGATTTAGTTTTATAGATAGTTCACCAGCTAGTGTGCCTGTTCAGGAACATGTATGCAATCAAACTAATAATGGGAACTGCTGTCTGTTACTTCCTTTTAGCCTGGAAAAGGAAAAGAAAAAAATTCTATGAGTGTTGACATTTTTAAGAACTGGTTTTGGCCATAACTAGCAATATTTTATGGACAAAGCAGGAATTCCACATAAAGCATTAGGGCCACTAAATCAGTGCCAGATCATTTTCTGTGGATCAGTGTAGTCTGAGACAGCTAGAACTTTGGCTACCTTGTCAAACTGCTTACCGTCATTTTGCAAAATTAGCTAAGTAGCTATGTATCCCTAATATCTTTCTGAATATGTTCCCATTCTTTGTGAGAGTACTGGCATATTTTGCTTCAAATATTGTCAACCTTGAGTGCTCTGTGAAAGAAAAATTATAAGTTCACTGCTGTGCCATAATATATGCTACAGTACTAGTCACTTTCCCTGACAAATTATTCTTATATCTGCTTTCCTAATAAACGAATATACCTAGAAGTATCTTGTCTGATAAGTTGAAAAACACTTACATCTCCAATTATAACTAATGTTCACATGATGCCTCTGTGTGTGAAAAAATCCTCAAACATTTGATGATTTCTACCAATTGCTTTTCTGAGAAAAATGTGAAATATTTTTGTCCGTGAAAAACAGGTAATTCTTTCTTGCCTATTCTCTAGACTGTTCTGAAGAAGCATTGAAAACCTGAAGACTGAGTAAACTCTCTACTTTCAGAGTTTTCAGGTTTCTTATTCTTACGTACCTTAATTTTTGGGTATGAGGCAAGTGTTCCCAAGAATCACATTAACAAAAAATAGCTATAATGGAATTTGCTTCTGCGTTTTTCTTGTCAGATTTCTGGAAACCTCAATCCTGCAAATAAACACCCATCTATAACTTCACTTGCATAAGTGATTCCACTAAGCTCCATGATCCTGTTTGCACATGTCTGACTGCAGTACTCAAGCTGTGTATTTTAATGGTGTGTGGAAACTTCAGATATGTCTTTTTTTTCTAAGAGATAACCCTATGTATAAAAAATCAGTGCTGGTTTACACAAAGTGTGTTTTGCTCTTCAAGGTAGTGACTTGACACCAAACTTGTGAAGACTGACAAAACTACAAACAAGAGGAGCACATGTCCAAGAGAAGGGTGAAAAGTTGTTTAGAAGGCAATTTATGACAGCAATAGGATACTATATGTGGTTTTGCAAGGAATGTAATCAAAGAACAAACTGAACTTCTGTGGCTTTAACTATATTATAGCCTTTGAAAGAAATGAATGTTCATACAACTGAACCTACTAGATATATCTTTACAAAACTACACACAAAGTATATTAGGAGTTTGCTTTTTTCTCTTACTTCTTCTCCATCATCTTGATAAATGGTCCTTACTTTGTACCCAACCAGTGCTGTCACAAGGAGTTTATGGAAAATTGAGCCAAAATCCAGTAGTTTCCTCTGAAGACACTCTGCCACATGTTTAAGCATTACCTTCTCAAAAAATGAGTGAGAGCTGGTGGAATTTTTTCAGACCAATCACCATGGTGTAGAGGGACTAAAATGTTACACTTAATGACACAATGCTGTGTGGCAGCAAAAAAACTCCCAAACTGTCCCTGTGTTTCTTTAGAGGGATTGATATACAATCCTTCTAACAGTTCCCATGTGCATATGAAAGCAGTAAGTTTCATTTATGACCCTTGTTGCTTTCTAAATGTTTAATTAAGTCAGCACTTAGCACTGACTCATAAGCCTATAAAAGCTGAAAGTGGTGAACTGATTATTCACTGCACCTGCACTCCAAATATGTGCTACTATTGAAAGCTGCTAATCAGCAGTTATGATACTAAAAGTTTGCTATCCAAGCACTTAAAAAAGTAAGCAGTGGCATGGGAGAAGGATGGGGAGGTGGGAATGAGCAAAAAAAAAATCTCTTGTAAAAGAAAAGGACTTACATGTTTCCTTCGCCATCATACACCCATCTCGTGCTGCCAATTCCTTCATAGTCTGAAGCCCAATAATACAGGCATGCATTAATGTGCAAGATAAACAGCAAGTATCCAGTTGTTCGAATGACCCTATAAAAGTCAACAGACTCGTGTAAATCAACTTAAATTTTTCCTTTTTTTTTTTCTTAATATGGAACCCATTACTTTTTTGGATTAACAATGTTAATGTTAAGCATAAAGCTAAGTAGTTCCCCACCTGTATTGAGTCTATGAAAAAAATGGCTGGCAGTTACCCATCTCTCACATCTGTCCAAGGTCAAATAAATATCTTCCCTAGAATATTTGTCATGGGGAAATTTTTAAACTATGGTTCCCTGAGGATTTTATAGTCCACTTCTTTAAACAGCTATGAATATTTCCAGAAATTCGAAGCTATATTAATGAGGGTACAGGGTGAAAAATAATGTGTTTCCCAAACTCTATCCAAGATAGACTCTAAACTTGTGAACCAAAGCCAAGAAATGTCTGAGGTCAGAAATGAACTGCTTTACAAGACCTGTAGTATAAAACCTGCAGCAGATCCACTAAATAGTATGATTTAGTCTCTACAGCAGGAGTTATATCATTCCTGATCCCAGTTCCTATGCCTGTGGCCAGTTCTTTGAAGAATACCAATGATTAACTACTTTAGCACCAAACGGCTTTCTGTTAATACAATAATGATCTTGTTGTATATCCTCTGTTCAGTGCATAGGGATCAAAAGAAATGTCTCCTGGATTTAGATCTCTATTGAAATATTCATACAAGCAGGGGATAAATAAGCAGAAAAAGTGCAGTACTTGCCTAAACACAGGCTGGTAGTTAATGAATTTATCTGCTACAGCTAGAATTCAATGCAGTATGCAGTACAGAATAACTGAGTAAGTGGTTTTATGAGAATTTAATAAGATCTAACTAAGTTGGGTCTATAAACAAAGATAATGGAAGCTAATATCTCTGTGGTTACTTCATTAAGCACTCCTTTTCTGCTTCTTCAGGTGCCTTTTTATGCCCTCCTTAGCCTTTCCATGCCGTTAGATAATCTACCTAAGTGTACTCTTCTTCTTTATGATGCTCACAAATGAATGCTATTTCTCTGTTTAAAAGTTGTTGTGCTTCCAGGACAACTCTGTTTAGGATTGCAATCTACAGAGAACAGCAGAGACCTGTTGTGATCTTGTAATGTTGCAATATTGTCCATGCTAGGTCTTCTGTTCAAGTTTGAATCCATGAAAGTGAACTCCTGAGGTCTGAGTGAGGATTCCAGACACCTTTACTGTGTTGTATTTCACCAGACATATGTTAAATATATCAAAATGAGAAGATGTAAGTAACTCATGCTAGTTCTATTCCTACAAAGTCAAACTAGTTTGAGAAGAGAATCCCCCTTGCTGTAGAAGCTTAGTTTGATATTATCTAGTTATTGGTGCCGTATTGCTCAAAGTGTGGTTATACCAATCTCAGACAAAGCAAGATTGCAACATTAAAATTAAATGCAGTCGTTTGCACAAAAAGACTGGGTTTTTAAAGATTTTTTAGTTTCTGCCTGTACTCTTCTGTATAACTACCTCTGTTCTCCATTTGTCAATGAGCAAAATCGGGAGTCAGTGTTTTCTGAAATATGAATTAGACAATAGATTCACTTTGAAATATTTAGATTCTGCAGTTTACATTCTGCAAGTGATTTAATACTGGCAACCTGACTGGGCCTTTGGCCAGGAAACAAAGACACAAGCAGCAACACAATTGTGGTTCTTAATCAATACCATGCTAAAATACTCTCTGACAGAGCAGAGTAGCTGGCTCTGCTACTGCATACATTTTACAGGACCAGTGAGATCTTCTCTGTGTGTCTTAGCCTTTCTAAATGAGCACCTGTTTTTGACATGTAAATAAACATCACATCCTTCAAGGCTGGTCTAGCTGAAGATATACACATCTCCTTCACAATTTGTCCTTTGAACATTCATCTCCTGTCCCGAATTTTCATAAAAGTGTGAAACTCTGTCCCTTGAAAAAACTTTATTTGGGTGAAAATGAGTTTTAAATTTGTTGCCATTTCTTTGAAATCCATATACATAGAACAGTATTGTTACATACAAACTAATTACTGGATTCAGAATTGTCTATATTATTATATACTATCTATATTATATATAATGTATCTCACAATGCTCATTGCAAGCATTATAGAAGACACAGAAAAAGCATTGAATTATGACTCCAAAAAGCAAAGGATATAATATGGAAAATAATTAATTTTAAAACAATTAATTTTAAAGCTTATCAATATTAGAAAAAGTTAAACACCATAAGCAGATGAAGGCCCATTTTTTAAAAATGAAATTAGAAACTGAAGAAGGCAGAGATTCAGAAACTGACTAGAAATTTCTTCATCTTGTGGAAATTCAGTCCTCTCTTGAACCAAAAGAATTAAAAAAAAATCAGAAAACCAAACCAAACCAAAAAACCCAAATCAAACTACGAAGGAATCTTCCATGAATGAAAAGAAAGGTAAATGTAAGAATAAGTTTTGTGAAGGTCAGCATCTCAAATATATTTTAGTAGAACTTTCAAACTTTTAAGCTTTGTTTTATTTCACAGGTACATGAAAAAATGAAAGACATGATATTTGAACCTCCTTTTAAATTTATCTTGTTTTTGAATCTCATAAAATATCTCATTTGAGTGTATTAATATAAGTGTATTGTTTAAGTGCAATAATCTCTGAAATTAAATAAGATGGTAATCAACATATTTCTACAGCACCAACAGACAGGAACAATACATGCCCCAAAACTGGGACAGGGAAAAGGATCTGTTGGTGTAGGTATTACACAAGATAAACTAGGCCTGACATTGATAATAATGACAAAGCAGATGGGTTCATTGGATCTTAGCAGCATTGCTGGCAGCTGAGGGGCCTGTGAAACTTGCCATAGCTATGTCCGTGGACTACTTGAGTTGGATCCAAAATTCTTTCTGTCAGTGCAGAAGGTGAGAACACAGTTCAGCAGACTACGGTTATAATCGCTATTTGTGAACTGTGCTGAATTGATCCTCATTCCAGCTGCAGTCAGTGCAGTGAAGGATCAAGTTCCTGTATATGCCAGGTTCATGGGGAGAGCATGTTTGAAGAAAAATGTTGACACAGGCTAAGGCTCATAATTCTTATTAAGTACAAATAAACAGCTTCTGGGGATTTGGAACCACTATTAGCAAATTAAAGAAAGTGTTTTTAGCTCTTTCATTAAAGAATTTTTCTGAAACTTCTGATCAATTAGATTTTTGGCAGAAGCCTCAGTTTGGTGAACATTTTGCCTGAACAAGGCCAGCTGAACTGAGCTAGATTTCATACGTAAGTGATGCCTTATATATATTATTTTAATGATTACCATAAAGGCAGATATTTTTAAAAAAACTCTTTAAATTGAATGGTTAAAGATGTATCATATTCCACCCAATGCTTAACTGACAACTCATGAAATTGCTTGAAATGCATTCTGTGCCAAGCTTTGCGTGCTTACTTGAGTTTTATCAGCACATACCTGTAGATGTATGCTTTTTCCATAATAGCTTCCAAACGATCATTAAACTCAAAGAACGTGTTATGCTGAATGGAAAACAAATGAAAGTAATCCAATCACTATTTTTCAGTACACATTTTTTTTATAATAGTACTGACATCAATTCACATACACATTTTGAAAATGGATTTTTCAGTAATCAAACTTTGTATTGGTTCTGGCCAGGACAGGGTTAATTTTTGCAGTAGCTGGAAGGGGCATGGCTAGGACTCATGTTATTTTATACCACCTCAGCTCATTGCTGGGAGTGGGATAAGTGGGCTGTCTCTTCCAGTCAAGAAAGTTGTTTCTTCCTGTTGAGAAAATCTAGCAGAGGGCGCTGTCTGGTATTGTTTGTTACTGGGGAGGTTTACCATGTGAATTACTTCTTTTCTTATAGTCTCTGTCACTGACAATGTTGTTAGTGTTTCTTTTCTTATCTCGTTGTTGTTTCCAGTAAATTGTTCTTACCTCAACCTGTGATTCTTGCCTTTTGTGCCTCCTGTTGAGGGGGGAGAGGGACCAGGCATACAGGTTTAGTGGGAGTACTAAAATGGAGAGCACTATTTCTAAACCATGACAAACATTTAACAAAAATATGAGCTGAAAAGTAAAGATAAATTTGAGTCAAGTGTTTTTCTGGGTGTTGAGTGATTACAGAAATAACCTTGCTGTTTTGGTGAGAGTACTGCAGGTGAACAACTTCTACTTCCTCATACATATATAATTGCTTGGGCAACATGATCACAAAGAATTACATGCGTTTTTTCGCTTCCTGATTCCAGTAATTCTCCAGTAAGTGATCATACGTATCAAGAGCCACATACTAAAGGATACCCTGTGGCATCAATGGCAGCTGTATTGAGTTCTTCCTGTTTAGTATTTGCAGTTGAACATTAGTGATTGCATGTAGCTTTTTTCCTTGTTTTTTTCAATACACAGCTGGTTGCCTAATACAAGCTACTATTTAACTTTTCATTCTTTCATGTTATTTTGGTTCTGATTTAAGGAATTTTTAATTTTTTATTGAATACCAAAGTGAAGAATACCTTCATTTTATTGTCAGAGTTCTGTACTCCCCCCAGCTTTAAATGAAAACCAATTCTTTGTCAACATGTTGATTGTGTGCAGAGAAATGCATTTAGCCAGAGAGTGGCCTGCTAGATACTGTATTCTAATCACTTCTCAGACCTTTCATTATACAACTCCAAGGTCTTTGGAGTCGATACCAAAAGTAGGTTTGTGCTTGATAGGTATTCTGTGTATAGTTTTTGTCCTCAAAATTACCTCCTATGTTTTTAAACACCTAACATAAGCAACAAAAGGGGAAGGTACATTGGCATTAATTAGTAATTTTTTTAATATTTGAAAACTAAGCAGATAATTTGAGATTAATTTAAATAATGTGAAAAACCAAGCTTTAATTAAAAATACTTTTTTGAAATTAGAAAATAAAGTCAGAAGAAAAATAAGAAAATAATAGCTTAATTTGGCTAGACTATGATTTGTATTTTTTGTTTCTTTATTAAGTTATGTTGTACCTTATCCTGAAGATATTTTACAGTTTCTAAATTCCATATTCCTAAATATTATAAAAAAATTCTGTTGCATTGCAAAAACATCTAGGCATGTTTAGCCATCCATCACTAACACAGATCTTACCTTTAGCATCCTGTTTGCTCGAAGTGCTGGATTAAATCCAAATAAGAAGTATAAAATGTCAAATGGAAACACTGATAGCACATCAAGCTGTTGAAGAGCAGAGGGGTCAATTTAAACTTCATAGTAATCATAATGTATTTATTTGCTGTCAAAAACCTGCTTAGACTGAATTATGACTGTGATAATATTTGAAGAGTCAGCATGCTAAGCATGTAGGTGCCTAAGTACTGGCAGGTACATTATCTCATTGAAAATACCAACTGCTTGGCTTTGCCCTGCTTTTATGCCTGAGATTTTAATCTGTTTCATGTGGATTATTAACAGTATCTCATATATTTGATTATTAATATATTCTGGTTTTCCAGTTGTAGTTCTGATCAGACTAAAATGTTTGGCATGGGGCTGGTGAGTGCAGGTGGAGAGGCCACTACACAAGCACTTCTTAAAAGTCCTTCTTAAAAGTTTTTAAAACAAGTCTGCCTTAAACAATTTGAGGGAGCACAATGAGCTAGATTTCTTGCTTGCAACCTGCAGAAAGCATGTGTTCCAAACAACAGATTCATCGTAGGATAATAAATTTGGCTGGTTTTTGGGGTTTTTTTGGTTAGTTGGTTGTTTAGGGTTTTTTTTTTAATAGATCTTTTCTTCTATCAAATTTGTATGCTGCTTCTTCTCATACCACTAAGGTTTTCAACATCTCCCTGCAGTCCATCAAATCTGTGACTACTCTTCTTATGTGTATCTTTATTCTTTCCGAAGAGAAGGAAAGCTGTGGCAAATTTATCTTTTCCTTTTTAAAGACCTTTGGATACCTTCCTTTGTTGCTGTTATTGCTTGGACGTAAGAGTGGGATGTGGAACTCTGGGCTTCATCTCACTTAAAACAGAAATGCCTTTGCTCTGAGGGGTGTAAATTGTGTTGGCAGCAACCAGCCTGCAGCACTGACCTTTTATTCCATGCAGGTAAGAGACAATTAATACCTGAACAGTGTGCAAAGCAAACAAAAAAATTGATTGAGAAAAACAGCCTCTTATGGTCTCTCTCTCCCACTTTCAGACATATGTCTAAGAGGAGGGAAAATTTAGTCAAAAGTGCAATAATATCAGTAACTGGTAATTAGTAATTAATCATATGACAAATCCCCATGTTATATCTATACTTTGCATGTAGTGAGAACACTCAACTCTTACTAGTTTTTTCAGAAATCAAGAGTCCTAAACATACAGCAAGTGTGAACTTAAAACCATACAAATCCACTTTGGTCTCTTGCTTTAAGTTTCACTGTATTGAACCCATTTGACTGCATGGTGTATATCCTGCACTTTTGGATAGCTTAACATCAAGTATTTAAGTTACTAGTCACGGAGAAAAAAAAATAACTCAGAACAAGGCAGTTGCAAAAGTAGAGAAGAGGAGAGGGCAATAGTTGAGAAGTGTGCTTAATGTCACAGAGCTGTATGTTCATCAGGAATTCAATGAATTACCTATCTTCCATTGACAAAATAACCCCAACATTTAGGAGCAACGTTAACAAATGCATCTTTGTTTTTATAAAGTGCCATAAGCATAAAAAAATCTTAGTTTGAATTTTTGACTACTGTGAGTGATGAAATATTCCATTCAATAAGGTACTTCAAAAGAGGTTACAGAAAAGAGTTATCATCTCTCTTCAGGAGTTTTAGTTTTTTTTAATGAATCTCTGGCAAGTGGTGCTATTGTCTTTAGTGTATGCTGGGATGACCTCACAAAAACTAATCAAATTCTATTTCATTAATTTATTATAATTCCAAAATAATATTTAGAATTTCACTTATAAATATTCTCTCTTCCAGTTAAAGACTGTTTATGAAGATGTCAGTCTCCACCTGCTGAGCACTGATATGCCATTAAGCCAATGCTTTCTGGTGATATTTTTAAACCAACAGTGATTTTCAGTGAATGTAAAAAAAAAAAAATCCTGTGAACAGCCAGAACTTCATATTGCTATCAGTAACACAGGTTCTACTTACCCGAAACTTCACAGTGCTGCGGTAGAATTTTGCAGTTTCTGCTCTGTCTGACTACAGAGATAATGAAAGGAGAAAAAGGCAAAATCAGGATCAAAATGTCAAGGATGAGCCTCTGTTACTCCACAGTACAGTAGGGGTGATGACAGTTAAATTAATGATGGTCTAAAAGTATGAATAGAGAAATATCTGTAGATATTTCTGAGAAGTACTGTTATTAGTCTAGCTTGCATTAGATCAGATTTTATTAGAATGACTTGAAAAAATGAGATTTAGGCTTTGTCTGATTTTTTTCCTATCTGGATGTTAGTCTAGAAAAGTACATTACATTTTTTCTACAAAAATTCTCTTTCAAGATATCTGTATGACTTCATGTTCAACCCAACCCCCTTCAATTTCATGGCAAAAAATGCATTTATCTGCAGTGATTCCAAGAAAAAATCTCAAAGAGTGTTTCTAATGGTGCTGTACAAAATTAGCTCTTTGAATGCTAACATTAACATGCTAGCATTACTAGCATTACCACAATCAACACTGCATTCATTAGTAATGATTAGCTTTTTATTTTTAAATTGTTCTTCATGAGAACTGATGCTAATAAAATAAGAAAGGATAATCACAAGTATATAAAGAAATTTATCTATTATTTTCTGTATTTATATCAGGGAAACTTTAAAAATAGATTTAAGATCTTAATCATATTTCCCTTCCAACTTTCACTATTATCAGTTTAAACATTAAACTAAGTGCAGGAGATCAGGCAGGAGATGGCTTCTGTGCACTCAAATATGTGAATTGTACAAACAGCTTCAAGGGAAATACAAGCTGAGCTTTGTATGCTAGAATTTTAACTTTGCTCATAAAAATTGAGTTTTGTGGGATTTAGGCAAGATCCAGTTACTGAATGTCTTGGTGTGGAAAGATACGTTCCACTGCACTGCATTTAATACCTATTGAAATTATATTTGCACAGCTTGGTCTGTAAAGGTATCAGTAATATTGTGCATGTACAATGCATAATTTTTTTGTAAAAGCGCTGAAGTAAAGCTAGTTCCAAATTAGATTTGAAGATATATAATTTTGAATTTTCTGTCTGTTGGGCACAGTAATGTCATGCTGAAGTTATCAAAACTTTTTTTCTTCTGAATTAGGTGTCTTTTTTCTATAAGATGTCAAATAATCAAAAGCAGGGAAGACTAGAGAAAAATTAACATTCTAGATATCATTTGGTAGGTTAAGGGCAAGCTTTCAAATACCTGTTTAAAATTGTATTTTACATTTTTTCTATAAAAAGATAACACAAAAATTGTTGCAAGAATCAAAATTTCCCCAAAAGGGATTACCTCAAATGAATTATTTTCAAAGTATCCTAAAATTACAGGGATTTGTTCTGATTTTGGAAAAAAATAAAACCACCATCTCACAATCTGTTACAAAGCATGCATATCTTTTCCAACTCTAGCAGAATATGCCCTGTCTTCAACTGTGATTCTGGTACAAGGCAAATAGATGAAAGTTTCACACAAACATACAAACAGATACATATATGTGCATGAGTACATATGACCACTGATTCCAGTGAGGAATCTGTTTAGAGCTGTATGCCTGTTTCAGCTGTTCTCATCTGTTACTTTCAAATCTGGTTTTTTCTCAATTTTTAAGAATTCAGATAATGGATATGTTTCTTCCTACATAGGATAATGGAACATCAGTGTAGAATGGAAGGACAGTGATGAAAAATATATTATCCTTTGATAAAAAAGCTACATAGATTTGACATAGTGATAAAAAAGAAGGGTCAGCTTGGATGAATTTCTATACTCTAACACACCACTACTGCCCATGGGAGTCCCACTTCCAATACTTACTATTATATCTCCCCCTTTGATAAACCGCACTCGGGGCTGGAAAATGATCAAGTCGCACAGGTAGCAGATGTCGCACATGACATCAATGGCAAACCAGTACATCGTGTTACTGGGGGTTTGATATGGGAACACGTAGCGCAGGGGAATGAACCAGCAGTTCCAGTTATAGGCAATTGTCACAAGCATGAGCCATGCCACATAACGGCGATCTGAAAGGAAAAGCATTGAACAGAGGCGTGAACTTGGAGCCTGTTGTCATTTTTTAGCCACATTCATTCTGCTGCATTCTCTGGGAATGCTTCAGCCCAAACCAACTTCCTTTTGAAACTGGAATGCTGCTAAAATGATGTGGCTTGGAAATAGGAGTCACACAAGGAATTTGCAAAAAAGAGAGCATATTCAGTGCCCCTGAAGAAACTTATATGATCAAATACAATGATTGTATATAAAATACTGCATCTTGCTCATGTATATTATAACTGACAAAATAATTATTTGGCCCTAATGAATGGTACAAATTCCAGATCAAGAAACAGAAGACTTGGGTTCTAAATCTCGTAAGTTTGCATTAAACTTTTTTGCATACCATCTTTACAACTGTTGTCACTTTTCCCTGTTTGGAATAAATGTTGTTTAGGACAGGACCTCTGTGTCCCTGGGAGTTGCAAACTGGAATGTGTATCTTATGGTGGCTCACAGGTGCCATGTAATATCAGGTCACTTCAATATGACTTTACCCTGTTCTATTAAACAGCTTTAAATTTACCTGTGTATGAGTCAATGGTATCTGGTAGCTTCATATACTCTATGTATTTTTTCAGTGGAGGTTTTTTGAATTTACAGCACAGCATATCACAGTAATGATCCTCCTCTGGCTTTGCTTCTGCCTCCTCTTTCTTTTCTTCTTTTTTTTCATCTTTTTTTTCATCTTTTTTTTCTTCTTTTGGTGGAGGTGGAGGCTTCTTTGGTGCTAGACACATAGATTACCAAAAACATTGGCAATTTAATAAGGGCTCAATTAATTCACCCTGTTTTAACATGAACAAAAGCTTCATCATACTTAAATATCTTCTAAAAACACTAGGCAGTGACTAAATTAATTATATTAGATATATAGAAAAAGACTTGACGAATAAAATCACCACTGGTGTAAACATGTGTGTCTGCTATCCTGAACAGGGCACTTACGTTACAAGAGTGCAATATCTATATTGCTGAATTTCCCTGGACAATGCTCCAAGTTATGCCTTTTATAAGACTGACAGGAAAATTTTAAATCATAATTTAGCATTCATTAACTGAGCATTTCTCTTTACATGACTGTTGTGAAGAAAGAATGCAGTGAGGATGGAGGTGAGAAAAGACACCTATGTCATGGGCTGATCTCTCTCCTCTCCTGGGACCTGATATGCAAGATGCAGGAGGTGAAACTAGTGAGAAGCTTATGGGTTTTTTTTACATTTCTAGGCTTATAAAAGTATTGTAGCACTCCTTTGAACCCAGTTTTTCCATCTTTGAGCTGGATAATGTTGTTTGCTCATGTGTCCTATTAATTCTGCTGGCTTTACCTCTGATTAGGTTACACAGTCTTAGCAGTAAACTGACAAACTGGATCCATAATAAGTTAGGAAATAAAGGTCATAAGTTCTACAAAGAGAACAAGAGAGGTAGATCAGCAAAGAAACATTTTAAAAAAATTCCTTTATCAGTTGTTATAGTTTATTATTTTTCAGGCACCATTTTTACAGCTTTTTAAAAACCACATAAGCAATGAACAGCTTCTAAAAAGTGCCAGAATGTAAAACCATCACAGTCAGTTCTTTGTGGAAAGGAAAAGGAAAGTCAAACTTTCCTCTGAAGAGGAGAAAAATTGATTTATGTTTCATATGATTAATTAAGTCAATGATTAATTAAGGTCAGATGAGTTTGCTATATATAAAGCATGGACTTAAAGTCTTCAGTGTGCAGGTTTCTGTCAAGGCTAAAATTTTATTTACTTTTTTTACACAGAAGATCTCTTATCAATGACTAACATCCACTCATAAGATATATGTTTATTCATATGTTTCAGATTTATCTGCATGAATAAACATCTCTGGGAGCTATTTCAAAATACAGAAAACTTCTTGACATGAATTATTCTAGATACTGCCTCTGTAAGGTTTTTGCCCAAAATCTTCAGTGATGTAATTCAAAGGGAGGTTGTACCTTAAGATTCTGGCTTACTGTAGAGAAATAGGGATAAATTGACTTCATAGGGCACAAAGTGATCCTTTCCAGTGGATAAACACACTATACTTACAAAAAAATTATGACAGCATTTTCTGTTACCACAAAATTATTTTCAGTTTTAAACTGAACAAATGCACAGCTATTTCTAGAGGCACTTACAAGCTGGAGGACTTGCTTCAGGTGAAGATATCACTGGATCATTCAGCTTTTCCTTATAGACATTTGCCCTTTCACGCAATTTTTTGACAAGCTCTTGAAGCTGGGCATCAGCGTACTCATTTGTTTGGGGGCCCGGATGTGTTGGCTTCTGTGCGCTGGTTAAAACAAAAGTAGGAAAAAGGCTTCACATACTGGAAATCAATGGAAGGAAACAGTGGTAATTCTAGTTCTGAACTGAAGTCAGACATTGAGATTGGATCTTTACTGAGCACATTGCTTATTCATATCACTTTATTCATGCTAAGTGGAAACCCAAGTTACCTGCTCTTGCCTCCTGCTCATGTCAGCAGCAGCAGTGTTATTTCAAGCAGAGGTCAGGGTACCAGTTTAGCCTACTGCACTAATGGCTTCCCACTGCTGCTTTTCACCAAGTTCTACTGTGGCTGTGTAAGGCCTAGATGTTTCCTGATGTATTCACTGTTACAAGGCATCCTCTTCACATCTGCGTATAGAAATGTACTTGTTGTGATATGGCAATATCCTAATGATGACAGGAAATGCAGGTGGAGGAGGAGGGACTTATGCTTACTTTACACTTTCTAATGTTGGGAAAATTTATGTTTTTTATGTTTTGTTATAGCTAACATAAGGTAAAAATTTCTGTCTGTCTTCAGTGGAAACAAAGCACTGGTCTTCTTGCTGAGGTTTGTTCTTTTTCTGCTAGGAGTTTGCTCAGGGTCATAGTAACACTAAGCTGATATTCCAGCACTCCCAGCATTTGTTCAAACCGGAGAACTATTGATTTTCAAACACCTGCAGACTCATACTCTGCACTGAAACTAATGCTTTCATTAGGTTTTGTTCATGCTGGGCAGTCAAATAGAAAATCCAGGTGAAAGTGAATCTTGATCAACTCTTCTGTGCTTATTCTTACTTGAAATTTCATTCTTGATTATTTGCTACTGTCAGATTTTGCAGACTGGGGTTGTTTTTGAGTGCAACTCAGCTGGCAGCTAGGCCACACATTTGGACTTCCTCTGTGTAGAGACCAGGACATGGGATTTTTTTTTCTGTACCCTTGACTCAACCCTTCTCAGCTGATGTGACTCACCAAGGTCAGAGATGTATGGAAATGGCTGTGATTGGCACAGGGCAGATTGAGGTCTCCTCCCAGTTGCCACAGGTCACAGTTGCCACCCTGTACTGAAATTCTGAAAGCTATGCCCAATAGAGGAGCTACAGCAGGAAATTGCGCTTTCTTTCTTAACAGTTGTTCAGCTCTGTCCCAAGTACCACAGGGATGTGGCTACAGCAAGAGTAGCAGCAGATCAAAAGTGACATGTGCTTCAAATGCCCAGATTCTTGAGAAAATATTCCTAAATGCGAGCAGGGGAAAAGTGGTATGACAGTATCTTGGGTAGGGAAGAAATGAACACCACTGAAAAGTGCTCTTTGAATAAACACCATGTCTCCTCAAGACCTAAACCTACTTTGAAATTTCTAACAGAAGGAGCTGTAGCTAAAAAAGGAGAGTGTCAGAGTGGGATGTGTCTAGCTTTTTGAGAAGCAGTCTTCTGGAGACACAACAGAAATCACAGTGCCCAAGGAAGTATAATTTAAGCATATAAAAATCCTTCAGCAATAAAACCATTGGATAAAGTGGAGATATGCTCCACTTAGAAACAGCAGCAGAAGCAAAAGTTAGGAAGTATATGCTTGTCATTCCTCTTTTTTAAGCCCTGTATACTGTCTATTTCTTACAACTCCTCAGACATTAGATTAATCAAAACAGTTCCAACACATTTTGTAATCGCATCACAGTTCCTTTTGTGTCACATTGTCCCTTTCCTCAGGCCATCTGCAATGTAATAACATCCTTTCTTGTTTTGAGCTAACATCTCACTATTAGTTTTTTGCTTCTATGCAAACAATTTTAAATAGTTCTTAGTCTTTCCTGTTGCTTTATTTGCTCAGGTCATTAGCAATCTTATAGTTAGGCACCACTCACCACAAATGTCATGCCAAAGGCCCCTTCTAGCTTCTTTCTAGGAATAAGCTACAAATTTCTTGAGATTTTCCTCTTATTTCACAGATTTTCCAACAACAGTTAAAGTCTCCTCTATCATGAATCTGGTGTAACGTAGTGCAGAGGAACCATGTTTCCATTTGGTACTGATCAGAATCTGTGTGACTTAGTTTAAAGTTATTTGCCCTGCAGTTGATGAGAAATTGATTCCTTGCCCTACTTCTCATTTGGCTTGCATTACCTCCTACTCCATTATTTTCTTGTAATGAAATGCTTACTTTAAATTTTCTTTGGTTAATACAGATGGAAGAGACTGCATGTTGAACACTGCTGATTTGAGGATGTTTATTGTATATGTACTTTGTATGGGGGTGCACATTAAATTGCCTGGGCTAATGAAGCCCATTTGAACTTCACTAAATTACTTTTAATTAAACTTGACTCCTTCTGTTGCATTTTATCTTTGATCTTTGTGCAGTATGTTACAATAGGCCTAGGTCTATATTATTTACTCTCCATGTAGTCCTTTACAGAGTGGAAATGCTTATTCCCTGTACAAGTAATTTCATGTGGCCTAGGAAATGAAAATCAGGATGGCAACTCATGTACTATGCACACAGTGTTGTTACTCCCTCAAACATATTTTGTTTAATGATAGCAATATATGTAACATGAGTAGTATAATAATAATAATGTAGTTTTCTGATATTTTTCACTTCCAGATTTTATTTTTGTAATTTTTAGATTTAAACTTGTTTGTTTAGTGATAAAATTGCAGTGCCTTTATTCTCCCCAAGCCACAAGAGAATATTTAGACACCTGTAGCATAGTTAAAGAATATCACCTTGAAATAGGCTATGGAAATTGAGTATACTATTGTAAACTGAATATACTATTGAGTATACTAATGTTTGCACCAGCTGTTAAGTACTGTGGCTTGAAAGTTTTCTGTGTTGAGTTCAAACAAACAGAGGTAAGAAATGCAATAGTTCAGAAGGTTTGCCCTTTTCTAAGTTGCAATCTAGGGTTTTAATTCCTCCCTGTTTCTGGCCATGAACACCAAATACCTGAGTTCAATTTCATGTTTAATCGACCAGGTGACCCCTGAGAAAATGTATTTCATAAATGTATGCTGCCTGGAAAATATCCATAATAATTTTTGCTGATTTCAGTTATAACCCTATATTTTTTTTGCAGCACCTGAGAAACTTTCTGCTAATTACATGGAAATAGAGTTCTTGGTCCTGCAATAGAGCTTTCAATGCTTTTATTGAGCTCTGATGTGATTTATGATTGCATCTACAATCTATGTCTTGAAAAAAATTGTCTTTTCTGAATAAATTAGGGAGAATATCTGCTTCAGATAATCAGTTTTCAGAAGGATATGATAATACACAAAACATGATGGCACAGATGAGAAAGATTTTGGAGAGACAGAAAAATGTAATTCCAGGCGTCATGAAATGTATTGATTCAAAAACACATCCTCAATTTTTGCTGACAATCCCAGTGTGAGTAATGTCATAGAAGCCCTGAGTTCCAAGCCTAAGAGCAATCATCCTAAATTACTAAGAAAACTAGTAATAGAAAAAAATCCAACATATTAGTCACTTGCTTGGTACAGAAAGAGAGGTATTCCAAAAATTCCCCTATTTTTATTATACTGTCTCTATAGACCAAAGAAGGCTTCCCTGAGGAGAGGTTCAGAATGACTGAGATAGGTTTCTGCTCTGAATTGCCTGTAAAGAGAGACTATTTTTCTCCTTTATCTGCACAGGATGCTGACGGGGTTTTAGGAGTGAGTTTTAATAGCCTCTGTCATATTTTGCTACAAAATGTAGTAGTGTACTAATGATGTTTAATAGGACATTGGATTTGGGAGATTAAAAAGTAGGAATGATTCCTATGCAGGAAAATTTCTGTTATTTAGTCCAAGTAATAGAAATGAGGACAAATCTAATGCCCCTTACTACAGACATGTAGTTAGAATCAAATTTTAAAAATTTCATTTGTAAATGCTGAGATCATCAGTTGCAGGTGACAAAAGGATAAATGTCCAAGTGTTAAGTCAAAGGGAAGTTGCCTATGAGCCATTCATATTCTGGCTATGAAAAACACTGGGGCAAATATAACTGTAGAATGCATATTACATACTGCCAAGGAAGTAAATATTAATATTGGGATATAGGCCAATGTGAAAATTATTCTGACCAACTATACTCAAAAGGTGCATTCCCATAGTCTAAGACACTAGAAAGCATCTTAGAATGGCCAAGGGGCCAAGGTTACTGGGAACATGACTCTGAAGAGGACAAAAATCAGACTGAGGCATAATAAGATCTATGAGATCAAATCTTTATGCTGAACCATGGGAAAATAGGTATTAGAGCTGAGAAAAAGTTTTGTGAGAAGAAATGTGAATAGAGGAACGGTGAGTTATCCTGAGTTAAACATCTGAAGAAAGTTTCCAAGCCTTTAATGACCAGAATTCTAGGCAGCTTTCATTATGAGAGAGGAGCTGTTGAAACAAGTGTGATAGACTTCAAGATTATGTTAGCTAAGATCATGAAGACTGCTGTAGGCTGTGATTCCTAAGAAATCAAAAGAATGTATGCAGCATGACATGAAATCCTTTTCAGCAAACAAGCTTGAAATATATAAAGGTTTGGGAAGTGGGTAAGTGATTCAACCTGTATATTTACCACCTACTTCTTCCAAAAATCTTAACAGCTCAAGTGCTATGAAAGTAAGTTTCTAAGATAAATAGATTATCTGAAAGTCTTGGAACAAGCTGTTCACGCATTAGATTCCATAGACTTTCAAAAAGCTCTTAATTAAATTTTAATTCTCCTTAACCATCTTGAAACAAGTGTCTTCCTCTGACCCATCATCTTTTCCTTTAATCTCAGAATCAAAGATGGAAGAGAACTTCAAGATCATCTAGTCCAACAGTCAATCCAGCACCATCATAATTATCCCTAAACAAAGTGCCACGTCCAGATGCTTGCCTGGGCAGTTTATTCCAATGCCTTTCCACCCTTTCACTGATTACTTTTTTCCTAATATCTAATCTGAACCACTCCTAGCAAGGGAAAGTGTCTGATAAAGACCTATCTTTACTGATACAGATTATCTCCTTTTCTATTCGCAGCATTTTTGATATACTGGCATTATATTGACTTCTCATTGCAATAAAACAGAATAAATCATATTTTATTTAATTTCATTTTAGGATTGAGTTGTTCTTCAGAACACAATTTTATTTTAAACGTATGTTCCTTTGTCTTACTATATTTTTTATTACCTGTTTCATTAATTCAAACATAGTTATACCATAATATTTGGGTTGGTTTTGGTTTTATGTATGTATAAGCAAGAATGGGCCATAGGCATTTACAAGCTTCATGCAGACAACATATAAGAATATCTTTCCATTGGAATTCATTAATTTCCCTTAGTTTAGAATCTTTTTACAGAGATCATGCTTGTTTGGGCCTTTAGCAAATGTTCTTGAGAAAAAATGCATAGATCATCCATTTCCCAGACCTCATGTTGTGTTCATAAAGCAAAACAGATATGGAAGCAACAGTGTTCAAGGAAGGCACTATCTTTTAGACAAGTATTGAACTCAGTATTGAACTCAGAATAAACTTCTTGATGCAATGCAGACTAAAATCTCATAATCTAGGCTGCAGAGATTCCTGCTTTTTTGCTCATTTTTTTTCACAGCAGCTTCTTTGACAATCCTCCTAGTTATTCAGTCACAACAATCTGTGAATCCTCTAATCTTCTTTACCGTAGTCTCTAAGGAGAAGTCTATCTCAATGCTGAACACATGGAACTCTCACTGAGGTACCAGATTAAAATGTGAATAAGATTTTATTTTAATTAAAAATTCTGCAGTAGGAACTATAAAGGTATTAGAAAGAAAGTAGTAAGAATGTTTAAATTATCAATTAGCTATGAAAAAAATCACCTTTCCTTAAGGTATTTGGTGATATACATTTTTTAATTGCACTATTTACTATGATGTGAGAAATAAGGACAGAATAATTTCTAATACTAATTGCTTTAGAACAAAGGTACAATAGTCTAAGGAAGTAATTCTCATTTATTTCCTTATCTGGTGCTGTTTTGTCATTGGGGCTTTCTTATCTTTAAGTAATTAAATCTGTCTGGGGCATCTGCTACTTATCAGGAATTTTTAACATTTCAACATTTAAACATTTAAATACAAACACATATCTTATTTACATAAGCCTTGAATTTATGGTTATGTAATAAATAATTTAATCAGAGTGTGATACAGTGCTGTACAGAGTTCATGAGCACAGCACAAATACTTCCTATTTTCTATCTTTCAGTTTTTCTAAATATGCAGGGAATTAAAAACTAAAATAAAAATGCCATAAAATTTCCCATTGTGAATGTTTTCAAAGGTAGGAAAAAAGTCTCAAATTTGAAAAACCTAATTTCCCTTAGATGCTTTCATCTGTCATGTGTTTTCATAGGATCCCTAAAATAATCATACAACCATAAGGCTGTAGAAAAGTTTGAGATATTCCTGTCCTCACAGCTCAAATCAGGATGAGGTACACCTGAAAGATTCTTATCTAACCTTTTCTGAAATATGTCTAGTCATGGCTATTCCATAATTTTCCTGAAGTATTTATTTCTGTGCTTCACTAGCTTCATTTTACAATTTCTTTTTCCTCAATGTAAATCTCTTTTGGTACAATTTGTCCTATGCATTTTGAACACGGGGTAAAATTTATGGTCCCTTCTCTTTTATCTCACTTTTTGTCCATCTGCACATTTTAATTTTTTTCACTTTTTTTTTTTTTTCCCCAAATGGAAAGGATTTGGTACAAGGGTAATAATTGTATGACGACTAAGAATGTCAGTTAATTCTACAATTCTGTGTGTGTTCCCAAACTTCATGCCATAGGCCATTGTTTCCTATGCTAATTATATAAAATTACCTTAGTGTGACCATCTTGTTGCAAATCTACCTTCTTTAGGATAAACTGTTGTACAGCAACCTGCGTAGGAGCTGACTACATGTATCTTTCCCAGGATCACAAAGAAACTTGGAGGGAAAGAACCTTTTCCTCTGAGATTACTTCCAATTACTGCTATTTAAGACCATCCTTTCCCTTTCTGCAAGACCCTGACATATTCCTTTCCAAATGCAACAGCAGAGTAGGCGTGTTCTCTGCAGACCCTGCTCATCACAATTCTCCTCCTGAGTATCATTTACCCAGGGTACTGACTAAAACTGGGCTGCCAGATGTGTTTGACTTCTCATCTGACCCTCATATCTCCACCTGGCACAGTTTCCTCTGTTCCTCTCTTGGGCTGTACAATATGGGATGTTTTCATCCTAAATTGCTAAGATTTGGAAAAAGAGTAAATAACTGGAGACAGGGTGTTTTAATAAAATATGTTGGACAAGATTAAACACAGGCATGAAAACTTACACTTGTCATGAAGCAATAACCAGTTTTCTTTTACTAAATGATAACCATTACGTCTCAGATTTATATGCTTCTTAGATTTATCAATGAAGGCCCTGATATATTTGCAAATGTTTCATACAAATGTTATTTAAATATAAATGCAATTTAAATATAAATGTTTTATATTACACATAGTAGTGTACCTGTCATAATGCTCATTGCTTTGCTTTTTTCCCCTGAAAATGACTCAACATATAATAGCAGAGATAATATTTTGAATAAATTATAACTTTTCCCTTTACAAAAAGGTTTCTTCTTGCTTTAAAAAATATTAAGTGAATGGAGGATTTACACAAAATGCACAGAAATTGCCTTTAATCAAATAAATCAATCAGCAGAAAATTATGACAAATTATACCCTTACTTTGTTACATATTCAAAAAAATCCAATTTCTTCCACTGATACAGTCAGCAAAAATATGTATGAGTGTATGATTAGAAACAATGCAAGGGTAAAAAAAAAAAACTGCATTTCAGTCTGTATAATGACATTCCTATCCTTTCCTCGCTTCATTTATTCTTCAATGAAGAACTTATGAATCCACTACTTTTTAATTTCAGGCTACCTACTTGATTGCCATGCAGAGTCAGTGAAATTAAATAGCAAGGGTAACTGCATCCTGCAGATCAGATAGAATTTAAAGGCTCTGGGAAAATACATCTCAGCAAAGATTATAGCAAGTTTAATCCATTTTGGTACAGAGAACACACCATCACCTTTCTATTTAATTTGCAGGTTCTCAATGTAGTAATTTCAGAAACTCAAGTCCAAGAAGTAGAAGTGAAAGGATCTGAAAAAAAAAGGCCTAAGCAGAGGGAATATAAGTGCTAAGAAAAGTATTTTTATTTTTTAACACATTAATGTCTTTTCAGTCAGGCTTAATAAACACACTAGATGCATTCCATCTGTTTACGATTTCAGGTACTGCAGTGATTAGCTGGAAACAGCTAAGGAAATGTATTAGCCTCTCCACAAAATTGGAACTGTGTTTAAACTGGGATTTTTCATAAGGCCCAGCATTGGCCTTATTTTACTTCCTCTAAATTCGATTGGAGTTTATTGCCATGAGTGTCATTTCCATACATGCCTGGTCTTCCTACAGTAATCAAGGATTTCTAGAGACTCTACAGAGGGTTGATTCTGGGTCTGTTTCACTAATGTGCTGAGATTTTGTACTTGTGATAGGACATAGTTTCTCTAAGGTGCATCTACTCCGTGAATTGATGTGTTGTAACTAGTGGATGGCAAGCACTAATAGGCACAGTAATTTTCTTGTTCGAGGTAAATGAAGTGCATTACTCACTAAGAACATGCTACCAGCAGGAGTTCTCTTTATTACCTGGCTATGCACCACATAGCAAATTGCCTCTTAATCTTTGTTTTGTTTTCTTTTCTTGCTATTAGGCAAATTAATGAGGGGAAAAAAATCTTCTTTATAGAAGGACTGGTAGAGTCTATTAAGTAATAGGATGTGGCTATGAAAAAGGCAAACCACAAGCATGAAGTTCAGTTTGCCTGAACTACCCATGGTCATATGGAAATTTGTACTGGAGTTCCTTTTTTTTGAAAATGTTAAAGCTGTGTTTCTGCATTTGAAAAAGCAAAAACCGATGAGTATGCTTTCTGTGTGGGAATGATATTTTTAAAATAAATTTAACATTTTATTAAAATGTATTTAATGCATTTTATATTTTTTATATTCTATTTTTAATAACTAGATTCTGAAGGTGGCATATCAGATATAATGTTTTTTTCCTCTCTAAACAAAGCTGAGAATGTGTAAGATTTTGAGATGAAATCTAAAAGCATAGGAAGTCCCAGTTACCTAATGCAATTTTTTTGTTTTCTGTGGTCTTGGCTATTTAGACTCCAAATATGGATTATTATGCAGTATTTTGCATGGCAGGGTTCATGATCTTTGACTGGGTTTCAGTGTACTGCCTTAGTATAAATAGTACATAGTAATCTCTTTGGTAATCTGGGAAGATGAAATACTCTTACAAATTCAACAGGGCTTAAAGGTTTTCAAAAGACACAGAGGAGAGAAGAGGTCATAGAAGGACTTTGTGTCCCTCCATTTTCTCTGATCTCTGCTCTCAGATGCTTTGTTTACCTTCTTCCACACTCTTTCTTTTCCAGGATTTGATGCAACTTTGTCTCATACCTTGAAGCTTTGTGCTAGTTTCTTGTTAATAAGACTCCCCTGTCTTCTATTAGAGTGCAAATGAGGTGTTGAGTGTTCTGCTCCCTTATTTCTTGCTGTGAAGAGACAGGGTAGTCTTAGCCCACCCTTCCAGAGGTAATTATTGCTCAGCAATTAGCTATTAATGAAAATTACCTGTTGCTCTGTTACATTATCAATAAAGATAGAGGGGAGAAAAAATATATTGGCAGACAGAGCCAATTTGTGTGCAATTCTATCCAAGCCATTAGGAAAAAGATATCAAATGTTTCAGTCATGAGGCCGTAATTCAGTGCTTGGTACCTCATCCATTCTTGTGAGTTTCTTCTTTCAGACATAGTATTCAGGTGGCTGAGACCAGTGCTGTGTCTGTCTACTCTTTATCAATGTCCATCACCATGTACTGGAGTATTTTAAAAAATGAGGATGTGCTGAGAGGGAAAGGCAGATTGTTTTTCTTTTTTTTTTTTTTTAATTTTTTTCATGGACAAAAAAATTCTATGGGAATTTTGAATTTTTAGGAGGAAATGCAGTGTTTGTCAAAATTGTCATTCACTTACAAGCAAAAAAAAAAAATTGCTTTTTAAGAGGAAATTAAAAAATGTGCTGCTCCAAACAGTAAAATTGCCTTCCTTCCCTCTTCCTTATTCTATATACCTGAGACTGCACAGATGCATTTAAAAAAATTAAATGTCACAGTAACAGCAGATAAGGTGAAAACTTTTCTATTAACATTTCCATGAAAGTTGATGAGCTCTGGATGCATATGATTTGTGAAAAAAAACATATATCCATGAACCTTATTTCATTATGTATATTACTCAGGCATATGTGCATGCCAATGATTTCTTGCAAATCAGGTGACTTTTGATTAAAATTTGACTCTTGAAATAATTAGCATAAGAAAATTGTCTACCTAAATTAATTGCCCTGGGACTCCCAGAGGGACTTCCACCCACACTCTATGCCCATGGATCTTTGTTGCCCACTTCAGGTCAGGCCTTGGTCGCTGCCTGAGCTAGGTTTAGGTGTGTCTACCTCCAATTCTGTCTCTGGTCCTGTCTCCTAGACAGACTTTGGACCTGTCTTGTAGCCTTGTCCCCATCCCTGTCTCTGACCCTGTCTTTTTTGCTCCTGACTGGACTCCCTGGATGGACTCTAAACCTGATCCACCACTTGGCCTTGTTGATGGAGCCTGTTGATGGAGACTGATCCTTCTCTGCTTGCTGTGTCAGACCCTGTGGGGCTGAACCTTGTTGTTAAGGATACTGCTTGTGCTGGGGTTATCTTGGCTCCCATCTCCTCTTCTCTCAGCGAGCCCTTACGGCATCTTGAAATACATCTGGGCAAAGTCTGAAATTCCAGTTAAGAAAATTCTACCAGTGATTTTGCCAACTTTGATTTCCATAACAATATAATAGAATCATAGAATTGTTTGATTTAAAGATCGTTTAGTCCATCCCATCTGCTTTGAATAGGGACATTATCCACTGCATCGAGTTTCTCAGAGCCATGTCCATCCTGACCTTGAGCAACTTCCAACAACGGGCCATCCACAACTTCTCTGAAAAACCAGTGTCTTACCACTCTCATCACAAAAAATTTCATCCTCATATCTAGTCTAAATCTGCCTTCTTTAAAATCATTACCCCTTGTAGAATTGCAAGAATAATCACAATTCTCTCAGCCTTTCCTTCTAGGAGATGTGCTCCACCTCTCTGATTATTTTTGTGGCTCTCTCTAGACAAGGTCAGTGTCTTTCCTTTACTGAGGACTCCAGAGCTGGATGCAGCACTTCTGGAGGAATCTGAGCTAGCTGGAGTGGACAAGGGTGAATCACTTCCCTCGACATGATGGCCACATGTTTTTTGATGCAGCCTGGGATACAGTTGGGTCTCTGAGTTCTAAGCACACATTGCCATCCCACGGCTAATTTTTCATTCACCAATATATCTCCAAGTCCTTCTCTGCAGGTCTGCTCTCAATCTGTTCATACTGCAGGCTGTATGGATAGTGTGGATTAGCGTGACTCATGTGCAGAACATTGCACTTGGTCTTTTTGAGCTCCATGAGGTTTGTGTAGGCCCACCTCTCAAGCCTCTCAAAGGTCCCTCTGGATGGCATCCATTCCCTCCAGTTTGTAGGCTGCACTACACAGTTTGGTGTTGCCCAAGGGATAGCACTTGTTACTAATCTCTATTTGTGCAGTATCTAAATATGGATTAAACACTAACAGAGAAAACTCCTGGACAATTGGACTCTTAGTTGACTACTCTGACTGTCCTAACAGTCCTTGAAATGGCTTTGACTAGTAAAACTAGCACTTTTCCAAATAACTCCCAGGTATGGTAATACCTAGAAATTAGCAATGATCAAACTCTTCAAGAGGCATATTTTATCGTTCTAGTTGGCTTCAGTGCTAGACAGTGGTTTGAGCATGTTTCATTTACTACTACTTTTGCAGATTACATGTATCTATTTGACTCAAATGCTCAGCTTTTCTCAATGTGATAAAGGCAGTTGATTTCCCTAAAAATATTCTAGTGAGCAAATTTGAACACATAGACTTAATAAGGCAGTAATCTTTATCAGGAATGGTGTCTTTATAGACTTCCATGAACCTTAAGAAGCAATTAATTAAATTCTCTCAAATGCACATTTTAAAAATTTTTCTCCCTTCAGCTCTGACAGTCATACAACAGATCTGGTTAGTTTAGTTTCATGACAGTGCAATGACACCAGTGCCATGACTTCAGACCTTACTGCAGAATTTAGTAACTGTTTTGGCAGTAGATTTTACCAACTATTTACTGTATTTTTTGAAGCTGTTGCTCAAATTAGACTGACTAGGTATATCTGGATAGACATACGACACTGAGTCAGAACAACTCTGAGAAAGCAATGTTTAATGTAAATATTTTTAATTTTCTTTTAACAGACAGATTTTGTTTCTACTAATAAGAAACATACCCTTTTGTTTCAGAAGCACATAATTATGTTAACCATGGTTACAAGATTTACCAGTGGAACTGTAAGCATTGAATAACATATTGTATGATGATAAAAAAAGGAGATTCTTATCTAGGTTTTAATTTTGACCTACTTATTCACATTGAAGTGACTAAGTTATTTATAACTTTTCCATTCTTTCTTGTCAGAGTTATTTTTAATTGCATCTATTATTTTATAGAGGCATGTGCAGTAGCATTTTGCTTGATTATTTCCAGACACAAAGTCTGTCTTAGTAAATGTGGGAACCCAGGACATCCCTCTGGCTGCCCTGGCTGTCTCGAGAGCCTGGCAGGGAGCTCGGAGACCTTGGCATGAAGTCAAAAACACCTGTGGCTTCGATTTTAGCCCGTGGAAAAAGCTGCCGACTTTATGTGAGGAATTACAAGACACAAGAGTTTGAGTACTGTAGTGGTTGAATTAAGACAGGGTGAAAAAGTAGAATTTTGGGGCTTTTTAGGATGGTGTTTGAGGAGACAAGATGGAGGGATTTGGGTGTGTCCTGACCTTCTTCTCCTTCTTCTTGCCCTCCATGTCTTGCTGTGATGGTGACACTTTTCTATTGGTTTAAGGTAGAGACACACTGTCCAACGTAAATGATAGATATTGGCATGTTATTGTAAACATAGTACACATAGTTTTTAGTGTAAAATGTGAACACCGTCCTAGAGGGCAGACAGAACACCATGGACGACTTGCTAGACAGAGCTCAGCAGGTCAAAGAAAGAATGTTATAGACAAGAGAAAATAAACAACCTTGAGAAGCCGACCCTATGCATTCAGATTTCTTCTTTGGCTGTGTGGGCTGGGAAATAAAGACTTTTATATTCTCAGGGTCACCTCGATCCACAGACGCCAAGAAGTAAAGAGGAGGAAGTAGGTAGTTAATCTATCATCTTTATAAATTAACTCCATGTCAGGGAAAGATTTTTCTTTGTGTTATTAGGACAATCAAAATAATAGAAGTCAAAAACAAGCAGGAAGAGTTTCTACACAGTTTTGTATTGAGTGTATCAGTTTTTCTCCATTCAAAGTGATCTCAAAAGGCAGAAACTTCATGATGCATAGCAATAGGCCATGTGAGAGTAAAGACTTGGAGCTGACTGACTAGATAACAGCTTTGCATAAAAGGATCTGGGAGTCCTGGTGGACAACAAATTGAACATGAATCCACACTGTGTTCCAGCAAGTAATGAGGGCTAACTACCCATTCTGATTTAGAAAGAGCGCCAAGGGTGCACAGCAAGAGTATGGGAGAGAAAAGAAGCAAGTTAAAGCAAAGGAAAATTTAATTCCATTTAGTTTTCATAAGGATGGTCAAAGGGTAGATCAGATTGCCCAGAGAAACCATGGAAATTCCATTCTTGATGATATAGATTCACAATTATGCTGAAAAATGTTGGGTGCTTTGATCTAACCTGGGAGTTGGGTCTAACCTCTAAATATTTTCAGCAGGAGTTTGGACTGCATTCCTCCTGGAGAAGCCTTCCAACCTGAGCTGTTCTTTGAAGACCTTTATTTTCCATAGTGACACAGCAAGTGTCATCAAGTGCACACTCAGCAAATTTGCAGATGACACCAAGCTGAGTGGTGTCATCTGCAGGCCTAAAGGAGAGCCAAACATATGATCAGAAGTTTGGGGCAGTTCTCCTATGAGGAAAGGCTGAGAGAGTTGAGGTTTTTCAACCTGGGGAAGAGAAGGCTTCAGGGAGAAGCCTTTTAGTATTTGAAGGGAGCCTGTAGAAAGATGTGGGCAAACATTTTTGCAGGGGTTGTGACATTACAAGATTTAACATTTTTAAACATAGAGAGGGCAAATTTAGATTAGATATAAGGAAGAATTTTTTACAGTGCGACTGGTGGAACACTGGCACCTGTTAGGCAGAGAGGTGTCGGATGCCCCATCCCTGGAAACATTCAAGGTCAGCTGGGATGGGTCTTCGAGAAACCTGATCCACTTATAGCTGTCCCTGCTCATTACATAGGGGTGGGACTTGATGACTTTAAAAATCCCTACCAACCCAAAGAATTCTATGATTCCATGAATCTATGAATCTCTGCTTCTGAAATGGCTATAAACTATTCAAAGCTTATTGTTTTCTAGACTTCATATTTTTTTTATTTTTGCAAAACAGTCACCTCAGCTTTTTACAGAGGTTGAATGACCCCAGGTTCTCCCCTGAAGGAATACTACTGTTTCATTTATTTATCTCTTCTCAGCAAGAGATAGTACTAATCTTCTGATTGTGGAGACTAATGCTGATTTAATGTTATAGCTAGGAATATAGGAAAAAATGTACAGGGTAAAAAGTTTCAATGGGTAATGTAAAATGGGTAAAAATGTACAGGGTAAAAAGTCAAAATGATGTGACAAACATTCTAGGTATTCAGGGCAGCATTCTGGGACTTTCTTCTTTTCTAAGATATCGTAATAATTAAGCAGCAGCACTGCTAAAATTTGCATGTAACTGTAGTTGAGCAAATCCTTTTCCTCATTCCTGCAATTTAGGATGATGTACACAACAAACTATCAAAAGCACATAATAAATGAATGTCTCATATATATGCAGCCTTGAAACTGAAATAAAGCTCTTCAGATTGTTACAGGAGGAACTTTTAAAGAAGGAATATATGGCACACAGAAATGTTTAGTCAGGATGTCAGGCAGAATCTTCAAATTTTTAAATTGAATTTACTCACTTAGCATCTGCTTTCCCATCTTTGAGTTCATGCTCTTCCTGTTGAGTTGTCTTAGCTGGTTCAGTTGAGTTTTCAGGTTTTGAAGGCTCAGGTGCTTTTGCTGATTCTGTATCTAGAAAAAAGGTTTTAAGTTTTGAAAATGAATTTAAAAATAATTATAATAATACTTTTGAAGGAATCACAGTCTGTTTGACATTATTTCTTCAGTAGATAAGCACTAAAAGACACAACTTCTGGGACACAGATAGATCTGTCCAGAAATGTCTTGTGAAATACAGGAAGAAAAATGAAGAATACCTAATTTTCTAACGAATAGAAATGTTAATAAAATTATCTATCCTTCATTGTTTGTACTGCATCAAAGATGTTGCTTCAGCTGCCATGACAGTACTGTTCATTGCTGAGTAAATTATGATTTAAATATATCATTAAGGATGTGAGTATGTCCCAGATTGAAAGGCAAGATGTATTCCATTTGCCATCTGTATGGCAGTTGTCTTCTGTTAAGTGGGCAGTTTTCCTTATCTCTTCCAAAACCGTCCTCTCTCAGGGGAGACACCTACTGATAATGGTCTATTGAATGTCACTGCACGACTGATAAGAACTATAACATCCCGTTGTGAGGTGCTCCACCCAGAGGGAGGAGCCAAGCATTTCTACCTGGATATAATCTTGAGTTTCTGGAACACCAGCACGACTTTTTTTGCACTGGATTTCCCAGAGGAACAACTACTTCTTCCACTGCAGGAAGACTACACCCTTTTCTACAGGACCACTGCTCCAACAGAACCACACCTGACACTCCAGGAGGACTGCAGCCATAATTCCCAATTGGACTGCTACCAACACCCTGACTAATAGGGTGTCAGGTTGTATTCTGACTCTGTCAGTGTTGTTTTGGTTCACTGCATTGTTTATTTTATCTCTTTATTTTCTTCCCTAATAAAGAACTGTTATTCCTGCTCCCATATTTTTGCCTGAGAGCCCCCCTTAATTTCAAATTTATAACAATTCGGAGGGAGGCGGTCTACATTTTTTCCATTTCAGGGGAGGCTCCTGCCTTCCTTAGCAGATACCTGTCTTTCCAAACCAAGACAGTATGTTGTACTTTGTCTAGTCTATTTCTTCATTTCTGTTACTAGTAACTTTTCCAAAGACATCTAAGTAGGAAGTCCATAGAGTTTGAAGCAAATGGTGTAGTCTCTTGCCATTTAAGTGGTTTTAAGTGATGCTTTTAATTAGTCCCATATCTTTTTTTAAACTTTCATGTTGAAAAATAATTTGATAGCTCTCATCAGTCTGACACTTTGCATAATGGAGGAACGAGCTCAGCCTTCACAAATACTTTTAGTAATACGACAATAGAGGAAAAACTTGGCAGCAAAACATGGCAAAAAATAAATCAGGAGCCTGTTGTATGTGCTGTATTTTAAGTTTGAGACAGCTCAAAGAAAATCCAACTTGAAATATTTTACATGGACAGTGTAGTTACTTTTCTGATAGTTAAACTCCATATTTAGAGAGATATTCCTTTAAAAGAAGTAAAAATTTCCAGCACTTGTAGCTTCTGCTCCCTTTTGAATTCAAGGTTTGTAGTATCCCAGTTCTCCCTGCTTTGACCCCACAACTGAAAAAGCTAAGTACTCAATCTAGAGTGACAGCAAAGCTAATCTCAACATTTCTGTAATCACCTCACTTTGGGAATTTTCTTTGCTGTAGTAGTCACTCCTAGATGTATCTGTACTAGCATAGGATACAATCTGATATGAACAATTAGAGCAGTGAAATGGTGCTGAAAGCATGGCGTTGAATTTATATCTGTCACACACAATATCTGGCATATCTGGCAGATAAATTTCCAGTGAGGTGTATTGTGATCCACTGAAATTAGTGACAATCAGCAGCTTGAATAAAGTAGTTTGACTCATGGGGTTATTCTTCTGGTTTGGTTTCATTCTAAAGGAATCCAGTTACGAGCTCCTAAAGGGTTTTGGGGGGTTTTTGGGAAAAAAAAATGAGGCACTCAGGGGTCAATCAAGAGGGTTTTGCTAGAAGGGCATTCTTCATTGAAACAAAATGCCAGTGTAGTTATACTGTTTAGTGTAACAGGCTCCTGAATAAGACAATCCATCTTTGGGATGACATGTATGAGAAGCAAAAAACACAAAGTAAAAAATATATGGTGTTTGCACATAAACATTCCTGTGCAGAGGATCAGAGGATAATAACTTCTAAGCTTGATAGACATTCTCAAGGTATTCAGTCTGATGTCTGAACCCATACTGACCATTAAATGCTGATTGCATTCAGACTGAAGGAAAACCTTGCAATCCCATGAATATTCCAAATTTTCACATACAAGGATTGATAAATTTCTAGCAGGGATTATTTGCATTAATATTAGGATATCAGGGCCTATCACCACTAGTGGCATGTGTGTCAAATCTGAGTTTTTTCTTTCTGTGTGAAATTGAGAGGGCTGTCTGCATAGTCACATGTAAAAAAACCCAAACCCTTTGCTCTTCACTGCTTGAATCTAGCTTGTAGTCTTCTAACTTGTGAAACGAGGCCCAAAAGAATGCCCTTAAGAACAGTGTGGTAGTCATTTTAGGGAAAATTTAGACTACAGCTGTTGGTTTCCAGAATAAACAGTGATCCAGCAGGATCAGAATAAACAGCGATCCAGCAGGAAAGTGGCAGGATTGCAGGACAGCTTTGCAGAAGTTTGGTCATGGTGGTGAAATCATGAGTGAGAAAAAAGGCAACCCCATGCCAAGGCATCATCAATGGGCGCAATTTTCAAAACATACAGATCCATGCTAACTCAACAAAATAATGGGTTTGAATTTTTCTGAATTATTTGCATTCCCATTGTACTGGCATATAGGTGGATGAAGTTCCCGATGCATTGTAGTGGGAGTTGAGGTATGAAGCCCACTGGTGCCTATACATTCTAGATATTTGGCCTTCCAGTAAGGATAATGCATTTTAAAACCGTATTGGGATAAACGTTGCTGATTCTGTTTTAAGATGGAAGGGGAAAGTGACAGTTGTGGAAGTATCATTAAGTGGGAAAAACACTGCTTAATGGAATCCCTCCAAATAAATCTGATTAAATTTATAAGCCTAGGACCCCAAGGAGCAAGGAACAAGATGAAATTTATAAAATCTATTTGTTTACTTCTCTTAGATAAGTTTTAAGATATTAAGATATGAATAAATGTCAGAAGCTGGATAGTAGTAGTCTGAGTAAAGAACAGAAAACGTGCTTTTGCTTTGCTATAGTTCAGGAAAGGAAAAATTTCTATCCTAGAAGTCCCAGCCAGCTCCACTGCCTTGCACTAGCAGTCTGACTAGTATCACATCTATGCTTTCCCTCCCATCTCTATTGGTTGCATACACAAAAAAGTAGAACTTGTCACGGCTAGCAGTTACTAATATAAACAGCAAAGAGTTTCCTGGGTTTCTTCTTTTGCCTGTTCAAAAGCACAATTTAGTTCAACTTAATCATCAACTGACATAATCTTATTTAATTTTGAATCCACAATATATTGTTTTATAGAGTGATTCACAAAACATTGACTCACTTTTATCATCGTTTTCTTCTGTGGAAGCAGTATTTCCATCAGAACACCCACACATAATGTGTATTTTATATTAATTAAATATATATGGTCAAATACTTCCTTTTACTGTTAAATTCTTAGTGGCTTTTACAAAAAATGTAGTCATTTTAAAATACACTGATGCTTAAAAGCTACTATATGATTGCACAATCATAGTATAATACTAATTATAGTTAATTGAGTTACTATGTATGCAATACAGTTATAAATGTTACCACTCAATTCTGATGTTTATTACCAGGATTAGTGTAAGCAATGTTGATTTAAAGAACATTTAATGTTCTTTTTTGTTCCTTCAGTAATGAAAAATAATCCTGCAAATCTGATTGGCCTGAACTATCTTGACCTGTTTTCCAATACTTGGCAGAAACACAGAAGAGAATTAGTCATGGTAGACAAAAAGACAAAGATAGAGGAATACTTTATATTTCTTCTGTTGAATATATATTTGATGGTTACTTGGAAACTTTGTGTAGCTTGATGTTTGTGCTCTGTGCTGTTTTCAGCTGAGGTAGAGTTAATTTTCTTCATAGTGGCTGCCACTAGGGCCGTGTCTGGATTTGTGCCGAACAAAGGGCTGATAATACTTTTGTTATTGCTAGGCAGGGCTTGCACAGAGCTAAAAACTTTTCTGCTGCTCACACTGCCACACTGGTGAGGAGACTGGGGATGCATGGAAGCCTGGGAAAGACATAGATGGAACAGCTGACCCTAACTGACCAAAGAGATATTCCAGGCCATATGACACTTTATATGCTGACCATGCTCAGTATATAAAGTGGGGGAAAGAAGTAGGAAGGAAGTTGGGAGTGATGGTATCTATCTTCCCAAGTAACTGCTGCACATGACTGGAACGCTGCTTTCCTGGAGATGGCCGAACACCTACCTGTCAATGAGAAGTGAATTAATGCCTTGTTTTCATTTGCTTGTGTGCATGGCTTTTGCCTTCCCTAATAAACTGATAAAATATCTCAACCCACAAGTTTTCTAGTTTTTATCCTTCTGATTCTCTCCTCAAATCTGCTGGTCAGGTAGTTAGTAAGAGGCTGTGTGGGGCTTGGTTGCTGTTACATTTTATCATGTAAACATGTTGTAAACTACAACACGTTTACATGATAAAATTAATTTAGTTAATATACAAACAATGGTGTCAATTTTAATGGTGCATGGAAACATTTGAGGGTAGACAGCATTGTTTGACACAGGAAAAGGTGTATAAAGTCATGGGTAGAGTCCACTAGTAGGAGGCAGAGTGACTAATGTTTGAGCAATCTGTTCTTTTTAGCAGTGATGTATATGCCTTAGAAACATAATTTTAAGCAGTGACTTTTAATTACTTAAAATCAGTGATTTTTTGGGGACTTTTTGCAAAGTGTTAAACGTTTCAAAATATTTTAGAAGTCTCAAATTGGCTTTTAAGTGGTATTGCTTACAAAGTAGCATAAAGAGTAGGTTCTTTGAATAGCTGGAGTAAAGACTAACTTTTCATTTGGAGCAATGGAATGGGAATAAGAGAACCAGTCTACAAACTCCCTGTGATATTTATGACATAGTTACTCATTTGCCTGATTGTCCTTGCTTCACAGAGGTGTTCTTGAGCTATCTAAAATATCTAAAAATGGCTATAGGGTCATGAAGATCTCAAGACAAAAAACAAAACAAAAAAAAAAAAAAAACAACAACAAAAAAAAAAAACCCACAGGAAACCTATGGATGAAGGAGAGAAAATTCTTCAGCTCCAACATTACAAAATGCACACATTTGTAATCTTCTGATATGAACAATTAGTGCATTGAAATGTTGCTGCAAGTATGGCATTTCTTGAAGCAACAGTTCTTGAACAAATTCTACGTGCAGGGAAAAAAAGTTCAGAAATCAGCAGGGGTGAAATAAAAAATCAGTAGGTAGATCCATCTTAACCCTCAAGCTCAGTGGCTAACAAAAGTATTGTTTAAGTTTATTTTCTATAAAAGAAAGATTGTATTAAGAAGTTGAGTTTGTTTTCCTAGCATTTAAACATGTCGCTCCTGTGAAAAATGAAGATCTGAGAGGAGTTAAAAGACTTCACATCAGCAGGAGTGATTAAAGCTGATTCAACATATTCAAATCCTTGGTAATCTTTGAAAAAAATATTTTATTTTTTATATTATTTTATGGGAATAATAGCTGCCTCTTTTCTGAGTGCCTGTGACGAGCATGAAGGATAAGGTGACAAGGAATAAGATTATTTCAAAGTCTCTTTAGATTGGCAGGTTTAGTCTATTGGGCTGCAGCTTATAAAATCACATATTTCATTTGTATTTTTTGAAATAAAAATTACTTACTTAACTCTGGATTTCCTGGTGCTAAGGGACAGGTCTTGTCTTGCTGCTTAAGGGCAACTTAAGAGTCAAATTAATAAACAGGCCAAACGAAGGTTTTTGCAAAATTTCACATTTAATTCAAATCACCCTTCTCAGAGTTTTAACTCAGATGTAATCCATGCAGAGTTAGTTGGCACCTAATTAACCAGAATTAGCCAAGTTTTTACAGCATAGGATTTTGGTACCCTCAATAAATACATCTGCTTTATTTCTACCTCCAGGAAGGGAGAGCAACCAAATTCTGTATTACAGCTAGTGATAAGGACTCTTCTCTTGGCACTGGGCCTTATTTATTTGTAATAGGGTCAAACACATGTTGGGATGATTTTTCCCCCCTTTTTTAAAAGATTCAATAATTGTAATATAAATACATACTAAAATAAAAGTCCTTCATTCTTCATGCATGGTTATTGTTTTGTTTAACTTCTAGGTTTCATTCCATGATCCATGTGTTGGTCAGTTACATGCTCCATTCTAACTTCTCAGATTACATAAGGTTTTGCATTCTTTTCTGCACAATGGCCCAGAGGCTAGGAAGGTTAGGGAACTTCCTCTCACTCCTCTCTAGTCTAGGTTTTACACAGGTAGTTAGGCAAACCTACAGTAGTGGGAGAGATATGGGTTTGAACCCTCATACTATGAAAGAGGCAAGGTATAACAGGTAGGCTAATATACCAGAGGGGGCAGCTATCGACAGCTTCTTCTTTTACTTGTTTTCTTAGTGGAAAAGTGACTCTTCCTGAAGTACCTGAACAGAAGAGGGAGTTTGGAGTGAATTGAAGTTCCTTTTGAGCACCCCTTCCTCTGTGGTGCTGCTTACTTGAGATACTTTCCAAAGCATCTAGGCTCTTAATATACTAAACATCACTGAACATTAACATGGTAATCTCCTAGAAGGGAGGTTCTGTCTACTTTATGATCTAGAAGTGCAATTCCAGCATGTGTGGAAATACCTGTGGTACTTATACTTTAGCTTTCTCATTCAAGTAAGTCCTACCAAGAACAAAACAATGTCAATATGCACTTTATTAAAAGCTGAAGAAATTTAACTGTGTCTTTGGAAAACATCTTTGAGACACTTGTTGATTTAGTAGAAGATCAAAATCCAGAATATTGGAAACAGACTAGTTTCTAGTAAGGGAAAAATGTAAAGATGAGGACAGACTTCAGAGAAATACTAAAATGTAGTTGGAAATAATCAAACTGGAATTATATGTCAGGAGGATGAAAGAAATTATAAAACAGAGAATGATACTGCAGTCACCAGCTAGCAGGTGGAGGCTGGATATGTTCTTCTAAAGAGCATAACCACCAACAGAGCTACTGAACAGCAGTGGGTAAAACAAGGGAAGCATTTGTATAGCCAGTCAATTACAGGAGGTGATAAATATGCAAAGAAATTATAGCAATTGGATTCAATATCATGGAGAACCTGTAATTAGGTGAATCACACTTTGTTAAGTACACAAAAAATGCAGGGAATAAATTTTAAAAATTAATCCATTATGGAAAAAACTGACTAAGCATGGAGAATTAATTACAGAGTGAAGTAATTATGCAGAGAATTAATCACAAAGCAAGTTAGTGATAGAGAGGGCAACTGAGGAGGCAGAGATAGGGCAATGAGTAGCCAACAAAGAAGCCAAAAGAACCAGGTGTTCCTGACTGACCTAAGTGGCCAAGTATTATTCAAACAGACTCCAATGGTACCTCCTGCTGGATTCTCATGCATGCTGGAAATATTGTGCTGCTTTGTGAAGTACATATAAAAAGGAAGAAGATAATGGTTGGTTTTGGTGATGTGAAAAGAAGGAGGTGAAGATAAGTTCTACTCAGTCTGTTGATTTGTATTTAGCATTATGGAATTGAAAAGTGATACTATGATTAAGGGTTTTTCTGGTCTATTTTATTTGGATTATACCAGAAAAAGTAGCAAGAGACCTTGAAAAGGCTTTTCTCTAACACATTTGAAGTTCTTCATTTAGCTGATCTGCCTTAACTAATGTTGTTTGAGGTCTGGCTGTACTCCAATTTTGTACATACAGCATAAAATGCTTTCTCTAGTCTCTCATCCTCTGCTTACCCACAAAAATTCTCATTTTCTTCTTCCAGAAGATAACCACACAATTTTAGGTCTGAACAAAGTTCACAAAATTTTTCAGAAGTTTATCTAGACCCTCCTGTGAACTGCTTTAGGCTAGCTTCAATTTTTTGTCCAGAGATAAAGGAGTTCCTTATTTGGCTCAGATGATAGGGACTTACATTCAGGGTGGTGGAAATCATAAGCTTCTCCTAAGGTATGGTCCCTGTAAATTTTCTGGCTTGTATAGCCATTCTCTATCTAGCTCATTAATACTCTTAGTGTCTTGTTGCAGCTGTTTGAAAATGAGACTTGAAGTACCTTCCAAAAAAACAGTAGATTTAAAAATACCCCCAAAGCACATGGACCCTAACTCTATTATTATAATTTCCTGAAGTAACTAATGGTGTAGTTGCTACTATACCACCACTTATATTTTAGAAGGAAAAAAAAGTAGTTTATTATGCCAAAATATATCTTAATGAGTTATATTTATCTGTAAAATTAGATTAAGTTTTTTATGGAAACAAAAAGAATTTCTGATACTCCATTCTGTCATGGGATAGTATCTGTGACTTAGGGTTGCTAAAAATCCAATTTATTAGCCAATCAAATTTGGTTTTTTCCATTGCTGCTACAGTTAATTCAGGTCAGACTTTGGTCTGTAGCATGGTCATGCTGCAGCCATTATATAACAAGACAATTGCATTAAATGGACTTTGTTTAAAGTTTTATTATATGAGGAAACAAATTGTGACACTTGCTATGATTACACAAACACAAGTCAGAATTATGAAAGTTTCCTTAGAATCTTTTTCCAGTTGCTTCACTCTTAGTTATTTTTTATCACAGAAAGCTGGAGCTTCCTCAGCCTTTGCTTTGCTGCTTCAGTGAAATGAACATGAACTGCTCTCCTAAAGGAAAAGCATGAGGTGACAGGAAAACTGAACTCTGTTTTTCTCTACTCTCAGAAGTAGAGGATGGAAAAAAAGGGCTGCACCACTCATGCTGTGAGGGTGGGAGGAGGGGATATGGCCCAGCAGTAGTTGTTGCTTCTCCCATCTTGAGCCTCTACTTTGGTAGCAGGTGTAAACAGTCATTTAGGCTCTGGTATACGCAAAACAGGCTTGGCTAGTGGAAGTGGGGGAAGAGGGGGGCAGGACAGCCATGACCAATGGCCTCTGTCTCCAAAAACCAGCTGCTTAGGCAAAAAATTACCTTGTTTTACTGCCCTGAGTCCTATGTTCCTGGGTACCGGTCCTGAATAGCTTCTGAATGGGGATGGCAAATATTTGTACCAGCATTGCTTTTTTTTTTTTTTTTTAAAGTTTGGAATGGATGTTCAGTGAAATATTTGAATGTCAGATAGTTTAAAGTCTGTCTTATCTTTTCTGGCACATGTTGTAAGAATGACTAAAAGAAACATTAATAATATGCTCTTTTTTTTTTTTCCTTAAGCCACTAAATACCTTTATTTTAAGATTACTAAGGAGTCAAACTGCAGTAAGAGGAAATAGAGCTTCCTAGACTAGCTGATCAGAGGGGCCAAGCTCGTGAAGGCTCTGTGTGCTTGAAAGCTTGTTGCGTTTTTTTATTGCTGGATACTGTTTCTATATTTGTAACAAATCATTGGCCTAGGGTCAATGACAATTCAGAGATCTTAATTTCTTCAAAAAATAAAAAATAAGAGTTCCTGCCAGAGCACTAGGAAGAACAACAGTTTCATTTACATTCCTATAGAGTATACATATGTTATGTCCAGATAATCTTTGAAAACTCATAAATAGCTTATTACTGACCTTGTTGCTTTGGTATAGGCTCTGCTTTTTTATTTGCCTCTGCTTTCTGTGGTTCATTTGTTGTTTTATTTTCATCCTTAAAAAAATACACAAGATTAGAAACTGTAGATTGTCATTGGTGAAAATGATAAGGGTGGTTTGATGTTTGCAACATTTTTCTAGGAAATTGATTAAGCTGCCACACCCTGACCATTGTTCCTGGATGTTCTGTGTGTTTCCAGATGGATTTGCCAAAGGACTTGTGATGGATGTTGAAATCAAACACTGATATCTTCAAATCATCAGTGCAAACCCAGCTGCTCAGCTTAGAGTTCACAGAGCTGTCTTGTTTAGTGCTGCCTCTCACAAGCCAATGTGCATCTCTTAGTTAAGTCATGATTCTGCCTAAACCTTCTGTTGGGCTAACACATCTGGTATATTTTGAGCAACCTTACCACAATGACAGATCTTGATCTTTACAAAATACTGAGATGCTATCAACTTCCACTGCAAAAAATTAATTTCCTCCCACACTTGCTGACTTAGATCCATTAACCAAATCCTTGTGTACCTGTACCTTGACTCAACTCAATTTTAATAGAGTGGCCTTTGGAGGAAGGAGGGAGATGTGTATGGGAAGTCCTAGGCATTCACAATACTATGTAACAGCATTGTGTTAATCAAGCCCATCAGCATTTGTTATCCCATACAGAATAAATTTTCCTGGTGTGCAGCACGCTTATTAATAGAGAAGGATATTGGGTTGTATCAGCATATGGAAAAATTATTTGACATTAGGAGCTTTCAGGTCTTCATGCACTTTTTTTCCCTTTCCTAGGTCAGTGATCTTCTTTGTGTTTCTGAGAATAAATTCTTGGGGTTTTTTCCCTATGAAAATATTTGTGTTTTCCTGTCTGTTTTTATTCAGGGAACCAGGCACTAAAGTTCTAATATACATATGTATAGAGAACTAAATTATAAATTTTACATATATATTTATATCTATGTGTATATTAAAATTCCAATCAAAGTCTGTGCATACTCAAGGTTCTTGCATGATGTTTTGTTGTCAAGGCTGTTTTCTTTGTTTCAGGCTCCCCCCTACTAGCATAAGTACATAAATTAGTGCATTAATTAGTATAGTAACCATTTATCAGATATTATGTACTTTCTTCTCTTTCTTCTTTACCCTTTAGATGGTATCTCCCTGCAGGCAGGAAATGTCTTAATCACAAATCCATTCATGTGCCTCCATTTTAGCAGGTTTTGAAGAGTGTAGGCTGCTGGTGATACAAGCTGAATGTTGCGCTGATGTATGAAATTATTCTTGCCAAAAGAGTAATCCTTGTCTCCAGTGAAATCTAAATATATCTGTTTTACTAGAGCACTTTGCCAAGTGAGGTATCAACTGCACAGAACTAACCTGTCAATATTCAAGAGTTTTCTTCTTTTAAAACATTATTTTATTGACACAAGAATACTGAACTGTAAAAGAAGCATGAACAATACCTGTAGATCTGCAGTATATAAAGGTTATTCAACATAGACATTATTGCTGTTTTTTGTGGATGACAGTATGGATATGCCCACTTACATAAAACTGACTTTATAATGGAGAGGTTTCAACTGTTTCAATAGGCATGAATAGCTCAGGCTGATACTAAAGAACCTTTGTCACTTCCATAATTATTTGGTGAAGTCATAAACTGTTGCCATTTTGTCTTGCAAAGTTTTGAATATGTTAAGCTGGAAAAAACAGTAATATTTTTTTTGGAAATTATTGAGAAAAGACAAAAATTCAAAGGCAACGAGAGAAAAAGAACTTATCATTTTGCTGTAGTTTAAAATGTTTCATTAATTAAATAGAAAAGAATGAATTAACTTTTACAGTGAAGAAATACTGTCTAAAATTATAGACTGTAGACTAACATGACTAACTTTATTTTTCCAAGAGGATTTACATTATCAAAACCAAGCTGAAAAGAAGACTTCTTTAAAAGGCTACTAAATTACTTTGTCTTTCCAGTGGTTATCAGGAAGCACGCTGATATATACCTGCATGACATTCTAATATTCAGAAAGGACACACTGACATTTTCTGCCAGAAGGAAACAAGATGCATAAAATATATCATCATATGTAAAACAGCAGTACCATTATCTCTAATTCTCCATTTGCAATGTTGATCATGACCTCTCATAAGCCTGTACTATTTCAGGTTAGCCCTATTCAGAAAGCAGCTTTCAAAAGGAGAAAATTATATTTTCTTCATAAAGAAATGATGGTAAGGTGGAGGAGAATAAAGACATTTATTTCATTTTTCTAAATAAAGATTGATACCATATTCAGAAAGTATATTTGAAAATTTAACCTTTGGTATTTACTTACATAAATACCTTGTAAACAAAAAGATAGAATTAATGAGTCTAATAATAGACAAGAAAAAACATACCTGGCCTGTTGATGCCTTTGGTGGTGGAGGGGCACTTTCATTCTTGCAATCTGCTATCTCAGGTGCTAATTTTGGTCTAGAAAATACTGATTTTAGTTTTCTAAACATATTGGCTCTTCAACTCCCCTGAAGCCTCTATGATTCTTTTACCATGAACAGGTTTATAGCACATGTTTTCTTGCCATCACTAATCAAGCCAATTAGACAGTTAATCAGGTTTAGGTCTGATTAGTGCCTTAGAGAAATTTCTTACACAGTCTATTTCAGTGACATTATTTTGGTCAGCATTAGCACTTTTTCTTTTTATCTTGTAGAATAAGTTATTTGTAAGTTATTTTTAGTCTTGACAGTTTCACCATGTACAGTTCCACTTTTCATGCAAAAAGTCAGAGAATTATTTTTTTTTTTCTTTTTAGAATAAACTAGTGTCTAATCTTTTAGGTATTGGATAGTAAGCATTTAATTTATGTTTAGAAATAAGGTTTTAAGTTATTAGTATATCTGTAGTTTAACCAGGAAATGAAAATATTTTATTAATAGATAGCCAACAATACAATACCTGATGCCTCAAAAGGTTTAATTTCTTAGCAGTTCTGACCTAATTTTTGAGTGAATGACAATAAAAGGTCATCTCTTGGGGTTTGTTTTGGCAACTTTATACCTTGTCTCGTTCTTCATATTTGAAAACATGGAAAAAAATTATCTTTCATTTTCTAATGTGTTTACAGGCAATACAACTTTTTGCTGTCTTAGCTAGAATTTTGATGAAAATAAGTGTTAGGTGAGTGAATATCCTATAAATTACTAAAATATAGTATATATCTGAGACATGATATTGAGATTCTATAGGCTTTGGGTCATCCTATATAAATCGGGTATGGTTTAATTTATAGGTAAATTCATTTTCTAGTATCTCTAATGCCATGTAGATTAAGTTCCTGTTGGCAAGGATCTTTTCTTTACAAATTGTTTGTCTCTTTTTATCCTTAATTTCATTTTATGTATTACCAGACTATGCCTTCACTTTGAGCTTTGAATTTGAGCTAACAGCTTGCAATTGATTTATGCTGATCATCAAGGCATCAAGAAGTACAGAAACCTACTTCTCTGAGCTATCCCTTAAATGACATATTTAGCAATTACATCGAAGTATTGAAAATGTCCCTCCTTGGGGTTTATCATCTGGCAAGGATGGCTTTTAATCCTTATTCTACCATAGAAGTAACTGTAAGAATGAACCAACAGTATTCATTAGTTTGCAAGCTTTTTCCCTCCAATGAAACTTATGAAGCAAACCTTGTAATCATTGGCCAGACTTCAGTTTTTTTAACTGGGATCCTCCCCTTGGGCATGATTACTTCATGGTTGTTAGATACAGCAAGGTCTTAGAACCTTCCCTTTTTATTAATCTCTATGACCTGATTTACTTTAAAAGCAATGCAATTCTTGCTAATCTTTCACATTAGTTTTAAAATTAGTGCTTGAGTGAGTAAATTATAAATTAATATCTAAAGTATTTTCAGTTATTTATGCAGGTCTGGACAATAAGTAGCTTCTTTTCTTCTGGATGTGAATTTTTACATCATCTCATAACAGAATAATCTTAGTAAACAAGTTAGTTTTTAATTTCTTTTGTGAAATTTCAGTGGATTAAATTGATCAGTTCAGGAAACTTTAAAAAATAGCCACATCCAAAACAAATTTGAATACTGAGCCTTTTTGAGAGTAACCATCTTCTCATTAAAAAAAATTATTAATTTCTAAAATATTTTAGAACAGGTAGTTTTGTTCCTTGTTTATTAAAAACGATAAAGTTCTGCATAAAAAACCATAATGCAATGAAAATATGTAGCATTCATATGTAATCTCTCATAAGAAAATATGTATCTCTCTTAAGAATTTCTGCAAAATTATGCCCAGTTTTCTTTTCAAAAATGTGAAGCAATATGTTTAAATGCTTTTTGTAAATACAGTGTTTATGCTGGTATATAATTTATAATTTAGAGGCATGCAAAAGGAATGTAGCAGACATAAAAAGGAAAGTGCCATTGGGAATAAGTGCATACTATGGACATCCACAGTTAATGAATGCTATATTTGCTCAGTCTGTGACTAATTAAACGAATGTTCAAAACCCCTTCATATGATCTGATTTTGTAAAGAATAAGCTGATTACAACAAAACTTGTATTTTGGTACCAATAGAGTTATAAATTCATGTCTGACCCTGGTAAAATGACTAATCTGCTTCAATGTATCCATTTTCTTCTATGTGCAATGGTTATTTAGGTATTTTTACCACACTTTGAACATGCTAAAACATCAGGGAATTGAATACTGCGATGCACTTTTAAGTAAGAAGATTATGAGTGCAGCAGAAAAGAAGATAGACTGTGTGCAGTTAGCTTCTTAGCTACATTGGCTTTGCCCAGGGCTTACTAGATGCTGTATTTATGGTAAACCCCAGAGGATACAGAGATTTCAAGCCTCTCTCATATATTCTCTAGCTACAGGATGACTATATCCTATATCAATTCTTGATTTACCTCCTATCTCATTTTTTGTTTTCTTCAAGGAAATATTTGTCTTCCAGTAAAAAATGTGACATATGCATTGGCTTTTCAAACTTCCCATAAGAATTTTTATTCAAAGGATTTTATTTTTAATCTTAAAGAGTGCAGTACTTAAATAATAAGAATATACAAAAGGAAGTGTGACTTCTTTTTCTGAATAATTAAGAGAGCTGTTAACAGGAAGAGATTCCTTTTTTCAGGATTATTTTTTGAGGTGGTTTGGTATGGTTTTTATTGGTCTTTTTTGGCCTGGAACTTGTAATAAAATGTTTGAAAGCACTGTGAGCACACATTTAAGTCCCAGTGTAGTTAATAGGCATAGAGTGAATTCCAAGGACTGATTTTCATTCCTCCAAAGGTAATGTCAGTTGCTCCATCTGTTTGAATGTACAGATCAATAGATATTACTTGAAATTTTTATTTTGTATTAAGTCAAGTGTAACATTTTAAAAAGATCAATGTCTGGGTATCACTTCTGTTCAGATATTCTCTAGATGCAAAATGTAGAGTGCAGAGGTTTTCCATAGGTAACTTTCTTCAGTTTATCTTTGTGATTTAAGGATCCTGACGGCTAAGAGTAGCACATCTTTCTTTAAAGCTCTGTAATAGTAGTCAGACAAAAGCTGAATCGAGCACTTTTCATATTTTTTGCCTCTTCACAGTGTAATATTTGAAAATTTTCACTATTTGTGTGGATTAATAAAAATTATACCAGTAACTGACCTGTCTTCCTTAATGCTGGGGTTTTTGTTAAAAGACTGTTTATTTCTTCCTCAGATTAAAATTGTTTTTGGAGCTCAGATTATTCATATCTACTTATTGTCTCCTTTTTTAAACAGAGGTGATAATATCTTCTAACTAACTCTACCTTAATAAAGAAAATGAATTCATGCTTTCAATGGAAATATATTTATTTAAGAATATTATCACAGTCATAGCCAGATGTATGCATTACCACTTTAGTATTCAGTGAGGTATCTAAAGAAATTACAAGGATTTCTTGCAGGATGATTCCTTCACCATTTTACTATATCAAATTTTGCACTGATTTATAAAGCTTTCCATATGTTGCAGTTTATATGCTGCCACAAATCTTTTGCATCCTAAGTTTGAGGCAGTAATAGATCTTATGGTTTGGAGGAATCTGAAAATTTGTAATAATCTTGACTGTTTGGACTTCAAGGAATGCAGACTTTCCTTTTAAATTAATTTTATTTGTAAAACCCTATTATAGGATTTATTCAGCTTACAACAAAAAAGAGATCGGAACACTTCTTCGGGCATATACTGAAAAAAGACAGAATGTTGTTATTTCCTATTCCTTTTCACAGTTCTCTATATAAAATTGCTTAGTTAAGTTGAGAGCCATATCCTAAAGGCTCGTTTTCTAGAGCCTGTACCAGATCCTGGCTAGCTTTGAATATGATCATAGAATCATGCTGTAATGTGATGTGTGGGTTGTAGGAGGTGACAAAATTGACTGTCAGCCTGCCAAAATTATAATGGCTGATGCCACTTTTTGCTAGTGACCTCTTTTGATGAGAATGACATATGAGTTAGAGGACTGGGATTTAAGACACAAGAAAAATGCAAACCTCTTTATGTTTAGTTATGACATTCATCTGCAGGCATAATAAAAGCTGTGGAAATGTTCTTGTCTACTAGTAGAAGGTACACTTCCCCTAGCATGTCTGGCTTTTTTTCTTTTTTTGTATTTTCCTGTCTTTTTGGCATCTCTTTTTTCCCTCAGAGCAATAAAAACACCAGACACCATAAATAGATGTTTATGTCTGTATTTCTTACATATCCTTATGGGCAAAATTTCTTTAGTAACATCATTGTCACAGCCTAAAGTGTGACTCATCACATGAGAAAGCTTTATCTGCTAAGCTAGAGCTCAAAAGTGTCTTACTTAAATGAGTATCCAAAATTAGTCTATGAACTTAGAGCCAAAAAGGAACAGACCCTCCAGAAAGGTAGCTGCAAAAACTACTTGGAGGATTCTCAGCCAGGGCTACATCACTGAAAGAATGAGGTGTCCTGCAGCCCCTCCACGAAGACCACATAATCTCATACCAGCAAGTTAGGGTCTCCTGAAGTATCTTCATGGGTACACAGTACTTGTTTGGAATGTGAAAGAGGTCACTCTCATGTCAGAAGCAAACAAAACCCAAAAAAGAGTGGTCTCATGCCACATTCAGTCATTTAGTAACCTTATACTGCTGAGGTCATAGTCTCCTTTCTTTTCCTATTTTTCTTCTCCATGAAGAACAATGGATTGCTATAAAAGGAAATAAATTCTCTGTCACAACATTAGATGGGAAATTGCTTGTATGTGGTCTGCTGGATATTTCTCAGGGGAAACCCTCTGTGTATAAGGCACTTCAAGGGAAACTGAAGTAGTTCAAAATATGAAGTTCAAGTGCTAGAGTTTTTAAAAATAAGCTTGTGCTGGTTTAAAACCCAGTTTTAAACCCACTAGACCCACTCAAGCTGCCCCCCTTTCCTTCCATCCGGTAGTGGATGAAGCACTGCAAAATAGTAGAAGGTGGAATCAAAATTTGCTAAAAAATCGCAATAACCACAATACGAATAAAAGAGTGTACAAAAGAGAGAGTGTTTTACCCACAAAAGGGTATTTACCACCAAACAAACAAAAACACCTGCTGAAGACAGCGCCTGGTTTGGTTTTCCCAAAGCCAAAAAGGAAGACTGGCCTCTGCTGAAACCATGCTATGATGTTATATGTACAGAATCAAACAGCGCTAGAAACTGTACAAGAAACCCTTGTCTCTCTAACAACAACGTGAGATGAGCTGAAAAAAATTCTGTTAAATTTTTTTGCTGAATACATACTGCACCTGTTTACAGTAGTAAAGCTTACAAGAGCTCCTTTGCTGAATATCTTCAGTAGGAAGCCCCAGGAGGAAAACAGGGAGGGGAGACAACCTTTTCCTTTGAAAGGTCTGACTCCTGGACTGGAGCCTGCATTTCAGTGTGGGGCTGCATGAACTGCCTTTGCACCAAATTTAATAAATTCTGCTGAAAACTACTGGAAAAGTCATTTTTTTTCTACCTGAAGGGTATTTACATCAGGAATTAGAAGACTAAGTCACGTTGGTAAAATTATTTTCCTTCAAATGCTAGTAAGAGCAGTAAGATTTCTGAACCCTGAAAGCATACACTAAAATAATAGACTGTCGAAAATTTCAGTAAAATGTCAAGGCTCCCAAAAGATGTGTTTCTGCTGCTTTGTTTTCAAGCCTTATAAAATAGCATTAATCTGGAATGCTTCTTGTTGTTAAAAAATTTGATATTGTAATATTGGTTTCAGAACTACTGTTTTACATGTATTTTTATACTCAAAAGAAAAATGCAAGGGTTATTTTTTAGTAACTATATTTATGTATTTAACTATGATTTCACACCAGACTAGCTGGTTATCATTTATTTATTTAACCACTGATCATTGCTTCACTTATGTAGAATACCATGGATAACAAGGAATGGTAGAGGGGTAGAAAATAATTTCTTTCCCTTAAATAAAACTCTAAGAAAACATTGGGTGAGTTTGTCTTTCACATGTGTGAGTGCATCAGGAAAAGAAAAATTCATTGTACATGAGAAGAAGAGATATTCTTGAAAACCTGGATCTCAAATTTTGATAGGGTTTAAGTCTAAATCCTTCATTTTGGAATTCAGAACCATCTAATATGAGGTGAAAAGAAGCCCCCATTAAAAAAAAAGGAATTTTTTCTTTAAAAAAATCACAACACAAAAGCAAAGTATCCAAAGCCAACCTACCAACCGAACACAAAAAACAAATCAAAGCAATGAAATAAGTGTCTTTTGCTCAGGATATTTGCAATATATAATCTCATTCTTGGTGCCAGGTTTCTGTCCAATATCATCTCAACATTTTGCAATTATATTTTCTTATAGAAATAAAGTGAGATTGGTGAGGAAGAGAGAGGGAAATAGTTTCTTACTCTGAAAAATATCTGAAGGTGATCAGGACAGAATTGCAATTTCATGTTCAATATTTGTGGGGTTTTAAAGGTTCCCTTTCTAATAAAAATGAGAATTTTAAGAAACAGAAGTGAATGTGATAACTTAAGTGATGCAGTCCCCCTATTTTTTTTTTCTTAATATTACTTTACTTCTCAATTGCTTTAGTTATAAAAGCTTGACATACTTTCTTGACGAGGGACTGTGGAGATGATGACATGGCTTAATTTAGATGAAAAAGGACCCAGAGGTGCAAGACAGGTACCTGTGGGGAAGAGCAGAAATAAGCGTGAAGGAAAAACATCTGTGGCCACTGTTCTGTCTTGCAAGCAAATGATCACTGTGGGGAGGGGAGGAATAGAGGGTTATACACTTAGGGTCTTTCATGCCAGCAATGTTAACACTTGTTTATATTAACACTTCTATCTGAGGGAAATGGAAATAGAAATTTGGTTATAAATTGCATCTCTTCTGGAAAGCTGAAATTCATTGTGCTATCAAAAGAAGAAAAACTCTCAGAAGTGTGTAATGTATTCCTCTAAACACATCATATTTTCTATGTACCCTCAGAGCATCCTATTCCCATTGCAGTGGTGCTAAGCCTTCTGTTTCTGCTAACATAAATATTTAAAGCATGCCACCAACACAAACTACCTCATCTAGTCAACAACATGGTAACAAACTGCAAACTGAATAGTGCAAAAACAGTGACTTAGCAGAGAAAAAACCCCAGCACCTTAAACACAGAGGTAGTTCAATATAATTGATAAAGCACTGAACTGGGACTTATCCCAGTTTCAGTCAGTCCATCAAACATTTGCATTTTTCCTCTGTGTGCTTTCCTCTCCTTAAAAGTGATTACTGTCAGAGGAGACTTTTCCTGTCATGTAGAGATCAAGACTAATGTATTTTTTTTTAATTCTAGCCCTTTTTTTGCAACTTTTAGAGTTGTCATGATTGACAAATAAGTTGTTTGGATGGCGAAACCTCTGGTGGAAAGAATAGGAGTACTTATTATTTTTAATTCATTATTAATTGTACTTAACACTACAGTTTCCTCTGATGAGATAGTGCATTATGAAAACATTTACATTAGGAAATTTTAACTCTTTGGGTAAGTAGCTTGGCTCAGAAAAGTAGCGTCTAATATAATTAAACTCTTCCGAGTGCCGTACTGGCTTCTGCTTTCTCTTTTCATCTTCTTTTAAAAGGGAGTGGTGAGAATATTTAAATGCAATTATCTAGTGAATTCTACCATAAGTGAAAATCCAGGGCCTGCCTTTGATTCTGATCTCTGGCAAAAAAGGATTCATATTCATGGTTCCCACTCTTCTGTAATACTAGGTTGACCTTTGGTAAAGATGAAAATAACTATCCTCAACATCTGCTGTTGAATCAATATAGCTGCATCTGTTATAACTAGAAGATTAGAAGGAGAGCCAGAGCTAGTGTTAGCCCTGCACTTCCATCATTTGTAAAGTGTAGAGCAGACTGGTAACTTCCCTCGTAAAGATGAGAAATTTTATGTAAATAATTTCATTTTCACTTAGTGGATAAAATACATAAAATTTGTAGGAGTGAAAATCAAATGGAAAATTATTTTAATAAGTCTTGACTCTAGAGTAGTCATGACCTGACTGGCCTGCAGCTCAAGAGGATCTGGTGTTAATGATAGACTTGATTTAGAGACGCATTTGATTCAGTAATAAAAGGCAGAAGAATAATGACTCCATAAGCAAGCCAGGCTCCATTTCTAGTTTCTCCTGGACCTCTTTTTTTTAAGTATAACATTGATTATGTAACATATAAGTATATGATTATATAAGTATAACATAAATATATAAGTATGTAGCATATAATATATAACATACAAGATTTTATATTATTGATTATAACATTTATATAACATTGATTACATATAACATTGGTAAAATTTGATCAGCTCCAAGGAAGCAGTAGAGTCTAATGTTGCTAGAGACACTCCCATTATACAGTGACATAGATTTGAAAAGAAGGGTATTGCATGGAAAAAAAAAATCCTTTATTGGCTTGGTTGACCTATTCTATTCACTTTATGTTTGCTGGAAGGGGCTACTTATGTTTATGTAATGCTATGAAGAATTCATATTCCCATTTTACTAATACTTTTTTGGGACAATGTGAATGAAAAGGTGTTCTTTATTTGCAAATTTTAAATTGATACGTTGTTACTTGCACATCCTCTCCTAATGAAGAATAATCCATCAAATTCTGATATTTCTATCCTACAGATAAGAAAATCCTACATCTATTGGGGCCTGCTAACCACAACAATATTTTAAAACTTATCTGATTTCTCTTCATTTTAGTTCATTATCTCTTTAACCTCAATATTCTCACTTCCCCCCAAAAGCGTCTTTCATTAGTTTTAAGGTTACCTCTACACAGCTGTCAGATAATTTAAGGAGAAGTGTAGTTTAACTTTCTTTAACTCAATGTGCTGAAGTAAGCTTGCACCCATTTGAAACATCAGTCTGTCTCCTGTGTCCTTGCGTTCCACTGTAATGGTTCTTGTAGGTATACAACAGCTGTGAAAGACAGTTACTTGCACTAGTGATTTTTCTACTTGCCATCATCTGTCATGCTTTTTGATTCTGTTCTCCTGGGATATGTGCATATGGATAATTTTAAAAAAGGTGAATTCCTTCACTGAAGTTGTAAATGAAAAAAAAAAAAGTGATTTAATTAGTTTTCTGTTTAAAGTTCAGCATGTCCATAAGTATTTGAAAAAGCTGTGTCTTAAGTGTTAGGAGTTATATGTGAATGTTCTTAGACTGCAGTAGTGTGTGCTGGACAGAAATCTAGATAAAGAGATTCTAAAGGTGATATAGCATGTTTGGTGGCAAAATGCAGTAAAATATTTGCTTTTCTAAGTCACTAGTACCTCTATTTAAGGAGGGAAAAATACTTTTAAAGAACACCTGAAGAACTTAAAGGAATAAAATAGAGCACTTCTTTTCTCTCTTCCTGCATTAGACTGCTAATATATTTTATATCAGGTTTAAGCTTGTTCTTAGAAAAATGAAAGTTCTTGCAGTTTAGGCAAATAGATTTATTTAGTATTTAAAACCTCAATCAGTGCTGTACAAGCTGGAAAGAAGCCATTTCCTTTCTGTTATAGATTTAGTTTGGTTATGGCTCTCACTGCTACAAAACTGCCATTTCTTATTCAGATAAAATACGACTTTTTTTCTCTCCACAGCCATTAATCAAAAGCACTAGTAAGTTCATGATTAAGCAGTTTATGAAAACCAGTAAATTTTATCAAGGAGAGAGAAGATTTATATTTCTCTTTAAAATTATATGTTTTCCAGTTATAAAGCAGCAGACCAGTAGTTGCTTTTCCTTCAGATGAAATCCTGGAAAAATTCTTAGTTATAATTTTCCTATTTGTTTACAAATCCCTGTTTGGTCTTTAGCAAAGACCTCATATTTTTATGGGCACCTGACTGATAGAGAGGAGCTAGAAAATGTGAGCTCCAGGGTAATCCCATTCTTCTACTTCCTTCATGTGCATGTATAAGAAGAACATGGAGGATGGCATCTACTCATACCTCCAGTTACCCATGTCTTTTCCATCCTCAGCACTTTTGTATTGTGAGAAACATGTTTCTTCACTAGATTACCAAAACTTCCCCCCTTCTCACCCCCGACTTAGTGCCAACCCCGAAAACCCATGTCTTGCTATCAGCCATATAGTTATTAATTTTTACTTGCATAATGATCTGAATTTTCTTTTTTTCTCATTTTCATTTTGCAAAATATCTCCTAAATTTTCTGATTTCCCTCTTCAGCTTGTTTGAAATCCATAAACATTATATTCTTCCTTTGGTATTTCATACTGGATCCTACCATGCCAGTGCCAGAGAATCCTGAGATCCAGGATCACTTTGTTCTGAGACCACTGAACCTGCTCCTCCTCAGAGCTCTAATGCTGTGTCCTGCTGAAAAATCTCACCAGGTGTTACAGCAGATCTCCTTCACCAACTTCCTCACTCTAATTTATTTTCTGTTGATCTTCTATAACCTTTTTACTTTTGGTCTGTCAAGTCTGTCAGACACAAAGCAGCCTGTACAAGCTGATGGTTGTGCTTTTTTGGGATATCCACTGGTGCTCTATTAGCAAGAGCAGCAGCAAATTCTAATAATAAGTGCAGCTCTTGCACCACTAATACATAAAGCAAATCACAGTCAGAGCTCTTCAACTAGGTTTTTGGATAAGAAGTTCATTTAGACCATGCAAGGGATGACAATGGTCTTGTGGACAGATATGTTTTTTCTGATTATTGAGCAAAACTGGTTTGTAGACCATGAGTTGAAAACTCCTGCTATTTAATAATATACACATTGAGCAGTTTTGAAGGTAGTGCTACAGCCCCAGCAAAAGACTGAGTACATCCATGCCAGTAATATAGAGTGCTCTCTTTTCTGTTAAGAGCTAAGTGTTAGATCTGCAAAGAGGTTTCATTGCTTACCTCCCTTTTAGGTCAATACTGAATGGCTATTACAGTATAAGGTACACAGATATACCTTTCATGATTGTAATCCTGAATGCTTAGGGACCAGATCTGCTGAATTTACAACCAAATGCTACAGATTTAGAACTTCCTGCTGAAGCCTCTACTATCCTGCTTCAAACTCTTCATGTATTAATTTATTCTAGTAGGTAATGTTGTATGAGAAAGCACGTCTTGTGTCATCAAGGTCTCGCTTCCTTATTAAAGTTTATGGGTATGTATTGCAGTCTTCTGGAAAATAATCAAACTTCATCTTAGGCATTAATAAAACTTTAGGTTTGCTCTCTCCCATCTCAAGGTTTTTCTAAAAAGCTGTGTAGCCTGTAGTTAAATTACAGATTTGTCCTGCTATTTTTTACAAATAACCCATCTCTGCTTTCAGCACTGCTCCTGCTTTAGGGGTGTCCTCAAGCACAAGTGATGTGAAAATTGTCAGATAATTGCATCACTGTCAACTGGACAAGACTGTACTTTTTTCATATACTCTCAGCTCTCTGCATTTTGATAGACAAAAAGAGGTAAAAAAACCCCAAACATTTTCTGTGGGCAAATATGATCCTCGACTCACAGGAGAAGCAGCCTGTTTGTTAAGATAATGTAAGGTCTTTACAGTTTCTTTTAACATAGACTGAAAATTACATGTTGTGGTTTTTGTATGAAAAAAGTATTTCATATATTTCATAAAGGATATGTAAACATTTCAATATAGATGTTTCTTATGGTTTTTTTAATAGGATCAAGCAGGTTTTGCTGTACTGCTATATAACACAAAAACATGCGATAAATATGTACTACAAGATGAGCCACACAAGGGAGTTTATGCATCCCCATTAAATTCAGCAGCCTAATTGCATGCAAAGCTAAAAATGGCTTTGAGATGCTTACTGCCTACAGAATCTGACAGGAAACTGTTCTTTCTTAATAGAAAAAGACAATAACATCAACCACCTACTATGCTTTAGCCTTTGGTAAATATCAGGCTCCAAATCACTTTCTTGCCAACTCTTTTTGTTTTATTAATTGTTTCTTAATCTGGTTTTACATTTCCTTTGCTCTATTTATATTGATTAATTCTTTGTCACACACCTGTCCAATGAATTTAAAAATGAAAAAGTGGAAAATAATTTTATTTGACAATAAACACTGTATTAAAAAAAAAACTCTGTATGGTCATCTAAATGTAACATGTTTATTCTCACATCTTTGCTTTGTCTTAAAGTGCAGAGACTGAGATTCATCCCAGCTATCTGAAGGGGGAGCAGTAGGCCTCCTGAAGGGAAATTAGGCTTGTTTATGCCTTTCTTCTCACAACATTATGAAAGGCATCAGGACAAATGAATTCTTGAGTTGGACAATGCAGATGAGTGTCTAACATGGTCTCTTAGAGGTCTTGTAGCAAAGCCACGAGAATTGAAATATAGAGATTTCTTTAACAGATGGGCAAATTTTGTTCAGTGATGCATGTTAACTCTATAATGTCATAGCACAGAAGGCATGATACTGCTGTACGACTCAGGGATGACAGTGTCCTTCTCTATTTCTGTCTCATCTTAGAAGATGCACAGCTTTTTTGTGTTCTGGACTGAGTCACCAAGTCCTGCTCTTAGCATAATTTCCATTGTAGGGATCTCCTGCACCATCTTTTTATGTCTTATCCTTTCTGTAAAATGGAAGACCACAGTTGCTCTTCAATATTTTGCTATCTTTGCAAAGGTAATTAAAAGAATAACTCTGAGGGGTGGTTGGGGTGAGGTGTCTGTGTTTTTCCTGTACTTTGATTTGTGAAAAGATGGACTATTAATCATAGAATCACAGAATGGCCTGGGATGGAAGGAAAGGTAACAGTCATATAATTCCAATCCCCTGCCATGGACAGGGACATCTTCCACTAGGCCAGCTCGCTCAAAGCCCCTCCAACTTGGTCTTAAACACTTCCAGGAATGGGGCATCCACAGCATCTCTGGCCAACTTGTTCCAGTGTTCCATCCATCTGACCATCTTCATGGCTCTCATCTGGACTTGCTGCAGCCAGTCCACATCCTGCTGGTCAATTTCTTTTGGTGCAGGGTACAGCTGGCTTTCTGGGCTCAAGCAAGTGATGCCAAGACTTGTCAAGCTTCTATTCAACCAACATCTCCCAGTCTTTTTGCCCAGGTCTGATCTCAATCCATTCCTCATCCAGCCTGTATTTGTGATTAGAATTGCCCCAATCCAGACTCTGCCTTGGTCTTGTTTAACTTCACTGGATTCTCACAGGCCCATGTCTCAAGCCTGTCAAAGTCTTCTGGATGCATCCCTTCCTTCTGGGGTGTTGATTTCACCTCTCAACTTCGTGTTTTTGGCAAACTTGCTGAGGGTGCATTCAATCCCACTGACCATGTTCCTGACAAAGATGTTGTAGGTCCTAACACCAACCCTTGAGGAATGCCACTTTTGGGATGAAAGGGTCAAAACTGGAAGAATGGTGATGTTAGATTTGCTAGAGCATGCTAGATGGATGCTACATTTGGATGAGTGGCCTTGCAACTGGGAATGACAAGGCATGGGGAATAAGGGTGTGGGAAAGCCCATATTTTATGCCTATTGCTGTTTCTCCTCTGTTTTGAGAAGCAGAATTTCTGTGTAGAGATAATGTAGGTGTTTGGAGAGACTTGGAGGCACTCTCATGGACATGCTTGAGCTCCCTGTTCTGGGAGGAAGGAGATCAAAGCTCAGATATCATAAAAAGCACAGGGGAGGTCACAGCATGTGAGGTGAGGTCACAGCACAGGTGAGGTCACAGCAAATTATGAGTGCATGGACCCTTGATAAACTGGTGCGAAGAGCAGCCCCTCTTTTTGCTAGGATGGACTGAGCCTGGTGGGACTTGCATTTCCTCTTGTGTGTCTCGGCCTGGGTGCTGCTTAAGGATCCTCTGTTTAACGAGGTAAGGAAATAAATGTACTGCTAACATATCAGCTGTGGTTTTGTGGTTGTTGTGGCTTCCAGTCGTCAACTCACACAGCCGTTCATCACCAATCTCTGCTTGGACATTGAGCTGTTGACCACAACTCTTTGAAAGTGACCATCCAGTCAGTTCCTTATCCAGCAGCTGGTCAATTCATCAAATGTAAAATCATGTTTTTCCAGTTTAGAGAAAAGAAAATTTGACACTGTAGGACACTGTCAAATTCTTTACACAAGTCCATGTGGGTGACATCCATTGCTTTTCCCTTATCCACCAAATCCACAATTCCATCATAGAATGCTACTAAATTTGTCAGGAACAAATTTGTCATCACCTTAGAGGTGCTGTCACCAGTCACTTCCTTATTTCCCATCTGCCTTGGCATATATAACCCAACTTATATAAAGGACATTATGATTTTACAGGATGTACAAATATTTATTCAGCTCCTGAATAGACAAATTAAGCATGATGTCTGCTAAAAAGAGTTAATGGTATAAAAAGTAGTCAAAGAGGCAGGGTATTTTTATAAATTCAAGAAATATGCACATATGTAGAAAAATTAATGAAGTGTTCTCACTTGAATTTAACAGAGACTTAGTTGAAGAGAATATGTTATGTTCCATGCCTGAGTTGAACATAGTAAGAATGATTAAAAGGGGAATAGAAGTAGCAATTAAATAAGCTATTGGAAATGAGACTGCAAAGACAGGAAGAGTCAAGAGGCTATTTGGATGTTCAGTATAAAAAAAATATCTAAAACAAGAGAGTAATTTTCACAGGATTTTGAAGGTAAAAATAATGAGACCTTTATATATTATGAAGAGAGAATTTTCTATAAAGAAATTTCTATAGACACCATGATGGTTATACATGGCTGCACTTTAGGACTAACAGGTAAATGTGACTTGATGTCAGAGCCATGATGGATCCAGATGCTATAAATTCTGCTGGTGAGAAAAAGAGGTATAACTTACTTCATCTTCTCATTTCCTTACAGGGGTACCTTAATCCTGGAATACATCTTAAATTTAAAAACCATCCCTCCATTTCTGCTGTGGTTTAGACCCATGGTGAGTGGGCTCTCACATTGTTTTGGTTGGTTTAATTGTTCAGTAAATGTCTTTCTGGGAATAAAAACAAATTAAACAAATAAAACACTTTATTTCTCTGTGGATTATGTTTCATTCTATGAAGCCATAAACTCAGGAGTTGTGTCCTTTCTCTGTTCTATATAATTTTTCGCTTGATGTTTTTACTGACTAGAAGTATAACTGTATATATATATTTAATGCTTTCCAATAATCCCTTAGGATTTGTGAATCAGGGACTCTACTGTATCTGTGATGAGAATTTGTATTTGGATAGGAACATAAGTCTTGCAGTCCCTTGAGATAATAATTTTTATAGCATTTCTTCATATACTTTTTTTTTTATTCAAGAAAAAAATGTTTTAATTTACTTGAAAGATATTTTGAAAAGAAAATCATTGAACAAGATACATAGTTTTCTAGAGAAACTGACAATAAGGAGAGGGGAAAAAATACTCCATTTTTGAAAGCAAGATAGTGGAGCAGTTACTGAGCTATAAACAGAAGCAGGCTCAAATATATTAGGGTATTAAACAATGCATATTTCAAAGAAACTTAATTTCATTTTCAACTATGCAACAAATCACTCAAATTATACCTCTTGTGAAGAAAAAAAAGTCCTTGCCTTCAAATCCATGAAAAGTGAAAAATATCAAAGCACAAATCTCAGTGTATTTGTGTTTCTGCAATATTTATTTCACATTTTCACCATTTAATGGTTTAGAACATTTTCAATACTCTTCAGTTTAAAAAAGGTTCACAAGACATTAATAGGAGTTCTTAGTAGAAGGACCCATTTAGGAATGGATGAATTCTTATCCATTGTCCTGAGACAGAAGAGTCGTTTGAATGAAGAGCCACATCATTAATTCTGTCCTTGTCAAGTCCATTTTATTTATTGTTAAGGCCACTGTCAGATAAATAAGCTTTCACATGGCATTGTATTGCACATGCCATATATATTGAATACTATATTTTCAGTGGTTTATATCTGCCAACAAAGCAAATTGCTGGAATGCTACTCACTGAATGCTGAATTTCTTTTCTTTTTGGTTGAACTTGGATGGTGGTATGTCTCAATTCACTTTCACGGTAGACTTTGTTGGCTATTTTTTCAATAAGAAACAATGGAAAAATATTCATTTGAACAAATATTTTGTAGAACTCTTCCTTATAACTATGTCACAAATTTGAAGAGACAAGCTTGGTCATCTATGTTTGCTGCATCTCAAGGGGCTTGTAGACTTCCTAGTTTATATAGGCAGCACAAACCTGTTGGAACTTGCAATGGCACAAAATCAGAATTAGGCTGTAATGAAGCAGTGTAGGAGGAAAAAAAGGCTTGCAAGAAAAAAAATATCTGTGCCTTTTAAAATAATTTTTACCTGTGCCTTGCAGCAACTTCTGATATAAGAACACCTGCCTTGCATGCATTGGTGAGGAGGAATTCATTGCTGTGACTTCTCCCAAATTCATAGGATGGCTGAGAGATTGGAAGAGGTAGCACAGCTGAGGACAGATGGCAAGAAGCTGAGCCTTGTCTGATCAGCCCCACTGGTGCTGCTCTGCAGTCTCAGGGCTGAGGAGAGCAGGGGGAGCAGCTGGGAGACCCTGTGGAGCTTTGCACAATTGTACATGTGCTGCGGGACAGGAGGCAGCATGAGGGACATCTGAGAATTCCGAGTGCTTTAAAACTTCTGCCATGTGGCTGCTGCTCACATCAGCTTCAAGAACAGGAGTTTTAACACAGGGAGGGCTAAAGCTTCAGCTTTACCTGGCTTTCAGATGGGCAAAATACTTCTGGGAGAGACATTTAGGGAACTCAGGACTTCTAGGACACCAGCATGGCCAGTTTAAAATTATGATGAAAGCATAGCAAGAAGGAATCTTGTTAGGACCTCAAGGAAAAGAATTGGATTAGTGTTAGTGTGGAATTTTCCACAGGAAAGGCTTTGTACATGAGAATGTGTTGCTTCAACAAAATGGAACTTTTCCTGAAAAAGCAATGCAGAATCTGATAGGAAATATTATTTAATCAAGGGATGACTTTTTTAAATCAAAAAAATCAGTAGGAGCAAGACCTGAATGGCAAAGAGGTTATGTCAGGATCAACTTCGTATTTTTTTTCAAGTGGGTTAATCTCCTTGAGTTATGAGGAATTTTGAGAAAAGTAGCTTCGACCACAGAACTTGAATTGATTAAGGGATGATGGAAGCTTTGTCTGTGGGAAATATGTGCCAGGTGCCCATAAGACATGCTCATGGATAAGGTGGATAATACTTTATGTTAGAATAACTTTTTAGTGCTCCTTTCTCCACAGATATAAAAACATTCTTGATGTGTTTTATTCTATTTTCTAATACTGAACGATAATGTTTTGGGTTTTTTTTCTGAAGGTATCACTCACTGTGAAATTAAATAATAATAGTCCTACATACAATCTTTTCTAGCTAACTGCTGCAGTCCTTTCATTTTTGAGCCTCACGACTTTCTTGGACAGTTGTTATTTATTCCGCTTATAAATGATTTTGTGTTTGCAAATGTAAGCATAAAAGAGTCCAAGTCTGAGCTAAGAAATAAAAATGAATTGTGTATCTCTACCTTTCAGGATATGTCCAAAGACAGTAAATTAGCTAATTGCTAAAAGCTTCTTTCAGAGCTCTGCAGCCTCCAAACTTACAATAAAACCCCAAGGCAATCTCAGGTCAAATAAATAATACTGCAAACATAGCATTTCCATTGTTCTGCTTTAATTTAAGGCTCAGGTTACATGGACCATTGCATTAAGCTGTTAGAACATCATGAAAAGTTTTCCCAGAATCATAAGAGGAAAGTACTTTAAGGGGATGATAAACAGTGGGGTTTTTTTTGGGATTTGCAGGATATACTCATTCAGAATTTGTGTAATTTTGCAGTTTTTCAGCTACCCAGTACAGATGTGACAAAGTGTAACAGAACAGCATTGATTGCAATAACAAAGTGATAATGCTTTTAGCCTAACTTTTTAATAATATCAGGCTTACAGGGATATATTGCCTGTCTTTAGTTCACCACGGTAATTTTTTTGTGTTGGCCTGTGTAGACAAATCTGACAAAAACTTAAAGGTTTAAGCCTCTCAGGATATTAGAGAGAGGTCTGAATTTATGTTCCTGCTGATGGTGCAGGTAGATGTTAACTGTGAGCTGATCAAATGGAAATCAGTCAGCCAAGAAATCTATGAACGGTATTGTTATGTCCATAGTTCTGAATCAACTGACTGCATGGTGGGTTTTGCTTCATCAAAGCGGTTGGGCAGGAGGCAGGACAGGTCTGGAATCTAGAGGATGAAAGCAAAATATGTTGTTTTTGCTCCTTGGGAGAGGTGCTGTGTTACACACACTCTGTGATCACTGAGGTTTCCTATTCTCCTTTGAAAATAATTTTGGATGCAAGTGATGGCTACATTCTTCTTTACTACCTCCCCCACACCCCCAACCCAACTCAAAAAAAAAAATATATTTAGGCTTATCTTTAGGACTTTCATTATATTTCTAATATTGTTTTGTAGTAATTTGGGCTTTGAAGCAAGTGCTGTGTTGTCAGTGCTCAGAACCATATTGATTCTTCTTACAAAGTCACATCAACATTTTGGAAAGAGAAAAGGAAGCCCTGAAAGACTAATAAATACATCTAATATAAGGTACATCCCAGTACTAGAGTACATGTTTCATTCATTTATTTAGAGTGATCCTCACCAGTTATTTTTTAGTTCTGCCTTGATGAACTTCTGTAATTCTGTTATAACTCTAGAGAATTTCTGCTGAGTGTGCAAAATGCTTTGTGTTTGAGACCTCAAGCTTGAAAAATACAAATTTCCTTCAGTGCTAACTTAATTTCCCTTGATGTAGAGTAAAAAAGCAGAAAACTGGAGGAACTTAGTAACATTGGAGTATAAGGTGGAGAAAACAGTCTATGTAGCTCAAATGATTATGATGGGTAAAACTCTTGACTTTGCTTCTTCAGTGCTAGAAGATTTTTTTCTTTTAAAAGAGATGGAATCAAATAGCTTAAGATTTAAACAGACTTCCTTCATCTTTCTTATGATTTTGTGTGGATTAAATCATATTTGGAGCCTGACACTCCTTCTCAGATTAAATTTAAATGAAGACAACCTTCTTTGAAGATAGCGGAATAGTTCCAGTGCAAAATTGGCTCCATTGTGAGGGTAATCAGGCCAGTTAGCGGCAATAGGAGAAAGATGACAGCAGTCTTACCCATGGGAAGTATATATAGTTGCTTTAGTCTCTGCAGGATATCTCTCTATGCACTTTAAAGAGTGCAGTCAATAGAATAAATACCTTGGTCACATTCTGAAAATGACACAGAAGGCAGTTATTAGTGGTTTGAGTTTCTAGTGTTCAGAGCATTTAAAGGTGAGATGTGCAGCCCTGCATACTGAGATTCAAAGGATGGCAAATAGACATAAAAAGTTTTCTCACTTATTTCAGTGAGAGAAATAGAATGTAAGATCAGGAAAAAAATAGTCCTGCTAAGATTGCAGACAGCTTTCCCTTGGTCTCTCCAGTAACTCTCTTTGAAAGATGGTTATCATCATTTTTTAATGTGAGAAGAGTCTTGCATTTAAACTGTGTACCTCAGCATTCAGAGTTTCAGATGGGTTTCTCAGTATTCCCTGTGTTATGTAAATAGGGTAATTGCTCTGCTTCCTCATCTAAAAATATCTGTATATTTCTGATTTGTCACCATTAAAAATTCAGTTAACAATAGAAAAGTATTTAATGTTCTATTTTTTGTCAGGTTCTCTTTTCTGCCTAAGCTCTGCACAGTGCAGAAATAGGTTTGGGTGAGTAGAAACAGTAGTAAAACTTTCATTCTTATAACTGAATTTTCTTGTCCCTACCTCAGTAGCACGTGGTCCAGCTGCAGAAAACTTAGTAAGCTGGGGTCTGTACACAGCAACATAATAATATTCAGAATATCTATGGTGGAATTAGGCTAAGTAAGTTATTGAATGCAGTAAAATTTAGCAGGTTTTGCTGCAGCAAACATGGATGCAGAGACAACTGCAATCTTCTACCTTGGATATTCCTCTGGATATGCACCCATAAGGCACACTTGTTCACCTGGTGTCAAAAAGCTTCATCTCATCTGGTTTCCACCATGTCCTTGTCCTTGGCAGCAGTACAGTAATTGCCTAGTCAGAACTCTACTCATGGTTACACCTGTGTTTGCGTATAAATGCCATGAAATTATGATGTTTAGCAGTAGTGAGAAAATGTTTACAAATATATTCTTAAAGTATAATTTTTAGGGAACTAATGTGAAAATGTGAAATGCAAATTTCAAATATGATTCAGTGAACCAGAAACAAATTAGCTGCTACTTAATGTCATTACCACATTCAGAAATGCCTTATTTATTAACATCTTCTGATAGAAAATAGTACTTGGCTGAAACAAAAGCTGACTTTGAATTACACTTCGAATTATGTACATATTACTTTGAAAATCTCTTGAAACAAAGTGGATGCTCCTTACATGGGGGTGCAATGCCAACAGTGTTACCATGTCACTTTTCCCTCTTCCTAAAGCAATTGGTCATATTTTCATTGACTTATAGGTGCTGCAACAACTGACTCCATCTAAACTGATACTGTTTCTTATCATCAGACAACATGTCTGGGGAATGCTTCTGTGCTGGTTATGCATATATTTTTGTTCTCCTTCTCTGCCTGGTGTATATTTGTCGGGAGAAATTCTGGTCTTTTGTGTCATTACAATCTAAATTTTTTGCTCTTTTTTATATCTCAGTGGAGTGAAGGACTTAAAAAAGATGTAAAAAAGTGACATAAAAACTTGAGTTTCTAAATTCTGTGGGTCTTGACAAAGGTAATTTTAAGTCTGAGTAAGGTTTGAGGCATATCTGCGTAAAACAATGGCAACACATAACCAAAGTATTGCAATAGCAAATGTTGTAAACCCAGACTTCAAAGTACACAGATTCCTGTGTTCGACTATTTCTTGGAGTTTCTATAAGAGTTCCCTTGAGGTATTGATCTCAGTAGGATAGTAGCAGCCATGGAAACTGTGAAGTTCAGAACTAGTTCTTTTTTTTTAAAATGTAGGTACCACAGCATTCTGCTTTATACTGCATGATCTATTTTCCTTCTTTGAAGTGTCAGAAAAAAACCATGGGAAAAAAATGAAGTGTAGGGATGGAGGCAAATGCAGGGCAGAAAAGCAAAGCAATTAAATGAGTTTTTAGATGAAAAAAACTATTTCATCATGGAGAGAGATTAACAGCAGTTTCAAGTCACTTGAATTTGGATAACTTTGCTGTTGCATATACCTTAAATCAAGTAGAACAGTTAGTAAAAACTTCAAGCATTTCTTTATGAGCATCAGATGTTGTAAACTTGCATCAATGAATAAATGCAAATATTTGAAACAGAAACTAGTGTCTGCTTTTCCTGAAGTCACATGCAGAACCCCAAACTGACTCTAATGTTCAACATGAGGGACCTGCTCTGTACAATAGGCATAGTCTAGCACATCCATGTTAAAACACAGCTGTTTCAAATAGATTAGCATGTTCAAAAGCTGGAATTATAGAATAACTACGGAGCTTCTTTAGGTTATCTCATCCGATCCCTACTTGAATCTGGGATAGCCTAAGGCATTGGCTCATGACCTTGTTCAGTCAAGTTTTGAATACCTTCAAGGAGGAACATTAATCAGCTGGGTAAGGTGTTCTTGTGGCTGATCACCTCAATTGTGATTTTTTTTCCTAATATCTGTGTCTATCACCCATCACCATCTTGCTGTGCACCACAAAGGACTGTCTGACTCCATCGTCCTGCTGCCTTGTTGGGCAGCATCTCCAGCTAGGTCACCATTTGCCTTCTGAAAACTGAATAAACCTGGCTCTCAGCTTCACTCTGCATGCCATGGACTTCAGCCCACTGTCCATCTGTCTTGCCTCTGCGGAGCTCATTTCACTGTCACTTCTGTGTATCCCTCCTAAAGTTTCTGTTATTCACAAGGGCAAGGGATGTTGCTTTATTTTTTTTTCTGGGTATGCTTCCAACTTCCTCTTACTGAAGGTAAGAAGCAGGAGAGAAATTAACAGAGTAGGATACATAAAGCGTCTCTTCCTGCCTGTTTCTGCAGCATAGTGCACAAATTTTGCAGTAACAGAAATTGTACATCCACAACACAGGTATTTTTTATATTTTCAAATCATACTGTTTTAAAACTGACTTGCAATAATTTGTCTGAATGAATGAGGACAAATGAGGTTGCTAGGAAGCCAAATGTTGTTTATCCAGGGAGTTCAGAGGGAGGAACGAATTTAGATCCAGCTCTGTAAAAGTATGAAATACTTATCCAAGAAAATTACATAATTGTAATTCTGCCCTAGATCATTTGCAAAGAAAGATCAAATACACTGGTTAAACCAATTAATTTAACCAGAGTTCAAAAACACTAAAATGTCATTGCCAGAGGTATAAGATTTTGTGTGTTGTCAGAACACAATAAATGTAAGGTTCTACTCCAAGTAAGACTTCCTTGTAATAGAAAACATTATCCCAAATCTTCATACACAGATTTTGTGCATTTTTTCAGTGACTTCTAGCTAGAGGTACATGCCTCCATATTGTGAATATTGAACTATGCCTCCTATGATACTTTCAAAGCCAAGAGTTACATGGCAAAGGCCATCAGGAATCTCTTCATACTGTTTTGCAAAATAAGCTAGTTGTCTTAACCCACCAAAACATCAGAAGTAAACTTCAGGTTCCTCTTCACTCCCTTACTACATGCAAAATGCTTCAAAAAGCAGAAACTGCAAATGAATAGGCAAATCTTCTCTTTCACAAAGTGGTATATTTTATCAGGGAATACAGAAACAGTGCTTATAAACCCACATTCTGCAAATTAGGCTTATAGATGGCTATTGTATGACACCTCACATCACCGATATAGACTAGCAACCTCTATTTTAAGATATATATTTTGTGGGATGCATGAAACATTTGAAGTGATTGAAATTTATATTGAACTGATTAGAAGTTTCCCCCTTTCTCCCTACATAATTTGCAAAAGGATCAATGTGTATATTAACAAAATCCTCCTGGAAATTCAGAAAGGTAAAAAGCAAAGCCTGCATGCAGACAGATGAGCAATCAAACACAAAATACAAATTAAACACAGGACCCTTCTTGATTTATAAGCTGCCTTATTATTGCATTTGTAAATACATTATTTTCTTTTCTCCCCTCTGGCAGTCTGTTATCTTTTCAAATTATTAACATAAGAGAAGATATGAAAATTATAATTGAAGGTTAATTAAAACAAAGTTGTAAAATTCAGAACTGCTGAAGCAAGATATTTCAAAGTCTACTATGGGACAAAATAGTTAAAATTAATATTTTTAGAAGAGCTTGATGATACAGCTAAGTAGATATTGGTTAATATTTCAGGGGTTCTGGATAGAAAAAGACATTTACATACTGCGATGCACATGCCGTCACAGGATCTACCCTGAGACTCACAAGCACATGCCAAGGGCCAGGTGCCTAAAGAGGCCAACAGCTTGTGTCACACTGTAGGACCTTGCTGAAATTCTGCCTTACTTGAATTTCATTACTGAGGAAATGCATTTGGACAGGACTGTCTGGATCATCCCTGGCTCCTTTAATGCAAACCAAAGTGATATTATTCTTAGCATGTTAGAGATTCATTGGAACCCAGAAAAGCAGTTGTTTTAAGGTCTGTGTACTCCTTGGTACTGTGTGTTCTAGGCACATCTACTGTGTTATGGAAGAGCACCAGTACAGACAGGGTAGGCAGAAATGGTAGTTTTCCCATCTTTTTGGAAAGTCTGAACAATTATGCAGTTGGGAACACAAGATTCAAGGGGCAGTATAAGAAGACATGCATTAGGGTGTTGCATCATGGCTTGGGGTTTAGGTTAGAGGTTCTGATCTGTTAGCTACCTGTGTTCTGTGTACCCCCGTGCACCCCCTGTGTCTGTTCCGCCCTGCGGCTGTTCACTCTGGGTTCCTGGCTGTTAGAGCCACTCCTGTGACCACGCCCCGTCCTGCCTGGAGGGTTCAGTGCCCCTCACTCCAAATTCCCACCCCCGTCCATCCCAGCGCCCGGGGTCTGCCCCGGCCGTGTCCCCGTTGGGTGTCGAGGTCCACATCATCGCCATGGTGCCTGCCCCCATTGGGCGGGAGGTTCCCTGCTCTCCTCGCTCTCTCCCCGATATAATCCCACGCCTTGGAGTGCCCGAGGCCATGTTTCCTCACGCACAAGCTGGGAGAGGGTCGCAGCACCTCGGCACAGCTCCCCGCGGCAATAAAGGACTTTCAGCCTTGCAAGCATGGGAAAGGCGGACGATCCTTCACTCTTTACTGGTGTCTCTCACTCGCAGTGGCGAGAATCTGCTGGCAACCCCGCCCAGACTGCGGCACGGAGCTGAGCCCGGAAACGCGGCGATCCCGGGTCTCAGAGGGAGGCGGCACTGCTCTAGGTGCCGGAGCTGCCTGGGGACTGGGAAAACGCAGAGAGCCGCAGCGTTAGGGAGCATGCTTTTGCATTAATGTTAGGGTGCATCATGGGGAAAAGGCTGTAGCCTCTCCAAATTCCTTGCTCATTAGGATATTTTATGCATTTTAAACCAAGAAGTTACTGAACAAAGTTCCCATGTACTTGTGAGAACAGAGTTTGGTAACCACATGATTCTTTTGGGAGTGGTGGGAGTACCCTAGCCTCACTTGTCTGGTGACAAGTCTCTGATATCTGGAAAGCTCAGGTGTCCTGTTCTATAGAGGAAGGCTCTGGGCTAGAATATCATGTTGGCAGCACTTTTTTTCTCTTACATCCATATATTTAATGGAGACAGCTGAAACTTAACATTTCTCTAGGGCTGGGATAGCTAGCTTTTGAATACCCAAAAAGCCTGTATGTGAAAGAGAGGGCACATCTGTCAGCAGATAGGAAACCAAAGGTGTGGACCATAAACATTAGCAAAGCTTGATGTATTCAGAATTTTCCTAAGGTATGATGTTAGTAGTTTGCATTTTTTTCATGTAGTTGCTCCCATACCAGTGAATTTTCACTCAGTACTTAATATGTTGAGGATTTTTTAGTTACAAACAGTGCAGCTGCTTTCTATCATCCTTAGGAATATGAAGAACAATGTAAGGAATAGTATTCTCCAATTGCAAAAGAGTGGTGTAGAAATACATGCTGCAAACTGTGGTGGAAAAATACCATCTTTCAAGTGGTATATCAAGTTTGAATTAGATAAGTGTATTTAATTCATGTTTTCTCACTCCTTGTTTCTTTGTCTCAGTAAGGGTAAAAGGGATGATAAAAATATTAGCAAATCAACAGTGTTACCAGAACTCTCTTCTTCTAAGCAATGAATATTTAAGCATCATCTGGGATTGTTCCAGCTATGACAAACAACCAAATGCCATTTCTTTCCATTTATTGCAAGAACACTTCAGCTAAGAAGCAGGGAAAGATAACCAAGAGCATTTGGCTGTTCAGAGTTTCTAACACCAGACTGAAAATTCAGTGAACTCCCCAGATGTCATGGTTATGCATTTACTTCCCCTTAGCTCCCTTCTGACAATTCTGGTTGGTTTCAGCAAGACCTGGAACCTGACACCAGTGCTATATTCTGAACCACGTAGCAAAAGAATTGCAAATTAGATTAAGACAAGTGAGAAGAGCATAGTGAACATCAGAATCATTCATATTATTTACTATTTATCTTTCCAGTGACAGTGGTTTCCAGTTATTTTTATCAAATGCCATGTTTGTACTTATTTTTCAAAGCCAGCCATCCCTTCATGTCTGTATTTTTGCTAAGCCCTTCACCAGTATTTTGTAAGGCAAGGAATATGTTTGTTTCTGGGCTTTATTTATTAATTTATTTTTAAGAGCATTTTAATGGGCAGATCATCTTGATGATGATGAAGAAACTTATTCAATCCCTGTGGAGTATTAAAAGGATGTTTCTTCCATCTACAAAAGTCTGCCAAAATACACAGTTGTTTTGATTATACAGGTTGCTGATGGCCAATGTACCACTCCTGACCACTCTACTCTTCCTTCTTAGGATTCTTCTGTCCCTCACCTTATAAATATTCCATATATACTATTGATTTTTACTTGTCCCATCCTGTTTTAGACTATGAGTTTTTTAACAATGAGCAACAAGACACTTCTATTTTTTCACAGTCTGGATTTAAATTGTTTGATTATTTAAACATTTTATTATCACTTATGAAGGTTGAAAAGAAATTTTCTTTGTCATTCATCTCCTCTTTTATCTCATTCTGATCAATGTTTCAATTCCTGCCTCTCATTGTCTATGAACGGCTATAATTCCTTCCCTTTCTTCTCATGAAAGAGAGTACAAAACTAGGCTGCTAATGCTAGAGGAGGTGGAGAAAATTCTGTATAAATTTAAATGTAAAAAAGCTGGCGTTAAAAATTTACTGCGCTGCAATGTCCCTTCAGTCATGCATCATGACATTTCAGTTTGCAGTAGCTCAGAATGTTTGGATGAGATAAAGTGATTTGAAATGGTGAAAATGAGTAGTTCTGTCTTGCCTGCAGTGAAAATATGATGAAAATCATCTTACATTCTTCCTCAGCAACAGGGCTAATTAACTTTTATATTCTCTGAATACAATAGTTTATCCAAAATAAAAATCAAAAGAAACAAAGAGAAACACTTTTTTTTTTTGTTTTGGTTTTTTTTTGTTTTGTTTTGTTTTTATTTTTTTTTTTTTTATTTTTTTTTAAAGAGGAACATTTAGAAATGTTGAAGAAAATTTATGAAAATCATGAAGGCAGTGTCAATGCTCTAAGGGTTATTCTGCATTTAATTTAAACCATTTTACTCTTCAATCTCTTAAATGAAGATGTTTATATAGGGATTTAACATACACTAAAGATGAGGACAGACTTTGCATCCTTGATATGTTTGTCTACCTGTTTTGAATATTTAACATTCAGTCTGTAAAATAGAAGTGAGTGATTATAAATAGTAGGATACCTAATGTAAAGCTTTATTTTTAGAATTTGGAATAACACTTACTGGGAAATTATCTAACATAGAGTTTAGGAAAAAATTCTTGTGAGCTTTAGATTTCAGTGGGATTATAGAGGAATATAAATCAATTTGTCCTTAAACCCACACTTACAATATGTAGGACACCGGTCATGGCATTTATCAGGTATTTGTTAATAGATATTTTTCAGTAGTTAAGAATGTTCATATGGGACCATACCCATATGGCAATTTAACCCAAATCCTGCTATTGAGAATAACCACAAGAGGATGCCCAGGAAAACTTGTACGAAGAGTGAAAGCAGAAACAACATCAATATTTCCTCTGATGATATCTCAGATTCTAAACTTTTAAAAAAATTAGCCAAATGTAATTCCTGTGCAATTACTGACCCTTGGTGGTTTTTCCTCATGAATCTCTCCAGCCTTTCACTTAAAACATTTAACTTGTGTAAGTGTTTAAAAGGATGCTGTCCTTCATTTAGATTTTAAAACTAAATGAGCACGAAACATTTGAAGAAGTGAAGGTTTTCATAAACATAAGAAGAGCGGAAATATAAAAGGCAGTATACAGACCTTTTCTTTCATTTCAGAAAGATTTCAGACAGAAAAATTTGGAGTATGTGGTTCTTTGGATTTATTGGAATTCGTGAAAATCAGAAACTAAGGAATGATTTTGTTGTTTATATCATACTGTAGAATTTGAGAGACTTGGTAATATTTCCATTGTATCAGGGCATTTCCAGGGTATTTTGGCATTTTTAGTAAAACAAAATCCAAGCCAGATATTTTTAAAGATATTTTTTAAATTATAATTTTTACTTTCAACCAGTTTGAATCAGAAAGTTTCTAACATATGGCAGAGAGAGAACATGAAACCATATGCACCCAGCACTGGGACTGTGTTCCTGAGAAAAAAACAGTTTGCTATTTTTATGTCGGCCAGCAGGTGTCAATACCCCAAAGTGAAGATGCCCAGCAGCCAGATCCACTCAGAAAGAGGCTGGAACAGGGATGTAAGTATTTTGGATGTCTCACTTTGAAAGTTGACTTTGTGAAGTGCTTTGTCACCACGGTAAAGGAAGTCATCTTCTGAGGGGAAAGAGGAGAGGGAAATTAAGCAAACCCTCCATTCCCACAGGAGGTACCTCTTAGTTTCTTTTCCTACTGATCCTAGCATTTTCATTCTCCATTCCCAGAACTGCAAAGCTTTGTGGTCTCTGACTGCAGTCTTCAAGCCCCTCTGTGCTGCCTTATCCATCCTAGCCAAATCCAGAGCCAAACAGTGGAAAAGCAGCTAAAAGTGAGATACTTGGTGATTTTGATCAGTGCAATGCACTTTAACCAAAGCTGTTGATGTGCTATTGCATCCTATATATTTTTCTCCTGAAAGTGTTATTCTAATCCACACTGTTGGATGTTTTCTGTGATACCTGTTAGTTGCTGAAATAAAAAAAAAAAAAAAAACCAATCTGAAGTGAAATTTGTTTTCAACAAAAAATTTTAGAATTTAAGTATTCGCTTTTTTTTTTACCCATTTTAGACTTGTGAAATAGAATCTTGTAATATTTTGTGTAGTTACATTATGTCCTTCTAGACTCAGCTTTGCAATCTCTTCAGTTAGTAGTAAAAACATCTTTCTTTCCATATTATTATAGATTAGGCATAATAAACACAGATTGGGTAGCTCTCAGGAAAGATACATGGTTCCTTGACATATTTCAGACTTTTTATTCCTGATTTCCACAGTTGTAGGGCCTGCAAGATTTATCCTTATGTTTTAAACACTGCATAACTCTATTAATGAAATAGTCATATCCATTAAATTGTTTCACTATTTTTTAAATATTTATGCAGCCTATTGAGGTAGATCATTTTGCTTTGGAATTTTTCTGGTCTCTGATACCAAGCAAAGACTTGTGAAAAGTTGACGCAATTTAGGCAAATGTAAAATTTATCATATTACTCTCATAGCACCAGTGTCTATCTACCACTCATGAAGAAGTCCTGTCTCAAATTAAATGTTTTGGGCTATTGAAATTCTGGCTTTAACTTTCTACCAGCTGCTGTTTTACTGTGATCTGGTAAGAGCTAGGAATTTACATACTCCATTTTTAATTTAATCAAAGGCTGTCTGTCAGCATCACATGCTAGATAATATTTCCATCGGAAGAAACTTAAAAACAACAACCTGAAAGATTAAAAACCTCTTCCTCTTGAAGATAATAATCTCAGTGAATTTTAGCAGATTGCTTTAGCAGATGGAGATGTGATATTCACTATAGTAAATTACATTAACATGCTCTCAGACAGAGATGTCACATTTGCCACAGTAATTTACATTAACATAATTTGAGACAGATTTGATTCCTCAAAAAGAATCAGATACAACATTTTATCAATTCATTTTCTATTGCCACTTCTTCAGATAATTGTCAGCATGGTGCGGGACATGTTTTTTGTCAAGGATGCCATGATGAACAGACAGACATCTATAAACTATACAATATGCATGATCCTGCATGGCACCAAACCAACACCATGTACTAATACATAAGGCAAATTGATTCAATTTATTGCTACAGAGTTACTTTTGACTCAAGGACTCAAATTACTTTGACTTTTGGACAAGACACCTGCTCTTTTGAATTTCTATATAGCTTTCTACCAGTTCATTCAGGAGATCTTATCTTAAAAGGTTGAAGAAGAACACTGAAAAGAAATTTAACCATCTCTACTATGTGTTGGCATCTTTAGGCAGAAAGCTGTGTGGGTGCAACTTGTCTGTCATCCAGTATTGTGCAGGGGATCTGGGAAATGTTTATAATGACAACTGTCTACTGTGTGAAAGAAAGTATTCCTGCATCTCTGTGGACCACCTGAAATAATTAATTGTCCCAGGTTCTTTCATCTAGTCCTAAAGCTGCACTGGGAGAAAACAAAGCAGCTCTCTGGAGTTCTACTGAGTTGTTTTCAAGATCTGCTCCTCAAATTACTGGATTTCTGAGTAACACCAGCAAGAGACTCCACAATTCCTGCTGTGGAGCTTCAAAAGCATTCTTATGGTCAGAGGCTTAGAGGCCAGATTTAGAGAAAATATTTGAGGGATATTTTAGGAGAGTAACTTGAAGTTGTGGTGAGACGATTTAAAATTATTCTCTCTGTTACTTGTCTCTTAATATATCTTAGAAATGACCAGAAAAGTTTGGGAGACTTGTTTCTTAAGAATATGAATCCTTAAAGACTTAAATACAAGCCTGTTTAGAGCAACTAAAAATGCTTACATTTCCTCAATGAGGCAATTCTGTATCAATTAAAAACTTACATACAGCATCTCTACATATATTATAGAAAATTGGATGCTGTACAGTGAGAGATTCTGAATGATATAATAGGCTGATTTGAAGCAAGCAATGCTTTAATGGAGGATTTTCTGAAAGTCCTGATACCTCTCCAAAACACTGCCAAAAGGCTGTGTGGGGTGTCACAGAGTGAGATTTGTCTGTTCTGGCTTTTTCTTTTTTTTTTTTTTTTAGTTCATATTGAACTTTTAAATTTGGGAATTATAATGCTACACAGCTGTAAATCAAAATAGGTTCGGATTAAGATTGCTTTTTAATTATTCAGTATGTAGTGTTGAGTTGTGACCAGTGTAATCATGATTCAGGTTTGAAGTGTCTGTGAAGGACCCTGCAGTTTGTGGTTTCCCCACCTCAGTTATAAGTATAGAATAAGTTGGCATTGCAAGACAAGCCTTCTTCCAAATTATACGCATTCACCTTGAAGAAGTGACCGCTGATTCTGCCTGGTTCATAGAGCTCCTTTTGATAGTAGGCAAGCCACTAAAGCCAGTCTTATTTTGATCCTCAAATGTCTCATGCTTTGTCTCCTCAGGCCTGACTAAAGGCTTTGAACTGTAGTTTGCAGATGCTTGTCATCCTCTGAGACCTGTGCATTGTGTGGGGAAGTGCTCAGCAAAACCCCTAGGAGAGGAGTCAAGTATTTAGGACATCACCAAGTGTATGGAATTGGTGAGATTTGGCTGGGACCTCTCATTGCCTTCTCTATTTGTAAAACGGGGATTATCCTCAGTCACTGTTAGACAGCGAAAGTTTAAGGAAAAAAGTATCAGTTCTCAGACACCTGTCAGAAGGAAGAGCACCAGGGGATGAGTAGAAGAATTTAATCATGCCCTTCAGAGAACAGTTTTAAGGTTAGTGTGATGATCCAGTTATTGAGAGATGCTTCTACCTGAATTTAGGTACAGACAAGACCATATGACAAAATCATGTAGTGGGTTTAACTGCGTCAGCAACCTGCCACGACCTAAAGCAGTCGAGATGCACCGGCCAGCCCTGCCGGTGTGAGGCCGGTGGCCGCCACGTGTGCGGCCACTCCAGGGGAACGGCGCCTGCCACCCTGGTAGTGCTGAGTGCTGTGGCGTGGCTTACACAGCTTTGGTAGCTTCACATGCTGAGAGGGAGATGAAGGGACGAGAGAAGGACACTTTGCTTGCGAGCCCAAAGAACTTTTATTCCACCATGCATGGAAGGAACAAAACCTCTTAGAGCAAGATGCAATGCAAAATGCCGGAGAACAAAGGGTTACAGCAGATTAAATAGGGGGTGGGCGGACAGGGGTGGAAACCTGCCTCGCCCAATGGGGACAAACGAGATAGGGTTTAACAACCAATGGTGAAATAACAGAGGTGGGCACAGCGTTCTGGGACAAATAGAAAGGCTAAGGTGGGGTGATTGATACAGAACTTTCATGAAGAAGCTGGGAGTGGTTATATGATTAACACCTGACAAGGAGTGAACAAACCTTGACTGATGGAACCAAATAAGGAGAAAACCGGGAGAAGTGAGAAGATTGACAGATAACTGTGGATCCCAGCAGCGGGAAATCTTGGGGTAAACAACTTGGAGCAAACCACTGTGAGGGAAAAGTAGGGGTGTATAAGGAATGTACCTAACTAACATTAATTAAACTCCTGACTAAACTAACCCAAACCACAACATTGATCCTGGCTGGCTGCCTGGCATCCTACAAAGCCATCCTACAAATCTGCTCTCTCACTGCCCTCCACAACTGAAAAGGGGGGAGAAAATATAACAAAGAGTTCAAGAGTTTAGATAAGGACTGGGAGAGATCACTCACCAGCACAGGTATTACCAGCGCAGGTAAGACAGGCTAGAATTAGAGATATTAATTGAGTTTTTTGCTAACAAAATCAGAGCAGGATAATGACAAGTAAAATAAGACTTTAAAAACCTCACCTCTCCCTCACATCTCCTTCCTTCTCAACTCTACCTGCTACCCAGCAGCAGAGCAGCAGCACAGGGAATGGGTGTTATAGTCAGTTCATCACATGTTTTTCTGCTCCTACTCAGGGAGAAGTCTTTGCCCTGCTCCAGTGGGGGGGCCCTTCCACAGGAATGGTGCTCCAGGAACTTCTCCAATGTGAGTTCATCCCACAGGCAACAGCTCCCCACAAGTTGCTGCCTGGGGCTTGGCTGCTGGCTGGGCTTAAATCACAAAAGGTTTGGTCAATAGTACCACCTTTATCTTCTCTTATGCTCCTGTCATTTATAGTCCAGGTTACAGCAATCCATGGAGGCATATTTGGGAACAGGAGTGAGTGTGTCTGGGGAAGGGGGCTTTGGTGGTCACAGATGCCATTAGTCCCATAACCTGGGGTGATACCAGTGATATGAGTACGAGCAGCTGCTGTTCCACTCAGTTTGCCATAGAGGGAACCCTTGTCTGCAACTAATGCCACCTTGATGCTCCATTCTGCAAAGTTCTTCTGTGGTTTTAACAGTGCATGAGACAGGCAACTGTGATTTTTAAGTCCTTACAGTTATCAAATTAAAAATAACTAGAAAAACATTGCACTTATGGCAAAACAAGGCATGGTATATATGCTCTTTCTATTAATTAGTAGTCTCCTTTTAGGAATGAATGCGACAGATGGCCTGAGGACCAAGGGATCTTATCGCCATACACAGGGAAGCCGATCAAAATTTTATGGGCAATCTTAATTCTATGATTTCTTTATTTTGGAGTGTTTTGATGTACTTTTTAATTATCAATTTTCCTTCTGAAGGTAGGTGGTTTGCTATTTACAAGCGATTTAATGGATTATCTGAAAGAAATGGAATAGTAGTGAATGTTTGCCAGCCTAATTTCACATCAGTTTAGCATGATCAGGATATATTCCTTGTTCAGTGGTGCAGTTCTGACGGTCTGCATCATCCATGGAGATTTAGGTCACTTAAATTTGACATTTGATCTAATCATCCTTTAGGAATATAGGTCAGCTGCAGCACTGATCTTGTATTGTAAAGGAAAAACTCTCTGGTTTTGGATATAAGCCACTTGAATGCATTTACCTTTTTTTTTAATGTATGAAAATAGATTTTACTCTTCTTACATACAAAACCAAAGTCCTTCTAGGCATTTTATCTGGGTAGTCTACTTCTACTAACTGGTGTTCTGCACTCAGGAGTTGGCTGGTTGCTCACAAAGGTCATGTGTTGCTCATTGCTGCGTTTCTTCAGTCCCAGTTTTCCCAATCCTTCGCAGAGCTTGCAAAAGTTTAGAGCAGTCTGGCTTATACTTCTGTTTGAAAGGCTCCTACACACAACAGTGTAATTGCTGAAGCCAGGTAAGGTGCTGCCTACACTGGAAATTTATACTAATTTAAAGTTGGAGCAGTAAGTAAGCTAATCCACTCCCTCATCTCAATTCCTCTTCCCCTACTATAAGCGTATAATAACATGTGAGATACATGAAATTTATACTTACAACAGAAAGATTACATCAGTAAATCTCAAGTAGAGAGGGGAGAGTCATAATTTATCTTAGAAGAATTGATTTGTGTACTACCATCTCACCAGAAATGGCTGAAAAGTGTATACCATCTGATGGAAACTTCAAAAACCTCCTTTTTCTTTGCCCCCTTTCCCTTTTGTCTGAAAGTGCAATATTTTTTTCCTCAAAAAATATTTTTTACTTTTAAACAAGCTAGAGATCTTAATACCTCTGGGTCACAAAAAGTCCTGTTTTCCAGAACTAACAATATTTTCCAAAGATCTTGCACAGATTGCAGAAGTCACTACAATGGCATTCTGCCAAATAATTATACAAAAAATTTAAATGTGTCATTTGCAAAACTTTAAAGAAAAAAGCACAAAGGATGCTCAAGAGTGAGTTAAATAAGTGTTATGTGAAGAGAAGCATGTTGGTGTTTATCTAAAAAAATTCCATTATATTAAACATGTAAACAAGTATAAGGTAGTACAATGAATCTTAGGAGAAATGTTGCTATATTAGAGCCAATAAAAGGCAAATACAGAGAGAAATGGTACTTTCCTATCTTTTTTGGTTTCAGAAAGAATGAGGAGCAAAGAGCTGTAAGTTTGTGTTAGTCATATGACTAGATGCTTGAAAAAGTTTTACAGAAATTGGTAGGGTTCCATGGAAGAAGTAGAACCCATCTTCATGTATCACCTTGGATGACTAGGTATGAGCAATGAATATATACACTAAAAAGTAAAGCTTTAGTGGTCTAAAATGCCTTTAGTAAAACTGACATGATTAACTTCCTTTTTTTCTCTTGAAGTTGATTCAAGGCCAGTTTGTACATTGAGGGGAAATGCTGCCTATGATCCTTTGATATTGCTCACATGCAGAGGTAACTGAAAACTTAAAATTGAACATGGACGGACCCAATGCAGAGCTGCTATAAAAATGCTGCTTTCTCAGAATTGTTACTTAAGGACCAGTGATGGCTGGGAACTGCTGTTCTGCACATTTCGTTTGATCGAAACCCAAACTTTTAAAGATAACTTAAAGTCTGGCCAGTGAAAAATCTTGGATGCTTTTGAAAATGTTACTCTGCATTCCTGAATGTAGGAAGTGTGATTAATACTGTAGTTAGAATTGCAAAACATGTTTTTCAGTTTGGATCTATTAAAGAGATTAATTTTTATTACACTGAGAAAGTTACCTCAATCTTCTATTTTTGATGCATTGTGGAAACAGAAGGGTTGAGCTGAGTTTATTTTTATCAGTATTTTGAACTTTTAGGTGAAATTTGACAGAATGGCACAACTTACTTTTCGTTTGATTTCTAGCAATTACCAGTCTACGCCTTCTCTTGAATTAACAGCCTGGAGACATGAAAATTTCATATTCTGACTCAGTTGCACTCAGATTTTGGGATACTTTTTTCCTCCCATTCCTTGAAAACTTTAGGGTTATGAGTGGCAAACTGTATTTTTTATTCCTTTTATAAAAATTAAATTCTAGATACCTGCTATGAGATCATCTTTCCTGACACAAATCACAGTCCCCAATGCTGTCATCACTGATGATGTTCCTTACATTATACACGAGTTTATATTCAGTCTATGAGGTAAACTAATTAAATAAGAGAGACCTTTCCAGAGTTTTCCATGTTAATTTTCAACTCAGTGCTCCCAGCTCTAGCTGGTGGATTTTCTGCAGTGTGGGAACAATACAGTTGTTCAGCATATACTTTAGTGTCATATGTCCTGGATACCCTGGTTGGGAGACATGAGGAGAGCAGATCGAATGAGGAGTCCAAGTTAAATTACATCAGTGGGGTGGATGCAAGTAAATAATGATTGTGCTAAGCAAAGGTATTTATTTTTCTGGTATTGCCATGGTTATTAGCAAAACTCATGCTGGTTTAAGATTGGGAGCCAGCTGGGCCTACAGTTAAGAATAATTGTTGTTGCTGTTCTGTGCAATGCTTTATGAGTTCCTGCTGGGTTTATAATTAATTCAAAGTGCACTGGGACTATTACATGGCTATGCATGTTGCTTGATCCTTCTCAACATCTATGACATTTCTTGGATTTGGATGCTGGGATCTTGATTGTCTTAGAAATTTTGTAAAAAGAATGTAAAAAGGTGTTATCTGATTACAGTGGGGTTAGACTTCTTCTTCCTTGTTTTCCTTTGCTCTGGTGGAATAAATATAGTAATTTATGTGGGGAAAGTACAGGGGCATAGCACATTCTTGTCCAGAACAGGAAAGAGGGAGATCTTACTTAAGCTCTGTGGTCTCCTTTGACTCCACTTTCCAGTGCCATGATCCTGGTTTATGGCTTATTCTCTGTCTTAAAATAAGAGAATGACAGTACCATTGCTATTAGATTTGAGGGCAGAATCACAATATTGAAGAGAGTAGGGTCTTGTTTTCCCCACTGTCCAACACTGACAGTGATAACAATGTGGGATTGCTAAAAAACTTAGTACAGAATTCTGTGATCTCCAGATACTTGAATTTTAGGCCCAGGATTAACATGGATTTTTGCCACTTGAATACTGGTGAAACTTGGGAGAAACATCTGAACTAAAGTCCTCAGACCTGTAAAAAGTCTTGGGGACAGCAGAACAGAGAAGTCTGCAGACTGACTGGAGAATGTGGAGAATCAGCTGAAGAAAGAAATAAATCTGGTTTAATACTGCATTTGGTGTTTGTTTTCATAAGCCTCCAATTCACTGATGTACCTTTTGATAACTGGCTTCAAATGTCTAACATTTGAGGCACCGTTACTGTTAGCTTTAGAAGGGCACCTGAGAAGAAGGTAAATGGATAAGGATAAGCTGAATTCTACCATTCTCTTCGTCTGAGTGAAAGCATCTTGACCATGAGTCATGTCTTAGAGCTTAGACATTTAAAACCTGAATATCTAAGTCTTAGATTACTGTATCGGCTCCTTCTGATGGAAATCAAAATAAAGAAAAAAGTGTATTTACAGGCCATTTCAACTCCTAAAGCAGGTCAGATGACTTTGACTGCATACCAGCCTAAGTGTATGAATTAAATTGACATGAATCTCATCATCACTTTCATTTTATATATAAAACTTTATCTTCCTCAAAAATAAATCAGCATGGAAAGTCATTAAGACTTCTGTTTTGTCTTCACAAATGAAGAAGATTTGAATTTTCCTGTACTTATAGACTTGGTTCAGTTTAAAATACAGTTTTATACTTTGAGGGGTTGCTCTTTGTGTAAGGATAATTCTCAGCTCTCAGGCAACTGTTCTAACTGGGCAGATATACAAATAATTTTCATACAATTTCTTAGTTCAGCAGAAAATGAGATGAGAAATCTGAGGATGGATGAGAAATCTGAGGTAGGACAAGTTTCATGATTAAAGGTTCACTTAGATTTTGTGAGAGAATTCTGGTGATTTTAAAAGAACAAGATGTCCTTCTCCAGCACCCCAGTACTTCCCTATGAGGAATTTGCACTCTGGTGGGGATTTCCAGAGCTTGCAGTCAAACAGGAATGGCTGTGAATACTGGAGAGCTCACCTTATCTTTGCTGCTGATTCAGCCTGTGTTCTCTATCATTGAAAGGATTGCCTTTCTCCATGACAGAGGAAAAATACTTCTGTTCTAAAACAGAATAGAAGAGGAAGATTCTTGGCTCTGGTATCCACTTAATAAGATACCAACATGAAAGAGCAGAAAGACTTATACCAGTCATTAATGAACCTAAAATAAAACCTGGAGTTTTGTGTGATTGCTTCAAAAAATATTTTTTGTTTATAATATATATGTGTTAATAATAATAATAATAATGAAGATCTTTGCTTTTTTGCATTATCTTACTTCATGTTAGTGTAGACTGGCCACAAAAAAACTTGGATTTGCAATGACAGGGAGGTTCTGGACCTGTCTTTGATCACAGCACTGGACAAAAGAGACGAGCTGCTTTGCAGATGGCACTACACACGAGTGAGAGAGTGATAGGTACCTGCGTTAACAGTGAACTGGACTTTGTGATGCAAAATGTTCAACCAGGAGACCAGATTTATCATTCAGGAAGGCTGTAAAAAAGGGAATACCCTTTCTACAAGTGATATGCTTCTTATGCATTAGACCACAAAATAAAATGCTACCATTCAGATCTTATTTAAAATTCCCCATGTAGACATTCTGTACATGAACAGATCTGCTGTGTATAGCATAGCAGAGAATCTAACTCTCTAGTCCTAATTGCTGGTGTAATCCTATTGGTTTTGATTACAGTATTCTGCTGCCTCTGCCAGGTGAACACTAAAGGTGAATTGCCCTGGTTACTGTCTTGCTTAAGTCTCTGTACAACCCAGCAGCACTTGCTTCTTCAGCCACAGCCAGTGATAAAACTTGCTCCTTTGTAGATGTAATTCAATTCTGGTGTAAATAAGGGGCTATAAAAGCAACTGGGCTGAAGCTGTTACTTGTAAACAGAAGTTGTCGTTTGGATGTGATTGCATATCTAAGACCTTGTCACAGAGTATGTCACCAGGAAACTCTCAATTTCTGACAGATTTTAAATTAGATTGCTTTTTGTGTAGCTATCTTACCTGACTTCTGATATTTTTCTTAGAGTAAAGGCTGTTCTTGCAGAGTGCATCATTTATATAAAACATGTTCTAATGTCTAAAGCTTGTAATGACACATGGAATAACAAAAAACACAAATCTTTCCTTCAAGTCAATATGCTTCCATCATTTAGTCTTTGGTTTGGAAAAAACCTTTTATCACAGCATTTGAAAAGCACTGTATGAAACCAGACTAATGTTCCAACATGTTTTGTGTGTTGTGCTGTTTTATGGTGAAAGACAGTTGTGAATGGTGCTTTTGAGATACTTATTTGTGGAAATGTATTTGTCACACACAAAAGAAGGAAAAAAACCTCCAAAACACAACCGTGCCCTCATTGTTATTTCATTCCTTCTGATGAAAACCAATAATTGAACAGGAATTCTTTGAGACCATAAAAATGTCCAAGAATAGAAATCTGGTAAAATCAAGGTAATCGCACAAGCCTCACATTATATTTTTTTTTTTTTTTTTGGCTGGTGACAACTGAAATTTAATGGCAGGATCTCATATAAAGCAATGGGGTTTATTATTCAGTAAAAACAGACAACCTATCCCAAATGCCCTTTGATGGGTGTTTGAATTCTCCTTCTGCTGCAATGATTTTCAAGGAAATTTGTCTATGCACAAGGTTAGAAATAACCAAATAGTGATCTTTGGTAGTCAGGGTATCTTTGTTTCATTTTTATTGTGCTTCTGAAGGAAATTACATCTGCTTCAAAACTATTTTTAAAATCCTGTCCTGGAAATATCAAAATGAACTTCCCACTGGATATAGGATCTGAATGTAGAGATTCTAGCAATGTTCTCTATCCTTAAATTTCAAAACTAATGCTGCTTCCCTGCTCGATGTGAGCCCCTTATAGAAATATCTTTTGTTGTCAAGACTCCTTGCATTTTACAAGCAAGATATTATAAATCTGAGAAAAACAAAAAGAAGGTGCATGTGTGTGGGTGTGTGTGTGTATGTGTGTGTTTAAAATTGTCACCTCCACAGCTCTTCACCAGATTAGTAATACTGAATAAAGTTACCCTTTAATGGAAGCCTGGCCCTGGTTTATGTGAGTATAACTCACATAGCCTCAGCTCCAGTGAAAATGTCTAAGATTTTCTGAGAGCATCATGGCTGGATAATAACATTTCATAGAATGCAGTGCAAGAAAGGATATATTATTTTTTATGTGATGCACCGTATCTTCTAGATAATTTAAATTATCTACCTTTTTTGCCCTACATGTTTAGATTATTTTTCCTGCATTATCACTCTATACTCTGACTTAAAAATCACAATAACACTAAAGCAATGGAGAGCAGTTTCATTATCAGTTTGGAGACACTGAGGCAAGGTCTGGCCACCCCTTAAAAAATAATAGAATCCAACATAAAGTTATTTAAGGTGGTGCTGAGTATGTGATAGAAGATTTATGATGAAAAAATATTCTTTTCAAATTCCACCAGCTTAATGAAGCAGCAAAATAATCACGATGAATAATTTATAAGTTGAATAACTAAAATTTTAAAATGTTAAATAAAATTTTGTGCCCCAAGTAATTGTTACTATGCTTAAACTACAGGATTACCATATGCACAAAAATATGATATTCATTAAAGATTTTCTTCATGAAAAATGCATTTTTCAACACATCTTTCATCTACATGACAGCTTTTGACTGTTCATTCTATTGCAAAGTAGTAAGACGGAAAGGTAACTCGGATTTTTTTCCAGTTTTTTACGTAGCTTCTCTATTTAGACTAAACTATTCGACTTTAAATGAAGCACCTTCAGAAATCTCTTGAAGGAGACTTTATGACTTAGTGCTTTTTCTGATAGAAAAATGTCTATGCATTGTTTTTATAATGTTGGAAAAGCTTCTAAGGGAGCATAAAACATTTAGAGTCTTTTGCCATGAAACACTTCAATTTTGCTCTTAAAATGATGTTTAGAGAGCTTCACTGCTCCGCTGAAAACTATTCCTGTATGTTATACCCTACCGCTATCTTTGAAGAATAAATCCAGGGAAAGGATCCTTGTTATAAATTAAGAGTTATAAATTCATCTTTCTTTCTAGTCAGTCAAGCATGTCTATAAAAATTCACTATCTAGTGGCATTCTGCTTTCCAAAATTTGTAAATGCCATCTTGATCTCTAATGTCACACACAGCAGAGTGGTAACCAATTTTAATAGATGAATTCTATTTTTGTAAAAAAAACATGTTTATCAAGTTTTCTATCTTCTCAAGATCAAATTTTGATTTTCATTTTTTATTCACTAGATCAGAGTATCATTATGAGAAGGGAACCCTTTCAAATTTGATCTAATTATTCCAAGAAAAACTTGGAACTTGTAATCTTAAGAAATTACCCCTTTAAAAAAAATTATGAGCAAAAATGCAATGTATTTAAGCAGTAATCATTTTGTGTCCATAGACAATTAAACCAAAGGTTGATATGGATTAAGCATCATAGAATCATAGAATATCTGGAGTTGGAAGGGACCCACAGGGATCATCAAAGTCCACCTCCTGGCCCTGCACAACACCATACCCAAGAATCTCACCATGTGCCTGAGAGTGTTGTCCAAACACTTCTTCAACTCTGTCAGGCTTGGTGCTGTGATCACTTCCCTGAGGAGCCTGTTCTACTGCCCAACAACCCTCTGAGTGAAGAGGCTTTTCTTAATTTCTAGCCTAAAACTCCTGACACATCTTCATTCCAGTTATGTTTGCCTGCTTTTAATGAAGAAAATCCAGTGTTTATAGATAGGAGAGTGTATAAGTAATTGGTCTGTTTCCTCATACCTGCATAGGAATTTGACATTTTGCATGATCAGGATGTTCAAAATGTGCATAATGATGTTTCGCAGTGAACTTCTCTGTTAATTCCTGCAGACAATCTAAAAGACCTACATTAAAAAATCTGTTGTTTCATACTTTTTCTTCTCATAAAGAGACAAGGTTGTACTTTGAAGTATCTGATTGAAATACACAGATTACAAGATATTACGTGATAAGTTTTTATTTTTTCAATTAAAGAGAAAAAAAGCAAATATGAACTGGAGTCTAAGATAGTTTTTTAGAGCTATAGAGTCTATCAGGCTCTTACTAGTTGTACCTAACCATGTAAATTTCAAATTTCTCTTCTAGGTTAGTCCCCCATCTTCAGCAAGGAGGTATAAAACAGTTTCTATCCCAATATTGCCTCTAAGATCTCATTTTTGTATCATGAAAGACTCAGGTGAGAAGTAGCTTTAAGCTCTAAGGCACGAAGCACGTTCAGCAATGAGAAACCACTGTGTAAAGGCTGACCCCAGGGATTACTGCCTTGCTGGTGTCGCACCTAGAAAGGAGTTGTTGGGTGAGAAACTTCCACTTACAGACCTGATGAACCTTACATTTCCTATCACACCCATATCAGAATCTAGAATTTTAGCTGTGCAACTAAGAGTTTTAGCTCTTCTAGACAACTATCAGCCTCTGTCAAATTTGATGGGGTATGTGTCACTAGGCCAGGGGGGAAAAAAATCGTACAACCATAGAATTGTATGGGTAGAAGGGACCTTGAAGATCACCTTGCTTGCACACTTTCAGAGTTCATTATTGTAAAAACAACAGCTTCTCTTGGAAGCTCCTTAAAAAAATCATTCTGGTACCTGTTTGTCACAGAAAGTCTGTCCAGTAGAAGAGGGATAAATTAATGCTATTTAGACCTTTTAATTAACGTGCTGATAATATTAAACTCCAATGTATATCTGGACAGCTCCCTTGGCTGTCAGTGTCTTCTCATGAAAGAATAATACCAAAGTCATGTCATATGTCCAAAGTGTCACAAAGGCCATATATATATATATATATATATATATATGAAAATATATATATATATATATATATATATATATATATATATATATGAAAATAGAAATAAATATATATATGTAAATTATAATTCTTATACAACTTTTATTCAGCACAGCAAGAGTAATTTTGTTCATTCTTGCTCTCTGGCCTGAAAGCACAATGAGCAGGCAAATCTGTAATAAGTTTTGTATTATAGGACAAGTCTTCATCTGACATACAAAGAATTGCATACAAGGTTTAATTTTTGTCTTGCCAAATAAACAAATACTTTTTAGGCTCTCTTGATTTTCTTATTTTAAAGATATTCTTCTCAGGAGGTTGGTTATTTACAAAGGCTTGTAAATAACCTGAAACACTTGAAAGAAATGAAATAATTAATGATAATAAATATAGTCATAACTTATGGGGTTTTTTTCAGTATTGAGGATTTTTCTTCTGTTGTAATTTTGCTTCTGATGACTTTTCTATTTATCTGTTGGTAAGATCCCATTTTTTGGATTCATGAAATATATGTTCTTTAAACCATGTCCTGGTTTCTCTGTCTCTCAAAGTTAGTTCTCTGGGGTCGACAGCTGTTCAGCTTGTTTCTGCTTATAATGAGAATGTCATCTCTCTTTTTTGTTATCCAAGGGACACTTTTCCCCAGCTTTTCTCCCTCTGAAATTCTCCAGTTGCTGATAGCATTCCATATGTCACTCTAGTGCTAATGTACACCCTTGTGAGATTTGAATCCAATATGATCTAAACCTGGGAGAACTTTAATTGTTTTTGCATAGACTCTGCTTTGATAAAATATAAAAGGCAGCTTATATTTTCAGAACACATGCCAACCTGAGAAGTATTGAATTTCTTGCTGTTATTGCCCTTAATTTATCAATCAGAAGTCCAGATCATATTGGAAAATTCTGAAAGCACATTAAAAGTCATGCCCAAAACTTCCAGAGAAAATGCATTCATTAAAGTATTTTTTTTAATCAAACTAGTGCTACTGAATTGATTGCTAAAGTCAACTAGTAGGTGTAGGTGTGTTTTGTAAGAATATATTCTAGCTATGTTTCAAATTTTATAGTCTCTAAATCTTCCATAATCTATATTGTCTTAATTGATTTTTTTTTTCGAGTGATGAAACTTCTTATAATTAATCAGTGGGACAAATTTTACACCATAAGAGGATTTGGATTTGCTGCAGATCCTTTTGTTTGTTTTGTGCTGGTTTTTTTAGTTGTTTTTTTTTTTTTCAAATCTTTACATTTGCTTGATTAATCCAAAGGTAAAAAGGTGGTCCCTGAGGCAGAGTGGATGGAAAACTGAACACTGCAAAGGAGCATGCAGGATCCCTTGTCTTGTAGCATGAAACTCAACATTTAGCTTGATTATCTGCTAAATTTATTTATGGACTTATGAATATACTTGTGGCCTTACCTTGAAACTGTAGGCTATCTTTGACTAAGGTAGCTACTTTACTAAGATAATTAGCATAGTAACATGCTTGCTTAAGTGCACTTGCTTTCAAGATTTTAATAACTATTATTAAAAGTGTCTATAAAATATTTATTCTGTCAAAATGCAACATGAGTCACAGAGTTATTGGTAAATTTTTGAGATGTATTAGTGTATTTTAGAAGGTGCTTTTAGATTATACCAAAGTGTTTTGGTATCCAATTATAAGGTTAATTTTCTGAAATAGTAAAAGTCCAGGGTAATACTTTTTTGTGGCTGACACAGTGAAAAAGGTGTTGGAAGCCTGAAGCTGCATGAGCTGAAAAGACAATACCTAATTCTATTGTCTCCAGACTTCTCTATTCCTCTTGCATTAATTTATGAGATTTATACCTTCTTCTTAGGCAGTGTGTTCCTCCTATATATTTCTCCTTCACAGGATAATATCTCCAGCATTATCTTCTTTACCCATGCAGGAGCTCTGTTTTCCTGATCATGAGGTACCACAGGAAACAAAAAAGTGAACATTTCTGGCTTGAGGCTATTCTGATGACTGTGAATGTCAGACTTACAAACACAGAATGAAAACATTCTTAATGAATCAAAGTCTGTCCAAAAAAATTCGCAATTTATTGGATCAATTTAATTATCCTATCATGCAACACTCTTTTCCAAAGCCCCAAATAAAAGACACACACAGACCATAATGCCCTCCCCGACAAAGCAAGCCTATCATTTTTTTTCCACTCTTCTAGTAATTACATTTACAACAAGCTGCTTTGGAAAAGATTAAGTTGCCCTCTGATAGCAATAGCTTTAGGCTTCTATTAAACATAACTGGTACAATTTTATAGTGCATACCTTCTAGAGCAATAGATGAAGAGAATTTAGATTTCTCCAGCTCCATAATTGCACTGTTATTCGCCCTCTGCTGAAACAGTTTTCTACAAATTAATGTTTATCTTTCATATGTAGGATATCTTATAATTCAAAATAGCTAAAGAAAATATCTAAACTTTCCAAACTAATCTATATTTTATTGTCCCTGACATCAAGGAGTCTCTTTTGTTCATCCATAGCAGCCTCCTTTGTGGAGCTAATTAGATTTTAATTAGGCCATTCCTCAATCCTTCCCATAAACTGAGATTCCTGTGGCTTAAATCTGAATTCAAAATGCTAAGACTGAAAAATTTGTGTTGATATTTTTACTAAGATTCTGACACTTAAACTTCCAATGTACACTGAGATTTAATAAAGACTCAGAAAATGCACACAAATAATACAAACAAATACTTTATTTTTCAATAAACCTCAGTTTCATTTAATCTCTGGTTAAGGTCCAGAGCTTACATACCTAAGTACATTCTTCAATGTTTGTTTAGTCATTTACATCCTTTACCTGGAAAATACTATGAAAAAAGGTACACTTTTCTAAGTGTATGTATAAAAACACTGTTATTAAGCTTGTGCCCAAAAAGGGGAATTATTTTCTTTAGGCTTTAAAAGTAAAACCTTTTCTGCTCCTGATATCCTAGGAGATGTCCAGTGAAGGATTCTGGGCTGTGGACTGGAAGAAGGTGTTCCATGGTAACACTGAGACTCTGTAAGCCCTTTCAAGTGAAATGTTCAGACCCTGAATCCATCCTGCAATTATGTGAGTAAAGTATTTGGCTTCATCACAAACATTTTAGCATTGTATTCCTAGATATCACAGAAGAATTTAATTTTTTAGGATGAAGTCCAACTAAGAAATGCATTATGGTTGAAAAATTTGGAGGAAGATTTGTGGATTGCACATAATAAAGACTAAGGTAGGAGAGAGGGAAGAAAAAGACACAAATAGGAGAATGAGGTTCCAGTCGTTAGCAACACGCGATTGGCACTTTGATGGAAATTAATACTTCACGTTTATTGGCCCAACTATGATCTCAGCTTCTCTGCTCTCTTTGTTTACTTTTCCAGAACTAGTCTTTGTTCAGAAACAAGAGAGGTAAGAACTAAGACTCTTGTGTGAGTAGGGGTTAATGATGTGTAAAGATTACAAAATCAAACGAGCATTTTATTAGCTGAGTTGCACCTGGAAGTTTAGAAAGTTGAGGAAGTTTTGCTGGCAAAACTGGAAATCTTGGTGCTGCTCAGTGTCAGTTGTAATGAGGTTCCTGCCCCACTCCCACAGAGCCTGACTGTGCAGCTGGGAGATAGGAAATATTATTAAAGCTTGGTACATGGGGGAAACAGAAGAAGGTGATGCAGGATGTTTTCCAAAATTATCTACCCAATATGAAGGAATGCCTTGTTTATTCAGTCATGTTGCATGTAGCAGGATTTAAAATGAAGTAGATTTAGATGTAGGAGAATTAATCAAATGCATTAAAAAGATTATAAAGAAATTACTTAAATGTATTTAACAATAATATTCTCCCTAGCAGTTTCTGTATCTATGCCAGCCCTTCAAACCTGACTAACAGGCCAAAAAATAATTTAGGCACTGGTATATCTTTGGGAGCTCTTGAAACTGAAGTTGCCTGACTTCTGTTTTGGAAGGCATTTATTGAAGTCATTTGTGTTAAGGTTTAGGGCAAGACTTTTTTTCTTTAGTCCCAGATGATATTATCTGCTTTTCTCTTTCTTGTTTATTTCCTGTAATTTCCTGTGAATTAGCACCAGGATATCATCTTCCACTGCAGGAAACCAAATCCTTTCCTTTCTCTCTTCTTCTTAAGTTTCTTGATTAATATCTGTGCACCTCAATTAGCATATTCCTGGCTTCAAGCTTCTTTCTTCTGTTACTGACTTCTGAGAAGAAACTGGTAAAATAATGTTATGAAAAAATGTTTATGTATGGTTTTCTTACTGGATGCATAATTACTTTTTTTCTCTAAGCTTTATGTAAATATTAAACATGAGATAGCAGATGGTAAAACTGGGAATAGGTTGCTCTGAATAACAATCCCTCCCCTCCACTCCTGTAATTTTAGGGGGAACCTCAGGAGGCCCTGCCTATTGCAGTTCCAAAAAAGAAACTGCATGTCAAGACACTGATTCCCATTAGCTACCAGTTTGTAACTATGATATGTTCAATCTGTGAAAAGAAAATGCTTTAGAAGAACATCAGTTAATACAGCTTCTAGGATCTCACTTACTTGTTTCTGTATTTGTAATTGGAAGCATGTGCTTTCATTCATCTTCATCCTCAGAATACTCTGCTGAGACCTTGGACTTCTCTTTGACTGTCTTCCTCTGCTAGAATATGTAAGTGGTTTAATTTTGTTTCTTGAGAAATCTTTGTCAAGGATAGAAATGTTTTGATCACTAGTATGGATTGAAAACAATAAATTCATCATCTTCATTTGTGTTGACAATGTCTGAAACCAGTTCCAGGAGCATAAAGAAAAAGACAAAGAGGTCTTTGATCCTTGTGAAGATTTAAACAGGCAATGGCTGTCACAATTGGTCTTTTTTTTACTCATGAACTGTTCATCATATGAAGATTTTAAATCTTGTATGGCAGCAAAATACCTGCTTGGATTTTTTTTAACAGCTTAATTATGGATCCTTTAAAAATTATTTTGTCTTAATACAACTGTTAGTCTTTAGTCTTGAAATCTTTATTTTGAGGCCTTTGATTAGTTTGGAGGCAGTGTTCTACCCTACCTTACAACCTTCTGATGACACTGTCTAGGGTTCAGTTCTGGTGATTTAGCAGAGAGTCATCATGAATCTCCAGGATGTTAAAATCTGATTTATATGTGACAGACCCAGTTTGAAGCTTGCTTCTGCTTGTGATATTTCCATCCATATTTGCCCTTACTTGAAGAATGCCCTGGAGCACATGCTATTCTTTGGAAGTGTGTCACTATGCAAGAAAACAGCCCATGCCTTCTAGGCTAAGAAAAGACATACATTTACATTTCAACACCTCATCACGCTGCACTCCCCCCAGACTGAAATCCTACTACCTGTTGCATGCTTTTTGCTGCAGGTTCTGACATCTCAGGCTGCAGTCAGAGCCTGGATCTTCTTCCTGCTCATTCCCCTCACTGCACATCCACTGATGTCACATTGAGCAATGGGTATGAGATAAAGGCTCCAACACTGGCATTGCGGCCTCTTACGCCTCAGTCCAGTGTTGAGGACTGCAGCGTGAAACACTAGATGGATTATTTTCTAACACAAGCTGAAAATATATGTGCTCAAAGTAAGCATTTATTATCCTAGTCAAACTGACTTCTAGATGCTAGATAGGATTGAAGATACACACTTGCTCCAAAATAAATACTTCTAGGAATCTGAGTCAACAGTTCCTTTTGAGAAAATTATCTGTCTCTTATCAAGTTATTTCTAACACACAAATATGATGCTATCAAACCATTTGGGGGATTTGTTAACTTTAAGATCACATTCCTTCTTATGTTGTTCCTTGTTTTTTAAAAAACTGATTTTTTACCAGCATGTTTTTTTCTAATAATAGTCAAGAGAGCAAGAAAATAATTATCTTTTATCTATTCCAAATTCATTATATATTTGTGGCACATTGACTGTTCACTATAGCTAGCTTATCTCAATATTTGTTCAAATCATTGAAACAGAAGTGGGAAAGAGAGAGGAACTTTTACATTTGGAAGAAAACCAAACCAAACCAAACCACAAAATCCCCACCTTAACGATGTCTTGGCTTGAGACTCAAACAATATACAGTACTTAATATGATGGTGGAATCTAATGAAATTAGTTTCCTTTAAAACCAAAGATATTTCAAGGTCTGATTTCCCTGATGTAGTATTCCTTCAAAGAGCCTGAAATACTTTTATGGCTATTGAAGAAATAGTAGCAATTCAGGTTTGTGCAAGGCATACATATGTTTACTCTGTGTGATGATCTTTATTTTCATGAAGTCTAAAAATTTATATAAAATTTAAAAAAATCCTTGTGTGCTAGAATATCAGCTTTTATCAGAATGTTTAGCAAAATGGGATGTAGTCATTGGTTTCAGATGGAGAAGCAGTAGCTATTGCTGTATTGATTCATTCAATTGCACAAAGCAAGTCCAACTAATAATCATATTGCTATTTCTTTGGCATATTCAGAACCACGATTCAGGTTTGAAGGGACCTCAAGAATTCTCTAGTCTATCCAACTTCCTACTCCAAGCAGTGTCAGAGGGAAAGAGATGCTGCTTATCTCCAGTCTGAACCTCCTTGTCTCAAATTATGCCTGTAGTCTCTCATACTCTATCCACGCACTCTGATGAAGTAAAATGATTGCACAGGAATCTCACTGTCTGGGAGGATCTGAAAAGTTAACACCTAGAATAATCAACAGCTAGTGCTTGTGCTAAGGTGTTGCACCTGCTAAGTTGTTTCACCCTCATTTTTCAAGGCTGTAGTAGTCTCCTTGCTGTTTTTAAATGGAGCATCAGGCAGAGTTGACCTGACTGCAGTGAAGAGTGCTGAGGAAGCAGAATTTTTATGAGCTGAAGTTACATGGTTACTTTGAAATAATCAGATTAAGACTTCTTTGTGTATGTGACAAAACTTGCATCCAGTTCACCAGCAAGAGGAGAGATGAGATTTTACCCTCAACATTTTATTTTTAATGCTGTAAAGTACCTAGTGCTCCTTTCTGGGTCAAGCATCGTCTTGTAAAAGAAGGACATTATTCCATCCATTTTTGTTTGGAAAACACATGAAAATCTCTGAACAGTGAAGAATATTTCTAATATTGACAGTTTTCCATCTGTTTAACTGACTTGCTAAGAAGACTTAGAAAATGAAATTAATTTACCAGAATTAAAGTAACTTAAGTAATGAATTACAGTAAATTATGGATAAAACCAGGGAGCACTGCAAATCTAAGAAGAAAATAAACAGTTTTTTTTTTTTAATTCATTTATATTCAAAACGAGAAAACACTTTATATTGCCAGCCTTTATAAATGTTTTATTTTGGGCATTTCTTCTCCTAGTTGAAATAATTATGACATTTATATGTTGAATGACATATATCTCTGGCACTCATCTGATATCCTTTAGCATGGTCCAATTATTTTCAGTGATGCATCGGGGCAACTAAATGTGTTGCTTACATCCAAAGGCTAAACTAATGCTGCTTCATTAGGCACAAGCTCTATGCCCAGGGACACTCAAGGCAGTTAAGCATCTGGGCAAATTTTGATTTTTATGTTTTCAGAACTTTTGCCTTAAATATTTTGCATCTTTCCCCAGAACATTCTTCTGTCTTTCAGTTCCAGAACAGGTGTTAGCATATGCAGAATATAGTTCAATGTGAATGGATCTCAAAAAAGTGACTTGAACACCTGAGGATATTCAGGGTAGTTTTCAAAGGAGACACATATTCAACTATGTGCAAAGCCTGTCTTGCTGAAATGCATGTTTTATCAAGAAATAAAGATTTGTAGGCCAGCCTATGAAAGCTAGCGGCATCATCACTAAAATGCTATTTTTGTATAGGCTTGAATTAGCATGTACACACAACTTTCTTGAATGTGAGGGTGTGTATATGCAGAGTGAGACTACAACTGCTCTTAGAGGAGGGCTGCAGAAGGGATTGATATTCCTACACGATATGTCTAAAAGCATGGGAGGTAGATGTTACATTTGACAAAAATTAGCTCGGTATGTGTGTGTGTGTGTGTGTGTGCGTGCGCGTGCACTTGCATAGGTATTGCTTGCATGCCTTGCCCTTTGTTTATTAGGAGTTCTGCTTCTATTTAAACTTGATTTTGTTAAAATTGATTTAGTATCTCATAAGGGACTCAGTGCCCTCTTGAGATTCTATCCAGCCATTTTCTCCACAATTATCATGAAACTTTAACTCTTAAGGCAGTGTACTAAGATGCTAAAATGCACAAGAGAGTTTTTATATACCACTCTTTTCACCAGAGATTGGTTTGTTTGCTTGAGTGTCCTACTTAAAGGTGGCAATGGGAGTTCTGAACTCAAATTAGAACTTCAGTGCCCATGTGAGTCTGGCTCTTTCAACTCTATATATGCAGGAGATATTATTCCTCTTTTGGAGGGAGATTCTATACATCTGGAGTTTTTTTTTTTTTTCTCTTTGGTACACGTTTTGCTCTTTTCAGAGCTTTCCCAGGCCTTTTTAGCCCCACTTCCTTTATCTATCATCATCCTTAAGTGTTTTAACTGGAGATAGCATAGAAGATGCTTCTTACCACTTTCATCAAGAGTTCCTGAGTTCTGCAATTCCCTCTCTCACATATTTTCTCTCACATAGCCTGAAATCAGCCCTTAATGGCAGACATATATCAGGACTTGCCAGATCTTCTTAGGCTTCTAGAAAGAGGGAATTTTTTGGGGGGTGTTTCTCTTATGTAGTTTATTGACTGTTTCTACATGTAAAGTGAGAAGATAGAATCATAGAATGTGGTTGTACAAGGCCTTTAAGATCATCAAGCCCAACTGTTAACACCACTATGTTCACAACTGCACCATGCCCCTGAGTGCCACATCTTCAAATTTATGAACATTTCCAGAGACCATTGGAAGTAGTCTCTAGAACCACTTGACCACTTTTCTGGACAAGCTTTGTCAGTGCCTGAACATCCTTTGGTGAAGAAATTTGTCCCACTACCTTATTTAAATCTTCAACTTGAAGCCATTTCCTCTTGTCCATTCAATGTTATGTCAAAGACACATTTCTTCTTCTGTATTATTTGTGGCTTAAATACTAATTAAATATTCTGTGTTACTTCTTTAAGCATCTTCCTACAGAAATAACATGCATATTAAATTTTCTGATTCAGAAAAAAAATTTTGAAATAGGTCATAATGGAATAAGTAAACTAATGGAACAAAAATATATAGCATAGCAACTCCATTGCTGTAGAAATTTTATGATAAGAAATGGAGTAGGCAAATGTGACTTACTTATATAATTAGTAATTTAAAGTATTTATTATAATTTAAATTGTAGGAATTATGTGGATAGTAATCAGTTTTCATTGCAGTTCTTTGCACATTTCAGTGCTATAATTAGACTGTGGCATCTGTCATTGCTGATTAATTTGTAGACAACTCTATCTTCCCATTAAGATTTAATGTGTACCAAGGCAAAATTATCATTATCTAAAAATACAAAATAAAAAGTGGTATCTGTTTGGGGATATTAGCTTTTTCACTTTATCATCTTGGAATCAAGAACATCCCAGTGGGGTCTGTATCATTCTCTGTGAGCAGCACTGAGTGGAAGGAGACAAAGCAGCTCTTTTTGGGCTTAGAAAATAACAGCCTTTTTTTAATTTTAAAGCCTTTCACTACACTCTTGCACATTTTGGGCTCAGCAGTCCATGAAAAGCTGTTCTAATGGCAGGAAGAGAAGAGCTTTGTGCTATCAGGCTGTGAAGAGTGATAGTATCATCTAAATTGCAAAAGATTTAAATACCTCTGGTGCGCCTGCTGTGTTCTATAAAAACTTGAGTTTAGCTTCAGTTGTACGAGGATTTACTTTTATTTTACCTCTATTTGCTTATTTGGCTGTAGTCTTGAAAAGCTTTCAGCCATAAGTGAATGAAAGCTATTATGTTCCTGGTCTGTACACTCAGCACCTGGGATGCCAGAATGTCGGTGCTTCTTTATTTTTTGCAGTCACATGCAATAGTCCTTAGCAGAACTATGAATGCTGTTGATTGATGACCTGGATAGGTCTGCCTTTGCTTCTGTGTTGCTTCTCTTGTGTTCTCTACTTGGACTGTACTTAAGGATGTGCTGGATTTAACAGCAAAGGTAGCTTATGAAGTAATTTATGAAATGGTTTCTCCTACTTCTTCTTCTCATCCCTCTGTAAGATTTCACAATTTCCTTGGCTGTGTTGGTAGGTTTTTTCTGTCTTCAGTAAAAACTGAATCACTAGGCTGATCTAAACTAAAAGACAACATTCTGAAAAAAAGTACAGAAAGCAACATATGGGCAGAAACAGGGATGAGATCAAGAAAGATGGGGATTTTTGATCTGTTTCTTTGCCAAGATTAGCATGTTGAAACTGTATGGTTCCAGTCTAGACTGTTATGAGCTAAGTTACAGGGAAATCAGATATGCAACGCCACCAAACCAGGACATACTTTGCAGGTGCCATTTCAGGGCTGGACATCAACCCATACCTGAGCTTGCAGGAGATTTGCTTGGTTGTGAAGCAATTATTTGGACTAATTCTGCTTTCAGTTTCTTAATCCACCTGTGTTACTGTGCAAAATTTTCATTTTGAGGCTGGGGATATTTATACTGCGAAACACTAAAGAAATAGGACAGCTTTTCAAAACTGACGTATTCTAGCCGGCAAATATATTTCTTCACTTCTCTAATACTCATAAAAGTCTTCAATGCTGTTTAGGAGACGATAATCTCTTCCAATACACATTGCAAGTAAGTTTAACATTGCTTAGAATGGCAACCATGATAAAAATAATGTGCAAGTCAGGGTGTGTCATATCAATAAATATTTTTACAGATTCAATTACTTGACAATATTTTATTGAGAAAAAAACTCTCACGATGATCAAATCTGTGCTACTAATGAATCTAGTGATAACAAATATATAGCTGGCTGTATTAATAAAGTTAAGATATCATGTCTTTAGTCCTGCGCACATATAGATGTGTTTTGTATGAAATGTTTTCATGTGATATGGTCTTGTAAAACAACATAAGTCCACAGAATTCTGTCCTTGCAAGAAAAATAGAAGTCTTAGATTGTCAAGATTTGTAAACATGAAGAATCTCAGGCATAGCACTTCATTAATGCAGCAATTTCATTTATTATGCCAAAGCTTGCTTGTTTGCATGTGCAATGAGTTACTTTTCTGATTTCTGAATGAGATAAATATCATGTAAATAACTTTTTTTTCTATAGACATGAAGCGATCCAATAATTTTAAACTGAAGATTTTGATTTTCTAATTGAAAATAAGATTTAAGGCATATTAAGCAGAGAGATTGCATTATGCAAAAGTGTGAAATAACTTTCACATAGCTGCGACTGACTAGCATACTGAAGGTATCATAACCATATTTCTCCATGATAAGCAGGTTGTGATCAGCAGCAAGAATAAAGGCTGAATTAATAGAAGAAGAGACATCTAAACATTTATACCTAAGCCCAGCAAGGAGACTAGTGAGAAATCGAAGAGATTAAGGTAGGCAGGAAAGGTGGGTATGAAGTTGTAGCAACTGCTGTTATGCATATGTGCTGTCATTTTCCAGCAATCTCCACTCATATTCAGAATTATTCTAAATCTGGTGTTAGGTTACTTCTAAGATAATTCTAAAAGAAAAGTCTGATATGTAGTAAAAATAAATGTGTTTTCCAGTCTTGTATGTTTGTACTCTTGCAAACTTCTCTTTTTGTTTTCAGAAGCACTTTCAACTGATCCTTGTAGTGGGTTTAGTTCTGTCCAAATGCCTATGCACCCACTAGAATTATTTACTCCTTTTCTTCTGCAAGATAGGATTAGGAGAAGAACAAAGCAGGCTCAAAACTTTAAAGGGTATAAAGAAAACATTATTAACAGAACTAAAAGAATAATAATCAGAATAAAACCTTTAGAACACCTCTTGCCCCCATACCCTCTTTCCTTTCCCACTGACATCGTAGAGACAAAACCTGGGATTTTCTGTCAGTTTACCACCTCTAAAATAGTCTTTAATCAGTTCTTGTAGGGAAAGGACTCTCTCTTGCCGTGCCATGGAGACTTCTCCACAAGAAACAGGTCTCTGGTGACTTTTAATTTCCACAAATAGCATCCACCCAGAAATCTGCAATCATGAAGTTCCTCCTATCTTTTCCAGCCTTCTCACAGCTGCATTCATGGACCATGTTAAACTTATGGGGTACTATTTTAAGGATAAGCTATTCAAAAGCTAAGGTTCTTTTTATCTGTTTCTGAGATCATCTTAATCTCTGGGAACAGAGGTCTTCTTCTTTTTCTTTCCCGGGATGCAAAGGGTCTTCATCACTCTTATCTCTCTCTGTTCAAGCTTCTCATTTGGATCACAACTACTTCAACATCTGCTTGCCTCAGTATGGATGCTTTTGCTCATGTCTACAGTTTGAATGCTCCATCTCCATCTTTTTCATGAATTAAAGGGATATTCTAGTGTATCACAGTCCATCACCATAGCCCTACCAAAAGAATTTCAGCCTAAGGCTAAAGTGTCTCCTCATTCTCCCATATGGGACTTGACTCCTTCTTTACTGACCTTGGTGTCTTTATGTTGTTTCTCTACGTGTCTTCACTCTGTCTTTTTCTCTCACTCAAGAGAGGATTGGCGTCTCCAAGTCTCATCTTTTCTGGGGAGCTTTACAGCGCTGAAAGGGCTAATCTTGCCTGAGCCTGCATATGTTCTTGTGATTTCTGCTGGCTGGTGGCCAGAGCACTCACAGTGATGGAGTTTCAGGCTGCGCTGAGGGTGCTGTGTCAGAATCTCAGGAGGCCCGGTGCCATTCCCGGGGCCTGGCAGGCTCCCAGAGAAAGAGCCTGACCCCTTCTGTGTTCATCTTGTTTCAGCTGCATGATCTCCCGGCCTGGCAGGCTCCCAGAGAAAGAGCCTGACCCCTTCTGTGTTCATCTTGTTTCAGCTGCATGATCTCCCGCCACACTGGGACAGCCCCTCGGGAAGATGACAGCAGCCTGTGCCCTGCCCAGCCAGCCCGAAAGCTGTTTATGGTGGAGGTTCCTTCAGCTGCTGTGCAGGGAGGAAGGTGGGGACGGGAGTGGCTAGGATCTTATCAGTCAGGCTGGGGCTCAGCTGCAGCAGCTGGGGCTGATGGCCTCCTCTCCCCCTGCCCAGCAGCCTCCAGGGCCTGGCCTGCTCCTGCCAGGCTGCGTGGGCTACCGGAGAGTAGGGCCTGGCAGGGCCCATGTCCTCTTACCTGTTCCCAGGCCGGAGGAAAACGAGCTTTTCCCAGGCTTTCCCGTCTTTAAAATGTGAATCTCACAGAGGCAGATCTAGCTTTCTTAATAGTTTATTCGGTTGTCAATTCTCAGAGGTAGCCAGCTATTGGTTTTACTAGGCACAGAGGATGCTCTAAACAGATTCTCCCAGAAAAAATCACTTCCATGATTGGCTCCAATGCAAAACCAACATACTTGTTTTCTCCCTATCGTCAACATAATTATGCCTTTATTAGAACCCCAGTGGTACAAGAGTGGTAGGAACTGGAATATCATCCAAATTTTTACTGCAGCTGGGATGAGAACATCCCCAATATCAGTAAAGGCTGAGGAATTAAGGCATTGAGAGAGGCCCTGCAGAGTAGGACTTGGGGATACTGGTGTTATGAACAAGTTCAATATGGTTAGAGCTGTTAATGAACTTACAGTTGTAATAAGCTAAACCCTGGTTGTACCCCCCCTTGTACGCCCACTGTTAACTCCCTTACACACACCCTGGTTGTAACCCCCCTCTTACCTGTGCCCTTATTGAATCCCTCGGGTATTACCTTTGCTGCTGCCCAAAATGGCAGCCGGAAACATTCCCAGGAAATGCAAATTAAGAAAAGCTCAAGAAAATCCAACAAAAGACCCTGGAAATGATGAGCCAACCTACAACTTGAAGAACTAAGTGACTGAACCTACTGTGGGAAGTCCCTCTACTCCACCAACAGGGTTTTAAAGGTCACCATCAATTAGGTGGAACTGGATTAGAATGAGGATCCCAGCTGACGAGCCAGAAGACGTCTTCCTAGGCACGGCCATGAGGATGGAAGCCCCAGCTCTGCTGTGATGCAGAACTGATCACCTCCTCCTTTTTACCGCCAAAGGGAGCAGCGGCGGTGTGTGCGACCCCGTGGGCCCCCACCCAGACCTGATCACTGAATAAAGGCATTAAAAGGGAGCTGGTCTCCTGGCCCATTTATTACACTGGTTCATGAAAAACTGGACCTGAGCCATCAATATGTGCTTTCAGTCCAATTGTATCTGGGGCTCCATCCAAAGCAGTGTGGCCATCAGGTCAAGGGAGGGAATTCTGCCCCTCCCCTTTGCTGTGGTGAGACCCCACCTGCAATGCTGCATCCAGCTCAGGGTCCCCAGCATAAGAAAGGCATGGACCTGTTAAACATTTTGCTTGAGAAGAACAGCTGAGAGAGCTGGAATCATTCAGCCTGGAGAAGAGAACACTCTAGGAACATATTATTATGGTCTTTCAATATTTAAAGGAGGTGTAAAAGAAAGATGGAGAGACTCTTTTTTTTCTTTATACTATCCATGGCCTGTAGACATCAGGAAGAAATTTTTTATGATGAAGGTAGTGAGACACTGGTACAGGTTGCCCAGAGAAGTTGTAGATGCCCCATTTGTGGGAGTCTTCAACATGAGGCTAGATGGGGCTTTGAGCAACCTAATTGCTGCATGGTGTCCCTGCCTATGGCATGAGGGTTGGAACTAGATGATCTTTAAACATCCCTTCCTACCTGGAACCTTTCTATGAATATGTTATATTACATGAATAACCAGGGTGGCTTTTTCACTCTGAAAATCAGCAATCCATTAGCAGAATAATCTACTCAGAGAAAAGGTGTCTTATTTTTAACTTGATGGGTTTGTTACTTGCTACAAATATACTGCATAAATCCTTAGAGCAAGCAAGTAGTATTGCAAGAATGGATTTTTATTTTATATAAGATCAACTAAAATAGACAGCACTCAATAGGACAGATGTAAATTTTTTTTCTTCAAGTAGTAATGCTTACTTGTTTGTGTTCTTACAGTAATTTTTCCTTCAGGAAGCCAAATAGGGATTCTCAGTTTCTGAGTCTCAAGAATTATATGCACTTCTTCCCAGACTGTCATAAATAGCAAAATGCAGATTAAAACAGCAGCAACAAGGAAATTAGATACATATGTGCATTCATCCTATTCACGGTCTGGAAATTATTTGTAAATGAGACTAATTTTGATTATTTTCCTATTTGTAAATATATTAAAAATGGGTTAAAACAGCTGACCAGGCACATGCAGGTTAAACTGATTATTAATATAAATCCTCTCTCTGGCCATTTGTTAGGATATTTAGGAAAAAGTGTGAGCAGTTTGCTTGATAGGATGTCTTGTCCTAAGAAATGCAACTTTATGTCCAACTTTATTTTCTTTTTTAGGTGTCCATATGTTGGGGTTTAGCAATGTTATTCCCCAAATTATTGTTGCCACTGAAACGATGTGCTGTTCCCTTGGTCTCCCTCTCCCTTTCCTGTGGTGGGCTGGAGAAGAGAATCGAAGACACAAAAGGTAAAAATCATAGATTGGGATTAGAAGGGTTTACTGGAAACAGTACTGAGATAAGAAAATGAACCTTAACAGCTACAATATCAATAACAAAGTGTACAAGAGAGGCAAAGGCTTCAAATGTGGGTGCTCAGAACTGGCGTTACCCAATCTCTCCCTCCCCCACCCTTACTCAACTAGAAGGAACCCCTTCTCCGCAGACATTAATTAGTATTCATCTGGCTACTGCAAAAATTAACCCTGTCCTTACTGGAACCAGGACACCATAAAAACACAAATCCTTCCTGTGTGCTACGTAGATTCCAAGAAAACTCTGCATGTTAGCTCCAGCATGACATACATACCTCTTCTATGGATCACGCTTCAGTTATTGCTACCATGCCGTGTAGATTTTACCCTGAACCCTCATACTGAAGATATGTATGAATTACTCTTTCTGCTAAAATCTGTCAGTCCTCCTGGCATCAGAAAATCTAGATAACAAAATATTGGGAATGGGGAAAGTGAATTTTACTAGGAAATGGCTTTGCCAGTGCAATGTTGAGATATAACTGCAATATACAAGTATGCTGTCCAGCAGAAAAGCAAATATTCTCTCTACTGAAGTGGAATTCCTGTTTGATTTTTTTTTTAACTTTAATATGAACTCTTACATGAGAGATCTGCCCACAAAAATTTGTGGGAATTACACTGATGGAAAATTTGTAATATAGCCATCTATGAAACTTTCTTTCTATTCATTGTTTTTCAGCTTAGAAGATACAGAATGTAGTCTGCCTAATGTGACCCAAGGTTACAATTACCACAGAATACATGGCACAAAAGATGGTATGAAAGTAGCTCTGCAAATTAGCATGATGTTAGCAAAAATCTGGAATTCTAAATAATTTTTTTTGGTTCATCTGAGAAAATAAAAAACACTTCATGCATTAATTAATGCCATGTTTAGAGACATGCCAACAGCTCTCCAAAGAACTTACTTTTCATAAAGTAGTCCCATGGTCTTTCAGATAATTAGTGGGGGGAATTGGGGATAAGAAGTGACTAACAGCTACACAACAAACACATCCTCACCAGTTTTATTCTTTTACCATTTTCATGGTGTTAAGTTGTTTTCTCTTCCTTAAAAGGAAAAAAAATCCACAAAAAGCCCACATCAAACCAACAAGCCAGCCAATCAAAAAAGCCTCCCAACAGAAACTGTAAGCACAAAATTATTTTTAATCAGTAATGTATGCCTCTTATGGCACAGACATCTTTATTTTGGTTCAACACACTTGTTATTTTCACTGTCTTTGAGGAGTCCCTCATATAGACAGCCAGAGCAGCCACAGATATTTACTGATCATTGTACAGGATGTGATAGGTCTGTCAGTATAAAAATCAGGTAGATTGAAGAGAATTGTATAGTATATTTATGAAATTTGCAGTCTAGACTGAGTTAGTTCATAAACTAATTCACATTTACATATTTCCTGCAGAGCTTGCATATTTGATTCTACTTTTTCTGGAAGAAAAAAGGCTACTTGATGTTTTGCCAGGGGAAACATCAAATTGGCAATGTTTATGAGAGCAATTGCCCAGTCTTGACTACACAATTTTGAATTTTCCTTATTAACAAGCTTCTCAGATGGGGAAAAAGGTATAATTCATTGTTGTGTTTATGATAGTTATTGCAGAATATAGTTTTCAAATATTTGTAGAGCAAAGAAAACTAAAATCCACAACTGTGCCTGGTACCTTAAAACTACTTTCTTGTGAATTCCTAACAATGTAACTGTATTGGAGAGTAGATTGATACTTGAGTTAAATTCCTGCAACTACTCTTACTAGCAGAGTTTTCATTTTATACAGTAGAATAAAAAAGTGTCTCTTGGTATCCATACAGGGTCTGCTTTTCTACCACAAACTGAGAAAATATATAGTACCACATGTATGCAAGTAAATACTCTGGAAAGAGTGTGAATTTTAAACTGTGTCTGAGTAATTTATTGATGGAAATAACCTTTTAACTTGGAACATCTTAGGACCTTTTTTTTGCAATAATTACAATAAAAGTTTATTCAAGATAGGATCTAGATGAAATAATTCAACTATAGGCACATTAGGATGTTTTTGAAATCGGTTGAAAGGATATGAAACTTTTTGTCTGTTTGTTAGCTAGTTAGTTTTTTTTTTCTTTAAGCAGAAGGTATAGATTTTCATTTCCCTTTTCTCTCACACAGAGATTGTGCTTGTCTGTTTATTATATTATAAAGTGCTGCCTCTTTTGAGAGAAAATTACAAAAAAGATATCTGTAAAACATAACAGAGGGAATAGCTCAGTGTTTTTGGTTAGGCTGACTGGAGAAATGAGGAAAAAGACAATGTTCCTGGGAAGCTCAAAAATTTATTTCAGAATCAACTATAATGGCAGAATCTTCCTTCCCTTTTAGGCTTAGAACTGCTATCTTTGTAACATCCATCACTGGTTTTCCATTTTTTTTCATTACTTTCTCAAGGTTATTTCACTTCCCACCTGCTGGGAGTGTATGTCATAGAACAACTGTGGAATTGTACTGCTGACAGCTGACAGTCTTCTGCGTGTTTGTACCCTAGCAGGACACCACCATTTTTTCATGGTTTATAGATGTCCACAGATGAGAGTAACATTTTCTGTACACACTTGAATGAGAGATGAATACTGTTCATCCTGAACTCTTTGGTGCCCTGTAAAGGCTATTTTTGAAAGACTTTTGTCAACTACTTAATATTCTTAGGGGAACTCCAGTCTTAAGATAGTAGTTTTATTTCCTTTGGAGAAACAAACTTTTAAAAAAAGTACATGCAAGGAGCTAAGTAAAAGTTTACTCAACTTTATCCTAAAGTGTTCTAGCAAGAAAATAAAGTCTTGCCAAGAATTACTGAAGCACATCTCAAAAGGCCATAAAAATCCTTTTGATCTTTTTCTTTCTTTTTTTCTGGTTGGATGTTCTTTTGCTTTCTTTTCTTGATGTTCTTGAGGGATATTACAAAGGAAGAACACAAGATATTATCAGGTCAAGCTTTACTACTGAGCAGCTGGAGGAGACAAAGATGAGTAGCTAGTGGTAAATTCATTTTCTGCATGAGCAGAAACATCTGTTCATTGCTGAGACGTTCATTTGTCCAACCTTTCAAAAACTTTGGTTATACATGCCCACTTCTCAGCATGATGCTGAATTTCTGTGTTGGAGGGATATTAAAGTGTGGCTGTTTTTATGTATTGAATTTTGTTTGCAAAAATGTGAGCTGTATGGAAAGAACATAGCAGATGAGAAAGTACATCAGTCTAGTCACATCATGTTTTGCACCTGTGTTGTAACCCTTGACAAGCATTACTTTGCATGTGGTCTACTAAGTGGTGTTAACTTCTACCTCTGGTTTGATTTTTCCCCTTCCTTCCTACACAATGCACTACTGCCTTGTACATAAGAATGTTTAGTAATTTTCCTTTAAAGTCAGATTTTTCAAAGAGGAAAAATTTTATGAATTTTTTAACCAAGTGATAAAAGTGAATTTTCTTGTATTCTTCACATACAGAAAAAAATATGGATACTTGGGAGTGTATTTCTGAAAATCAGTAGTGAGTCTGGACTAAAAGGGACATTTAAATTTGTATTAACATATCAGTAAAGAAAAGATGCCTCAGGAATATATTATGCTCAGCACTTAGTCTACAAGTGTGCCTGCTGTAAAGATGTGTTGAAGATGAATTCTGAAAATATTCTGTAACCATTTACAATTAAGACTTATTTTTAATAAATATTTCTGTTAGTTGCTAATCAAAACTGTAGTATGCTTTTGAGTAATTGAACCACAGGCAAACATCTAATTACCTTCTGTAAGATACCTCTAGAATTTTTTGCCAAAATTTTCACTTTTGTTTAGAAAATATGGTAAAAACTTCATGTGAAGGTATACTTTTAATTTTTATTTCAATTACTCTTCAAACTGCTGTATAAAAATCTGCTTTGATTAATCCCTGTTCATAGATGCTGATTATTCTGTCTTAAAAGTTAACCATGATTCCTTATTTTTTAATTAAAAATTAAAAAATTGCCTTTGATATCTTAATTTAATTATGAATTATTTCTAGCTCTGCTCCCTTTTTTTAATGTCCATTCATGTTTTCTAACAGAAACAGCACTCAATAAAACACAAGTGAAAAGAAGATTGTTGGTATTATACAGCTACAGTTTGTGTGGAAAGAAAACCCCTACATTTTTAGGCCATTGATCAAATTATACCCTGATTTGCACATTCACAGCCTTCCAAGGAGAGCTACAAATCTTGCTGAGTGTGATTCTCTTATAAAACTTCAAGGTGTGAAATAGCTGTGTAAACACATTTTAAATTAAGCACTGTAACTTTCATCCTCACAGTATTAGCTTTCTCAAATGTATTTAATTTTATTATTTTATTTTATATTTTATACTTTTAATTACAGAGGGTTAGTGACGTGCTTTCTCTGTTTCTTTTTCTACCTTATTCTTGTTAATGCTGACAGAGACAGGGATTCAAACCTGTAAAAAAATTCTATTTTTTTCCTTTGGAAGGAATTTGTCTTAGGTGTATCAGAGGGATTATTGCAAGTACATCTGAAGGGAAAATCTGGAATAGAGACTTAAGCTTGTTTGCATCAGGCTGAGCTGCAGAGTGCTGTATAGGGAATTGTTCATAGTAGTAGGCAAATGTTGTAATTGCTAGATTATAGACAAGAGCCCTGGAGCAACAGCACTGAACAAAGCAGTCTTTAACTTTGCAGATTTAGATTTTCCTGCTACTGAATTCAGACTTCGAGGCAATGTATGATTGTTTTCTTCTGGGGTTGTTGAAGTTAGAATGCAAGGTCTTAATTACATGCAAACTGCACCCAACTTAGAATAATTTTCTACTGCTTATTTTAGGAAGGTCTCTTCCCTGTCTTATGGAAGCAAAATGTCCAGAAGATTTCCTGTCCAAACATTTCCTCTTCCTACAAATTTCTGTATGATCATATGAACATTTTTTTTAAAGTACTGTTGTGTTCTGCCTTTGATTTCTAAAATGTGTATATGCAGCATATCGAATTACTGCAACAAAAGTATGACCAGCAAAGTATCTCACTTAATAAATCACTATATGACACATGAGCAAGGATGGAAATCAACCCTGGAATCCTAAAAAGGACATTCTTTGAAAGCTGCACTTCAAATATACCAAAAAAGTAGTTTGAATGTCAGTGGCCAACATGATACTTTTATTTTTTCATGCATAATTCAGTTAGTTCTCCACAACATACATGTTAAAGGTCTGTTTTGGTCCCCATGTTATGAAAAAACTCTGTCACAAGACAGGTCAAGATTAAGGGATAACCAGAGAACTATATCGCACAGTTAACCTGGTGGGGGATGCTGCAACAGCCTACAGCAGCATGAGGAAAGGAAAAAAAAAAACCCTCTAAGGTAGTTAGATGGAGCCAGGAAATGCTAATTCACTAATTTAAAAACCCAGATTAAATGTGAAAATGAGAAATCACACAATATATCAAACAAATAGTCCACCAGAAGGCCTGAAGAGCTGCAACTGTCATCATTTTACACTTTCAAAGGATTTAGAGGTTTTTGCTGTAGTAGGTGTTTAGGTATTTAATTCCAGGAAAGGCACCAAGGCTGTGAATATGAAGACTTCTCCTTAACAGACATACATCCATTGTTCCTTTCTTTCTGGAGATGATTTAAAGATAGAAAAAAAGAAGTGATTTCTCTTATGTAGTTTTTTTGTGATTCTGACATGCATCTGAGAAGAGAGATTTCTGAAATGATTTTCCGTATTTCTTCCATCCTGTAGTTTACATGGTATTTTGGGATGTAGTACTCTTGATTGTGTTTTTGGAGCTGCTGTTACACAGCATCTAAGTCTTTTGACTGCAGCGAATGAAGTTTTTTAACCCAATTCTGTTCAGCTGACCCTGGCCCAGCACCAGGAGTTCAGTGTCTTCGGAGTTCCCATGGGAGTTTTCTTTCCCTCATCCCCTCCTTTCACCTGGGCTTTCTAGCTAATTTCAGATTAATGTCTTTGGTGTCTCACTGATCATCCACATCAGCCCAGTGGATAAGTGTGTTTTAAGTCTACTGAATGAAGACTTGGAAGGCAGACTCTGCCATTGTCATGTAGGGTGGAGAATGGCTCAGCAGTCTGCACCATTCATCATGGAACTGTGCACACTTATCATGGCTAAATTCTTATTGCTCCCTATGCTTGCAGTCTGGAATGCGCACTGGATGGCACACCATATTTTCCTGACCTCTTAGTGTTCTTTCTGCTACTAATAATTAGCCATGTTTCTTTGGGTTGAGTCATACAGATTCTCACACAAATATGGCACGTGAGAACAGTAAAAAGATTTGCTACCCTTGGACTTCTTAAGTAGTATTGCCGCATGCTATGAAGATAGAGCTGGGAATTTTTATCATTACAACTTCCACTAAGTGCGAGCCACAGCCAGCAGTACAGTCTGGCCAGCAGTTCAACCTGGGTCAATTGTCCAATGTCTTGGTCTCCAGCCTTAAGAAAGAAAGAATCTTTGAATGTTGAGGAATGGGCATATGGCCTATGATAATTATGGTTTAAAAGTTTAAAATAAAATAAATAAATAAAAATAAGAAAGTGTGACTATTCTCCTTCTCCCAAATCTTTTGGAATTCTGTCATCTTCAGTAATTTTCCCAATTACCTCAGCGTATCTTCAGATCCAATAACATAAGTGTATATCTGAAGATGTTTAAGTAGTCCAAATGCAGGAGATGGCAAAGAGTTATAGAATTAAAGCATCATTTAGGCTGTGATAGACCTATAAAATCATTAGATCTAATGATTAATGCATAAACCATGTCTTTTAGTGTCACATCTACATGTCTTTTAAATACCTCAAGAGTTAGTCACCCAACCCCTTTCCAGACCAGTCTCTTCCAATGCTTGACAACTGAAGAAAATTTTCCGAATATCCAATTTAAACCTCCCCTCTGACAACTCGGGTTGATTTCTTTTTGTCCTTTATCCTTTGTCCTTTTTGTCTGTCACTTGTTGCTTGTGAGGAGGCTGACCACCACTTGGTTACAGCCTCCTTTCAGGGAGTTGTAGAGGGCAATAAGGTCACCCCTGAGTCTTCTTTTCTCCAGGCTAAACAACCCCAGCTCCCTCAGCTGCTTCAAAAAGACCTGTGCTCCAGATCCTTCACCAGCTTGGTTGCCCTTCTCTGGACACACTCCAACACCTCAATGTCTTTCTTGTAGTGAGGGGCCCAAAACTGAACACAGGATTTGAGGTGCAGCCTGTACCTGTGCTGAATACAGGGGGATGATCTCTGCCCCAATACTGCTGGCCACACTGTTTTTCATCAAGAGAAAAAACTTTCATTTATACACTATCTAAGGTCCCAGTTAAGCTCATGTCTTGTAGCTTGACCAAGAAAAATCCAAGCTTACCCCTATGAATTTACTCGGTTTTTTACAATTGTGTGGAGTTGATTATTGCAATGGGAAGACCCTAAGGTAGGAATGTAAGGGTAGAAAAGTTGCTTAACACCTGCAACTTCAGTCTCCTACAAGGAAAGTTTTAAAATCTGGTGTTACTTTGGCACTTTTAATATTCTAAGATATATTGGCAGATACAGAGAATACAGCATGAAAACTGTTCTCAATTTTTATTCTTAACGAGCATTCAGTATGTATTATATATTTAGCAGTAATCAGCCCAGTCAATAGCCTTGAGCTAACATGTCTCGGAGGGAGATGACTGTCAGACAGAATTAATTCCTTGATGGAAATTTATTATTTGGAATATAATCTATTCTAGTATTTACAGTTATGGAGTTTTGTAGCTGTCATAGTCAGTCAATCCCTTTCCTTTCAGGAAGATATTCAATAAATGACAGCACTCCAGGCACTGTTACTTATTTCCTTACAAGAGAAAAAGAGTATAAGCAGTGATGATTTTGTCCAAGATTCAGACAGAAGAAATATATATGCATAGATTTTGAAGCAGAAGACTTGACTCTTCCTGATGCATTGAAAGATCTCTTTGAAATATATTCTGAATAATTGATTAAATCATTTTTGTACATCCTGTGTGGTTCAGTTTACTAGTGAACAGAAGATGAATAAGCAAAAAAGTTTATAGGCATATTATATACAGGGTATAATGAATAAATAAAGGTATTACATGATTTGTTTATTTTTTAGTGGACTATCCTGTTAGACAGAAGGGGAACGGGGGAAGTAGCAATACTATTTATTTCCTCTAATTTTCTCTGAGCAATGTAAATTATCCTGATGGCAATGATCAAATACTAAAAAAAACCACACCAGTCTTCTTAATCAAACCAAATTCAAAGTTTTACACTCCAAAGAATAAGCATAACATAAAGACAATGCTTCAAGAAAGTTTCTCAAACTGCGAAAGGGAGAGCAGCTCATTAGAGATGAAGGCAGAAACCAGTCATATATTATGCAAGAGTGGAAGAGAGGTTTCCCCATAACAGAGAAAATGTTTATACAGCCATTTTTTCATAAAAAGAAACCCTAAGTTTGGTTGTTGTTTTTCAAATGCCCTACATGAAAAAAATTTGCGAAAAGGGCAGATTGCATTTCAGTTAAGACCACTAGAATTTTAGGAATAAAAGATATAGAAAATTTAATTAATCTGAAAGACTAGAAAGAATGGGTTTGGGAAACTGACTCTATGCCTGTTTTTTCAAGTTGCCTCTTGTGTTTTGCCAGTTTTTAAACTCTTGACACATTTTCTCAAAAGCAGTGTCAAAGGTACCAGTAAAACAATTTCATAAGGATGACAGCTTTATTAAACAGCATTCCCCAGAGTAGGAAGCTAACAGCTGGTTAATATTCATCACTGCAATTTACAGACACTAGTTGAGTGCTATGTCAACAAAATCAACTTTTGCTCCGATAAAGGTTTTTGAACTGGTTTAAGTCTTTTTGGTTAGCTGGAAAAATCACAGTTTTGCACTGTGCAAGTCTGTGCACAGCTGTAGAAATTGCTTCTTTTAAACAAATATCTATATTGCTATCTGTTTAATTAAAATGAAATAGATGTAGTCAAACGATCTCCTAGTCTACAATGATGCTTCCCAAATGTTAGAAAGTTAAATTAGACTTTCAGAAAAAAGATATGCTTGTCATAGCATAAAATCTGTGCTGTTAGAAGTTTTGTCTTGAAGACTCTTTAAAAAATAATGCTTACTACCAACTGGAATAGAGAAGGTTATCCTTGGCTGGTTTAAGTGGACTTGAATGTAAGTCCAAGTTTAAGAGACATAAGCAATTCTAAATTTAAATGTGAATCTATACAGCAATTTATGTTAATCTGTTGCCAATTTTGCAAACTAAGAAACGTCGTTGTCTTCTCACTTTTGTTCCTATACTCCCTGCATGTGCAGCTCTTTGAGCCGTTTTCCTACTGAGATCTCTGTCTTTAATAATTTTTTTAAGTGCAGCTGATGTTTGCACTTGCATGTAAACTATGATGATGTAATATGATAGGCAGCAAAATCTTCAGATCTATATATTGAATTGTAGACCTTTACTCTTGTTATTACTGCTCCATTTCTCATGTACACAGCATCACACTTGATGCAACTGTGCAGGAAAACTGGTACTAGAATGACATAGAGTTAATAAAGTTAAATTTATATTTAATAAATTAAATTCTCATTCCTTCTGATAGCATTTGGAGAATTATCCTCATCTCATATGCAAGTGCCACAGTTTGCTTTTCTCCCAAGTGAATCTTGCCTTAGCAGAGGTGCTAATGTGATTTTGTTATGCAAACTTAATACATTTCCAGTGGATGTATCATGGAATGTGTGTATATTTCCCAGTACACACCATTTATGCTGTGGTATTTGTAAAAGGAGCCTTTTTATTTACTAGCCATTAGAGGCCCCAGTTGGATAGAAGCATTTCATTTGGCTTAGCTTGAGACAATATCCACAGCAGAGTTTGTTGAGTATAAAGCTGCAAAACAAAGCTACTCTGCTTAGCAGATTGTGGATCTTACATGTGCAGAAAACACTTATGACTTTAATTGTGTAATTAAATTTCACAGAAAGAGCCCTTTACAAGAGTGAAAAACAAACATTTCTGACATCTAGACTCTAACTGCTGCTAGCAGCTTTTCTTGTTTGAATGTTAGTGACAACTTCCAAATGTTGATGTTTGTATTCACTCACTTATCCCTGTTTACCCACTTTCCCACCTTTCTTATCTTTCATGTACCAGATATTTTACTTTCTAGTGAAAAGGACACAAAACTATTGCAATACAGAGATAAGATCGTTGCCAAGCACTTTACGTATTTATTTTGTGAATGGAATGTATAGTTGTTTTGTAGAGGCTCACTATTAATTCTCAGGCTTCTTCCTTACTGATCTTCTGCTCTGATTTCAGTCCCTGTTACTAGTATCAATGTCCTCCAGTTTTCTCATATTCCTAGTTATTTCTCCAAGACACTTGGAGCAAACAGCCATGAGAAAAAAAGAGGTGTAATATGACTCTGGACACTCAGGAGTTGACAGTGAACTGTTTTGACAGACAAGATTTCCATAACAGACTGTCTCTTGGCTATCCATGCAAAACTGGTTTCAACCATTTGCAGTTGGTGGTAGATCACAACTTTTAAAGCACACTGCGACTGACTGTCATGTTTAACCTGAGGTGTTTTTGAAGGGGAATTGAAAACCATGCTGCACAAATCTGACTACTGAGGAAGAAACACAAGGCCATTTTTGAAATCTGGGATCCTTGTATGTGGGTTAGGGGAGGCAATTAAAAAGTTTATTTGCGGCGGTTGCCTGTTACGACCTCAAGCAGTAAAAGCTTTGGCTAGTGCTGCCTTGTGAGGTTGTAGCTGCCACGTGAACGGGCACCCCAGGGTTGCGGAGTGCCCCAGTGTGGGTAAGCAGCTTTGGTAGCTTCACGCTGAGAGGAAGCGAAGGGACGAGAGAAAGACACTTTGCCTGCGAAACTGAGAACTTTTATTCCCCCATGCATGGTCTGAGTGAATCGCCCTCAGAGCATTGCAAGGCAAAATGGTGATGGACAAAAGATTACAGCAGATTAAATAGGGGGTGGGTGGACAGGGGTGGAAACCTGGCTCGCCCTATGGGGTTAAACCGAGATAGGGTTTCACAACCAATGGTGACATAACAGAGGTAGGTACAGTGTTCTGGGACAAATAGAAATGCAAAGGTGGGGTGATTGACACAGAACTTTCTGGGGGTGGTTACATAATTGACACTCAACAAGGAGTGACAACCCCTGACTGAGAGAACCAAATAAGGAGAAAACTCGGGAGGAGTGAGAAGATTGACAGGTAACTGGGTAACTGTGGGTCTGTGTAGTGGGAAATCTTGGGGTAAACAACCTGGATCAAACCACTGTGAGGGAAAAGTAGGGGTACAAGGAACAAGCGTAACTAACATTAATAAAATCCCTGACTAAACCAACACAACCTACAACATTTATTTTAGTTTAATTTTTGTAAATTACAATCTGTGTCTAAGGCAACAATGTGCACCCACATCTGAAAAGCCAGCTGCATCCTGGGGTGCATCAAAAGGACTGTGACCAGTAGTTCAAGGGAAGTGATTCTGCCCCTTCACTGTGTTCTTCTTAGATCCTATCTGGAATATCACATCCACCTCTGGGGTCCTCAGTATGCGAAAGATAAGGATCTGTTTTAGCATGACCAGAGAAGGACAAAAAGATGATCCAAAGGATGGAGCACCTCTCCTACAAGGAAAGGCTGAGATTTGGAGTCGTTCAGCCTGGAGAGGTGTCTGGGAGGTCTTTGACTACTTAATGGGGGCTATAAGAAAGATGGAAGAAAAATTTTTTAATAGGGACTATTGCTGTAAGGCAAGTGGTAACAGTTTTAAATTAATAGAAGGTAAATTCAAACGAAATACAAAGAAGAAATATTTTAGAACCAAAATAAACATTGAGTTGGGAGCTATACCACTACACTTATATCAGAACTGTTGGCATATATTTTAATATTAAGAATTTCAAAACTCTGATGAAGGCACTATATTGAAAGCTAAATTAAATCCTGACATGGCTATAGTGTCAATAGATGATAATTTCCCCACCATCAATGACTTTGTGTCACTGTTTAATTTAAGTGATATCTTAAAAATACTGCTGCCTCTTCCTGAGGCATCTATAACTTCTGTTCAGCATGCTGCAACCTTTTATTTTCCTGTGTGGTTATTTCATTTTTCATGTATGTGCAAATAGCTTCCTCTGGTGTATCTACATCAAGTGAAACACAAATTGTATTGGCACCACTGGGCTTAATTAATCTTCTTTTTCCTCTCTTTTAAAGAAGATGAAGAGCAGTAATATAAGAAATAAATAAAGTGGGAACAGATTTATTTCCCAAGTGAGAGCAAACAGACTGTCTCTCTAAGGGAGGAGCTAGTTTGGTCTGTGGTTTGTAAAACCTGGCAAGGTAATGGTCATGGCCAAAATAAAAATGAGGGAGAGGGGATATAATAGAAGAGCCAGGCTGGGAATATAATTACCTAATTAAATTTCTTTATTTCTGTCTAGTCAGTGCCTCTTTTTAGATTCATATTCAGGTTACATAGGTTAAAGAAACGACAGTTGTACAATGCCAGTAGAAAAAGAGCAGAAGGGAGTGAAACTTTAAGAAAATTTGTGGAGGTTAAATTTTCCAAAGAGAAACTTTAAATCTCCTTTTTAGTGGCCTATTGTCTCAGAAGCCTGTGGGAAACAGTAAGGAGAAAAACAATAGATAAACTTGTGCAGAAAAACAATAGATAAACTTGCATCATGTTCACTTTAGGGCTTGAATTAAAATCCATCATTTTGGTGTTATAGTGTCTTGCTTGTTTGGCAGTCTGCAAGCCAGAAATGTATAATTTAAATCTGCTATAAACTCTTACAGAAAGGAGCTTCCCTGTAAAATTCCATTTGATAATTTTAGACTGTCTTCTTTATTTTTGAAATCAATCAGGAGTCTATATTTTTTAACAACTTCCTTCTTTCTGTTGCTCTAATTTGCTGCTTCCTACGGGCAAGTGACGAAACACATGGTTTTAACTTCCCTGTGACAAATTTAGGACTTAATGAAGCACATTATTAATACTGCAAAACTGTAAGTGGTGATGTTTAGCTCATAAAGCAATGCTCATTTTTTAACCTTGTTATAGCAAAGTACATATTTTTATGTATTGTAAAGGTTATACAGTGTCTTAGATGAAATTAATGCTTGTTTTAAATAAAAAGGAAATATTTCAGAATTTCAAAAATGGGGTAATGGTAAAATGTGGTAGTGATACGTGAAAAGAATTAGATACACAAGTCATTATGTCACCTAATAGATTTCAATGACAACAGAAAATACCCTTGCGGGTTACCCCCTTGTGGATGAGGACTCAGGCCTCATCCAGCTGCTCACTCACATCTCCTCAGGGGTGAATTTGTATGCTAAAAGTGTGAAAATTTGCAGGCAGAAAAATACCTAGTTTAATAGGGAAATAAAACTGTGTGCACAAGCCAAGTAAAATCAGGAATTTATTTGCTACTTCCCATTGGCAGGTAGGTTCATAGTCATTTCCAGGAAAGCAGGTCTTCATCATGTGTAGCTTTTACTTGTGAAGACAAACACTAGAATTCCTTATGTTCCCCCTTCTTTCCTGTAGTTTTTATTATGAAGTATGATCTTATATGGTGTGAAACATCCTTCTGGTCTGTGGGGCCAGTTGTCAGGGCTGTGTCCCCTGCCTATCCTTGTGCAGCCCCATCCTCCTTGCCCCAGTGCTGTGTCAGCACTGCTCAGCAGTAATCAAAACTTCCCTGCCCTCTCAATACTATTTTGACCGCAAACCCAAAACAAAGCACCATGCTATCTATTATGAAGAAAACTCACTCCATTCCAACTAGAAAGTTTCTGTGTACCATGCATTCTCTTCACAGTTCTGGGAAATGTCATGCAATCAGCTCTTTAAGTAACAGTAACATTTGCAATGTGCTTTGATAGAACATTGGTGATGGATCCTGGATGAGACCCTTAGGCCTTGACTAATGATGGGTATTAATTTGCAGTGCTAAAATATAAAATTGAGGGAGTTCACTTTGATTTGCAAGGGGTTATTCTCAATATTTCTATGCAAATGGAAAAAGAACAAATACCTGAGGAATCAAACTTTGCTGCCTTAAGAATCTGATGCACTTGAGAAGTCCTTGTGGGAGGGGTTTATTGAGTAGATCCTGATATACAGAAAGATGAAAATTCTAACCACAAGGAAAGGACTCAGTTCAATAGTCAATTTATGCAAAATGTGAGAGTGGGTGCTAAGGTTAACTCTGTTTCCTAGAGGCCTCTGTCATCAATTATACAGTGCAACCTGGATGCCACACGATGGCTTGGAGACATATTGCACTGGGTTTTTTCAGCTCAGGACCCAGGGTGATGTAGATTCGATGTAGATTCAGACTGTGTACCTCAATGAAGAGCACCTAAATCTGAAGATTAATCAACTTTAGCATATGCTGTGCAAAATTCCAACTTTTTTCTGCTTTCAGTAATAGCCTGAATTAGATGTGTGTACTCACACCTCAAAAATTGTAAGTGAAACTTAAATTCAGACCTGGATTTTACAGTTACTGTTACCTGTAATTCATATATCACAAAGTTCTCAGTGTCCAATAATCCCATGTCTTCATCAATCTTATGAACAATTCAGAGCTGGTCACTTTTACTAGTTGGCTTTGATGTAATGAATCCTTAGGCTGCGAAATTCACCTAAATTATAAGTTCTAGAAGCTCTGAAAATTTCTTCCCAGCACACAATATGTGGGTAATATATTTTTTATAAGCTCTCCAATACTCATCTTGAAGGAGCACATAGAAGGAATAAAAAAGTTGCTATAAGACTTCAACAAAGACACATTTTAGAGTCTAAAACTATAAAATTAATATTCTGTTCTACACTAAGAACTTCTTTCAGGCTGCCTGAGTGGTGGGTTGTTCTGGTATGTAAAATGATTGGTGTCTTTTTATGCAGGATGCCTGAAGGTATGATGGAGCCCTGAATGGCTGAGGATCTGTGAGGTCTACTGTGAAGCAAGCCCTGTGATCCAAATATAGCTTAAAGCCAAATCTTTTCTTTTGCCACACAGTATAAACAGGAAAAAAAACCAAGAACCAATCCACAATGAACATTATTGCAGTTATATAAAAATTAAAACAGATGTGTCATTTTGTTACAATGGCTGGAGGAGAATACCAATTAGGCAAGCTCTGAATAAGAATCAATAGTAAAATCTTTTTTTATAAGGTAGTCAATTTAATTTCTAAAACAATGTAGTTAACAGGCTATCAATACTTTAAATTCAAATTGTTGAACTTATATTTTAAGCCGAAACATGAGCTCCATGACACTCTTAAGTGAAAAAGCTTACCTGTGAGCTATTTCTGAAATAGAAAAAGTAACTTTGGGCAAAAGTTGGACAATTTTGTTCCATTGTTGTACTCACTGGAGAGACAACCTTTTCATGTATTTCAAATTGCTGGCAAGCTAAAGAAATTAGATTTCTTACCAAAATGCAGACAACCCTTTCTAAATATACATCTCTTTCTTTCACTAATGATATTTTCCTTTCTTTTTTTAATATCGTATTAGAGTTACCTATACACTTTAAATTGAAGTTTTAAAAAAGAGTTTAAGGACTTAAAAAAATAGAAGTTTAAAACAGAAGGCTTTTAGTGGCCTAAACGGTGTACAGCTGTATTTTCTTAGGTGCAGGAAACTCATTTCTAAAGCTGCCTTTTATGTTTTAGTACACCAAAATCATCTGGTCAATGTGCAGATGTACATTTATGATACGGATACTTACCTTAAGAAGATCGGAGATGTTTAAAAGCTGAGTATGAGTCCATTTAGGAAAAGGGCCGTATAGACATCTTAATAATAATATTTGAGAAATTGTAAGTATTAGGTTAAAAAATTACTTTTGCCACTAATTTTTAAGGGAGAAAAAGATTTTTAAATGGATCTAAGGGGAAATTCCAAACATAAGAAAAGCATAATAGTAACATGTGGAACATGATCTGTAATCTTCAGAAATTGCCTTCCTTTTTTTAATCAGTTCCTCGTCTTGCTCTGATTATGTCTTTAGGCTGCAAATTATTTAAAAAGAATTATCTTGGGTTCAGACCTATCAGTGCAGTACACACTCTCTTAGTGCCACCAATTAAAAAAAAAAAAAACCAAAAGGAAAAGCTGATAGTTAGACTGCACTAGAAGTGCATATTTTATTATTCTAAGTGATTTCTACCTTTAGAAAAAGCACGCACTGGAGAAACTGAATGTTTAATGCAAATTTTTTTTTAAACTTAACATTATTGAATTTCTCTGTGCTGAAGAACTGATCCATTAACGACTATTGTTAGGACATCGTCTATTTCTTATAACAGTGATTCTACTGACTCAAATTAAATTTAACATTTTGACTATATTGTCTTTGTACTAGAAACAGAGTGAGCCTAAATTTGGCTGTTTGCTTTCCCTATTCTGGTTGGCCCATTTTTTTCTAGTCTATGGAGTCCTGAGACATCCTACTGTACTATACACAGTATAAGCCAAATGTTTGATGTAACTGACAGTTCCATCACTTTAAATAGCTGTTTTTACTTTCAAAATATTTTCCATTTAAATAGCTAAATTGTTCTTGTTTTCATGCTCATAGTCATGATGTACTGTTTATTCCAAGATGATGATTAATCTGTCCTCCAGAGATGTCAGACAGTGCTGTTGCCACTGTTGTTTACCAGTCTGTGTCTGTGTTGAGCTTTGTGTGTGTGATTTTGTAAGGAGGTGGGAATCATGGGGGAGATTGTGTTAGTGACATTGTGAATGGAACTTTGAATTTATAATATCTGACTGATTTAATATTTAATACTTTCTTATATAATACATTTTAATATATCACACGTAGATTTGACTTGTCAGTTGATGAGGAGATCAAAGTACAAGGCAAATAGTATTTTTTCCTTTCTTATAACTTCATCACAGCTGATAGAGTCCTGTGGGTTAGACAGGATTGCCTCAGAAGTCATATTTCTCAACTTTGTCACTAAAAAATAAGTAGTATAAACACTCAGTCATTTTATTAGTGGTTAGAAAGGTGGTTTGTATTTATACAGCTTTAGTAAAAAAAGTCACATTCAGGACATATGAATGATTCTTTTGGAACCAAAAACAAATGGGATCAAAGATGTCCTTTGCCTTCTTGCCCTCAATATTTCTGTAACTCTGCTGGAGATTTCTATCCCCACACTTCTGCTGACACAAGTACATATTGAATTGCTTATTCAAATGAATATAAAAATAATCTGTCTAGAAGGAAACAAATATTTACTTACTTTTGTGGTGTTTTAAAACAGTGTTTGTTTTCCTTAATCTAGATAATTTCACAGGCCTTAGGGAGGGGTTAAACAGTTGTGTCTACATAACTGGCAGGAGAGAAATGTGGGAGCAAAGAGCTGACAATGAGTGAGAGGTGATAATGATATAAACCTCTTTGTTCCTGAGAAATATCTTTGATATATTTTTGAAATAGCTTATATCTTTGATATAAACAGATTGTTACATTCCAAAAAAAGGGAAAATGGAAATTATTGAAGATGATGCCAGTGCTCAGTAACACCAGAATTCCATATTTATAACAAGTTACGTAGCAAACTATCATTGAGTTCAGCTTGCCCAAAATTTACTGGACAGCATGGAGTAGTCAACAGATACTTTCTGCCTTTCAGTATCAGATAGTACATTATCCCTAATGTGGTATAGATGTGAGCTGTGTTAAAAGAAGCTCCTTCTCTTCTCTGCTCCTGCTTTTGGCTGTATGTGTCCAGTATTTCCCTTGAGCCAGATCCAATGACAGAAATTTAGCCTACCACTAAAAGAATAAACCCAAAGCAAACAAAAAATTAGTTTTCCATTAGATTAGGTTGCTAAAGTGACTCATCCTGCAGCTGTGGATTAGTTACATCTCATGCACGGAAATGAAACAGCAGCTGGGGCTAGGGAAGAGACCACCCTGCTCAGTGACAGCTCACAGTTTCTCCAAACATGCTGTCATGTTCTGGAAGACACAATCTCACCCTCAGCCCACTTCCCTCCCTTCCTGTCAGCACAAACATCTGTGTGGCAATGATGTGGAGCTAAAGAGCTGACCTATGGTATTTCTAGTCTGGATCAAATTTACCAAACTGATGCAAACTCATGCCTTGCTGTAAGGGAAAGGATAGTGCAGAGAAGGGCTTAACAGCCAGGACTAGAGTGAGCTCTTCTCAACAGCGTTGCTTGCTTAAAGTACATGCAAAGCTCTGGATCTAGGATATAACTGTAAAACATCTTAATCTAATCTAAACTACAACTTCAGCACTCATGCTGCATCTTCCCTTACACCTGGGCCAGTGTTCGTGTGAGATGCTGATGGCAACCAAGTTCAGAAAAGTAATTTGTTTAAAAAAATTCTATTCTAAAAATGGCTTTTTGAACATATGACTTCTCAAATAATCTCATTGCTGTATCCCTGATTAACAAGGGAAACTATAGAAACTCTGATTGTGGTGGTCCTGATTTTAAATCTGTTCAGGCAGCTGGCGATTTTCATCCTTGAATGTATTTACTGTGGGTTGATGCAAGTAAGAAAAAACACTTCTCTGGAGTTCCCTGATGTCCCAAGCACAGCCACATGATTTTAGTATTTTTATTTTGGAGAGAAAAAAGTTTGACTAGTTCTTTCCTGTTTAGTGTCTCTCTTTTATGACACCTAGAATTCTAGCCCTGCTTTGCAAATAATTGATAATAAAACTGGCACAATGTTAATCTGCCATTTCCAAGTTTTAACACAGTGAAAGAAATCAATGATCACAGTCTACATTAGTGGAAGAAATAATTTTTCTGGTATAATTTCTTTATGCAGCCAAACACAGTAAATAAAAATGAGTTTCCTGATAATGAAGATGATCAAAAGCATGGCTCTATAATATTTGTGGCTGTGAAAAGCTATTTTGCTGTGGTAGTGTGGTTTTTTTGTTATAAATTTAAAGTGTTTCTTATTGCCAGTTTACAGTGGTTTGTTCCATGTACCCCGTTCAGTTTTCCCAACGGTCTTGCCCTGAAGTTGTTTACTCCTCATTTCCTGCCAGTTCCTGTGTCAATCCCCATGTCAATCTCCCTTGTACCTCCATTGTTTCCAGACCCTTCCCTGCCAATCCTGAAAGTACGGCCCCCACCCTGGTCTATCAAAGTATATCGCCACCTTTTCCCCCAGAACCGTCTATGTCCATCTCCCTCCTTTTGAAGGTCTATTGGTATACCTTGTTGCATTCTGGGTTTGGATTCAGATTAGGGGTTCTGATATATGTTAGTTAGCCGGTTCTGTGTACCCCTGCGTACCCTCAGGTTCCCCCTGCGGTGGTCCGCTCTGGGTCACTTACCATTGGAGCATCACCATGCCAGTCCTGTAACCACCCCCCTGTCCACTCCTGAGAGTTCTGTGTCTGTTACCCCATCCCTGCATTCCCATTCATCCCGGAACCCAGCACACACCCCTGTCGTGTTCCCATCGGTTACCGTAGTCCACGTCACTCCCCCATTGTCTGTCCCCATTGGGCGAGGGGGTCTTCCGCCCCTGTCGGCCCACCCCCTATAAAATCCCATGTGCCCCTTTGTTCAGGGACATTTTGTCCATGCAGTGCTAGGGAATGGCTGAGGTTCTCCATCGCAGCTCCACGCGACAATAAACTCTCTCCAGCCAACCGCAAGGACAAGGTGTGCCTCCTTCACCTCTTTGCCTCACCCCAGCGACGGCCACGAAGAGCAGTCAACCTCCGCCAGTGCGCTGAACTGTTGCATCCTGGGTTTAGGTTCAAATTATTGGTTTTTTCTTTGTTAGTTTTCCAGTTCTGTGTACCCTCGTGCACCTCCCGGATTTCCCCCCCCCCCCCCCGCCACCATGGTTAGCTCCAGACTGCCTGCCATTGGAGTTTTCCCCCTGTCACTCTTGTCACCACTTCCAGCCTACTCCTGAGTTTTCTGTGCCCATCACCCCATTCTCGCGGTTCCACTCGCCCCAAAGCCCCATGTCCGCAACTGCCATGTTCCCATTGGTCACTGTAGTACACGTCATCACCACGATGTCTGTATCCATTGGGTGGGAGGACTCCCTGTCCACCCTGTCCCTTCCCTATTTCATCCCACTCCGCTCCACGCTCGGGGCCATTTTCGTCCGTGTTATGTTGGGAACGGGCTGCAGCTTTTCCACCGCAGCTCTCGCAGCCAATAAAACATCCAGCCACCACGCAGATGGATTTGGACGAATTCCCTGCCTCTTTGTTTCTTCCCTCGCACTGACGGCAAAGCGCGGCCAACAGCCCACCCCGGAGCACGGCAGCAGAAGCGCCCGGGAATTGCGGCGAGCCCCAACCCCGATGAGAAGCTGAGACGCCCAAGCCGGGCGCTTGAGAGCTGACCGGGGCCGAGAAAAGTAACGTGAAGCTGTGCTGAACACCACAGTGCCCGGACCACATGGCGCCCCGGTCCCGCCGAGAAACAGAGCCTTTAGCCGGGCTCTCCAGAGCTGCCTGGGACCGGGGAAAAGAACACAAAGCCGCAATACCTAGTCTGATCTCCTCCCATGAAATCCTCCATTGGTTGCCTGGATTCAATCCCCACTTTGTACTCCTCCCCTGTTGTTCCGCTATTGTTTGACAGTTGTATCCTTCCCTAGTACCCTCCCCTATACTTAAGATCCTTGTAACCCTGTGTGGCTTGGTTGTCCCTGGACCCTCTTAAGATTAAAGCCTTTCAAGAACCCATACAAGTGGCCCCTCTCCTCTCCTTTACTCTGGATTCTTTGACTCGGAGTGGCATCTAATAGCCGCACAGAGCAGCCTGCTGCTGCTGAGATCTAAGCAGCCTCACTCACACCACCACCCAGACCAGCCCAAGGGGCACGGGCCAGGAGATTGGGCTAGCCAGAAACATCTCCGTGCAGCCGCCCACGTAATTTTGCTATTGCAAGAAGGAGACCTTGTTTTTCTTAATTGTTTCAATTATTTCTGGGTAAATTTCTGTAACTCATTTTGGAGGGGATATGAACTCATAAATTGGTTGTGAAAATACTCAGTTTGAGCTTTCTGCATACCCTGAGATTATAAATTCTCTTGCCTTTTCAATATTTCAGGAAGTTTCAGACCCTTTGAGGGAAAAGAGGAAAAAAAATCCCTTTTACTTCAACTTTCTCTATGAGTATAACAAATCTGAAGATCATTATCTTCCTGTAACATGATGACACAAGGCTTTTTCAAGGAACTCCTCCAAAAAATGAGTGCCAGGAATACCAAGAGTTGGGAGTTCAGACTCTGGTCATGATGGATGTAGAAAGGATGGGTCACACTCTGGTTCAGAAGTTCCTAAGTGGCTGGAAGAAGGCAAGATGTCTTTGGTGGTGTATGTGCCACATCTGTGGCTGTAGATGCTGCTGACAGTCCCAGGGGACTGAGGGATGCTTCCCCTTATCCAGCAGATCATTATTTTGCTGTCTGTAAGCTGATGCATTTTATTGCCTTTCTTTCTCTCTTTCAAAGATTCTTTTGAGATTTTCCTGCCCTTTTTGTGCAGAAGGGAGAGACAGACAACCTACTTTGGTGAGGATGGACCATATGCATGTGTAATTTGAAGGCAGAGCCAGTGTTGCAAACCAGACTCAGGTTCAAATGCACATTAAGGATAGGAAAGAACTCCCTATGTAAGAAAATTCCGTTTATCCCTGAAACAGCAACACAAGGCCATTTTAATGGTGCTAGGAGGCCCTGGCATGGATCAGTTTCACCAGAACATATACTATGCTGGTCCAGCTGCCCTCTGACTAGTAAACCCGTGAATTTTTTTAAAATCTGGTGTTACAGAGTTTGGATATTTTTCAGAGATAAACATTAAAAAAAAAAAAAGTTGTATTTAAGAAATGCTACTTGAAATTCTTCCATTGGCCAAAAAGAATATATTTTTTGATTATAAGATAAAAATTTATTTTAAATTTATTTCCTATTTTGGATGAAAAATATTGCTTTGGTGGAAAACATGCAAGAAAATATTTTTAACTAAAATTTTCTCTCGCTCAGAAAACTCTGATGACATTATAAACTCTGATAACATTATACCTGCATTTAATTTTTTCCACCACTGAAATTATTACCTAAATAAATCCAAACTGATGAATAATTTGGGATCTCTGAAGATCCCTTTTTTATCCAGAAAATGCATTATTTTCTTCAGTACTCTTTACTTTCTTTAGAAAATTCATGGGGCACAGATATGTAACTAAAAAAGCAGGCTCGTCTCTACCCTGTTTATCCTTGTTCCCAGCAGAAATATTTGTGTAGGCTTTTGTGGGAATGTAATTTCTACCCCAGTTTCTTTCCCTAGTGATCTTCCCACAGGTCTTTTTTTATGAGTGGTAAAACTAGGTCTTGTATGTGCAGTTTTTAAAAAAAAAAAAAAAAAAAAGGTTCACAATTGATTCGCAATCAGTATAATGTACAACTAAAATTCATTACTCTGATTAATCTTTAAATTCATACAATTATCTTACTGAGATAAGATAATAAGATTTTTTGTTCTATTAAAATCTAAACCAAACAAAGAATGAAAATTCTCCAGTGCCTTTTTGGTGCTAAGTTATGAAAAGGAATAAGTTACAAAAAGGAATTGCATAGTAATTTTACTGTGGGATTCTGGGCATTCTCTCACCCAACTCTGGTTGGTATTCCTGACTACAGCATGTGAAATAGAATCCATTGAAGTTATGGGAAGGAATTTTTCAGAGTTCTTCATTGTTGACCTGCCTCTGCTCTTTTAATAATTTCAGCTGAAGCAAAGAGAAATTATGTTAAGTGCTTCTCGAAATCCTTCCTTTCAGAAGAATCAGAAGAATAGCTTGAGACAGTAATGTTTTCATAAAATTGCACTCAATATTAAAAAAAAAATTGTCATCTGCAAATTCTGCTCAACATGTGGCTTTTTGACTTCCCTGAACAGAAGGATGAATAACAACTTGAGGGTTTCTCCCTGTGTATATTATCCTTTGATCTTACAATATTACTTTCTGGTGATATTTATCCTTTTTTCTTCTGGCTTCCTTTGGTAAATGAATATATGTGGAGCTTCTAAAAATTGCTTCAGTGGAACTAGTAAAAAGAGGATTACACAAACCCATTCTCTCCCCCAAAAAACAATCCCCTTGAAACAGCTAATTATTTTCATGTTTGTGGGCATCCCAACACTAAGATTCTTTTGAACTCCCACGGTTCTAGACTGTCTCAGTTTCTGACCTCCCAAGTAAAACTTTTAGTGGCAATGCAGTGTCAAAAGACTTCTTGATCTCTCTGAAAAGGCTCTTTCTTGTTATAGTTTCAAGTTTCTCAGCTGCAAATCTACTAGTTACACAACAGATAATTAGGTCCACATAAAAGCCACAAAACATCCGAGACTTAGAAATAACCTCCAAACAGAGGCTAGATCTCTTTGTAAATTGGCTAGGCTGAGTAAATGATTAAATTATGGAATATTCAAGCATATTCCTCATTATTATATGGAAAAAAATGTTCTAATGTTGATACTGTGTTTAGGGCAGTTCCATAGTGATAGAAAGAATTCTCTTTCCTCCCACTATTTTCTTTTCTTCTAAACCTGTAAGAACAGAATTTAAACTTTCTTAAACTGACTGAAAATAGCACTCAACAGATTGCTACAGATGGTCTCTGTAGACCATCCCTTGAGTATTTGTAACCATTGATGAGACACTTCTCCTCTCCAGGCTAAAGAGGCTCAGTTCTCTCAGGTTTTCTAACAGATGTTCCGGATCATTAATCACCTATGTAGTCCTTTGTAAGACTCTCCATGTCTCTCTCATATTGAAAAGCCCAGATCTGAGCACAGGACTTCAGGTGTGGTTTCACCAGTGCTGAGCAGAGGGGCAGGATCACTTTCTATAGGGAGTTCTTTGTCTAAAGCAGCTCTGGGCATCACTCACTTTTTCTGGTGCAAGGGGAGGTTGCTGGCTCATGTTCAGCTTGGTGAACACCAGGAACCCCAGACCCTGTTCTGCCAAGCTGCTTTTCAGCTGGATTGCCCTGAGTACATGTTGGTGCTTGGTTTCTCCCCAGGAGCAGGACTTTGCACTTTGTTGAGCTTCATGGTGTTCCTGTGAGCTGATTTCTCCATATATTGAGGCCAACCTTCCTTGCATGGCTAATACAATAATTTTGGTGTTCCTGTGAAAAGGTTTTTCCTCACCTAGTGCAGTATAAATTATAAGATTATCTTTTGTTTCTCTTGAACCCTATTATGTTTAAAGATGGGTTGAGTTTATTGGTGTTATGTGATAATTATTGAAATTCATGTTTTTTATTTCCATGGCTCTATTATATTACGTTACTTTTTTAACATCCTATTTTAGTAACAATCATTTTGGGAGTAGTGCAGACAATTGCAGAACTAATATGAAAGTTAATTTTTCTGAAGGCCTTAGAAAAATTGTCTATTTAAAAACCTTTTATAGAACTGTGTTTGAAAATGTTTTTTCAATATTTTTTTCTGAAATGATGTCTTAGTCTTCTAAATTTGCCTTTCAAATCATGATAAAAAAGTATCGAGTGGGCTCTTTGACCTTTACTTCTGAAGTACATTAAATATCTGATTATGGTTAAACATAAAGAACATTATTAGGAATTTATAGTGGTTACCACAATTGGTGATACTGAAGTGAAAATTTGGTAACACTGGAATCATTAACATGTCTAGGAAAAAATATGTATAGTCTTTAACCTTGCCAGTGGCCTAATAAATTCAATAAGTTTCTAAGTAATATAAGAAAAAAGAAGTAATGAAAGTCTTTTCAGTGGTTAATAACTTCATTCTTCTGTCTTCTTTAGAGTTAATCTGTGTTTGCTTCTCCCATGAACTTTTTTCCCAGTCACTGTCAGGTGCTTCGTTTCCTGTAAAAATCCTGTCTTATGCACCCCAGTGTTCAGAACAGCACTTCAATACACCAACACTGATACTTTTACCCCCTTTTTTTTAATGAAATGTATATGATTTTCTAGATGATTTTTATTTTTGACTAAAACTTTCTGCCAGCATGATTATTAACCTAAGAATTTACATGTGCAAATCTGTGTGTATAGTCCCTTAGCAAATAATGTCTAGTTTTCCAAATGTTAGAAAACTTAGCCTCTTCTCCTAAAAAGAAAAAAAGTCCCAAAGTATATTAACCTCTAGCCATCATCCCCTGGAAAAAAAACCAAAACAAATGAGCAAACAATCACACCAAAACTTGTGGAAAACCTGGGGGACATAAGACATCTGCTATATGAGAAGCGGTAAAAAATATTTTACACATTTCTGAATTGTTTTTCTGGATGAGTTTAGTAGCTTGAGACATCAGAATGTTCAGGATGGAGTAATTCTGAAGAGTGCCATCCAAAAATCACAGTCATTCCCACAGCCCAGGAAGTAGTCAGCTGTTCCCACAGAGTGTATTAGCAAAACCTTTCCACATCAAAATTCCTTTAGATCAAATTTCACTTCTTCAAAAGTTATCTAACAGCATTGCTGAAAAAAAGCTTACATAACTGAGAGTGAATTCACACTTAGAGGTTGTAATTCAAGTCTTTATGAAAGTACGTAAACCCTCAATGCACAAAACCAAAAGCATGATAAGAAAATAAAAGTATTTGAAAGGAAAACATCTTTCTGTGGTACTAAATCTTAGCTGGTCATATTAAATTTTGTAGCATAGGTGAGAATCCAGGCCTTTTGTAGGTGCAATTCTCATGAGATGAGCATATGCTGCCTCACATGAGTGGGGATAAGATGAAGGCATTTGTGTTATCTGAGGAAAAAAGTTCTGGAAATAGACAATTACATGCTAATTTCTGAAATGAGATGAAATGCTACTTTTATAATCTACTTTGATTGCTTCGATATAATTTGTTCAAAGTCTGTCTCTGGTCCCTACTATTGGATGTGTTTCACTCAAAGCTTTTTTCCCACAACACAAATTCAGTTTGCCATGATCTTTTACTCCTAAAAACTCTTATTTGCTGAAGTAAAAGCTTATATTTTACATTTTGTAAGTAATAATTAACGATACCATGAATCATAGAAATCTAGTTGATTCCTACTGTGTGAAATTATAATACAGGCTTGATACTGTTATAGGAATGTTACTGGAGCTGTGGCTTTGAGATGATGGATAACCTTGCCTATTAAATTGTTGCCATATAGATTGATCCTAAAAACCAGTTTAAGCAGTAAATGAAAATCAAAATATTATAGCAGTATATTGACTTATATATCTGGCCTTGTAATATAAATCAGGTTTTCTTATTGGAGTAACCCTGTGCAATTTGGTTGGTTCAGTATATGGGAGACAGTAGGAAAAATGTTCATAACTTTATGAAGTTCACCAATATAAAGCATTCTTCTCCCTAATATTAAAATTTTGCACTCCATTATTCCATAATAATAACTATTCCTCTTTGGATAGTGGGACAAATGAGAGCAGCAACTGGCTTGACTAGCTAAATCCAGCTGCTGGTGATTAGTACTATCAAAGCAGTGTTTCTTGCTCTCTGAGATACTGTGGATCCCTTACTCTTCTGGAAACACCTAATCTGTCTAGCAAACACATTACAAAGCAACTATGTGTGCAATCCAATATATAAAAGTCCTGTCTTTGCACCAGGAAGCATAAATATTTTGAAGACAATCATTGGAAAAGCAAAAGCTTACAGTAGAACTAGAATTATTATTTCCTCATCATCACCACTTCTTATTTTTTTTTCACCCAACATACAACATGACATTCTGCTGAGATACTTGTACAAATGCTTATTTATTTCCTTTTTGTTTCGCTGACACCATGTTTGAACTGTTGGGCAGAATTCTGACTTTAGCAAGTTAGATACACGTGGACAAGATACCTCATAAAACTGTGGGCAGAGCAGTAATCTTTACAATTTAGAAAATTTACATCAAACTATGTTTTATTTCAGTTTCTTTTGAAGATTAAGATTAGTCTTTGAATTTTTTTATCTCTTAATTACTGAACTAGTTACAAGTTTTCATTAACAATGCTCTAACATCATTGTAGTAAAGCATGTGTCAAATCTGTTGGATAAACTTTCTGACATAGTTTATCTTCAACTGAGCAAATTGCATGAAGTAGTGTTTAAATTTATTCATTTATCAGAATTTATACACAGATGAGTTATGCTGCTTGCTACTTTTTTTATCGAATGTAAGTCATAGTAAGTCCACCACATAATATGGAACTGCTATCAAGCTGAAGATAATTAATCTTATTAATTTATCTTTGCAGCCCTGTAGAAAACATATATTGGAACAGAGTGCTCAGATAATAAATAATAGTAATAATAGTAATAATAATAATAATACTATCATTAAATAAAAGTTATAAACACTACTAGACTATATGCAGAACATAACATGTACTTGTCTTTCTTTGTAAATAAGTTTCTAGTATTTTATCACAACTTGTCAATTTGTTACTTGACATGACTTATATCAAATTTTATTTTTTACAGTTACTAGTTTTACATTTTCAGTTTAAGAATCACTTAATGTGGTGAACTGAGTATTCAACAGATGTTGGGTTGGATAGGTTAGATTTGAATGAAACCTAAAGATTTAAGTATTCCCTAGTATATGCAGTTGACACCCTTAGTTTTAAATGCCTCTGTTCCAGAACAACTGATCAAGAATTATAATTTTGAAAATATCAAGAAGTGAAAACGAAAATCTGAACTACCATTACTGGACTAGTAATGACTTCTTGAATTTGGAAAAAAAACAAACCCACCTCAACCCTAAAACATTAAATGTGTGAGTGGTGTCTGTTGCTGTATTGTGTAGCTGTTCTGGAACTTCATAATGACAAGAGAAATGTCTCTCTTTCTTACAATTTCTATTCCAAATGTTTGAGCAGAAGAATCCAACTAGCACGCTTATCTCTCAATTGCAAGCTGCTTTCCTTGCTTTTTCAGGTGCCAAAAAGTCCAGCTGCCCAATATCCTACTGAGAAAATCTTAAATTTCCCCTGGCAGCTTCTGTCAAACAGCAAAATTTATCAATTATAGAAACCTTATGGAAGATCTAAGGTTGAATATGCCAGGAAGAGTCTAAAACCAACCAAATAAAAGCTTAAGGTTTATCTGCTGGTTTGATTATTTATGCTCAAACTCATTTAAAGATAATCCTCTTTTTCTTAACAGATCTTAGACTGCTGTGAAGTTTTCCCAGAGTTGGTAGAATTGAGAAGTCTCAGTTGCATTGGGAATGCTTCTCTTTGTGGCCACAATTTGGCTGTAAATGATTCTTTTTAGGGAAAGTAAAACAGAGCCCAATGTCGGGTTGTTTGCTTCAGGAATGCTTGGAATCAGAAGACCTATCAAATTTCTCAGCTCTAGTAATAACACAAAGAACAATTACAAATAGAAGAATACAAACTATGTGTGGAGCGATTGTTCCTTGGCTGGTTGGTTTCTATTATTTCTAGGTTGCATGCATAGAGGATTTCTCTCCAGAGACTGTGCTCATCAGGCTTCTGTGCACACAGATCTTCTCCTATGAGCTTTTTGAGCTAAACAGAAATTGAATTTTATTACTGACCCAGCAGAACTGTTTCCATAATCAAATGTATAACTTTTGATTGCACAAAATCTCTTCTCACTATACCATTCATTTGCTTAAAACATAGATTTTTGGGGTTTTTTTTCTGTTAATCTGTCTCACTTTGATTCTCAAATGACATTTTGAAATGCATGAACTTTGAACATATGATGGCACTGTTGTGTAAACACTAAACTCTCTTAGTGACTATAGGCCCCTTGCCATGTGTGGTTTTGTTTTTCAGAAAAAAAAGCCAACACAATAACCCTAACAAGGCTCCAGAAAGTAATCTTTATGGTTTTGTAAAAAAATCTTTTCTCAAGAGGTCATCTATTTTCATCCCACCAGTGACTTTTGTTTATCCACCAATATCTTGATCTCTTTTAATTTATTCATCTTGTCAGCTATTTCAGGCATTTTTTCTTTGTGTTTTCAAAAGCATAGGATTAAATTATTAATTTTTTGATTATTTCTTCTTGTTTTGATTGTTTACTATCAGCATACTTCTGGCAACTCATGGACGTTGATTCCAATGCCAATATTTCTAAATGATTTTCCCAGTAGAACTCTGGGCCTGCCTGTGTGTGCACAACCCAGTGAGATTTTGTCGTCCCTGGGGCTCCATCAAAACAACTTTCAGTCTATTTGGTCAGGAATGATAATAGAGGTATACCCTGCAGGAAGCCAGATAGAGGGCTTCCTGCCTCCTATACAGGAGCAATAAATGGAACGCCAAGGTTCAGGGGATCTGGGAAGGTCAAGCAAAAGTAAGCTGTGTCCTTTCATTTTCTAGCTAGTTGAAGCTGGTGAAGTCGAAGTGGACTGTTTTTGCTTCAGAATTCTTGTTAGAAAAAGAAATCCATCTTAAAAGAAAAAAATATGGGAATCATAGTTCTCAGAAACTTTTGCTCTTCTTTGGGTCAGTTCACATGTCTTCAGGCTTGTACTGTCAGCAGAAGTAGCAAACACAGATGATGACTCAGTTTGCAGCACTTTGTTTGTGTCCCTCCAGGGAAACAAGAGGCAAATACAAATAGTGCTCCTTTCCCCTTTAGTTGACTCATTAATAGCATGCAAAGCTTTGTTTTGTTAATAATTGTTTTTACCTGTGGAATACCTGTCACCCTCTAGCAGCCTGGCCTAGTGCTCCTATCTGTAACCACTAGAGCATAATTTTCTGGCCAATTGGTGTAATATCTGGTGTTTAATTGCTTGGCTGGAAGATGACAGAAATAATTACTCTCATAAACCATTATGGAATTACAGAATGAGACCGGTATGAGTAATAGCTTTTCTGAAAGTGGTTAAAGATGCAGAGAACTATAGAGTAAGTAAGAGTCAGCAAATTGTGATTTTGAAAGATGCTAGAGAACAGAAAGCATAAGTAGAAAAATAACTTATGAGTGATCTTCCTTCTAAGCTGAGATACTGTGTTCATTTTTGAGTGCTGCTGTTGAAGTAAGGGGGGCTGGCTGCAGGGAATCTAGCAAAAGCCACAAAAACTATCATAGGCATACAAAACTTGGCTTTTGAGTATTAAACAAACATTTTGCAGTTATTTGGTGAAGACATACAGAAAAATAGAAATAAATGGATGATGAAAAAAGGCAAAGCTCTGCATGTCTTAGTTTCTGTTTCTGTGCCTGGTAATAAACCAGTTGGAAGTATGGCAGACACAATCTTATCTTCACTTGCACTTTTTGATTATGTCTGTGTTCAGCCAGCAGCACCTGTTTGACCCTCAATTTCTGGGTGCAACCAGAAGTGACAGAAATAGCTGTGTGAGTCTCTGAGCAAATGATATGAAATGGAGGGGATATTTCTTAATATAATTTAGACAACTGTATCAAAAATTCTCAATGAAAAACAAGGACTGATGATTTTAAGGAAATGTTTTGGTGGGAGAAAAACAGTCCTCACTGCACAGTCCATTGAAACAGGAGCCTTCGGTGGTCATTTTTATCCTGCATTTGAGTGGAAGAAAGCAAATACATTACACCTCAAGTTCAGCTTCATCAAGGATAGCAATACATTCTGTGTATTAATCTATTTTCAATGTCTTCTACTTTGCCTTTTTCTTTTCATCCAATACAATACAGCGTTTTAGGTCATCATGACCTTTTTTAAAGGAGTAGTGTGGTCTCTATATGGCAGAGATTTGCTTTAATCTGTACTCCCTCAAATATTTTTATTATAGCAATGACTTCCACTTTGAAATTCCTACTCTACAGAAAAAACAACTCCCCCAAAAAACCCTCAACAAAACCTCTGTCGCTAAATGGCACTGCTTCTATACTTGAGAATTTTACTTTTTCATCTGTGTTGCACTGTTTTTCCCATATTTCAGTGTGTTGTTAGATTTGTGTATATGTACTGTGGATATGGGGCCTTTACTTCAAGACCATATCTAAGCAGAGTGAACTAGTTTTGTTTCTCAGATATGTTCTGGCAACATTCCTAAATGCATTTAATTTGCTATTTAATCTCCTGCAGCTCCTGTGAAGTTGGAAGAAGATTTTGGCTGTCTTTATGTTTTTATCTTACAGGGTATGTTATTTTTCAATATACTTCCATCTTTGACAACTCCCTATCTGCAAAGACATTATTTTAGTCCTCTTTGGAGTATATTCTTATTGCTCAAATGATGTAGCTAACCCTTGCTCTTTAACAGAACAGCTATCTAAGTTGTAAGAGTTGCTTTTGTCACGGTTTGACACTGGCGCAATGCCAGCGCCCCCATGAAAATGTACCTTCCCCAGATAAATGCTGTGAGATGTGATCAGGAACAGAGCAGAGCAGGCCCAAGCTAAAAAACAAAGGGAAAAAACTTTATTACCCTACTACTATGATAAAAGACACACACTAAATCCAGAATGAAAACCCTCCGAAACTCTCCTCCTCCCCCCACACAATTTCCACCAAAACACAGTGAGACACAACTTCAACCCTCAGTCCAGTTACCACCCTTCAGAAAATCAATACTCAGTCCATCAAGGGAGAGAGGAGTCTCTCTTGCACCATAGACCCCCCAGGAAACACAGTTGTGACCTCCTGTGTTTCCATGTCACTCATGGCACCGCCCGGAGAAAATCTGCCAGTGTGACATCCTCCTTCCATGTCACAGTGCTCTCACCACTGTGCATGGACCGAATCTGCTCATAGGGCTCCATTAAGGATGCTTTGCCAAGGACCAAAAGAACAACAGTTCAGTTTCTCATTTTTGGGACAAGAATCCCCCCCATTTTTTCCTCCCCTGGGGCTGAGGGTCTCAAGAACAGAGATCTTCTTCTTCCTGGAGACAGAGGGCACCACCACATTTTGCTCAGCTTTCCTCTGTTCACTCTTCTCCTCTGCTAGCAGTCGCTGAAGCAGGTCTCTTGGCTCAAGTCATTGCATCCCCCTAAAATGCAGTCTCTGGATTGCAGGAGGAATTGGTGCAGTCTATGGCTATATAAGAAAAAGTCCAGCCAAGGCCAATCCATCATCTCCTCCCACCTCAGATTTCTTCTTCTAACATCTCAGGTCCCAGACTGTCTCTCTTCTCTTTCAAATCAAGGAGGAGTAGCATTTTGCAAAGTTATCTTTTTCCTGGGAAAGGATTAAAAGTCTCGAGCTCCGAGGATGGCTGGAATCTTGACTGCCCAGAACTCCAACTCCCACGACTGGGCACCTTCTTCCCCCTCTCTGCTTCACTTTCTCCTCTGCCGGCATACTGCTGGCACATGATATCAAATTTCCAGGTGCCTTCAGGCTCTCTGTCCCTCTCTCTCTCTCTCTGCGGGGGGGGAGCAAAGACATCTCAGTTTCTTTCCACCCTTCCATCCTCAGGGCCGTCCTGGTTCCAGTCCCTTCACCCCCTGGCCTACCTCTCCCAGACTGCATGGCTTCACTTCCCCCACCCAGCCCGTGGCTGGGCAGGGGAGGTCTGCACTGCACTCTGACAAGAAACAAAGAGACAGTTCACCTGGGACTTCTCTGCTTTCAACCCCCTGTGTTCTCAGAGGCATGTCCATGCCTTCAGTGGTCACTCCAAGTGCCAATATCCAAAACTGACCACTGATTGGTTTGACAACACCTACAACACCCCAGCTTTCTGAGAAAATTCACTTCCCTGTCAAACCATGGCAGTTTTCCTTATTTTTCTGGTTCTGGTTTGCTTAAAAAGCAATTCAGTTTTTCAGAAATTGGAAAGTTAACTCTTATTGAGAGTGAATACTTTATTAGTTGCCTCTTCATTAAGAGACTTACCTCATTTCTGTGTGAAGAATTAACACTCAACAAGTGAACTTCTTTTCCAAGGCATCCCAGCTGTGTCATGTTGAGACATCCAGGGTAGAAAATGTCATACGTACATTTGTTTCCATGTATTGTGTTTGGTCTCTGAGTAAGGCTTCAAAGGGGTGTTTGCAATATTTCTTTCCATTCAGATTGTGCTCTTTGATAATCTTTCTTAAATAGGTGGAAGGGAAACTTCTCTCCATTGTTTTTCTACTCTACATGGTGAAATAAGAACACTAATGAGTTTCCTGGAGATTAGTTTTTTTAGATTAGTTAGTATCACAAAATATCACTGTATATAAAAAGCCCATATAATTTTGACAAAGTAGCCTCTATCTGTTTTTCCCAATAACAGTGTTTAAAAAAAAATGTACTGCAGTGAAAATCATGATGCTTTGGCAAGACGATTTGAACAAAAGGCCTTTTTCATTTATTCCTAGATAGGATGGGTTGCCATACCAGTATGGAATCACTCAGTTTATTAAAAGCAGAATAAAAATATACCAGTAAGCATCAAATTATTACATCTCCTAGCTAAATATTATTTTTCCTTTTGCAACCATCACATTGTACTGTAACTAAAATGTATGATTTTATTTTCAGCTGAATTTTCAAGAAAAAAACAATGCTTGTGACAATGAATTCTGTGCTTTTGTTTTCTCCTGGTAAGTTTTAAATCTGTTGGTCAATCTCTGTTGGCCAGTGTTTAATATATTACACAGGTAGTCAGGCATGTGTAATGGACATGACTGCACTGCTCTTTCTCTTCTCGTGTATTCTCTTTGGTTGTCATACCCCAAGTCAGAATATGCAACTTTTTTATGGAAAAAAAAATTCATTTACGTAATATTTTACCTGATCATTAGCTTGGTGGGCAGAGAAATAATGGCAACAATATTCTATAATGACCATAACCTAACTAAGTTGAGATTTGCAGAGAATAGCTGGTTATTTTGGGGTATTTGAACTAAAATAGAATTTTGAAAATTATGATGTTCAGAGAGACTGGAGTATCAGACTTCTGGAAGCCAGTGTACAATAAATGCAACATTTGGAAGGAGTAGAAGAAAACAAAACTTCTTAGTTTGCATTTGTAAAAATATGTTTCTATACAAATGTATAGAATTGATCCTTGTAACATTTTCTAAAACTTTTCTGTGAGGCGAGTCTTCAATTTTTCCACTGTCAGAGCTGTTACCAGGCATGAGTTCTCTCAGCGTCTTGGTTTTCCTTTCCTGTTTGCACTTTTAAATTCCTGATCCCATGAGATAGGAATGATTGCAGAAGTCCAGAGTAGGTTAGATTTTTAAGTTTATGGGTCTATTCTGTCATTACTATAGTTCATGAGTATTTTAGGAAATGTAAATAAAAGCAATGGGATTCAATATTTACTTGGTTCTTACTGCTTAGTTATAGGAAATTCTGGGGAATTATTCACAGCAAAATTAGGTCTTTAATACCCTATAATATAGTCTCCTGAATATATTTGTTGAAGCTTTTTATATCTGATCAGTACCCATAATTTTAGTCTGTATTTGTGAAATTAGTTCTAAGCCATGTCTTTTTAATGTAACTACTCTTCTTGTCCTAGATACTTTTTTGTTAGAAGTTTGAAAAATACTTTTCTTATTAAAGTATTTTTATTATTTTTATACCTGTTGCATTTACAAGCTTTTCCCAGATGCTATTTTTCTAGATTATTATAATCAAAAGAAATTAATAGAAATCTCATTCATATTGAAGCTTTCCATTCCAAAAGTTTCTTTGAACAAGTTTTGTAATAAAAAAGATAAAAGAAGGAAAAAACACCCATATTAATGTACTGCTCAGTAGTAGTCTTGTGTGGTTCAGTAAAAGAATAAATATGCTATTTATTTTCCAATGAACACTAATAAACTAACTTATATTAGAGGAAAGGCTTAGATAGTGAACAGAATTAATAATATTTGATGGAGTAGCTGGTTCTTAATAAGAATGAAGGCTAGCTGCAGCAGAGGACACCTAGCTAACATCTTGATAATTTATCTGATGTTCTCACAAAATGATCTTGGAAACCAAATAATATCACTTCAATAAATGAAATTCATAAAAGTCAGAACAGATCTAAGTCTATGATCTCACAAGTTCATGGTGGTTTGGGAATTCAGTCTTTAAGGGGCACAAAACAAGAGAATATGAAAACAGCAATGAAGCATGGAGAAAGAAACAGTGGTCTCTTAGAGATGCAGTCTGATAAATCTCAAAGCTATGTAAGTATAACAGTTTCCTTTTAAGAGCTAAAGAAGAGTGGATTTTTCCATTTAATATATACATATCCTTAAAATTTACTTATAACAATAAAAAAATTTCCTTCCTATGCAGGGATTTGGATTTTTCTTAATTTTATGCTGACAACACAGTCCAGGGGGTTGATGCTTTGATCCACAGTCCTTCCTCTCTTTGAAAGGCATAGACAAGTCAGTAGTTTGAAGGCTGGTTGTTTTGTCCAAGCATGAGCATTTTTTGTGTTTTGTCCTAGTCATGTTCCCCAGTTCTGTACTTTATGGCTTGGGGAATATCTTTATTGTCACTGTGCACTCAGGGCTGGATGTTTTTTTTCTTAATGTTGTTCATGTTCTGTTATTCACATATTTCTCAATGCATGACATTTTTGCACTTCACAAAATTATATAATCATCAAGACTGGAAGATCTTCAAGATCATCTAGTCCAATAATCAACACAGCACCATCATTATCACTCCTAAATCATATCTGCAAGTGCCAAATCCAGATGCTCCTTGAACACTTTTTATAATAAACTTCGGTGTTGAATAATGCTTTTTTGAATAATATTTTCAAATACCCTACTGAAATAGCACAGAAGAATGCATTTTGTAAAAAAAAAAAGTCCAACAAAAAAAACCATAATCCGAACCTTTAATTTATTTTTCTAAATAAACCAAGCTGCTACATTGCTTAGTGTAAACTACTGAAAACATATTAAAACATTTTAGTCCATACAGCTTAGTCCTTTCCTAATAAGAAAAACTATAAGACATCTTCTAGCACAATCTCCCTATGCCAGGGTCCCTAGTTCAGCAGAATCCTCACGTGCCCGCCTCCTTCTGTGAGTGATGGCATTTCACATGTCCTTAGTTACACATTTTGTTATGCATCTGCCTAGACTAGGGGCGAAGTGGGGTCTTGCTCTAGAGTTTTCTTCAGTCTGTTAAAGACAATTAAAAGGAATACAGTATAGTCTGAATTCCGTGGTTTTGTGAGAAGCAAAAATACAAGTACCTGTTGGGTCCCCCTACAACATTGACCAACTCACAGGGTTGTGGGCTGGGAAGAAGATTCTTGCTTAGTTTTCCAGTTTGGATGAGTTGATAAACGTGTATTTTCATAAAAAGCCGACAATAATTTTGTGTCTAATGTCAGCTGAGCATTTTTATGTTCATTTATTTTAAGTTAATTTTTTAGTTGACCTTCATATGTCAAAATACTGTATTTCACTTAGATGAATTCACACATTCTGTCCCCAAAAGCTCTTGTATGTATTTATGCAAATATCTCAGTCAAAAACTAAATTTTCTTAGTCAAATATTAGCTCCAGAATTAAATTAACATTTTAACCATTATTTGTTACAGTCATGAGTAGCAAGTAGTTTTAGTAACATAGTAAGTTGGAATGCTTAACTACTGCCTTAATTAGTGAAGATGCTTTGTTAGATTTACTTGACATCTGATACACCTCAAAAAACATGAAAGGAAATCTGTTTGGTTTTATTATTTTTTAGTTGTTTTGCTTTCTGCTCTTAGTTCATTGGCTCCATTCTTAAACTCAGTCAAAATAATTACTGCATAAAAGATTTAAAACACAAGGAGTCAATATACTTTGTCGCATATTTGTGGTCACTCTCAAAATAATTTCTTGCAAAAGCAAAGGCATAATGAAGTTGCAGGCAACTGTGTACTAATGACTTCCCAGTAATAGCTTCTGGGAAGATCTAAGCATAAAGGTTACTTCCAGCAAACATTTATTTATTTGAAGTTAAGGTAAGTGACAATATTTCTAGTTCCCATCTTTCTGTTTTTTTTTGGTGGGTTTTGTTTATTTGTTTGATTGTTTTCAATATGTTTTCTAATTGAGAAAGAATGCTATGATTTTATAGACTGGAGGATATTTATTTTCATGTAGAAGAACCAGAAGGCCTACTGTACATGTTTAAATCCCACTTTTGTCTTCCTCTGAATGCTTTCTGAGAAAGAAAGAGGTAGGTTTCTGTTCCTATTTCCAACTGACAGTGTATTCACCTCTAGCAGGAGATCCTATGTTGTTACTTGTAGGCGAAATCAGTGGTTATATGTCGTGACACTTAGTCTTGTCTCTGAGCACTTGGAAAGTGGGGGTAAGTATGTAGTTTCTGTTTGTTTTCTGTGCTAGCTTTTTGAAGAATGATAAAAAAATAAACCAGAGAAAAACTTCAAGAGGTGATGCAGTTTATTGCAAATGGCAGGATTAAGTATACTTAATGCAGGTAGTGAAGGTGGTGGCCTTCTCCTAAAACCTCAAAAGTGAGATGCCACTATTGGTATGCTTCAGGGAGGGAAAAAATGTCCAAGCTATCTAATGTAAATAATATTTACCAGAAATTATGCTGATTTTTCCTCATTCTGCTTCCAGACACCTGGAAAACAATTGATTGTCTCTGTCTTAATGTCAGCTTAGTTATTAGAAGATTGTTATCAATGTCCTTCCTTCCTCATTCTTCTCTTTTCTAGACTAAACAAAGTTCTTCAACTTCCTTAAGAGGTTATTCTTCTAAACTCTTAATTATTCTTGTAACCTCTATCACAGAATCTTTTTTGCTTTTTTTCAGCTTTAAAGTCACAAAGCTGGATTAACAACTCCAGCTATTAAAAACTATGGCCTTATTAGTTTACTGCCAATTTTCTTAATTTTGTTTAGTTTTAATTTTGCCCTTTTTATTTCTTCTTCAGTTTTGAATAAATGGAATTTAATATTCTAAAATATTAGCAACATTCAATCAGCATCCTTACAGAATCTAAACTTGCTTTTCACAGTGTACTATTTCTTTTTGTTTAGTATTTTCTTGATTTTAGTAAAACTGGAATTCTAACTGAACGACTAATAATTTTTAGACATCATCTCCACCAGTCTATGTGTATTTTTTAGTGAAGGGAGAAATGGGAGTGTGCCACAGTTCTGTTAACTCTATTAAATTGAACCTGGTGGAAGTCACATCATTTTGCCTAGTAACTTAACTTGCACAGTGTATGCACAATTTACCGTTATAAGGGAAGAAAGAACAAGCCATATCCTAAAAGCTAGCCCAGACAAGGATTGTCACTATGCCTGTCAAAGAGAAGGAACTTTCCTTTACATTCTTTGCATTTTGATACTGTCTTCAGTGAAGGAAATATCGAAATTTGGACTTATACTGATTAATCAAATTTCTCCTTGTATATCCCTGTTTAACCTCAAAGAATCTGCAGTGCATTAGAGTGATGACAAATGCTGACGAGTTTCTGTGGATGTTATTCAAGTAATTTTGTATACACATACCATAGAGACAATTCTTCCCAGCTTGTGTTCAACACGAGAGAAATGTTTTTTAAAGGCAAGATATATGATAACTGTTCCATTCCTATATATAAGGAAATTAGGTTTGTTTTCTGTGATTGTTCTTCTCTTTGGTGAGCATCTCTCTTCCTAAGAGAGCAGAGGATCACAATGCTCTGCCTCATATCAGATCAAACAGTTCAGCAGGGAACATCAAAATGTCACATTCAGAACCAGAATTTCAGAGGTGGTAAATAAAAAAATATTCAGGTGTCATTACCCTTGCTAGCAGTCAGCAGCACTGATTGACCTGATGTGCACCTTTTTTTCCATAAGTCTCTCAAGCAGTAGTAGACTCACTTTTATCCTGTCTGAGTCAATCAGCTCTACTGTATTTCATCTCATCTCCGGTGTGAGAATATGTCAAGGAGGAAAGCAAGCAAATATTAGATACAGATTTTCCCTCTCCTTTTTTAGTGCCATATAATATTTTTCTAGAATTGTTGAAGTTTTGCTTCTCCGTTTATGAAGCTTTTTCTCATATCCACTGACACGTCTCCTCATTCAGAGTGAAAGCTGTTGGTGTTCTAAGAAACAGAAAAAATATATTTAAATGCTTCCAGATGTAGAAGACATAGGCCAACAACCAGAAATTATGCATTTTGGCTATAGTATGCATGGCTTTTTATTGGTGTCTTAAGGAAAAGAAAGGGATTTTTATGTATATATACATACATATATATACACACGGTCTTCCAGTCTAATAAAAGCAGGCCCTTATGAGTTTATGAAATAATGAAAGGGAAGTCTCCCTTTCTCTTTTATTTGAAAAATTTGTTGCTCTTAGTTCATTATTTAAATAATTCTGCCATTTCACAGAAACCTGTCTTCTTTTTTTATTGGTTGGTTGTATCCAGAGCTCAGTCATTCGATTTTCTGTGGTGGTTGTTTTTTTTTTTTTTTTTTAACTGAATATAAAATATCAGTACAGAAATAGAATCACAGAATGGTTTGGGTTGGAAGGAACCTTAAAGACCCAACCCCCTGCTTTGGGCAGGACCATCTTTCACTAGACAAGGCTGCTCTAAGTCTATTCATGTTCCTTGATTCATTTATATAACCTACCCATGGACGCTGTTTAATAGGCAATGGTATTTTATAATGAACTGCAGCTGCAAAAGAAGTGAAAACAATTAATGATAAATTAATAAATTCAATGTATTGTTCTGGTGTGTGTCTTCTAAAAGAGTCAAATTCATGACTATAGAATATGAAATAGTGAGTGATGAGACAGAATGAAGAACTGCTGGGGATGGATGAAGACCATCCCATACCAAAGGTTTCAGCTAAACAGCAGAAGGTAGAATGCCCTAAACAGCTACAGAGACGGGAATTTATAAGAACAGGTTTCAGAACATATTTAATATTTGCGAAGCATATACATAATAAATGTATTTTAGCAATTCTTAAAAAGAAACTTTAATCTTGTATTCCATTGCAGAATGGGCACATGCTGCAAACAACACATGGGTGGGCAATCACTGACTGGTCATAAAAAAAGATATTTTAAGCAGCCTACCTACTAAATACTGAATGAAACAAAAGGTTCTGTGAAAATAATGTTATATAAAAACTGAAAATCTTCATGACATTAGTTACCTTTAAACTCGATTTTGCATAAAAGACCTTGAATCAAGGCCACCTATTTTTTTTGTTTTTTAATGTCTTGATGCTTGAATTGCCTTATGTTGCAAGGAGATGAACATGCTTTATTATGCTTGAAAGTTTAATCTGTATCTATGCTAAAACCAGAGTTAAAGCTGCCAATGTTGGAAAATGCAACCTCAAATTTATAAAGGGGTTCTTCAGTGAAGAATGTATAAAAATAAAAGTGATTTCCAAATTATTCTTAACTCAGTCTTCTTGTGTAAGAATGACTGCAACAAATATATAACTGCCTGTCTAAGTCTTCTAATTGCATATTAATTAAATAATGCTTTGGGCTTTTACTTTCTATGAAACCAATAAGCCATTACTTCTAATATTACCTAGAATATTTACTGCTTATGCATGAAAAGGAACAGGAATAGAAGCAAAGCAGCTAAAATTGGTTTTCATTTTAATCTGTAGTTATGGTCTCCTGTTGAATTGGTTTAAAGTAGGGGAAGCGGGATAAGTAACAGTATTCAGTGCTTTTTTTTTTTGCTTCTTTTTTTGCTTTTTTTGACTGACGATTCTGCTAAGCTTGTGACTTGTTCACTGGAGACAGATAAAGAGATTACAGCAGCAGGTGGGATTGGGGATTTATATTTATGCAGAACCAATACTGCATTGTAAAATCAAAATTCATTGCACTGAGAACTGAGCATTTTCTCAAATTTTAGCAATTACTTCTTGTGAACAGTTTTGTTATAATGTATCTTGATTATATATAATGCTATTTTTCTACTGACCCTCGCCAGCATATAACATTATTTTGACATACTATAATCACTGTAATATTGTCTAATGCAACTCAGGTATATCTTTGATAAAATGCTATGATTAACCTCTTGCTTAGCAGCACAATTTGTTGGGGTGGGTAATGTGAGAGCAAGAATAACTCCTGACACTACAATTGGATTCACAAGCGTGGACCCTTGAGCAAATTGCTAACTCTATTGGGTTTTAAAGCTTCACCAAAGAAAATCTTATTGTCTATTTGAGGCTACAGCATACAAAAGGCTTGAAATCCCTTTGTGCACAGGCAGACTTGCAGTAAACTATAAATATTTCTATTTTTAAAATTTATTCTGAAGATTTTGACAGTTCATCTTCATTATGAAATATCATGGGTTTTTTAATCACTAGCCACAGAAAGCCTAAAATCTCTTCAGCATATCTCCTTTCAAGAGATTTAACATCTTTTCTAATTTTTCACGGTAGGTTTTGGCACAGCCAGAATCCTGTATTGCTTGGGATTGTGTATGCTTGCAGATAAAGCATTTTTACAGCTTCATAGTTCCCGATAATAAAGCTATTAGATTAACTCATTTGCTTAGTGCTGGAATATTAAATATTTCTACATCTGTTGTTCCTATGTGCACATGACAACTTTTTTTCTGTTATGGAAAGAGGCCCTGAGCTCTGCCTTTCTCTTATCTGCTCTCCCTTCTCCCTCCCTCCTTACTTTACAAATACTATGTATGTGACTATTTGACAGAATGCATCTAAAAAAATTCAGTGGAAAAAACGTAAAAGTAGTCCACTCTAAATATATACAGAATAGGTCTATTATTTTATGGTCAAGAGAACTTGACACTCTCCTCAGGAAAGGGCTGTAAGTGCCTTATAGAGCAGGAAGATTTATCGTTTCCATTGCTCTGCTTGTAGAGACAGGTAAAACACAACTTCAAATAAAACCTGTGTCTCATTATGGTATTATTCCAGTTCTACATTCATTACAAGAATTTTTGTCAATTTATACATAATGACATGAAATCATTCTTGTCCTCCTACTCATATACTGTGTTTTTTACTGGTTTCTGTCAATTATTTCTTCATAAGATCCTCATTATTATCAGTGCTTCTAGGGGCAGAGAGGCAATTTGATTATATCAAGACTTTTAAAAAAGAGACAATTAAAAAAATAAAGCTTAACAAACAAAAACAGTTTTAGAAAGAGGTGGATGTCTTGGGGGACTTGTGCTATATAAACCATTTATCAAACTATGAATAGAAATATGAATGTGATCTATATTGTAATTAGACTGTTCATTTTATCCTTAGTGCCTAGAGAATGAGCAATAAAATCAACACAGTAGCTTGTGCAATTTTTGGTTTCATATTGTACTTGATTTACAAAAAGAAATATCTATTGTTCTACTTTTTAGCATGCCACCAAGTTTTGACACAACTGAATTGCACTGATGAGAAAGAACATTTCAATGCATGGAAGGAGGAGCTTACATCAAACTAAGATATTTGACTGCTATGCATGTATTAATGGTGTCATGAAAATGGTTGAAAATCCTTTCTTTTTAAAAGACAAGGGTAAAAAGGTTTTACATTTTCCAGATATAAACCCAGTCAGATGAGAGGATGCTTTTCATCTGGCAGGTCTCCAGATACAAATGTTCTGGCACCCAAAGTTACAAGCAGGTTAATGCTGGAGGGTACAGATGATCTGCAGTCTTTGATACACAAGGACTTGCTGATGCAGCTGGTTAGAAACCTTTCAAAATTAGCAGCATGATACCATATATTAAACTGTACCAGAGTTTTCAGTTTCACCTGCAGCCTAGAAGTGCACTTGCAAATATGGCTTAAGGTATCCTATAACTTTTTTGCACTTGTAGGATTATGGTCTGACACAAAAGCAGGATTGAGCTGTAGCCGTGATAATGGACATAGTGTAGGTTAATCAGTGTGAGTGGAGTGAGCTCAGCTCTGAATGGCTTATGTAGTGCAAGGAACTGCCATCCCCACTGGCTGAGGAACTTCTCATTCATCCCTGCTCATAACTTCTTTTCATTCTGTACACACATCAAATAACAAAATGTTCCCCCTTTTCTGGTAATCTATAATACATAAAAAACTCATTTATGCCTCAGTAAATGACTGAGACACTCTTCAAAACGCTGGCTTTAAAGGACTGTATTTCACAAATGCAAATTCTAGAGTGGAGTGCATGGCATGGACTTTTTGAGCAATAGTATAGATTTTAGTGCCTCTTTCTGTCTTCTAGTGCTTATTATTGTAGTACTCAAATACTTCATGACCAGAAAAATGGTCCTTCAGCCTGTATGCACTCAGAATACGTGTTCCTGCTCAGAACTGTAACTGGCCTGCAGGGGAAGACCCTGCCTACGTCCATATTTCTAAACAGAAAATGAGGACCGTGGGCTAATATCTGCACTGATTAACTCTTAGCCAGATAACTGGTAGCTGTAGAAAAATTTTATTGGAAATTGTTGCCTGCAGTAGTCCAGAGCAGGGTCAGTGGTGGGTTAATTTCCAGGTCACATGGGTAGTTAGGGCTTCAGTGTCTGATCTTCCTCCCCGATCTTTTATCTAGAAGAGTAGGTTTGTATTTGGATGCTGTCAGGGGATATTGACAAGGATACCTGAACCTGACTTGATTTGTACATACAGATGGATACTTTTTTGTTGATTTTGTTAATTTTCTTCTGGTTTGACAGTTTAATTTTTTTCACTTTAAAAATCTAAAAATAAGGAAGTTATTACATATTCTCTTCTCTGCTTTTAGACAGAAATGTGTTTCTGTGAGTAGAATACATTGAAAGGTTTTACATTTAAAAAATGAATTTTTTCTGTTATAAATTCTGAAAATATTGTCTAAAAAGTACATTCAAAAAAAGTATGTACTACTATACTGTGAATTCAAAATTATGAGTAATTTTTATGTCACCAGCTACTCATTTTGTGGCAGAAACAGCTTTGTTTTTGTTTGATTTTCACTTGGCAAATGTTTGGCAACAAAGATGTCTCTGGATACAAATTCAGTCTGAAAAAAACACTTTTTAGCTGTATGGCCTAAGCATACATCTATGAACCTTCCTATGAGAATTTTCTGGGTGTTGACAAAGGATGATCAACAATTTCTGTATATATTAGCCCTCAATCTTCATGGGAATACATTACACTATAAGAAACTTAATGATGCAATTAGAATATGAAATTAGATTATAAGCTCAAGAGTATTAAAAGATCAAAATTTAATACAAGAAAAAGCAGAAAGGAAAAGGATTAAGAAATCTTTTCACAAATGACTTCATGTTTTTCCTGTCCATGAGCATATGGAAAAGATAAAACTTATAAAATCTGATTATTCAGATAAGAGAATAATCTCTCTCAGCTCTAAAAATAGGATTACTGCTTCAAGTATAGATATAAGCCATACTCATAATAATGTAATTATGATCAATTTCTAGCACAGATTTCCAATAACGCTGTAAAAATAAAAACACTAGGAATTTTGGAATTTTGGTTTGTCAGTCCCAGATTTTTAAAACTCTCATTGGTGACATTAGTAAGTCTAAAATAGAACTTTGTTTTCTTTATCTACACATATTTATTTTGCTCCTATCACAAAACATTTTGTCATTTATGTGGCATTTGTAAGCTTTTCACCAAAACGGATGAACTAGGGGTTTTGTGAGTGTCCATCACAGGACAGAAAGAAAATACTCATTCACTTGCCTTCTGAGAGCTGAGCTTCTACCTATTTAAAGCAAACAGTGTTAGACTGTTGACAAAAGAGTAAGAGTTAATAGTGTTTGGAATTTTGAATCTGAGTAATATTATGTATTGTAATATTTTTTATGAATATACAACATGGACCAAATTTGATATTTAGGAGCCTACTTATACAAATACACCATTCCTAGTACAAAACTTAGTTAAATTACTTGCAGTTTGCTTCATAAAAATGTCAGTATGCCTGTTTGATGTTCTGGCAAGTGCTACACTATTATATTGCATTGGCCACTGTATGTTGCAGGTACACGTGCCTATAGCTATGTATAGGTACAAACAAACACATCTATATAGAAAGCTAATCAGAAAATTAACTCACTTCCACTAAATTAAACATTATTAGGGTTAGGTTACTTTTCACAAATATAAATTTTTGCTCCTAACACGACATTCTGATGCTAGAAGCAAAGTCCTGGTCAGCTTGATAAATACTGGAGTGTATGCCTTTTGTGATTAGATATTTGACTAAAACTATCAATTAATTTGGATTCTGAAACTCAGAGTATAGATTTGATTGAAAGTCTGCTATGGTCAATGAAAGTTTTTTTATGGCTTGAGATTGATTTTTATATAAATGTTTAGCTGAAGTAATTTTTACCAATCTCAAGATAACACAGCAATTATGTTTGCTATCACTTTCCAAAGTATTTTTGCATAGAAGCCCTGATGGTATTATTTAAGCAATTATTTTTTGCAAAATTAAGGAAATAGCTGAACCTTCAACCACTTCATTTCTAGTTCTTGAAGGGTATGCTCTCTTCAGTGCATTTACTCCATCAATGATAAGGTATTTCCTGATCAAGACATAGTGGAAACCAGGATAGCAGGAATGCTCTTTCTCATGAGATTCCTGTAGGAATCACATTTCCTACCAACTATAGTAAAAAGTTAATCAGATTCATTTGAATTTAAATAAATGTGCCTAATTCAAAGCAGACAAAAAAAGACAAGTCCTCCCATATCTTCTAGGCTGCCTCTGAACTTTCTGTTTCAAGGGTGCTAAAAAACCCTCCAGACCTGGTCTGATAGTCAGTTTGCAAACAACACACTCTTCTCTTCTTGTTTAAATTCAGTGTGACTTTATGGGTACAGCACTCGATCACTCACATTGAGGAGAATCACTTTCTGCCACCAGCTCTAATTCTAGTCTACTTGGTGACTCTATGAAAATCCAAGTCTTCTATCATTCCCACCTGTAAAAAAGAAGTAATACTACATCATTCCAAAGTGAACTCTTTCCTGGCTGCTAAGTTTTTAGCTAAAATATGAAGAGAATAATAACTAATTTGGAAGCATTCTCTGTAATTACAGGTGATAACTTTAAGTGACAGATGTAGATGTTCCACTTCAGTTACTGATTATCTGTTCAGAACCTATAGGATATTAATGGTTACTGATGGGAAGGGAAAATAAATGAGACTTGTGTCTTAATCATGCTTAGGTCAGTGGAAAAAATAAATATGAATGTATTTCAGTCCAGTTTTCACTGATTCTGCTCTGTTTCTCATGCACATTTATAAATTGGGGGTGGTGGCTTACTAAGAACTGAAGAGTCTACAGAAAAATCCCAGATAATTTCCTGGATAGTAATTTGTTATATTCATACATCTTTTTTATTTCAAGAAGAGTGTAGAAACTTAGAAAAATTCTTTTTCTAAAATTAAATATGTCCTTATAAACTGGATTTTTATAATTTTTTTTTCAAATTCAAGAATAATGTAGGGTACTTATTACAAAAATACAAAACTTCCTCTCTTTACCATTTCTCATTTTCCATTTTCCATTCTCTCCCCTCTGCTCTCAAGAAGGTTGAGTTTCTATGTTAGGCTACATTAAAAATTGCAGCATATATAGGCAAAATAGAGATTTATTTAACTGTCTTTACTAAGATTAAGATTTTATGCACTGAGCTGTTGAGTGTGTGATATACAGTTTAATGTACAAGAACATTACTTCTCAATAATTATGATTTTGCTCTACAAGAAAGCAACTTTAAGAACAACAAAAACAGATGTGACACGAAAGAAAAGATTTTATTCATTCAAAAACAAATTTAAAGATGGTTTAAACTATGGTTTTACACAAAGCCCTAAAAGCAAAAGAAAATACTTTCTTATAAGAGAAAGCAAGTTCATATGCCCACACTGGTACTTATAAATGGCTAGGTAGTTCTCTTATTCTTTAAATACTAATGAATCTTGTATATATGTCATAATTTTTCTTAGTCTGTCATTAGATATTTTACAGGGACAAATGTTACAATTCACTTAATTTCCTTAAAAGGCTTTTTTTTTGCACCAGACTGTCACCTTGTCTCAGAATAGGGCCTCGTGGAGATAGCTGAATGAGACCTGCTTTACTGCAAGCTTTGACAAGAGCTGTCATCTGTCATTATACCAAAATATTACAGTTCATCACAAACACATCCAGAAATGCTCTATCTGCCCTTGCGAAGTTCCAGTTCTCAATGCACTCTTTGTACTGAGATTACATACAACCCTGTATTGGTGTGAGTTGAGACCAAGATTTGCTGCAGAAAACCTGAAAGAGAATGCATCCAGGTTTAAAAAACTGCTAGATGGGGAAAAATGGCATTGAACAGAGCAGAATAATTTGAGGCAGCAGGGACTAGAAAAAAACATCACTGGTACCTAAAACCAGGACACTCTGAAATGAATTTCTGTTTAACTGTGTGAACATCTTAACTATTCCTCCAAAATGCTTGAAAATTTCCCTGCTTTTTCTGGACTAGTCTTGTAGGTGGAGGCATGTCGTGACAATGATGGGACAACAACCACATCTTCATACTTCCTCCTCTTTTCCCCTTTTCCCATACCATCATCCATGACCAGACTTAACAATAACAATGTTTTATTATTCTGGAAAAAATTCCTATTCAGGTATATCCAGGTACAGATGTACCTAGCTGATGTTTGTTTAGTACACTAATGATCTAATTCATGGATAAGATTCTTTGAATCCTGCTTGTCGTTATATTTGCCAGAGAACACCAGTGAGAACTGACATGTCTGCTAAGTAGAACACAAAGTAGATTTTAACAAAATTGTGGAGGTATCAAAGCAGTGGTTTTTTGGTTTTTTGGGTTTTTTTTTTTTTTTTTTTGTTTTTTTTTTTTTTTTCCCAGACATTACATTGAGCTAGTATCTACAACTTATATTTTGGTATTTTGGTCTAAATTGTTTTTTACAGCTATGTAAAGCACCCACACACTGTAGTACACAAGCACCCTTAACTAATGTTTATGCATAATATACTTTCTTAGCATGTATTATGCTGTGTGTCACAGTTAGAGCAATTCCATTCCATAGAAACTATAACATTTGTTTTCATTCCAGCTTGGAACACGACCAAAACCTTTTGGAACACTTCAGCAGAAATGGAATTATCAAAATAAATGTTTATGTATCAAAGCATGTGGATATGATTAGGGAACTGGCCTGGCACAGGGGAAATCCAGCTTCAATTACATTGTTCTACGTGAACCAAAACAGATTTTCTCCTGCTAAAACATGTTGAATCAGGCAAGCAAAGGATCTTGCCTCTAGTTCCTTTAATAATAAGTCTGTTCTTCCCTTCTCTTTCATCAAACTTGCTGTTTATTTATTTATTTTTTTTTGCAAATCATCTTCTCAAAAAAAGGTTCATTTTTTTGAAATGCTGCACAGTACAAGGGTGTTCCAACCAAAACTACTCACAATGCTTGTGGTTTAGCATGCAAATATAGCAATTTCCACTTCATCAGTAAAGAAATTCTGTCTCAGGTGTTAAGTGATATGCACAGGATCATGATGCAACTCAGTGAAAAAGCTGGTTTGGGAATAAGATTTTTTTTATGCTTTATATAATCAGCCACACTGTTATAAAGACGAACTATATACTGACTCAGACCCTCTGTTTTTCCATTTTGTAAAATATATCAACACTGGAATGCGTGAAATATGAAAACAATCACTTTAGAATAATAGCAATTGTTACTTTAACTTTTCAAATCAGATGTATGACTATGAGCATATGAAGTTGGGTTGCTTACATCAGCCAACAAGTAACACAAAAGCATCGTTGCTAAAGTAAGCTCTGACCTACATTTGGCAATAAAAGTCTTTCTTCAAGGCTGGATTCTTGACTGAAATGTCAGTCCTAGATTTGAGAGCCCAAGCTGTCTCTTTAATGTATGACTGTGACTACTCTTCATTTGGAATGAGAGAAGAGACAGAGTTGTGATTAGGGGTTTCTTTGTGACTTGAACACTCAATTGAGGAAACAAGAAGCACACATTTATTACATTTAGGCTGAGGAAGTCTGGACCACAGTTTCCATATCCCCAGCACAATCAGAAACCACCAGCCTGGGAGAGATGCTAAGGGGAAAAGTTTCACCATTTTTCTGTTGTTTGGTACTGGGCCACTAAAGAAAGGAAAAATTGTGCAAAGACTAAACAAGGAAAACTGAAAAGATGGCTTGCTTACGTGAGAGAGGGTAGGGATCGGCAATGTAATAAACCCTGGGTACTGTCCAAGCTTCTGTTGGTGCTTATGTAATTATTTTTTGTAGTGCCTTGTTGCTGCAACAGGCTGTTAACCAATACAATTAACTTTTCTTCAGGAAATGGCAGTAAATAAGAGTTGAGTTAATTAAATATGCTTTCTCAATTGTTGTGAAGAACGGGTCTTTTGTTTTCCATTACACTTTCTTGAAAAGAGCTCAACTTGCAGTGGAATATGCCAAGGAAATGATCAGTTTGTTGTGCTTGATTGGTCTACAGCAGCTTCTGGGTCCCTTCAATTGCTGTGAAAGTACACAGCAACTGCTGGTCTTGCCTTGTTGGTATCCTTGGTCATACATGGGACCTAGCTTGGAGGAATTTTGAATTGGAATATTGGCTGATTTTCAACTTAGAAAATTGACTAGCTGATGAGGGAAAAAAAGAAGAAGGGGTTAATAAATGTTTTAAACCACCTGTATAATGCAGGGGTGAAATTTGCTTTATGTATAGATTTATATCAGATGTGTTAAATATTTGGTAGCTTTGGTCAGGACTTGAGGTCTCATTTGACATTTAGGGACACATTTCTTTATCTAAAAGTTAATGTCTCTACTCTTAAACTGATCAACATGGCATTCATGTATAGGTACAAGTTTAGAAATGCATTTATTACTGCTGATGTTTGCTTCATTTTTTTGAAAGCAGAGAGGGATTTATTTTGAATGCCATTCCAACTGCTGGTAAATAACTCACACATTCAAAGAGAGTTAAATAGAGGTAATTTTACTATAATCTAATTGGCCATGTTTTAAAGATGTAGTTAATTTTTCTACAGCTACCTCTCCAAATATAAGAAAATCAAACTTGTTCTTGGCCTTGTCTGAGATCTTTTTCTAGGCCTGTGACAGACCACTTATAAAGTCAAGGTAAGTATCAGGTAAGCACCCCTCTGCTGGAGGGCTACTCCTGTGCTGAACAATGCTTGGTAACATTGGATAACACTGGATAACACTGGTGAAGCTGATGCAGATGGAGGCAACAAAACTAGGGGCCATTGTTTGATTTGCCCAAGCTGGGTTTGTACAGAATAGTAAGTATAATAACCAGTTCAAAACTGTGTGCCAGTGTTGCTACAGATGCATGGGAAGGCGGCAAATACCAAATGTTCAATATATTAATTCTGGTAAAGGCAACTATATGTAAGACAAAATAGATACGCACAAGGCTCTCAGTTGACCCTGAAATTGTGAAGGATCTGCTGCTTCAGCTGTATCTCTACAAATATATGGGACCTGATGGGATTCATTCAAGAATCCTCAAGGATCTATCTAATGTCATCAAAAAAATCTCTCTCAATATTTTTTTTGTGTGATCTTGGGAACCCAGAAAGGTCCCAGCTGACTGGATACTGGCTAATGTCCTGGTTTTCAAAAAAAGCAAGAAGGAGGACCCTGGAAACTACAGGGCCTGTGAGTTTCACTTCTGTGCTTGGCAAAGTTATGGAGAAGATTATTCTTTCAAGTATTGCAAAACACCTTAAAGACAATGCAGTCACTGGTCCCAGCCAGTATGACTTCATGAGAGGAAACGTCCTGCTTGTCAAACCTGATTTCTTTTCGTGGCAAGGTATCCCATCCAGTTATCAGGGGAAGCCTGTTGATGGGATATTTTTGGATTTCAGCAAAGCTTTCAATACTGTGTCTCACAGAATCCTTCTGGAAAAAATATCCAGCACATAGCTGGATAAACACATCCTGTGATGGGTGTGCAACCGTCTCACAGGCCAGACACAAAGGAGGTGGTAACATCTCCAAGCATGAAGGGTGTTCAAGCATTTGGACAATACTCTCAAGCACATGGTGTGACTCTTGGGGATGTTCCTATGCAGAACAGGAGCTGGACATGGTGATCCTTGTGGATCCCATCCAACTTAACATGTTCTGTGATTAAGATGACCCATAAATGCAGTGATTTTTGAATGGGGTTTTGCATATTAGTTATCAACGTCATATGCAATGTCAAACCAGGACTAAGACATAAGCTTGGAAAAGGGTGTTACCTTCCTTGATATGAATGAATGTACTTAAATAATGTTTAATAGCAGTTTTCCTCATTTATCTGCTTATAGTCAGGTTTAGTAATCTGATTCTTTATTGTTTAGGATTATTGATCCCAACTCTAATGTATTTGCTTTTGGATACGTAAAAAAAGCTCCTTTGCACTAATAATGGACAGATAGGATATCGGGAAATCTTAGATATTGGGATATCTTAGACAAAAACCCTGGAGTCTTATATGTTGACTATAGTTACTCTATTGATGCTGCATTAACTAATTTTCTCGAGGTGAAAATCTACTTTTGGATCTTTCAAGATCTCTTCCTTGAAAAATTGATTGAAAATATTACTTAAAATCACAGTCTTCAGATTTTTTCATTATTATATTTCTATTTCTCCTTTCTGTTTGAGAATTTCTCTTTTTACTGCATGTCTTCCATCAATAGAACTGAGATACTGCATTCTTTTGTGTCAATCTGAAAAGAAATCCTAGGTGAGATAGTTTCTTCATATTGCATGTTGAATTTTTTATACTGCCACAAATGTCTTTTCTCTTTATATGCATAATTTTTCTTACTTGATAAAAAAATTTAGCTATTTCCAGGATAACAGAAATATAAACATTTTACTATTGGCTTTTCTTCTGAGACAAATAGATGGGCATTGTTGAATTTCTTTCTTTTTATTGCCCATTAATGAAATGGATCTTTAATAACTCAGGATTTTTTTTTAAACTATGTGATGGACAGAAAACAAAAATATTGTCTACACGTGTGCTGTAATTTGCACGTTACACTCAGATATTTTCCTTCAGAACTTAGAGAGTACACCCTGATGAGCAAGTGGAACTAAAAAAAAGTCCTTGTATTTCTTGAATTTTTGACTGCATTTTTTTTCTATTTAAATAATTAGATTCAAACAGTAATTGAAAATGAGTAAGGCTCCTGTCTCCTGTAACACCCTCCTTGGCAATCTGGTGAAGTATGGACTAAACAAATCAACAGTGATGTGGAATGCAAACTGACTGAACTGCTGTGATCAGCAGAGTGAAATCCAGATGGAGGCCAATTGCTAATGGTGTACTTCAAGGATCAATACTGTATCAACAGTTTTTAACATCTTCATTAATGACCTGGATGGTGGGGCAGAGTGCATCCTCAGCAAATTTGCAGATGATACAAAACCTGGAGAAGTGACTGATTTACCAAATGGCTGCATTGCCATTTGGAGGGACTTTGACAGACTGGAGAAATGGGAAGTGCATGAAGTTTAATACAGGAAATGTATAGAAATAACCCCATGCAACAGTACAGGCTGGGACCCAAATGTCTGCAAAGCAACTTTGCAGAAGAGGACCAGGGGATGTAAGTGGACAAGAAGTTAAATATGAACCAGGAGCATGCCTTTGAGAAAAAAAATCCAACAATATCCTGGGCTGTGTTAGGAAGAGCAGCAGGTCATTGGAGGTGATATCTCCTCTCTCCTCAGCACTGGGGAGATCGCATCTAAAGCACTGTGTCCAGTTCTGGGCTACCCACTGCAAGAAAGCCATGGACTTACTGAAGCAAATCCAGTGTAGGGCACAAATATGATTAATTGACTGAAGCATCTTTCCTTTGAGAAGAGGGTAAGAGAACTGGGATCTCTCTGGATCCCAGCTGCATCCAGTGTGGAGAAGAGAAGGCTCAGGCAGGGATTTTATCAATATCTATAAGTACCTCATGTGATGGTAGAGAAGATTGGAGTCATATGCCTCTGAATGGTATCCAGGTACAGGACAAGTGGCAATGAGCACAAACTGAAACCAGGAAATGACATTTAAATTTAAGTAAAAGAGGATGGCCAAACACCTGAGCCTTTTCCAAGAATCCCTATCCTTGAAGGCTTTCCAAACTTGATTGGATATGGCTCTCTGTTATCTGATATAGTTGTCCCTGCTTTGAGCATCATGAGGTGGACTAGACAACTGCCTAAAATCCCTACCAGCCTCAGCAGAGTGTCATCCTGAGTGATTCTCCATGTAATAGTTGAAACACAGATGATACTTGCTCCCTTTTCTCTTGATTGCCTTGAATGCAGATGACTTTTTGTCACAATTTTTTCTCATTCCTTCATGTGGATAACTGAGGCAGTTTAATCTGCAATTAACAAAGGCATCTCACTAATTTGCTTGGAGTGGGCTGTTTTTGTGGGGTTTAGCGGGGGGTTGTGTGTTTTTTGGTTGGTTTGGGGGTTTTTGTTAGCTTTTTCTCTGAGAAGAGAGAACAGAAGCTGTATTGACATATGCAATGGGAAAGTGCACTGATGTGACACTTTACAACAAAAGACATTTCCCTTCATTTTCCTTACACAACTAATGTGCATTTTCCTTAGTAAGTACTTCTACGAAGTATATTTACTTCTGTGGCATTCACTCTGCAATTAAAACAGTTCAGGCATTTGCATATGGCTTAGCTCTTAGCCATCCACTCAAGGCCAAGATGATGATTGCAGGTCACCCTAAGACAGGCAATAACTGGCTAGGTCATCTGAAGGACTCCACAGACCACGCCTGATGACAACTCTGACTGATTTTCATTGGTTCTGGTGGAACTTCAGGTACCCATATGCTTTTCCCCAGTGCTAAATCCTACTTGTCTGACTGAAAATCATTTGCTCTCATCACGTGTGTGAAGTGGTCCAAATACAATGTTTTCTGCTTTCTTTTTCATAACCAATGCACAAAGACTTAAGCAATATATTAATTTTCTTTTTCAGTTCTCAGTGATTGTCAGTTATAAGAGACTTTTTCATTTTTTGACCTATAGGCAAACCTCATATATGTTCACTTTTTCTCATTGGGTTATGCTCCAAGATTTTAAAATGCAGATGCCCCATTAAATTGGAACAGACTAGCTGTGTTAAACTTACACAGATGAGGATGTGAGCTTGTTGATAATTAAAAATTCAGGTGATCATCCAAGTTCCATTCATCTTCATGGCTGTCTACTAAGTGAATCTGAGTATCCTTATGGACTGTGAATTTGTGTTCAGATTGAGTCTGGTTTTGAAATATTTATCTTGGAGATGAACATGTAATTTGCTACTAAGGAAATGTAGTTGGATAAGCTAAAATCTTCTGTATGGTTTTCTGTATTTAATGTCTTCTCTCTCCACAGAATATAGGTTTCTTTTAAAGGTAGTGTCACAGAAATTGGGGATTTCAAAGTCCTGTAAATCAGAAAATAAATTAGCATAGTATGTACTTCAGACTTCTGGAAAGCAGATTTTGGCTTATAAAGAGAATTAGGTTACATCTTGTGAGGAGGCAGTTCTAAAGGGAAAAAAATCTCAGGTCTTTTATGCACAACTTCCTCTAAGTAGAACAAGTATAGGTCTGTCCTGTAGAAAGGAAAACAAGATGATATAAGGGAAAAACTTGCCTAAACAGGCAAGCCTCAAGGGAGATTACATTCAGAAAGGTTATATATATTATATATATATATGTGTGTGTGTGTGTGTTTATATATATATGTATGTATGAAAATGTGCAAATATATACATATATGAGATGCAAGTGAGAATGGACTATGAATGAAGAATAAAGAAACATTGTCTTATGGGAAAAGTGCTGGAAAATCAAACACCAACTGGAGATAAAACTAGCAAAGGAAATCAGGGGCCACAATATTATCATAAAGAACTTAAGGGAAATGGAGGGTACTACTGGATGAGACAGGGGTATTAGTCACAATCACAATAGTGGCTGAAATAGCAGATGTCCTTTAACCTGACTCTTCACCAGCCAGGGTTTTTATCCTCTTATGCCCAGAGTTGGGGTTCAAGAAAATGAGGAATTACCAGAGGTGGAAGAAGAAAAAAAAGTCATAATCCCCTGAGAGAAATCAGTTCCTTGTTTTCTGTTTAGCCTCATTAATCAGTATCACCCTAGAGAAGGAGAAAGAAAGCATACCTGTCAAAATGCAGATGAGGCTGCACGAGGAGGATGCATTCAATACTCTTGAAGCCAGGACTCCTATTCTTGTCTTTGACAAGATTGAAGAATGTGACAAACTGTAACCTGACTAAACTCTACAATGACAGAAGTCCCGCAGCCAAGAAAGACAACTTCAGACCCAGCCAATTTTAGAATATAATTTTGCCTTTTAAAATATACAACAAATAAGTAAATCAACCAAATTTATAATTAATAGGATCATCATTTAGTGGGTCTTCCACGGATGTATAGAGCTGGGGTCAAATATTGAAAGGAAGCAATTTAGTTTTACATATCTTGAAAACAGATTTTAATAGGAAACTCTAAGATACCAGACTCGTAATTTCTTTCAGTAGAATCTGAACTCAACAATATTAGATAATGATTATTTCATATAGATGCAGAATTTTTCTTTGTCTAGAGACTTCAAAAACTTAGGTAAAATATCACACCATATATCAGAACACTGAGGGGGCCCATCTAGTGAATTAAAAAAAAAAAAAGAAAAAAAAAAGTTTTAAAGAATCTTTGTATCAAGAATCTTCTTATCAAATAGGAAGTGCTGGATTATTCTTGGTCACTGAGAAAGCATTTTCAGACAGTTTTAACCCACAGTCAATTCAGTTAACAGTACAACTTCCCAAATAGTTATATTGGCAAAGTGAGGCAGTTAATTCTATAGCAAGTACTGTAACAAGTGGCTCTGCAAGGATGAACTTCTCAAGATCTATCTTGAGATCAAGACTGAAGGCAGTTATGCGGAATTGCCTTGCTTAAGTGAGCTATCCTTTTACAACAGCCTGTCTCAGTGAAGTTTCTGTTGAACCTACATTTGTTTTTTAGGATCTCATTTGAATGAACGCCCTGGGAATGGTATTCTCTCCCTAATGGACTCAGAAAGCCTTCCAGTTCAGATGACTGGAAGATATGTGTGTGAACATATGTCTATAATAGAAATGTGCCCTGTCCCAGCACATTTAGAAGCAACGGTTCCTTTGCTCAATATGGATTTAAGTTGTTTTATAACACATAATTTCTGCACTGCTTTATACCCTCCACAGCAGAACAATAAATAGAGATATCTCTTCTAACTGGAGATAAAGACCAGACACAGAAACTAATGGATCAACCTTAGGGTAGTATTGTTTTACCCAATGATTCCTAACCATGAGCTAGGATTAAGCTGTGACACCAATTTAACCTAAGATATTAGAAGAGAGAAAGAGTAGTTTCTTGTGAAATGGAAGTTTAATTTAATGGCAGTACATTTAAATTAATTTTTCTCATTTAGGTACCAAACTCAATTGCAAGGATTCATTTCCTTATGCTGAGCAATACTGGCTCTTTTATCTATTGTACACAATATTTACTGATGCAAGATATTTCTTCTGATGGGTTTATATTCTCATAATATATCCTAAACCCCAGTGATTTTCCAATAAATGGGAAATATCACCAGGAAGCACGATCCTCAGGAATAGAGCCACTCTAGAGCTGATATTCTGGATATATATGCTGTTTTGAAGTGAATGTTTCCAATTTCAGAATTATCTTGCTACAGCATTAGCAGCTCATAGTAATGATAGGTATTATCTGGATTTGTTTATATGCTTGACTTTGAAGTATAAATCCACCACTGCTTTGTGTTTTTTACTTTTTCCTCAATGAACTTAATTTTCTGTTTTCTCTAAAAGGATTTTTTTGCATAATACATAAAACATCTCATAGTAAATACATTTGCCATTTCCTACTGGAAATAGTATCATTGAGATGGCTGTGACCAGGTTGCTGAGGTCAGACTAGTCATTTAAGTGCCTGGAAATCAGCTGTAGGGGGATTCCATTACTGTTAATTTGCATGCCTTTACAGCAAAGTTGACTTGAAGAATTCTGCCCAGGGCAGTTTGTGCCCTCAGGACAAAGACTGACCCTCTCCTTCAGTGGGTCAGAGATACTTGGTTTGGGTGGCATATAAACTAGATTGAGAATGGCCCAATGGAATTGAATTTTTTAAAAAAGTCACCAAGTGGTTTTGTTTACCCTTTAGAAAAGAAATGTGGAAAGACATGATGTATCTTAAAACATGTAAAATGGAACTTCATAGATGGAGGAAATAGTTAATTATCCACGGCTATAGTTTTTAGAATAACATATACTAAACTTTAATTGCAGCCAGAATGATTTAGGCTGCACATTATGGAAAAACTTTAAACTGACAGAAGAGGATGTGTCCAATATCCCAATAAATATTTTTCTGTGGACATTGAAGAAAGAAATTCCACCTCTGAATTTTTCAAGCAACAAGTTCAGACAATCTAACAGAGAAAGGTTAGATTTTGAAGAAACAGGGCTTTGACAGACACTTGGATTACTTAATTTTTTTTCTTCTACTCCTTTATGATTCTATGAGAATTGTGACACCACAGTGGGGATTATTGTCACACTAAAAACAGGAAAGCCATGTCAACTCAACATATTAATGTTAAAAATACTTGTATTTCAATCCAAAAACTTTGTTGTTTAATCATTGATTAACATTGATTCATTGATTGTATATTATTCCAAAAATAGAATTTATTTGGATATCGCTGGCATTGGTATGCAGTTATATATATACATAGAAGACATGACAGAATATTTAATCTTGATAATTACAGAGCTCATACTCAGACCTTGTCTATTGTGTTCCATGTGTTTCTTTTTCTCTGTATGAATAATGCTTTATTTGGATCATTGCTGAAATTTCAGAATGAAAATTTTTTTGCTCATGTAACTTGGAAAAAAAGAGAGTTGTGATTTTTTCCACTTTTCAACCAGGATGAAATATCATGAAGTATAAATTATAGTTTATGTGATTTATCTGAAAAAACCTCCCACACCTCTGAAATATTATAATTCTATGCTTAATTGCTGTAGGGCTCAACAGTATTGCCAAAAAGTAAAATTTGCAAATGGCAGAAAAATGATCAGTAAGATCCTATATAAACAAAACCAATGTTAATTAATATGATCTTGTATTACAAAACTAGTAATTCATTATATTTTGCACACTTCTGGAAAAAGAAGTTACTTGGCACACAGAAATGTTAAGTACTTTGTCAGTTTTCTCACTGCTGGGTTTGTGGTTTGTTAATATCAGAAATACCTCTGCAGTTTCTTAGAGACCTCAAAACACTTTGGCAATGGTGACAACTAAACCGAGGATTGTTTGTGTCAGGATGATAAATTTTCTCTTTATCTTTCAGAAATTATGCTTTGTCTACTACAAGTCTTACATAAAATTTTCAGACATTTTGTTTGCTCTAATTTAATAATAATTTTCTTCAATAACAAGTGTTGTCAATAGTTGGGAATACAGTGTTTTCCTTTTCCAAATGTTTCCTACACTAAGCCACATTAAAAATCCTGAAGCAACTTTGTTTTTCAAGATTAGAAATCATACACTACTACTGCTTGCTGTCTAGGGTACTACAAGGACAATTTCAGTTCAGAAAAAAATAGAATATTTCCTCCCTCTACTGGGTATAGACCACTTTTAGAGGTAACATTGCTTCATATATCTCCCTCCCTAGTGTAATAGAGGAGTGTGATTTAGAGAAATCTTTTTCTGGGTATAGCAAAAATTGTTCTGACAAAATTTTCCAAAATAATTTATTTTTTGATTCAATGTACAAAATTCTGTTTTGTAAGAACAATTGCCCAGTATTAACGCTGTATTGGAGACAGGTATTTTCAGCAAGAGTGAATATTGTTCTGCTTGGTTTTAATCATTGAAGGCTTGGTTTGGTTGGTTAGATTTTTTTTTGTTTGATTGGGCTTTTTGTTTGCTTTGTTTGGGTTTTTTGTTTTGTTTTGGGTCTTTTAATAGTTTAACTGGGGGCTTTGTTTTTGTTGGTTTTTGTAAATGTCAATTTAAGCCTCCATTTCTTTAATTTAATCTACCTATGTTTGAAGGCAGCAGCTACAAAAAAATCTCAAGCTGTTTTAGCATACAAAACACACCTCATTAGCAACAAAGACTGATATGAACATTTACTTCGAGGCCATGCTGGCTTTGCACTCACTTCAAAGCAGAGTTCAAAGCCATGATCCTAATAAAAACAGTAATGACAAGATTGCAGAGGCATTCAATGCAGTCAGCAAAGGCCAGTTTTTTTAACATGTTCTATTCCCATTTAGGTGACAGATAAGTGTTTAAATTCTAAGAGCTCTCTGCATTAGCTAGTGAGTTGTTGAAATTCTGGAGATTAATGCCACCGGGTGCTAAATAATTCTGAGTGTCTGCCATTTATTATCAGGTCTGTCTGGCAGCTAAAGCCTTGTGAAAATGGAGTCCCTTCTTAAAATTTTACCAGGTGAACCCTAAAGTCCTTCCAGTCTCTATTATTTCTACGGTCTAAGGAAATTTAGTCCTGAAATTAAAATTTTCTCTAAATAGATTGGTATCTGCTTGACTTTATGATTTTTTGTATAATGGGTGAAATTATAAAAATTCTTCTATTAAAAAAAAATTGGTATATCTTGGTATACTAGTGATTATTTAAGTGAGGCCTGATTTGATCCCTATTGTACACATATGATGTAATGAATCTTCACTCTTTTCTATCAAAACTGTCATATAAATGTTCCAGTAGAGATTAATAAGTGTCCTTGCTCCACAATTCTGCTCCAAAAATCTTGTTCTGGAGGTGGAAATGGGCTTCAGAGGATCCTACTAAAATACAAGTGGCAAGTTATCTCCTATCTTTGCATATTCGTCTTTGCTTAATTTTATACTTTTCACGTAAGAGACAGCTGAATTCCAAGTTTTTGATTATCATAACTGACTGCCAGCATTTGTACTAGCTCTAACATGGGTGAGTGGACCAAACCTTTTATTGTAAACGAGATAAGAGCCAGAACCCAGTAACCATTTTGTATTCAACAGGGATGCACAGGCAATCCAGGTGACTTGGCTTTAGCCAGGCACTTTAGTTTGGTCTCTGTGCTGTTGTCTGTCAATGTGTTTTTCTTGAGTAAGGATAGCTCTGGCAGGAGCCTAACAGGCCACTAGCAGACCTGAACTGAGTCCTTGTGCATGCACACTTGTGTAGTGAAAAGCATAAGCCTTTGGGTCCTGCCAGAAAGACTCCACAGCACAGCCATGGACAGGAACCACTGAAAAAAAAATTTACCTGTACTCCAGCTGTAACATATATTTGTGGAGACCCTTTCCTTCAGCTTGTTATGTTGCTGAGTGGAGCACTAAATTAATCTGATCTAGGTATATAAAAGCATTGACATGGTTGCTCAGTGTTCAAAACTGTATCCTGTAGCTGTGGATCAGAGCTCAAGAACAGGAGGCCAAATGATTTGCAAGATTGTGGGTCCCATTTTTTTTCCCAGGTCTTGGCTTAGAGCTAGGTAAATAAAAGCCACATTTTTAAAGTATCCCAAAATTGCTAGTCAAAGAAGATCAAGCCAGTTACCAGATGATAGTAGTGATAGCACAAATCTGTTGAAAAATCAGTGCTGATATAGGACAGAGCCTACCTACAAGTACTACAGTGGAGGGGGAAAAACTCACAGATAATACCTCACCACACACCCCAATAAATCTTGTGAATCAAAATTAAATATAAATCAAATGTCAAGTTTTTAAAATGTGAGTTTTAAGGGGCTTCCCATATATTGGGTTACCCCTAAAGACCTACAGATAGGTACTTTGACACTGTTGGGATGACCTGGAGAAATTAATTTCTGCAGAGGTTTCTTTACAGCACATGGGAAAGTCTAGATGCTTCTGGTATCAGTGAGAAAAACACAGACAATGTTGTATGCAATATGGATCAAAGAAGTGAATTTAAATCATCTTTCAGCTGAGGGGTTTCTCCTTGGCAGTGTCTCATAAAAGGACATCTTCAGGGCTGAAAAGCTCTTAGACTGAAAGCTTTCTGGATCTGTGGAGATAGGCTTAAATATTGCCTTGGTTTTTGACATCAGAAAAAGGCTTTTGAAATTATATAATAACATAGCAAGCTGTGTATATGCACACTTGTTCTGGTATGTTAAATATGATTTTCAGTTTATGCTGATTTAAGAAAAAATCTCAATCACTAGTTGAAATAATTACCCCTGCAGCCCCCCAGAGTTACTAGACTAGCCCAGACTGAGAGAGGCTTTCGGGGAATATTTCAGGGTTAGGGTAAAAGATTCCAAAAGAGGCTCTGACCCCCAATGTGGTCCAAGATGTTTATTCCTGGAGGTTTCCGGGGGAGAAGGAGAGAGAGCGAACAAGGAAGAACAGGGCCTTATCTAGACTCCTGCTCAGGAAAAGATAATTGGCTCTCGGCCAATTGGGTCAAGAAAGGAAGGAAGGGTTAAACTAATGTGGTTACAGCTACAGGGGTCTCTGGGGGGAGGAAAAACCATTTCCCAGAGGAATACAACAACTAGTTTTTGTACAAAATATTTTTTCTGTAAATAAAATAGCTATCTGATACTGTATTTAACAAGAGCCAAACTGGTATAGTTTGTTCCTCCTTATTTGTTGCATTAATGAGATACCACAGTGCTATTCAGGAAGATTTTCAGTTAGTGCTAAAATAGGATAGAATAACACAGAACTGAATAATTCCAGTTGGAAGGAACCTACAGAGACCATCTTGTCCAACAGACTGACAATTCATGGCTGTCCAAAAATTAAAGCATGTTATCAAGGGCATTGTTCAAACATTTCTTAAACACTGACAGGCTTGGAATACCAACCACCTCCCAAGGAAGACAATAATGTATGTGAAAGAGCATAAAAGTCTGATGTAGCAGATGTTTATGCACATAGCCTAAATTCATTTCATGAGCATGGGTAACGATTCAAAAGTGAATTAGTGTGCTTACGTATTTAATTAGTTAGAATTTTGTGATGAAAAATTACTGAAAAATCAAGTTGTAGAAGAACAGGAGAACTAGGAACCTTTGCCAATCACATGAAAAAAAAGCCACAGTAATCTATAGTTGTTGATTAGCTCCCTTAATGATGAAAATTCTCCTTAGAAAATATTTGTTAATCATGATGAAAGAAAAAAGTTGTATTTTTCTAGCTATTTGATAATTATTGTTACATGGTTTGTAAGGAACTACTTTCCCTAATCACTCTGAAAAGAACTTTAAGTTGATGAAACTAGAATCTGAAAGAAAAGGTGACATTTACTGTGCAGTCTTCAACAGAATGCTAGATACAGAATCTTACTGGGCTAAATATAAAAAGCAGCTCTCAAAGCCAAAGCATATGTGTAAAAGCATATTACTGCAACAGAATTGAACATAGAGTAAGATAAACTATTTTCTCATAACAATACAGTATCTACTTCTAAACTATTTACAATATGGAAATGTTTTTTGGGAAAGAAACCTCTAATGTCACACAGAAAAGTCCCTCAGATTATTTGAAGAAAGCATCTTTCCTTGAGAAATACATACTAAGCATATGTAAAATCTGTATAAAAATAAGAATACCTGAGGGCAATTAAGTCTAAACACAGGTTTAATCTTTTACTAGGTTACTAGGTTAACCATCGGCCTGTTGAGCTACTTTTCAGGCCCTTTCTAAGGTTATGGAAATTGAAAGAAAAAAATATGCTGAAGTCTAACAAGGATCATAAACTCCTCATTCAACATTTCCCAGACTGCAGAGCATGTACTAGACTAAGTGTCTGCCCTAATGATGATCGTTAAAATTTCTAAGGAGAAGTGCTGAGTACTTTTGAGTATCTGAGGGTCTGAAAATCACTTAAGTGATTATAAATTTTTCATGCTGGGAAGATTTTTGTGAGATGCTTTTAATTTGGAATACCTCACATTGGTAAGGCAGAAGGGAAAGGTGATGATTCCAAGAATAATTTGACTGCAAGAAAAAAGAAAAAAAAACCCTAAACTTCTGGGGTGTGAGGAATAGTACTGTAAATTTCAGTTTCCAAAAACATTTATGAAAGAGATATGTTTTTGAAATAGATACAACAAAAAGGATGAATACCTGAATGTTTTATCTCTCTTCTGAAAATAAATCATATGTAGCTGTAATTTTTTGGACTGAGTATAATAATACTCAGAAGACAATCTGGGGAGACATCACAGAAGTCTGCAAATTCCTTATGAGGTGTGTGGAGGGGCAGCACTGATCTCTTCTCTCTGGTGACCAGTGACAGGATCTGAGGCATGAGGCTGAGTGAGGGGAAATAGAGATTAGATGTACAGAAAAGATTTCTCACTCAAAGGTTTGTTGGTAATTGGGACAGGCTTTCCCAGAAGTGGTCGCAGCTCCAAGGCTGGCAGAGTTCAGGAAGTTTCTCGACAATGCTCTCTGGGACATGGTGTGATTCTTGGGGTGTCCTGAGCAGGGGCAGGAGTTGGACTTTGATGATCCTTGTTGGTCCCTTCCAACTCAGCATATTTTGATATATTATATTATATGTTAAGATAGATGATATTATATTTCTTATATGATTCTATAATTCCCTATCGGTATCAAGCAGAATTGCTCTCTGGACCTCTAATGTCAATGGACTATTTCCATGGATCCCAGGGGACTTTTATTCAGGCCTTTATTTCTTGTAGATTCAATATTGATTTCTTGACTTTGATATTGATTTCATGACTTGATTTCTTAAACAGGTGTACATCTGTGACTGTGTACGTAATTCCTGCTGAAGTGTGGCTGTGGTACACACATACCAAATGAGAACTGAATTTTTCTTAAATTTAGTTTCTATGCTTGTTTGCTCTCTTTTGTTCTTCCTTAGCAAAACTAAACCTACTGCATCTTCACTTTGCTTCAGTCAGTAAAGCTGCTTTTTTTTCTCATCTTTTCTTATAGCTAGAGGTAACTTATCTGTCAGTTAAATTGTTTAATGCAGATTGTTCCTCCCTTTGGAATAGTGGGAGATTTGCTGCTATTTCCCAGGCTCCCTCTTCCACTCTGTACCTGTCAAAGGATGGCCTTAAAGTTAATGAATCCAAGACTTTGGATTCAGGAGGAGTCAAAATGTTGCTGATGGTAGCTTTCTGTCTTAATTCCAAACAGTGTTGGAAAATAGTCCGACATTATCAGCTGCAATTTAGATTGATTTGCAATGCGAGCAGGTCACATCTACGTTTCAGCAATCAAGAGCAGTGAATCCCTAGTGAGACTTTGCTGACTATCTACAAGGTAGGATTTGAGTTCATTTTTTATTCTTTTTCAATAAGTACATGAAAAGCAGAAGATTTATCTACTGTTGCAAATACAGGTTTCAGATAAAATGATTAAGCCATGGAAGATAATCTACTTTCCTCGATGTTTGTGGACTGAATCAAAAGGTAAGTTCCCATCAAGCAATGAGATTTTTATGATGAATATTTTCAACCTGAAAATAACTGGTATATAGATCCTGACACTGAGCTCAAGGTGGGCTCAAGGTGGGCACAGTGTGATAAGACAGCCTTTGTAGCACCCAGAGAATTCTCCATTTAAGTCTCAGAGGTCAGACACTACTCAGCTGCTCTCATGTGTGCTTGTCCTCAAAGTAGAGATGTGTTAAGTTTCCACAAAAAGCCTTCAACTCAATGAATGATCCAGATGTTAGTAATCTTAAGACTTTGTGATATATCCTAACTTCTGTCCAATTCAAGAAGTGTGAACAGGAAAAAATAGAGAATTAATTACGTGCTATTGACTGCATTTCATATGATAGAATGTAATTATAAAAATTAATTGTCAACACCTACAGAAGTAACTAGAAATATCTTTATATTGAACTCATGCTACTTATAATGCAGTAATGAAATTTAAGTTCCTTTTTTTTTTGTTCATTACTACTGGTTTTTATGCACCCAAGTGAAGCCATCCTAGTTTTCATATAATCTTGCTGCATAGTTGGCATATTACAACTCTGTGCTACTTGAAAGATCTAGTTCTATCAAACATGAACCTGAAATGCAATTTCTTTTACCAACCAAACGCACTTTTATCTTAATATTTATTGTGCAGTTTTCTCATATTCCAGTATTTGAAGGGAAAAAATCTCCAATATGCTGATGTTTTTTAATTTCAGTTCTGGCCTCAGCTGATTTCCATTTTTATATAGCCAATTCTGTTTTCCACTTAACATTTTCTGACCTTTTGACTTAATTTTTAGTTTATGTCTATCTATCCATCCATCTGCCTAGCTAGCTACCTATCTAGCTGTCTAATCTATCTCTGTGTTTGTATGTGTACACATCCACATTGTTGCAGACTGACTTCCAGAATAAAGTCTCATATACTGTAATTCTTTAACCCAGGCACTCTAAAAACAGAGAGGGAGGCATTTTCTCATTGCATGAAACAGTCACAGTGATAGCCTAAATTTATAGAAGGAATGGTTATCCACATTTTTCCCTATACTTATTTATACTTTTTAAAGGCCTGAGCAGATATTGCTAAAAGATATTGTGTGTGCCCATAGTGTAGGACTCATCATAAGGTTTGCATCAGCTGTGATTGTCCTATGAAAAAATCCCTATTGAGCACAGAGAAAGGCTGGGACAAGGCTCAGTTTGCCACTGAATATAATTAATAGTTAATAGCAATTATCTATCTGAAGATGGAACAGTATCATCTGTGTATGCATAAGCAAAGCTTAGCTTTTCTAATTCCAGAAAAAACCCAAAACAAACAAACAACCTATAACTCTTCTGCAGCTTTGTGTAGTTTTCACTGGTCAGCATCTTGAATTCCATATGGAATGTTTTCCCTACAGAAAAGTAGGGAAGTCTTTAAGTATCAAACCAGCTCAGCAGGACCCATAAAATTGGGATTATACCACTGGTCTTTATTTTAAACATAAACAGCCGGAGAACTACACTTTGGAAAAGGGCTTAGAGATTGATTGATGAAATAGGCTGTACATTAACTGAGATAGTATTATTGCAAAATGGCAAGTTCTGCTCTGATCTAAATTCTAAGCTGTCTTTATTTTATTTTTGTTTTAGTTGACTCATGTCACAGCAGGGGCTCAGAAATTAATGTAAAATTCAAAGTGAGATTGAAATATACTTTGTAAATCAGGCCTTTTCTTGCCACTCTGTTATAATATGTGGCTTTTGAAATCTCAGAAATGGATTGACCTATTTTTATGTTCATTTTACATTGTAAAACTATTTTTCAAACATGCTATTAGGCTTTAAGTGTTCTTGGATGTGGTCTGACTGTATAAATTCCATACTTTTTATACACACTCCTTATATAGTTTTGTTCTGTGCAGAAATTTTGGCATTTGCAGTTACGGTTCCTTCCTATTCCACACATTTGCTGAAAATTTTGGGGCAAGAAGCTATTTTCTGTAGTTGACATAGAGATTGACATTTAGTTCATTATTCTGTGAAAAATGTTTAGTGATCCCAGAGTATTTCTATACATTACAGAAGTGCTGTCATTTATTTTTTTTCTTTATAAAATTCAGATCTCAGGAGTGTGCCTAAATTACTATTAAAATCTTCCCTCCCACGGCTGAGTGAAACCATGGCATCGGTAAGCAGGAGTTTATAAGTATTGCAATCATTTCAAACTTGGTCTCCAAAAGGAGAGGTTTTGATAAACCTATAGCTCAGGGGTGTGTCTGTAGAATTGAGACAGTTCTACCCCTTTTTCTGGTGGTAGTAGTGACCCTACTGAAGCCTCATAGCATTTTAAGCCCCAGATAAAACAAAACTGGACCTTGAATGAACACTGTAATATATTAGTTTTTTGATCCTGTAAATGTTTTGTTTGGTCTTTCCTCCACTGATATTGGAGAGGTATTATTCCCAGTTACTAAAGTTTCCAAAAATACATGAGGGTTTACATTAATCTGTTACTTGTGATTTTTACAATTTTCCCTAGCTTGAGTAGACATTGTCTGATAAAACACTTATGCCGATGTTACTGCCTTATGGTCTCTGATGTTACTGCGGATCACCAGGACTGGAGCATCTCTGCTGTGAGGAAAGGCTGAGAGGTTGGATTGAGAGGCTGGAGAAGAGAAGTCTTGAGAATATATCAATACCTATAGGGAGGGTGCAAAGAGGATGGAGCCAGGTTCTTTTCAGTAATGCCCAGTGAAAAGCAATAGCATGAACTGAAACAGGAGACTCCCTCTGAACATAGGTAAGCATATTTTCACTGTGAGGGTGACCAAGCACTGACACAGGTTGTCTGAAGAAGCTGCAGTCTCCATTATTGGAGATGCTTTATATATAATTAGATAGGATAAAAGTTTCATTGTGGCATGAGAATCTTTTCATTGAAATAAAATGTCTGAAAATTGTTACCTAACTGCACCATTTTGAAAACTTTTTTTTTCCATTTCTGTATCAGCTGATCAAAGCCACCCTTTTTTCCATTTGACTAATATGTCTATTGGGTTTGCATGGCAAGGTTTTGCAGAGGGTAGCAGAGGGGCCTACAGGGGTAGCTTCCGTGAAAGCTGCCAGAAGCTTCTCCCATGTCTGAGAAAGTCATTATCAGCCAGCTCCAAGACAGACCTGTCACTCACTAAGGCTGCATCAATCAGGAATGGTGGAAACAGTGACAAATCTGGCATAACATATTTAAGAAAGGGAAAAAAACCCTCCACAATTGCAGGCTGAGAGCTGAGTGACAATATGTGAAACACTTCTGTAGACACGATCACTGAAGAAGAAGGGGGATGATGTGTTCCAGGCACCAGAGCAGAGATTCCTGTGCAGTCTGTCACCCTGCAGTCCAGTGAAGATAACCACTGTCAGACTCTGGAGGACTCCATGCTAGAGCAGGTGGATGCCTGAAGGTGGCTGTGACCCTGTGAGAAGCCCATGCTGGAGCAGGTTCTTGGCAAGACCTGTGAGCAGATGGGTGACCCACACAAGGAGTAGCTCATGAAAACTGCAGCCTATGAGAAGGAATCACACTGGAGAAGTTCGTAGAGGATTGTTTTTCTTGGAAGAGATTCCATGCTGGAGCAGAGTTCTCTCTCTGAAAAGGAAAGAGCAGCAGAAACAACGTGATGGTACCATGCCTATGGGCCACTGTGGGGGAGAAGGTAGAAAAAACTGGGAGTGATGTTGAAACACAGGAAAAAGGGAGGGGTGAGAGAAAGTTGTTTTGAAGGTTTGGTTTTATTTCTCTTTATCCTACTTTGATTGGTTTGGGTAATAAATTAAATTTGTATTCCCCAAGAGGAGTTTATTTTGCCTGTGGCAGGAAATGGTAAGTGATCTCTCCTTATCCTTGACCCCTGGGCCTTTCACTCTCTCCCCTGTCCAGCTTAGGAGGGAAGTGATAGAGGAGCTTTGGTGGGCACTTGACATCCAGCCAGGATCAATACATCACAGGTTCACACAATGCTTCAAGAATTTGTTTCAGAAGAACTTGTGGATGTGTAAGAAATTACTAAGAAACCAGAGATATAGGGCAGGTATTATATTTACCCTTGAAAAGTCAATTCTAATGGAAAATCTTCTCTCCTGTGACATTAGAAATCTTTGTTTTGTGAATGCAGATGATGTCACAAGTGAGAACTGAGATAGATATGCTTCATTAATTAAAGGTTATAATTTCATGCCATTACCCTTAGTAATAACGTCAAGGTAAACTAATAAACTGAATTGAATATAATTCATGAAATCTCTGCAAATTCCTAAGGAATTTCCAAGAGTGGGATCTGGTATTTTGAATATCTTTTTCATAGGGGACTTTTTTTTCTTCTATAAACTATATTATATGTTAGTATTTAAACATTATGTATTATTTTTTTAAGAGAACTTAGATTTAATGTCTGTTGACAAGGGTTTAATGGCTGTTCTGCATCAAGACAACTTTAGAAAGCCTTTACTCATCAAAATTTATACTTATTAGTTACATGATGACTTGTGATCAAATATACTTTTGCTGTATCCTAGAGCCCTGGCAAACCTCCCTCTGAACTGTCCAATCTCCCACTGAGATGTCCAGTCATTTGCTCTGCCAGGTCTCAGTTTTAATTTTAGAGCCCTGTCCTTTTCAGCTGTTTCAGCTGGTTGTGTGCTCTGTCTTAAATCCCTTTGTAGAAATTTCAGCCTAGGTAGAAGTTCATTTCTTCAGGCAGTAGCTAAGAAACACATAGATTATGTAAGGGTTTTGTAATCACTTGTTATTTTGGCCACTGCAAGACATTTGCAGATCTAGAAAAAATTAATTAAAAATACTTTAATGATTTTTCTTGCTCTGATTTCCATAGGCATCTCAGTGTGCTTTGATCTTCACAATCCCTAGTACAATCCAGGGGTCTGCCACTTTTCCTAAAATTTTTAAAATCTTGATGCAAATATTTGTATATTTATATCTTTCCAATCTCTTTTCTAATTTTCTTGCATGTCTATTGAGAAGCTTCTCACTGATTATTTTCAGCTACTTAATTTAAAGTTTCATTGCTCAGCTGTGTTGTGTAATCGCCATCCCACAGCAGATGATGTGGGACAGCTCAGTTACCTCCTTTATAGACTTGAAAATCTATAAAGCAAATTATTTACCTTAGGGAGTTCCAGCTGATTGAAAGATCATAAAAATTTAGTGATTTTTCTAATTTTAATTACTCTCAAGGTATAAGAATTGCTCTCTTTTGAATTTATGTCAGTATAGAGAACAAATAGGTAGAGAAGACAACCATATACTATATTTAAAATTAAAGATACAACCTAAGAAAAATTTGGTTGCTTTGCAAACACAGTTCAGTGTGGATTTAATATGATGTTATTGCTGCTTTTTTGTTTCTTTTTGTAGTAGAAGAGTTGGACATCTGACAATGTTTTCACTGAGGAATTTTTTACATTCAAGATGGTCCTTAGAGAACAAATACCTTGTCTACACTGTGATGTTTTCTGCAATTTAGATGTCTGTCCTGGTTTAGGGCAAATTTGGGAGGAAACTTCTGACTGGGGTTCTTCTGGAAATCAAATTCAAGTGGCCCCTCCCTCCCACTGGTTTGGGAAAGATTTTTTTTTTTTTAGAAAAGTGGAAAAAAAATGTTTATTTAACAAGCAAAGTACTTGCAAACATGAAAAAATTAATAATATTAAACAATAAAACCTCTTGCTGTTCTGAAGAGATGGGAAATTCAGAAAGTCCTTGTCATGGGGTGTAGCTTGGCTTATTCAGTCTGTTATCAGTCCCTCTGGCACCCTCTGGCACTGGAATGCAGTGTCCCGGGCCCTAGTGGGCCACAGGCATGAGCTCCCGGTGTTTTTCTGGATTTTCAGTCCACACCATGGCCAATCAGTTCCAAGAAAAAGAAAAACCACAGTCTGGGGAACTTCTCTGCCTCAGCCAGCTTAAAAAAAACCAAGAAAAAAGCAAAGGAGAACTCTGTCCCACCGTCTGTCCGTGCTGGAGACAACACAATCTGTGAGAGAGAATTGTGAGGAGCAAGTGCAGTTTCTGACAACAAACAGCGAGCTTCTTCTCCCCCTTTGCTCTCAGAACCAGTCCTAAAGGTGCAGAACTTAATATCCAGCATAAACAGAACAGACAACTGGGGATAAAAGCATCATACAGTCACCCTAGGACAATGTCTGAGCCAAATGCCTGTATATCTTATCTTATTCTTGAAAGAGAGCTGAAAGCTCTGGTTTTGTAGGTCTCATTCCTTTTTGGTTGTCAGTGTAATTTTTGAAAAGAAATTGATGGACTTTGCTTAATCAAATTCTTCTTGGAACTCATATTTTTGCTCTCCATTCTTTTCTGTAGAGATTAATTCCACAACTTAATAACATTGTAAAAAACAGAATACATCTTTTTTTATTCCACTTCTATAGTCTTGCTATATACTGACGAGCGGGTAATAGTAGATAAGTGATCACCAATGAATACACTCTAATAGTGCTTTCTTATATATATATATATAAATATTTGCTCAAATTAAATACCTAGCCTGCTAAAAACATGTCAGAAAACTATTTATAGCTCTATTTGCTTTGTCTCCCTTATGTTATATTTATTGCTTTACCTTTTTTTTTGTCTTCCTGATAAAACTCTTTACTGAATTCAGGATGTGGATAAACCGTGACTTTGTACAGTGGTACTGTAATATTTCCTGCTTTATTTGCAATGGCTATTTGAACAATTGTTAGTTTCTTCTTTGTGTTTTAGCTACTGCCTAGCTCCCATCTGTGGCTTGCAGAGAAGATATTTTCTCTATGATTCTTTACTAATACTTCCAAAGTTCTAAGCAGTTTCATATCTCTCTGGTTTTGAAAAAGTTTTATCATCAGTAGTTATGCTTCTGGTAAGCAGTTCTAAAAATCTCTTTCCTAAGAGTTCGTTGTTAATTTATTCAGTGTTATTGTGATTGAATAGTCAGATTTATTATTTTGTCTGCATTATTTTCTATTTAGAGATATGGAATATACATTCACATCATCAGCAAACTTTGTTATTTCACTTTTGACCCCTTCTCAAAGATCACTCACTCCACAGACTGTACCCAGACTGTGTGTGTCCCTTTGGGCACACCTCTCATTGGTCTAATTTCAAAGCACAATTTTCCCTTTTCCCCCCTGTGCCGTAAATTCAAAAGGACTTTATTCTTATCTCGCCATGGTTTTATTTCTTATGAGCTTCTAGTGAAACAAATTTTTGAAAGGTCTTTGAAACCCAAGTACATTTCATAGATCATAATATCTTCATACACCTATTCTCAGAGTAAAAATATATGAGGCAAGACTATTCTTTTCTTAGGGAAATATTTCCCAGAATACTTTGTTTATGTACATATCTCCTCATTTTTTTCTTTAGACATTGATCTGCCTGGTATGAAGGTTAGCCTTTCTGGGCTATCTTTCTTTGATATATCCTAGAAGATTTTTATCATATTGTGTCCCATTTGCTAACTCTTGGTATGGAGAATGAATGAAATGATAAGCTGTACACTGCAGCAATTTCACATCTGAGTTCTTTTAGAGCTCTTGAGTGAATACCATCTGCTCCTGGCAGTATGTCACTATTCAGCTTGTTCTAAATCCTCTTACAGTGGTAAACCAGTTAGAGACAATTCCTCAGTCTCCCCTTTTGTAAAAAATGACTCAGTTGGAAACCTCAGCTCCAGGCTTCATGAGTCCTTGCCTTCCTTGAACCATTCCTTTATTTTATCATTGGCAATTAGATTCAGTGGTTATGTCTGGACTGGCAAGGAGTTCAGACCAATCTGTGTAGTGATGCAACTGTTGCTGAGGCCCTGCTGTTCCACTACCCATTTTTCAGTACCCATGATTTTGTAAAGAAATATATACATATATATTTATTGGTCTAATTCTAATCCAGTCCCATAGTCCCATGGACTGAACAACCACTTGGCATGTATTAGGTGCACTTCCCTTCCAGATTAGTTTCTTTTGAAAGTAATCTACTTCATGCACTCCAAATTGCAGTCAACCTGGAAGAAAGGATGGTGAAAAATGTTAATGTTCATGAAGATTCCTTCATGGGGTACATAACTGATGTCACACATTGATTCAAACAGAAAAAGTTACTTCTGGAGGTCAATTGAAAAAGGAGACAGAGTGACAGAGAGAGCGGGGGGAGAAAGAGGTAACTCTCCTAAGTGGATATCTAGGAAAGAATGTGGTGGAGGGCTCCCAAGGCAAACAAATTCCCTGTGTGTCCTCTCCAGTGCTGCAAGGTCATCCAGTAATTCTTTGGCCATGGTAACTATAAAGTTTTTGACCCTATTAGGTTTTTTTTTTGTTTTTTTTGTTTGTTTGTTTTTTTGGTTTTTTTTTGGAGGGGTGGGGGATGTTGTGGAGTTTTTGTCTATTTGTCTATTTGTTTTGTTTTGGTTTGTTTGTTTGCTTGTTTTAGTTTTGTTTAGATTTTGAGGAGGGGAATTTTTTTGGGGGAGGAGAGGGGCTGTTTATAGTGTTGTCAACACTGATTAGAGCACAGTTTATTTGGGATAGTTACGTGATGATTGGGTTTTAAATTTTTTGTATGCATCTTATTGAGTAAAGTAGAATAAATGTAAACCCTATTGCAAAAGATAAAATCCAAGGGCAGAAAAGAGAAGAAAGAAGGAGTTATTCTTATGTGAGAATGCTGTGAGAACTAGACCTGAGAGATAGCTGTAGGAATAATATTGGGATTTAAGAGGTAAAGGCCATAACAGCGACAACATGAGCTCCATGGGGAAAAGTACTGCCCAGAAGCTCTGGAAAACAGTACCACAACAGCTTGACTGGAAGAGCAAAGGGATAGATGCAGGGGAAAGTCAAGCTACTGAGCTGAACCAGAGCCATGAGCCATACAAAGGCACTGTGCCCACTGAGAGCAGGGACTGCATGGAGAAGCTGCACTCTTGATCCAAACTGCAGCCTACCAGTGCATGCCCAGCATCTCTGCCTGAGGACAAGGTCCTGGCTGTATTGTTTCTGAAAAAGAATTGCAAGAAGAAAAAATGAATTGAAACCTGATACTATAATTTTTTACCTTGATATATAAAATAGCAGGTAGCAGTGTGCTTATTTTGTCCACTTAGCAACTATGTGTTTTTAGGTTTGTCTTTCTACTCATCTTTTCTTTTTAGTTTTCTAATGAATAATTTTGCTTTGTGCTATTTTGAATGCAAAATAATTTGTATAATTTTATTTCTGAAATCAATTTACTTCTATTTTTATCATTCATACTTTTGTATATAAATATTTTGTCTTTTCACTCCATATTTTAATTCTATTTTCATTGTTTCTGTCTTTCTACATTTTCTCTTTTAGAAATTTAAGATGTATTGCTGCCCCAGGTTTCTCTCCTTTATAGGAAAGTTGAATTGGAATGCATATAGTATGAGGCAGCATATGGTATAATAGTGAATTGTAGTCAGAAAGACAAACAGAGAGGTACAATTAGTTTCCAACTCCCATTTGAAAGTCAGTGATAGCTGGTTCCAGCCATCCCTCTGCCCATCCCCCTCCACGCCTGCCCCAGCTTTGGGGATCACCTACCTTGTCTTTAAGAAGCATGGCATACAAGTTGTGAAGCATATTAAAGCTCTTCCTTTTTTTTAATCATTGGGTATGACACACTGCACACTTGAAAAACCTGCTCAGAGGGAACAAGTTTTTAAAATTTTAATTATATTTCTATAATTCTTGAAACGAAAACTAACGCATGAGGATCCAAATAAAAAAGCCATTTCATACTTGAGAGGTTCCAAAATGTGGTACTCTCTGTTTCTGAGCTCATAAAACAGTTTTGGGTATTGCATATCTGACATATTCATCTTTCTTGGTATTTCCTTTGAGTGTTCTGACATTAGACAACACAGTGCTTGGTACACTGCTCACCAGCTGGAATTACTTGCTGCTAATGGTAGACACCAAGGAGGTACAGTGATGTTTTTTAAATAATTTTGGTGAAAAGACAATAAATCAGCATGACTTTTATTTCTTTGGAAGTGTGATAGGAAACAAAATATAAATAATGGATTTTTCTCTGCTTGATGCAATTTCTGCATCATAAATTTGTTTCTGCCTTACTCGTCTTCTATTTCAGACTGGTAAGTAAGGTAAGTAAGAAAGTAAGCAAGAATCTTAATTTCTATTATATTGACTTGCTAACAAACATAAGAAAAGTAATAAATTTCCCTTTTTTTCTTCTTCTTTTCCTTTTTCAGTTAGACAGTCATGGTCTTTAATTATTTATTAACTTTTCCAATTACAGAGACAGGAGCAAACAATGAAGGCAGCAGACATGTTCTGACCCAACCTAAAAAGTGATATGTGTCCCTGAATGCTTTTTTTTTTTTTTTTTTTTTTTTTTTTTGCTTAAGTAATTGAATAGTGTGGTACAGTTGTGTACATAGGGAATGGAGGTGATTTTGTTGGTCCAGCACAGCAGAGACAGCAAAGCTCTATTTCTGCTTCCCAAATGCTTAAAGTTCCTTGACCTTTTAAATGCATTTTGGCCACTAGCACTTTATTAAAGATGAAGACAAATGGATGTTAGATTGACATTTCTTTTATCTGGGAACAGAAAAGAATTATTTTAATGTAGAACACCATCAAAATATGAACATAACTCTAATGAAAGATATCTGTTTTCATCTGTAAGAAAAAGAAATTCTTATTTTCTAAATTGCCAATTCTACCACTTCACCTATTCACCCTATTCAGTTTTGCTACATTTGGCCTGGAGAGCTATATAAATATTTCTTACTGATGGTTTTAATTATGCTAGGCAAGATAGTAAATGAGTAGGACACCAGAACTAAAACAGGCAAGTCAGTAAATCCAATTATGTATTTAAATTCTTTCTGTTAAAAAATACTTAAAGAATACCAGTGGCAAAATCGAATCTATATAATGAATATTTTTTTTCTAATTCTTTCATTCACTGGATAATGCAGTATGTGCCATACCCCACTATTATTCTGCAGTTTTTACTTCTGTGTGTTGTCCAGTTTCCAGTAGCAACTGAACAAACTTCAAGTAAATTAAAATTGATGGAAACTGAGAATACTATATTTATTCAAACTGAAGTGTGTCTGTTAACATTAAGGATGATTGCAAATCTCTTTGCAAATGTAGGACATGTAGTTAGCATGGTATCACCAGCAAGAGAAACGTAACATTAATGAAATAAATTAATGTTCTAGGTAGTCTGTCTTAAGAGTGACCTTCAGAGAGTCATGGAGTCTATATTCTCTTATTCACAATCTTTTTACACTGTGAATCTTGTGGCAAATGTCACAAGAGGAAGCTCAGGATTTTCAACATTTCTACCATTAGACTGACATTCTGCAATAAGAGATTTTCTTTCCTTTTGAATGTCATCAAAAGAGAATAAGCTGGGAAAGCCAGAGAAGTATATGTATGCTGGGGAATAATTTGTGAGTCAGTTTCTTTACAGCTTTCAGAAAGGCTTTCCCTCAATTTGAATTTGAATTGAGAGTCTGAGGAACTTCATTTTTTAGGCTCAAGTTACCTCTTTATGAAGATACTTTTCAAAAATAAAGCAACACAGTATATATTTTGAAAAGAACTTTTAATAATGTCTAGAACCTTAAGACAGATGAGCTGCAAAGGCTTCAGACCGTACTGTTAGCCTTTAGAGCCTTGAGAGGGACTGCAGAGGAGTTCAGCAAGAAACAACCAGACAGGCCATGAAATCTGAGTGATACCATGGGCTGCAAAAAGGACTTGTGCAAGGCTATTTGATTTCTGCTATGCTTTTTGATTCGTACCTTTTGCAAACTAATGGCATTTGAAAGTGGACAGGGAAAACATGTATGTATTTATGTTGTCAGGTGTTATTTCTGAGTAACAGGTGAAAATTCTATATCCAAAAGAAAGATATGTAGCTTTAATCTCTAACCCAAGGACTGTGAAACATTTTCACTGCCGAGTTTCATCAGATTATAAAGAAAGCTTAAACTCATAAGCATTCCCTGTACCTGCATCTGTGCCTCTTCAATCATCATAAAAAGCTTTAATTGGGTAAATGGATACCTTAGGGTTTTACTGCAACTGATTTTCACTATCAGAGAAGCCTCCAGACTTGAGCTGCATCTGGAATAAAGAGCTATGGTACTCAAGATAAATTGACAAGGTTTGCACCCCATTTGTGCTCTGAGATTCCTGAAAATAAGTTTCTCATTGCAATTTATCTCTAGAAATGTTTTCAGGTTAACTTTGCTTCACAGGACATAGGATATTTCACTTTTCTTCTTTCAGGCTCCATAATCCATTCTTTCCAGAAAAAAAAAAGTCTTTCTTCTTCTAGCTATTAAGATATAATAAACTGATAGTCCTCTGATATCTAAAAATTGGTTGTGAATTGTCCATCTCAGAACCTAAGCACTTGAATGCATATTTTTCACTGATACAGCTCAAATATTTTTTGCCATTTTTACCTTTGCATTCAGAGAACACAGTACCAGCTGACATATCACTAAGATGACAAGCTTTTTTATTCTTGGTTAAATGCTATTGAAAGTATTCCAAGTTTGAAGATCACTTTAAATTGGAAAAAGCACATTCTTAGAGGCATGACAGCCCTCTTGCACCAAAAACTGCTAAGAAACAGGCACTCATTTTCCGGTTGAGATCCTGGGTGAGTCACAGAAGAATCCAAGTCCTTTAGCTTTGTATTGCTCAAACAGTTTATAAATCCTCCCCTGAAAAAATGGGACATATTTTTGGCAATGATTTTATCCTTATTTACTAAGAAACCTGTTTTGCATTTTTCTTTTCTAATGACTGATTAAATTTGGCTGATTGATATGATTGTTTTCTATCAGCTTTTAGGAAGAAGTGTTTTTTTTCTTGCAAGCACATAAATGATGATAACTTTTCAAAATGTGAACCCTAAAGATGAACATTAAAGGGGTCTACAAATATTAGTTTTCTCCCATGAACTTACAATTAAAATTTACCAATTCTACTGTCATACTTTTTCTTCATCAGTTTGTTACAAATAAAGTTTGGTATTGTTGTTTAGTTTTGCTTTCACTAAAGGTAATTACAGTAGCAGAGAACTGAAATTCCAAAATTTGCTACTACAAAAAGACCCCAACCCAATAAAAATTGGTGCTTGGAGTATACAGTAAACTGAGGGGCCAAAAGCTTTTTGTTTTGGGGCACATCTGGGATAAGTTCTCTCTGTATTATACAGGCTGGGTGTTAGATGTATCTCTATGCATATCATTCTTCTGTAAAAAGAAATCCCATTTTTTTAAATTTGATGAGACTTTGAAGTTTTGCATTAGAAAACAGACATTTTTTTTCCCTAAAAAAGCACACTTTTTACAGGGCTTTGTACTGAAATAAAATTTTGGAACTATTACCTCCAAAAGGGCCCTTTACCATAGCAACAGCCCCATAGAAAGCAGTTGTTCCAAAAATAGATCTCTTAAATAAAATAGAGAACAATATAAAATTGGTGTCTACAAGTTTTGACACAAAAATGATGCACCACAATATTAATATGCCAACTATTCCCAAAAATTGAGTAGTGTGACATTCTGCTTTTACATTTCCACATCTTACAAGTGATTGGCTAGTTCTTTTTTTCTTTAATTGTTGATGACCTTGTTAATTTGGGGGAGAAAGTGTAGTGGCTAGCTGAAAGATAAAATGGTAAAAGGTGAAGACACATTACTATATTCCATTGTAGAGAAAATTTCTTACCTTTAGCTGTTCAGTGAAGAAGTGAAACATCTGATAATCTGTTTTTAATGGTTTTTCTTAACAGTGACTTGGAGTCTCAGTGCTAAAAAAACAAAATGATGGGCAGATTTTTGAATTGCTTTTGTCTCTCTGCTTAACCCAAGTGGCCTTTTGAAATCCAGTCTGTGAAAGGAATCTTGAAGGTTTGAGGAAACCATTAGGAATAACCCAGTGATTAAGGAGAGAAGAGATCTATGATTAGTGTGAATTTGTCATTTGTTCATTCCTCTTTATAACATTTAGGGCTTAGTTTTGCCTGGCTATATGCTGATAAACTCCTGGCCCTGAAAGCCTGGCAGCATTCTTCTTCTTTTTTTTTTTTTTTTTTTCCTGTCACATGCAATTCCTTCTCAATTTGTCTCATGGTCTGGAGTATAGGAACCAAAAGCCAGTTCTCTGTTCACTGTAATGCAGCAAGATTTGAGTGATTTCAAGGTGGCCTTGTGTTCCTGAAGATAGATGTCTGTGTTTCATGTGTCCTCACAGTCTCCTGGGTTATTCTTAAATCCCTTCTCTCATCCAAGAATGGGCAGTTTATAAATCAAGTGAGGTATGCAGTCCTCTATAACCTGTAAGTCCTGTACCTTGTAAATCTTGCAGCTGGAGAGTAAGGCAGCTTTGTGTGAAGCCATATAAAATACAAAGTAATCTAAGAGGCAGATTTAATTCTTTGATGTACAGTTGGTATCATATTTAATGGAAAATCATCTGTGGAGTCTTAGCACTAGGAGAGAAATGAGAGAAAGCTGTGAGTCATTTGCATATTTAAATTGCAGGGTCTGACAAATCTGCTGACAGGACCAAGCTATTAATGGGGTTCCAGCACTGTCTAGAAGTGGATACACAGCATTTATTTTATTCCTTAGTTTGTTAGGATAGTTTTCCTTTAACAATCTTGAATTACCTAAGCCCCACTCTGAAAGTAAAATTATTTTATGTCTTTCCCAAATCACTGGTTTATTGGAAAAGGATTAGGAACAGCTAGTGTCTGATTTCACAGCAGGTTGCACTTCAGTGCTTCCAGTGCTGGCTGTAAACCTTGTTTCTGGACAGTCCTTTGATCTCTATCCTGTATAAACCAATTCAGCCTGTGGCCCATAGTGACTTACTATGGAAACAGATAAAGCAAGATTTGAGTGTGTGTGTCATAGTGGTGTGAAAAAAATCTTCAGCATTTCTAGGATTTCTTGTTTCACAAGAGGAAGGAGTTTGTCTCACGGCAGGGGAAACATGTAAGGCTGGATAAATTTTCAGTCTTGTACCATAAATATTAAAAAATGCTATGTTCAGTTTAATTTAGTCAAAAATTCTTTAGAATACAGATGTGAACACATCTGGCTATAGATCCGCTTCAGAGTAACAGGCACTGGCTCTTAAAGGTATGAAGGTATTTACACTATGGGAAATGGACAGATGCTTTGAGGACCAGATTTATCAGTGGCACAGATCTGTCAGGATCTGTGAATCACATTTGAAAAATCTAAAATCTTGGAAGGCCTAAACATTAACAAGAAAAAATGTTTTCTAGGTTCATTTCATGACAGACATATGGAATAAGGAGAAAGGATCACCCTTTGTAATTAAAATCAAAATAGTTTATATTATTTATATTGTTTAGCTTAAGATTTAGCAAAAGCTTAGCATGATGTCCAAAACTAATAAGGGAAGCTCCAAGAAAATATTCTGTGTACATGAATTTTACACTCAACTTTAAATATTCATTTTCTAATGATTTCTTAATCACAGTGGTTAACACTGGAGAATGTAATTATTATTGGCAGCACAGATCACTATTAGCAAAATTACATCCCTACTTATTATCATATTACCATAAATGCATTATTATTATTATAGAATAACCTTTACTTACCTACTAAAAAAAATAATTTTAGCAATTGATTTGAACATTCTAATTCAGTGAAAATATCTTGCTTCACTTTATGAACAACCCAGTGTCATCGTAGCCAAGTAATAGGATAGCTCCTGTGTATCAGTGTACACTTAATGTTATTCAAATGAATTCCTTAAGCCAGAGTGTTCCTTCCTGTATTTCTGCATAACTAAATGGTCATGGTAAGATTAACCTGAAGAGAAAATCTGATTCTCTTGACTAGCTGTTGAATCTGTACTTTATGTCATGTGGTAGTAATGGTTACAAGAATGCACAATTCTTAATATGCACTTAGTGTGAAGCTTTGGCTGACTTTTTCTTGAAGATAGGCTGCAGAGTGAAAATACTCTCTAGTTTTAGAGATTCAGAAAGCTTGGTGATGCTTTTTATATGGAGTGTATCTCTCATTGCTGCACGTTAATCTTTAATGTGAGAAACAGTATTCTGCTTATAGAAAATTATTTTATGCTATGTATCATTTTGCTATTCAATATTTGAGACATCTCCTAAGAATAGAACAGGATATGGTCAGGCAGCTGTAATATTAGGATTAGGTCAATACACAATAGCTATGAATATGGAAAAAACTGCTCGTTCCAAAAATTCTAAATGTTGAAAAGGAAGTAGATAAGAAAAGCCTGTCTTAACTGTAAGATTAAGGGAAAAGTTTAGAGAACACTAGGAAACCAGTTACCAAAATAACTATGTGTAAAAAAAGGCTGAAAAGTCAACAGTGGGTCGCACAAACTGCACGCTATCAGGTGTTCATGCTTGCCACAGCACACACACAGTTTACAATACTTAATTCTAGGGAGCAAGAGGGAATGGGTTCAGGAAAACAATTGTAGCAATCTCGGTAAAGCCACAGAGATTTAGGAGAGAAAATATCTTCTCTTGGGCAATGGAAATAACAGAGACATTGAAGCCGAATCTAGCTCATATACAGGGAAGTTTCTAAAGTATAAATTCAACTTCTGTGTAGTTTTTGATAGAAGTAAAGAAATATTATTGGTTATTTTATGTGAGTTAGAAGCTGTAAACCACTTGTAAATAGAACCAAGCTTGCTGTCAGACATACTTTGAGGCTGTGATCCTCTTCTGAATCTTTTCAGAGTACTCAGCCAGATGGGAAAACAAAAGCTAACAAAACTGAACTGTACACACAAAGCTTGGCAGACAGGACCCCAGAACAAAAGTACTACTGCATGCAAGTGAATCATCTTTGCATTGCTTGCATGGTTCTCCTTGGCATGGTCAGGATATAGGAGATGTGTCGTGTGTGCTTGCACAGACTTCAAGTGTAAAGTTTGGTTATTTTAACCTGCACTGCCAGCAATTTGGAAATCTGACTTTTTCACCAAAGTCAGTGAGATTGGCAGTTCTTCATGAAGAAGGGAAGATCATTTACTTTTTAGTTTTTGTGAAGGGGAGTAAGTTAAAAAAAAAGAGCAATATTTTAAATCTTCAGTAATTGCTGGGAAGTGTTTAAACAGTCTTTCATTGCAGCTGTCTAACTGACAGGCAGTCTGAATATAGAATGATTGACATTCTTTAAAGTAAACATGAAGACTTATTATGCAAAAGGAAGCACTGCCTTGTGATATAATACCCAGCACTCATGCTGTGTACTATGTGTACTCATCTACAGCCTTACAAGTAATTTGTCTTAAAATGAGGGCTTTTCTAAATAGGAACTTGTAAGGCATCCTTGTAGGCAGTGACAACTTCTCTGAAAGGTATCTTCTTAGACTTTTGTTTTATTGTCAAAATTAATTTAGCAAAGATATTGAATAAATGAAGTTGCACAGGACACAATCTGGTCAAAGAAAAACAAGAAAGGAAATACCAGTTTTGAAAGATATTTTATCTAACTTTTAGTCATGGAAAATAATTATACTTAAAATTATTACATGGTTTACTATAGAGAAGCTACATTTTTGCTGGGTTTTTTTTTGCCATTGGTTTTCATGATATTGTTAGCTACTTATTTCAATAAAAGATATCACCCCCACCACCCTTAATTCAGCATACCATAACTCTGTGTATGTCTTCAATTTGATTTATTGTTACTATCCTAAGATTATTTGTGTTGAAAAGAACTGTTCAGGAAAATAGGCTGGAAATGTTGTCCAAATTTCATGTCTAGTTTCTTTTGAAGGAAAACATTATCCAGAGCCAGATTGTAAAGTTCATTTCAATCCTTAAGCATTTTTTTAATGCCAGTTAAAAGCAACAGACCAAAGAAAAAATACTTCTACCTCTGCTGCCAGGTAACCTAGAGAACAGATATGACACTGTTTTACTCCTCCCAATGTGCATAAGGGTCAAGATGCTTTTCCGAATAGCATTATAAATATCTTGGAAGTCATCAGCTTTGCTGATCACAGTAGTGAGGGCCCTTCAGGATAGCTAGGTTGCTGGGTTTCATACTCAGCTGCAGATGTTTTCTCAAATGGGTCTACTATTCCACTACATTCTTGCTTGAACATCACTTACACAATGAAGGTTCTGAGATTAAAGTAGATCCACAGACAGTATAGGAAGAGAAAATACTTGATTATGAAGCGTGAAAAGAAGTCTTTTAGCCTTAATGCCATGATCACACACAGTCATCCCACAACTGCAGTGAAGGCAATTACATATAATGTTTATTACTCCCTTTCTGATTTTATCTATCATAGAATGCTATTTATGGTTACGACTGTTCCATGTTTCATCAGACTATTAATTGGTTTCTACCTAAAACTGTTTAGCTTTCTTTCCACAGTGTTTTCAGCCTGAGAAGCTATCAGGGAGTATAAGGAGACCAAAATAATCACTTCCATGTAATTTTCCTTGCCTTTGTCGATTTTGTTATTGTACTAGACAATTTTATTAATTTTTTTTGCAATCTCAGGGCCTGAAGCATTCAACACCAGGAATAGGTAATCACCAACAGCTTCCTTTGCAACTTTCTTTATTCACTGCTTTCAAACAACTGTTTAAACTTAACAGTCCTTATCCCTGAAATCAATGCACTATTAAATGACTTTCATTCTGAGAGTTACACATTATAAACCTTGAGAAACTATTCTTGAAACAGGACGGTATTCTCTCTGAGAGAATATAATATTTTTCCTTATTTATTTCCAATTCTTAAATTCCTAATGTTTAATTTATTCATTATAACAGTTTGCAGTATTAATCAGTTATTTTTCAGTGTCTCATATTTAGTGAGGAACTTCTATTAAGAGCTTTAAAAATGTCTAAATACATTTTAGTTACCTGGTTTACCTTAGACCTTTTATTCTTAAATCTTTTATTATACTCAGAGAAGAAATACGAAAGCCAGAATTGAAATTTGTAATTTGTTTCATGTGGGCTAGACATCTACACAATAGTCTTATCTTAGTGGCAGTAGAACTATGTTCTTTGAACATGAATAATTGCCTGGTTACTAGCCAGGAAAGTTCTTTTGATACCTGAGTAAGTGTTGTACATGGGGGAATTGGAACAATAGCTGAATACCGATTATGGCTATACCTGAATTTTCCCACGGTTTTGATACCCAGAAAATAAAAGATAATTCTTCTAGGCCCACTAAAGCTATAATAACATGAATGTAACTTTAAAAACACTGTTTCCTTCCCTCACATCATTTAAGAACATTGTTCTAAATGAGTAAATATTCCCTCATTAATATAGTAGTTCTACTTTACAAAGTATCTATTTTATATTCCCTATCTGCTTTATATAAAATTTCATTTCCTGAATGTTCTAAGTGATGTTACATAAGTATTGCATTAAAGCATAAGAGGGTTTAATGAAACATATTATTTGTATTTCATATGTTGCATAGAGCTACTTCTGGTGCCTAATGGAATATCAGAGGAAATGTGTTTGAACTTTTATCTTGACATTTCAAGTTGCACATAGCTGAAAACAAGCTGCAGACAAGTATTTTTTTTTTATTCTTAATTTTTTCACAATTAATGAACAAGCAGAATACTTTATACCAGTGATGGACATTATTTTCATGTTACACTATTAATTCTTACAAAATAATAGTTAATGTAGAGAGGGCAGGGACAGCTGACATTATGATGAGGTCTGTTACAGGCTGCCTGACCAGGTGGGCCAGGTGGATGAAGCCCTTTGGGGACAGATAGCGGCAGCCTCACACTCACTAATTCTCATGGAGTCCTTCAAGCACCTCAATATCTGCTGGAGGAACAAAACAGAAGGACATAAGAAATCCATGAGGTTCCTGGAATGCATTTCTGCTAAATTCTTTCTCCAAGTGGTAGAGGAGACAACAAAGTGAGGAGCTATGCTGGACCTTGCTCTCATCAACAAAAAAGCTCTGGTGGGAATGTGAAGCTCAAGGGCAGCCTGGGCTGCAGGGACCTTGAAAAGATCTTTAGAGCAGCGAGGAGGTTTCCACAGCAAGCTCACTCTCCTGGACTTCAGGAGACCAGGGCTTATTCTTTTTAGTGATCTGCTTGGGAGAATATCATGAAAATAAGCCCTGGAGGGAAGAGGGGCTAAGAAAGCTGATTAACATGCAAGGATTTTCTCCTCCAGGCTCAAGAGCAATGTATACCCATGAGTAAGAAATCTAGAAAAGGGGCCAGGAGAACTGCATGTATAAGCAAGGAGCTTATGGCAAAAATCAAGAGAAGAAAGAAGTGTAAAGAATATGGAAAAGGAGATGGGCCATTTAGAAAGAGTATGGGAACATTGTCAAATTATGCAGAGATGTGATGAGGAAGGCTAAGGTTCATGTGGAATTAAATGTTGCAAGGGATGTCAAGGACAACACAAGTATATCAGTATCAAAAGGAAGATTAAAGAAAATGTGGACCTGATGATTAATCAGGTGGGTACCTGGTGATGAAGAATACAGAAAAGACAGACTTACTGAATTTCTTCTTTGCTTTAGTCTTTACTGCTAAGGCCAGCCCTAGGAACCCCAGACACTGGAGGCAAGTCTGCAGAAAAAAAAGACTTTCCCTTCATCAAGGAGTTTGGGTTAGGCAAATGACACTTGTAGAATCATAGAATCATTTAGTTTTGAAAAGACCTCTAAGATCATTGAATCCAACCATTAACCCAGCCCCACTCTGTTCACCACTAAACCACATCTCCAAGAGCTGCATCCACACTCCTTTTGGACACTTCCAGAGATGATAATTCCACCCATTTTGCAGGCAGACTGAACATCCTCTCAGAAATTTCTCCTAATATCAAATCTAAACCTCCCCTGGTGCAACTTGAGTCTATTTTATCTTGTCCTACCTAAAAGTTGTGGTTAGGTAGCCCTAACCACAGTTGTTACCTGTGAGAAGTCAGACTGACTCGTGCCTTACCACAGCTTCCTTTCAGGCTGCTGTAGAGAGTGATAGGATCTCCCCTGAATCCCCTTTTCTAAGGATATGCAAAACCCTCCTGGACACGATCCTGTACAACCCACTCTAGGTGAAGGTGCTTTAGCAGGAAGGTAGGACTAGATAATTTCCAGAGGTTCCTTCCCACCACAACCATTCTGTGTGTCTCTGCCTCTGTAATTCTGTGAAACCACATTTTTGTTAAAAAAAAAAAAAAAAAAAAGGGAAATTCCTATTTAATATTCAGAGATTCAGAGCAGACACTGGTCACTAAGTGCCAGCACATGCATAACCATAAGCTTTATGTTCAAATTCCATAATAAAGATGATGTAACTAAATAATATTGCAATAGTCTGCTGCTCTCTTGTTATGCAGGGAGTTAAATAATAATGAAAACAAATGGTTTCCTTTTTCTGTAAAGTGCCTTGATAATGTCTCTCATGGTATACACTTAAATGTACACTTGATAGACACTTAAATGTACACTTCAAATTCTATAACCTGTTTTATACAACCTTCTCTCAAGAAAATGGCTGAGTTCCTGTTCAATAGCATTAAAAACATCTGAAATAGCTTTTCAGTTTAAGCATCTGAAATTATTTTACTTCCCAGGACCTTAAATATTTGTAGCTTAAAAGCATTAAACTTTATTTGGATCGTCTGTTAAAGAAGAGCACTGTTCTTTTAAGAATCTGGAAACTACCCAAAGTAAAACTCTGTGATCAGTTTTGCAGTGCTTATTATCACTCTGGAACTGCCTCAGCTGAGTGTTTCAAGAAGACTAAAGCTGGGAAAGCCAATAGTGAAGGTAGTGATTACAAATACATAGGTAACACTCCAAGAATGACCCATGATTTAAGCACTAGATTTGACAGAACAAATTTCAGACACTCTAATTACTGCGATAAGTAAGTAAGCTGTGTGGCTTGTATAACATACAGGGACTTAATATCAAGTTTGTAGGATTGCATAAATTCTATGGTTCATGGCTGCAAACTTACAAGGTAGAGCTCATGTAAATTGTACTTTCTAGGCTTAGTACAAAATGTAGTGTTAACTGGAAAAAGTTAGTTAAAATGGCAAAAACCTCTAAGATTGAAGTAATGGTTCTTCAAATTTGAATTTGGCTCCAGAAGAAGAAATGAACTTATTAGAAATCACTGTCACAAAATAAAATAAATCTGAACTTTCCAAATGGTGCACATATTCAAAGTTGTTAATAGCTTATTTTGCAAATCTTTTCAAATAACATCCAAAAGGCATAAGATAGAGTACACAATAATGAAATTTGTTCCTGACATAATTGTTCAACTTTCTAATGCAGAAGGGAAAGACTTCAGCATGCATACTATCAACAAATACCAGGAAAGGGAAGCAAAAGTAGCAGCATAGATGTCACTAAGGTAGCAGCACAGCTATCAGGTGACAAAAGAATAGTATGAAGATTTTGCAGGTGATGAAAGAGCTGTGGTCTGTCTCATTTGTGTATGCTGTCTTTTGTTAGAGTTACATTCTGGAAAAAAAAAACCAAACAGTATTCTTCTCTCCAAAAATGGAGCTGAAGATACTATCAAAGGTAAATGTAATGTTCTTTAAGAAGAAAAATTTCATTTTCATATTCTTAAGAGTTTCATCATAGATAAGAATTCTGGAAAGGAATGTCTTTGCAGTGTATGATACTTCTGTTAGATTGAATAAAAGATATTTACACAGTCCTTTTTCAAGAATGTTCTTTCAGAATAGCTGCTAATTCAGAGGCTCAGTTAAAGACTAACAATAGGAAGCACTGCTCAGAGCTCTAAATTCTGATAAGTGAAGTTTGTTGACTCACTGATGGAGCTTTAGCTTTGTGGTTTTCTTTTCCTGTTCTATCTTGTGACATGGTTTCCACTCCCAACTATGCTATAAAAATATTTTCTATTTTTTACCCTTGGATGTGTCCTGTTAGTTACAAAGAAACTTGGAAGAACCATTTTGGTTTATTTCATAAATTAATACTGTGCTATCAAATCCCTTCCATATTACATATCATTAGGCAGTGCAGTTATTTTTAACAAATTATTTTCTTTAAAAATCATGAGAAGGTTTCCCATAAATTCTCTACCACATCTGCAATATCAAGAAAGGCTCTTTTGCCTTGTACATGGAGGACCATCATTTTGATGATGTATACCTTATAAGTGTCCCTTTCTTATGATGAATAACACCAGGCAGCATTGCTGAGGTGATGGATGACATAAAGAGCTATTGCTATGATGATGTATTCTAGTAAGGGGACAATTTTGATGTAAAATACATAATAAGAACAAGTTTCTTGGGGTTATCCTTCATCACTGCAATAATCACCAATGCTATATACTCCATTGGTAGCATTGTTCTGACAGGACATAAGATGAAATGGAATCTCTTTAAAGATGTGGTCACTATGCTATTTTACTACATAAAATAAGGTTGAAATGAGAAAAGTTAACCCATGTCTCTTGGTTTTGTTCCAGTTTTGAAAGCAAGCTTCCTTGAGACAGTAGAGCTGTAAACAATAGATACCATTGGTAGTAAATCTGCTTCCTGTGACTCCAAAATGAAGTACTGTCTAGAATATGCAAATTAATCATGATTTCTGTAAGACAAAATGATGCTTCTGACGTTGCTGGTTGAATTATAGAATATATTTCACTGTGGCAATATGTAGAATGTAGCAGGTTTTTTGTTGTCATCCATGACTATACTAGCCCATGAATTAAAGTGTGGGCCATGGGGGCTAAACATCAGTGATGGCATGAGGGATTTACAGTTTCAGCTATGGGATCTTATTACTTTATATATATATATATGCATTTAGCTTTCATATGGAATATTTTGTTAAATGTTTGCAATAACATTTGAAGTTATTATACAAATCAAAATGTGAAACTTGAGGTGGAGGTGCTTACATTACAGCATTGCAATGTAATTATCAGGCAGACCAAACTAAGATGTGAGCCAGCAGGGACTACATTTGCATAATGTTACAGTGATAATGAGAAGCACAGATGTAAAGTCATAGCTCATAGCTCAAGTGATAATCATGAAAATCAGCTTCTTGATGCAGCATTCACACTTGAGAAAGAATGAAAAACTTAGTTGAGAATTACCCTATATATCTTGGTCACTAGGGCATCCATGTTATGTTAGACAAGGGGCTTTATTGATTTTTATAATAGCTAATTCAAAATTATTAAATGGTGTAACATGGAAGTGAAAACTGCTGATCATGAAGAAGTGAGACAGAAAAAAGTTTATTTTTATGACTCATTGCTATTTTATGCCTTGCAGATTAGACTTTTTCACACCCAAACGAAATTTTCATTTTTAGTCAAATGTGATGCAATGATCTCGAAATAAACAATAAATTCATTGTATAGTAAGAAAAATAGACTTTTTCAAATAATACACATCAAGTAAGTTTTTAGTCTCTAAAGATTCTTTTGGACGGCAGATTAAGAAAGTGGCATATTATTTGTCTTATATACCACCATATATTCTGTAACAAGGGCTTCAACATTCATTTACCTCCAACTACCTCTGAGACAAATAAATCTGCTATTTTCAATTCAGGGGATTATTTTTGTGAGCACTAAATGAAATACAGATTCTTCCCTTGACTTCAATAGATAAAGGGATAAGGTCCCAAAAAACTTGTGCAAATACAGTGCTGTAAAAATTCCTAGAGTTGCCTATGATGAAGCAGCCAGTAATTTATGTCTGTCAGGGCTGATTGTGGGCTGCAGCTTTGGACCATATGTTATTTATTTTATATAAATTATTATGTAATTCTTGATCCAGACTCCAGAACCCCGCCCAGAAATCCTCAGATAATTTCAGTTGGGTGATTTCACTGTCAAAAATTCTGACAAGACAGTGGAAATTTTGGAGAAAAAAATGAGTGAATCCAGATTCTGATGAGCCTGGCTTGTGTGAAAAAGTGAGATTTTTTAATTCCTGAGAAAAGATTAATGAATGACTAATGGTTAGACTGATGAATAGAAACTTTTTGATGAACTAAAATGATAAAGAGGACAAAGAAATATGGCACATGGGATTGAAACTACTGTACTGTGTGGAACTGAGATAAAACTCACAGTGAAGAGCTAAAATGCTGCTGGTACTAACCTATGCCATAACTATACCTGTGATTTTGCACTGCCAAGAGGAACAGTTACTTTTATAAAAAACAAAAAATTCAGGCCTGTTTTTGTTCACAAATCATCTTTTCTATCATCACACTCAGTGGTCAGTGCTTTTTAATAAGCACACTTGTTTAAAATCCTAAAGTATATGGCCATGTATGTACGTACATGACCCAATGGTCTATGGTCTTGTAGGACTTGGTGCAGTGAAAAACTGAAGTAGAAATAACGCCTGGACACATTAAGAGTCAAGAAAATAGAAGTGAAGATAAGTATTTTATGTATATTTCCAGATATTGTCAGCCAATCAGGCCATGAGATTGCAAAAATGCTTTCTGTTGCTGAGGCAAGTTGTAACTCTTTAAAATGTGAATGGGCAGTGTCATCTAAAGGATCCTTTGAAGATCATCTGAGGGATAACCTAAAATACTATTTATCACACCATTTTGTAAAAGCAGAGATTACGAAGATTTTGGAAAGTCGTTCTGCCTTGAATCATTCAGAATTGTTTAAAGCAGGGACTTTCAAACATCTTTGGTAGGAAAGACATAACCAAAAGTTTTCTGAAATCCTGGAGTACTTACTGCTTGGTCATGCACATTTGAAATTACCTCAATTCAGCATGTGCACGTTCAAGTAACACTAGACTGTGTGACCTAGATAAAAGTGCAAACTGTTAAAAAATACTTTTTAAAGTGTTCCTAAATTTTACCACACCCAAATTATTTATAGATTCTCTTCATATGATTTACCAGCTTTAATAAATTACCCAAAATAAGCTTTTCTTAAAAAAAAAAAAAATCCAAACAGGCATAATTCTCACATTAAGTGCTTAGCTTGTAACATCAATTTTTTGCTTGCACTTTTGTCTATGATAGGCATTTAAACCATACAAAAATCACATTAATTTATGTAAAAATTTTTCCAGTGATTACACTGCAGAACTATTAATAGATGTTAAATGATTTAAGAAAGTACCTAATAAGTCTGTCCATAAAACCTTGAGGAGCTACACTCCTTTTTATTCAAGTAGTTGAAAACTAATGTTTTTATGAAATATTTGAACTCTCCTGTAAATATTAAAGAAGACTTTATAGAAGAATAATTTGAGAGAAAACTTTGATTCCTGTGGAGGCATCTCCTCAGTCTGCTCAGTGCTCAGTAAAGGATTTATCTAGTTAGGTACAAATTATAACAAAACCTAATATTTTGAAAATTTTAGTAGTAGAATAGTTAGTACTTTTCTTAAAATCTTGTGTCCAATTGTCCAATGCAAGAGTATGAAAATATTTTAGCCTCAAATCTTTATTAAAAAGCAACTGCACTACATCAGGTTGATATTTAACTTGTTTGTATGATTTCACATCATCTACTTAGATGTTGAGAACCTTCCTTTGATTGAAGGTATATGGTGATACACAGCTATATAAACACAATCACATAATAACTATTGCTTTAATGAGAATTATGAAAAGATGTATATATCTTGTTGTCTGCAACAATAAAAATCTTATTCCCTATCTGCCTAATATGGACTACTTTATAAAAGCAAGGTTGAGATTTGTTAATGCTTCTTATCAGCCCTTGCAAAGTGGAAAAAAAGTAAAGCTTTATATAAGGAAGGTACTTTAAGCTTCTATTTTGTTCAATCATGTTTAAAGAATTTTTCCATCTGTAAAATTGAACATAATATTGCTGACTTTGAAATCTCTGAGTACAAATTTCAATATAACAGCTTTTCATAACCCTTTAAAATTAATCCTCAAATATCTAGCTGCCATACCTTGGCAATAGCAAAGAAGTCTTTGTATTAACCTTTTTTTAGACAGAAAGAAAAAAACTTGTTTAAAAATTTTAAGGCTATTCATAAATTTTGGTTTTTTACCACTTTAATTAAAGGATCTAATATCTTACTAAACACTTAATCCAGTAATTTCAAGTTTTCTTTTTCTGCATTTTCTATTTAATTTTCAAAATAAAAACAGGCCAATGATATTTACTTCTGTAGTTACTTATTATAATGTGTTACATAAAGCATGTAGCTGCATGTTTAACCTTAACCTCTGTTTATCATTTAGGAAAGACTACTACTATATTTTAGGCTGTTCATTCTGGGAAATAATCTGCTTCCCACTAAACAAGTGGTTGTAGGCTGCTTGTAAGCACTAACATGGATGATTAATTGAACACCCAGCAATTACTGACTGGGTAATATAAGATGATTTGTGAAAATTGGAATTGCCTGTCCCTGCTGTTGTGTATTCTGAATAGCTCTTACTGACATTTGGAAGTTTGAGAAGTCATTTGATTTTGTGTGAATGGCTTTGTCATTTACAATGAGCTTACATCAACCTGCTGGAATTGATGCTGTTAAGCATTCCTTCAACCACGTTAAGCATTATTGTCACTAACATATCTTGTCTCATCGAAACAAACAATAAATGAATTCTAAATGCCTTCAAGACTGAGATTTAGTGTCTCACAAAAGGGTACATTCTAATTTCTTGATGCCTTCTCACCAATATAAAACAGTTCACCTTAAGGAGAATGACAAGGAGACAGGATCAATTATCTTTTACTTTTTACCCAGTCCATTCAAAATTAGATTATTTTTGCAGAATAGAGGCAGTGTTCAAATTATCTCTTGGGATTCTTCTATAAACCCTTTCTTTGTTTGATGATAATTTTGATCTTTTTGCTATTTAATTCACACAGTGTGAAATGTTGTGCAATCCACTCTTTCCAGCAAACATTAGTTGTATTTTACTTAGTCAAAAATGACTGCTGGTATTCTGAGCCTATTTATTTAAGGACTGGCCCTTAAGTTTACAGTTACTTACTTAACACTGTTTGACTGATGTCAAGAAAAATCATAAATTCCTCAATTGAGAAGCTTAAAGAAATGACAATAAAGAAATGTGCTAATTTCCTACTAGAATGAACATTGGGTTATAGAAAATAAAAGGAAAAATTTCCTTATCTTTTTCAGTTCTTAGCTGACTAAGAAATCTGACACTGAAGAAATCTATTCCCGAAGGACTACACCCCATGGAAAATGCTGGAGCAGTTCATGAATTCCAGGCTACACTGAACTGCATCATACAGGTCATCATACAGGTCTGCAGAGACTAAGGCTATTGGACTGATCACAACCCACATTTCTCACCTTTTGCTCCACTTGAGGAGAGGAGTCAGAAGAGTTAGGAATGAGCTGAGTTTGGGAAGAAGAGGCAGGATGAGTATATGTGTGGGGAAGGTGGTTTTAGTTTTGTGTTTATTTCTAACTATATCACTACATTATTTAGTCCTGAGTTCATTTTGTTCATGACAGTAATTGATAAGTGATTTTCCCTGTCCTTATCTTTGCCTAGAAGATTTTCCTAATGATTTCTTCTGTCCTGTTGAGAAAGGAGAGGCTTGATGGATACCTGGATGCCAGACAAGGTCAGCCAACCACACAAGTTTTTTTCTCTTCAGAGCAGTCTCTTTAGAATCCTGTACTTCCCCTTCAGATTGCTTTAACTGGAATTGCTAGGTAATACAATTGTGCCATGCAGTTATATTGTAATGGCATTCATATTTCCATGTTCTCATCAGAAATTTCCCTCCTGATGCAGTTCTAAGTATGGCAGTATCTTGTCTATTGTGTTTTGTCCTCAAGAAAATTCTTACATTCTTGTTATGATCTCCTGATGATGGATGCTTGTGGCAAAAATTCTTACGAATCTTAAAGAACAACATTCTATGGAAATACACTTGAAAAAAAAAAAAAAAAACAAAAACAGCATTGATACAGAAGAAATTTCTTTGCCTTGCCATTTTCTGTATCCTGTATGCTGTTAAGACAATCTTTGACTGAAACTTCTCTCTTTCCCACTCTCCACATCCTGCAGAAAAAGGGGAGCTCTCATGTTATAACTTGTTTTAAAAAAATAAAAATTGTGAGGATTCATAAATCTAGCATTATTACTTTTTGTAGGTCTAGGTATTGATCTGATCAATTCCTAGATGCTTTAACTCCAGTCTTCAGGAATTCAGTAAGGGCCGTGTTTCTGCTTTTCTGTGGTTTATGGCTCTTAGTTCTGTGGTATATTTGTCTCATCTATCAAGAAGAGCCACGAGAGAGAAAAGCACAATTTCTGTTTAAATAAAACCATCACTGATAATAGCAAACATGTGACCAAGGAAAAAAAAAGCAAATGAAATATAAATAGATGAACTAAAATGGAAATCAATATCAAAGGAATTCTGATTAGATAAAAGCTGATGAGCTGTGAAGACAAATCATTTAATTTGCCTCTATTTTTAGAAATACCTTCCATACAAACATAGTGATTAGACAAAAGATCTTCTATACAGGGGAATGACAAAAAAGCAAGGGAAAAATTTTATTTTTGAATCTGCAGAAAATCTCATGCTGCAGAAATATTGATTGTTCTAAGAATTATTTAAATTTATATGCCAATACTGGGAGATAATTTATATGGGAAATGTAAAATTAATACAAATCTCCTAGTGCTTGTATGCATCTCGTATCTAACAATCAGGAAGACTCATTCACAGAATCACAGGATATTATGAGTTGGAAGGGATCCAGAAGATCATCGAGTGCAATTCTTAAATATTCACTCTTTTAGGGACTTTCCATCATATTTTGGGTTTAAAGGATTTAGCCACATACAACTAATTGGATTTTTCTGGCTGGAAATGGATGTTATTGATGCTATTTCCAGCTGTGAGTATTTTAAATTCAGGATGTGCAATGAAGTAAATTTCATATTTATGAAATCACATGGATGAAGTTCAAGCTATTTAACTGCTAATATTTTGGTTTTCTATTTCTTATAATATGAAGTGCAGATAGACACTTGGCTTGTTCTATTTCATAAATTTAAGCAATGATTCAACACAAGCAGTATGTGTGTTTAATAAACTTTGTATCTCTTTGGAGCTCTTCAGTTTGAGTAGGTTGCATGCTTTGAGTAAAATTATTGAGAAATCCAAGCATGAATTTCTTCTTTCTGGTGTCTGCACACTCAGCACTGGCAACACTCGCATACATTGTGGATAAATTTATAATTTCAATGCCATATTATAAGCTTATGTACTTGAATGAAACTGAAGTGCATGAAAGGTGATTAAGGATATAATTTTAATGCATCAGCCAAGATAAACAGTAGATTGAAGCTGTGTCTGTGTTATGGCAGTGGGCTGAACGCCATAATAAAATTTATGCACCTTCTGAGCAGTTGGAAATCTATTTCCATATAAGAGGGAGAAATGTATTCTAGCCTCAAGGCTTCAGAGATGTCTGGAGCATCGAAACCTTAGTGGTTCACTCGCCTTGTGCCACATGGTACACAGGCATGGCACCGTGGACTTTCCCTGATGTGCTGGGTCTGGGCAGGGTGAGCCTCAGGAAGCCAGAGGACTCAGAGAGCCAGGATGTTAGATTTGACATCTGCTCTAGCCGTCAGGAAAGAAAGTCTCTGTGGAGAAACAACATTAGCTCTACACCAATAGCTTAGAGGAGGTAGCTGAATTCCATTTCCTGGGGCTATATTAATTCTTCTCTTTAAAGTCCAATGTGCTTCAGATTTGAAAAGGGGGTACATTCCCTTCTAGATAACTTTGAGGGTACATGTGTTTAAGTAAGTGGGGTTTTTATATAGAAATGAAGGCAGCATTATACAGAGTCAATTTTAGTTCTCAGTGTTGGAGGAGATATGATAAAAAAGACATTATTACATTATTAAGAACTGCCCTTTTCCTCTGGTGGCAGTCTTTGATTCAATATGCACAATAATTATATGGTGGCACAAGTTCAGCTGCTACATGGTGCCTAAATGTATGTTTGATAAGGTAAAAAAAAATCAGGAAGAAAGGAACAGAAAATAATTTTTGTGAAGTACTGAAAATCTTCTAGACACCGGAAATTCGACAATAGAACTAAACAATAAATTAATTAGCTCCACAAGAGCAGATCTTAAAGCACTACATGTAAGTGGTTCTGCCATTGGGTGAACTTTGAAAATCTCAAGTTTATCTTTGTCACTATATTTTGAAGCTGTGTAAAACAAACACACTTAGAAATTGCTGAATTTGAAAATAAGGTATACTTTGTGAACTGTTTATTCAAAAGAAAAGGGACAGTATCATCGGTGTGTTTGGGGTTTTATTTTCCTTTTAAATCTGTCAACAGATAGGAAAGTGAAACCTTTACTCTTCTTCAGCAGGAAAAAATTTTATTTCTCCTGCTACATTGCAAGCTTCTAGAGATAGATTTTTTGTTTACATGAGTATGTATAAAGAGGGATCATCTGAATCCTAACCTGAATAACATCTCTGGGCTGAGGTAGAGGTCCCCAAAACCGTGGCTGGCCCAGGTGAGAAAATTGTAGCAACTTTCAGACAACTGCAGCTCATTCAATACTCCTCCTTTGCTCCAGAGCATTTACCACTTCCACTGTCCTTCTCGGGAGCTGCTAAAGCCCTTCAATGTCTGCCTTGTTGTGATGGGTCCAAAACTGAGCAGAGGATTTGACTGAGGCCTCACCATTGCCGAGTACAGGGTGACAATCACTGCCCTGGTCCTGCTGGCCACACTACTGTTGATACAGGCCAGGATGCCATTGGCCTTCTTGGCCACTTGGGCACACCCTGGCTCATGTTCAGCTGCTGTCGAGCAGCACTCCCAGGTCATGTTCTGCCAAGCAGTTTTCCAGACACTCTTCCCCAAGTTCCAGGGAATGGAATTCATTGTTTCTTCCCCACTGAAAAGTTGAATAGGAAGATGTTAAGCAGAAATTAATAGTTTAATAAATGTCTGAGATCTAGATAGATAATTATATAGATACACTTTCTTACTCTCCATGCACAAGAGAAAGGTAGCTACAGAAGAATGACTATTTCATACATTTCACAAGAGCTATTACTTGTTGTAAGGGTGACTCTTCCAGGCATATTTACCATGTCCAGTTTCTATATCCCCACAGGGTAGAGAAAACACAATAACCATCTGGATCCATATGGTTTAAAACTCCTCTATAGCCTATAAAGTGTGAACATGTGTTGCCAAATATTCTGAAAGTCTTTGCAATTTTCCTCCATTATTAAGTAAACATAACTGTGGAACTGTTCACATATATTTTTAAGGGAGGCTGAAAGCATTACTGTGTATTGAATCTACTCACTCGTTCCAGTGTTAAATATATTAAAATTATAAATTTTATTAGCAAGTATTAAACCAGTTTACTAATGTTCTTTAATAAAACAATAAAGGAAGAATTTCCTTTGTACATAGTCCATCAACTCCATTTTGTTACTACCATGTCAGTGAAAAGTCAATGCAGGAACCATAAGCTGTGCTCACTAAGTAATTTCAGTTTGAAGACTTTTTCAAATGTCTTGTTTATATCCTATGCTATTAAAAGAGGATCTTCTATTATTATTCCTAAGGGATTCTTTTCCTTGTGGGAATTTCTCTTGTTTTTTCTGTTACACCATATTTTTGTGATATTTTACAATGCAAAAAGAAAAAAAAATAATGTATAATTCACTTATTTTCCTGTCTACAGATAAAAAAACTACACAAAATTTAAAACAGAAGCTGGTGTTTGCTAAATTGAAATATCGTCTTTTTTTATTATGTTTTCAGTGATACATAATGTCTACTTCATTTTCTTCCAACATATTCTCTTAAATCATAGAATCATAAAATGGTTCCGGTTGAAAGGGACCTAAAAGAATGTACAGCTCCAGTCCCCCTGACTTGGACAGGTATACTTTATACTAGACCATGTTGCTCAGAGCCCATCCAGCCTGGCCTTGAACACTTCCAGGGATGGGAACCCCCCACTTCTCTTGGTAACCTGTTCCAGTGTGTCACCTCCCTCACACTAAAGAATTTCATCCTAATATTTAAACTAAACCTACCCTCTTTGAGACTAAAGCCATAACTACCTGTCCTTGTAAAAAAGTCTCTCTTCATCTTTTTAGGTACTGGAAGACTGCTAGAAGGTCTCCTAGAGCCTTCTCTTCTCCAGGCTGAACAATCGCAATTCTTTTAGCCTTTCCTCATAGGAGAGGTGGTCCAGCCCTCTGATCATTTTTGTGACTATTCTCTGGACTCATTCACTGAGAAATCATGAGGACCCCCAGAGTTGGAAACAATATTCTAGGTGGAGTCGCACAAGATCTGAGTAGAGGGAAAGAATCACCTTCCTCAACCTGTTAGTCAGGTTTCTTTTGATGCAGCCAGGACACATTTGGTTTTCAGCTTGGTGCTGTCAGCAAACTTGCTGAGGGTGAGCTCAATCCCACTGTCCATGTTGATGAAAAAGACATAATAAAGTGTCAGTCACACTACCAAGCCCTGAGGAATGCCACATGTCACTGATCTCTATTTGGATATCAGGCTGTTGTCTGCAAATCTTTAAGCGAGACTATCCAGCCAATTTCTTATCCACTGAGTGGTCAGTCATCAAATCTACGACTCTCTCCAGTTCAGAGCAAGAATGTCATGTGGAACAGAGTCAAATACTTTGCCCAACTTTGGAAAGAAGATGTAAGTTGCTCCTTCTTCATAGACTAATGCTGTAACCTCCTTGTAGAAGGAGGCAACTAAATTTTTCAGGTACAATTTGCCCTTAGAGAAGCCAGGTGGCTGTTATTTGTCACCTCCTTATTTTCCATGTGTCTTAACAGAGTTTCCAGGGGAATTCACTCCATGGTCTCAGAAGTGAGACTGAAAGGTCTGCAGTTCCCCTGCAGGGGTTATGTTTCCCCTTTTCCCATCAGAAGGAATTTCATGGACTGCCATGAGTTTTCAAATGTGATGCATGGTGGCTTAGACACTTCTTTTGCCGATTCCCTCAGGACTTACAGATGCATCTTATCAAGTCTTATGCAGAGTCTTGTGCAACTTCAGGTTCCTTAGATGCTTGTGAACCAGATTTTCTCCTATGGTGGGTGGGTCCCATCTCTGACTTTGTCTCTGTGACTTGGACAGTTGTACTGGAGCACTTGTCAGTGACGTCTGAGGCAAAAAAAAAAATTGAAAATTCTGAATCAAATTACCTTACAGCAGATGTTTGATTATTCTGTTTGAGGAGTTTTATTAAATCATTGTTTAATGATGTTGTCTTAAATAATAAATGAATGTACTTGATAACAAGAATGACAACTGTTTAATTCTCATAACTGCTCCTTCTTAGTAAGGTGATGCTGTAATGGAATAATATGCACCTGCTCCCTGTGGTTTAGACTTTCAAGGAAAGCACTGCCATTCAAGACAAGTTGCATCTGTAGTAGTCCCATTTAGTGAGAAACTGTTGAGGATAAGGAGGCAAGTTAATTATTTAATTAATTATGAAGATCTCTGCTTAAATAGCATTCTTCCTGAAGCCTATGGGAGCTGTCTAACCTTTACTATTTCTATCAAAACTCAAATCCCTGATGAAGTCAAATTATGCTTGCAATGATGTACTTAGCAGCCTTAATATATTGCTGTATGAGATGTGTGGTCCTTCCCAAAACAGTAATGTACTTTGCCTTTGTAATAGTTATGTGTGCTAGCTGCAATTCATCAACAGTACTTTGTGCCTTGTGGCTTTTGCCTGCACTAATTTCCATAGTTGTATGATAAAAACTTGCTTATTATTTAATTTATACTCCTGGATTATTAGATTAAGAAAAAAAAAAATTTCTAAGATATGGTAAAAGGGGTTTGTTGTGAAATACTCATGAGTATATACTTTCTATGTTTTTTCTTGGTAGTGGGTTCAGACGTATGCTATAGTGGCAGGATAGTATTGCAAGTTATATGGCTGTGTGTGCCATAACTTTCATCTCATTAGGTTAAATACTAGCAGCAAAAAAAGTATTATTGGTCTAAGATAATCTTGGAAGCAAAGTCTTACAAACAGAAGTAAGTTTGCAAGATCTGGGCTGTTAATCTTATCCCTGGGGCTTTGCTTTTGGTATTTATAAGGCTGTAGGGGAAGTTATTTTGAGTTTATTGACACATGTTGCAACAAATATGTAGAGCAGACTTTGTCAAAATTGCTGGTATATTTTAATCAAGCTTCCTTACATTATTTCTTCAATCTTCTTATGTCTGTGATCAGGAAAATCAAGGAACATTTCCCTTGAATAGCACCAGACTAAGGCATTAACACAAATGGCAACTCAACTTCTGTGCATGGGAACCATGTTTCTAATTTCACCTGCTTCATTCTTCAGGTACAGAACATGTGTTTGATAGTGAAAGAATTCTATATCAGTTTTAGTAAATTCAGTGATACAAGGATAGCAAAATATTTGAAAAGGTGTTATAGTATATGAACAATTTATATCTGATCTGAAGCAGAAAGGTAAATTAAACTGGCATTTTCTTGTCATATATTCTTATGGTATCTAATTCTTTAATTATATTGAACATTGCCAAGTTCCTCCAACGGCCTAGGTGAAATTAACAGCACTGCTTGAAGAAAAAGGCATCATAAATATGACTGAGAATAAGAATGAAAGTGTCTCAGAGAAACCTGGACTGGACACATAAGGCAGAGCTATAAATAGCTTTGTGGGCCCTAGAGAGAAATGCAGCATGGATGTGGGCTATGGTTGAGAGTGAACCTGCCTGTTGAAACCATTGCAGGAATTACACATGAATGCAAAACATGCCATAATCAAGTAAGCCAGATGACTAAAGCCTACTTGGCATAGAAAATAGTGGCTGTTGGACATCAGTATGTCACACTACTGCAAGCTCACCAAGGCAAGCATCATGTGTATTGTAGCAGAGCTGACCATCAGCTGGCTGGAAACATCCTATAGCCCATCTTACCATTCAAAACAGCATCCCAGGTCTTGAAAAACATGGTCTGTAGTGGTATGGCACCTCAGAAAGGGTCAGATCACCCAAGAGAACTTATTTCTGAAATAAGGTTCAAGTTTGGAAAGCACATGTTTTGGTTGGGTTTATCACAAGTTACTGGTGTCATGAAAGAGATGACTTGAGAATGAAGAATCTGGGGAAAAAAAAAAAAGGAATCTTGGAATTTAATTGTTGCCAGTCTGGAACCTTGAGCCAATCACCCAGGGTGCACTAAGATTCATTTATCATAGCAGGTAGTTGAGACAAAGAGATTTTGATATTAAGAAAGGCCTTTGAATCCTTGAAAACTCCAAAGTGAAATAAAAATATGATTAAATTAAGGGTCATTGTGCAGAAAAATAACCAAGCAAATACTGACTATAAAACCACCTTTACTTGGAGATTCAAGAACTTTTACATAAATTCCCATTAGTAAAACTCTAAATATATATCTCTGCAAAGAAAATTATGTTTTTTGAGTACAGGGCCAAAGTTCTGAAACAGAACATTAAGATCTATAAAGAGAACAATTAAGTTTACCTGGAGATGTAAATTATATCTATTTCTGTAATAATGTGGTATCTACTGTAACATTTCTGGCCATCTTGGTCAGATTTTTTATAATCCATCTGCAAAGACACAGTGGGACTGGTGCTTCAGGGAAGTGACAGACTTGCTGCACATGCATGAGTTGATGGCACTGCATGCATGTAGCATTAATTTTATGACAGAAGGACTTCCCTGGCTTGTCACAGAAAATAATGCACATTCTCACAACACAAAAAATTCATACATTCCTTCCTGAGGATAAATCAGAGAATGTGATGGAGTAATTGTAAGCAGTAATAATGACCCTAGCAGTGTGAGCAGGGAGGAAGCCTTTTTCTTGTGAGAGTGATTTTCCATTAATATTTTTTTAAGTGCTTCTGATTTTGGTTTTGTTGTATGCTACTTACAGTAAATATTTAGTGCTCAGTATTCCACACAAAAGTTATGCGGAACTGATCAGGTTATCAAATTTGTCATTAGTATTATTTTTCTTATTTGAATTCACTTATAGTTAGAAATAATTGAAGTAAATAGCTAAGCAATTTTTTTTTTGATGCAGAAAAGATGTTTTGTTAATAAAGAGAAAGAGAGATGGGAAGAAGTACTTGTTTGAGAACGGTTGTGGCTACCTGCTAAATTTGTAAGCAGCATCCTGCCATATCTGAAATTTACCTATCTTAGACAAATATCGAAATAGGTGAGTTTGGAATTGCTTTCTTCATATTTTAATGCATTATTATTGGGTCAATAGATGAGAAATAGGAAACAAAACAAAACTACATACCTTGCTTACAAAACTTTAAATAATTAATGTTGATATTTAGTACTTAACTCATAGGATAAGGAAGTTAATTCTGCATCTTCGTAAATTATTTTTCTATAGTAAATCTTTTGCTATAAAAGGAAAAAATAAATTTTTCTAAAAAAATTATATTTTTAACGTATGTGTTTTGAATTTCTGAGAAAGAAATTGGTTAGATGACTGTAGATATGTTTAAAGCATAATTAATAATTAGGATGAATTTCCACAATTTTATTTTGAAACTATTTTTTAAATTGTCAATATAAAACAATTTTTTGCATTTTAAAAATAATTTATTAAATTAATTGGGATATGTAAAGAAAATTGACACCTTAAAAAGAAAATGTTTCAAATAAAGTTTGGCAAGTGGTTTTATTTTGTGGTTGTTTTGAATTTGATCTGATTTTAAAATATAAGGGAAAGAAAGCATAAATTAGAAAAAAGTGGTTATTCAGTTCTAGTTTTTAATATTCCTCACACTCAATAGATTTACATATCTTCATACTTAGAGGAAGATGCAATAGTGGCAGGTTCCTGTGAAATCAGCATTGGAAACAGAACCTTCCGTTTCAGAGAAAACTTTGAATATTATGTGTTAACTGAACATTACTTTTGAGAACAGAACAAATGGAATAAGGGAAAAATGAGATCAGTTACTCACAACTAGCTTATTCATCTTACATCACAGCAGTGTAAGAACATTGACAGCACTGACACTCCTGATTTCTGGAATCATGAATATATGATAAGGTGCTGTCTCACTGAGTTGGCACTACAAAGAATGCTGTTAGAAACAATTGAACAAAGATTTTTAGAGATGTTGTCTATGTTATGCTTCAATGTTACAACTGCTTGTGAAGGTTAAGCTTAAAATGGTTATGTATAGGAGAATCTTGGCATCAAAAGACTCTGACAAGTCTAACAAAGATATATGGAGATTCCTATCCTTGCCAGTGCTGAACTTTTCTAAAAAGTTCTGAAAGTTATAGAATTGGATAAAATTTATAGAGTGGAGTTAATCAGTACTTTTACCTCTCAGAAATTTCCTTATACAATTTACTTTATCTTGTTATGGCCAACTATGTAAAAGCACATAATGCAACTCCATCAGTAGTGAATGGACTGACAATCCAGCACCTAAACTATGAGGATTTTAGGGCATTGTGGAGTAGTTCTGTTAAGTCTGATGAGCAGGTGACCAGTTTAACTTTATCTAAAAGGGAAAAGTTTACTTCTTCAAGACTACTCTAGTATACAAACTGAATTGTGGTGTGTGGGAAATATTTTCAGGAGGATATCTTCAACAGCATGTTCCTCACCTGCATGAAATCTATAGAGGAGACATACCCTATGAATATCATTCAAAGAATTATCAGAAAAATTCAATAGAAGTTATAATATTTTGCTGCACTGTTTTTGCACATTTGCTGTCTGGTTCTTAGTGTGTGGTTGTTTCTTTGTTATTCAAGCAGAAATCATGGAATCATAGAATCATAGAATCATAGAGTGGTTTGGGCTTGAAGGGACCTTAAAGATCATCTAGTTCCATCCACCCTGGCATGGGCAGGGACTTCTTTCCCTAGAGCATGCTTTCAAATCTATCCCAATTAAATACATTGAATACAAGCTTTCATGTAAGCCTCCTTTAGGTATTGGAAGGTTATTAAGTGGTAGTTATTACCTTCCTTTTATTACTTAATTGCAGATAAATTCAAATGAAAGTGCTCACAAAGACACTTTCAATCATTTATCAGTAATCCTGGTTATCTGTGGAGGTACCAGTTATCTGGAAATTAGCAAATGTGACACTCATCTACAAGAAGGACTAGAGGAGGATCCAAGGAACAATGTGTCTGTAAGCCTGACCTCAATGCTGTGGAAGGTCATGGAGCAGATAACCTTTAGTGCCATCATGAGAATGTGCAGGACAGTCAGAGGATCAAACCCAGCCAACATGGGTTTAAGAAAGGCAGGTCCTGCTTGACCAACCCGATCCCTTTTCATGGCAATGTGACCAATGTAGTAGACGAGGGAAATACTGTGGATGTTGTCTACCTGGGCATTAGTAAAGCCTTTAACAACATTTCCCACAGTATCCTCTGGAGAAATGGTCTGCTCATGGCAGGAACAGGTGTACTGTTCCCTGCTAAAAAACTGGCTGAAGATCCAGGCCCAGAGATAGGTGAGGAATGGAGTTACATCCAACAGGAACCTGTTCATGAGTGTTGTTTCACGGGGTCAGCGTTGGGGGCATCGTGCTTAACCCCTTTATCTGTGATCTGGACAAAGGGATTTAGTGCACCCTCAGTCAGTTTGCATATGACACCACGTTGGGTTGGAGTGTTGAACAGCTAGAAGGTGGCTCTGCAGAGGGATCTGGACAGCCTGGACTAATGGACTGAGGCCAATTGTATGAGATTTACAAGACTTTGAATTAGACCCCGCACTTTGGTCATGATAATCCCAGCATTACAGGCTTGGAGAAGGGTGGCTGGAAATGTTGACCAACTGATGTTGACCAGCTGGGCATGCTGGTCAACATCAGCCAGACATGAGCCAGCATGTGCCCGGGGGGGGAAGGTGGCCAATGACATGTTGGCCTGGACCAGAAATACTGTGTCCAGCAGGACTAGTGCAGTGATTGTCCCTCTGCACCCAGCACTAGTGAGGCAGCATCTTGAATCTCCTGTGTTCACTTTTGGGACTGTCAGTTTAAGAAGGACGCTGAGGTGCTGGAGCATTGCCCAGAGAAGGGCAATGGAGCTGGTAAAGGCTCTGGAGTACAAGTTCTATGAAGAGTCACTGAGAGAGCTGGAGGTGTTTAGACTGAAGAAAAGGCTCAGAGGGGACTTTATCACTCTCACCAACTACCTGACAAGGGAATGGAGTGAGATGATGCCCTATACCAAATGAAAGGATGAGAGAAAATGGCCTCAGGTTGTTCCAGAGCAGGTTTAGATTGGATATTAGAAGAATTATTTTCATCAAAACAGTGCTAAAGCATTGTAACCGACTGCCCGTATAAATGGTGTAGTCAGTATCCCTAAAGGTATTCAAATGATATGTAGATGTGACATTTAGGTACATGGTTTAATGGTGGACTTGGCAGTGTTAGGTTTGATGGTTGGGCCTGATGATCTTAAGGGTCCTTTACAAACTAAATGATTCTATGATTCTATATAAACTGACAAAATTCTATGACGTACATAATCCTTGGTTTGGACACATCCTCTCTGGTGTCTTTGATAATACCTGTCTTTCACAAACACTTTCCTACAATCTTCCAGCAATGAAATTCTTTTAAATGAAAGAGACAATCAAAAATATTTGCTATGATATCCTGCACAGAGGCTGTTTCTCAAATACTGTTTCAAAATGAACTTCATTATCATACTATTCTAATTTCACTAACCTTAATTGCCACATGATTACATGTTTAATGCATAAAATATCAGTCATTGACAAAGAGCACAATTTGTCTGTGTTTTGCAAAATCAAAATACATCAAGAATCAGCACAGACAACTGCATTAAAATATTTGGCTGCATACAAAATAATCCATGCAAGTGGTGGCACAAAAAGTATCGATTAGTTTATTTAATAGGCAAGCAAAGAATTTACCTTTGTTATATTTATAGTTTTATTTGTTGATTTCTGGTGACTTGTGCAAGGAAGCAGTTTTGGAATGCTTCTGTCAAAAATGGGTAGTATCCAGTTATGAATTATTACAGAGAGCTGTAAAATTCTTTAAATTTCCTGCTCAGATTATCTGAGAGTGAAAGATGCAAACTCTAATAATACTATGAATTTAGAGCCTCTTCGTATTTTTTTCTTCTTTATAGTTCATTTGTAAGCTGAAATATCTGTAACATAAATTATATATATATTTTTTTATTTCCAGTTATAATCTCTGACTTAAGCCACCCATCTTAAGTGTGTAAAAAAGTAGCTTTTAATGACATTACACTGTGTACTGTTTAAACCCACTTCAAAATCTGAAATTGCAAAAATAACTTTCCTTCCTCATAATGTTAAAAGTCCAAATTTCATTTTAAACTGCTGTATTCAGACCTCTAAAATACATCATCCAGTCTGAGGTGTATCCTCAGTCATGAGTTACTACAGGCTTTTCCTGCTGTGAATTTATTCTGCTTCCCTGCCAAGTGCATTTACAAGACAGCACCTAGTTCTCAACCTCATCAGTACTCACCTGACACCTCACAAATTGTCAGATGCCAGTTCAGGCACTGAAAACCAGAGGTCTCTGTGGAATTTTAACCTAAACTGAAAATTAGTAGTAATGTGCCTACCTGTGGCTAATCAAATGACATGAAAAATTAATTTTTATTGAGTGTTAAAAAAGGCTGGCTGAAAGGTTTTGCTAGTTCTTCATTGCTCAGCTAAATTTGAACTTGTGAACTTTCTGATTTAGAATATAGTTCCATGCACCTTGGCAGCAAGGTTAGAGACCCTTCCTCTTCTTTCTTCCCATGTCTACTTCTCCCCTTTTCCCCCTTCCTCTTTTTTTTTTTTTATTCCAGTTAATTAACTGTGTATCTGTAAAGTCCCATTAAATTTGTGTTGCCATTAGTGCCAGAAGAAGGTGTATATGGCATGAAATTGCAGTGAAGCAGGAAGAGCTAGAAGAAAGTAGGAATTTTTTTAATGGGATGCTAGAGAAAAAGCATCCAGGAAAAATTTTGTCCAGGAATTTGAGTTATGTTTACATTGACATTTTACTAGGGATTTAAAATGGTGTGCCACAATACAGAACATAAGTTCCAGGCTTTCAGAGCAAGGTCCAAAGCCCTTCAGAATCCTCAAGATGAAAGGCCTTTGGAAAATAAAATATAAAACCACTAAAACTGAAAAAAAAATCTATGTGTCATTGTAGCCCTTTAAATTATTAAAAGGAATATAGTCCTCTTAGCAATAAGAGGAATTATTGCACAGTCCAAATGTTCACCATGTTCAAATATAAGACAAATAACCAGAAAATACCAATTGCTAACATGGGAAATTTTGTTCAAGTACACATATCTTGGGGTTTTGTGCAAAAATATTATATTTTCCACTAAGCTCTATGTCTCCACAAGGATACTTGAAAATGTGACAGCTCATAAAAATGGAATATTTAGTCTCTCAGTTTCTGATTAGTTCTAAGAGATATGACTAAGATTAAGTGGCTATGCAAGTCATGTACGTAAATGCTCATGGAAACATGACTACTGAAAGTCTTGTAGCTGCATCTACTGCTGAGACTCAGATGAACTGCTCTGTTCTGACCAGATTCCATCAGTGGGTGTTTCTCCGGCGAGTCCCAGGAAAGTGAACAGGCTGACTTGTCGAGATTGCACTGGGGAATTTTCCAGGACTTGGATTTCCCATATTATTTTGTATTTCTCTCTATACAGAGGGTGACTATGATCTTCTTAAAGTGCTCAGAAACCTAGAAGAGGCACCATAAGTTTCCCAATGATGGCTATTATTCAGTAGAGTGCCTAGTGCAGGTTTTAACAGTGATTGAATAGGTTAAAAATTTTCTCAGTAAACTTGGAACAGCCATATACTCCTGTAAAAGAAAGTTTTGAATTGTTAATAGATTATTTTCTAAAGAAGGAAAGTTTAAAACCAGCAGTTGCTGCATGTCCAAGTTACATGAATATGAATTTTTTATTGGTGATAGAAATGATGGGCTAAGATTTCTTTGAGAAGGTCGTTATGCTCTTTAAAACTTTGTTTTTCCTCATTCTTTCTTCCTATATGTTCTACCAAATATTTTTGGATACGTTTTCTCTCTTGAGTAAGATAAGTTGTTGTGTGCTAAAAGGTAAGGTAATGAGTGAAGGAAATAAACATGTGATTCTGGGTTATCATAGATTGTTCTGTCTTTTTTGAAAGATCTCAGTATTCAGACATTTTATGCTGGGGTGAGATATTATTTAAAGAGCACAGAAGGACATTTTGTTGATATTTCGAAGTATAATCTTGTAGCTGCATAGGTCATCTGTACTTGATTTGCTAAAGAAAACCTTAATACTTCAAAGGATCAGTAGCTCTGTGCTGAAAATTACAAAAAACTGGCTTTTGTATTTAATTTCTGCAGCAGAAATAAGATTTGAGAATATTCTTTAATTCACCAAGAGAAATGGCCCCAAAGAATTTCACAATTAGGAATATTAATATCATAGGCATTCCGCGGGTTGTATTTATTAACTCTTAGTAGATTCAACTATGCTGTAGTAAACTTTTTAAAGATAAAATTAATGCTTATGAAAATTTTCTTTGCTACACAGAAGTTTTAAAAAGCAAATATCTTTTCTTTATTCTTTGATATCCTAGCTCTTTTCTGTTTCTTTTCCATGTTTCCTTTTATATTTTTTTATGTTGTCTAATGTTGCTGTTTGAACATTTTTCTGGAAGCTGCTAAGAGTTCAGGAGTTGCTAAAAAAGAATTAATTCAGAATTGCTCATGTTATCAGGGCCAAGCACAGCTGTATATACTCCAGTTAGCACCTCATTTGCAATGGAGACGGTTTCCTGCAAGCCATGGTTAGTTAGTTTCATTTTATTTTTTGGTTAGGCCGTAAATTCACAAAACAAAGTCAGTTTTGTGAATATCTAAAGTAAAATAATAGGTTATACGTAATTGATGAAGGATTAATGTGTTTGTTCTCTTACACTATTTTTCAATTATTTCTCATTCTTACTCTGTTTAAGAGTGCAATATAGTTGTAATTAGGTAAGATTGTATCTATTAAGTTCATATGAAAATTGAAAGAAGCTTTTAATCAGCTAGTGATGCAAAGAATTATATTTATAATCTGCACCAAAATGAGAAAGCAGCAACTTTATCAGAAGATTTTGATAAATTTGCTATTAAAAATGCCTATTCTCCTATGCATAGTTATAAATGTTGCTCATGATGGTTATCAAAATCCCTAAATGTGTGTACATTCAGAATGATGTCTGAATGATTAGGTAAGAAAATACATTTTTAATAAATGTCTTATAATTTCTATATAGGATATGCAATATAACCTTCTTAGAAAACATCATCCTTTTCACCTCTAATTTGATCTCTACAATTAATTTATTGGGTAAGTTCATTGTAATGTTTTAGAAAGGCTTCTGTAGTTTTGAGACATGCAATTGCTCAAATGAGTCAGTGAAACAGAGTAAGATGTAGATGTTTGTGGTTAGCATCATTGATCAAAGAGAACTTTTTTGTATTACAGTTATAGGATTTCCACACACACATGCTTTATATCACAGAGAAGTAAGCTCTACAAAGGATGCCTGCAGTTATTTGTCAGGCTTTCAGCTGCACATAACTTTTAGCAATAAAAAGTTTTCATAATAGCATTCCTGTACTATCCCTCAGGTACTCTTTTTAAAGTGGGAAGGTCATTAATTTTGGTTTGTGATTACAATCAGTTATAAATTATTATTAATCATGGTGAAAAAGAAGAATAAAACTTTAATTTGCAGGGTAGCTGGAGGAAAGGACATTACTACAACACTCTCCATTTTTCTCCTGGCTCTCAAAGCATTATCAAGCTTCCTTAAAGATCATGTCTTCTTCTCTACACAAGGATGATGCATGATGCAGGGCAAGTCAATGACACATCCCACACAGTCACAGACACTCACAGATATATTATTCCCTGACCTACAGCCACTTGGACACTTGGCTTCCATGATGCTTGACCCACTCAGTAGCTAGTTTGGGTGTATGTCACTCCACGCTTTCGGCATTCACACATGCCCCTTCTGACCCATGACTGCAGTACTCAGACACTCACACACAAAATAGAAATCTTCTCGCTGAGGGTATGACTTCCACCCCACAGAGCTGATGACTCTCCTTTGACAGACCTGTGAGCAGCAGAGGCCAAGTGTTATTTCTCTGACTAGGTAACTGGGGTTTTCCCCACATTCTGTTTTGCTGTTTTGGACTCCTTAGCATGTGCAGTGCAAGACATTTATCACATAATGTAACAATATTTTCAGGGTCAAAAAGGCATGTAGCATCATGCTACAGTGAGCAGCATTTCAGAAATGTTTTAATCTCTGTGCCTTTTCAACTTTGAAAATGTAGGAAAAGATTTTCTATGGATGTCTACTCCAAACTGAAGACCAGCTGAAACAAAGATTTAAAGAACTGGTCAAGCAGAAAAAATAGCTTCTTTGTATACATATATTTTAAGAAACATTTTTGCTTTTAATTTGGTATGCATACTTTTAGTGGTCCACATTAACATTCAATAAAACTTTCCAGAGAGAGCATTGATTTAAACCAAACTTTTTTGATGCTGCACAAACCTGACTGAGTTTAAAGAGTGTTTGGACAATAATCTTAACTACAATAGTGTGACTCTTGGGGTCTCCTGTGCAGGGCAGGGAGTTAGATTCAATGATCCTTGTGACTCCTTTCCAGCTCAGCACATTCTGTGATTCTGTGAAAATCTTGGCCAAATGTTGTCTTTTGGCTCCCAGTACAAGTTGTGTCCTACCACTAGGGCTCAGCAGTGCTGCAACAATAGTCTTAACCCCAGGCATCTCATGATGTTATGATTGCAGATCTTCCTATTAATATAACTTTTTTCCCCTGAAAACATACACTGTAAAAATTGATTTTAAAAGTAGTTGTGATTGAAGCACTTGGCCTTTCCTTTTAGATTATTAATTTTAACAATATGTGAGCAATAGGATATATTTCCTGATAGAAGTTAGCTAGTAACATATAGCATCATTAATTCTTGTAGGGGGCAAATAAAAATACCCCCTTATGTATGCCAAACAGCAGCTTTAAATGATAATATACTCATAAGAAAAAGTTGGGTTTTTTTCCAAAAAAGGTGAATATTTGGAGAAGAGTAATTGCACTTATTAGGGAACAGGTACTGCAAAATCATTACTTCTTCCCAAATAAAAAACACCTGACATAATTTACAATGAATGGACCACAGAAAAACACTGTTTAAATGTGTACGGTTTTATTTAGGTTTCAGATTTCTGTATTCACCTTGTCCTGTTCCTTTCCTAACCTAATTTCAATCTCTACCTGCTGTCTTTGTGCATCTGCTTTTCAATTAAACCTCACACCTGCAGTGGCTTCAGTTTACTGACCATAATAATTAACTCTTTCCAATTTAGCTGAATTCATTGAGTACTTGTGTGACTTAGAAATAAAAAGAAAAAAAAAAAGAAAGGAAAATGAAATGGGGTGGTTCTTTTATTTTCTTCCATATTCCATATATTCCTGGTAGAAAATATGCTTTGTTGGAAAAAAAATTCTCAAATACCTTCACCATTTAACAATCCCATGATAGGATAAAACACATTATTTTGTGCAATGACAGATCTTAAAACCATGACTGTCATTTCTCAGTTAAATGGACATAAAGTGAGCACACATATCTACAGATTGAGATTAAAGGATGATATTTTTTTTTTATAAATAGATGCTTTATAAATATATATATTTATAAATAGATCTTTATAAATAGATGCTTTGCTACTTTTTGCTGAGTGCATAGGAAAAGCCTCAAAGATTTAATAAAAAATGGGAGGGGATATATTTTTTGAAGACACAGTCTTTTTTTGAGGGATTAAAAAAAACTGTGACAGAGTGCAGCCACAAAAATCTTTGTATTCTATTGGAGATCTGTAACTATTTTAAATAACAGGTTTGAAGTATTTAGGGTCCTTTCAAATTTAAGCCATACAGTTTGTATTTTAGCCCCATTGTAGGCGTTCTAGGCTGTATTTAGACAAAAAACCCCATCATAATGGATAAAATACTGAGACTACTGAAGAGAACTGATATGAATGTAATCCTGGAGTCATGTAGTTTTTCTTCAAAATCTGAAAAATGTCTGTTGCATGATGTGAGATTAGGACTTTGCCCACTGTTATTGTGAGAAATTCCCCACTGTGAAATAGAATAATTTGACAGTTAGCTGCTGCCCTTTTTCCAAGGGGCCTGCTGTGATTTAGCATGGCTCTCTCAGCCTAATTGGTCAGACACCAAACGTAAAGTGCTGTATAAATGTAAAATATTATTACAGTATACTCAATTTGAGTAAGTTTTTTATTGAATTCTTCATTAGTAATTAATTTAACCTAGTGATAGTAGACCGTAATGACTTATTTTCAATTGGTTGATATTAGCGTATATTCTGCAGAAAAGCTACATGTACATATGTAGCTGATGCCAAACAGTTAGTACTTTTCAAAAAATGAACTTTAAGGAGATAGGGTGAATGGTACATGTAAACAGGTACTTGTTTACCTGTACCATTTAAACAAGTGATGAATCATGCTGTGATGACCAATATTATATCCATAATTTCTGAGTATCTCTTTCTCAAATTAAGATGGAAAGATCTTTTATAGGGCATATGGGATTCTTTTTTCTGGAAAAGTCCAACTAAATATCTTGAATATTTACATACTTGCAATTTCAGGTTTACTCATTGGTATAAGATGAAGAAATTAGGTGTTTTTTCCTGATTGAAATTCATCAGGCACCCTAGATTCACTCACTGTAGTAACACTTCCATCCTTAAATTGCCTCTTCAGGTACAACTTCAGATCTGTAGGGGGGACCTGCAATCAGAAGTGCTAAGATGCTGAGCATTAATATGCTGTTCAGAAAGAAGATGAGTCACAGCTGAGTTTCTCAGTGTGCTGGTTGGATGACAAAGCTGATTAAAAAAGCTCTTGCCACATGCTGCATTTCATTGTACACTCAGTTGTGCTAGTATAATTGTGTATGGATCCCATTGTAAGCAAGGTTACTGAAATTATTGAAGTTAAAAAAATCTGTAAAAGGAATAGCTCATAATAAGGATTAAGCCAGTCACCATCCCTAGAGTCTCATAAGTGTTGTATTGACACAGCTGGTCTGATGACGAGTGCCAGTTCAGGCATGTGCACTTTTAAAAGGATTTGTTCTCAAAATCAAGAGACTGAAGGACTAATGAGTAAACTGCTTCTGAGCATTCCTTGATGCTAGCTATCAGTTTATGGATGAGATGAGAATGAATTATTAAATGGAGACACATGGAATTACTATGGTGACTATTGATTGATTCTGCCTTTAGGAAAGGATAAAAACCCCAACTCACGATGCGGTAGTTTGGGCTCTGGATTCAGCTGGGAAGCAGGAGCTTAGGGCAGGACTAGCTGAAGCTTTCTTCTCGAGTTCCATCTAAGAGAGAGTTAACAGTATATATTTTCCACTGAAAAAAAAATTTCCTGGCTTACCAAAGGTAGGAAGGAAGATCTACCTTTGAGGTTGTTATCTACTGTGTGTTGTGTGAGACCTTCTTGAATGGTTTCTTTGATAATTGGGATTCATAATACGTTAAAGATAACTAAGAAAAATCCTCAAGTCAACAGTTTTGAAATAATGAGTATTTAGGTTTGAGTTTATCTCCACTGTGAAATGCTTCTGCAGATAAGATGAAATTTAAATACTGAACAGTTTGATAATAATACATTTATAGAGGAAAATGGTCTTATAAGAAATGTAAAAGAATTGTATTCATTACTTTTGGGGCAGTTTTACCACCACATTATTTTTATTGTAGACATATTTCTCTGGATATTGAACCAGCTCAGCAGACAGAAAAGTCATAGCCTACTCTTGTTATTAAGTTTCATTTTCTTTTGATCAGGAAGCAAACATTTCCTGATTAGGAAGTTACTTGATTCCAAATTCTATACAGAAATCATAAGCTCACACTTTCATGCACAATACAATTGAATTTGAATCTTATCTCTCTGGTGATTTTCCTTACTTTCTTTTTTTTTTAACAATTATTAATACCTCTCAAAGTCTTAAGGTATTCTAGGTATCTGTGCATCCAGATTTTTAAGACACATATTTAGTTAAATATCTCTTAAAAGTATTGCTGAAGAAGTTGAATTTTGTGGGATCTTGAACAATGACAAATCTGTAAATTTAATTTGAATATCATCTCTGTTCTACCCAGACTAAGACTGTGTTTTCTCTCACTTGTCTGTTTTACTGGAGATGAATTATATTTTGATAGCAGTAATATTTTTTTTCAATGTAAAGGACATGATTGACCTTTTTGTCATTATTTCAAATTATTCTCTTTGTAAAATTAATGAATTTCTACATGTTTGTCTCTGTATTTATTCTGATGTTTTTTCCATTCCATTCTTTGTTTTCTTTTTAACTTCTTTGTCTCTTGGGTAATTTTACCAGTCTCCATGTCAGTGGAGGTGATCCCTAGGGAGACATCAATAATGTGATACTTTGTGTCTTCTTTCAGGCTCTTGTAACAACGTTTGGGAAATGAAAACAGGACGGAATTTCTGATCGTTTCAGACTGAGGGCAAGGAAGTGAGGAAATAATTTTTGTCACTCTGCTTATTGGCAGAATACATTTTCCTGTAACTTTCTTTATCCTTGATTTTAGAAAGGACTAGAAGTGTATGAATTTTTGTATCTTCATGTCCCCATACAAGAATTGAATAAAAAAAGATACATTAATCAAGTGAAGAAAGCAAAAGAGCCAGAAACAGAAGCCAGATGAATTGTAATGATGAATAAAGCACGTTCTTTTTTTCTTTTTACACACAAAGAATAAATGAAAAGATACCATATTAAAGGAAAAATCTTCTCACTTATTCGTTTTCCTATTCAAGTCTGGAGACTTATTCTGGAGGTATATTGTAATTTGATGTATTTTATCAGGTTCAGCATTAACTGGATGGAATTAAAGGTCTTTTTTATAACTGGTGATCAATTGGGCAATGACAGTGGTGAATGGCTGAATAGAGCAACTGCAATGGTATTTTGTGTGGAATGGAGTCAAGTCACTGTGGTTTGAGGTTACCTACTGGATTTAAGCTTCTCAGTGTAGATGAAATGTAATGATATTTTGCAAATCTTAAAGGTGTTTATGGCTGAAAATTGCATTTATTTGCACTGTGATGTTAAAGCTAACAACCAGCTGTAGATGTGTGGGAACATAAATTTAAAGACTGCAAACTTGATTGTTGGTAACTTCATTCTTAAGTATTTAAAGGTTCTTGAGTCTCTGTGTTTTGAGCTGAGGTTCTTTCATCTGTCTTGGATATTCAGTAAGAAATATTTGTCTTATTCCTTTCTCAGGTTATAAATTCACAGGAAAAGCAGCGTGGAATCTCTTTGCCTAAATTTTGTATTTTCTAGATCATTATTTATGTGACTTAATACCCCTGTATTCTTAGTATGGGAGATGTGGCCAGGGCACTACTAATGCCATTCTAATTCAGTTGAAATTTTTTGAGTTTTCCTGTGGGCAATTATTTGAAATGTCAGGTGCTTTTTTCCTCCTGTTTCATTGCCATAATGGTTGGAAACTAGAATTTAATGGGACTCTTTCACTTTGAGGAAAAAAAGATTTTGTTATCAGTTCCAAAGTTCCTCTTTCATTTCTATTCTTTTCTGATCAGATTTTTCCTTCAATAGCTTTTCTACCTTTGATACTATGTTAGGGCACCTTGTTATGTTAAGGACTGTGAAAGCGGTCCTCTCCTTTTTTAAAAAAGGAACCACTGAAATATGTAGCAACAGACATAGAATCTCTGCCATCCTAATATATAAAAAAACCTAGAATTTCCCCAGCACCATTTTAATAATATAAATGTTCTCATTACAATAATACTTCCTTTTCTGTTGGTTTTGTTGACTAAGAATTTACTATATGGGAAGTATATGTGCAACATATACTTGGAACATAAAAGGTTTGGTATAAAAAATAGGATAATTTTGATGCATTAGACAATTGTTCGGCTGAATTTGGTCATGAGTTAGAAATGGTTGCGAATTTTTGTTGGATATTTTAACAATTTTGACTTCCTCAACCTGTAACAGCATTAATTATATATTAATGTGTGGGGAACCTGCTTTTACTTTAGTCAATATTGTGAAGAGAATGGACATGCTGGACCATACAGGATAGGTTAGAGAATTTGTCAACATCTTATGCCTCATATAAATCCATTGATTTCCTTTAGAATTAATCTCACCTGCTCAGTGCACATCAGTGTGATTAAATGGTTAAAAAAAAAAAAGAGAAAAAAACCCTCCTCATCAAATACCTGATCCTGCACATTCATTATGCAAATTATAGCTTGTAAATTTACATGGAGTATCCTGATTTCCATGAGAGCATATAGCACAATTGCTGTCATATGCAGACCCACTTATGGAAGTAAAAGCCACAGTAGTTCTGTGAATAATGACAGAAATCCTAAGTTAAATGTGGTGATCTTCTTTTCTGATAGAATATTTGTGGGCAAATATTAACCCCATGGAAACTGTAACAATGAGTAATTTTGGTTTGAGAGCTACTTAAACCTAAGTATGTTTGGCTGGCTTCCTAGGTAAAAGTCTCAGTACTTTTTTTTTATTATTTCAGCATCAAGGCCAAGAACAAGTGGTTGCACCAAACATATTTTCTATTAAAGCAATTTCAGTGCTCCTCAAACGTGCTAAGTCATTTTTCGTACCCTTTAACAAATTTGTTTCAGTGTCAGATTGGTCTCTCTATTTTAATTAAATTTTAAAATTCACATATTTAATTTCAGCTTCCTCTACTTTCAGCTAAGCCATTGCCTGCTAGATCCACATTCAAAGAATTTCCATTACTTTGAAAGAGAATATTAGTGTAATGTAACTGGAAGTAATAAAGAGTAGGAGTTTAGTTGTAATAATATATCAGATTATGATTGCCAGAGAAATCAAAAAAATGGCAACATAGATTTCAGCTGGTTGTCACAAAACTGAAAAACTACCAATATTAGATTTTTGCATTCTCACTGTTCTAAGTTTTTAAAAGAACTCCTATCAGTAATGATGTAGTGCATTGCTGCTTTCTGTTAAGGACATTATTAATCTGATTATCAATCTTTCCATGAAATAGCAAGCAAGCATTAAAAACTCATTCTTCCCCCTTTATATTTTGATACTGACATTTGGTGTTGATCTAAGTAAAAAAGTGTGTTTAATTTTCTAAATATGTGTAAGACGATGAATTTTAGAAAATAACAGCTATACCCAACAACTGATTATTTCTTTACTCACATATAAAACAGGTATTGCATATACAGACTATCTATTTTCTTGATTTTGGATTGATTATATTTATATTTATTGAAAACTATATATTTTTCAAGTAAAAGTATCATTTCTTTCCTGTGAAAGAGCTGGCACTCATACTATTATTATTTTTGTTGTTGTTGTTGTTCTCTTGTTATATCTTCTTGCTAGATTCCCATAAATGACCTGGAAACATTAGAGCCTTTTTCCTGTTGCTTTTAGAAACAAATGAATTTGCATGGGAAGCTATCACAGTCTTCAAATGGTATATAGAATGGAAGTACAAATGTCCCACTTACACCAACATGGTGTATTCCAGCCTTCAAACCTTCAATTTTTAAACTTCAATTCAATGGCTAAAAATGTATTGTTTGGTTTTTTTTTGTTTTGTTTTATTTTGCTCTGCTTCCAATTTTATTGTTTGTTTTCTGGGTTTTTGTAAACTTGTTTAGGTTTGTGGGTTTCTGGAGGTTTTTTTTTTAATGAACCCTTAAGAGAATCAGTGCTGGGGGTATAATGCAATCAACCTATTGAGTGTCAAAAAAGTTCAAGGACCAAATACATATAGGTCTACTGAGAGTACATTTAGTGCATGACATATAATTAAATAAATTGTCTCATTGCCCAATATTTATTTATAGAACAAGTGAGACTAGAAGCTGGGTTCTGCTTTTCTGGAAAAAATATGAAAAAATAGAGGTGTTGAGATTAAACAAACCATTATTAAGGTGACCATCATCTTTCATATGCACTGTTGCCTTTTTCCTAACCTGGAAATGAAATTCAAGATAATTTCAGTAAGGAGGTAAGAGGGGATCTTTATTTGAAGGCCTTCAGAGGCAGTTATGGAAAGATGTCCATAAAAGCCCACTCCGTCCAGAGATGAGTACATATTTATAGGTGTTAGGAAATTAGCATAACTTATTAAAAGCACCAATTAGGAGGACAAGTGGTGATGCAATTCCCCCCACCCCAGGTCAAGCCCCTTCTCTGGAGTTTCCCCCTCAGCACTGCCTGTACTTTGCTCATGAAAATGTATCTCAAAGAGTTGTTCTTGGCCTTGGTTCCCAGCAAGAACCAAGACAGCACTGGAGCCTTGTACCCTCTGGGGCTTGGAATTTCTTTTGGCTTTCTGCCTAGGGAAAGACCATGAAAAAGTACTGGGAAAACTAGCCACTTTTACAATAGGCTACAAAGCTACAAATATATGTACAAAGAATACAGAGAACACATAAAGGAAAAAGGGCAAAACCCAAACCAGCATCACACTACAACCATGTTTACACTTTTCATTTTCACCACAGTCTAGATGCAATTATTAAATGATTTAGTGATTAAGTCAAGAATTACTTAAAACTTTGTTTTCTTCCTATATTTATTTGGACCACTTGTTTTGGTCATCGACTTAGCAATGGATGTCTGATTTCTGTCTTAGAAACTCCCCCATTTAAGTCTTAGAGCACCTGAACTTTCAGCAGAATAACACAGATTATCCTGGTCACACTTAAAAAGAAGCCCCTTTATGAAGACACAATCACTGGAGAAGGTGGTCTCTCTATGTTCTTAATGGGACAGTTGATCAGCAGAGCAAGTAAAACATGGAGCAGTTCCAGATTCAATCCCTTCTTTTCCCTAAAACTGCAAATTAACTCCATGAGGCCATGAAAGTACCTTGATCACTTGGGTGTTTTGTGAGATGGAGCTGGCCAGCATTACTCTTTAAATTACCCACATTGGATGGCACACTTGAATGCTGATTACAGTTTTGTGAGGTGTGAAGAGTAGGGGTGAAACTATAAGTATTCTGTGATGGTGTACTGTGGTGCTGGTGCCCAGGTACTGGAAGGGGGGCTGAGGGGCAGCCTCTATGAGGGCAAGTCAGGGATACCTGGTGCTGCAACCAGCCAGATCCAACTGGAACATGGTGGGCTTCTTCAGGAAAATGTATTTAAGAGCAAAATGTGGAGAAAGCAATGAGGAGTGAGGAAAAAAGTGAGAAATAACAATGTGAGCACCAAGGCCAAAAAAAAAAATGGGAAGGAATTTCTCCAGGCAGCAGAACAGATGTTGCCCAGCAGCCCATGGAGATGGCATAACAGAGCAGATATTTACATTGCAGCCTGTAGTGGACCCTGTACTGGAATGGGTGGATATGTCTTGCAGGGCCTGAGGCCCATGGAGAGCCCTTGCTGGTCTTGGTTTGTCCTAAAGGATTGCAGCCCATGCTAGAGCCGGGGAAGAAGCAAGGGAGAACTGTTATGGACAGATCCCATTTCCCATATCCCTCCAAGTAGGGTTGATGGAATCAGAAGTGAAGAAATTAAGTTGAGCCTCGAAAGGAAGGAGAGAGGGGTTGAAGGAATGCTGTTTTAAGTTTTGGTTCACACCACTGAAATACATTTTTAATTGACATGACAATAAATAAAATTAATTTTTCCCCAAGACAAGGCTGATTTTTTCATGTTGGTAGCCAGTAGTAAATTATCTTCTTGTCTTTATCTCAGCCTATGACCTTTTCCATCTTAATTCCTCCCTCTTTCCTTTTGAGAAGCTAGAGAGAGAGAGAGACCTGGTAGGTGAACTTTTAGCAGCCAGCCCAGGTAAACCCATCACAGAATATTATGTCATTTCTGTCAAAAGGTTTCATTTACTGCTCTACAGAGCACTTATATGAAGTTGTTTGCTTTTTAGAAACTTTAGGGCCAATACATTTTGGTTTTCCTTTTGGAATGTATTTATTTATTTGCTTTTTGGCATTTCTCTTTGCAGAATGGGACAGACATAACTGCATTAAAAAATGAATCTGGGGGGATAGATATGGTGACTTTTTCTATGCTGTTAAAAACTTTTATGAAATATGAGTTACTCTAGGCCTTACTAGGCTTGTTCTGCTACGGATTTCATTCACCTGTTTTTTTTTGCAAAAGTTTCCTGAATGTAAATTATTTAAGACTGACTATTAAAGGTTGAGTGAACAGGATGTTTCCAGTGAAAATTTGGCTTGATCTCCAGTGATTATATAATTAGCTTAATCCCAAACTTGTCATAGACTTGACATGTTTATCCATATTAAATTCATTTATATGGGTAGCACTCGCACGCCACTTCTGAATCAGCAGACAGTAACTGACTGCTGAGAGGCACAGAGGATAAATGGCCTGAACAGCTTTTTGAACTGCTTCTCAGCTGTTTCCTGGCTCTTTGAGCACTCACAGTCCATTTCATGGCAAAATTAAACTTTAGTTCAAACCGCCACTGTAGGTAGTTTGAGACAACATGCTTAGCTTTGAAACAGTCATTTAGAGCTAAGAGGGATCTTACTGCTTCTCAGATGCTAGCTGGTATTGGGTAATTGAGACAGTTTCAAATTTTGTGAGAACATTTCCTTGATTCTGTAACAGCTTAAATGCCCCCTTTCTTGTTCTAGGTCAAACTGCTTCAGAGGAGGATTACCCCTGCGATCAGATACCCATTCCCACTGTGATTCTGTGGGCACCAGCAGTTGCTGCTTTCTATAATTGTCCAGCACTGGATGGTAGAGTCTGTGTAGTGCTGTGCATTCCCTCCTCACCTTTGTGTCACAAACCAGGAATGGAAAGAGATAGAGAAGGCTGACATACACATTGATGTCCACAGAGGGATCACAAATTAAGAGTGGTGATTTTCTTTGGACTGAAGCTGATGGCAGATGGTGCAAAGAGTCTTCCCAGAGCTTCTGATCTTGTTTTTTATGCTGGAGCTACTCAGAGCAGTACCACTAACATAGCCCGTTTCTGATGGATGCTCACTTTAAGCAACACTAACAGATGAGAAATAAAAAAACTTCTTAAGAGGTCACAGATTATATTTACATTTGCCTGTCTCTTCATGGTTAGACTTAGCTGATTTTCTCTGTAGAGAAGGGAAAGGTGAAAATCATTGCTACATAATAATCTCCTTTGAAGTATTGAGAGGTGTGTGCCACGTGTTAAAATACTGAAAGAAAAAATAAGCACAGGACAGGGGTTTCAAAATGTAGTATTTATTCCAGAAAATAATTAAACTATCATCACAGACATACAGATGAAATTCTAGTTGTGTTTGAAGAATGGATGACAGGAGCACTGACTACATCTTGTTGTGTACATTTTGTGGCATATGATCAACTCACAGTCAATCCTGAAATTGTGCAGGATCTGCTGCTCCATCTGAATTGCTACAAATCTATAGGGCCTGATGGGACTCATCCAAGAATCCCCAAAGAGCTGGCTGATATCATCACAAAAACTCTCTTGATGATTTTTGAGTGGTCTTAGAAATCCAGAATGGTCCTAGCTGATTGGAAACTGACAAATGTTGTGCTTATTTTCAAGAACAGCAAGAAGGAGGATCCTGGATAGATGCTACAGGCTTGTCAGTCTCCCTTCAGTGCCTGGTAAAGTTATGGAGAAGATTATTCTGGGAGGTATTGAAATTTACCAGAAAGAGAATGCAGTCATTGGCCACAACCAGTACAGCTTCATTAAAGGATAATCCTGCTTGTCAAATTTTATTTCCTTCTATGACAAGGTAACCCACCTGGTTTCTCAAGGGAAGCCAGTTGAACTTTCTGGATTTCAATAAAGCTTTCAATGCTGTCTCATGGAATTCTTCTGGATAAAGTATCCAGCTCACAGCTGGATGAACCGATCCTGTGATGGGCGAGGAACTGGTTCACAGGTTAGGCACAAAGGGTTACAGGGAATGGGGTGACATCAGACTGGGGACTTGTCACTGGGGGGTTCCACAGGGTTCTCTTTAAGATCTTTATAAATGACCTGAATGCAGGACTGGAAGAGACACTGAGCAAGTTTACAGATACAAAACTGGGAGGGGCTGTTGGCTCCCTCGAAGGCAGGGAGGCCCTGCCGAGACCTCAGTAAATCAGAGGACTGGGACATCACCAACCACATGAAGTTAAACAAGGGAAAGTGACGGATTCTGCACCTGGGATGGGACAACCCAGGATCTACAGAGTGGGGATGAGATGCTGGAAAGCAGTGCAGGGGAAAGGGACCTGGGGGTCCTGGTTGATGGAAAATTGAACGTGAGTCAGCAGTGCCCTGGCAGCCAGGAGGGCCAACCCTGTTGTGGGGGCATCAGGCACAGCATCACCAGCTGAGCAAGGGAGGGGATTGTCCCACTCTGCTCTGCACTGGGGTGGCCTCACCTTGAGTCCTATGGGCAGTTCTGGGCACTACAATATAAGAAAGATGTTAAGCAATTAGAGACTTTCCAAAAGAGGACAATGAAGATGATGAACAGCCTTGACGGGAGGCTGAATGAAGAGCAGCTGAGGTCACTTGGTCTGTTCAATCTGGAGGAGACTGAGGGGAGACCTCTTTGCAGTCTCCAACTTCCTTGTGACAGGAAGAGGAGGGGCAGACACTGATCTCTTCTTTCTGGTGACCAGGGACAGGACCTGAGGGAAAAATCTTAAGCTGTGTCAGGTGTGGTTCAGTCTAGATATTTGAAAAAGGTTCTTCAGCCAGAGGGTGGTTGAGTGCTGAAACAGGGTCTCCAGGGATGTGGTCACAGCATCAAGTCTGCCAGATCTGAAAGGGGTATTTGGACAATACTCGCAGGCACTCTTGGGAATGGTGCTGTGCAGGGCCATGAGTTGGACTTGGTGATTGTTATGGGTCCCTTTCAATTCAGCTTCTTCTCTCATTCTGTGATATTTTTTACACTTGCTGCTCTATTTGACAAAATACTGCTCTTAGTCTTCCTCAGATAGCAGGCCATGGGAATATTGCCTATCATCTGTTTTTTTTGGGAAGTTTTCATGACACATCCTCTTACTAGCACTTATTTTTTTCCTTACAGCTCAGAATGTTCACCCTTACTGAGTTAGAAAGTTAATTCTCTGCTGTCCCTTGGAGAGAAGTTTGATTGTCAGATTAGATGAAGTGAAAGTTGAACAAAATAAATGGGTCTGCAGTAAGGAAAATTAGACCAGTGAATATTGGATTGGTGCCAATGTCTCAGAAGTAAAGGTGCTTGGTAAAAAGTAAGGTTTATCTTTTTGTTTTTATATCAGGAAGATATTGATGCCATGTTTCTGACCTTAAACAGTAAGGAAAGGACTTTGATTTTAGTGATAAGGAAGGACTTTGATTTTAGTGATGTTCAGCATATTCATCTTGGATCTTTCATTGGGAATTCTGGTTTTTAACACCAGAGTTGTAGTATTTGATAAGTTTACTCATATGTTTTTGATAATATATTGTGTTAGGTTGACCCTGGCTGGAAGCCCAGGGGCTAAAGGCCCACTAAAGCTGCTACCACTGCCTTCCTTAGCTGGACAGTGGAGAGAAAATATAATGAAAGACTCATGGGTTGAGTTAAGGGCAAGGAGAGTTCACTCACCAGTTGCCATTTTGGGCAAAACAGACTCTACTTGGGGAAATTATTTTAATTTATTACCAATCAAATCAGAGAAGGATAATGGAAAACAAAACCAAATCTTAAAAGCACCATTCTCCCTCTCTTGACTCCACCCCGCTTCTTCTGGGGTTTAACTCCTTCTTCCTGACAGTAGCACAGGAGTATGGAGAATGGAGATGCAGTCAGTTCATCCACATGTTGTTTCTTCTTCTCCTTTCTCTTCTGGGAAAAAGCTCCTCACACTCTGCCCCTGCTCTGCTGTAGGGTCCTCACCATGGAAGACAGTGATCCATGAACTTCTCTTAGGTGAGTCCTTCCCACAGACAGCAGTTCTTCATAAACTGTTTCATTGTGGAGTCCTTTCCATGAGGTGCACTCCTTCAGGAACAGGCTGCCCCTGTGTGAGTCTCGCATAGGGTCACAAGTCCTGCCAGCAAACCTGCTCCCATGTGGGCTCTTCTTTCCATTGGGACACAATTCCTGTCAGGAACCTGCTGCAGTGCAGACTTTCCACAGGGTCACAGCCTCATTTGGGCATCCACCCATTCTAAAGTGGGGTCCTCCATGGGCTGCAGGGCACAGCTGCCTCACCATGGACTGCACCAGGAGCTGCAGGGGAATCTCATCTGTAGCGCCTGGAGGAATTTTTATCCTTAACTGACCTCAGTGTCAACAAAGTTGCTGCTCTCACGTATTCTCATTCCTTTCTTCACCTGCAAATGCTGTGGAAATTGAAACGCAGCAACTTCTTCCCTTTCTTAAATCTACTACCCCAGAGCACTATCGCTATTGCTGATGGTCTTGGCCTTGGCGAGCAGCAGGTCCTCTTTCAAAATGTCCCAGTTAGGTTATATTTTTCAGACTTATGTCAATGAAAAATTCTCCTGTCATAATAAAACTTCTAAGTACTGTCTAATTACATATAAAATTTTTAAATAACATAATGAAATTTTTGCAGCTAGAGAAATGAAATACTTGCAATTAATTCACCTATTTCTTTTTCTTTTCATTTTGATCTTTAACAGAACCTTTACTGAAGTCTCAAAATTTCTCAGGAAAGAGACTTAATTTTCAATGGGCTCTTCTCTGTGGTTGTTAAATTGAGTTTTTTAAATATTTACATATTCATTACTTGAATACTAGTTTTAATTTTCCTTGTAATTTTTTGTTAGTGCCACATAAAATATTTTCTCTTGTTCTTAGTTAAGACTACAAGGAACACTAGTGAGAACAAAGGTTGAATATATTGAAAATGGTACATTTTTTGATTAGTATTTAAAAATAAGGAACTCAAAATCACTAGAAAGATTAAGCTTATTCTGTATATAGAATACTAAAATTGACTAAAGTAAGTCACTAAAGGATACTTATAAGTCTGGAATACATTTTTGAAGAATCAAACTAATAATATATTTTTCAGTATATAAAAATAAAAAAATGTAGTAGAAACAGACCAATTTAAGGAAATAGACCCATTGCTTAATTCAGTTTCTCATGAATCAAAATAAAATATATTCTGCAGGGCTCCAGTACTCTCCTAAGAAAACAGAAGCCGAACAAAATAATATTTTAAAAATAATATTTTTCTTTAACATACTTACCTGTTTGGTGGCTGTTTATTCTACACATCTGTTAGTGTTCCAATTTATTTCAATGGCCTATAAAAAGAAATAATAGACAGGTAACATTTTTTCCTCCCAGACTCCTTCCTGTATTCCCAGCAGCATCCCATCAGTCTCCTTGCAGAAAAGCTCTCATTCATCAATATCTTTGGGAACACAGAACCACAGAGGCTTGAGTTTTTATCTGGCAGCTACACAGAAGGTGCAGCTGAAGCAGTATTTTAGAAACTCCCTAGCACTTAGTATATAGCAATTTACAGGAATTTGAAAAAATTCCCAGCATAACACAGCTTATATCAATACTTTTGACTGAAAACTTTCAGAAACAATTTCAATCTGAGAAAGCAACTGCACTCTTCTGCCTCTGTATATGTTCTTTAATAGCACTATTCTAAAACTATTGGCAGAGCATAAGATTATTTTTAAAGAAGCTGAAGAAAATATTTACAGACTATTTGAAACCAGTGATTGGATCCAAAGAGCTTGGAGAGGCTTGAAAAAATTATGCAGTTTGATAAAAAAGGGATAAACTTTTAGTACTACCAGTGTATATATAAATAAATAGTGAGGCAATTTAAAGGAAATCATCTTTTAAAACATTCCACAAGAGCAACAAGATATATTTCGGGGAAAAGGATGCATGCTCCTGACCTTTCTCAGCAAAGAGGATTGTTTAAGAGGAAGAGTTTTTTGTGCTGCAATGAATACAGGGTAATACTTGAATACACTAACACTAGAGTACAGGGCATTCTGCAATCCAGTATTCACTTCTACCATGGGATCTAAAGGATGCTGCTTGTCTAAGTGCAAACTGAATCATGTTCTAAACCTTCTACCTGGGAAAAACAAAGAACTGCCAGCCTCTGTTCACCAGCTCTCAGAAGTTATATGTATTCCATGAAACACATTTTTTCCATCTAACAAATATGTGTATGTGTTTCTGCCTGTAGAATTTCAAACATTGCTGTTTGTCCAGATAATATTTAGTTTCTTGTATTTTAAGAACAGAAATAGTAATAATAATAATAATAATAACAGCAACAATAAAAATAAAAATATATTCTGCTTATTCAAGTAAAGATTTATTCCTAACACAATATGCAGAATTCAAGAATGTGAAAATGCAGTGATAAATTTTCACAACTGTTAACTCAATCTGTTGCAACATTAATCAAATATTTGATTATCCAAAATAATAAAAATATTCTGTTATGTATTCTGGAGAGGGAAAAAGGATAATTAAGACAACTGCTCATGTAATGATTACCTGGTAAATTTCTGATTGTTCATCTGTGAAAGACCATTACTGTTAATAAAAATGTGTCATGTAGTACAATGTGGCTATGGGCATCTTCATTTAATTTTTCAATACCCTGTTATATTGGAATTCATGACACCTTTCAACTAAATGGAAGCACCGACACCTAATAATTGTTTAGAGAACATCTGCTAAATAAAGATGAATCTTGAAAATTGTCCAGGTCTTAATGTACCAAAATAGTGTATTATCACTGATCTTGATGGCAGCTGAAAAGATCACTAAGGAACTTTATTAATATTAGCTGCAGACTCAGACAAAGCTTGGACTTTTATTCATTCAAAGCCCTGCGTAGCTCTGACTAGACTTTCATTTACTCTGATTTGGCTGTTTGCTCTAATCTTCAATGTCATGCAGAATTTATTTTCCACATTTGCCCTTTTAGCCTTTTCCATTGCTTTCATTTCGCCTCATTTCCTTTTTCCTTTTCTTTCAGTCTATCTTCAACTAGCTCAAAGTACCCTTCACCCTATTAGATATGTGAATTAAAACACTGTTGCCAGTCATCATATAATTTGTTGTGTCTGCTTTTTCCTTCTGCCTTCCTGTGTTTCAATTTTTTAGCTCAGAGCCCTTTTAGAAAGAAATCCCCTATATTTCCCCAAGAAAAAGACCAAACATATCTGGGCTTTGTGCTATGCTGATTCTTGGTTAAAATCCTAAAATCAGGATTCATTCACTTATTACCCACAACAATACTTGTTGTCAGCTTGAATTAAATATACTGCAGTCTGTGTTTCATACATGCTTATTTTATATGTCTATAGGTTTAAATTAGCCTTGAAGATGAGACTGTCACATAGGCAGTGGAAATCTACTAATTTAGTTATTGCAAATTACTTATCCCAAAACTAATATTTATGGTCTTACAAATATGTCGCAGAGCAAGAATTTTTATTCCATTCTAAGACCTATCTGTGTATATCTGCATATATAATTGATACCTATATTTGAAAGTATAATTTCAGTTCCAAGACGATAACAAATTACACTCTCAAGACCCTTCAATGGTAAACATTAACCTAATATTTATCTGCTAGGCATTATTCTGGACTTGTATTTTGTGCCACAGAACATGGGAAGGTAACTAAGTAGGTTAGATACAAACTAAACTTGTTAAGAGTCTAGCATCTAAAAATTCACTAAAAGCGTGGACATAATTCCACTGAAATGCATAGGAATTTCATTACAGGATTTCTGTTGATGTGGTGCTGTAAATAATGAAATGTTTCTGGGTTATATACATTTCATGAGAAAATTTATATTGTGTTGTCTTCTATGAGGATGTCACTGTACACGTTATGATGCAGACCTAAAAGCTGTGTTATTATTCAAGACATAATAAAATCAACAGGAGATCATGTCTTTTTTTTCATTTCTTTGTCATTAATCATGGGGGATAAAAAAAATCACATCTAATGTAAGTATTTTTATAGTCAACATCTCTGTAATGGTTGAGCATGTAATTTCTGTACAAATTTAGGCTGAGTATTATTATATGGCACTAGAACCTTGTTTCAGCAAGTATGAGCCATTGTCTGGTGTAGCAGCCAGAGACTCTGCAAGGCCTCCCTGGCGGTCACTTGCCTAAGATAAGAAATGCCTAGTCATGATGATTGGATCAAAGTAGCCCCTCTTCCGCCTTCAGACCCTCGTTATCTCTCTGTAAGACCATAGGTCATATTCGCCTTGACCCTTACTGTTGGACCATTTCCTAAAACCTCGGTACCCTATATAAAACCCCATTTCTGCCCAGTTCGGCAGAAGAGCTGTCACTGAAACCCTTTGCAGGAGCTGCCAATAGAGACACCGCTGTAGAACCTCATACAGCCTTCTCCTCTCTCCCTCCCTACTCGTCTGCCCAAGACACGTAGCAACAAAGAGCTGAAATCACTAAAGAGCTGAATTCACCGAAGAGCTGATCTCACTTAAGAGCTGAGCTGCTTGCTAAGATTGCCCACGGCTGGGAGCTCGTCTCAGGGACCTGGACAGGTTGTGCCTATCAGCCCAGTGCTATTCAGGACACCTACGGCAGCTGGGGTCAGATAGACCCCAGGAACCCCAGGCCATAAGAGTCTGGGAACACCTGTAAAAAGCAGAATACAGATAGGTCACCGTGGGAAACTTGGGTTTTTTTATAGCTTCCTCAGAGATGCTTTCCCTGGGATCTAATACCAATGATAGGCTGCATATATTAATTCAATTTAGTGTTATATAATTATCAGTGGAATTAAAATAACGATGCATGAAATTTAGGCTAAACTATAACTGAAACCCTATATTCATTATATGTGTATGAAAACTAAGTGAGTACATTTTACCACTAAAATAAATCCCAAAGAAATTCCCAAAACAATTGTTAAACTGGTATTTTAAAGTGTCATCTTGTTGAGTCAGTCTCTGAAACTAGAGATCGTCCTTGATCTCTTTCCAAAACCAACCAATCCTTTAACTCTCATAGAGACAAAGCTCTTCAATATAAAGAAGTAAACCTCCCTCCCTTTCAAAATTAAAGTATATTAAATGTATTTAAAGTCTTTTTTTTCTGTGAGGTTTTCTGAGCACAGACATATATTGCCTAGGCTATACAGTTTTCATCTTGGAGATTTTCAAGAGTTTCTAGACAATGTTCTGGGCACTCTGCTCTAAACGATCCTGTTTCAGCAGATGGAGTGGACAAGATGACCTCCAGAGGCCCCTTCTAACCTCAATCATTCTGTGATTAAATGATCAATTGCATTTGTTGTTGGAATCAGCTTCCTATTTCCTCTCAAATTCTCAGGCAACATATGTGTTGCTCACTGGGCAATGACAACAAAGGCACAGCTGTAGATGGTGAGAAGAAAGGATCTGGGTGCATACCAGCTGCTGGCGGCATCCACGCCAGAGTCAGTACTTAGACTTCAGGAAATCTTTTCTGTCACTAGAGATGAGAATTACTACATTATTCGAAAGAACTGCTATTTTAACACAGTATATGCTAAGATCTTAAAATATTAATCAGTGTTAGATTCTGTTATTTATATACAAGACTATAATATTAAATAGAATATGGGAAATTTAGCAAAGACACTTTCTGTACCTGGTTTCATGCAACAGTCAGTCTGACACTTCTCATGTATAAACTCCTGTTGTATTTGACATTTATTGGGTAAAATCTTCATTTTGATATCCAAGAGAAGTAGTTATTATAAAGAATTCCAGATTTAAATCTATTTTGCATATGCCAGTTTCTATTTAGATAGTTCTTTATGACTAAATCAGACCTTCTTTACTAGCATGTGGAAAAGCACCCCTATAAGTAGCTTGTCTCTGCCAAATTTTAGCATCCTAGATACAGCTAATTGTGTGCTAGGTGTTTGCAAAAAGTGGCAGTGAAATATAGGATATTGAAGAGTTTTGTTCAGTAATTGTAATTTCATTCAGTCTGAAATGTTTCAACTCCCCTTCCCATGTCCAAAAAATTTTCCCTGAACAGATACCAGATCCTGATATTTGGACAGCCTTAGAAAGGATTATTGGAGGAAATGTCAGACAGCCTTTACTTTGTGAGAAATATTTTTACTGAAAATATCTGAGTATAAAATAAATGCAATGGCCACAGCGTCTGCTTTTCCAAAACGAGAACTTGGTAATACAGCCACCTTTTCCTCCAGATGGAAGGACAGCACAGACTGGTCAGAAGCACCTCAACACATTCATAAGTACAAATAAAAAGTTCTGTGTGGATCACCAGTGATCTGCTTTCTTTCCCACTGCACACAACTGCTCAGAGGTCACTGCATTCCCAAGTGAATGAGGTCCTGCTCTGCTTGGAAAACTGACAAGAGTTAGAAGGGTCCTTATGACTATACCTGAACTAGTGGTGTAGGATGGATCTGCGGTCTTTATGCAGCCTGATTTTCTCTAGATGTACATTATCCTTTTCTCTCTTCTTGAGAGAGAAGGAAGCAAAGACAATGGTAGGAGAAGAAATTGCACTTCACTCTAGACTCGAGTCTCATCTGAAGGAACATGGTATTGGGATCTCGGAGTGAGGCATTGAGACTGAGCTCTGGGAAATCTGTTTGAATTTGACTGAGACCTTGAAAAGTCTCTGATGTAAGCACAGAAAACTTTCTGTGATTAGAAGTGTTATTCTGCTGCTTATTTCATCCTCCAAACCACATACTAATTCAGGTTATCTTTACTGGTTTTGTTTTGTTTTGTTCTATGAGCCCTCAGGTAGGTCTAAAAGATTTGAAAAAGAGTTGTCATTGTGCTCCATTGTTTGAATTTTAACATCCAGCCTATTTTGCCCCAGAATATGATGCAATGTGAGAAACACCAACTGATGTCCATACAAGGGTGAAAAAATCCCACTCTGACTACTTAAATCTCACTGAGAAAAAAAGCTTGGGAATGGTTTTATGCCATTTCTTCTGGGTTGACAAGAGCTGCCTGTTGTACTGTGTTTTTATATCTTTGTAACAGTTCTGTAATGGCTTGCCCCTTCACCCCCCATTTTCTCCCAATGGTTCCACCCTGAGCTCTCCCGCACTTCCTCCAATGCCACCCCTCCCTGGTGCCTTGTCCATCACGCAGCTCCTAATCCCACCCTCCCAAAATCTTCCACCTTGGGCATCGAGTGTGTAGACAAAGGCCAGGGGTCCCTCCCTTAACCTTCCTCCATTGGTTTGTGTTTCTGTCTGTCCCTCTGCCTTCCACTCCCCCAAACTCCCCCACTGGGTAGTGGGCGTCCTTCCCCCTTGTCTCCGCCCCGGCACTTAAGGTGATGGCAAAAGCCACATGACTCACTTTTGGCTGCAGGAACATGGAATTCAGAGCTCCCCAGAGAATACAATAAACCTGAGACTTTTCCCCGGCCATGAGTCGACTCCCTCATTACCTTCTTGGACGCCGCCTCTCCTCCATACAAGGCAGACAGCGAAGCGCTCTGTCTTAGCCGCTCCCCAAATCTGCCACGAGACACAGGGGAGTGTCCCTCACTGCTGACCGTGCCTCTGCCAGGCAGGCGAAGCCAGGGGGCTTCAGAGTGAGCACAGCGGTAGCTGCCAAATCAGGATTCAGTGAATTATATGAAGCAAATGAACATTCTGTCACATTGTTGTTTATTTTGTCAAGTTGTTGGATTGGATAAATGTTTTTCATGGTTTTATCATCTTCCCATTTCAGACTCTGATCATTTTTATGGAAATATTTGTCATTGTCATGAGTCAAGCTTAGTCATAGCCACATGGGCAGAATAAAACTGGTTTATATATTAGCAGTACATTTATGTAAAGGTTTGGGAACTAATAAAGATTTTTACAATATTTGTGGCTGTTCATATGTGTGCATGTACATAAATACAATTATATAACTGAAAAAGCTGAATTATACAGTTTTTTATCCATGTAGGCTTGAAAGGAAGGTAAATTATATTATATGTCCTAAGAAACACTCTGGTAATAATATTTTTTAAGTATTTAGACAACACTCTGGGGCCCCCTTGTGTGATTCTTGGCCTGTTCCACACAGGACCAGGAGCTGTGCTGGATGATTCTAATGGGTCCCTTCCAACTCAGCATATTCAATGATGCTATGATATGAATTATGACCATGTCTTATATTTTTGATGTCACATATTTTGAGGTAAATTATTTTTGGCAGTATTTTAGGATTGTGTTAAAATATACAGGATATATAAGAAATACATAGTAATATTTATATATACCTCATTTTCCATATTGCCTTCTTTGTAGTAATTTTTTAATGAATTTAGTATAGCGAATCCCTTGGTCACTGTTCTTCATGGTGCTCATTCTTTCCACAACTCTAGAGCTACACACTAAGTTGAATGAAAAAAAAAAATCTGTACTATGGGAAAATCTATGATATAGAAAGGCAGAAGACCTTTTGCACCATTTTTGTATGCCTTAAACTCATCTTTTAAAGAGCTGAGGATAGCTGTAAATTTCACATATTTAATATGAAAAATGTGTTAAATATATGCAGTCTATTATTGTTTTAAGATGTCATTTAAAAGTTAGTGAAAACTCCTCGATAATAACTGAATAAACATTCAGGCAAATAGAGATATAGAGGCATGTAAAATTAACCATAAGGAGTTACAAATTATAATACTTTTATTTTTTATCACTTTGAAGATAAACCACTTGTAATACAATGAAGAGAAGTGATCATTATTTGATGAAATAGATTTTCATGGAGATACTGGCAAAATTTCTGTAAACCAATAAGGAAATAATATTTTTTTTCTATTTATTTTTATCTTTTTCCATTTCTTTATTATCTGGGATAATTAGTAACTTTCTGGTTTTGAAATCTTCACTTGAGATTAAACTCAGCTCCACTCATGATTGGACAAAATCTAAGACAAGTTAAACTATAAATTCTTATAGAAAACATTTTTGCAGATTAAAAATAATAGAGCTAGTATCTGATTCACATCCAGAGTAATTTAAAATGTGGTTTTGAATTTTAGCTCTGACCATGAATTTCCACTCCTTCTTTTTAGTCCTTCTTTAATGGTTTGATTTCTAAAATGTCATGTCAGGAGATCTGATCTTAATTTCTTGAAAGTAAAAATTTGGAAGATTTAGGTCCATCTCACCTACCCGTCACTTAGTCAGAGTACATTTTGAATAATAGCATTGTTGTCTAGACCATCTTTATGGCTCAGAGGCATCAGACTGGGAGGCAGAGCCAAGAACCCCCTTAGTCCAAGAAAACCCTCTGACTTAGTTATGGATGTAATGAATGAATCACTTCCTCACAATGCTCACTTCTAGATATTAACTATAAGAAGAGCTGAATAAATGAGCATAAACTAGCTACACTATTACATTAGGTGACAGGAATTATACTTGTTTAGAAAATTCTGGTTTTGGTTTTAGACACTTTCTTAGCAAGAGATCAAAATATAATTGTATTTCTCTGAAAGAAAATTGTGACTGTGGTATCGGATGTAATTTTCTGTGTGTTTGTTAGCTTATTCACTCAAGAATTATGAAATGAAAGCTTCAAGTACTCTCTTTAGGTGTCCATTCTACCAACTTTTGCTTTAATTTATATATTGTATTGTTTTCACAAATGTTAATGTTGTACTTTAACATGTTCTTGTTGGTTTTTTTTCTGACAGTTTATATTTTCTTGAATATTTCTTTTCATAACTTTTGTATCTTTCCAAGCCATTTATATCCCAACATTGATGGTTTCCCTGGTTCTTGGGAGGGTTTTCTCTATTGATTCTCAAAATATTCCTCTTTATTGGCATCATCACATTTAGTTCATCTTGAATTTTTTTCTCTCTGTACCAGCTGTTAGAATGTAATTTAGACTATCAACAAGATTATAGGTTGAGTTTTCAGACTTGCTAAGCCTTTTCTCATCTCTTCTTCCATTAAAGACAATGATAAATTCTCCCTAATTTTAGAGGAACAGAAACAGTGATAAGCTAAAGGCTTTCATTCTGTGAAAAGCAATTACAATTTTGTCTTTTTCCTCTCTACTCTTCCAAGATATTTTAGAAAAGGTGTCATCCAAAACATTCTTATCCTCTGAACCTTGAGATCTTAGGTAACATTTTTTTATTTATTCTTATTTTCTTATTTTGTGGTAGCCAAAAAGACAAAGCTGTTTTTGCTGTAGAGAAAGTGTACTAAACCTGAGTTAGGTGATTATTTGAACTGGTTTGATGGATGCTTTACCTCACTCTAAAGCAAAACTAGACCAGCAATTCATTTTGATCTGTGTCAATGAATTTTGTTAGGTTTTATTTCTTCCTTCTATGGGAAAAATTATTTTATTGTGAAATTTCGGATACAGATACTGTAGCTTAGCATAGGTTCATTAGAATGTCATCTATTTTCACAGCTTTAGAGTTTGAATTAGAGAGGCTGGAATGACATAATATATTCCCAGCTTTTTATACATCTGTTCAATGAGTTTTCTAAGTAGTGATTTAATAAATATTAGTAGTAGTAGTGATAGCCTTGTTTGATCAGTGAAATAAGTAAAAAGATAAGAAGCTGCAAGTATTTCCAACAGAATTTTACAGTGACTATTTTTCCAATGACAGCTAACCAAATCTCATCATTTCTGTGAAGAAGTGATTCTGTTTTGGACTAAAAAAATAGGAAAAAACAAAGAAAGCAAAATTTCTGTACAGAATCAAAACACATTTTAAAATATTTTGAAAAACTTAAAATACTTAATGTAGGATGCCTAACTATCTTAATGTCCTGATTGTCTTTTGCTTTTGAGGAAACACCGCAGGGTTCTTTGTTGAGAAGTCATGCAGCCTTGTTACAAATAGTCACACAATCTTGTTACAAACAAATCGTACAAGATATGTGGCCCATGAGACAGCACGGTCAGATGGAATTCTGGGGTTCCTGTGTATTCTCGATGTGTATGTATACCTGAGGGTATTCTGAAATATAAGCCATACAATCCCCCTTTTCCTTCTTCTTATTGGGTCGCTCATTACAGATTATCCAGAGCCAGCTTTTAGGATGGCTACTTGCTCAGAAAAGTTAACAGTTGGTAAATTTAATTTCAAACTAAGCCTGTAGGCCACTTCTGCTCTGTAAAGTAGATGTGGAATTTAAATTTTACAATGCTCTATGCAGCGCCCAGATCAGATTCGGTAACACTAATTGCAGAGTGGGAATAGTACTGTCCTTGGGGGGTAGTGCCTCAGAGCACTTCTCATATGCCATGTTGCCTTGCATGCAGGTACTTTTTTCTTTAAACTCTTGTTTTTCCAATCCATTCTCACAAATAAGGTGTGGATCAGCACATGGGGAAAATTGTCAATGAATCAAGAAGGGATACAGGACTGCAATATGACACTTTATTTAATAAAATTTAGCATTTCTAAAAATTGCGCTTTGTTGCACTTGGATGAACTAATAATCAAAAAAGGTATCTTTCTTAACAGAAGGTATGATTTTTAATAAGTTGATTTCTGTCCTCTGGTTTCATTATATCAGAGGTGCATCTACACACTGCTACATAGTGCAAATGAAGTTAATTTGTCTCTCTCCAAAAAATAAAAAATACTGTAGCAATATCCTGCAGTATTCAGAAGGCCAAACTACATAATCTTTTCTCAAAGTAATTTGTTCTATTATAATAATATTCATAGGATATATCATCATCAAAAGTAGAAAAGTATGGGAAAATTTATAAAAATCTCAATTAAAAGTAAAACTATAAAGATTTAATACATGGTTGGTGCCCTTTTTCTTAACACATGAAATTAAATTTCCAAGATAAATAATAAAGACTTATAAGATTAATAGATCTCTTGTACTTATAGCTCAAAATTTGGAAGTAAATTAACATTTGAATATCCTCAGGCACTAAACCAGAAATTCATGACCCATTTTCTTGTGGAATAGAAACATTTGGAGCACTGCAATCATCTCAAGTGAAATATCTTAAATGCCCAGAATATACATTGGTGTGTGAATACATGTGTGTGCATAGGAATACATATATTAACCTTTTATTTCTGCAGCTGTTGTGTAAAATATAAAAACCTTTGTTGCATCCCAGGTTTGGGTTCACATTATGGGTTTTTCCTTTGTTAGTTTTCCACTTCTCTGTACCCTCGTGCATCCCCCGAGTTTTCCCCTACTCCTGTGGTTTCTGTGCCCGTGTCCCCGTTCTCGCGGTCCCACTCACCCCAAAGTCTCGTGTCCGCCCCTGCCGTGTTCCCATTGGTCGCTGTAGTACACGTCATCACCGCGATGTCTGTACCTATTGGGCGGGAGGGCTCCCCGTCCGCCCTGTCCCTTCCCTATATCACCCCACTCCTCGGCATGCTCAAGGCCATTTGCGTCCGTGCGAAGCTGGGAGCGGCTGCAGCCTTTCCATCGCAGCTCTCGCAGCCAATAAAGCATCCAGCCGCCACGCAGACGGATTTGGACGAATTCCTTGCCTCTTTGTTTCTTCCCTCGCGCCGACGGCAAAGCGCGGCCAACAGCCCACCCTGGAGCGCGACAGCAAAAGCGCCCGGAAACTGCAGCGAGCCCCGGCCCCGACGAAAAGCTGAGATGCCCAAGCCGGGCATTCGGGAGCTGACCGGGGCAGACAAAAGTAAAGAGCAGCTGCGAACCTTTATTTATGAATCAGGTTTGTAGCATGAGGAGCATTGCTATAGGTCAGCTTCATGAGATTGTACCCTCTGGTAAAGCCAGTGTTCTCCTTCAGGTTCTTTACACAGACTCAGCTGCCACTGCAACAGCTGTCAAAATGAGGATACTGATGCTGATGACACTCTAGGTATAGAGTGAGGCTTTCCTTCTTGTCATGCCCATTCATTCACACAGACGGGAGAAACTTAAAAGAGGTGATTTCTCAGTCCATAGAGCTGATTTCAATCAAACAGTTTAACCTAGGTCTTTCTCTTCCCAAGGTTATAGAAGACAAGGGGAAAAGATAAAAAAAGACAAATCTTCCCTTAAATTCTTCCTGTCTTTAATATAAACAGTCCTGGTTTTGTATTTTACTGAGTTTTATGCCACAGTGTGTTTTCTCTGCAATGTAGGAAATTTCAGATTTGTTTGGAGTCCCAGAAAGAGATCTCAAAGCAGCAGTGGAGGAGGAATAATAGGCCAGTTTTCTCAAAGATGGTAAGGCCTAATAATTAATGGTTAAACTTTGCAAGCTTTTCTCATATCAAATAATTCTATGCAGACTTTCTCCATGAGACGTGAAATTGACCTGTCACTGTGCTGAAGGTTATCCCAAAGCATGTGGGACAGAGGCTTTACTTTGAATATTTTCAGATGAATATTTACTGGAGAGAAAAACTAAGAGTAGAGAGAGTACTCTCCCATTCCTCTGTCTCAATACTGGCTGATATCATACACACACCATCTCATGTGACATGGATTATGGTGTATGGTGCTCTGATATTCCTCACTCCATTGAGGTTTTCATCTACCTCTGAATTTGAAGAATATAAATGGTGTCTAACAGTGTTTGACACATGGTTAATTGCACTTGCAGAAAGTATACAAAATTAGCCTGTGCTTCTGTCCACTGTAAAAAACAAATTTATTTTATGATTCATTATATTATTCATGTCCCTAACTTCATATTCTCATCATCAGACAGCAGTGATGAAGGTTTGCTATGAAAAGATGCTAAATTGTGTAAGAAAATTTTTCTTATTAATTCACAGAAAGAGAAGAATATTTGAATATCTCTGCAATTTTTAGATTATTGACTTTTATTTGCCATTGCATTGATAATGCTTTCTATAATACATTTTTTTTCTCCATACTAATTAGATAAACTGAAGCAAGACAAATACATATTGTGGTGTTTTATATAAAATTAACATTTCACACATGAAGATTTTTTTTTCTAAATGTATGTTACCATCTTCTAGACCATCTGGCAGATTCATTGGCCTAATAGGTTTGATCAGAATTTTAAACCTGTTCAGATTTCAAATTTCAAGTCTTATTAAGCTCACCCTTTTCTCTAGTATGCTGTTGCACATTACATAGTTACTAAAACAGATCCTGTCAACTAAGACTGATCAGTGTCTTTTGTCAGTGAAAACCTAATTCCAATACAACAAAATTCTGATGCTTTTCCTTTAGAGGAGCTCTAGACTGCCAATATATTCAGACCTGATTGTATAAGCATTTTGTTCCTGTTGTCCCTTGGGACCATGGTCAGTTCTGCAATGGGCTCTGCTGAAGAATTTAAAGGTTTGCTCAATGTCTGTATATTTTTACTACCTGCAAACCTTTGTAGGCATTTCAACTGATATACTTTCTGTAACCCACAAAAAATTTAGCCAAATGTTATTGCTCTGTGTAGGGCTTTCCTTTAGCTGCCAAATCTAAACTGCTGCAGCCTGTTCTATTACACTTTGAGTGGCAGTCAAGTGGAGGAATCTTATCTCACATGATAACAGAAACTCAGCTTCTGTTAAGAGAGGTAGAAGAGGGTAACTTTCAGGGTCTGATGCTTAAAACAAATAATTATGATCTTTATTTTCATAACTTAGAAAATGCCTTTTTTATTTTTCCTGCAACATCAAACTGCCTGAAATACCATCTTGCTCTTGAATTCTGAAAAGCAGATAAACATCTCTAGCTCTCAATGCTTCTGAAGTCCCTAGTTACAAAAAAGTTGTCAGAGAGGAGTCATCTCATTCAAAGATCCTAAAAATCTGTTCTCCTGCAACTCACTGGGCAATTTGGCAAGAATACTAGGCAAGGTTTTATTGGATACTTGTCTGTGTTTTGGCAAGTATTAGTTGAAACAGATGTTTATATATAACATTTTTATTTCTGAAGCATGCTTCATCTTAAAACTAGTTTGGTTTATTGCCCTTGCTACTCCTTTTTGGAAAGTTGTTACATAGTATTCTGGCTCTGATGATTACAGCTTTGAATTTCCAACCCAAATATATTCATTACCCATCTAGAAATATTTTTTTATTAGGTCAACATTGTTGCTTATTTTAAATACCTTTTCCTCTTTTGTGATTATGCCTAATCACTCAATATATTTATGCAGAGGAATCTTATCACATCCCAGTTCATTTTACTAAATTAAACAAGACAAGACCTTTTTGTCTTATTTCATATTGTTTTGAAAACTCTGGGGACCTCATCACATACATCTTAGAATTGCATTTGCTATTTGATGGATGTGACACATTGTTGTCAACAATCACCCAGCTGCTCCACATGGTTTTTTCTCTTCCAGCTATTGAGATCAGAACCTACTTTTGTTCCTTCTTTAATGTTTGCTCCTCCTTTAGTGTTATACAATCCCATATAACCGATTTCTGTACTATGCTGTGGTTTGCTTGATATTGTTTTATTTGCTTGATAAAGTTTATCAGCTAGCATTTACTTTTGTGTCTGCATGAAATGTAATGAAAATATGAAACAAGATCTCTACCATGACTAAACCTTGACTAACTCTTTCAGTAGTTTATCCCGGCTTGATTATTACCTTCTCAGGTATGTCAGTCCCCAGCTGCTTTTCAGTCAGTTTACTATCTACGGTGCAATTCTTGCTCTTATGTTCTCCCAATTGTTAATTCCCATAGGTAGTCTCTCAGCTGTTTTGCCATATGTCTGATAGATTAATTATATTGCTATTCTTCTTATTATTATGTGTTATAGGCTATAGATATGAGGCTAATCCAAATACAAAATTCTTCGATAACTTATTTTGAATTTTCTCATGTTTCTCCTAACCACGGGGTCCTGTATTACTTCACTAAATAAATACATTCTTTCCTTTAAAATAACTCATTTTTTACCTGTAATTTATACAGTTATTACCTTCAGATAAAAAAATGGGTTATGTAGAGTACTGAACTCTGTAGAGCCTATGGAATACATATACTTCAATTCTTTTTCTCATAATAAAGGCGTGAATTATGTTTTATTAACTCTTAAATCTCTCCATTTCTTGTCCATTTCTTACATAAGTTATGCTAGCCAGTAAATCTCCTACTTTGCTCCTTCTGAACGTTTTGTCTTTCAGATAAAATATATAAACAGTCACTGGAATATAGAATGAGAAAGTGAGAACGAGTCCAGGCTGATGCTTTTTGAAAAGAAGAGACCCCTCTTCCTAAACATAATGAATATTCAATTATTTATACAAGACAGAAGAGACTAGATATAGGAGATTAGGGAGACTTTCTCCCTTGGTTTCCCAATGTGTTTTTGACTTGTTGGGCCTCCTGGGAAGTGAGAGCTAGAGTTCAAACACTAGAGAAAGAAAATTCAGTTGGAGTACTTTTACTTTTAAGCAGTTGATAAAAAAAGAGTATAAAATTTCTTTTCATCCTCTTCTGGCTGCTTTGTGAATATAACCTTATATTTTTCTCTAAATTTCTCAGAGAACCTGAAAAGAAACATAGTGTTTAGTATGTGAAAGAGTCGACTGTTTCACTTATATTTGTTTAATTGTGGGGGGAAATGGCAGTGAAATGAAGGTTTGTTACTTTTGGCAAAAGATTTTTAAATAAAAGCAGTTTATATCTCACAATTGAGAGTAAAGGGGGGTGTTTTGTTTTGCCTTGTTTGCCCACTGAAATAAAAAATCCATTTATAATGGTTACAAACAACTGATCTTTGTTTCTCAAACCAGTATCTTGGTTTGCATAGAGGTACCTAATACATTGAATTGGATTAAATACTTCTTGCACTAAATTTCTAGGAAAATGTATAAAGAGTGGTTAAAAGCTGTTGAAGCAGACACATCTGTCAGGAACTCTATGCACCTATGGATTGTATATGTGTTACTTACACTATTTGCACTTGCAAGTGTTGTATTTTAGTCCTCATCTTTTAAAGTCTAGGATCACCAACAAGGACATTTTAGGACAAAATCTGGTTGTATTAATGAAAAAAAAATTAATGGACTAAGATTTCTATATGACCTTATATTCCTTAATTAACAAGGAATGAGATTTTTCCAAAAATACCTATGGAACAGTTTGCTCTTATATGTATATAACAGGCATGCATATAAGTAAAATTTGTTGATTCATTATTAATAATAATACTTGTGATATAAAATAATCTTTGACTCATGCTAATTTACATATTGAGAATGCTCCCAAAACTGTATAGTTTTATTTAAATATTTAGGTACTACTGTTTGGGGAAAATAGTGAATCTGAAAAATTAAAATAGTAATATGAGAGCATCAGGAAATCATTATATTACAAAAGAATAATTTATTTTCAAAGTTGCTCTACCTTTCCTCAGTTATGGAAAACTAAATGAACAACTACCTGTTGCCTTGTAATGAAAACACCAACTTGTCATAAACAATTTGTAATGACTTGTTAGATTCTTGTATTTGCTTTTCATTGAAAGTGGTGGGACCCCTATATGAAACCCTTACTTCCTTTACAATTAATTGAATAAACAAGCATTAACTATAAGGTAATCTGTTTCTTTTTTTCTCTAAGATCTAATATCTAAATCAACTTTTTTTCAGCATGTAAAAAAAAAAAAAAAATCTCTTTTCAGAGTCTCTCCTTAGGAAAACAACCAGAAAATTATGATTGCATGAATGCGACAAAATTAAATCTGTTTTTTCAGATTTATCACAGAGTCATAATCTTTAGTTACCAGTCATTACAAGGCCTGAGCACTAGCAGATCACCAAAAAATGTTTTATAGCCTTGGACTACTTACAAATAACTAGCCTTTTTTTATTACTTTATTGAAAGCCCTAAATTAACATTTTTTTTAGGGGTTCCTTACATTGCCTTGGAAGAAAAAAATTAGACTTCCACAAAATCCTTAATTAGAATTTTAAAATGGCATTTTAATTGTTTGAAAAGATATGCAGCATAATTTCAGACTTTTTTTTTATGCCACTACATTCTTGTTTATTTATTTCAAACATTGTATTGCAGAGTTAATAGCATTTGGTATATATTTTTGTAACATTTAAAACAGGACAAGGGAGACAGTGTAAAACAGGCAAAGTTCTATGTAAGACTGATTTTCTGCACCTGCAAAAAAGCTTATGATTTACATTTTAGTTTGGTAAAGGACGAGCAAAGCATTATAGCTTCCTATGGATACTAATTCTCTCTAGGAGCTGCAACAGCTGGAACCCCACCTTGGAGATGAGTGCAAAATGTTGCCATGTACACAAAACCCAATGTCAGTTTTAGCCTAAGAAATAAAAATGAACTGGTTTATAAAGGAAAAAGAAAAACAATATTCCTTGACTATGTAAGTCGCTAAAAGTTATTGACTGATATCAATGTGTGCTTTAATAGTTCTGTTGCACAAAGATGCAGAGCTTTTTTTTTTTTTTTACTGCCATCCCAACAGCCAGCATTATTAAGCTGGATAATTATGTCAATTGCATAAAGCTGTTGTAACATGATGTGGTTTTATTGCTCCCTAGATGTGCAGGTACCCTTTAACTATATGAAATACAAAGATGGGGGGGGAAAAATCCCATACTTTTTGTAATTTCTGACCATTTTCAAAAAAGACACTTAAGAGATTATTGTGTACATTTCCATGAGGAAAAGGCTTTCCTTTTCTCAGAATTTCAGGAGGTCTTTGGGAAAACAGATTCTCATTAAATATAGCTGCCTTGTCCAGTGAAAAATAGAGGACCTTTGTCTGTTGTGATAGAAAATTATGTGAGTGAATGTAGTGCCTGAAAAATGAAAAAAATGTTTACATCTTTCATAGGGTTCTTAGATAACCTTTTGCCACAGCAAATCTCACAGGTCCTTCAAAGTTTCAAGGAACAGACAGCCAGGAGACAATGTGCCTATGAAGAAAGAATATTTCAAAATATGAAATATTTTATATTATGTCCTTTAGTAGTTTTTTTCCTTAACTCTGTTAATTTTTTTAACAGAAAAAAATCAGAATTTCCCCTACAATTGTACATGGAATGGAGCATGCAAAGAATGCCTCAAAATGGGTTCTAAAATTTTATTCACTGTAACACTGACAATTGTACAAATGACATTTAGTTTGAATAGGAAAACGGGAATCAGCGTTGTGTTATTTTTATCTAGATTTGTGCTTCTAAGCATTTTCAGGTTTCTAGAATTTTCATTGATTATTTCAGGAGCATTAAGTTACATTTACTATATAAGTCCTAGAAATTTCTGGTTTCAGCACACTTGTTACACTTTGTCAGGCTCCTCCCTAGAGTTGTTCAATGTTTTTTACTGATATTTTCCTGTAATTCCCTTATTTTATCGATATCAGAGGTTTGAGTTCTAATCCTTTACTGATTTGTAGTTAGCATATATGTTTATTATTCATTAAAGCCTTTAAGAATGATAGTACTCTGAGACAGCATGTTTTGTTACACTTTGAGCAAAGTAAATGACTATATAAATTATCAGACAGAAAAGAAAAATTATTTTTCCTTGCATCTTTTTAGCTTTCAATTTCAAAGATTGAGTCAAATATGAATAATGAATTAATGTTAAGTTTACAATTCCCTTTTTTTAATGTAAAGATACCTTTCTTTTAAAGAAGTTTTCTGCTTTGGTGCTTATTATGTAGATTTCAATCCTTTATAACACTCATCATTTCTCAAAAAGTCCTTTGAGGATCCTATATGGTAGCTGAGCTTCTCTGAACATCTACTGTTAAATATCAGACAAGATTTGTATGCACACTTGAAATTCACTATTTCAGCAAACAGATTTCAGAAATCAGTTTATGTGAACTGGTCTGGAATTAATCTCAGACAATTGAATGCCTGCTGACCATGGATTTTTATTACTAGTTATACAGTTATATTGTGGTCAGCACTAGCTCAGCTAAATTGACTGTAAAAGTAGATCAAAAATAGATAACAGGATAGACATTGCATTCTTTCCTTTTCTCATCTAACAGCTTTATCATAATTTGTCAAAACAACTGTGTTTTTGCTTCACTTAAGACTCAACACTCATTGACTTGCTGTCTCTTCTCCCTTCCCCTTCCTCTTCTCTCTCTTCTTCCCCTTAAATAAATAAGATAGGGAATAGCAGAGATCCACATTTTGAGAACTACTTTCACATATAAGACAAAGTCAGAAACATCCCGAGTATCAGTTTGCATCTTTTTCAAGAAGAATTGGGGAAGGAAGGCAGCGAATTTTGTCTTTGTAAATATGAAGAGGTATATTCACAAGAATTCTACCTCATACTAAAAGACATTTATAAAGGGGGTTTGATTCCAAAGCCATGGACATCAATAAAAAAACATTCTGGGAACTAGCCTGTGTCCTCATTTCACAAAACATCCACTTTATTGTAGTTTCACTTCTCTCAGTCAACATTGTCCACATGATTTTCAAAGTAAATTTTTAACATTTTTGGTTCATTTTCAAACCTCTTCATTAAACAGTCAGCTTTCTGTAAACACAAAAAATGTATTTTGGTAAAATAAACTTTTCACAGGAAAGTAATATTCTAAATAGTCTCTTTAGTCAGCAATACCAAGAGGTAAACACAGGTTTAATTGAGGAGATTGTACACGGTTATGAATTAACTAATGATGGAAAACATAGCCAATGTTATGAAAGGACAAGTTCTAGTTCTTGTACAACATGTTGAGTATTTAGAAAGTTTAATGTCTATAAAAGTATCATGAAGGTAGGTTAAACTGGAATAAGGGATCTAATTCTAGACTGCATTAGAAAGACCATTGTCAATAGACAAGGGAGCTGATCCTGCTCCTCTATTCAGCCCTGATGATGCCTCACCAGGAGTTTTGTGTCCAGTTCTGGCTTCTTCAGTACAAGAGATCCATGAAACTATTGGAATGAGATCAGAAGAGAGTTATGAAGATGATTAAGGAACTGGAGCACCTCACTTAGGAGGAAAGGCTGGATTATCTGGGCATTTTTAACGTGGAGAAGGGATGACAGAGGGGACGTCATTAAAGTCTGTAAGTATCTGAAGGGAGACTATCAAGAGGATGGCTATTCTCAGGGGTGCAGAGAAATAAGACAAAAGGAAATAGGCAGAAACTGATGCACAGGAATATGGACTTGTTTACTGTGCAGGTGACAGAGCACTGGAACAGATTGCCCAGAGAAACTGTGCAGTCTTCCTCACTGGAAGTATTCAAAAGTTGTTTGGATAAGACCTGAGTGATGTGCTCTAGGAGACTGCAGGGAGGTTGGATCAGATGACCCATGGAGATCCTGCCAACCTAACCCCTTCTGCGAATATACAGTAAAGCATTCTATAGATCATAGAATCATAGACTCATTAAGTTTGAAAAATACCTCCAAGACTATTGATCCAAACTGTTGACCAAACACCATCATGTCAATTAAACCATAGCACGCAGTGCCACATCCAGTTGACTCATCAACTCTTCCAAGGATGGTGACTCCACCACCTCCCTGGGCAGCCCGTTGCAATACCAAAATTTTAGATATAATGGATACAGCTGAAATAAGTGGTCTGTTTTGGAATAAAGGCTTTGTAATTTGTTTAACATCTCTAATTTTGTTATACATATAAAAACCCTGAATATTCTCTGATAGTAGTTTGGAATACTAAATGTTGGAGGTAAGCATAATAGCAGGTTTCTTCTCAGATAATGAACCTCTGCTGTAGTATAATTAACCTTTGACACAGATGGGAATTTTTAGTAGCAAGAATTAATTGGAAATTATTCTCTTTTATAGGTCATCACCTTTTAGCGCAAGTTTCCACTACCAGCATTTTATTGTTGTATTTTCTAGTTGAAGATTTTTGGGTTTTCTTTTTCCTTTTGGGGGAAGACTGAATAATTACAGTAGAGAAAAATACTAACAAAAAGAACCATAATTTCTTGAACATTCTTATGAGGGAGGAAACTTTTTCACCCAAGTTCAGTGTAAATCCATTGCTTTCAAATTGACACTTAAGGTTCATCATTCCTATATATGCAAACTTATTTGGAATAAGGTAAACTGTCAATTTAAACTTACTTAGGTCGTCTTGATTAGATTCATCTGCAATTTCTCTAATTCCAGAAAATGTCTCATTCCAGTTGTCTCTCTTATTCCAAAAACTGAAGGTTTCCCGCAAAGGTGTGAATCAGGAAAATCAGCTGAAAACCAGTTGTACCAGAATAATCTCTCACATAGAGAAGCCTTAACACACTGGAAGGTAATAAGATTGAGTTGGTGGTAATGGATTAAAATTTATTAAACAATGAAACCCAATGAATTCCTTCCAAGATACAGGGCTTTGTAGACCTACTTAGAAAACAACAGATATTCACAAATCTACCTATTTTGTAAGCACTTTTTAGGGCTCCAGTGAATTAAGTTTTTGCTCCAGGGTGACTTACTCCATGTCTTCTGCTCTATAGTAACTGTATTTGTACATATGCTGAACAGGGGGAAAAGGAAAGCAACAGAAACTGAGATTTCTCCTGCTGATAACTGACTTTATAAGATAAGCGAGCACATGTCTGATATTTTTAGACCCATGGCCAGTAACTGCACTGATGGTACTTCATAACTTATGCATATATCTAGACCTCCAAAGTAGAACAAAACTCTAAATATTTCTATTTCACTTTTTTTTAGATAAGGCTTTGGATTTCATTCTCATTTTCCATGTAATCTATTTTGTGCAACCTTGCACTTTAATATCATTGATCAAAAAATTTAGAAAATAAGAGAGAACCTATATTCAGCTAGTGTTTTCTAGACTAGTGATCCAAATCTCAACTTTCTCCCTTTTGGTTACTCCAGAAAATTTGTAATAATACTTGAAATGGGCAGAATGACTTATGAAGCAAACCTTTTTTAACATTTTTAGATACCTGAATTTTCCAGAAATGACATCTTGCAGTTTGAACAGATGTCATAATTTTAGATTAAGTAAACTGGTTCCAAAACCTCTGTTGTGGTGAAATTGTTAAACTTGCTCTCTATACTAGCACTGTAATCATTGCCTAGGTAATAACAACCATACTACAAAATAACCATCATGAGTAAAAGTCAGAAACTGTTTTATTGATGTGTTTACAGCTGTAGAGGGAAAAAAAGTAAAAAAATCCATTGTTAATCTACATCATGTTCACATGTATTCCTATTTCCCCTTTAATTTATATGTAGAAGCTTGTCATGGTAAAGTGTCTTTTTGATACAGTTTTTGCCTGAGGCCCTCTTATCAATTGGCTCATAATCAATCTGATCTGTTTTGTCAACATCACAGAGAACATAGTCAAAAAGTCTTAGTGCTGTATAGTTTTCCTTCACTGTTTTTTTTAAATCCATCATTACTTGATAATGCTCCTATGTACTGTATAGCAAACTCACACAATTAGTATATTAAAGGTTGTCTACACAGAAAAGAATAATTAGCTTCAAATCTAAAGGGAAGAAGTTTTAGTTTCACACAGGAAAAATGGTGATTAAATACTGATTTTACTGACACAGAAATATAGGAATTCGCTTATCTAATTTGCTTGTAAGACACTCCTTCCTTTGCACTGAATATAAACTGTTTCCTTTTGGATCTCAAGAAGGCATGGACACCCAGGGCTAATCAAATAATTTATTGAGCAAAGCATGGAAATAGTCAAAAATATAATAACAATAAATTGGTAGAAAATGTCATATTAATCTTATGACCTTTCTGATGTTAGCAGAAGCAATATAAGAGGTAATAGCAATCTGACATTCCTGGTGATGCTGGGAAAACTGGTTGCTGCAGCATCAGACCAGTCCTTGCATGTTAGGTTTATGGCTGGACTAAATGATCTCCAAGGTATTGTCCAATCTCTGGTTGAAATTTTCACACGAAACAGATCTCATTCATAGAGAGGTGTATTGTCATTGTAGTCTTTACAATTCAGCAGGGTTTTCTTAGATATTAGGAAATCTATGAATCATTTCTGCTGTCTGGTAAAGGGCTGTTAAGCATAAGGGTATGTTGCTTAATCTCAGCATTAAATAAGATTTGTAGGTGGTGTCATCCATATAGACAGGCTTTGCCGTTACATGTAATCAGGCAAATTCATCCAGCAGTCCCTGAGTGTTGCTTTGAGCATGTTACCACACACTGACATAGGAACAAGTCTGGGACAGCCAAAACACAGGGTGTAAGTGGTTCTTCACAGCTAACACAAGTCTTGACAGTCAATTTCTTTGGTTATACTCTGAGAAAATTCTGCTCAAAGACACCATGCTCTTCCAATATCTTCTGCAGTGACCCACTACACCAACAAGCATAACAAGACACACTCTTCCAAGATAAACTCCTTAAGAGGCTGTCTTTCTTCCTTTCTTTGCAATCATGCACATCATACTCCAAAATGATGTTAGATTTCTTGGCTGATAGTCTTTGGCAGGATGCAGCTGAGAGTGCTTGTGATAGCAAATTGAAAAGTGCAGCCAAATGTTCCTGGTGATCCAGCAAATATTTTTCTTTGCTCTTTTCTTTCCTTAGGCACTGCAGATGATCAGAATAATAGACCATCCAAGGGGATGCTGCTATACATGAAATAACACTGGGGAAAACTAAGTACATCATGAACAACTATTACGCTGCAAAGAAAACAGACATATATTTCAGGAATTACACTACTTTAAGGCAGTCTGAATTTTCTAGTTCCATAGAATATGCTAGAAAATATTGAACAGATTCAAACTCAATATGTAGGCTATCCTAGGCAGGAAATTGGACTAAGTATTTTTGATAAAAATGAAATCAATTCAGAGCTAGATAAACCAGTGTCTAAATAAGGATATCTGAACATGAAAGTTATCCTTTAAAAATAAACATAGCTGAGCAAGGTAATTTTTAAATGGACACATATTAAAAAAAAAGCTTTCATACTCTCCACTTTCAAATATTTGCACCACTTTAAAATGGAATTATAAATAGACTAGTTTGAAAAACAGCAATCAATTCCAAAAATTAATTTCAGCCTCCAAAACACAATTTTTTAAAATTACATCAGGCAAAGATTAGTATACAAAAGGGAAATTCAGAAGTTAAGTCACAGCCACCTTTTAGCCCATGTACACATACCTAGGATGCTGATGAAGTCAGTGTCTTCTGACCTCATTGAGACTACTAACATTTCAGGGGAAAATTCTTCACTGTGTGACTACTTAGATGGGAAGGACTGATTTGTCAATGAATATATCAGGTCAACATTTCTCAGTTTTCTAATATTGAGATAGATACTAAATATATTTTTTATTCTTTTGCAGATATTTTCTACCAAACATAGCAACAGAGTTAACGTCAGACCCTAATCTTATTGTTTTGTAGATAATCCTTCTGCAAAGAGAACCTGTAATTTCAGTTCTTACTTGTAACATCTCTCATTTGTTAAACCTCTGGATCTTAAGGTATAAGACTGCTGACGAATGCAAGCAGCTACCTTTCTAAATAATATAATGTTCTCTCTATGGTTTTTCAGGGCAGCAGTGCAACAAGTTTTGAAATTGATAGAGTGGCTGTTCATAACTCAGTATGACATCCTTCCATCAGTGGGAATTAACAGATGCTTTCTGAAGAAGAAGAAATTACACACTTAAATAGAGAAAAAGAAAGTGTCCTAGTTACCAGTTGTGTGTTTTTAAGGGCAATTATGAGTAACCAGAGTTTGTATTATTGTAATAAATCTTTCATGACACACAGTGAGTTAGAAGGATCAAAGGGTGTGAGATGAATTCTTTTTGCTCATAGTATTTTATCACTCATATGAAGTGATGATACACAGAGAGAAATTACTGGTGAATAAAATTTTGAAAGTCAAAGCCACTGGGAAAGACTGTAGGATAAGATTATCAAGGAACTTGAAGATAACATAAAAACCAGCATGAAAAGACATGCTTTTAAAAGAGTGCTGTTTTAAATATTCACTATAGCAGTACATGTATCTTTGAAACCAAATGCAGAAGCAAGTTTCCTTATAAGAAATATTCAGAACCATATGTGAAGTTATAAAACCATGATGGATTTTTACTTTTTTTACCCTTGACAAAATTGCTCTATTATTGCTGTTAATTTTTATTTTATCCAATATAACATGCCACAGCATAAGTGATATATACTTTGCAGAAATTTTTGTTCAATCAGATTATTATTTTTTTCTCCTTGTAACTAACTTGATTATGTTCTAAGTACTATAAACTACTGATATTTTGTACTGGGATGATATCTACCACAAAGTTCAAGTTAAAGAAAAATAGCTGTCATCAACTTCACAGGATAATATTTCCTTCTCAAGTAATTTTTTTTCTGTGGTTATGATATTTTTATGGTGCACCCTACTTGATTATCTTATGTCTTGCTCTTGTTCAGTTCAAAAGTTGCATCTAGCTGACTTCTGAAGACTTGAAGCAGTCTTTCATCTTTCTGCAATTTCATTAAAATTAGCCTTGATGAATAGGATCTGGTAGAGTGGTTTTGCCTTTTAACAGCTAAATATCTACTCAGTGAAAAAATAATTTTCAATTACATCAGGATTTGTTTTAGTTTGGAAGCGTTTACACTAATTATAACTAGTATCTCGCCATTTGAATAACACAAATGATATATTTTAAGGATTATTTTTACTTTTGCTTATGAATGGATTAGTAAAAATTAATTTATTATTTTTCAATGGATTTCTGGTCAGTAATTAATAAATATTTCAGTTACTAATCTTTATTGTTTAGATTATTCTGTAGTCTTAAAATATATGAACTTAACAATTCTGTGGTACATTCTTTGGAACCCTTTTTTTAGAAAGGAAACTATATTTGTATGTTTTGATTTTAGTTTTCTTCTTCATGTCATGCTATTTCATTACTAAGAGCTAGTTAAATGTAGTTTATTCTGCTGATTGAAGAAAAATTGTTGAAATCTGCAGTAATTTTTAGATTTAGCTGATAGTTTTTCTCCATGCTGTTAAATATTTGTCATTTTTACAAGGTGGTTTTACTTATGAAATTATTAAACTTTCTACCAGCTGTCTTTGCTACTTGAAATAAGCCTTTTTTGCCACTGTTTAGTAAGGCTTTTAATTAAGCCTTACTTAAGGCATGATTTTGGCCAGTGAGGTAGAATACCTATTCATTAAATTCTGTTCCCTTTATAACTGAGTGGGAAAGGAAAGTGGAGATCTTACTCGGCAGTCATCATTTATTCAGGACAGGAAATCATCTTGTCAAAACTTGCAGTTAATGGAAAGAGTACACTCAGGCACTATTACCAACCAATAAAAAAATAATACAGTAAGGGCAAAATGCAAGAGCCTGAGCTTAACTAGAGCTCATCATTTAGTCTGCTTCTGCAGGTAAAAAATTTGTCATGAAATTGCTGGTAGTGTTCATTCTCAAGCACTCCTAATGATGGGGTTAAAGCAGTGTTACAGCCTCAGAAGAGACAGACTTTGATCTTGGGCTGGCACATGTAGGACAAGGCAGGGAGCTACAGAGGAAACACAGTGCTTACAAAAGAAAAGGTGAAAGCCCTTTGGCCTGATCTGCCTTGAGATAAGTATGTTTTTAAAGTCTTTCCCTCTGAGAAATGAAGTGGTTGATGTTGTGTGTCCTTGATGCCAGTCTGCCTCCACTGCTGTTTCTAGGTCAACATCATAAAGAAAGATTGAGAAGATGCTGGCTGTAGCTCACCATTGATATTGCTTAGCCTATTCAGCCTCTGCTCCATCTGTTGTACTCTGCCAGTCAGCAGTTCGAACTGGACAGTGCATTCCCATGGCCAGGGGAATGCAATGATTATCCAATAAGCCACATTTAGCTTTGCTCAAAAGCGTGACTACTGGTAACCTACAGTTATACAACAGAGTCATAGAACATCCTCTACACAACTGTTTGTAATTCTCCTTGCCAGGGGCTGATTATTTCCCTGTCATTCAGGAAATGACCCCTGCCAGTACTCTTGAAAGCCAGAAGAAAATTGATCCATTCAACAGACCTATATTCTATATTTCACATCCACTGTGGCAATCTCTATTATTAGCTACTTTCTCCTGCATTATAGGGCAAACCAGTATGTTTCAGTGGTTTTGGTTTTATTGCTTTGTGATTTTAGAAGTTAAAAATTAAAGATCCAGTAATATCACCACACACAGGAGTAAATTAATTTTCCACATACTTTCATTTACCTGCATGGGAAATTAGCTCTCATAAAACTCTATGTACCTGTTTGTGTTTGCAGGATTAAACTCTGAGCAACCTGACAGTATTCTACAGTTACTTTACTTAATGTACTTAATGCACTTTGAGCTGTAAGTCTGATTTAACACTGAGTTTTTACGGAAGACATCTTGGGCAAAATTCTATTTTCCGTTACACTCCTTTAAAAGCTTAGAGAGGATATGGTAATAGGATGTTTTCTTAGCTTTTTCACTTTACCTACCTTTTACCCTGTGGTTACATGTCTATGTGTGCATGTCAGAAGTTATATGAAGAGTTTCTTGAGAAGTATTACAAAGAGTTAAAAAATAAGTGAGGTTTATGTAATTCCAAAACAGTTTTAGGGGTAGACATATCCAATGTGTAATGAAGAATCCAACCTCTCTCCAGCTTTGGAAAAGTAGATGAATTTGGCTGTGCAGACATTCCACCACTTATTTTGGATCTTGAGGGAAATAGTTGGGGTGTGTCAAAGAGTTTCTGTCAGCAAGTTGAAAATTCAGGACCATTAATTTGCTGATGTAATAGGCAAACTGTATCTGCTAGTTCCAAACTTCAGAAGAGACCTTTAGGTTGCACCTTAGATAAACTTTGTTATGCCGTCACAATAAACTGAAAATTTGTCAGTCTGAAAATAATTTTAAAAATAAATTATATCTTTGTGCAAAAATAAAACAAATCAAAGGCATTGTTTACAGGAAAGCATTTCAACGAGTCACAGTAAATTTCAGCATTTGTACTTCAAAGTGGGTAAAATACGCATTAAGAAACACTAGCCCTGGAAACTATTAGACTGTGTTTATTTTTATTATATTTTTTTTTATTTTACTCTTAGGTTTGTACTGGGTCATTCAAATGCTTCATCTTCAAACAGCTAAGAAAATATTCAGTAATGTCACATGCGAGTGAATCTGGAGATTCCATTACTTATAAATGAAAATATATATGCTGAACTAACTTACAGTAGTTACACCAGCTAAGGATTTTCCTCAAACTGTTCAAGAGGAAATTAGATTTGAACAAGATTATGATGAGAGTATTCATTTTCCTGCACGGCTCATTGCATACTAACACATTAAATAAGAATGCAAAGTAGCATAATACTCTAAAAATGACTGTAGCAATCAATATTTTTACATTTGTCTGGGAAAAAATAATGCAAAGTGAAGCAGAAAGTGAGCGAAAGCTATTATGTCAATTCATTCACCTGCTAATGAATATATATGGAGATTGCTTGCAGCCATGCTTGCAGCCATGCTTTATGACAGCATAAGTATTTACAATAGATTCTCAGAGCTGTCAAAAGCTAGTCACAACAAAAAATACTCAATGTAGTATTTTTTTAAAACATTGTAAGCATTACCATAAGAGGCTTGCTAAAAATACCCCATATTAAATTACTAAAAATTACATTTCTTTCTTTCACTGTATGTGCATATGGGCTATTTCCCTCATACTCTCTTTAAGTTAATCTGTAAATTGAATTTAAGGAACTCAATTGTATCTCAGAATAGCTCTCAGAAATCACTGTATCAAAGGTACTGACCAGAGAGGAGAGATCAGGAAAAAAAATTTCTTTATATTTAATTTGAATTTCTGGAACTCTATTACACTCTTATAACAAGATAATGCTAAACTACAGTCACTGACCCCAAGAAACCTGCAAAATAAATAGAGAACAAAAAACATAGATATTTTGATGTGATATCAGACGGGGAACATAGGCAAGTGTTGGGCAGTGGGGTTGGTAGCGACTTCTGTGAAATTTTTTCCCACCTGAAATGTCTTGTAGGCATAAGGATTGGGTTGGTTTGCTGTTGTGTGCACGGACCCTTTAGGAATCAGAAGACTTGAACCAAAATCATAGGACAAATGAACCACAAAGAATAAAGAAAATTCTGGTTAATTTTGGAAAAATTTTTACTGCAAAAAAGAAATTTCCAGTCGTGACCAAACTTATCTAAAAGCAGAAGAAAGGAAATTAAAATCTCAGTACTATTAGCCCAATACATTGTAAGGCAAGAGATATTCTGCAAATTTATAAAGTCAAATATTTCTAGGTAGTACCTAAGTACATGAAGATACAATAATTTTCTCTTCAAATTGCTGCATTTTTTTTTTGTTACCAAACTACACATGATGACAGTTCTGTTGTAGGCATGGGATCCAACAAACAATTCAAGCATGTGTTTAACATTAAAAACTTTGGCAACTCCAAAATTTCAACAAATGTTTACCTGTCTCCTTGGATCTTGAGTAATAATAAAAGTGAACTTTGGTCTTTGAAAATTATTTCCTTCCCCTCCATCATTACAATATTCATTTTTTAAATTAATTTCATGGACAGCATTTAAAAGATTGGAAGGAAGAGTATTTTAAGAAAAAATAAAGTAAAAATAAAGTGCCAAGAGAGCACGCAATGTTGTTCAGAATTATTTATATGATGAATTAAATCTCATGTCACCATTCACTAAAAAAGTGTTTACATTTATTTTAAATTTATATTATAATATTAAATTTAAATATGATTGCTAGTTACTTGAACAAAATTCACTTTCTTCCTCATCAATATGATTATAACTAATTTTGCTATAACAGCTTTTTCTTTCTTTTAGGCTTTTTTTCCCTTGACTAAAGTAGTTATGATCTACATGCAGTCAGTGTTCTCACCTCCTGGCCTAAGCCAGTGACTTCCCTGTTTTGGTTCATTCATTGTCTCTGGTGCTTCATGGCATCCCTCTAGATATTGAATAGAGGGCAGGGTTTGTACTGTCTATTGTGGTAATAGCACCGATAACACTGACAAATCAATTAAATCAATATTTTCTATCATTTAGTAAAGATAATAATGAATCACTTTGAATCAGGTGATTCCTGATTCCATGTATTCCAAACTGTTGTTTCCATATCCTGAAACTACAGCGTTAGTTTTAACCAGGCAATTTTTTTTCAGAGCTTGAAGTTTCTAATTCTATCAGCTTATAGATGTTGCCTCATCCTGTAAATCCTGAAGAAAGGTCTCTGTAGAGGCCTAATTTAGGGGCTAGAAGACAGGTGAAGATTAGCAGGAAAATGCATATCTGTTGGCTTCCAAAATCCATAGGTGTTGAAAGCCTCAGTTCTCTAACATGTTTTTAAGCAGGCTTCCCATCCTCCCATAAGTGGGAGGGCATTCCCAGTTCAGTGACATTGTCCAGTGTGCTACCGGCAATGCATGCAGTGGTTTGGGCAGCCAGGTCGCCCCCTTCATGAAGCGACAATGGACATGTAGCTGCACTTCGAGAGGTCAAACCAGTCTGTTCAGGTCTGAGCAGAGATTCAGTGCTTCCTCTCTCCAAATCAGTGTGCCATGAAGTCAATATAGAGGCAACCTAGAGTAAGGAGGCTTTGCAATTATATATTTCAATTAAAAACTCCAGGTTAGATTAATCTGCTGGAAAAATTATTCAAGTTGTCATGGAATAGTTAGCTGTGCAAGCAAAGGACTACCTTTTGCATCATCTAAATTTAAATGAAGTGCTAGAAATAAAAAAAAAAAGTTTTACTACCTAGAATTGGATATTCAGTCCTTGTTCTGTAGTCAGTGTAGGACAGTTTCTGGAACCACTCTCAAAGACAGAGAGGCATTTGCTGACTGCACTGAGGTGACTCATGCAATACAGTACCAAAGTTTAATATTAGTAAGTACAAGTGGTGGCCCACGGACATCTGTAAGTTCTAAGGAAGCCAATTCTCAAAAAACAAGAGCATTTTCCATTCTTTCATTTCTCAAGCCAGGCCCAAAGGAACTGAAGAGGCCAATGAAGAATAAATGTCACCCAGCTGACACATGTAGCTGGACTGATGAGTGCCTAGGGGGCCAATATCAAGAACTCTTTGATAAAAGACAGTCACTACAGTTCATCCGCATAATGTAGAATTTCTCCACTCATGTAATCTCACTTTCTGTAGAACTCCTGCCTCCAGCACTACAATGTTTCTGTTGAATGAAGACTACTAAAACGCTAAAAATCCATGCTCTGTGTGTGATTCTGCCATTTAGCTTAAGTTTACCCTGATGTTTCATATAATCAAGTGTTGTTCTATGATTATCAATGATAAAAAAATCACATTTGGAAAAGAAGAACATCTTTTTTTTCTGTTCAAGACCTTAGACTAACTAGAGCAATCTCTCTAATAATATTTTTATGACAACCTACACTGCCAAAGTTGGACTATGTAATTATATTAAAACCATACATTTTAGTTTTTTTCTTTTATGAAACTTACAGAACCTATTTTTTTTCAAAATGGATTTACAAAATATATCTAAAGTAGAAAGTAATGAGGGCATTTAGAAAGACAGTAAATGTATTCTTCAGTTAATTCAATCATCTGAAGTTGAGAGATGTGGAGTGGTGGTTTAATTCCAATAGACAGCTAAGCCCACAGAGCCACTCACTTCTGCTGTGTGAGCAAGCAAAGAAACTTCAGAGCTCTTTCACACTTCCCATGGGCAGGCAGGTGTCCAGACATCTTGTCTATTGGTTACCTGGGAAGACAAATGTCTTCACTCTGAACTTCCCCCGCCCACCCTTCCTTCTTGTTCCCCCAGCATTATATGATGAGCACAACACTACAGGATCTGGAATATCCCTTGGGTCAGTTGGGGTCAGCTGTCCTAGCTGTGTCCCCTCCCAAATTCTTGTGCTCCCCCAGCCTCCTCGGTAGTGTGGTGGGATGAGAAGGCCTTGCTGCTATATAAGCACTGCTCAGCTAAAACATGCCTGACTTATCAACACTGTTTCAGCAATTCCAAAATGCAGCCCCATATCATCTGCTATAAAAAAGAGGTCCATTTCCACTAAAAACAGTGCACTAGTTCATTGTCCTCTTTTAGTAAAAGTCAATGCTCTGCTGCCCCAGTATGCCTATCTATTAAATAAAGTTTATAACATTTATTCTGTAGCTAATGATGAACTAACAAATATAGTGTAAAAATACTGAGAACAAAGAAGACATAATAGTGCTACTAGTAAAATACAGAATGTTATCACATGCCTGCTTATGTGTAAGAATTTTAAGGTATTGAACAAGGTCATGAGGTTTAACAGAAGAAATTCTCCCATCTGATGTTTCTGAAAGAAACAAGAGCACAATCAAAGCAGCTCCTACTAAAACAATGTCATCCAAAAGCCCCCCCATTTTTGAGCTGATGGAAGAGAAATGTATACCAAATGAATTCCTAAAATCAATTACATTAAACTACAGTTACAGATAACATATTCAATTTCTTGTTTCAATTTTTTTTGCAGCTTTGTGATATTAATTTTCATTTTTGGTCATGATATTTACTATTACCTAAGCAGAAAAATAAAAACCTGGAAAATATGTCTGAATACATATCCCTTGAACATGATGTCCCAAAGTAAAGGATGGTCTGAATTGTTTTACCCACCAGAAAAGGTTACATCACTGGTTTTAGTGCTGCTCCTAGATAAGGTATACACTAGATTCAACTAAATTAATGTCATTGCTGTATTTATGCTACCATGATGGGGTTTAAATATCCTACGCATTCCATGAGAAAGCATGCTGATGAAGAAAACAGAAACTGTCAGAAACACAATGGATTCAAATAGAGTGAGAGAGACCTAATCTGAATGTCCATTTATCTGGCATGTTTCATAGTGATGCTTGATCTTGAGTTAAGATCTTAATTCTGTGTCTTATCAATTCTTTTGGCAGATTAATTTATTGTGACTAGGGCAGCAGCATACTTATATATATATATATGCTGATTCATGAATGACCTGTAACTCTTCTAATGTATTTGGGAACTGCTATTACTGTGTTTTACTGAGCATTATGAGCAGCATGAAACTAGTTAATACAACAGCTTTTGGTGAAGCAATCTGAGGTACCCATGGAAACAGAACCTCAAAAATCAGAAAACAGCTTTATTTTTTCTTTCTCCATCCCATTTACCTTTTAATTATTTTCTTGTTTATGCACGAATTTGCTTTTTATATGTCCAGGAAAGCTGCTGAGTTAGAAATTTCAGTAATGTGCAAATAAAAAATGTCAGCAAAAACATTAAGTTAGTGTTAAGAAATTAAGAAAGAAATATTTCTACTGTTTTTGTCACTTAATAGAGAAGTTTTATTAAATGTACTACAATTTAGCTGACTTCATTTGTTGTTTTGAAGATAGTCTGTTGTTTAAAATGTATCTTTAAAAGCAAATACTTCAACTGAGACAAAAGTATTGTCCAAGATTGGGCCCCAAAACAGGATTTTTTGTAGCATATGCTAGTGTTTATACAGAGTGTAGTACAAAATAGGTGACTATTACAGTCCTTCAAATAATAGGTCTTATAATAAGAGATTTCATACATTTTCCATTCAACTACTGTTAGTAGAAATTCACTTATATGAAACATTAAATCAGTGAAAGGTGGAAGACATTTTATGGGAATAATTAGGTTAGGTCAATCCATTTTTCTTTTAATTTTGTATACTAGTTAGTTATTCTGTAGTGTACCAAATACTACAGGTTTTTGCCTGCCTTCTGATGTCTGCAGAAGATAGGAAGATAAGAAAGTGTAACTCCTCTCCCTAAAAGCCATTTTCACTTTTCATTCATTTTCAAATCAAGAAAAGGGGGATAGAAAATCTCTAAAAGTACCATTCATCAGTGGGACTGTAGCAGTTTTGTCCATGTAAGCTTGCCTGAAGTTTCAAGATATATAGCAAATATACTGCTCTCATTATATCTAGAATAAATCTTTAGTGATTAAAATCACTTCTGCTAGCAATTCAAAACTTCGCTTCTGTAGGTAATCAACAAAATGCTCCCTGTTTGAAAATGCTCCCATTGCTGTATTTTTTTGACACAGAAATGTTAATAACTGTGTACATTTATTAAAGAAAAAAGAACCCTCTGTAATGATTAAGTTTTATTTTGGTGACTTTTTTAGGTGTTGATCCCATACTTTATAGTCTAACTTTGAAATGTTACTAAAAAAAAAAAGTATTTAGAAGGGCTAATTGTAAATGTTAGATAATTCAACATTTTGGATAGAAAAAACTTGGAAGAAAAATATTTTACCATAGCTGGAAATCAGTAAACATTTACTGTTCCCATTTGACAGTGATTCAAAAGGGATCTTTCCAGACTCTAGAGACAGCAATGAAGCCAAATGCTTTCACTGTTTCCAGGGACTAGAGCCCTGAACTGTTAGAGCCCTGAACTGTTTATCTTTATTTTTAAAGAATAATGTCAAACCCTGTGCTCGGTTCAAGTTAGAAGAACTAAGTTCCTGTCTGTCTCATGAAACAAATGGTTATTATAATGTTAACTTGGGCCAAGTTATTTCCCCCTCCCTTTTGAAGTTTTGGAAAAAGAATTCATTAATGTGTCTTTCTTTCGCTGATTTGGTTTCTTGTTCTCCCACATTAAGAGTAATTACTTTCCCACAACCTGGCTTCTTTTGACGAGGACTACTGTTTTCCAAATCTAAATGGTTATTGATTTGCCAAAAATGGTCTAATTTAGAAGTCTAAGAGGGTTACACAGCTGGGTAGAAGTTCTAAAACTGGCCAAGTCATTCATACTGCTCTTGGCAGTCACAAATGTAAAGCAAAGACTGATATTTGAACTTGTTTTCCAGTCATTTATGTTTTCATGATTCTGCATGGGTTTAATACTGGGTATCAATTACAAATATATTTTAGAGTATAGATTTGTATTACAATATTTACCATCCACAGAGCCTTTTCACATTCAAAATCTCACAGCAACAAATTAATATTTTTGTTTTTCCCAGATTGGTGGACTTGCATGTTGTATAATTTTGTGAGAGATTCCTGTATTAGTGACCTTATTGATACCATTATGAATATTTTTGAAGGAAGATTAAAGTACTATTTTGAAGGAATAAATGTGGCACAATTTCTTCATCTCTGTTTTTAGATTCAAAAGTCAAAATGTGTTCACTATTCTATTGCACAGAAACGAACTCTTGGAATAGCACAGTTAGCTCAATGTGCCTCTTGGAAATTTAAAACATTTTCAAGTAACTGATGGTATCAGAATATGGTCACTATGGAATCAAAAATACTCTGACCTGGGGTCCTACAATTGTGATCTATTCTCATATAAGACAGATCTATGAAATTTTCTAATTCTATTGGTGTAGTACCTATGCCTTTTTAAAATTGTACAATGATCAAACACCAGTCATAGGAATGTTGTGGATAAAATTATGAAAACATACGAATCCCTCTTTCAAGAGTGATTTAGAGGAGTTAATAAATGATATGTACATAAATGCAGACACTCCAATACACATTTTGGAGGATATTCATGAGCATCTGTTTATGTCCTTCCTATTTTAGAATTTGGCAGTTGGCTTTAAATATAGTTAGGTGCCTGATAATGTTCTAAGCATCTAACATGTCTGAAATGGTGTCCTTCAAATCCTGCCCGTGAAAAATTAGTGAAGCTGGGATTCAAAGGATAGCTCAATCCTCAGTCTTGGTTAGAAATCAATAAATATACACTTTGACACACCATGTGGCATTTTTCTTGCTTTTTCGTCTCTTATCCTTTAGAGATGAATCTATAAACCTCATTTAGCATTGAAAGTAGTTAAAAAAGAAACATGGTTATTGTGATGTTCAAGCAATCACAAAGTTCTCAAATTATGCTTAGTGGGTTTCATTATAAGGAGCTTCATTACAGGGAGCTATATGAGATGCCTTAATCTCATATAGAATGAATTAACAAGTGTTAGCATGCTGGCTCATGGGAAAGCAAATCAACTGATAGAACTGGAAAATAAAAAAAGTTAAATTCTAGCTTTCTTCTGGACTTGAGCAGCTATTTCAGCTCAGTGCCTCATTAAAATGAGATTGAGAGCTTCAGAATAAAACACATTCATGTTTCATTGTTCTACATAACTGTAACTGCATAGCAGCTCAGTTACTGGGCATAAAAAAAAAAATATTCTTTATAAAAAGTGCCTGCTTTCTCTCTTCCTGATGACAGTTAGCATGGCATAAGGAATATGCAGTTTCTTTCAGAGGCAAGTGAGAAGTCCTAAAACCTTAGCTATGGGTTTAGAATGATCAGCTGGCAAGAAGACTCCTAGGCTACATACATGCTAGGAACTGGGACTAGCCTGGCTGTGGTCTCAGGTAGACTGAGACTGAGATTTGTTTGTATACAAGTACCTTTGAGGTCTAACTCTCCATTCCCAGTACTCCTTATGACTTCTACATTATAGAAGAATGACATTACTAAAAAAGAGAAAGAGAAAGAAAGAGGAAAAAAACCCCATGGTGGTTGAATTAATGTTTTAGAGTTGACTGGTCCTACAAAAGTACTGTAAATCCAGCTTTTCATGGGGCTTGTACATAACAACGCACAGGTTAGGATCAGTTCTTCTGTCTTTAGAGATCTCCAACACAGATTTCTAGATGTGTTCTCACAAGTCCAGGCCTTCTCAGTAAGAATTGAAAAAAAATTTAGAGTGAGATTAATCTGACCCATGTTAGATTACACAACGAGGAAGAACTGTGTTGCAACGTACCTCTTTTTCTCCACTAACACAGAGAGGTTTTAAAATAAGCTTAGATGTGGGCATCTTTACCAGGCTCTTTGAATACCACACCCACCCTAGAAGGGAAATTAGCTGTTATAGCATCAGACCAAATTCAACAATAATCTGGTGGCAAGCACACCTATATATTCTTCAGTGTATTATCTGCAAAAAAACTGCTTTCAAGAATTAGAATGTTACCTGCTTATTTCCGACAGTTGCTCCAAATCTAGCTGGTTGGCTAGATTGGACACACAGTACTTCCCACCTGTGTGGTTTTTTTTGAGCTAATCAGAATTAGCTATGTTCACACAAACCTAATATTTTAAAGAAATTAGGCTAATAAGCCTGACTTTGACTGTAACTATCTGTAGATAATTTAGACTCCCTAATTAACTGACCACAAGAACAATTCTGAAAAAGCAGGAAGTGAGTAATGACAAGCAGCTGGGTTTTGTAACTGAAGGTATCTGAATCCGAAAAATGATTGGCCAGATGCCAGTTTAGGTATTTTCCTTAGCTACCTATGTAATTTTTCACTATCTTCTTTTTCACTTCTTGGGTAGGTGACTGCCCATCAGCTTGTCTGTGAAAAGATTTCCAGTGCAAAGTCTACTTGTGCACAAGGCTGAATATTAGCAGTGATGGGAAGCCCTTAGGCTTTAGGTATTGCAGGAATGAACCTTCGGTAACTGTCTGTCTTCAAACTACTGGCCTTGGATGGAATGTTGATTACACAATATCATGTACTGATAATTTCACTTTTCTGTGCTAACCTGGTAAACACATGGATTTTTCAGGTATGGTTTGCTAGGCTTAAAAACTACATTTTCAACAATACAATTGATGTACAGAAACTATAATTTGTTAATACTTTTTAAAAGCATCATTTCCTTATGTCTCCTCTTTAGTAACTACCTATTCCACTGTACTTTCAGCTGGTAAAAATCCTCCCAACTTTTGTTCAAAGTACTTATGGTTTGACATTACCAATATGCTCAGATATCTGACAACTTATGTGATGCTGCATTTTTTGAAGGTAAAGTGAAACATACAATGTAATTATTCAGGCTCAGTTTGTCAAGAAAACAACCATGTTATGCATCCATAAATGATTGCATCCCACATCAGAAGTAACCAGACAGAAAGCTGTGCTTGTGTACTGTACTGAGTCTGGGTATGTCAAAGGATAAAATAATTGCTCTGGGGAGTACAGAACATGTTCAAAAGCTTAATTCATTAGTATTGTAATTGCTATACAAGAACGTCAGCAAAGGCAGGAGCTCCTACCACTATTAAATTCCACAGGTTTCAGGACTAATCATAACATGACAAGGGGAAAGATAAGACTATGTAAAAATTTATTTCAGTTTAGACCCGTGACTACACAGAAACTTATTCTAGATACCTCACCCTGTATGTTCAGTCGTCATTTACTGTATTCAGTCTCATTTTTGCAGGCTTATTATGATTGAACAGATAAAGTGTGAGCTAATATGTTCTGCAGAAATCAGCAATATTTTCTTGAATATAGGCCACTACAGTTCACCTTAGCTTCTAACATAAGTTGCTTTGCCATGTAGTCATTTGTATCCATGAAGGAAAGCCCCAGGATGCTACACCATGAAAAGAAATTAATTTCCCTAAGTCTGTTTTGACCAAACAGATTTACATTCAGGTTTCTTGGTGAACAGCTTATATATTCTAAACCGAAGATGAAAAACAGGTTTTGTGCTTGGCTGCTTGGTTATACTGAAAACGACAGACATTTAGTAATAGGTTTGTAAGGATCTGAATCACAGAAGTTCCACCTTGATTTTGGAGCAGTTTTCTTGGGTTTTTTTCCCCTGTCCTCTTGCATGAGTATATAAATTGTCATATGTCTTGTACATATTCACAGAAGGACAATACAATATTTTTCATACATTGACTGGCTGCATTGAAATACCAAGTGAGATGAGAGGCAGTGTTTCTCCACATTAGAGATATGGGGCACTTCTCTGTTAGACACTAATCCCATTGCTGTGATGAAGTTCAGCTGTTCAACCCTTGTGTGCCCTAAGCCTTCTCTGCTGAAAAAAATCCTGGGTGCTTTTTTTAACTTTGGACCTGTAGGAACACACTAGAAATACATACTTTGGTTCTTATACTTATTCTGTCTATGAGAATTTCAATCCAATTGACTGATCATAAAAGTAATGTTGTCTGAAGTAAATCCTGTTTTGCTTCAACAGACACAAATACTTCATATCTCCTATTCTGACAAGGATCTCCCTCTTCTGGCTCACTAATTGTATTTTTTCAGGGACATCCAATATATTTTATGCTTGTTTTGTACCTAGACTTTATAGATGTTTTTATAAAACTTTTTTTTGTCTGCTTTTTTGAAATTATAGATAGAAATAAAATAAGAGAAACAAAGCTTAGATATAATTTTCTGCATCAGTTTCAATACCATTTCCTAAGGAATTATTTATGTTCAGGATTATTACATATGGGGGAATGAGGGGTCTTTCTCTAAGGTCCATGGATTGTGAATAAGTTGTTACATAGTTGCTGCAGTTACAGACAGACAATCGAAAAGGGGTATGAAGACCTAAAGTTTGTATTCTCTCAAAAGATCCAAGAGAAAATACAGGACATGAACACCAGCAACAAAAAAACCAACCAATCAAAACAGTAGACTGTAACTGAAATACTAAATATGCAAATAGATAGAAAATAATGGCCTTTGAGGGAGGGAGGGAGGGAAGAAGGAAGGAAAGGAAGGAGGGAAGGAGGGAAGGAGGGAAGGAAGGATAATAATCTTAGCTAAATTTAGAAAATAATATTTCTTTGCCATAGTACAGTGTCCTTTGAGTACCTGTTTTTTCCCAATGTACTATGAAAGAACTGTCTTTATACACTCAACATTTCTTTATGTGACACAAGCTTATTTTTTATTATATTTGCATTGTATTTACCAGAATATCAGTTATTTCTCTTTTATAAGATTGTTTGTTATACTTGTTTTTTTTTCCCACTTGTAGGTATTGCAAGGGGTTAAAAGAGAATTTTTGTTTTCTGCTAACAGTACTGAAGTGTTTCTCAAGGGTAAAAAACTAAGTGCCAAGAGGTTAGTTCCACTGAGAGTCAACTGGGAGTGCAAAATCATATTTCAGTATTGCTGCTGTTATATTTTTGTTGTGTACGATATCAACTGGACTGGACTGATAATACTCAATTGGAAAAGGAAAAGGTTCAGCTGATGTTGCCCTATCCTGATGACATGAGATAACACTGAAAATGTGCAGTATGTTCTGATAAGAGAAAAAAAAACCAAGGGTAACCTTTCACATTTGTCCACTCTGGAGTCCAACAACTATTTTACTGCAATATCAGATTTAGCTGATAATGGTGCTTACCTATTTATGTATTTCTTCAGAAGGAATATTTTATCAACACTCTTGAGAGCAGAGATACCCTTTCACTGATATCACATAAATGGAAAAGAAAAATGTCAGCTATTAGCATTTGTATATCTGAATAGCCCAGAGATCAACACAGTGTTTCCAGATTTCATATAAAGAAATAAAGTGCTGGCAGCAGCCTCCCCTTCTTTCTCATGTTTCTTGAAATTCAGTCTTCCTCTGAAATTCAAGGAATTATAAATTTTTATTCCAGTGTTATGATTGTAGATCTCTCTCTGTAGAGATGAAGGGATTCACCAGAAACAGGGAATTCTTTTCTTTGTATACTTTTCTTCTGTCAAAAAAAAAAAAAAAAAAAAAAAAAAAGGCAAGCTAAAACTTTGTTCATTTTCTGCATGCATATATTAACCTTGACTTTGGAAGAAAAAAACATACTGTTTGATATTTTTCAGATGTGAAGCAAACAGGGATCTTTTTGGCCATGGATCCGTAAAACTATTTTAATTTTTTTCTGCATTTTATTCCAGAGATTTGCAAGTTGGTTATCAGGAGTGCTGTATGAATGGACATCATAAGATGGTTCATGGCTGGGTTATGTTTATTTTGGGCTGCAATCTGACACAATTAGGCTAAGGAAAATAGCACAAGTTTTCTAGCAGTTCAGATATTTCCTAGAAAGACATGTGTTGAGCTGAGAAGTTTTCTAGGAAAATGTAGATCATCTTACTTTTAAAGCCTGGATATATCCAAAAAGAACCTGCCTGACTCTTACCTCAGGAGCAAATTTGCAGTTTTCAGTTAAGTAACAGGGACAGAAACAAGTCTTCCAACCTGAAAATAATATACTAAATTTTTTTGAACACCCTCCTGATGTTAATGCTGTACCAAGTAAGACCACATAAGGGTTAGAACCAGATTGTATTCTGTGATGCATAAGTACATAGGAAGGCATGAATTTACTGTCTTCAATTATTGATTAATCTCATTTAAATTAATGGAGAGAAAAATGCAGAGCAGTGGAAAGGTTTGAGGGAATTTAATAGACTTGAGATTTGTTTAGTTAGCCATTAAAATGTAAATAAACAAGTAGTAGAAGTGCCTTTAAATGCCAATGACTTCTGTAATATGAACAATCATTTTAGATGGAGATTGTGAGTTAGTGGATAACTTTTCCTTTACAGCAAATCATTTTAGTGCCTTTGAACAGATAATATACTGATATAGTTGGTAGGACTTCTGTGTATGTCTTTGCAACTGTCAGACTAAATATTAAAAAACAAGGAAATAAAGATATTTTCTGACATAGAGCTTAAAATCTAAAAATTTTGTATCTTATTTCAGCTTAGTAGTGAATCCTGAGCAGCAGACTGACTTGGCAAAATATCTTCCAAAGTAGTTAGTGGTAAAGTTTTATAGTGTTTAGAGTATGGAAATCTTTATGTCATTTCTGTTAAGTCGATGTATTTTTATTTTTCTTTCATGCAATTCTAATTTAAAAACATCATTTCTCTAGTTAGAAGTGCAAGAGTAGTAAGAGAAAGATGAAAAATCCATGAAGAAAATATAGGTTTTGTCTCACTTCTTTTTAAATTTTCTTAAAAAAATTTCTGAAAAGCTTTCATTATCTTCAGTGAGTTTAACTGAACTACAGCCTCAAATTTTTGGGCTGAAAACAATCTGGCCATTTCATCCAGGAAATCATTTACACACAGTTTTCCTGTTCTCTATTCCCACAAGTATGCTTAATCTCACCTGCTCATGAAGTCATTAGACTGCAGCACCTCTCTGGGTAATTTATTCTATTATTCAGCTGTGCTCACTGTAAAAATACCTCTTTCTGATAGCTAATCTAAATTTTAAATTCCAAGCCATTTTTCTTTGTTTCATGGCTCTGAATCTCTACAAGTAGGTTTCTGCCTGGTATTTGAGTAGACTATTTTTAAAAAAAATTAAAGGTGTATTTTTAAGAAAAAATAAATAGGTCTCATTGTATATTAGTTATAGGCAGCCTTTCCTGTTTCATTTAAACTTACCATGGTGAAGCCTAGAACCTTCTTTAAAGGCCTTGACACATTCCATGTATTTTAGAGGAAGGAATGAGATAGTAGTGGCTTATTAATAAATATTATGACAGCCCAAGTGCATCTTCTGGCAAAGACATATCAAGGAGAAAGGACTTTAGATGTTGACAACGAGGTAATGGAAATGACTGGGAGTTACATTACGGAAACAGGCTAAGGACATAAGGAATCAAAGGATTCAGGTAATAAATAAAGGAATGGACACAGCAGTTTACCCCCCAAACAAGCAAACAAATAAATAAATAAAAAGTACGCTGTGTGTGAAAATCACCATAAGCTAAAATCCATTCTAATACTGTTTACTAGTGGTTATAGTTCACACATTTTGTTCATTAGTAAGAATACATTAGATCTTTGTTATTGTTTTCTAAATAATGTGACTTTCTCTGAAATATTGTTGATGGCATTCTTGGTACTTCTATTCCATTTCCATGTAGAAATTAATTTTTATTTTTCATTTAATCATTTATATATCAATGTCTTTACTTTTTAAAATATCTTGTATTAGATATAATCTATCTAAATTACATTCCTCCTCTGTTTCTTCTTTTCAGGGATTAACACAATTTATATTCTTCCTAGATGCTCACACTTCAATTTTTAAGGGTTTTTTGTGGGGTTTTTGTTGTTTGTTTGTTTGTTTTCTGTAGCAAATGTTAAAAGCAATTTATTTCACTTGGCAATCACCTTTAGTGTTTTGGTGATTAACCTGACAGATACTCAATAGATCCAAAAACTCTTCCATTTTTATGCCTTACAATGCCTCTACCTGAAAATACTATTTTTTAACCTGAAATTAATAAATTAATATTCCTTTCTCTGCACTATTCTCTCATATTTTTTTTTCAACCAGAATAAAAGTAGCAGTGAATAATCATAGGCATTTTTGTTCAGGTAGCAACATATGTGGGGAATGCAATTTTACCCACTTCAAAAGTTTACTGCTCTAATGATTTTGAGAGGCAAGTATAAGAATATTCTTTCTTAGGCACCATATGACGAGGAGAAAATAATGTTATAATAAGGGCTGTTCTACTATCCATCTTTGTAAAACTTAGTGGTGGTTACAGTATGGTTTTAAATTATTCTAAAACATATTTATAGCCTGGCACAAAGCCACCCTGTGTTCAATGCCTTATCAGACCTCGGGTGAGTCAGACAGGACACAATTACTGAGCTGAGTGCCAAGGTTCTGCTGTCTTTTCTGAACTGTGCGACCATTCTTCTCAAGGGTAAAAGCTCAGCAGAATTACCCATAGAAATTACTTCCACACATAGACACACTGCAGGAAGCTACATTTAGAGCAAGAGAAAGGGGACAGCAGGTTGGGCCCAAAGCCTGAGGCTTTCACAGTCTTGATATCTACTTTGACTTCCCCATTGTCATTGCTAAGCAAACAAAACAAAATTTTTGAACACAAGCTCTAATTTTCCCTGCAGTGGAGCTAAGAGAGTAATTCCTAGGACTCCACATTTGCTGAAACACCTTTTCTTATTATTTTACTTCCCACGCGCGTATTTTCTGCATCTTTCAACTCTGTGAACTTTATGGGGTTCAGGTTCACCACATTACTGTCCTGACTGCCCTTATCCTCCCATGTAAGAAGCAAGAATTACTTGGATTGGAGATTGAGGTGCTGTAGTGGTCCCAATGGAGCTCCCTTTTTGATTGTCAAAAAGCTCCCTTTTTGATTGTCTGACAGTGATATCTGACTGATTTTTTTCAATTTTGTAATGTGATTTTGGACATAGATGTAATCCTTTTTATAATAAAATTTACCCAGCGCCTGAAATAATTGTATCATTAGAAATCCAAAATAAGAAGAGAGTTAGCAAGATGAATTTTTGAGCTAATACTAAATTACCTCATTTAATATATACTGGGCCTTTTAAATGCTGTCTGCTCTCAGCTGGTTTTAGAAACACAGCTGGGGCATTTTGAAGTCATTCTTTACCATTACTAGAGGCTAAAGAAAGATTTAGAACAAAAATAAAAAAAATACACTCTTAGAGGAAAATATTTCTGATTTTGATTGTAGTCTCTCCAGGTAAAAAATTGAGCTATTCCTCAAAACTAGTTATTTAACATGGTTTCTTTATCCAATAAAGTTTTATTGCCCATGGTTTCTGGTTATATATTTTGTGTACGAGTATATAAATTAAATCACATAGACTTGAAGGGATTATAAAATAATGTAGTAACTAAGATTTCACCATGAAAAAGTAAATGGTTGAAGAAAAGATTGAATAATCAGAAACATTTAGTATAATTCAGGAAGAGATCAAGCAGGAAATCCTGAAAGGAGAAAGGCAAAGACAATGGCAGAGTATCAAGATACTACAAAATGTTTTATTATTACAGCATTGTTTTATAGAATTTTACTATTACTCTGGAATATCTTAAAATAAATATTACGAAGTTTTGTAAATATAGATATTTAGCTATTTTGAGTAAATTTTTATCTGAGGCTAAGTATTATCAATATAGTCTTTGTTTCTAAAGGAAAAAAATCTAATATGCCATCAGTTTATTTACCGGTGATAATGTTAATTATAGCAATGAGTAACCCACCAGTCAGGACAATGCACAGTGGTCAATACTAAGAATATTAACATCTCTGTGATTAAAAATCACTATGTGGGTGTGGCTTAGGCAGCTTTGATAAAAGAACAAAAGAAACTTAATTTTGTTTCTGCAGTAATTAGGTGAGTCACTGAGATTTGCATAGGTATTTATATTAACCTATAAAGTGTGGTTGCCACATTACAGTCCTGCAGACATAAAGGCAGTAGTGTCCTACAGTCATGTACCTCTTGAATGTAAAACTCAAATCTCATTATTGTTTACATCATCAGAATGTTTTTCCTTTCCCCAGAACTATCTTCAAACTTCTGTTTGATTTATGAAAGTTGTAACCAAAGCACTAAAAAACACAGGAGGAAAAGAACTACCACAAAACAAACATATATAAGTTCTCATCTTTCCACTATCAACCAGTCCTCCAAAGCCTTCTCTGTGCATAAGACAAGGAGCAAAGGCATTGTAGAAGGAAAACTGAATTAATACTAAAAAATGAAGTGAGAAAGCATGCCCGAGGGATGAAAATGGATAGAAAAATAAATAGGTTAACACCCCCACTCTCCTCCTAAAAAACTCAACCAAACTAAAAAACAAAATCCAAAACCCTAAAGGTTACAAGAATCAGATGTCGAAGTTCTACTGCTGGTAAGAATTAGCTTGCAGTGCCTAACATAAAATGTGGATTGATTGCATTCAAGTAGCTACAACCATGAATTTCAACTTGCTTAACAGAATACATTATTGCTTCTGTCAAACAGCATGCTTTGAGTGAGACGAAAACTGGCAGAAAAAAAACTGGCATTAACATAAAGGTATTCTCCATTTGGAAGGTCAGAAACTGACATGGTGGAGAGTTCCTTGCATTCAAGGATCACCATCTATTTAAGAACCCCACTGTGAGATACTAAAAGCTCCTGGATGCCTACTGGTACATTCACTTCAAAATGGTGAAGTCTGAAGGCTCTCTCAGCTGGGCATGCTGAGATGTAGTCAGTCCTCAACCCAGAGGAATTCCTTTATGCAGCAAAACTGAGGATACTGAAAAGATTGGGGGAAAAAAGCTTTTGTTTATCTCAGTGCTAACATAAATGACAGCAGTTTTGTCAGCCCATTAAGTCAGTTAATCATATTATGGCAGTCAAATGGGACAGAATCGGTCAAAAAAGCTGAATTGGATTTCTCAGGCAGCCATTTCTGAAAAAAAAGGAAACCCATAAGACCCTTTGTCATGAGTCCAAGTCCATATGGCAAATTGAAACAGCTTGTTCTAAATTTCTTCTGAAGATGAATCAATCAATGATTCCTGGGTCACTCAATGTGAGTCTCTCAATGTACAAGATTTGAAACATTAATAATTTTATAATATATTAAATTTACTTAAAATATATTTTTTTTTTATTCAGGAGCTCCTTACAGTATACACCTTTAATGAAATCATTAATTCTTCTCCTGGAGGTCTGCTTCTCCCCCCAGGTGTGCAAATTTTAAAGCACACTATCTACACCATTTGCAATAGACCTTTTTATCCAATATACTTCAGTGTCAGTAGTGGAAAAAGAGCCAAGTTTCCATATAACCTAATGAAACTTATCAAAGTGAAATGAGTGTAACATAACACGGATTTTGGTCTATTTTTAAACAAAGTTAAATATTTAATTTTGCATAATTATCTAATTTTTTGGACATTTCTTAAAAAACAGGATAGTGTAAGAAATACTTTTTTTACAGAGAAGTGACACTTGGTTTGGTGAAACAGTGACACAAACAGAGTCCAGTACTGTGGAAAGGCAAATGCTGACAGAAAATACATCACACTACTGCTTAATCTACAAGGAGAAGAAGTTAAATTGTTCCATAAGAAGCTTGGGACTGCAGTGAAAGCCAGCACTTAACTCACTGTGTTGTTCTCTCTATTTTCACAGTAGCCCTCAAAAGCTAACCATCTCACCCACTAATTTTTCTGTAGACCAGCATGCAGCAGTTAAATATTTCTACTTAGCAATCTTCTTTTTTTTTCCTACTCCTTCTATTTCCTGCGCTATGACCTATTAACAACTTTTTCCCTCCATAGAAGAAAAAAACTATCAGTTTGCATGGTTTTTTTTCTGAACATTAGATACATTGAGAACAATTTTAATGCATTAATAAAAATAGGAATAATAATTTTCTGAGTTCCTTATAAAACACTTGAATTAGCCAAGACATTCTTTTGTTAAATAAAATGATAAAGGAAAGAGGCTTACTATCCTTTCAGATGAAGACCATTCTGAGCACCACAGACGACAGGTTCCTTAGAACCTGCAAATTACAGCCTTGTCAGCAATTTTCTGTGAATAAAATAATTTTGATAATTCAATTTTATTTTTTTCATTTTTACCTGCCTTCTAGTTCTGATTATTTGAGAATTTTTCTTCAGCTTATTCCCTTACTCTCCTCAGTCCCCTTGACCAGATCCCACCTCTTTACAGCCAATTCTAAAGAGTCAGCCTGAGGTGTGGCTTCACATTTTACTTTATCCAATAAAACTGTCAATTGTCAATAAAAGAGGTGATCTTTTTTTCCTCTTGGTCTCACATGCAGGCCACCTAGTAAATCAAAAAGAAAAGAACCCAAATCTATATTTATTCACACACACGCACATACACACATGAATGCACACACAGAGACACACTTGGAACAAGTTCATACAGACAGAAGATTTGATATGAGCAAGAGGCTGGGAATAAATGTTGTTAGGACTGAGAAAGCTAAAGATGGGAATATAAGTTATGGTCCTCTCATATAGTCAGATACATTAGATGATGTGAACATAATGTGAAACTGCATCCTTGTCCTGAGGATGGCTGGGATGGTGTTAACATTCTTCAAAATAGCCCATACAATATTGCTTTTCATTTGTGTCTAAAGAACTGCTAAAAAACTACAGTGTTTTGGCTACATAGGATTGTGTTCACACAGCATCAGAGCTTTCTCTTTTTCCTTCCCCTTTAAGTAGAGTGGGAGTGGGCAGTACACTGCGGAGGGGTTACCACTGGGACAGTTGACACAAACTGGCCTATTTCATGCCATTCATAATTAAAATAGATCATGATTTATTTTCATGTTTATTTTCATGGGTTTTCATTATTAAAAATAAAACAGAAGATGGTGGGTGGCATTGTGGGTTGGCTTCTAAGGTTCAGAGAACTGCTGGGCATCCATCTGTCTGTTGGAGACAGTGAGTGATTTCCTTTGTTTCATTTTTTTTCCTCTTTCCTTCACCTATGCAGCTGGCTTGAAAGAAATAGACTAACATTTGAATGGATTTTCCACAGTTTAATTTTTCAACACAAGAGCTATGACAATAAACGTGCTTATGCAAGGTTTGAAACAAGCCACTATTGGAAAAAAACCAAAACAAAACAAAACTAAAATTAAGCAGCAAACCAAACCAAACCAAACCAAAAATCTCCTGAATATAAAATTTCTTTTATTTGTATTTTCCACAATATTATGGTTATTTCACATTCAATTCAGCATGAACTTAGCGTGAAATTGGGGTCATCATAGATTTCCAGACCTGAGGTACTTGTTCCAGACATTTGGTACTTGTTCCTAGGATATACTTTAACTATTATGTTTATGTGAAGTCTCTTGAGCTATCTGAAGAATCAAAGTTAAACCCACAAATTACACTTCCATTTTGTATCATGAGGGTTTCTTCTGTACATCTGATAATAAGACCTTTGAATACTCCAAACTGAATTAGAAATAAAATGCATCTGCAAAAAATAGGTAAAACTGGAAATAAGTACTCAAAATCAGACTTTATGACCAAATGAATTCCCTTGCAGCTTATGGAACTCCTGCCTAAATACTGTTTGTTACAATATTATTCCTTTGTGGCTCAAAATAGATGTTTCTGTGCACATCCAGTCTTTCTATAGCCCTCTTATTAGATAGCATCACCACATTTTATACATTGTTGAACTTTACTGTTTTTCAACTACAAATACCAGTTCATAAAATCTTGTTCACATTCTGCCCTGGCCATGCCCTGGCTTGCCAAGAGGTATGTAAAGCCAGTTTAAGCTTTTTAACTCTTTAAGCCCCTGGTGTGAAAACACTTTTCTTCACTATGTCTTCAAACAGAGAACTCATAAGAAAGAACATACACTAAGAACAAAACAGTTATTTTATTACACTTAAAAATAATGAAGTATTCATTACAATGTTATGTAATACATTTTAACTTTCTTATTCCTTGCAAAAAGTAACAGTATACAGTACAGTAACTGATGTCATTAGATTGTCAATGCAATTGAATCAAAGAGTAGCTTTATGTTAATAAACATGTTATAACAAATGGCATGTCTAGAATCTGTGCAGATAAAAATACTTGTTTTTACCTTGAAATAAAAATGTAGGTACCTTATTTTCTAAGTATTTGGCAAAAATTCCAGACATATGTAAAATAACTGCCACTACATAGTTTTATTTGCAAAAAGATTCACACAACTTTTTTTCCTTGCCAAGTCTCTGATTTTGAATGAAATTATCCATTAAACAACTTCTAAATTATAAAGGTTTCCAAATTCATAACACCAGCTGTGCCCTTAATTTTATAACTTAAACTTCTTTAAACTGAAATCAAAGCCTAAATCCAAGAACTCATCTGGTTTAAACTCTTAAGCGTCTGTGAACTTCATTTTTTTAATCTTAGTTCTTTGCTGTAACTCTGAATAAGAAACAGGATGTTTCTTTCTTTGTCAGATAATAAAAACAAGAACATAAAACAACTGTAGGATCTCATTGTAATTCTTGGCTTGCTGTAAAGTTTTGAATAATGTCATCTGACCAGAACAACAGGCTATAGAAACAGCTTCTGAAGAAGATTGCTTTTTGATGCAGGGACCAAAAATAAAAAGGTGAGCTGGACAGGAACAAACGCAGATCCAAACCAATATGGTTAATTTGACGTTCTCCCTTTATTGTTTACAGACAGTAGTTTTTATACACTTCTAGATAGTTTACAATCGTGAGCACACTCTCATTGGCGAGCAGCCATTGTTAGTTCCTGTCTTAAGGTGGCTAAAGTTTCACACTGCAGACCTATACTAATTCACACCTAGATAGCTCAGTAAATTGTGTTATACCTTAACATAATTTCTGACTGCGCCACAAACTTATTCTTAACTGCACCACAGGCTTCAAGGCCTCACTGAGGCCCATATCTGAGGCCTAGGCTGGGGTAGCTCAACCTTCACCTTAAACATATAAATCACGAACATCCAGATCATGACCCATTTCTCTCAGAAATTCCTCTACAGCTTTTAATTATTCATTATAGGTATTTTTTGCAAAATATATCTACTTGTCCAATATATAGGTATATGAGGCACAGAAGACAGAAGTTTTCAGCTTTTTATTTAATGCCTGTGAGGATAAGATGCATTTCCTCAAGGATATGACAATCTCGATAAGTGACATACAGTCAAATTCTAATATCAGATCAGAATTTATTTCTGATTTAGGAACTACACAAAAGATAACTTCATTTCTCCTGGTACAATCCAATTAACATCATAATAAATTACTGAAATTATATGGAATAGATTTTATGAGACAGATTGTATTTTATTTCCTTTGTCTGAGCATGATCCAAGGTATGCCTATACTAATGAGATGCAGTAGGAATGCCATTTTATAATGATTATATCAACCCCTAAACCTAATGCCTAATTTCTACAAGAGGCTCCCAAGATTTATCTGCAAGTTACTTATCCACAGAGGTATGGATATTCAATGGGATATTTATACAATACCAGAAAATCCAAGTTGTCAAATGCATTGAAATCCATATAATATTTTAGAGGACCTTGAAGGAAGACTTATCATGCCATCTCTCTATGTTTTCCTGGTCTAGGTGCCGGGCAGCTCCGGCACCTAGAGCAGCACTGCCTCCCTCTGGGACACGGGATCGCCGCGTGTTTCCAGACTCGGCTCTGTGCTGATGTCTGGGCGGGGGTGCCAGAGGATTCCTCACCACTATGAGCGAGAGACACCAGCAAAGAGTGAAGGAACGTCCGGATTCCTCACGCGTGGAAGGCTGAAAGTCCTTTATTGTCGCGGGGAGCTGCACTGAGGCACCGCGACCCGCTCCCAGCTCGTGCGTGAGGAAAACAGCGTCAGGCACTCCAAGGCACGGGATTATACTGGGGACGAGGTGAGGAGAGCAGGGGTCCTCCTGCCCAATGGGGGCAGGCGCCGTGGCGATGACGTGGACCACGGTACCCAACGGGGACACAGCCGGGGCGGACCCCAGGCGCTGGGGCAAACAGGGGATGGGAATTCGGAGTGAGGGGCACTGAACCCGCTGGGCAGGATGGGGAGTGGTCACAGCAGTGGCAGCGGAAGCTCTAACAGCCAGGGACCCGGAGTGAATAGCCGCAGGGCGGGGAAAGGGGAACAGACACAGGGGATGCGCAGGGGTACATACAACACGGCTAGCTAACAGATCAGAACCCCTAACCTAAACCCCAAACCGCGATGCAACAACTTATTTCCCAAGTGAGTTCAATTAACCACTATTTGTCTATATGAAGTTCAAGGAAAAAAAATCAAAGAGGAAAACAATTCTTCAATGTGGGCATTATCTTCATGACAAGCCTACATTCCCCTCTCTACACAACAAAGGAAGGAAAAGGAGGAGGAAAAAAACCTCTGCCATGACTTGGCAAATACACATTTTAATGATTCCTACACATAATGCATCATCAGAAGAAGAGACAAAACGTGTCCTAAGCTGCAACGCTGGTGAGAGACACCCCACAGGCAGACACAGGCTTGGTGTAACAAATTTAACTTGTACCGCCACTTCTCTCAAGAAAAGGCTCGGAGGTATGAGACAAACTGCCATCTGCCCTCCACTCACAGGGGGAGGGAAGAGATAAGGAAATCTGGAGACAAAACCCAGACACTTTGTATATCTTTTAATGGTAGGACACACATATTGCCTAGAACAAAACCTAAAATTATCTTTCCCGAAACTAGTACTCTATTAAGAGGACCAGTGTAATGAAATGCGTCCAACCAGATTCTGTTCTCCAGGTGCTATTCCTTACAGAGACAGATATATCTGTCTTCTAAGTGTCCACAAAGCAGTTAAAAATAGATGATAGCATTAGTAAAAAAAACTAGCCATTGCCTCTACCACATATCTTTTTTATACAAACAATTTAAAATCCTTTCAGTAGAAAAACAGAATTCTAGTTCTCACCTCAAATACTGTCAGAGGCAAAAATAAATTTTATGCTGTCTCCGAACTTCTGTTTAGCTTTAGTTAATATGAAAAATAACTTCTTTCAGTTCACAGCTTGTAGAAGGGAAGGATAACAGCCATCTACATATGGAGAAAAATATCTGGTCAAAAGGATCCTTTCTGGCATTTGAGTTCATCCCAGCATTTTAACAGATTAAAAACAGTTGTTGTTTTCTGGTGTTTCTCATACTTGAAGGTCAATTGTGTCTTAGTATATAATGCATCAGGCTGAGGAAAAAACATTGTGTCATCTAATTGCTTATTTTAGAAAAAACACAGGTTAAATATTTTTATCAGGGAGAAAGAGATTGATGAGTTGCTTGAAAAATAGGAATAGCTCCAGTCTGCATATAGAATCCTCCACAGGTGAGGGCACAGTATAGTTGATAGTCCAAGGTTTTTTAGTTGGTAGCTTTTATTTTTTTTAACTTGACAGCAGATGCTAGGTTGTGTCACCAGGAAAAACTAGTGAGTAGGAGCTGTTATTTAGGGGCAGCTGTCCTTTTAGGAGGAAACTCATTCAGTTGAATTATTAATTGGTGTCATCAAAAGAATAATACAGACTTTCTAATTCCATAATTTAAATTGCTGTTTTTTCCAAATTATTCAAAATCTGTTAAACTATTAAATGAATATATACATAGTCTATAAATACTTCTAACCATTTAGCTGACTATTAATACCTTTCTTACAGATGAACCTGCATCAGTTTGAAGGCCTTTGCCTTTTATTGCTTTCTGTTTGGCTGTTTGGTTGGGTTTTTTCTTCTACCACCAAACAAACTTATAAAAGTATCCCACAAATCATATATTTTGTCTTGTATGAGGTTACTATGCCTTCATTCAAAGACAACAAGAGAGCAAGATTGTTTTCAGGTGTCCTGAGTTACCTCCATTGGGGACCCCCATGGGCTTCCAGGGAACAACCTTGCTTTTCCATGGTCATTTGAAACACTGAAGTCACATTCACACAGTTCCCTCTATGACATAATAGCAATTCTGAAAAAATACTCTGAGATATTTTTTTATTCTATCATCTACTCTTCCATTCCCTTATCCCTGATTTTAAACTTGTTTTCTGTTGGGCACAAATGTTTATGACATTGGACTTGTTTTCCCACATATACTTAATTTATCATATTAACAGGAAGCACATTAAAGCCAGAATAACGGAGGTGTTCATCTCAAAATTCTGATATATTCTGAGAAAAAAATAATATAATTAAACAGTTTAGAGAGTGCCAGAGCTCAATTTAGTTGCACGTCAGCTGAACAAGGTGTAGCCTTAATCAGAAGAAGACTGTTTGACTCGGTAATTTTTTTAGCGCATCTGATTTAAGTATTTAAATATGCTTTTGAAGTCCAAGTGTCATGTCTTAGCATATAATGACTATGCCCCATCTTAAGAAAAAACAATATAATTTTTGCAGTATCATTCTTCTTTATTGTACAGACACACTATTTAAGAAAATGTAATGTTATTTATACTCTTTCTTTGACAAAAAATTTACTGTAAGAATATAATTTAAAATTTTCTAATGACTTCAACAAATTATATCTACACCCACACACACAAACTCACTCACCCACCAATTGAGGGAATTAATCTGTTCAGAGATCTGTTTCAGGTATCACTTCCTTGGTACCTTAGACTTTACTCATATAAGTTTTGGCATTTTTTAGAGTTTTCAACAATCTTTTCCATTGCAATGATATTTCCTTACTTCTGGTGTCTTAGTTCTTAGGGACACTCACAATTTGTCCAGTACCTAGGATATTATCTACTAACTTAAAAGTAGTCAACTTTCTTAACCCTAGAAGCAACATCTGCTTAATACAGAACATTTATAAAATACTTTGGAGAATTAAGAAATAAGATTCCTCAGTAATTCTTCCATCTGTGAGTGATGACAAAATTTTCTCAGGGGTATTGAAATGGTGTGGATATGTAGTTGGTCTCCAGAGAAATCGGCCCATAATATTTTCAGTACCTCTTTCTATTTATTTCTGCCGTAGCTGAGTTTGGACTGCCTATCAGAACAGCAGATACCTTCTGACAGCCTGGCACTGGCATCACATCTGAACTGCTCGTGGCTCATTTCCTCATTTGTTCCTAGACTTGAATATCCTTTTTTAAAAGTAGAATACTAACTCTGTAACAATGGTATCTGGAGACTAAACTGTGGCTACTAATACTGCCTCAGAAGAGTGCCCAGGAAATGTTTAAAGGTTGGATAATGTGACATTTTGGACTAACCAGGAAAAATACTCCAAATATTTTCCCCACTTTTTTTTTTTAACTTTATGTAAATATTTTATAGACACAAAAAAAAAATCACCCAAACTCCCTAACAATAACATACAACATTGTACTTGTCAATAAATAATTATTATTTAAAATAATTATTATTTAAAAACATGGATTTGTTGTATACTTAGCAAGGAAGGCTAAAAAGTTTTTTCAGGTATATAGGATTTGCAGAAACCTCATATCCTGGTACACTTTGATAAAAATAACAAATATCTGAAATTTCAGTAAAAAAAAAAAGCACTTAGTTCCAAGTTTTCATCATGTGTTTTGTTTTCAGATGATCAGGATCAAAATCAAGAGGGCCTCAGCACAGAAACAAGAACAGAAAGAAATCACACAAACAATAGAAAAGCTATGGACAAACATTTTCTCTGGCTTTTCATAGATGAAATTATGGAACAGAAGTAGACTGTAACAGGAAAGAAAAAATCCATAATGGCATATGTATGCATCCAGTGTCAATTCAATACTGACAATTACCTATTGTCCCTCTGGTATGTTCCTTTCATTGTATCATTGTCCCCTCCATAAACATAGAAAACTCGATAAAGGCTGCCTTACTAGCTAAACAGTCAAGTCTTTGCATAGCATGGCTTTGACTGCAGTTTTAGCTTCAGTGAAAGGAGCCAACAAAGATACACTGTGGGAGTATTATGTAGGTTTCAAATCATTACCTGAAATTTCAGCTACCTAGCTTTTAAAAACCATTTGGAACAATTTTGTAAGAGACTCTTAATAATTTGCTTTGAATGGAAACATTTTTGTAATAAGACAGGAATCATCAGCCTAGAAAAAGCTGCTGCATCTATGAGATAGTGATACCAACATAAGATTTTAATAGAGGGAGCTGGTGAGTTCAGGGACAAAAATTTGAATATTGCACAATTATCTGTTAAACTGCAAGAGGCAAAAGTGGACAAAATAATTACTGTGTGTACTATAAGCTGGTTTTCAGAGTGCTCATCTTTCAAAATGTTTTTGATTACCTTTGTGTCTTAACTGTGTGGTGTGCAGAGATCTTTTAAGCAGGACTAAGAAACCATGTAAGAGTTAAAAGTGTAAGTACAATATATGAAGTTAAAGATTTTTAGACTTTAGTAACTGAAATAATTTGGTAAAGTGAACATCTAACCATTTGACACAATGCTGATGTTTTAGAAAATGTGTTTAGTAAGGACTTCACCATGATGTTTTGGCTATATAGTAGACGAGTTCTGGCATCTACTTAGAGGAATATTCCTTATTTAATTCCTTACACAAGTGGGAACTGTCAATGGTGTGAGGGCACTCTTAGTGCAGACTTCTGTTCAGTGTCTGATTTCATCCTGGACTCAAGTGTGAGAGGCACAAAACACTGTCAACTCTGGGAAGGCAAATGAACATGTGCTTAGCTTTGAATTTATAAATGCCTTCTTGAACTCTGTCAGAGTAGTCTGTGTATGACCACAATTAAAGTTTCAACCAAAATAGTTGTGGTCGGTAGGCATTAATCCCACCACATGAACCATTGTGTTCTTTGGACAAGCTTTTGGTAATGTGCTAAACTGCTCTGGGCTGAAATCCACTCTGTTACTCCTATTGTTCCTCTGTATCTGTGCCTACTGCTTAAACTTTTCTAACACTGCTTTTTTCCATGTAAGTAGCAGGAGTGGAAATGACTGACTTTAATTTCTGGTTTCACTACGTCTGTGTGCTTGTGTGGAGCACATCACTGTGTGAAGGTGACTGGTGTCTGTCTGTTTTTCTTGATTTGGAAACAAACCACCTCCCTTTTAAGTGCAAGAAGTCATCCTGCCCGCAGTGGGAAGTGGTCTTGCTGTGGTAGTGCTTATATAAGATGGAGATGATTGCAAAGAGACAGGGTTCAACGAATTCTGGGTTTTAATTCTCAGTAGTTTCTGTTTTCTCCCCTTTTACTCTAAAATAAATCACTCATAAAAGATGTATTGTTTTTCTGTATATGAAGGTATACAACTCTTCATAATTTCCGAGAACAATATATGGCACCTATTTAGTTAAAAGGAGGCCATCCAAATTTGCAATACATCTCTTTTGTATAAAGACCCTCAATTCCCCTAGGAGATGGATATATTGAACCACCAGTAGAACAGGAAAGGTTATTTTGCCTTTACACCATACATAGTTTCATAGATGAAAGCTCAAATAGAATTGAAATACATTTCTTTTATAACTGATAATGTGGAGTCATGTATAAATCTATTTGAAGATTTTTTTGGGGGACTTTTTCTAAATTTTGGTAGGCCCACATCAATCTTTCAGGGCCTTTCGTCTCTTTGCTTCCATTCCCCACTGCTCATCCTTTGATTTTGTGCAATTTTCTTAATGGACCAATATTCATGTGTACTGATCATGACATTTTTTGTGACATTACTTTTGCAATGCTAAAAAAAGAGAGGACAAAAATTGTAATGCCAGAATTAGTCTGTAAAAAATTATTACACTGACTTGCAATGCTATCATATGAAAAAATGGGGGAAAAAGAGGGAAATAATTGCCTTTACGTAAAACTATATTTCTGATTCAACTGACACATTGCTATTACATGTGTTTTTATTTTAGGAAATGTGTCACACAATTGTTTTCTATAATGTCTGCCACATGCTGCCTGTTGCTTTTGCATAGAATAGTATTTTGCACTTCAGACAAAATAGATTATTTTCATATTTCTAGGCAAACTAGTGTTGGAATGGTTAAAACACTGGCATTGCTCACATAATTTCTGGTTGAAAAGGTCAGTGAGGAGCAAAAAAATATTTTCTCTCTAGGATCCTGTGCTATCTAATGCATGTCTTTATGTACCCTGGATTTACTAAGTGAGAGTTCTGTTCTGCCGAAGTGCTTGCATGTAACTTTGAGAAATTATGAATGGAATTATCAGTTTGGTTTAAGATCAGTAAGGCTAAAGTTAAATTCCTAAAATCTTTACCCCCTAGATTCTGTCATGTTGGATCACAGCACTAGAGGCATGGAATCTGGGCACTTTTGACTTAACTTTTGCTTTCCTTCATGACCTACACACCCAGATTATATCTGTGTTTACCACATTTAGTCTTATACACTTTCAGCTTCTTCCAAAAATCTAAAGATCCTCAGATCCCCTCTCCTTTCATGCCTCACATGATGCAGCTTATTTTTTCTTCTCTTAACATCATACAAATGACTCTCAAAATGTTTCTGCTAGAATAGTTTTGAATCTTGCTTCATCCCTTCTTCTGAGCTATTAGTTTTCTTTTTTCTGCTGAATAAAAGTTTTTACCAATATGTAGTTTCTGCTGTTTTTTCCAGTATGTCCTCTCAATATTTTAGTAAACATTCTTTTATTAAGTTCTATTTTCCTTATTCTTCCTCATCCCTATAACCCATGCCTTTCTATTTTCCACTTCCTTCTATTTTTTTTACCTAAGATTTAGAGATTGAAGTAAAAAATTAAAATGTTTTCTTTGCCCTCTTAATAGCTCAGCAGGGTGTTGGTATTTTGCCTCCAGGAAAAACAGTAAAAGAGTAAATGAAGGTTAATCAATTCACATTCTGACACAAAGAACAGAGAGGAGGAAGGAGGGCCTAACTCATATAACAGAAGTTCAAAATTTATTTTTTCAGTGATCTTCTGTTAGAAAGGTGCTTATCCAGTCATGTGTACACTATCTGTGTTTCCTAAGATTTTGAACTGTAAGAGCTCATAACACAGGACCTGTTCCCTTCCTAGGGTCTTGATACTAAATATTGTTTGTACAGGATTGTTTTAATACCATCATACTAAGAAAATATCAACAAACTGAAAAAAAGCATTTTCCCAGAAAGAAAAGCATTTTTGTACTGCAAAAAAGACTAGATTGGTTTTGCTCTAACAATGTAAAAATGGAATCATAGAATCATAGAATTTTAGAATCATTTGGATTGGAAGGAAACTTTAAAAATCATCTTGTCCATCTTCCCCACCCCCTGCAATGAGTAGGGACTTCTTCAACTGGATCAGGTTGCTCAGAGCCCCAGCCAACTTGACCTTGGACACTTCCAGGGATGTGGCATCCGCAACTTCTCCAGGCAACTTAGACCAGTGTCTCCCCACTCTCATCATTAAAAATGTCTTCCTTATTCTATCCTTATTTCTTCCTTATGTCCAATTCAGTTAAAAACCATTGCCCCTTTTTCTGTCACTACAAGTAAAAACTCTGTCTCCATCTTTATGTGGCTCTTTCTGGACCCACTCCAGCAGGTCCATGTCTTTCTTGTACTGAGGATCCCAGAACTGGATGCATTAATTCAGATGGGTCCCCACCAGAGCAGAGTAGAGAGGGAAAATTTCATCCATCATCCTGATGACTTTACATGATTATGTTTTTTTCTGAAATTAAATTGTCAGAAGAAGAAAATTTCATGGGAAGTAAACAAACACAGTGTATCAAATGGTGTACTTTCACTTAAGTCTTCTTTAATTTTTAGCAAGTACTTTGACATGTAAGCTCACTGACTCATTTATTTTTTGTGATAAATGAGTCTATCTGTGACTATTTATCTTTTGATTTGGAAATGGATATTTGCTTTTCCTGGTCCTTTTTGGAAAATAACTTTGTTGAAAAGTAATTCTCCCATATTATCACAGTTTATAAAAAAAATATTTTGCAATATCTTTTTTTAATACAGGAAAACAAGTAGGTATATGAGTCCAAAAATCAGCTGACTTACAAAATGAAAACTTCCTGGGCAAAAAAACAGGTTCTGATCTTTTCTATGGTTTGGAGTAGAATATCAAAATTATGTAAAATTTTGACACTGCTTTCATCTTGAGACTTAAATGTAAAACAGTGGCTCTCTGGGTCACAGTGCTGAGGTCAGGGTACAGGAATTGCAAAAAAGACTAAAAATAACAAGGTTGCTTTGATCATACCATCTGTGCAAAAACAGAATTGTCCTTATTTCTCAGAACTGCTTTATACATTTCTCAAAATGCCAGCTGAGCAGCCAGGGTAGAACACATGATGCACCATCCTGGACAGAAATATTTAACTGTCCAAAATCTTAATGGACTAAAACCTTACACTGACTACAGTTGAATAGCAAAAAAAAAAAAAAAAAAAAAAAAAAAACAAACTTCATTGAACATTATAAATAGTAGGAGGACCATAATATTTTGAAGGAAGATTTTTTTCTCTTGGATTTGCATAAAAGGGTTGTTCGGAAATGTTTCTGACCAGTTGATTTCTTGTAATAAATTGGACCTGTTTGGGAGTCTTTTGTATTTTTTCTCATTGTCTCCATCTGGAATCTTCTTTCTAGTAAAATGTATAGAAAGCTTCGTTTGAGAGAGAGTGAAAAGAAAAACTACTCTTCAACTACAAATTATAGTCACAGTTTTATATAGAATCCATATTCTTAGTGTCTTGAACTCAAAGGTCTTAAATCTCTTTTTAGGAAAAAAATACTGTACAGCTTTTTAATCAGCACTAGAAAAACATTTTTATGACAACAGAGGATCTTTATAATCATCTAGCTGGTCTTTGTAACACAAGGTATGGTATTATATTTGAAAACTTTTGCTTTGAATTTAGAATGTTGTGATTGAGTGAGAACATAGCTCTTAAAATTATCTAATCCAAAAGTTTTAAGGTTATATATCATCAACTCCCCCATTTGCAGGTTTCTTCAGTGATTAGTTTTCTAACTATCTGCAACATCCTATGCAGGCTTCTTTTAAAATTATCACTTGGTAGCTGGTTTTAATTTGCCTAGTTCTTGCTTCATTTGCTGCTGTAGTTCATTATAATTTTTTTCTTAAAAATCTTACCATCAGAAACCTTCTCCCCTGCATGTACTTAAAAAAATGATCTAACCTACCTTGCAATTTCTCTTTGAAAAGCAAAACAAATTGAGTTTATGTAATTAATGTGAGGCTGGCTCTCAAGATCATGAAGTACTCTGTTGCTGGGTTTTGAATGATGTCCATGCATGTAAGATAATGTTGTATTGTGTTTTTATATCTCTGTAACAGTTCTGCAATGTTTTGCCCCTTCACTCCCCATTTTCTCCTGGTGATTCCACCCTGAGCTTTCTGCCTTTCCCTCAATGCCAATCTCCCTGAAAATGCTCAGTCATTCCCCTGTCCCATCCCTGGCACCCTGTCCATCACTCAGCGGCCAGGGGTCCCTCCCTTGAACTTACCCCATTGGTTTGTGTGTCTGTCTGTCCTTCCACCTTCCACTCCCCCGAATCCCCCCATTGGGTGGTGGGCGTCCCTTCCCCCTTGTTACTTTCGGCTGTCAGATACAATGGCATTCAGAGCTCCTCGGAGCTCGGATTAAACCTGAGACTTTTTCCCTGGCTGTGAGTCTACTCCCTCATTGCCTCCTCGGACGCCGCCTCTCCTCCATACAAGGCAGACAGTGCAGTGCTCTGTCTTAGCCACTCCCCGAATCTCTTTGAGACACGGGGGAGTGTCCCCTGCAGCTGACCATGCCTCGGCCGGGCAGGCGAAGCCAGGGAGCATCAGAGTAGGCACGGCGGCAACATAACTTTAATTGGATAGTATTTTTCAAAACTGGACTCAGTGTTGTATCCTGTAGAAGTTATGGTACTTTGTTCATTAATTTGCACCGTTCTAAGGTTCTAAAATACGCTACCATCTCTTTTGGATATCACATTAGAAAATGAGTATATTAATGCTCATTTCATATATTAGTGCTCATATCATCTCAGGCCCGAGACTCATATTTACTTTGTCCATATTATTAGAGCTTAAAACTTGTTGAATGTAGCCAACTCTTACACAGCTTACTGCTGGTAAGATGTCCAGCAGGACAGTGAAGATACAGAAAATGGGACAAGTCATGATCTTGTATTTATACAAGGAATAAGTGTATGAGGTCCTTGGCCACTTCAGTGTGAAGAAAAAACAAAGTAGTTTGAATAATCAGTGATGAAAACCTGACCCTGACACTTGAGCATGTTGATTAGATGAGTCTGAGCCCTCCCCTTAGACATCAACCAAGCTTTTCACACAGACCTGGTACACTGTACATCTTGCATTTCAGAGAAGCATAAGCATCCATAACTATTTTGAAGGCACATTTTCCTGTATGTTACACGTTCAGAAACTAGGATGTCTAGAAAATATTGAACTCACAATGGAATTTCCTGAATTATTGTTTGGAAATGACTGTACACACTGCATCTTTTTCCTTTTAATTTGGACAGAGCCACTCACTGACTCACAGTAACCCCTTTTGATTTGCACTCCAAAAGCTGGTATCGTTTTATTAATATCAACAACAAAAAAATCATTATATAAACAGTGATAATGCTGAAAAGTGACAAAAAATGGGCAAAGGTTGAGTAGGTGAGGCTTGAATAGCTGTTAAAGGCACAGTGACTCACACATGAGAGAAGAGAGACAAGACCACCTTTGAGTTTACAAAACTTTTAATCACTTGTCTTTCATAGTACATCTCATCTCATTGAATTAGCCACATTTTGAAATGATCTTTTAAAAGATCCTGAAATTTCAGGGAAGCTTTTGTATTCATGCCTTTACTCACTGTGAGGAATTGTTAGCAAAAAAGTGACTTTAGGATGAAAAGAAATAAATTGCTCATATGCTCTGCAGTGCCATCTACAGTATTTTGGGCGCAACTGAACCACTTGAAATAATGCACATTGTTCTATAAAGCAAAAGTAAAGTTGAAAGTATGAATATATAAGTATTAAACAAACATTAGAGAACTGAACTACAAGTTCGCAGAGAACTTATATTAAAACTCCATTTCCAAAGTATTTTCTTCTTTGACTTAAACATAAAATTTTATCAGAAAGAGTTTGAATTGTTTAACAACTTCTGAACAGAATCAGGAACTTTTAACTCTCATAATACTAAAAAAATTGACATGATGCCATTTTATAGAAATATGGAATCATCATAAAAATAAGAAATGTTAAGAGCTTTTAAAACAAACCTGTTTAGGTTGTCTTTGCCTCCTGTCTTCAGTCCTTAACAATGTAATGATACATTTTTTCCATTTCTCTCCATGCCTAGAAATGTAAAATAATACACAGAAATAAATTCTGTCACATGTTACCATGAGGTTAAAAAAAAAAAAAATTAAAGAAATTTCTTTAAACTTTTAAGAATTGGTAGTACTGCTCCAAAAGTTGAGAAAAGATATCTTTTTAGGTTTTTAACTAAGATTTAATTACATTTTATATATATGGTATGGTACTTGACGTCATATAAGCTCCATTTTTGCTATAGTCTGGGGTAATTCTTCATCTAGAAAAAAAGTTTAATTTTACGGTTTGCTAAGTATAGATCTTGCGAGAATATAATATTTCCCCCCCCCTTATATTCCTGATATTTAAATTCTATAGAAAGAATGCTCCATACAGTGTAAATGCAGATGAAAACTTTTATTTATTAAACCTTATTTAACTAGTCTCTAGAAAATTTATTAATGATCAAAGTAAGCAGTGATGGACATTTTTAATTGGAAGCTGGTTTTAATCATTAAAAGTAAGGTAATATTTTCTTGACCACTGAGCTTAGAAGACAGTTTGAAAGTATTTTTAATTTTTTTATTAAAGTAATATGTAGAACAAAGCAACTATATGTTCATTTGCCTGCTTAGTACTGTGGAAAATCTTCACAGGAACATATGTGCAAGACCTTGTTTTCCAAGTAATTACTCAAAAAGTAAAATTGTCAGTGAAACATGAGGGCCTGCTTTTCCTTGGGTTTGTTGTTTATACCTTCTAAAAATTGTAGAACACCAACTTTTTGTTAGGTTTGAGTGGGAAGAACAATTTCTGTTTATTGTTTAAATTCTACCAAAAATACTGAAAACACTGGGTCCCAGTGTAAGGTCACAGCAATTATAACATTCTTCAATGATGATAAATGAGAACTCAAAACTTGAGCTTATCACTATTGTGCAACTTCACTATAAAAAATAAAATTAAAGTCTCCTGTGTTACATACCTCAGCAGCTGGCTCTAAAAATTAACCTTAATCAAAAAATTCCTAGAGATCTCATTATCACAGCAATTTACCTGAATGTTAAATTCAGTATCAAAAATAAGTCATAAAAGGTATGATTTGCCTGTAAATCATTAAACCTATTTAGGTTGTCTTTGCCTCCTGTCTTTAGTCCTTAACAATTTAATTATATATTTTTTGCATTTTACTCCATGCCTAGAAATGTAAAATAATACACAGAAATAAATTCTGTCACATGTTACCATGAGCTTTAAAAAATGAAAAAAAAAAAATTATTTTAAAGAAAATTCAGATTCTGGTATTCTCTGGGAGCAGGTGGGACAAACTAATGGGTGTAAGTCTACTCTCTGATGTGTGAGGGCTGGAGGCAGGATCCTTGAGAGGGAGACAACACATGGTTACACATAACTGACCATGGTTTTTAGATATCACCCATCAGCAGAAAGGCCAAGACACAGACCTGCAAGGGACAGAGGTAAGAACTCAGCATCAGATTTACTGGACAAGTCTTGCTGGTTTTCATGGTAAGCCACACATGCTGAAAATAAATTATAGTAATACAAATAATATGTGTAAATATAAAAACAAATTTCCTTTTCAACTGGAATATAATGTTTAAACATAAATACAGGTAATTATCTTAAACTCTGTATTAACAATTCCCTGACACATTCCCTTAATTGTACATATTATCAATCCTCTGCCACCTTCTTTTAATTGTCCTATCTGCAGTTTATGATTCAATGAATTAAAAACAAATCTAATAAAGTTAAAATATAGTGCTACTTTTTAATATTGTATTTGAGTCTTGGAAAAAAACCCTGCAAACCTGCCCTTTTTTTTTTTTCCAGTTTTCTTTTTGTTTTTTAGCTGTCTCTTGCATTGGACCTAAAATTGCAAGAGAGGCACTTCCCTTTGCATGGTCTTTCTGAGCCAGCCAAAACCACATAATGATGGAAACCTCACAAGGAAGCCTATTTTGAAAAAAAATTGCCTGGTTGTCTGCAATGTTTTTCCTTAGCCTGTTATTTCAGGGAAGGGGTGGGAACAGGGATGTTGTTCTTTGGGTAATGTGTGGGTAGTGATTAGTATTGCAAAAGCCTACAGCTGGACTGCTTAGCTGACAAAAACAGGGAGCATACAACTATATGAGGACAAAAAGGCAGGGGACCAGCTAAAAACCTCTCTAATTTTCTTTTTTAAACGGGGACCATAGCCAGTGAGGCTGTCAGTGTATATACAGCCTGTGAAAATGCTGCATGTCCACATCTTAAATGCTGGAGTTTTCACAGGGTCCAGCTACACTGGGATGAGGAGCAGGCAGCATAGCTATGACTCTGCCATATGACACAAATAATATTCAGGAGGCCTGAGCTGTTCAGTTCTTGAAATGTGTGTGAGTTACTTTCAAGAGTAGAATGACCACTGTCTGTAAAAATTGATTGAACTCTTTCTCAGAACATATTTTTCCAAATTCGCATGTGTGTGTAGGTTGCTGTTCTTTTCCATAAGTCACTGCTCATCATCTTCATGGTTCCTTCATCAATCTGGCTGCCCAGTAGCAGCTGGCTCAGAAAATACTCCTTCTTTAGAAAATGCACTGAAATTGCTCTTTTATTCAAATGAGGAGGGCTTAGCCTTAGACCTTTATTCAGGAACACACTTTTTACCAGATAAAAGCTGCTCTAAGTATGTCTGGACTAATGTACAGTTCTGCTGTGCTGATAGAAATGGAGACGGGAAGTGTTGTTTGGACAGCTTTTGGAAACTAGACCATAAGCATAAATGTTAAAAAACCAAAAAATCTAGGCCTGCAACAGCAAGCATAATTACATTAAAACACTTTTATAAAGACTAAATGGGATGTCTGTAATTAGGGAATATTTAGAGAATTAAGGTTAACAAAACAGGACCACACGGGTAGGAAGATTTTGCTGCTTTTGTTAGTGCTCTCTGCATTATCTCCTAACTTGAGGGATTGAACCATGGCCCTCATTGCTGTGGCAGCTAGAAAAGAGATAGGCCTTGAACCTTTCAAGGATTTCACCTTGGCAAATGAGAAACCTGACAGATTCTCATCAAGAAACTCTGGCTTTTGTGTTACTCTAGATTGGTCTTTTCAATAACCTATCTTATTTTTTTGGCTTTTAGTGCCTTATATTGAACAGTTGGTTGTACAGTTTGTTCCATGTTTGAAATGCTTCATTCCCTTACTTTTCATATTTTTTTTTTCAATTAACCTACCCCTATTTCTTCTTTGGGGAAAACCAAAGCAGAACAAACAAAACAACCCAAAAACAAACCCAAAAATCCCCACAAATCCCAACCAAATAGAAAGTCCCCAAAACACCTCTGGGACTGTGATTCCTCACTGTTTAAGTCACACTGTATCTTTACAGAGTCTGCTAAGGATCTAGACCTAGCAGCACTAACTACAGAGGAACCAAGAGTGAAAGCTAGTCTCAGATACAGTCAAATGTGTTTTACCTGTACAAAAGGAAAATGTAATTCCTGTTGGCCAGTTGCATGCTTTCTGGAACTGAGAATGGGGAGAGAGGAAATAAAAGACAGGTGAAAGGATAAAAAAGGGTTGATTTAAGTAGATGCATAAAGATTTTTTTACTAAACTTCTTAATTCCTCCAGATTTGTGTGCACCCTATAAAAAAAAATCTGTTTCTGCTAAGGCTTTTGGCAGGGAATTAAATAAAAATTCAAATTGGTGAACCAGCCTCGGGCAAGTTGCACTGGGTTGGAGAAGAAAATTTCATCCCCTTCTTTCAAATCTGAATAAGTTTAAGCTGGCAAAACTGGAACAAAGGAATATCAAACAATAAATTACCAGCCACAAGCACAAAAGCATAGAATCATAGAAAAAATATGACTGGAAGGGACTTCAATATATTATCTGGTACAATACCCTGCCTGAAGGCAGGATCAAGAATGCATATGTCATTCTTGACAGAAGTTTGGATAACATCCTGAAAAAGGTCTACAGTGAAGCTTACTCCCTCCCTAGGAAACATGTCCCAAAACTCTGCAATCCTTAGTGCTACAAGATTTTAGTTTTACCTATAATATACTGATTTCTTTAGCACCTTTTTAAAGACCTTTTGTTGTTTAAGTAGTATGACCATAGGCAATCCACTTGAGGTACAATACATGCTAATACAGGTGATTTTGCAAAGAATGTTATATGGGCCATTGAAAGATGGAACTGATTATTGCAGAAATTAAATTATAATTTTATTTTTAAAGTTTTATAGTAATTCACCATTAATTTCCATAAGTCATACAGTGGTTTGTGCTGGTTGGAAAATGTAAATGCAGGGTGTGGGAGAGATTATGCATACCATCTGTGAGGTCAAGTCTGGGTTGGTGTGGAAAGTGAATCGTGATTGTAGGATCCAACAGTTACTCATAGTAAATGAAAAACTAATGTACAAGACATTTCAAAATATGCAGAAAAGTCAATTTCACAGACAGTATTAGTTTGTTGAATTAATGATTTAGGAATTTATATGAAGCCTACTGATTGGTTTAGAAAAAGTAAACCTGCAATTTGCCTTTAAGTAAATTGTTCCTTTTTTATTATAATCACTATATAGTCTGATAGAAATATAATCATTACTATTACAGCAAGAATTTTTTTTCTAAAAATCTTAGAGATTTACATTCTAGCTTTTTAAGTAAATAGGCAACTATTATTGTTATTTCTGATGTACTAATCAGAAATTTAAAGTGATTTTAGCAGTCAACACAGGAATTACATTTTGCAAAAGTTTGCCTGTAGTACACCACAGCAGGAAATGTTAGCTTACTCTCTAGCTGTGCTTCAGTGGAAGTTTAAATAAAGAACTGATAAAGATGTAATTAAAATCTGTCAATTTAAGTATATCTCATAAATTATTAAAATCTTGCTCCTTCATATCGTGCTGTAATTATTCTGCTGTACTCCTCCAGCTCTTGCAATTACTCTTCACAGGGCCAGGCTGACACCTAAAGGGACCATCTGCAAAACTCAGATAAGGGCGCTGGCTCACTAGAGCAGCTGTAGGGTGGGTGGGAGAGGGTAAGACTGCAGCCTCTGGGCTCTGGGAATGTCTTGGCACTCCTGGTGATATGTGGGAGTGGAGATGGATTTCTGTATATGGTTTTAATATATGGACTTCTTGATTGAAGTGAGCAGAATGAAACCTTCCAGAGAAACAATTGACAGCAGTGTTGAAACATGACCCTTTGCAACAAATGCCCCAATCCCTGACTGTCTAAAAGTCCTGAATTTTCATTTGTATAAAGGTTTACTTCAAGGTAAAATCAGAGGCTGTCTTCTTAGGAAGCTTCTTGGTCCTAGAACCTATCCATGTGGAAATTGAAGGTAGCTCCATAGCCAGCAGGAGAAGGGTTCAGTTTTCTCTGTGTTAGTACTTTAGTTAGTACATTAAGTGGGTCCTTTGTCTAATTTTACCCTCCCCCCAAAAAAATAAAGGTCTTAGATAATTTTATGATTGCCCTATTTCACTATGTGCTCGAACCTTGTGCAGATGCTCTGACTATAGCTGATCTCAAGGAGGCAGCAGTAGAGGATTGCAAAGAATTTTCAGAAGGTTTAGTTTTGGTATTAAGTTAGACTAGTAACATTGTGATTGAGATGGTGGAGTCAGGGCAATACATGGGACTGTGACTGCCAAGGAATCCAGGAGCTGTGGGGGCTCCCTGTGGGGAGGGCAGGCAAGGGTCTGGTAGCTTGTCCCTTCATACCACCACAGTCAGGATCAGGTCAGACATATAACCTGTGCCTGTGCTTTGGGCACTTCCCTGGCAATGGGGAGAGGCCAAGGCAAGGATGAGATGTGGTCCTGCAGATGGGCCTGGCTCAGAGGCAGGCCAGGATGTTGGGAGTGAGAGTCCAGCATTGCTGCATCACTGGAGTGGGAGCTGATGGCCCTGGGGCTGAAATGGGGTCCTAGATCTTGAGCAGAGCAGAGTAGCCCAGGGGTCTGGGCAGTGACAGGCAGGGCTGGTGGTATTCTTCGGGCCCTAGCTGTAAGTTCTAGTTTTGTTATTTCAAATCCAATTCTGGGAAAAAAGCTTGCCCTATTTTCATATTTGTAAACATTCCTTAAGTTAGTATTATATTAATGTAAACAAGAAAATGTTTAAAATACATTAGAATGTTAGAATAGTGCATAAAATCAAGAAATCAAGTGCTTTTCAGCTTTGCATGTCACTTGAATTTCCTCTGAGCACATCTCTCTCTGGGGAAGCTCTGCCTTAAAGAGTATTAGTCAGTAATCCTTGCAATGCACAGTCTGAATTTTAAGAGTGTTTAGGTAGCCTCATTCAATAAGGCTAATATCTTGGTAAACCTGCACTAAATATTAAAGTGCTTGATGAGTTAAATTATGATGTTTGACTTCATGAAAGCATTCACTCCATGAAGACAAAATTGCCCTTAATGCTCAGGCGCTGCCTGGTGCTTGTCATCTACAGGACACCATGGTGGGACTATGACTCCTGTCCTTCACAGGGGTTCTGCTTCCCTTTAATAAGAATTGTGTATGAATGAAAATTTTCGTGCTACATTTCAGACTTTTTTTTCTTTTAAAAGAACTTGTGACTTTTTTTGTGATTGGAGTAAGTTATTTATATTGCTTGTGTAAACCATATTCCTGCTGGGACATTTTTCTTGACTTAGTTGTATAGCCAAAACTTGTAAACATTTCCTAATCTAAGACATTAATCTTTTGGTATGGTATATTTTGCTGGTTGCTTATAATTATTTCTTGTAGCTTTTCCCAAAAATTTTGAAACAGCCCTCTAGATTGAATATTTTCTGTGACAGAATTAGTAGTGGGAGAGATACATGGAATATACTTGAGAGTACATGGGTGTTTCTCCATGCAAGCAACTGATGAAGCAGCAATATTTAGTGGTGTGAAGTGTCATGGGGAAGAGATACCAGACTAAAAATGTAAGGCCTAAATGATCCTCTCTATTTTGTCATAGCTGATGTCTAGACCTCTCCCTTGATTACACAATAGAAATAATAATAATTGTATGTGGGGAAATGAATGCTGTGAAGTGCAGTGGTTGCCCATTATGACCTCAAGCAGCCGAAAAGCGCCAGCTAGCGCTGCCTTGTGAGGCCGTAGCCACCAAGTGAGCAGGCACTCCAGGGTTGTGGAGTGCCCCGGTGTGGGTAACGCAGCTTTAGTAGCTTCACGCTGAGAGGAAGCGAAGGGATGAGAGAAAGATTTTGCCTGCGAGCCTGAGAACTTTTATCCCCCATGCGTCGTCAGAGTGAATCGTCCTCAGTGCAATGCAAGGCAAAATGGCGACGGGACAAAGGAATGTATTAGATTAAGTTGGGGGTGGGCGGACAGGGGTGGAAACTTGCCTCACCCTATGGGGACAAATGTTAGAGAAGTGACATGGATTATAACAACCAATGGTAGCATAACAGAGGTGGGTACAGCATTTTGGGACTAATATAAAGGCTAAGTGTGGCTTTTGTTTTTCTCTGCCCCGGTCTCGGGCAGCTGAGGCGCCTGGCTAGGCACTGCTTTCTGGTGAGACTGGGGTTGCCGCGTATGCAGAACTCTGGAGCTGAGCCTCCACGTGGGTTTGCCACCTTCGTAACCACACACTGAGAGAAGACAAAGGGAGAGAGAAGGCACACCTTGTCCCGTATGGCTGAGAACTGTTTATTTCCCATGTGGCTGCAGCGGTGGTCGGAGCAGCGTTCCCAGGTCATGTGCGTGATCAAAATGGCGATTCGAACAAAGGAAGCAACGGGTTAAATAGAGGGCAGGCAGACAGGGGTGGAAGCCCCCCTTGCCCGATGGGGACAGACAACAGGGGAGTGATTTGGGCCACAGCAACCTACAGGAGCATTACAGAGGTGGGTACAGTGTTCTGGGACAAATGGGAATGCAGAGGTGGGGTGATTGACACAGAACTTTCAGGAATAAACAGGGGGTGGCTATAAGATGGACATGTAAGAGCTCCTATGGCAGACAATTTGGAGCGAACCATTGTGAGGGGAAAATGGGGGTACATAGCACCGACTAACTAACATTTATTGAAATCCCTAACTGAACCAACCTGGCATGCAACAGCTAAGGTGGGGTGATTGACACAGAACTTTCTGGGGGTGGTTACATGATTGCCACTCAACAGGGAGTGAACAAACCTTGACTGACAGAACCAAATAAGGAGAAACCCTGGGAGGAGTGAGAAGATTGACAGGTAACTGTGGGTCCGCATGGCGGGAAATCTTGGGGTAAACAACCTGGAGCAAACCACTGTGAGGGAAAGATAGGGGTGTACAAGGAACATACCTAACTAACATTAATTGAGCTTCTGACTAAACCAACCCAACCTACAACAGTGAAGAACAATAAGCAATAAAAGTATGAATAAATAATTACTGGAAACAGAATCACAAGTCTGCATCCTGGATTTTTTAATTGTATGGAGATGAACTTTGACTTCCATAAAACATTTTAATAGATATGTACATTCATTCGCATAATTTCTTCTGGTATGACACATACAGAGTGTTTGTTCAGTGTCATATTTGACAGTTTCTTCCAACTGACAATGCTACTCTCTCAAGTTTTCTTTGGCATGTCTTTAGAAAGAGTTTTAAATTATTTAAAATACCAAGGATCTAGACTTTAGGAATCAAAACCATCCAGCAAATATTTGTGTTTTCGCTCTTGATACTCTTTGACCAAAATCTTGTCATCTGTCTTGGTTTTTTTTCAAGACATAATTCAAGATGGGAAAAAAAAAAAAAAAAACAAGAAAAGTCCCTCTATGGCTTATATTGAATATCCAGAGTCCAAACAGAAGTACTATTCCATCAAGTATTTCTGGAACATACATCAGCTGTGCTGAAACCTTCCATGTCATCAAGCATGTACCACCACCGATGTTTAAGGTGAACTTGCTCCAACTTTCACCACATCTGGCTTCCAATTTTCTATTCCCTCTAAAAGTACTTTTCAAATTTCACATAGCCTTTCTGGGGCTGAGACAAAGCACCAGAATGGTAAGAAAAATTAATCACCATGTCTAAGCAGATGCTTTTCAGTTAAAGACATCACCTTGAATATATGAGGTCCAATTTTAATTTTTCATTCTGACTAGAAGAACTAGGATCTCCACTTACCTTCTTGGAGAGTATTCAAAATACAGGGCATTTTCAGGGTAGCTCTTTCCAATTCTTCTTGTGAGATTATTTAATTTGAAATTTTGGAGATTTTTAAACACTTTAAACCAAAGTGGGGACTGGAATATAAGCTTCCCCCTTGCAGATACATATCTCTTCCTTTTTTTTTTTTTTTTTTTTCATGTCTCTGGCTTAATGAATATTGAATTTTTCTGTATAGTGAAACAGTTTCAATAACCACAAGCAGAAGAAAACTGTGTAAGACTATCCGGTGATCAGAGCATTCACCTACAACTAAGAGCTGTGGGTGTAAGTACTCTGTGTCATCCTCAGTCCTAGCAGGCTAGAAGAGATAACTTGCCAGGGGAAGCAGGTATTAGCCTGTCTATATATAGCAGTCTTCTCACTGCAGTAGTTTAGGAGGAGGGCATGATTTATACCTGCCAAGCTCCAGAAGCAGCTTTTTTTGCAGTCAACCATAAGCAGAAAAAAATGCCTACTTCCAGCTCACGATATGGTACTTAGAGGGAGACTTGGGCCTTGCCCTTTCATTTCTCATTTCATGCTAACAGATTTATGCAAATTTTCCATTAAAAATCTGTTTTTTATGGATCCCTGTCTTAAAATTAATCTATGTGCATTTATAAAGAACTCTGACTACTCTGATTTGTTGGGATGTCACCCTTGAAACTGCAGGACTTAGGATGCTGTGATGCTGTATCACATTATTTTAAAATCTTTTGTGACTGCCATGCTCATACCTTTCATTCATATTTGCTCAACCTGGGATAGACTCCAGCAGCTCAACACTCTACTGTAATTTGGCTGACAAAAATAAATTGCAGAAGCTATGTTCCAGAGGACACATCCTGCCCGGAAAGCCACCACCACTGTTACGTGACAGCTGCACTGCTGTATTCTTTACAGTTTCTGAGACAGCAGTCTCCATCAAGAGCCATCTCACCATTACACACCTCAGGGGAATATCCTGTCATTCTGTGATTCCCAGAGCAGACTTGAGTGTATTTCTCTGTGCATACCAACCACGTACAGCTCTGCAGCCTTCTGTGCACCTGTGCTTCACTTTCAGGGACCTGAGAGGCTGTCCATCAGTCTTTTCATTTAGCAGTTTGAATCAGACATTGCAATTTTTGATGGGGGATGAGGAAAGGATTTTTTTAAACCTCCCATATGTGTGCATTTAATCGCTTATGAACTCAGATTTCACTGCAAGCAAATGTGGCACCTCACTTGAATTGTGCATGGATGGCAAATATGTGTTTGTTCTGTCCATGGTGATTTTTCTGGGGCATGTTTCTGTGGCAACATTAGCATGGTTCTGGTCCTGAGCAATGTGTCTTGCCTCTGAGAAGGGATTTTACCTTTAATCCAGCAATATCATGACAGTGGCTCTGTAGCTTTGATGAGGCTTAGGGAACAATTGGCAAAACCACACAAAATGTACTTTAGGTTTGTTTCCTTCCAATCTAATATAAAACAACTTCTACTTTCTTAGTCATCTATATGCCCCCCTGGACTCTTTGTCTGCCTCTTTTTGTGCAATCTACCCTGTTTAAATTGGCTTTGATCCTCCCCATGGGAGCTTGTTAGAACCATTAGGGTTCCTTGCTGTAGCAAGGATTTCTTAATGATGATAAAATGTGAAAACTCTTAGGCAATTACTAAAGTTTCCTCTTAATTTTTCTAGATGAATGAGAACACTGAAACTGGCTGATCCCAGAAGTAAATGGCATTTTTGAATAAAGATTAGAATAATTTAATTAATACAGAAATTTATGGTTACCATTTGTTACACATACAGAAGTATATACAGCATTCCTTTTATATATATTGCAGTGTCAGGTATATCTCATTGCTCAGAAGAAATAAGAGACTAACATCTTTGCATGTGGACTAAATTGTCTTTGACTCTCTGTAGGCACAGTTGGTATGTTTTTGACCAAATAATTATTCCAGTGAACCTCAAACCTGCTTTGAAATACTTTCTGCTATCTTATTAATAGATAATTTATTTGAGCAGCAAGTGGCAAAAGAGCTGAAATATGCTAAAAGATACAAAAGCTTTTAGATAAGCCAAATGCCGTATTTGAGGGGAGTTTTTACATTTAAGAATCTCTTTTAAGTGAAACCACTTTCTAACAATTTTTGTTCTGAAGTTAATTGTCCAGTCAATTTCTTCTGCATATTTTCATGTTCTTTTACTGTTAATTCATAAGTGCTCTATGTACTTTCTATTTGTGAACTAATCAGCACTACCAAAGAATTTCTTCCTTGATCTCATTTTTCCTTATTCAAAAATGTGCTAAATTCTTAATGGGCAACTACAATTCAATCTCATCATGCTGCTCAGCTTTCCCCTCTTTCTGCCTATATAATTGCCTGAGAGTAGAGGCAAGAACTCATATCTATATTGCCGCTGTGCTCTCTCTGAAGCCCCCTGGCTTCGCCTGCCCGGCAGAGGCACGGTCAGCAGTGAGGGACACTCCCCTGTGTCTCGTGGCAGATTTGGGGAGCAGCTAAGACAGAGGTCTTCGCCGTCTGCCTTGTATGGAGGAGAGGCGGCATCCGAGAGGTAATGAGGGAGTCAACTCATGGCCGGGGAAAAGTCTCAGGTTTATTGTAAGCTCTGAGGAACTCTGAGTTCCATGTTCCTGCAGCCGAAAGTGAGTCACTTGGCTTTCGCAATCACCTTAAGTACCGGGGCGGAGACAAGGGGGAAAGACCCCACCGCCCAATGGGGGAGTTTGGGGGAGTGGAAGGCAGAGGGACAGACAGAAACACAAACCAATGGGGGAAGGTTAAGGGAGGGACCCCTGGCCTTTGTCCACTCACTTATGCCCAAGGTGGAAAAATTAGGGAGGGTGGGATTAGGAGCTGCGTGATGGACAAGGCACCAGGGAGGGGTGGCATTGGAGGAAGTGTGGGAGAGCTCAGGGTGGAACCATTGGGAGAAAATGGGGGGTGAAGGGGCAAACCATTACAGAACTGTTACAAAGATATAAAAACACAATACAATACTATATGACAAACTCCTCCTACCCTGAAGTAACTGCAGAAGCTTTTATCTCATTCCTCTCAATACAGTATATAAGTTGCCTAAAATGTCACTAAATTATGAGAAAGAGAGGGTAAAATTACAGAGTTTTGAAGGAATTCCTCTTTTCATGTTATTTCAGTAATTTATTTTGAAATATATGCAAGCATAGCAAGCTATATTCGAACATCATATATGTGCATCTGTTTCTGGATATTTAGTGCTTAAATTGCACAGATTGGTATGGAATACTGGACAGTTTAGCTGTTGGACTAGTATGATTTCCTTAGGGAATTCTGTGCTTGCATGGAAAGATACTCTTTTTTTATTGATAGCATAATTATTATTATATCCTAAGGTCTTGCACTTGTGTGTAACTGAAAAGTATGTTGAAGATTTGGAATAGCCCGAATGAATACAAAACAAAAAACAAATTGAGTCACCTAAGACCATCCTATCTTATGCAACTGTACATTTATCAATTCAACCAGATGCTCTGAAGCTGACTAGATGTGCTGCTGGCCAACATATGAAATTAAATTTAATGTATATAAACATAGAGTAATACATAAATAAAGTATAATATATTTATCTTATTATTTGAACAGTGTAAGAGTAATTCAAATTAAATGCTGTGCTTGTTTCAAGCACTTCAGAAAAAGCTTAAAGGATACATGAAAAAGTACACTATGTAATGAATGGAATTCCTTCACTAAAAATAACATTATTTTCACAAAATTGTGCTTTTATAATATTCATAAGTAAAAATATATATTCAAGATTCGGAGTTTAGATTTATAGTTCCATGCATATATTTTGAAGGAACTTGCTGTAAACTATGAAAGTTTGCAACTATGTATAGCTATTATACATTTAGCTCCACATATACATTTATCTCTATAGTAAGTAGATATTATGTGGTTTTCCTTTGATGCTTTCTTGTACTTTTACACTTACAAATTGAATGAGTCTGTTTTTCTGTGATGCAGTGGTTAGACACTAAAACTGATCTTAATCAGGAGAATTCCAGGGCCAGTTACTTATCAACATGGAAATCCAAGTATGCTATGTTAATCAAAGTATTCTTAGTCACATGCAAATTAGTTGCTCCAAATAGCCTTTAAAAATGTGTAAGGATTTTTCCCTCTGTCCTAGTTTCAGCTGGTATACAGTCAGTTTTCTTCCTTGTAGGTGATACAATACTGTTTTTTTGCTGTTTGGTTGTTTTTTTTTTTTTTTTATTTAGTTTGAGCATAATATTCCTAACACACTGATTTGTCATTGGTTGAACTTGATGATCTCAAAGCATTTTTCCAACCTAGTTTACTATGTGATTCTGCCCTTCCGTGATGTTTTAGTTTTTGTAAAACAGTGCTTTTTCTGAGTCCAAGAATTTGCATTCTCCCAGTGAAGAGGTGCTCAAGAAGTTTTGAGGGAGCACAGCCAGGAGAGCTGAGCTAACCTGGCCAAAGGGATATTCCATAACATAGAACATCATGCCTGGTTTACATGCCTCCATGTAAACTGGAGGGGAGTTGGCTGGGAGATGCTGATCACTGCTTGGGCACTGGCCAGGCACTGGCCATTGCAATTGATTGAGCATCACTTGTCTTTATCATGTTTTACTCGCCTTTCTTTTTGTTATCTACCTTTTCCTCACAACAACAACAGCAACAACAAAACAGTAGTAGTAGTAGTAGTAGTAGTAGTAGTAGTAGTAGTAATAATTTTACTCTATTTCAGTTATGAAGCTATTCTTATCTCACAGAGTTTACTTTTTCTGATTCTCCTCCTCTTCCTGTTGGAGGGAGGGGAGTGACAAGTGCTTGTGTGGTATGTAGTTGCTGGCTGGGGTGAAACCACACCTCCTTCTTCGGTATATATGCAGCAACAATTCCTTTTGTAAAGTTGTATATATGTTTTTGCTATTATTATTGCTCTTTATAGAAAATTAAGCAAATTGCTCATTACTGAAGATGGATATTTAGATCAATACTATCCACCATGTTGCTGTTAGAATGTCTATGTATACAGGATCATTTAATTATTCATACTATGAGAGATTTGATGAATATAGAACAAAAGTAGTACTTCTGACAGTTTAGGCAGTGACCATATGGTATTTATCAATTTGTTTATTATTGATCTTAATTTTATTGGTTTGATTTAAAGCCCCTCCTCTTTATATGTCAGCTTGAAATGTCTTCACATATGTCTTTTTTTTTTTTTTTAATTTCAGTTCCAATATTATGCACCTTTTTTTTAGTTATTTCATTACATTTCAGTTACCTGCTGGCCCTTAAATTCTTTAAGGCATCTCTGATGGATCTTTTTGTGTAATTTTAAAAATAAATTTCTATTTAGCTATGAATGTACACCAATTCCATGGTATAAAAATTTTTAGTGAGTAACAGACATAACAGAATATGATAAAATATTGATGAACTCTGATGAGTCATTAGTATATCCTGAGAATATTGCATGGGAATTTTTAATGATGCATAATGACATAAAGATATTATTATGGAGATATTCTGTGTGATATATTGTAAACCCCCATAGCTATTATGGTGTAATAGTCAGTCTGGAGCATTATCAAACGTCTGTTAAACAGCATCAAGTCACAGGCTTGAATTTAGGTATCTTTTCAAGTACTTGTCAAAAATATACCACCTTTGATGTAGACTCCTGGTGCTTACTAAACACATACAGTGATACATGATAGAGACCCACTCACAGTATTTATTTCAGTCAGTCTAATGGAGGTAAGAGGCTATTAATTCTAAGGTAGAGAAGAGGTTTATGTTCTGAAATAAACCAACCTAAGATGATATTCTGCAGATTAGATGTCCAGAAACTGCCTGTTTTTGTCACAGGAAATTGTACTTTATTCTGAATTACTTTACTGCTGACTCTACCATTAAACGAGAAAAAAAAGACAGCATGAGAAATGTAAGATGTTTGTCAAAAGTTTGAATACTACATTGTTTTACAGAGATAAAAATATTTTACTGTAGATTACACAGTTAATAAATTGGGGAGCTTAGTATGTGTTCAATGAAGGTAGTTCAGGAATTTGATTCAAGTGTAAAATAACTCTTAGTAAAAAATATATAGTTCGTTTTGGGATAAATCTGTTTCCTGAAACTTCTGAGTGCCATGACAAGCACTAGAAAAAAACTGATATAAAACCATCTTGACAGTTTCCTGTAGATCCAAATCTTGGCCCTGTCTAAAATGTTGTGATTGTTCGTATGAACTCAGGACCCTCCATCTATGATAATTCAGCCTCTGGATCATTACTGAGTGACACTGTTCTCTGGACACAGGCAGATGACACAACCTAATCCTTGCAGTGAACTGGTTAGACCACTGGCTACATTGTTCTCTCCTCTCTTGCTATTTGTCTTGTCTTGCCTTTATAGTGTACAAAAAGTTTGGGGGATTATTTTTCTTCATTAAATGAAGGCCATTTTTTTCCATAGCAGAAGAGATTCAGGTGAAAATACCAATGCAGAGATTAATTTAAAAAACAAAATAAAAATGAGTGGCTCAATTGATTGTTTTCCAGTCTATGGAATCTCTTTACTCTTGCTATAAACAGGTAGCACAAGTTCAGTCTCAGGTACAAACAGTGTGGTTCATGGGTCATTAGTCTGAAATATATCCAGATGGAAATTCATATATTTTCAGTGTCCTCTAGAATGTGGAAACAAAAGTACAATTCATTTAGATATTCATGCAGTAGTGATAGCCACAGTAATATCTTTGCAAAGTTATAAAGTACTTAAGGTAAATGCAAAGCTTTCTTTCATTTCACTCAAAAGCTAAAGATGAAACAGATATTCAAGTCATCAACCTCAGTTACAAAAAAATTAGTTTAAAAAATCACCCTTAAATACATAGGCAGTTTGCTCAGGAAGTTGGCACATGGGTGTGATAGATATATAAATATACTACCTTGCAAAAGAGCAAGTTAGACATTAAGCAGACTAGTAGTCAAAGTGAAATTATTTAGCTGAGCTCTTTAATACTTGCTCCAACAGTGGATAAAAGTAGCCTCATGTCTGCCTATTAGTTCAGTTTGGAATATCTGGGCCCGTAACGGTGAAAGGATTTCTCAAAAAATTTAAATTTAAATATTATTCTAATCACAGTCTGTTTATAAATTGGATCGCTGAATTGGGACTTAAGATATTTGTAATAAAAACAAAATCAACCAACCAACCAAAGAAACAAAAGTTTATATCTGTTTTTAAAATAAGTGCACCCCTTCAAGCTAAATAAAAATAAAATTCAAAACAGGATTTGAGTTTTAGAGGAATGATTCTCCTTCTGGTTTTTACACTGGACTTATTCCTTTGATCTACTCCAATGTGAGATCAGTATGGGTACTAGTTTCTGCACTATGGTGCTGCTTTATCATTTTAAATTCATGACAAGCCAAAGTCTAATTTACCTGAGTGAATAATTCCTTTATTGCAAACAAACATGCTGAAAAGACTTAAAGAGATTTTGAACCAGAATTTTTTTTTTTTTTTTTGGGGGGGGAGGCACTCAATTTTGAAAAATAAATTCTGTGGGATCTATTAAAAATTATCTACCATTTCATTTTCACTACTGATAAATTGAGAAATTTGCACAGATTTTCTCTTTATTGTTTTTGAAATATAAAGAAAAGTATCACATTATGGGGAAAGAATTATGTACATATAAGGCAAATAGGTTTAATTGGTGAATAAAAGGGATTCAGAGACATGGACTCTTAAATATGCCAAACATCTTATTTCAGTATTTATGTCTTCTCTTTCTAGGAGGTCTTGGATAGGATGAAGCTAAAGATAGTCAGCTGGGAAATGACAGCTAGAAATAATTGCAAAGATAAAAGGTCTGATGGAAGTTCGGTGAAGAAACTGTGGTATTTTTGAAATATGATATGATTTGGGTGTTTACTCCATGGAAGATACCAGCAGCTTTTTCATCCTTCCATATGAGCTTAAATAACATAAGAAATTAGCATTTATGCAAAAAATAAGAAAAAAGAAAAAGTTTGAAAGTTTTGATGTGATTTCTCTTTCACCTTCACTTTATGTCTGAAGATATATAATTAAATTAAGAGAGTCACATGACTTTAACTCCAAGCAGACTTAGATATAAACAAGTAGTTTTTTCCTGATATGTTTGGGACCTCAAGGGAAGCATTGAGAACATTTGTCATAGGCAGTTTGATGTCCAAAAAAGAGAAGAGGGCGCAACCAAAATTACTGGGGAAATGTCAGGCAAGAAGGAGGATCTTAAAACAGGGTTCTCAAGACTAGAAAGCTGTTTTAACTTCAGGAAAAAAAAACCCTAACTGCTTTAGATGGATAGAAAGTGCAGTGTTGTGACAGGCAATTTTTGAGAGGATTTAACAAGTTTCAGAATTAATTTTCTTCTTTCTAACAAGAATGTCATAGCCATACAAACTAGACATCTGGCACAGTTCTTAAGTATACCAGATTACACTAAGTGGTTATGACACATGTACCCATGTGTGTTTAAAATGCATAGTCTGCCTATGTTTCTAGCTGTAATCTATAGCTGGAGTTCTTTCTGTTCAGTAAAAGAAAAAAAGTCTTTTTAGGAAGATAATGTTTTTCTTTCAGGATTATCTTGCACTGTGTGGTTTAGTTGCCTCAGACTACCTGCCTTCCCCATGTAATTTCTTTTGGAGTCAGCTGGGGCATTTTCCCAGGACTCACTTGCTTTGTGGCATTTAGTGCATTGTCTATTTGACTTCAGGTTTCTCACTCGTATTGAAGAAATGTAGCTTGAATCAACTGTAGACCCACTGTGATGTGTGCTTGGACCATGCTGGGAAGCTGTTGGAGTTTGGAATGAAAAAGATCCTTTACTGATTTTTTTCTTTTCATTTAAGTAGGGGCAATTTGTCTTAACACTTCTTACTGCTCTATAGGAGCATCCAGTATACATCATGATATACTTAACCCATTTATACCAAAGAAGTCTTGTGGCCCTGGTTAGTGTGTTTCCTTTATTTAGACGTATTCACCTAAGAATTCAGTTTTCTTTTTTCAGCAGTTTGCAGCATATAGAAGGCATTTTCATGTGATAAAGATGTATATAGATGTGTGAACTTTTGACAAAAGAAATAGACAGTCTTTCTTTTTCCCCTTTTTACAGAGGTTCTGAAGCTAATCAGTCTGAACCAAAGCTACAAGAAAAGAATTTGTTGAGAGAAAAATTGTGAGACAAGAAGATGATTTAAATAGGAGGTGTGCACAATAATTAAATGCATGGATGCCTGGTTACAGACTACTTGATCACAAGATGTGTGTTTTCAGGAGGAAAAAAACCTATTCCCTTTACTTCTCATACTCCTCCAAATGTCACCAAAAAGCCATATGTACAGTTGTTTCATGAGTTATGTCACAAGATTGTGACCAAAACCTAATAAAATTTTGTGGATCCTAATGTTTCATCATCAGTAAAATATACAGTCAGCTGTTATGAGCCTTGTTTATAAGATAACAGGTAGAGCCTTTTTCTTACAATCAGAAGTTCTGAAGTATAAATCAAACAGATGTAATTATTTTTTTCTGCACTATGAGATGTAAACATTCTTAAGCATGATTAGGATATAAGTAATTAAAGAGTAAACATTGATTTTAAGAATTGTTTGGGCAACATAGTAGGCAGTATATTGTGCACAGTTTGGGATTGTTTATAGTTGTTTACTTCAATAAATAGCCCCAGCTGATACATCTAAACAACAATAAATAGAAAACAGTGACATAAATGAAGAGAAAATGATACAATCATTTTTCCCAAACAAAACAATTTGAAGAGTTCAAAACTGGCATTCAGAACCTTTAGCTAAAAGTGAGAGCTATAATAATAGCTCTCGTAAGCTTTGAGTATCCTATGCTCCATTTGTCAGTTCCTGTGCTAGAGCAATAAATAGTCAAGAAAGTATTGACATAGACATGTAACAACTCATCCATTTAAGCATTCTGCACTGATAGCAAATGTGGCAAGCTGGTAAGACAAATTAAAAAAAAAAAAAGAAAGGGAAAATTCAAAACTAAAAGTTCAAAAATATTAATTGGTACCCTACAAAGGGTTGTAACCATAATTTCTCTTCTTCGTAATGTCACGTTCATTATGTGGCCAAATTTTGGGACATACTTTTAGGAAAGTATGTCTTAGTCTTCAATTCTAGGACTAAACTTAGGATATGTTGCTAACCCTCTTTGTTATTTTTTGTGTAATGCTAGCAGTGCTGTTCACTGGTTGCTTGAAAGTCTCTGAATTTGGCCAATTAAACCACAAACATTTATTTGTATTGAAAACTGGAAGTCTATAATGATTTGCAACTATAAATGTACAACTGAAACTTCTTCAATCTATATGAAACTACATTGTAATTAGGTCCATGTAAATGGTAATATGATGAGAATTAATATCTAATCAGAGCATACAGTAATAAAATACAGCTGAACTAATCCAGTCTGTATTGGTTTCATTAATTCTGCAGCATTCTGGAAATGCACACTTCCATCTCTGGAGTTTCTAAGTAAATATGGCTGCTTAGCAGATATAAGCCAGTGTCATTAGTATATAGGTTGACTTATGGTAAAATTAGGATGCAAGCTTTGTGATTTATGTCTTATAGGACTATCTGTCAGATCTATACCTGTCTGTTAGATGTGCCTGTTTTATTGACAAAGCTGTCAAAGTTGGGAAGCACAAAATGCAAACAGAGAACACAAAGAAAAGGAATGGCAGTGTGTTTCATTATGTAATTTGGAAAAACTTTGAAGCCATTATTTTAAATGAAATAATCAGTTGTAATACTCAATTAAAGAGTCTGTAAAAATGCAAAAGTTCTTGCCTTGAAACCTCCTTTCAGGTCTGTAGACATTCTACAGTCTGCAGGTTCTGAGTCTGGTCTTTAAAGTAAATAGATAAAAATTTAGATTTGAGGCTGTGTTGGATCAACAATTTATTAGTAACTAGTTTACATGTAGCATATAGTAAAAGCACATGTGAACGTATATGTTACTCTGCACAATTCTGAAAAGATCCTCTCCTATTTGTCCATATACATTTCTTTTACTTGGTTTTAAAAACAACATTTTGCAACCTCCCTTTTCCCACTAGCAAGTTTATTCACTGTTGCATATTAGAAATCTTATTAATATTCTATTGTCTTATTATTAGCTTTTCAGTTGCCAAGACATCTCCAATTGCTTTCTGGTAGCTCAAAGCACCTAATTAATCTGCTCTGTAAACCAACTAGAGAGCAGAAAGTCAGTATTATCTCTCTAAGTTTCTCTTTTCCTCCTAGCACCACAAACTAAATCAGAAAATCTCACCAATGTCTATCAGACAATCTTACCTAAAATAGCTCTTGTTATTAAGCCTTGTCACAGGATCAACAGCTGGGCTTCACTTCAACATTTATGTTTTACATTTTGTTATTTATGTAGCAGCAGGACACCTTATGCTGTGACAGTAAAAGTGCTTTCATGGGTGCCATGTCTGAAGATGCAGCATTTGCAAAGCTGCATACTCACATGTATTCATCCCACAGAAGATAAAGCACAAGACAAACATAAATTTTTCAAAAGTCAAAAGGGAAATTTAGATGGGGCACAAGAACTACATAACTAGATTCACACAAATGTTCTTGATACTTGTTTTACTTTGATAGCACTAGAAGTCTTATCCAACATTAAAAAATAAATAAAATATTACTTAATCAGGTATGTTACCCTTGATATATAAAACAAGATAAATGTCACTATGTATGGCAAACTTCTGTGTTTTAAGGGCAAGATTCTGCGTCCATATTTAAAAATTCTCCAAAATCTTCCATTGACTTTCTTCTGGAAATAAATAATGCTAGACTGCTGGAAGTGCTTTCATGCAAAATCTAGTAGATAAAACTCCTCTGTTCCTTAAAAATCTATACACCAAGGAAGACTTTGAGGCAAAAGCATTTCAAATTCTTTGCTATTCAAGTAGATACTGAAAACTTGTAAAAGAAAATATCTCCAAATAAAGTAAATAGGAGGATTGCTGTGGGCGTTGTTTAATTTGTGCAGCATATGATCTTCCATTTTGTTATTCCTTTGAGGGTTTTTCGTTTTGTTTTATGCACCTTCATGGAAATAATGGAATGAGGTTTTCTTTTGCCAATTATCTAACCAGTTCTACTTGCCTTTCTGTTGCCTTTTATAACTTCTTTAATAAGTGCTGACTTTGAGAAATTGCTATGAATAAACCCTTGCATTTATCAACATTCTTAATATAACAATAGAAAAGTTCACTTGCAATTTACTTCATATTTCTGTCATGTAATAAATATATTGAAAGAAAGCAGTTAAATGTTAGCAAGTTTTTCTACATCTGTGGGAATAAACCAGAAAATTGACATCACATTTTTTTTCTTGTCAGTCATGGAAATGTGCTATAGTATATAATTTCCAGATGTATCAGGATTTCTCCTATTAATCTAGGCTTCCAGGAAACTACTCTGCTTTATTTTGAAGATCTTGATATCTTTTCGGTGTATTTTGCTTCCTTTTGCTGAAGCTTATGGAATTAAAAATCTTCTATCCATTTCTTAGATCCAAAGGTCCAGGCACAGATATTTTAGTGTTTGGCCTAATTTAGAAAAAGGATTCAAGTCTACATAAGACTACATAATTTAAAAACACAAACTTAATTTTCAGGTAGCACCATCATATTGTTATTTATTATTATAAGCTAGCATTAGCAAACTGTGCTACTCAGAAGTGGAAATATTCTTGTAACTCTGGATAAAGTCCTACTGTTTTGTTCTCATTTTCTAAGGAAACTCATGTTTCCCTGGAGCACTCAAGCATTTCATGCATATACGTATATGTATATTTACATCTATATATTTATACATACAAATGCATGTATATTTATGAATATAAGTGAAAATTATGTGCATGTATTATAAATATAATACACAGGTATGAAGATATATATATGAATGAGTAGGTATGGATTTGTTTTATTATTGGCATAGAAGCTTGTTTGTTATGAATCTTTTTTTTTTTTAATTCTGTTTTTCAAGATGAAAATTTTTATCTCCAAGAGCAGAAATTTGTTATAGGATCAGCTGGGTTGGAAAAGACCTTTGAGAGCATCGAGACCAGCTGATGACCTAACTCCAGCCTGCCAACTAAACCAAGTTCCACATCCAGTCTTTTCTGAAATGCCTCCAGGGATGGTGACCGCACCGCCTCCCTGGGCAGCCCATTCCAATGCCCATATTTGAAAGATCTAGCTACTGAACTCAAAGACAAGAGGGAAAGGATGTAGGGAGATTTGGAAGAAGTATGTTTTTCTTTAATTCAGAGAACCAAAATCTGGTACCCTTGCTTCTACCTACCAAAAGATAGGTGGTTAGTCCTTCTTGGTTTAGACTGAAATCTGGTCAAGGAGGGCACACATTGCAGAGAGCCTTTAATGATCTCTAGTTGTGATAGGCCTGTTTTAGAAATTAAGAATATCAAATGGATTATCCTAAATAGTATAGAGTTTAAAGAACAATGCCAACATTTTCAACTTCACCTGGAAGTGAATTTACTAGTTCAAGTCTTAAAGCCCAGACACTGAATGTGTTTCTACTTATCATGACAAACAAGTTTTTCCTTCTGTGTTACATTCCCATTATGAACTGTTCAAAGCTGTGGATTAAATAGTCTGAGAGGTAGACTTGCACTGCAATACCATATAATTTTATTTTTTCTGGAGAAGAAAACAGGTTTTGAGGGACAAAGCTCTTAAGCTTCACTTCACTGATTAAAAAAAAATTAAAAATATATCGAGATAAAAATATTAAGGCTATTTGACTACAAATAGTGTTTCAAGGCCTCAGACATTGAAATTTAAATGGAACAATGATTTATTTACCAACTAGTTTGTGCTATTTTTACATTCTCCTCATGTGGAATAGGATTTGAGTAACATAACTGATTTGAATACATGACAAAAGAAGCATTCAAAGCTGATTTAGCATTTGCTGCATTAGCATAATTATGTTTTTTTTTCAATCTAATTAAAAATTCTAACATCTTCAAAACAATGCATCCACACTTCTACCAATTTTCGTTTTAAGTCCAATTAGTCACAACAGTGTTTTTCACTGCAATCTTTATTCAAATAGTTTGTGAAAATACATTAATTTCACTGGCTAACTTAGAATTTCATTATCTTGCCTTCAGTGGAGAAACCTTTATTTTAACATAAAATATTTATCATTCTGAGGTGATGTTCCCACTATGCCCTAGAGAAATTTTCAGTCTTGAAAGGAAAGATGAGATATATAAAATAAGGCAGTTTGCTTGGCTTTGCTTTAAAAAGATTGAAGTTGTGAATAACATCTAGGAACAAGTAAGAAATTGTTCTTCACTCAGTATTTCATATTGAGTTCAGTGCTTTTAAATTTTTTGTTTTCAAGGCATGACATATTTTCCCACAGGTTTCTTTACAATTACATTTCATCAATTTGCCAACGTGTCTCTGAGATCTTTTAGTAATATCAGGATATTGTTCATATTTGGACTAGTTGGAAATAGATTTCTCATTTAGAGACAGTTTAATCTCTAGAGGTAGATCAGTACCAGATCCCAAGAGACCTTTGTATAACTGAGGCACAAATATAAACATTGCACTCTTCTTTAATTCAGTCATGTACACAATACATACACAATCCACACTCATAGTATATACCTTTTACATTTTAACTGAAAATGCTGCACATTTGTAGTTCAATTGTGATGTATTTACAAGTCAACTGTGGTATTATATTTAGAGATCAATTGTGGTGTGATGGTAAGAGAGACAGTTTTCTTGAGAGATGTTACAGAAACTGCGACTGAAAGCATCATATTTTGAGTGGAAAGAGGTATTTGTAGTAGTAAGCTAATTTATGACAGGACAATAAAATAATTTTATGTATCATTAACATAAGAACTCATAACAAAGTCTTTCTGGAAGGGCTTAACCATAGACATCTTGTCAGGTGGACACTGAAGGATTGGCTTTTAGCAGATAGTCATTAACAATATTGTTCCAATTAATTACTTTATATTTTTTTCATGGAGAACACCAAAGTCTACAACGTAGTCCATAGTTATTATAGTTTCTATTTTTTAGAAGAAATTTTATATGTTACAGAACAGCTGCACAAGATTCCTTATGTGATTTGAAGCACCGTGTAAATTTTAAGATTTGGGATATCTTTCTAGAGGTGTGAGTTTTCTCAAAAAAGATGGCAGAGGAACACATCCTTGGCTGCGGGAAGGACAGAACTCTCTGGTTAGTAGTAATCACTATGGAACTTGTTCTTGGATTGGGATTTGTTCCACCTTTCCTCAAAGTGAAAAGATAAATAAGCCTGTTTACACTGATTAACAATTAAAAAAGCTGTGGAGAAAAACTATCAAACACCACTGATTTCTTTTAAAAGAAAACTTTCTCACTGCCCGGTTTCAGAAAGGCAAAAAAGTTCCACCTTACTGCATTATGAAATTACTGAAATACATATTTTTACCATTTCTAATTTCTCCCAGAATTGAAAGATTTTTTTTCTTGAGTCTCAAGAAGATCTGTGTTTGTAGATGTTACAATTTCAGTCAGTCCATCCTATCTGTCCTTCAAACAGGTGGCAGTTTTTGTGATTCTGCACAGTTGTGTCCAATATCCTTTTGCTTCCAATTTGTGCACAATCACATAACTAACAGCAAAAATTATAACCTGCAAGATTTTAATACTAAAGAGATGCTTTTTTCCAAAACATGCAATAGTAATTGTTTTAAAAATACATGCAGATCAAAAACACAGTGTGAATTCTGTTGAAAAATCCTTCCCAAATAATGACCTTTAAATAATCTACCAGACCACAGTTGATCTCCTCTGTTGACAAGGCCTCGAGGGCTTTTCTTGATAGGATTCCACTTCAAAGCAGGCAGCCTGAGTTGCACACAAAGAGAGCTTACACTCTTTTAGCTTACAGTGCAATCTGGCTTTAAATTGCTCAGCTCTGTATTGAACTTTAGCTAAATTTCTGCTCTAGTTACTTCAAGTGTGTCAGACATCAGATCAGAGGTCTGAAGAGCACTAAAAAATGTGCCGTACAAACAAAATTGTAGGCAGCTCTCACAGGACAGCAGTTAATTAGATACTGTACCAATCAAACAGGTGTCAATATTGAATCAATTGGCAAAATAAATTGCCCAAAACAAGTAGTGTAAAAATTTGCTTTCCATGAAAAAATAAAAGGTAGGAATTGGGGAGAGAAGGGGAATACTTATATCATGTAGCAGTTTTGCATATCTAAAAGTATCTAGATCATGTTATTTCTATGGTTAATTCCAGGTATATTTTAAATATAAATTAACATAGTTTCTGAAAATTATTTTACTTTATTTATGAACATTGAATTTAGAAGATCCTGCTCAGAAGTGCTAAAACTTGCTTGTAAGAACTGCACTTTTCCCCTTTTGTGATAATATAGAAGGGAGTTCTGCCTCTGACCAACCCCTTCCACAAGCCATGAGCTCCTTACCAAAACTCTGCTTATAAAACCAGCAGTTTTCCAGAAAGCAGTGAGGTTGGTAATTGCTTAGTTGCACACTGTGTTCAGGAAAAGTGACTTTGATGAGTTGGAGACATGTAGCCATTCTGTGTAAAAGTACAAAATGTTGAAGCTTGAAGAATGAGCCTTTCTTTCTGTTGCCATCCAGCTAACCAATTAAATTCATGGTATGGCTGAGGCTGAGTTTTAGTAAATCATGTTTAAAATAGATTAAGTCAAAAATAATTTAATTATTTAATGTCAATAAAAGAGATCTTGTTAAAATCCTACAACTACAGAAGATGTAATGTTGAACCAAAATTTCTTTTTAGTGGAGCATATTGAGATAAATATTGGAGAATATGCTCTTTGGAGAAACATTCTAGCTGCCACCCTGACATTTAAAATGGACAATCTTCATACATCTGAGGACAAATTTAGAGGAAAGTTTATGCAGTGTGAATTGCCAAATTGATCCAATGATATGTACTTATTCCCATAAATCAATACCCAAGTGGCAATAATGTAATAATATAAATAATGTATCAAAACTAATAAACAGATATAATATTATATTTCAGCTTATCTTTTTAAGTGTCTGCTTGTCTCTTAAAATGTTAAAGAAGTTTAGATTATTTTTCTGGAACCTACATAAACTGTGTAGGTGTTATTCAACATGATGCCTGTTATCTTGATGTTTTTCTTGGTTGCATATTTGACAAATTGCTACAAAACACAGAAAGTCTCCTGACTCCAATGGGATGGGATCAGAGTTACAAAAGCCCTGGGTAATTAAGGGATACTATTCATCCTTCTGCATTGTACTATTTATCAATGTGACCACCAATCTTGCACAATAAAAGGAAATGAGAAATAGAAGAAACAAATACCCATATGTTTGCAGAATATCTTTTGCTAATAAAAACTAAATTCTGATTGGTACATCCAGTTAGACTTACTACATTAATTGTAGAGTTTTAAAAAATTTTGCACTTATTTTCTTTAAAAAATTTATTTAACTGACTAGCTATTTGCTCTATGATAGTCACTATTTGTATTTGTGAAGAAAAAATGACGTGGAAGTTTTCAGCTTCAACTGCTGAGTTTGGGCATTGAATGTTCAATAAGAAGTCCTGCTAAACTTGCCATGTGGGAGAAATTATTATATCCTTGTGATATTATTAAACTATTCTAGATTTTTTTCAAGCAGTCCTATAAAGATTTAAGTCAGAACTTGTTAAGTCATTTGCTCTGTCACTCACAATTCCACCAGCTCTCAAGCTTTCTCTTATTCAAATGAAGGAATCTTTTGTACATCTACTCATCTTTGGGAAACATTACAAGTGATAAAAATTTATTTTCTGAAAAATGCTGTAATTCAGAACTTTGACACATGAGTTTTAAACATTTTTGGCCCTCCCTACTATGATTTACAGGAAAGGACCTGGAGTTTTTCAAACCAGAAATACTAATTTTTTTTTAAAAGAGTCACTTTCTTCTGTATCCCCATCCCAGTCATCTTTGTAGTAGTACTACAAGATGTCATCTAAACTAATTGAGGAAAAGATGAGAAGGTCAATATCTTTTCTCTCATATGAATTATCACAAAACTTTATGCCAGGAATGTGATGAGAAAATCTTTTACACAGGAGCACAAATTAAAAGAGGTTAACATTGTCCCTTACCTGAGTCAGCACAGTGAGGAAACCCCATCCACCTCCCCATTTTTCACTGTTTTAAGCTTACATTTCATACTAATGATTGCTGCACAGCCTTGGGAAGTTGTGCTTTATTTTTCCAGTATGAAGAGACAGCAGGTGCTGTGGCCAGCATCACTCATAAGTAACCCCTCATCACCTCCCTGTGGCCCCTATATCCAAAAATAATATTTAAAAATGTCAGCATATCAGATATAGACATGATAAAGATATGTGATGAATGGGTTTTTTTTCCAGCTTCATAGATAGCTTTCTTCTGAGAAAGAGGCAAAATTGGTAGGAAAGAGGGGGCCTATAGTTCTAACACCTTTTTTAATTGAATACTTATATGCATAGCAGGTTTTTTGGGAGACTCTACATTTTTTTTGCTTTCCACTTAGATAGGGATCTTTCTGTCAGATGATGGAGGAAAAAAACATATTTACTTAGTAGTAATGTTAAATCCACCCACAAGCCAGATTTTCTGAAGAGTATTTTATGTTTTCCAAAATCAAAATAATTGGCTTACTTTTGTTTTAAACCAAATACATATCACGAGACTGTACTTGGAGCACTGCATCTAATTGTGGCATCCCCAGAACAAAGAAAAATCTTCAACCTGTTGGAGCAGGTATAGAGGAGGTCTTTGAAAACAGTCTTTGCTGAAGACCTCCTATGAAAATGGCTGAGAGTGGATGGTTTAGCCTGGAGAAGGAAATACTCCACAGGGACCTTATTATGATTTTTGCATGTTTAAACAGGACTTGAAAGAGAGATGGAGATACATTTTTAACAGAGGTCTGTGGTGACAGGGAAAGGAGCAATGTATTTAAACTGAAAGAGGGTAGATTTAGACCAGACATAAGGAAGAAATTCCTCAGGAAAAGTCTGGTGAGACACTGGACCAGGTTGCCAGGAGAGGTTGTAGATGCTCCTTTGTTAGAAGAGTTCAAGACCAAATTGGTCATTACTTGAATGAACCTGATTTGGTGACAGGTATCCCTGCCCTTGGCAGGATGGTTGGATTAAGCAATCTTTAAAGGTTTCTTCCAACACAACCCGTTCAGTGGTTCTGTGGTACTGTGTTTAATGTCTGTCAATAACTGAGCAGATCCATAATTTACAATATCTTACCATGATATGTTCTGTTTGGAAAAGGTGTCAAAATTGAGAAAAATGATACACTAGTAATTACAAGGAACATTATACGACACAGAATAAATTCAGAGAAGCATAAGGTATTCTCATTGAGATTGGTTAACTTTACCCAAATCATGGTACATTTCTAGTCACGCTAAAATTATTGAAAGATCCTAATTTGCCATAGCCCAAATCAACTGAAAATTATACAGTGGTAAGAGAACTTTCAGTTTCTAATTATTATAATTTTACTTGCATTCATTATAAAACTGCAGTCTGAAACAACACTTTTTTATCAATGAGCAAGTGTCCATAACATTTGGTAGAGAAAAAAATCAAAACAAAGTCAACATAGACATTCAAAGGAGAGATGAAGAGAACATACAACCATTATGAATATAGCATTTGAAAGTCACCATTTTGTCCGATCTCAGACTTTTCTGACAGAACATTAAGAGTCAATATCATGTTTCCAGCATTGGACCACCTGAAGACAAGCAAAATATTTATCATGGAAGCGTTTGTTAGTATTACAAGGTATGTTTGTGGTACCTCATTATAGGAAGGAATCATAGTAGTACTTTAATAGACAAAGATTTAAAAATGAGTTTAAATAATTTCAAAAGAAGGAACAAAATTGCAATTTATAAAAATGGACAACTTTAAAATGGCATTTGTTTCTACCTGCTTCATTCCTGCTTGAAAATAGAATGGATGAATATGTTATTGTAAATAGAACTGTTTGAAGTTTTATAAATATTTTGGAAACTTACTATACTATTCACACAGAGGAAACCATTTTATATCAGAAACTCTGACAGGCTTTTGTGGTTCTTGTAAACATCAGTCCTGCTTGAATGAGCTTAATTTGCTTTCAGTAAGTGTTCATTCAAGTAAAGCACTGTAGGGAAGTCCCAGAAGTTTTCTAGAAATTCACAACTGGATTTTTTAAACTCAATATACATGTCAGTACTTGAAAGAAGCAAGATATTAAAAGAGAAACATCAGTTTCTATTTAAATTCTCCAAATATCTGAGCCCAACTTCCTACAAGTTTCATGAAATTGTTTTTTTAAGGCTAGCCAGCAAACAGCTGAATGTGAAGATAAAGTCCAGTTATCCAACTGTGCTGTTTATCTGGGTTTTGTAAAGGCTTAATCCAAAGCTCTTGCAATGTAAATCCTTTGGTGAATTCATTGACAAGGACTGACCTCATACGTTGCCTACTGCACCATGTTTTAGTCTTATGCATTTTTTTGTTAACATTGCAATTTTTTTGAGAAGAAAATATTTCAATGTCCATTGAGTCTGAGTTTCTGCTGGTGAATTCAGATCAGAATATCATTAATATAAATTTATGTTTAAAAAATAATTATTTCTCTATTTGCTGATTGTAGAAGCTGGTTTAAGCATTAAAATGTATGTCCATTAGTCCCTGTCAATCTCTATTCTATCAATCTGCTTGTTATGATGAGATTTCAGTATAGATCTTAAATATTCAGCTTGAATTAAGAAAATATTTTTCTTCCCCCAAATATTCTGATTTTCTGGGTAAATTCAAGAATGTAACTCTGAATATTTGTGTAAACCTAAAGTCTTTGATCCAGTTTTTCTCATGAAAGCCACACACTTCAAATATGCCAGCCCAAATTTTCTGAATACCCACGGGAAACAAGAAGTACTGCCTTTGACTCCATCAGTCTTCCTTTCCTCTCATTTCTCTCACAAAACAATAAATATTTGCAGTGAAGAAGAAGGATTGGAAATTCAGTAGCAAGTGCTGCACATATTTCTTTCTGTGGAAGACCCAGCAACACTCACAGTGCTTTCTGTGCTCTCAGTAACTGTCTCACACACTTCCTTGAGAGTGCAGGGCAATCAATACACTCTAAAATGCAAACTGTGAATCTTCCTTCATTAGGTGTGACTGTCTACCTGTGACTGCTATTTTGAATTCCATTGACTTTTAAAATCCACCTTTTGTGCCTTTGAGATTAAAAAAATGCACTTTGAAATGTGAGTCCTCACACTATACAGTCCAATACAGCAGCCTTTGGAAATAAGAGTGGAATAAAAAGATATTTTCTCATTACTAGAGAACAAAATCAAATACTCCTTTTCAAGAATAACAAATACTCTTTTTTCAAGAATAACACCAAAAATATATGACTATGTCTAGCAAGTTTTCTAAGTCAGATTTTGAATTCTTGTTTAAGAATTAAAATACAGTTAAGTGTGTGCTCTAGTCTAGATCTAAATAACTTGCTATATTTTGGATATTCACTATTTCTTTCTTTTTTTAATTGATTCTCCACAGACTTCTATTTAAGAACCTGGAAACATAATCAAAAGTCAGCAACCATGAGCAGAGTGGGAAATTAGGAGAAAAGGAAAATATTAATATTTTAGTCAGGTGACTAACCTGGTAGCTGATATTATTTGAAGAGACAATCTTTTGATATTATGAGAAAAATAAGAAAACACTGATGAAATAAAGACAATTTGGAGAGAAAAATCTGTTGCTGCATAAGATTAAAACAGGGGTGCAGGAACAGTGCTCCACAGGAAAGATTTTCTTTGCATTTTTTTAAAAAACAAAATATAGTTTTGCTAATATCCTCATTTATTTGACATATTATTTAAATTATTTTCATTATTGACTTTACTAAATTCCAAAATACCTTTTTAATGTAAATAAACTCACAAGAACTTTTAATAAATTTAATTAAATTTTAATTTGAAAGTCACCTTTAACATAATATTTTCAAGTATTTATAACATACATCAATCTACTTATAAAAGAAAAGTACTATCTACATCTTTGCACTTATGGTGTATACATAGACATAATAAATCCCACATATTTTGAGAAATTGAAAAAGTTCCCATTTTAAAGTAGAACATTATACTATTTCCTAATATAAAACTTCTGGAGCATTCATACTGACTCTACTGAATCTCTCATAAAACAATCTACATTCATCTTTTCACTGGGTTTCAACTATTGAGCACTCAACACTTTGGTAATCGCTTCCAAATGAAGTCCCTATAATGCATATATTTTCTCAGAGAAAGTCTCCTTTTGGGTTAAGATTATTTTATCCATTGAAATGAATAAGTTAAGATAAAGTATTTAAGAATAACTGATAAATATTTGCTTGGATAAACATAAAATATCTTCCTCCCATTCTTCTGTTTGGTCCTGATGTGTAATTAGCTAGGATACTTTACATGCACACAGGCATCATAAACAAGCATGACTTAAGCATTAAAAATTGTCTAAAAAAATCTAAAATAGATACATGTTTATCTTTATTGTCTCAAAGTGTACCTTCCTTCATCCTACTTGCCTGCTTCTATCAGCTTTAAGATTTTTTTTTTTTAAATGGGAAGCCCCGAAGGACTGATGACCTAAAGTATAAAATTGACCTGTTTTTTAAATAGAAGTGTCTACTAAAACTTTTTTAGTGAAAAACACAGTGATGTGGAGAATGTACCTTACCATATCCATGTATCCAACACAGGCAAAGTGAAATAACTCCTATAATTTTAAATTTTTTTATGCATAGAGAGAAGCCAAATTAACAGCTTCTGCTGGATAACCTTCATGAAAAAAAGACAATTTTGTGTCCAGTAGCCTTATGTCATATGCACTGTATAAATGGGGAAATATGTGTAAATTTAGGCTCTTTCTCAGTGGAGTTTGAAAATGACAGATAATGTTTTCATCAGCTGCTAATTTATTAATGGTCTTCACACAGCAATGTGAATGAAGTAGTAGATGTGACCAGTTGGGGGACTGGCTTCAAAAGTGCACCTGTTAATGAGAAGGATGCTGGAGGCAGAATTTATTGTCTCACCATGGCTCGGTTATTTGCTTTTTCATGGGATAGTTTTAATTGAGGATCTCAGAGAGCCTACATCATTAACTTTTCTTCCACGGCATTTTTTTTTCAGGTGGCTGGGGAGGAAGGAAGGAGGGAGGGAGAGGGAAAGCTCAAAGTTATTAAGTAATAGTCTGTTTCTCCCTTCAACTTCCTCCAAATAATACTATTCAGTTGATTTTCTAGTGCGTGTGATAAAAACACTTTATAAATTACTGTTCAGCCAACCTTAGGTTAGCTGGATAAAAAAACTGTCACTTGCCTTTCCGTCAAAAATTCAATTATACTCATAAAGGTCAAATCTAATCTTGTTCAGTCAATCATGTCAAACCTGACTTAAGTTAAAGTATTTGCAAACAACACATAAAAATTGAGAGTGCAGCCTAGACATGCCTACTATTGCACTCAAAATTTTTGGTCTGGAAAATAGAAATCTGATCACTAAAATTTTTAAACTCCAAATTTCTGGATATTAGGATGACAGAATATTATATCTATTTGATAGCAAAACATCAGAACCTGTGTTAGTCTTGAGAGATGAATGGGTTTATCTAGGCTGAGAACATGTTTTTGACTTCTATTTGAGGCAGACAGATCGGAAAAGTGCAATAGACTTTAACAGACTTTGGGTATTTTTTCCTTTACTCTCCCCACCTCACTCCTGCCACCCTGTCCCAATGCCCAATTAAATATACTGGAACTCCTTTCTATTCAGTAAAGACTCAGTTTCAAAATCATAAAGTATATTAATTGGTAATGTCTTGAACAAAAAACATTTACTGCTAAGTATTACAAGCAGTGAATGGCATTTCTCTTTTCACAATATGAAGCACTGTGGAAGGAGAACAAAACGATGATTCTAAAGCAGTGAGAGAAAATAAGGCAAAACCATCTGTGTCATAGCATTTCAACAATTTTGATACAATAATGTTTTAAGTGAATGATTATTTACCTAAGTTATTTATTCATTAGCTTCTCCATTTCCTCTATTCCCTTGTTTTCTTGGAGAAAAAAACATTACATCCTTCTTGGCTTTCTTATATTCTCTGGTGCTTTGTTTCCTTGGAAACAATATCCATTAACATTCTCCATTTCCTCCTTTGTTACCATTTGCTGGATACACTGAGTATCCCAAACATTTCTGCAGTGTAATGTACCAGAGAACTAAAAAAAGGCTAGAAAATAGACAACCAGAACATTTTTCAGTGATACAAGGCTTATTTAAAAAGGAAACACAACAGCAAATACTATCATATTTAATGTTTTTGAGTAAGGTACACAGTCAGGAAAGTATATATGTGGGCAGGGGTGGACAACCCCCGTGTAAATACCTGTATTTAATAGGTCATTAGATTTCAGATGACATTGCTGTCACATTGATACACATAACATAGCTTTTCAGTTACTCTTGGCAAAAAAACAAAATTGCATCCCACAATAAGCAATATGCATGTAATTAAAACTACATTTGTGTGAACTATTTGAAAATAAGTTCTGCTGGCTAAGAATAACAATCTTGATTTTTTTTTTTTTTTTAGCAATTAGTAAATGTCTTTTGGGAACATTTTACACCTTTTCTTTCATCAGGCTGATATATGGCTTGGATTTTAGTGCCCGAATTGAGATTTTTAACTTTGACCTGCTTAAGTATGAGCTGGTATCACACTAAAATCAGAGGCAAGAAAACGTCACTTGCAGGAGGGGATTCATTTTAACCGAAAATACATAACTAACATGAATCAGGTTGGACCTTCTGGATGCTTTCATTGTTTTCCATTGACTACAAAGGGAATCAGGATAAATTTGATCATAAACATTTAGGTGTTTAAAGATAAGTGAGATGGTACATATTTGTACTCTCTAAAGTACACTTATGCCTAATTTTATTGTATTATATGTTCTACTTACATATCACACACCCTTTTCCATGTTATTTCAGTTAACCGAATTGTCACTTCACATCTGAGTCTGCATGTGGCACTGCCAGATACATGGTGCTGTTTTTTACAAGGTATTCCAGAAAAAGCACCTGCTGAAAGCCTACAATTACAGCTGGGAGCAATTAAGGATTACAAACAGTACTGAGAGGCCTAAACAAAAACTAGAGTTATTAAATTGTCTGCTTAACTACTGTCAGAAGCAGAGGTATCTATATTTAGTTAATTTAAAATTTTCTGTTTGTCTAGATTTTTGTTTTTGTCTATGCATGTGCTCACTGCTTCTGTCCCATCAGAATCTAACCTGGATTCCACATTGAGATGAAGGCATTCAATATAATGGATACTTCTGAGAACAAACCCTTAGTTGTTATGGGTGCTACATATCTTATATTTCCATTGTTAATCTTATTTAGGATTGTGGAAAAATGCTGTGGTATCAATGGTACTTTTTGTATAAAAGCACTCACTCAAAAGGTGAGAAAACAAGTTCAGTGTTTTCTAGCATGAAAGGGTTCCAGTCCATATCTTTTCTCCTACCAGCTAATCAGTTCAGCAGAACTATTTATTATTTTTCTTCTGACTGCTGCTATGCCACTGCACAATGTAATTTTTCTGGGTCCAAAAGAAGGAGAATGATTCAATGGTTATTTACAGGTATCATTCTGTATTTTATTTACTGATTTCTTTAATATGGAAAGAACAAACTTTGCTCTTTTCCCTCATGTAGGGCGCCACATGGTAGGAGAAAAATTTTAATTTGGATAATGAGGCTGGTCATATGATCATCACCAATCTGTATGAAGGACTCTGTAGTGCATGTTTCAGTGTCATTCAAGCTGATGAGACATCCACTTTCTCTACCAGTGCATTTCTATGCATCACTGATTGAGTGAGTTAGTCTGTTCACAGGCTTTTTTCCCACTCCACACAATTGAGACAAATTGTGTTTTCCTAGAAGGCCTCTCTGTATTTTCAGAAGGGTTTAGTTCAGTCCTTTAGGTACATCTAATCTCCAAGAAGATTTGGTAGCAGCTTCATGGTCTGAGGCAGCATTTGAGCTCCTAGTCCTTTGTGAAATAACCACAGAGAAGCAGAATAGAAACACCTCATGTACTGCAGAACATTGTTGAGAGGAAGGGTCTAATGAGAAAGTATGGAGGCCATTTATTTGTGGTACAAATATAAGAACAACCCAAAAATTGTGAGATAAGTGAGAGAAAATGATAGATGTTAAGAGAAAGACATTATTAAGAAACAATATTCTGTATTTAAGAATCCAAAAGCTTATAGAGGCATCATAATTTCACCTTGTTCCCAGATACCTTGGTTTTTCAGACAGTGGTTGTGCTCTGTGCATATAAAGTAATAAACACAACAGAGGCCTTTACTGAGGGAAAGAGAAAAAAGTAAATTATTTATGGTCCTCTTCGAATAGAAACAGAACTTTACAGTGTTTTGACTCCAAATGCTTTACTACAAAGTAAAAACAAAGATGCCATTATTTGGAAGGCATAAAATCACAGGGGTTAGAAATGTAAAATTAAGACGAAAGCATGTTCTATTGATCATCCAATGGATGATCATCCATTTCTCTTTTATGTCAGTACAATATTATAATGTCTAGGACTTTTTCCAATTCCAATTAATTAGGTTTTCACCATATACCTAAGCTGACAATTCTAAAGTGAAGCTGACTATTGATGATTATATTTCTGGATTTTTGTTGTTCTGTTTGTTCTGCCTCACCTTTCCCTGGGTTTATACCTGTTTATTATGGTAGATATCTTCTGACAGAAACATTGGATTTCTGTCTGAAGTTGGCTGGTAAGAGAGTTTTTCTTATTATCCTTGGGCATAGTTTTCATAGGTGGCTCTTTGGCTGCCATAATTACAGCTCCAATTTCAATTTTTCTGACTGTATGCATTTTATTTCTTTGCATAATTTTGCAGCATGCCCATTTGTGTTATGGATCTACAGTCATTGCCATAGATAGGACACTTTTTTTGAGATGCCAAGTGCCACAACTCCTACAATTACAACAGAATTCAGAATTGTGCCCTGACCAAACAAAACCCCTGCCTACTGTAGGAGGAGATAAAGTCCCTGTTGCACACAAATAATAGAGGAAGGCAGTGTTGATTACTCCTCTCGTGGGAAAAGACAAACATATTAGTGGGATTCCCTTCCCTCAAGGACCTGGGTGTCCTTTGTGGTAGTGTGCAAGGATGAAGAGACCCTCATCCTTGTTTCTCATTGGAGAAGAATTGTGATGTAAGTTACTAGTAGGAAGTAATAGAGGAGGAATGACCAGAACTGACAGTGATCCAGATGATTGTAACAAAACCTAAGCCAAGCTGATGTTAGTATTTGACACTCAAATGTGCTACTCCCCTGTCCTGAGCACCTGTCTTGACTTATGGTGCCCAAGTCATAGCCTGTTTTTATAAATATTAGAAGGAGTAGAACATGAGAATAACTATCTGTCAAGGGACAAGGGACAGTAGTTAATGAGAATGCATAAATCTGTGTTTGGTATGAATGTGGTTTACATCTACAATATAATCTATGTTGCTAAGAAGCTGTTTCAGTAAACAGAATTAGATACAAAATTATGTCTAGAAGATATATAGATGTATTAAATTCAGTGAGACCTGAATATGATATAAATTGTATGGAATAAGGCATGGAGATTTTATTGGATCTGGCTGATTTGGAATCAATTTTCCCATAGCAGCCCTTGTGTTGTTATACTTTGCATTTGTATCTAGAATGGTGCTGAAAAAACACCAGTTTTGGCTAGTGCTGAGCACTGTTTCCACACATCAAGGCTTTCTCTTCAAATCCCACACTCCCCAAAGGCCAGTGGGCTGGGAGTGGGCAAGAGGTCAGAAGAGGACAGCTGACCCAAAGTGATCAAAGACAAATTCCATACCAAATTATGTCATGCCCAGCAATTAAAGCTAAAGGAGAGGATCACTCATCATCAAAGGAAGGGGAATTTATTATTAGGGCATTTGTCATGTGGTTTTTCCATTCTAAGAACTACTATTTTTTGTGCTTATTCTTCAGTTCAAAGCTTTCCTCTTACTGCTGTCTTTATCCCATATGGATCCAATCATTATATACAAGATACTAGATGCTCAAAGACTTCTGTTAATACACAGAAATTCTCTTCTGCTGAAATCACATACAGGTTCTGAACCTTTTTTGGAAATATTGATTCTCTCATAAATTCAGAAATTCATGTGATACATTTAGGATGATGGGGACAGTGTAGAATGTCTTTTCCCCCTTGAATGAAATTTAAAATATAACACTCATAGTTCAATGAATAAACAAGTAACAGTTTGACAAGCATGTAAATAACTGAGAACCATTCTCATAGAAGTCAAGAGAGAAACTTTGTATTGTCTAAATTATATAGAATTGCATCATATACAAAGTATTTAAATGGCAAGGGAATAACAAAAAAAATTGCTAAACAGTTGATAATATCTGACAGAAAGAAGACAGGAATGGTGAGGTAGTCAAGAAAGTTGGATTTCTTTGCTCTTGAGAAAAAAAGGTAAGCAACCATCAGCTTCTGATTCATCATAGAGAAGAGAGAACATTTTGTTTCTTACTGTAAAGATAAAAATCCCAGCTATATCTGGTATGTGATATTGGAATTTTCCAGTATCATGAAGCCAAATATCTGCAAAGAGGGGCACTGTGACTATCCAGGGGAATACTAAGAACATTTTCTAGATGGAGTTAGTCACTGGAAGGAGTCAAACAGGAATAATGTGGAAGTTGACCTGCTACAATGACTGGGAAGAAACTGCTGCAGAGAAGATTTGAGATAAACGCTAAATTGTTTCACTGCCTTTGCATAAGCTCCTATGAATTTTTGCAGACAAAATCCTGTTAAGAAGCATTGCCAAGTCTGTCTCACACATGGCCTGCTTTGACAGGTTTCTGTTCTTGAAGGGCTGACCTTCCTTAAGGTTTCAATTTCTAAAAACAGCAGGAACAAAACAAGATCAGAAACTTTCTGGTAGCAAAAGGAACAACTGAGAACTAACACATGCATTCAGTTGCTGTAGGAGATTACTCATGTGCCACAAGTTCTCTGTGAATGTGAATTTCATAGGTATGACTGTACAAGTGAATTTTTGTGGAGGAAATATTCAACTTTGGAGCTCCAGTTTACATTTTATTATTTCATTCATTTTGCATGTCTCAAGAATTCTTACTATATACAACAATGGAAATACTGATTTATGATACATAATTTTAGCCACATTTCCTTGCCCTTATGAAGTATTTAAAAGTCTATTATTATTATTATTATTATTATTATTATTATTATTATTATTATTGTATTATAATATCTAGAAGAATATTCTAGACTGATATGAGATGGAAAAACTTACTTGTTTTATAAATGAGTGGTCAACAAATGGGAGTCTTCTATTACTATTTTAGTACACAAAATATTTATTAGTAATTTTTCACATCAATCCCTTCACATTTGAAAATCTCTGTTACTGTATGCTTATAAAAAAAGAGAAAAATATTTAGGGGATATTCTAAAAAAAAATATTTGAACAGCCACTTCATAGCACAGGAAGTAGAAAAAACATTACTGGGGAAACTCAGTAGATCAAAAGTTGCTGAGCACACAGATTTTAAATTTACTAGAATTAACCATTAATCACACTCAAAATAAGTTTTAGTGTACCTTTTGGTCTCCCACATGGCACAAAATAATGTTCAGGAAATTATCTAGATTCTAGTAAAATTTTCAGATTAATATTTTCAGCCATTATACCCTGATTTAAGGCTGCCAAAGCAATTCTTTGGCATTTGAGCAATAACTGTTCTTTATTTATAAGGCAGAATTACTAAATTACCTTTAGTAATTAAAAAGGAAGAATACATGGGTTATAGGAAGTCTAAGCAAAAGTAACATCAGATGATCACATGCAGTAAAATAAACTTACTTGATAAATACCATATGTGTGAGTTCTGCTGACCTTAACTTTTGTTGAGTTAGCATTAAAAGTACAGGACCACAATTCTCTATTTATAGCTAGACACATTCACAACTGTCTGCTCTAAGACTGAAAAAATCTTTATCAATATGTTAAATTTTAGAACACAGTATCTTTTGTCCCATTTTCCTGTAAATATTTTTCTATCATTGTTTGAAATTAAATTATTCCTTGAATCCTATGCCAGTCAATCATATAATTTCAGTGTTCCTCCATTGCAAGTAATTTGCTTAATGTATGATACATTGCTGACAGAGCTGACAGAGTACTTCTGAATATTAGCAGCATAAAATGATAATGTGTGCATGCTAATGTCTGCTGAAAAATTAAATTAAGGCAAAATAAAACACTCCAATGCTGCAATATGGGGTTTTTATATTGGCACCTTTATGGAAATCTGATTCAGTGCAAAGCTCCAAATACTGCACATTTTAAAATAGCTTTACAAATTAGTTCAGACATGCTGAAAACAACAACTCATACCAGAACTGAAAAAGTCCTTCTCTATCACTGACAGTACTATTGTCTATCGTTGAGAGAGGTGGCTGTAATTACAGACATTTCTGCAATTCTACTTACCCATTTATATACTAAAAAGAGCTGGAATTTATGTTGCAAAACATTATTGTTCTGATGGCTATTTGTCACTTTCTAATTTTCTTCGATTATGAATTTAATGTCAATACATGCTAATTTATTTTTGTGCCAATATTTGGCCTTGGTGTAAAGACCTAACTATGTTTTGGTTTGTACCTCTGATGTTCATAAAAGACAAGAATTACTTTCCTTTTCAACTTTTATTTTTCAAAAGTAATGAATCCAGTTAATCTATTTGCATAAAATAGACTATCAACTCCTCAGAACTTCTTAGACTCTAAAATCACACAGGAAAGGTGTGGTCCTTGTGAGATCACTTAATACAGCATAGTTCATCCTCTCTCACTTGATTCCCACTGAGAAGGTCCCACATACAGCAAAATATAGTGGTTGCTTCTGGTAAGTTTTTAATTTTTGTTCTTGAAAACTTGTGCTTTCAAGATATTTTGTCCTCAATGTGCAATATTCCAGTCATTCACTGGTGTGAGGTCTTCAAATTAGTGATGCTAGAAAATTGCAGTATATTCTATTTTTGATGCCAAGGCTAGTAATAAAAAAAAAATCCACTGTATATGCCAGTACATCACTAGTTAGCCATCCAGCTTCTGATACATCCATTTTCAGTACTTTCCATATGACTGTTTTCTCTTTTGTAAGCTCTCATTTTCTTTCTCATCTGTCTTCCTTAGGTAAGAGTCTTTCTCTGAAAGCAGTAAAATAAATTCTTTTCTGCTGTGTAAAAAGATTAATTACATGGTTTGTCTTTTTTCTAAAATATCAGATATGAGATAAGATACTAAATTTATTTGATTTTTTGGCAGTCTAGTATGGGTTCATACATCATTTATTCTGCATACAACTTTTAAAATTATTCTATGTTTCAGCAATGTATTCTAAAACTTTATATCTTCCTGAAACCACCTGAAATTATTGGCCTGTAGAAGCTCAAATTAACTTTTACCCATAGATGCAATTTGAATTCACCAGTGAAGAGGACCCTCCATATTTGCTATATGTGCTGAAGAAGTTTTGCTACTGGTTAAGAGATTTCCTTTGTCTGTTCTTTCAGAGGTCCAGGGTGGAGGGATTCTCCCCTCTCCACATTCTTTGGATTTTTGATCTATATGGAATAGGATATTTCCCAAGTCCCTTTCTCCAGAATCATCTTGCCTTTTCCTCATTGGTCAGCATCCTGTATTTATTGTATTTATTAATAAAAAATAAGAGTATGAACTTAATTTTTTATCCAGAATTTGCTGATTGGTTCTCTGATGTTTCTGGGTTGTTTTTCCTCTTGATATCTCTTTTTTGAAGTTGCTTGAAGTGAAAAAGTGAAGCTTTCTAATTGCCAATCCAAAACCTTTTTTACTACCAAAGGTACTGTCAAGCCTACAGGCTGCAATTAGAAATCAGAATGATGAAGGTCTATTAGATTTGTGGAAAGCAAATATATTTTTTTTTTGTTAACTACTTCCATATTTACTTTGACTAAATTGCAAAATTTACACTGGACAATTCATTTGAAAATATGCCACAGTTTAAACATAAAAAACCCAAATAAATAATGAAAGTTTTTACTCATTTCTCATATATCTCATTAGACCTTTCATTAATATTTATATAATCTCTGTGAAAGATATTGTTCTTTAAAATAAGAGCCTTGCTTGACTGATGATTTGCTCATTCAAAAAGTAAATTCATTTTATTGCTCCTCTCTTTCAAGGTAGGAACACTTTTCCAGAGTTTCTGAGGACAGCTATCACGTTTGCCTCTCTTTCAGTAGGTCTCCATAATGCATCACTTTTCAAATAGCATCAGTGCCAACCTGGAAGATAAATCTCCAGACACAGATAAAATATAATTGAGCAATAATTTGAATGAATTGTTTCCATGAAAATAAAAAGGAATTAATAACAAAATAAGCCTATATGGTTCATGTTTTTGACACAGGACTAGGTGGCAAAATCTGCAATTAATAATAAATAGTTTGTTCTGACATAACACTTTCCATTTAAGAGTTTTTGAATTTAATATAATGATTAATTAAAGTTCATATAGCTTCTGTGAGGTTTTCTGCATCAATGTGTGTTACATCATATCAGGCCTGAGACCTAAGTAATTTACTTGTACAGTTGCAAGAAATACTGCCAAACTTTGACAATATTCTTTCTGCAAGGAGGTCTGTAGACTTTTGAAACAGAGGAAATCCAGAACATAACTTAAATGGCAGAAGGAAGAAATAGGAAAGAAATATTCTCCAGACATTTTAAATTTAATTAAATGAGGACATAACTGGGTTTATGATGAGATTTTCTTCTCTGTGCTTCCATCTCAAATTTGCAACTGAGAAAGCAGGATCAGTTTCTTAAAATAAAGAGTAAGTTACCACATCTGGTAGGTGCTCACTCTTCACACTAGAAGGGTATTATAAGGGTATTATTCAGTTCTATTATAAGAGAACTGAATATCTAATATCTGAGATACTTCATGATGCTAAACCATTGCTCTTGAACACATAGCTGTCTCTTGAGTTTGATCGTTCTAGAACTACTTGGTCGACAACTTTGATAAGAAATTTCTAATGTCAGCTACAAATCCACGGTCTTGATTTAAACCAATGCGTTTTTAACTGTTCATGGGTAATCTAGGTAGGAGTGTAATCAATATAGAAGAACTTAGGGAAATCCACCTAAGTTCATTCAAGGCAATATATACAATTCATTAGAGATATAACTTATAGTTAAACTTTAAAGGCTTATAATTACTGTTTTTAGCAAAATTTTATCTTGAGTTGATTAGTAGAAAATGCACTTCTTTCTAATACTGTTGTTTAAAATTGCACTGAATTTGCTAACATATTTTCATGTTATTAATGAAGGACTTATTGTAAAGGAGGTTTGGTATTGTTTCTATTGGTTGTGAGTTATATATAGCATATTTTGTTTCACCTTTAAACTCTGATGTCCCAGAAGACAAGTTGACACACATATTCCAAAACTGTCTTAATCTTTTTGGGGGTGGGGGGAAATACGCAAAATAGGGATGCAATTAGTATAACATGAAGATGGAGTTCTTGGCTGGCCTTAGAACAAGGAAATCATAGCAGATATTTACCTCTTAAAACTACTTTTCAGCTTATTACTGCATCATGAAGTTTATAAATTAAATTGTCCTGGTTATTATTTTTTCTTTCTCTTATGTAAATTTTTATGTGGTTCACAAGTAAGGGATACTTCTACAAGATAAGCATATTGAGCTGGTGTATGGCTTGGGGCAATTCATCTACTTTTTTTTTAATGCTATAAATCCATATTTACATCAGTTGAAGAAAGGTCAGCAGGGCTGCTTATGAAGTTTGACTTGCTGCAGTTGGTATTCATTCAAGACACAGCTAGAATTGTTATCTGTCTTCTGCATAACTCACTTCATCAGCTTGGCTGGCAGCTAATATTTTCAGTGATACGAGCAAGTTTTTTTACCAGGAAACTTTTTTTTTTTCTCTTTTAAATTAATCTTTTAGCTTCTGTTTATGCATTGCATTATTTACGAAGTCTTTTTTTTTTTTTTTAATTTTCCTATCATGTACCTAGTTTTCTTACTTTCCTCAGAGAACAGCTGTATTTTTTAATAATCCTGACACATGCAGAAGGAAATCCTTATCACAGTGATCATCTGCCAAAAATGAAGCCTAACCTGTAAGAATTAGCACAGCAGTGTGCCTTCAGCAGTGATGTGTACTACATGTTCCTAATGATCCAATAGTTCCTGCATTACTCCTGGTAAAATTTCCTATACATTATCTCTACAGGAGATAAAACTAGGGAATAAGGTTTTCTTGACTAGATTTTTTCCTTGAATTACGTTGTGTTTTATTTTCTCATAAATAGATATATTTCAGACATCATAAGAAAAGACATTTTATGAGTAAAAAGAAGACAATTAGGACACTGGATTTACCCCAAAACACTTATTACTAGCAATAACTCATAACTATCATTCTTTCTTCCTGAGGTACTCAAAAAATGAAATTTTTTGGTTTTGCTAAAAACCAAAAAAAAAGTGTAATTTATATGTTTTGCCATATGGAGGTATGTTTTGTTTGATCATTTGGTCTTATTTTTTGTATTATTTATTTTCTGGCAAAATCTTGTAAACTGAGGATTTTTATTAAATATAGGGACATTAAATATATGACAAGGAAAAAAATTTCCTTTAATGCAGTTGCACATATTGCCACTAGTCTATGGACTCAACACAGTCTGATTCAAATGCCTTCTCACATTTTGAAAATATCATAGATTAAAACTTAATTTGATATAACAAGATCCATAAAGAAGAATCATCTTTTCAACGGCCCCTTCAATTTTGAATTATACTTCAAACTAAAATTTTAAAGAAGTAAAGAGAAAAAAGTATATACTTATAGGCCCCAACTTAATATCTAATTGCACAGTTCAGAATTAAAAATTATATTTTGCCATTTTCATAGTATAAAATTATTCTAAATCAAGAACAATACCACCTTTTAAAGGATTCATTTTTCAGTATAAAAAATACAATAAGCATTTTTGTATGATATCTTGCTGTCTATCTAGAAAGGATTTTTGTGGTTTAAAACATACAGAACCATGCTTTGAATTGCTCTATATTTCTTTAAAAATACTTACAATAGCTCCACTAGGATTTTACTTTCAGTTTTACAGCTGCTCTGAACCTTAACACTGAGATCTATTATAAGAGAACTGAATATCAAAAAAGGAAATTTTATGCCTGCATAGCAATGTCAGGGGCAAGATTTCACAACAGAACTCGACACAGTAATGACTTTTCCGAAAAAGGAAAACTGAAAAAAATCCCAATACAGTTTAAAAATCCCAATACAGTCCAGCCTTTTTAACAATACCTGTTTCTGTTGATAGACTTTTTGATCATCAGACGATAAAAGCAAATAAATGAGAGGCCTTTCTTATGCAGTTTCTCTACTTGAGAGTAAATGGATTTCAGATGGAACCCTAGCCTTTCTGCATAATTAGTGCTCCACAGCCTGTCTCTTTTTAGCACCCACTCAATGTTAAAGTAATTTCATATTGAGTTGAAGTATATACCTGAAAGCCAGATGATAGCTCCTGCTAAACAAACTTGAGAAGGCAGTAATAATCACAAAGAAAGAAAAAACAGGAATGATATCCCATTAGGTTTTAATGAATACTAGGATTCACAGAAGTAAATAAATTCAGTAATTTTTATTCCTGAGACAGTATGAAGATTAAACTATGTGCCTTCTAATTACTGTCCTACATAATGGCTATTTAAATAGCCATTTCAGTCAATAAGGAACATCTGCATGACCAGATACAATAGACTTATCAAGTAATTATTATTTTCTAGTTCCAGGTTCCCCTGTTTGCCAAAAACATCATAAAAAATTGAGTATGAGGGAAGAATAGAAATATATTAATAATTTTTCATATATGGAAGCAGAACTCTATTTCAATAAATGTCTTCAACAATACTTTTTGGCATCTGAACTACTTCACCTGAAAATATTTCACTTAACTTTTCCCTTAAACACTTCTGCTTTCTTAGTTTCAATGTCTCCAAAAATCTTTTGTTTCCAAAAATTTTTTCACCTGTTGAATTGTAGATAGAAATTTTATAGATATAAAATAATATTTATTCACCAGTGAATTTTAAAATTAGAAACATTGTACTACTTCAGTACACTTTGGAAGTTAAAGAGAATAAGTGAAGCCTGGGTAGCAGAACAATAAAGTAATGTCAGAAACCCTGAATCTACTGAAGAGGCCACTGTTAGGATGTTCACACTGGTATGTCCCTTGAGAAGGGGAGTAATCCCTCTTCCATGGCAGCAAGACAAAGTGACTTAGTCTAATGATGATGGATGCACAGTTAAGTGCCACCAGATGTCTATCTCAGATGAAAGGGCAAACTGTCTCAGTGAGTTGAGTCTACAGAGACATTAGGGAGTGTTCAAAGCAGGGTCGTGAGGATGGTGAATGGCCTTGAGGGGAAGCTGGGTGAGGAGTGGCTGAGGTCCCTTGGTCTGTCCATCCTGGACAAGACGAGACTGAGGGGAGACCTCATTGCAGTCTGCAACTTCCTTGTGAGGGGAAGAGGAGGTGCAGGCGCTGATCTCTTGTGACAAGTGACAGGACTTGAGGAAACACATGGGGCTGAGTCATGGGAGGTTTAGGTTGGGTATAAGGAAAAAGGTTCTTCACCCAGAGGGTGGTAAGGCCCTGGAACAGCTCCCCACGGAAGCAAGCATGGCACCAAGCCTGACAGAGTTCAAGAAGCATTTAGACGCTGCTCTCAGGCACATAGGGGTCTCCTGCGCTGGGCCAGGAATTGAACTTGGTGATGCTGATGGGTGTCTTCCAAATCAGCATGTTCTCTGATTCTATATTTTATCATGTTTAAATATGAAATATCAGAATCAGTCATCCTCATTATTTACTGAGATGATGTCATCAAAAAGGATGCCTCTCAACCTAAGGATATCTACAGAAAAGTCAGTGGGAAAATTTCTGGTATATCCATGCAACAGAAGATAATTTTTGTTACACCAGGCAAGTCCAAATCACCATCCTCGTTAGGATCCACCAGCACCCAGCAATGAAAGTGTGCATTGGTTCATTAACACTTCACCAACTACTGTTAATCTGACAGTCCTTTCAAACTGTGAATAACATTCATGACTTCTTGATGTGGCATCAGGAAATCAGCATCCCAAAGGGACAAATTATATTTGTTTCTGTTTTCTAATTATCTGCTGAAGGAGCAGATCCTGGATTCCTGAGAGCCTTTCTCAAGTATCAAAAGCAGAAAGTTGGTGAATCTGTTTTCAGTTACCTGACCTTTGGAGGAAAGTGGCCAGAACAAGTCTGTGTTCAAATTTCCCAGACAGGGGAGGAGTGACAAGATTGGTAAGGGTGTTAGAAGTCCCAGTTCTACAAATGTGAAGAACCCGTCTGGTTTGCATTATGGTGACCACTACATAGAACTCCAATTTTTGCTGACTTTATTATCCCTGGAAAAATTGTTGCATTCTGCTGAGAAAGTACAGTGAACCTCTTAAAATGGTGGCCATTATGTTACTTATAAGTGGAAAAGCATAAAAGGCTGGTCTTGAAATAATTGGTATTAGGATAGATTGAGTGCTTCTCTATATAGTGTAAATTAGTCTCTTATTAAACAAAAAAAAAAGGTAGTTTTGATGTACTCTACAGCAGATCTCTTTCTCAGGCCACAATTCCATAACGTTTGCTATAATTTTTTTTTTTTTTTAATTTCTCTTTCTGAACAGGTGACTTTTGTATTGAACAAGGCTACTTAGACCCTGCTCTTGCTCTGCCTCACGTTTTCTGTGATGACCCTGATTTCATCCTTCTTCTGTTAGTTGCTCACATCTGAGTAACCTGATGCCTACTGCAGTTTCCAAGTAAAAACATCAGCATTGCAGTGAAATATTCATTTGTTCCAAAATAATGTTTTTGCTTTTGAAATTAATGTTTGACTTTTCCTTTTATATCTGTTTTTCTTTGATGTTGGTGGCCAAAACATTTCTCGTGTCTGTAATTAACATGACTCATTTATAGTATTCTTCCTCTTCTTGCTTCCTTGGACGCCACATTTGGACAGACTTTAAGCAGATCTCATTTTCTAAGGATACCCATTAGCTTTTTCTTAATGTTTTCTTTTTTATTTATTTTTTATTTATTTTTTATATTTTCTTTGAAATGTTGTAAAGGACAAGTTTAGTCAAAAGCCTGATGGGCTGGAACAATATTTAATATATGTGGTTTTTTTTTAATGAGTATCATTAAACTTTTGGGTGAAGTACTAAAGTTGTCACTAAACTAATACATCATTTCTCTATTGGAAATCTCTTGGAGATTTCTTTCAAGCTCAATATTTCCAAGTACAATGTATTAGGCATCTGAGCATTAGAGGTCTGTTAAATGAAGGTCCCATGCCTCTGAATACATGACAATTCATGACCAGCTCAACTTTTCAGCAGTACAGATTTATTACCCATTATTTACCCTTGTTAAAAGAAAGCTGATTCAGATCAGAAGGTTCAAGGACACTTTGAAAACACTCTGAAAATGTGGTACTGTGAAAAAAATGTAGGTGAATTTTTAGATAGTACAAATTTATTGAATGTGAAATTTAAGCATTGACATAATAACATGAAACTTGGAAAATTAACCTGAACACTTGCACAGAATTGTGTAGCTCATCTGTTTTCACATAATGAAATTCTATGCAGTGATTTATCTGCAAATGTCTCCACAAAAATGCAGCTCCGGTTATAAGTCCTACTTTTGGTTTTAGCTAAAATGCCATATTAGGCGGAGAACAGAAGGAAGTATTTTGTTTTGGATCATGTGTGCAGCTGCCCTGGTGGCAAGCTGACTTACGTCTGCAAAAAGTAACCTGTGTATATGGTTTGTAACAACTTCCTCTGGGCTGAAGCATCAGACTGACCTCTCAAGAGCCAGGCAGGATCTGGCAAGTTTGTTATCACTGAGTACTGTGTATCCTGTCCCCAACAGCGAGCTCAGAGGATGCTGATGACTAGGACAGAGAAGTAGCCATGTGTATTTGAAACCAGGAGTTACTAAATCTTATATCCTAATTGATATCCTCAGGGGCAGTGATTACTAACAGTTATCTCTGAATTCTCTAGAGTTTGCAATTGCTTAACAGGTATTGGAAATCATGCCATGTAAATTTAACTGCCAAAAAAGGCCTTTAGAAACCTGATGTTAGATACTCATAATTAAAAAACCTGACAGTAAAAAAAAAAATATTTTGATCCAGGATACTTTCTGGTAAATCTGAATGTTTTCTTACACATAGGTTACCTTTTCTTGTTGCTTAATGTACATTGAAAGGAAAAAATTAACTTGTTTATTTCCAGATATTAAATAATGCCTTTTCCACTTCGACTCTTATAAAAAATATTGTCTTTTTCATGGCTTTGGAGATAAGCCTTGTGTGTCTTAACTGTAGAAACTGAATAATCAATTGTTTAAATGAGCTTGCTGCTCACATGTGTTGCTTGTTTTAGCTTATTTTCCAGGGGGGAAAAAAATGAAAATTTTTATTTTTCACTTGCAAGGAACAAGAGGGCTTTCAGTGCACTAGGCTGTGCAGCCTTCTTATCTTATTTTGTAATAAAAAGTTAACACAATAGCAGGAAGAAAAAAAAAAGAAAATTAATTTTAAATTTAACTTCAGAATTTCTACACAAGTATATGAACATTCTGAAAGGGCCCAATGTTAGAGTAAGTATTCTACCTTAGGACACATATTTTTGTACTGTTGGTTCATGTGTATATGGCAGGAAACAAAGAGTAAGAGACTGGTTCTCAGAAAAGAAAGAACATTTTAATATTGTTTCTTGAAGTTTTGAATCCATAACTGTTCCCTACAAACAGGTTGTATTATCAACTACTCATTGGCTCAACGGTGACAAAATTCTAGCTGCAGGAGCTATCTTAGTTTTCCTGTGGCATATTTCTGTCAACAGAGGTGATAGAAAGATCTCTCCAAAATTAGGGTTGCTGATGGCAGTGTTGGCTCTGGTCATTACTAAATCTACATCTGTACTGTCCAAGGCTTGCAGAGTTGATGAACTTAACCCATTCAGAAACTGAAACTAAAGGCACGACTAACAGGCCTCCTCAGTGAGTGCAGCTCCAGCTATGACCAGTGTTAGCTGTATTCCTTAGTAGAAGAGGTAATATCCAGTTTGTCATCTTCTACACTGATTGCTAAATCAACAAAATATATTAAGACCATTCATTTACATATTCTTTCCCACTTGCCTGTACTAATGGAAAAGCATTGCGACTAGTGAGCAATACATTTTCAACATTATTGATTTGATTTTTTGCTGTCCCCTGTAGTGGGGGTTGGCATCCTCATGTTTTTCTGCACTTGAAGCCAAGATCAAATAAAGTTTCAGGTTTACTTCCTAAAGGTCTGGCTGTTTTTGAGATGTCAGGGAATCCTGATTGCTGTGAAATGACGGTAAGGTGAGGCAGTTACTGAACAGCAGGTCAAAACTGATTGTTGAAATCCAAAGCTGTACCAGGCAACTCCAGTATAAATCACAGAAGAAACACGAGCCAGTAACCCAAAAAGTCTATAAAACAACCAGCAAGTTTCAGAAAAAGGTATTTGTAGAGAGTCTTCGTCTGAATGACCTCTGATTCCCAGCTGTATTGGGACTAGGCTGGGTGGGATCTGGGTGAGAAGTTGAAAGAGCTGACTTAAAAGTGAGGATAGAGACATAGTATCTGCCTTGGGAGAATGCATCTGTTGAAAGCATTACATTTAAACTTTTTAAAACCTCCTTCAGAACACTGAATTAATCATTATGAAGCAGAATAAACCTTCTCAACTGCTTGTCTTCCACTGAAAGTACAAATAAAATTGTTCACTTTTGTACCTTCATTAAATGCAGTTATTTTGGAAATCAACATCCTCTCAAGATATCGAATGTACAGATGCCACTCATGTGACAAAGTAGATAAGTAAAATGTTTTTTCTACCACAAAGTTTCATATGCTCAAGTTTCTCAATTGTAAGGAGGAATGATGATGTCTTCTGTTTGTTTATTTTGCGTTCAATAGATATTTGGGGAAGGATTTTTTTTCTGGTTTTGCTGACACACAATCTTTGTCAAAGCTGTGTTATACAAAGTATGAATTGACTAAGAAAAATTTCCCAAACCCTCATGCAGAAAAACAAATTATTCATTTTCTTAGTAATCGTACTGACTTTTTTTTCAACTTAAAATCTAGTTTCCTGTTGATTTATTTTTGCACCTACTTCTATTACTTTTCTTTGCCAGCTACTTTCAAGTACGGTATGCGTTATCTAAGATCATAACCAGTGAAATGTAGGAACAAAATTACATTTTCTGTTTTTTCTTCTCACTTTCTTTCAGAGAAAACCTCACTTTAAAAATAAATGCCATTTTCACCTTCTTGGTTTTGCCTTAAACTGCAGAAATGGTGAGCTAAGCAAATTCAGACTACTGCCCTATTCCCTTGGGTGCCAGATTACTGGAGGTACTGTTTTCCCTTCCTTCCTGTTTTGGTGGTTGAATTTGTTCCAGTGAAGCTCAAGGCACACTGAAGAAAAATTTGTACCCTGACCTTATCCTGATGCTTAGTCAGGACACAGACAAAATATGTCCTAACACAAACAAGTTGAGAAGTTCAGCTGAATCACACCTGGTTTAGACATTCATAATGCAGACAGTAAATATGCTTAATACACGTCCTTATGAAACACATGGTTTCCTGGTACCCCCAAAAAAACTTGAATGGTTATTTATGAATATCTGTGAGTAATGCAGACTTCTAATTACAACAGTACTCTCTGGCAATGTCCTGGGGCTGTTTGGTATTGCAGAGTTGTTCTCAATTGGTTGAGGATTGCTTAGGAAACTCCTCCAGGGAACAAAATTAAAATACTGCAGCCCCACAACTTTAATTAAAGCCAATGTTAAAAAACAGGAAACCAGAATTGGTGTCCCATCAGTCTACCACCTCTCCTTCACTACCTCTGCTCTACCACTCTCTATATAAAGATTACAATGTTAAAAAATAAAACATAAAAATGAAAAAGAAAAGAAAAAGTGAAAAGAAAAAGTGAAAAAAAAAAAAACCAAAAGACTGACTAGTTCTGTCTTACTTTGTGCAAGCAACTAAAAGTCTTTTTTGCGAGGGCAAGTGAGATCAAGCCATGAAAGCTGTTAGTTAAATACAGGATCTGCACAGAAAAATGCTAGTCTTTAACTTTGTATGTTTTTATATCTCGTGTAATTGTGGCATTTGTAAGTGGTACTGACAGAAACCGCATACTAAGTTCATGATCTTGAAACATAATTCCCTTTTACTGTAAACAGCTCCATGTGCTGACTCTGAAGGGAAAAAGAGGTGAACAAAAAATATATCTCTCAATCTGCCTCAAAGCATGTATATAAAAAGCCTAAAAATAGCATATAACAAACAATGAAGAAATAATTCATCTTAATATCTAGATAAATAACATTATATAGAACAGACATTCCTTTCTAAAAAAAAGAATGTCTGAGAGACTTAGACATCTAAATAAGTATTTTCAGTTTTTCTTGATTTGCTGTTGTTTTATTTGGTAAAGTTTTGGGATCTCCTTTACCTGCTGTACGTGGTATTAAAAACTAGGCTGGTCAGATTAGTCTATCAGATGTCAAGGAGGTTTATACATGGAAGTATTACTGTCTTTTTACCTTGATGTCATACCCTTTGACAATAGAAAACTTCTAGGAGAAATGAAAGATTAGACTTATTCAGCAGTCTTAATGGCTTTTTCATTAATTTTCTTTAAAGCACAGTTTATCTGTGAGGCATTTTTGTCTCGTATTTTAGTCATACATTGCAAAGGGAATTATATTTTTTTTTCTGTCTCACCTCTGCTTAGGCTGGTTTTATTTTTGTCGTCTTAAGCTTATTGATATCGGAAAAACCTTACTTTATCTAATGAGAAGGCTGATGATTCTGACTATTTATTTTATTTATTAAACAGCATATTATAGACAGATGATGAAAAATACTGCAAGATTTCCTGATCAGAAGAAAAAGATGAACAGTACTTTGGTTCTTCCCAGTGGAAATACTGATATTTAGAGAGCTCTCCATGCAACAAATGTAGAAGCTAAGAAAATCTCTTAGTAGAACATTAAAGCATAAAATTGGAAAAGAAACTTCTTTTTAATTGGCTGTTTTGTGGCTAGTCACATCAGAGAAGCTATTTGTCCCTCTCTGTCTCTTTTATTCTCCTCCACTCCCTCTTTCTACTAATAAAAAGAAACCTAAATTAATAGAAAATACTTTGGCAAAATATGGAAAGGCAGAGGTCCTTCTGGGTGTCTTGTGCAAAACCAGGTAAGAAAAATACTGCAGGAGTCCTGGGTTTCAAAAATGGATCAAAACTGTTGTCTTAATGAAAGCTCTGGTTTAGTCCTGGCCACTAAGATGCCTGAGTATGTGGTTCTTACTGAGAAGACAACATCATGCTGGGTGACAGCAAGGCAGCGATATCTGAGCTACCACAGTCTTTCCTTATAAATAGCATAATTGACTACTCATTCTCAGATGACTCCAAATGGTATTTAAAAATCTAAGTTGACTTTAAATGATGACTTGTGGTTGCCAGATATATCTGATGTGATCTATCCTTTTATGTCTTCCTGTCTCTTCTACAGAATTCTTTGTGTTATACATTTCTTTTCTATTTTTTACACACTCATTTGGTGGTGAAATCTCTCATTACTATTTAATTTTTGTTGGTATTTTGGTTAAGTTCTTATAACATGCATACTCAATTCACTGTTTACATAAAAGTGTCTTTTTCAAATACAAGGAAAAATTATTCATTTCATAATTTACATATTTATAACAGAGCAGAAGAAAAAACTAGACAATATTAATATTACTGATGATTAAATTGTATGTAGACTGCTAGTGAAAAGCATTGCTGTGACAGCACTCAGTGTTTAGCTAAATGACCCCAAATTGTTTTGCTAATGGTCTTGCTATCCTCAAGGGATCTCATATGCCAGACAATAATTATTCCCCCTGTTTCTCTTTTTAATGATGGCCTCTTATATGAATATGCCCTCTAATAAGAAAAGCTTTTAGACAGATTAGATTTGATTCTGATTACCACTGGAGATGCTGTTAAAAGTTCCATAGAAGTTCTTATTTATGCTTGGAGTACTGTAACTGGGCATAGACCTGCTGTGTCTGTGGGGCTCTGTGTTCCAGGGATCCTGCCTCCGCTGCATCAGCAATTTTCAGATTTAAAAAACCTGCTAGTGGAGGTAGAAACAAACTCAGCAGGGATTAACCACCTGCAAATTTATCCAGCTTCTTGAGTGTATTTCGCCACCCGTATGGATTTCCATACTGTGTCTCACAAAGCCAAATTTTGTAGCTTCAAACACAACTCATACATTCCCTAAATGTCTTCAGGTGAATTTTCTTTTTATAAAATGGCTGAGAATTGTTTCTAAATCCTCTTGCTTTTCCTTGTGTACAATTGTCCTTGCTTCAGGAAGGATGATGTTTACTATGGGGTTTGCTATGGGGCACTTTACTATGGGGTAGGTTCCCCTAAATTACTTGGAATGTTGATGATCATCTGAGGGGAAGATATATGAACTCCATAAAATTTTTTATATTATTAAAAAAAAATAACACAGTGTTGATTTTTGCTATGAAGAAATATTGAGTCTTTATGCAATAATGCCTAATCTCTTCATGCTATTAAAATTCAGAAGTCCATATATTTATTAATGTAAACTATGCTAATTTCAAAATGCTGTTTTCAGAGCTCAAAAAGCTTATTTTGACTGCAGGGACATGGTTTCCTTTTTAAAAAGTTAATTTACCTTAAACATTGATTTTGTAATCAAGATTAAGTACTTAAATACAATGAAGTTTCTAAAGGAAAACTGCAAAATCTGTCTTTCAAATCTTGGTGGTCAACTGAAAATCTACTTAATCCATTACAGCCAAATCCATTACTATTACACGTGCTCACAGAGATTATCTAAACAGTTGAAAGAAGAGACAGTTCTGTGAGAGAAAAAAAAAGGTTCTTTAATAATAAATAGGCAGCATAAAGGTTGTTTGACTTTCTGGCAATCAGATAGTTCTGAAGGATTGTAAAGAAGAAGGAATGGAGAGAAAATTTCAACATTTTTCTTACCTTCTGAATAACAGAAAAGAGTAATATGATGATTCTAGGAATGAACTACTGGAAAAAAATAAAGACTTGTATTTTTGGACCTCTTCCAACAAGAAGAAGCAGCTGTTAAATCTGTAAAGTTTCCCCAGTCTGATCAGGACAGTGTTAGCTTACCTGCAAGGCGAGAGGGTGGAAAGGAGGTATAATACAAAAAATTGCTTAGCATCAATATATGAAGGAGAAAATCAATTGAAGCACTGTTTGAAATTGAATTTAAAAATCCTGGACTGCCTATACTAGCATAAAGAATCTTGGCAACAATAAAGATTATTACATTATTAGTCAACACTTGAGTAATTTTTATTAACATGATATCAATGGCATTTTCTTGAAAGATTAGAGACATGAAATCACTTGTTCCAAAGTATCTAAGGAGGAAGGCAGCACAATGTGTTAAAAAAGGTACCTTGTGCCTATATCTATACTAATAAATTCAGCAACACTAGGAAACTTTTTTGCATGTTGGATTTCATTGTTCATACTGCTAAAAACTAAGAAAAATCCATGGCATGGTTTTGGCCTTCATCAACCAGAACTTTTCCAAACAATTCCTTGGCACGTTGTGAGTGTTAATCTTGAACAGGGAGCATTCCAAATAAGCAGTTTTTATTTAGTTACCCTGTTTGGAGGTTAAAACAAATTAATAACAAGAATATGGGGCCCTAGGAATAGAATGGGGGACAGGAAACAAATAGATTTCATTTGTTGCTTTTTTCCAAACTGAGTAATATGTGTTAAAGCTCTCGTTCTCCCACTGTTAAAATGCAAAAGAATATAAATTGCTTTCATATCATAAGAATGTATCTGAGAATAACTTTTATTAGATTCATATTGATACACAAGAGAAAATTATCAAAGAACTTGTGCTAATTTAGGAATGCCATTTTTTGTAAAATGAGATCATATTTATAACTTACAGGATCTACATTGACACAAGCTTCTCCCAGTCTATCAGGGAGGATAACTTTAAAAACTGTAAATAGTTACATAATAAATCAGCTGGGAAAGAATAAATTGAAAAAAATGTGAATGATAGCTGAGAGAATTTAAAGAATCTTTCACTAAGTGAGACGAAAAAATAATCACACAGTCAAGAACTGATACAGCAATGATGAATTTAAAAAACCCCTAAGCTGACCAGGTTTTTTAATTTCTAAAGGACAATGATGAAAACAAAAAAGTTGATGTGAGTGACCAAAGCAAAACTGAATATGAACCATAGAAAATTGAAAATGGAAGCAAATGTACAGAAGATACATCCATCAAAGTTTAAGGACAACATGAAAAGATTTTTTAACTGTTCCTGTCCAGATCAACAGGAGTGGGCATGGTTAAGGTCCTAATGTTATTTAATAACATCTTACATCATTGCCAGGGGAAAGAATCCCTTGCCCAGGGGCCAGGGACTCTTTCCCTTCTGTGAAGAAAGGATGTTCCTTTTCCTGTCAGAGGAAAGCGTGGCAGGCAAAAGGTCTTTCCACCACTGTTTTTCATTGTTGAGCATTTTGCATGTAAATCACACTCTCTTTGTACACTTTTGTAATTAATACTGGTGCTGTTATTACTTGCTTTATCATCATAATGCTGTTTCCAGCAAATTGTTCTTATCTCAACCCATGATGACTCCCTTTCTTGTTCCCCACTGGAGTGGGGGAAGGGGAGTGTTTTGTGGTTTTCTTTCTAGTGGAAGTACTAAACTGGGGCATACCATTCCTAAACCACAACACAACACAAGGAAAAGGAGGCTACTAACAGATATTAATACATATGTCAGTAGGAAAACGGTAGAATTATTATAAGTATTAAAGCAACAGAATCAGAAATGTTGAGTGAATGTAGAATAAATATATCATTGGGGAAAAATGCTAGATACAGAGTTTTTGGCATATGTTAATCATGACCTTTCTACTCCAATAAAGTGCTTAAAAACTTAAAGGAGATTAATGCCTTTAAAATGATTGGGAACTGGTAATATGGATCTAAATGTTTCGGAAGAGCTATCAGATATTAAAGAATCACATAATCACAGCATCACAGAATCTTCAAGGAAGAGAGGATCGAAGGTTGGAAGAGACCTTCAAGATCATCTGTCCAACCCCCAACCCAGCACCAGAATAATCACCCCTAAACCATATCCCCAAGTGCCACATCTAGGTGCCTCTTAAACACAACCAGAGAGAGTGACTGCACCACCTCCCTGGGCAACTTATTACAATGCCTGAACACTCAGGGAAAAATTTTTAATAAATATCCTGTCATAATATCTTAAACTCCAGCAAAGTAGAACAATGAAATTGTTGCTGTTTAAATGTGCAGTTATTGAGCAGCATGGCATTGTAAAGAGCACAGATCACTAACATAAATTGATTGGGCCATTTCGTAAGTTCAGGACAAGATGCATCTAAAAAGACCAAGTACAAATAATTGATTTTGGAACAAGAGAAACCACATTTGGAGAATATAGATGCTGAAAAGATGCAGAATCTTTGTATTTTTTTTTTTTTTTTAGTTTAGTGGTTAGGAGCAAGTTTCAGAGTGATAGAACTGTAGGTGTGGCAGTCTTATTAATGTTAACAAGATTAACAATTTAACTTTTTTGGATATAGACCGCAATATAAGGTAGTAGCAATGAGTTTATATGAACAATATTTGGCACTGGTGTGATGCTTCCTTGAAATTCTGTGTCCAGTCCTGATGGTCACATTTCAAGAAGGATCCCCCTTCTGAGAATCCAATCAAACACAATAAAGAATAAAATAAAAGCCTTATTTTAAGAAAGCTGACAAGCTCCCCTTGAGTAATTGTTAGGTAAAAATTGTAGTAATTCAGTCACAATCTAAATGTACCAGTAATAGGATCCAAAATTCATAATAAGATGCCTCAATCCATTAAAAAAAGGTTTAATGACTGAAACTAGAAGGTACAGTAATTCAGTTGAGAACAGTGGCTTCTATGACAGGAAGTTTAGCTAGCATCTGACATCTTAGTAAGTCAGTTATTTCACACCTGGAGACTTCGAAAGAGAGTTTGGGTAGAGGGTTTCTTTCTGTAACGATTTTTGCGATTTTACCGCTGCTTCAAACAGCTTATCTTTTGCAGGGTGTCAAATTAGCATGACATGAAGACAGGAGCTGTAACCTTCTGCACAGTAGCTCTCAGTAGATTGCTGAGATTTAAAAAGTGTATGAGGAAAAAACATCTCTTGCATCTTTGACCTTTGTCTTACTCCCATCTTATTTCTATGCATTCACTCTTGCCTGTTGGCACAAACAGGACACTGAGCTAGACTGATCATCAGTCCAACACAATCAAGTTCTTACATTCTTACTATAGTGGCAACTTTTCCTCGAATTCCTATGAATGTCAAGATTTTATTTCACTACAAATAATTGTTATCTTTTGCAGGCATGAGTGGGAGAAAATAGTGCCATCTACTCAGGAAATTTTATAGCTCTTTTAATAGCAAGATCTGTAATTATATACTGATGCCAGATTACTACAGGAACAACTAATGGAATCAACTGTGTAACACCACACAGACTACACACCTGTATTTTAGCTGAAGTGTATTAATCTTGTTAACTATTTGGGGTTCTGTTCAACTGAGTTAAATACAGCACCTACATCTTTCAATTAATACAGATTTCATCAAGGCTTTAATCATTTACTGCTTTCTAGGTTTCTCACCTGATCTTTAAGAGTGTGAGCTATTGGAGTCTTATGCCCAATCTATTATATATGAGTGTTATAAAACTTAATAAATATGAAGCTGCCTCTTACAAAAATGGAATTTTTCCAGTGGCAGAGATTACTTTAGAAAACATTTTGAGCTTTTGAGTAAATTGGTTGCAAATCATTTTGATGTTTAGAGTGCTGGGTGCAGGGATAGTGACAGGTTCTGACAAGGCAGAAAGTGCTGTGGCATTATCAGTAAGCCATGGAAATGATCCTGAAAAGTAATGCTACATTACTTAAATGGAAAAAGTGCTGTTGAGACTTTCACAATCTGTTCACAGAGGACTTATAAACAGAGAGGTGAAAACAGCTGAAAAAAGCTATTCAGTAAGAAGTATACACACACGCCTCCTGCCTGAAAGTATGTTCAGGTGTTCTGTCAGCCAAGTAACAGACAGACTTTTAAAAGGAAGCAAAGCAGTGTTTCTGAAATAACTGTAGACAATTCTTAGAGAAGAAATGTGATTAATTTGAGCAGGGTTTTGAGTTGGAATGGAGTATGAGGAGGGGATCTAAAGGAGGGTGGGCCAACTGATGTTTTTTTCTCAACATCCATGCATCCAGAGGATGCTTATCCCCTAGACCAGTGGATAGACCTGACTGACTTGTGTGCTATGTGCATGAAATTGTAATCTTCTATATTTCCAGTCAGTCTCTATATGTCAAGTGAAGTATACCCTGGGCATCACATATTTTTGAACACAATGTCAACACAGTAATATACAAATTCACCCCATGTTCGCATGATAAATGCCTACTGCCATTTTAGTGACCATTCTGACAGTAGTCAGTATAAAGTTTCTAACCTTACTATCTAGCATCTGGAGAAATAAGTATTTACTAAATTTGATGAAAACAAGTCATAGACTCATAGACTCACAGACTTAAAATTCATAGACTCATAGACTCATAGAACCATAGAATGATAGAATTATAGAATCATAGAATGGCTTGTGTTGGCAGGAACCTTAAAGATCATCTAGTTCCAATCCTTCTTCCAAGGACAGTGACACTTACTACTAGGAAAGGTTACTCAAAGCCTCATCTAACCTGGCCCTTAGCACTTCCAAGGATGAGGTATCCACAGGTTCTCTGGCCAACCTGTTTCAGTGTCTCACCACCCTCACAGTAAAGAGTTTTTTTCCTAATATCTAATGTAAACCTTCTGTCTTTCAGTTTAAACCCATTCTCCCTTGTCCTGTAACTACATGCTGTAAAGGTCTCTCTTCATCTTTCTTGTAGGATCAGTTCAGGTACTGGAGGGCTGAAGATTACGAAACTACATTCTATGTTATGAAAGTTCCAGATGTATACATTTTACTCACTGGTATAGGTGGCCAACTTCTTAATTTTATGATATTGACCAATGAAAAACACTTGGTAAAATATGGATTGGAGTTTTTATTTGTGTTCACTTTCTGTGAGAGTAAAGATGGCAACTACTGGCAAGCTGTAAACACATTAAAATCAGGGAAACTATTCATTAAGCTCAAAAGCCAATAAGATTCAGTACATAATACATATGCATGCCACATTTCACTAATAAAAAAAGCCCTAACAAATGGTAACCTATTTATGAAGTGCATGCATTTTCCAAAGAAGAGGTCACTGCATGACTAATCAATTATAATTTTGTAATTATACAGAGAACAACAAAAACCCCCAGGAGATGGTAAAATTGTCTTAAAATTAAGCTAGACTTTGGTTCTGACAGCAGCTTGGTGTGCAGATAGATAGACGATAGTGCTTTGTGCGACCCCCAGGGTAAGAAAGCATGGTTACTATATATCCTATAAACTATAGATCCTGTGAGTGCCAGTGCCCTCTGAGTTGCCCCATGTCCACAGCTGCCCCATGCCCTGTCAGGACCATGCCTGGGGCAGAGGCTGGCTCCTCAGTATTTCTTACTGATTCATAAAATACACATTTGCACCTGACACAGGAGCTTCTTCCTCATCGATGGACCAGCTGATATCAGCATCCTTACTATACATGCTTGCTGGCTGAGGAAGACAGTAAAAGTCAAGGCATATTTTGGGTGGCAGAGCCTAAAAAGGATGCCTGATGAATGATGCATATGAAACTGATTTTTCTGAGGAAATGAAGGTAACACAGTACTACACAGTTCATTTTGGAATACCTTATCTCAGCAAATGAAATAAAGGATGAAAGTTCTTTATTTATTTGTATGTATATATATATATATATATATATATATATACATACGCATTTTTTTTCTTATGGCAAATACTAGATAAAATTGAAGTTTTCCCAGAAGTGCTAAAGTATGGTTGCTCCATCCCTGGAAGTGTTCAAGACCAGGCTGGATAGGACTTTGAGCAAGTGAAAGACATTCCCTGTCCATGGCAGGGGAATTGGAACTAGGTGATGTTTAAAGTGTCTTCTAATGCAAATCTTTCTAGGATGCTATGAAAATAAAATTTAAAAAAGGTAAAAAATAAATTAATTCACCAGTAGGGTATACCCGTGGAGTAAGTCTGGTTTTAGCCATTATATAGGGTTTTTCCACTGGTCAACTTCCTCAGTTATCAAAGCTGAGGGCTTACTTCAAGCATAACTGTACACTCTGACTCTTCTTCTAAGAAGTAACTTTTGGCTACTGCCTTCTAATTGACTGCAACTTCATTTAATAACTGTTGTGCCAAAATTCACTTTTCAACACACATTTTTAGCCTTCACCATCATCCTTCTAAGAACTCATGTTGTTTTTCATTTTGAACCTCAATAAAATACAAATAAATCATATGAGGTACTTATAGAGAAAGAAAATATTATAAATATGTAGATATGCACTTCTATTAACTCTGTGCTATCTCTCTCCTTCACAAGGTTATCTGTTTGACACATCTAATAATGCAAATGTGCTTGAATAGTTTCTTTTGTGTTGTAGCTTTCATATTTTCTCAGTAAATTTAAAACTACTTATTTTTTAGCATGGTTGTGTTCTTGATTATTGTAACCAGCAGTTAAGTATTTTACACAATTTATAAATTATAGATCAAAAGAATTGTATAAATCTTTTATTAATTCCTGTAGCCCTCATTTTTGTCTTTTCAAGGCAAAACTTGACAACCAGAATGGAATATAAGAAAGGTAAGTTTAAACTGCTTAACAGCAGTTTTTCTAATATCGTGTCTCTTAGAAAGTTCCTTCAAAATTTTGACTGCCCAAACCACATAAGAATCTGATTTTATGACTGTGGTCGACTCCAACATGCTAAATTCTTAGTACAGGTTTAGAGACATAGAAAAGAGAATATGAAAAAGGAAATAAATCTACAGAGCTAATTACATACCGAAAATCTCAAGACTATATTTTTGATAGGCTACTGTCAAAGAAATAGTAAGAGTACTATTTCTGCAGAAGAAAATAGACTACAAAAGAAAATAGGCTATTTCAGTTGGAAGGGACTTACAATGATCATCTAGTCCAACAGTAGACACATACTTGCGGCACAAAACAGGGACAATTTAAGGAATACTGATTGTCTTTTCCATAAGGCCTGTAGCTGTGCACTGCTTCCTCCAAGAGTGAAGCTGGCTATAGAGGGCCTTGCTCATACTATCGTTCTCATAGAGGGAGCTATGTACTTACATATTTGCTTTTTAGCTGCCTGCCTTCAGGATGGACTGTAAATCAGATCACTGAAACATCCTGAACTGAACAAGTAGTTTGGAAGTGGCTTTCCAAGTCAGATTCCTCATTTGGCTTATGGTACAACTGAAAAAAGAGTTGCATCAGTGTAACTGAAATCAGTGAATTACAGCAGAGGGGCTGGATACAAACAACAGGGAAAGAGAAAGAAACTGTCTTTTTACAGCTTTTATCCCTGATGGAAATATGTCATGGAATGGCTACCCTGTCCCAGGAAGAGGGATGTGGCAGGAAACAAACAGCTCAGCAGTGACAACTCACTGTGCTATACACCACACTCAGGACAGGAATTCTTGCTTCCCAGCAATGCAGTACTATTTCCTTCCTGTACGCTCATTTAACCATCACAGGTGCCTTAAAAGTAGAGCAGGTGGGGGTTTTTCAGTGCTTCTGTTGACTTTTTTTTCCGAATCTCTAGTAGAATTAATTGAGATGGTAGTTTAATTTGTCGAGAAAAAGAAATTTTGTTCCATCTTTTGAAAAGCAGCACTGAAGCTTTCATTCATCTGCTTTTCATCCAGTGTTCTTTTCTGGCCCCCCTTCTGTTTTCTGCTACACAATGCAGTATTATTATGAAAGCATTTAAAGTAATGACAACTATATTAAGAACACATCACTTTGGAAAAAAATTAACCATTTTTCTGTGTCTAGGCAAAAAAGGAACAGAAATTTCCTAGAATTATGAAGGCCACACACACACATTGGGCAAGTGTTGCGTGATCTCTGAAAATTATCTAATTGAGCCACAGCTGGAGACAGTCACACATAGCTGTGGCACTCAGAGTGCCTGTGACGCCATTTCTTGTTCTCCACTCCCACACAGTTTTTTAGCCAGATTGCTAAAACAGGAATCTTGCAGGATAGTGAACAATGGCAAAAGATATGTACTTAGATATAAAAGTTAATATGCCAGTTCATCAAGTCTTCCTATGCATACTTCACAGAGGAATAGAGAAATGCTTCTTCAGAGTTGGATAAATTAGGATCTGGATGTGTATGATTTAAATCTCACTTTGGCGAGGCCCTTTTTTTTCCTTTCCAATGGAATCTCAAGGGAAATTGAACAACTAATGTAGAAACAGCCATTACCTTACTAAAGATAGACCTTGTTTGAGTAGCATACGTGGGCATGTACGTAGGCACAATTTTAAGTACATGGGTAGCCACCGGAGCATTTTTAAATGCATTAAAGCATGTCTGAGCATCTTGTTAGCTTGTGTCCAGTGAACCAAACTCAGGCACTAAAAATTTTGCAAGTTTTTTTGTCTGGGCACCCAATTGACTTTGGGGAGTGCACCAGTAACACAGGCTTCTGCTTCTCTGTGCTCAGTTTGAAAACATGGTTCTAATATCTGATCTCAGGCCAAGAGAATTTGATGGAAGTTTACACTTTGAAGTTGAATTCTTATGGAGCAACTCTTATATTTCTTGCCCAGCTATGGGCCAATAAAATGACCAAGGAATGTAGGACAACTTTCAAAAACATTATAAATAAAATAATAATAAAAAAGTACGTATGAGAACTACAGAGAGAAAGAAAAATCTTACAATTTGGGAAAATGGCTTTCAGGTTTAAATATTGTGCCATATATTTGGTCCTTTGAAGTTTATAAATATTTACTACTATATAAAAAATAGTTAGTCTTTAGCATAACCACCACAACTGGTGTTGAATTGAAACTAGGACCAATCAGATAATATATTTAATATCACTAACTAAAGAGAATATGAACTACTCTCCCCGCATCATAGAATTATACCTCTCCACCATGAAATTAATAATTCTGAATTTTTAAGAGATAAAAAAGTCATGAGAAAATTTGAAAAATGCTATTTGAAAAGGAAGAAGCGTCATACCTTTCCTATTATTAATCTTTCATATCTTTATACTATTTGTTACATGCTCTAGCATGCATAAATATAACTCAAGGCATACAACACTTTCTTGTATAATGCAATATAATGAGTCTTTAAAGTAAGACTCAATCTGTTTGAATACAAGGTAGCAGATGTGTATTCATTAAGATGAAAGAAAGACTTCTCTCACCAGTGCATAGAAAATTTATGCTTGTAATTCCTCCTAGAGAATAGAGAAGAAATATTCATGAACAGAAGGCACAATGCAGTACGATCTAATGGAGCAATCTAATTCTGAAACCAAAGAATTTCTGTGCTCATCCAGGTATTGCTGTCAATGTTTTGAAACCCTTTTTTCTCTAATTCTTTCCCCCAATCTTCCCAGCTGTAAATCCTGTGCACTCCAATGCTTTTAAACTTCAATATATAAAATGTATAAGATTAGGAGTTAAAATAGTGTGTTATTTTTCTAATCATCTATGATTCAGACTGCCAAAGAAGGAATGTGGAATGTACATGGGGTGTGATGAGTGAATGCAGACATCGTGATGTACCTAAACCAATTTATACTTTGAAAAATTATTATGGTGGATAGTTTCACTCACTTCTTATTAATTGTAAAATACATAAATGAATGTATAATAAAAATAATAATGAATAATATGAAAAACAAGTGGCTCCCTGCCTTGTACATCCATCCAATTTAATGCAAGGTAATGATGTAGCATATTTATTTTTATTTCCTGTCTATGCTTTAGTGACTTTCTATGAAATTTGAGAGATTAGATCATACACCTTGTGTGCAAATGAGGGATGAATCTGCTTTCAGGTAGTGTTAACTCTGTCTGATGCTCTTTCCAACCTCTAGGACTCACAGATAGTCTAGGTTGAGGCTTCTCCCCTTTAGAAGCTTTCCCCTTTTACCTGGAAACAGTCACCCTCCACTGGGAGCTTTGCATTTGACTTCAGTGAGGTTAGGATTTCAACTTAGTGTGTAATTCTAATTCATTACTGAAAATAAGACTTTGGATGGAAAGTCACTTATATGGTTTTAATATATGGATGTGTAGCATTTTGTGAAAAAATGTTTTTTTCACTCATCTTTCAGTAGCAAAATGAGACACAAGAATTTGATCTGAATTATGTCTTGCACTTAACCTGAATGAAAAACTGACATTTTAACAGATATTTACATTTTCAGAATATAAAAAAAGAGTCACAATTAATACCAGATCAATACCCTTCCTTCGGGTATTTTGACAAGTAATTGCCCCCCCACAAACCCTGCCAACTCTTTGCTTAAACTTCCCCCACCTCTTCTGCCAGATTTTAGAATTTGAAATTAAAAGCATAAATTATATGTTGTAGCTTGGAGCTAAAAACTGATTCTGTCTCTGAATGTTCTTTTAGAACCACAGCCAGCCAAAACTAATTCAGCACAGTCTCATTGAAGTGCTTGGAGCAGACTGTCTAAACAGCACAGGCCTTCTTAATTTACCCAGCGCTCACACTGCCTCTGATTAGGATGAAAGTGGCTGTGCCATCGAAGAAAAAAGTAACTTGACTCTTTCAGGAAGCAGCTGTGATAGTAGGAAAACTTGCACAGATCAGGCTCTTAGACTCAGGTCAACTCCATACCTTTAACTTTCCTGAGGGCCTAACAAAATATTTGAGGGAACAGGAAATCTTCCCTGTCTGTATAGCTGCTGGACATCAGATGCTGCATCTGCCCTTGTGCAGACCTGGCTTTTATCAGGTATCAGCCACAAACCAGATCATTTTAGCAGACTGGCTCCTTGCAGTCCATTTTGGGTCATCTCCCTGAGCAAGCTAGAGGATTTCTGAACTCTCACAAGCTCTGCTTGAGCTATCATTAGCTCTTCAAAAGCAGACAGTGGGAGGGATCTCACAGGAAAGTGCAGGAAAACTTCCTGCATGCCGTCACATAAAGCTCTGTACCAGAGCAATCCTTTGCAGGAGGAGACGGTTCAGCTTTTGCTCACATGTGCGATTCTCTTTTCACACTTTTAACAGAAATCTATGCACATAGAATTTCAACTCAAGATCTAAGGTTCTGGAATATGGTACTAAGGCACAGACAGGAGGTGCTGGAATGATCATTGCTTGTGCTTGTCAGTTATAGCTACATCCATAATGGTCCATTGGATGAGTCAAGGAAGAAGGGCTATGCAAATATAGAATTAGAGCTTCTGTATAAGTTGATTGCACCAATGGGAAAAAGTAAGGTTGAATTTGTAAGTTTGAATTTTCTAATCTCAGGGTTCTTGACTTTTGCAACATTAATAATATTATTTTGTTTAGCATACAAAAAATTACTGTGTCATATTGTTTTCTGCGAGCTATGTAAACAAATTTGTCATGACAACAACTATATATTTGTAATCTATGTGATTTCTTGGCCCACCAGTATAAAAAATAAAAATAACAGTGTTTTTTCTTAAATTATGCCTGTTCTGCAGCAAAAATTACAATCATTTGTGGTAGTCTGCTTAAGTTATTAAGTGTGTGAAACAAAAAAAAAAAAAAATCTAGAAATAAGACTTTTATTATCTTCAAAAAAGTTTGGCTTAAGTGTGAGATAAAAGCTTAGTTGGTATTTGTTTAATCTGATTTATTTTCCCTGCTACTAAATCTAATTTTATATAATTAGATCTCAGAGATTTAAAACCTCAAAATAATAGGGAAAACACTTGAAATTTGTATGGTCAATCATATTATTTTTGAATAATATGGCCTTTAGGATTTCTGGTGGACTTGAAGATAAGTAGGTGAAATAATAGAGTCCCTGTTCTGTTGCCAGGTTTTTTACAGGATTGTTTATTGTTTTTATTCAATTTACTTCAATGTACCTAAATAGTTGAGGCAAATTTTACCTATATAGAAAGCTGCAAAAGAAGTTCTTTTATAATGATAGCAATATATAAAAATAATGAGGCAAAATTATGTTGTATTTTATCCATGTGCTGGAGTCAAATTCCATCAACAGAAATCTCTGAGCTTTTTGAGATGGTTCTGTTTCCTCTCTCATATGTTCCCATGGAAGCATTAATCTGGAATGAAAATGGAGAAGACAAAGGACGTAATTTAAATCTTCACAAGAGAGTCAATTTGAAATACGAAAAGTTCACAAATCAATAATATTCTAACAGTTATTGAATTTAAATATTAATAAGATGGGAGGAATTGATGGAGTGGAACCAGAGCTACTTAAAATCAAGCACATTATATAGCTAAACCATTAGCTGAAATAGGAAATCTAATTTTCTTATAACTAATGTACCTAAAAATTGGAAATACACTGTTGAGACTGTGATTCATAAAAGTGAGGAGTAACTTCTCCCTTTCATTACACTTAACTCAGTGAGTGCCATGAACACTTCATATCTTCTTTTTGATACTGTGATAAAGGTCAGTATTAGGCAGAAAAGAACCTCCAAATAATCTACTATCTATGAATTGCCTATCATAAATGCATACATAAAATTAAAATGAGGAGCATGGCCCTATACTACAGAAATCAAGTTGGCTATAATCTATATAGCAAAATTACTTTGACTTTCTTGTCACATCACTAACCATGTCACTATGCCAGAAAAAGATTTAGCCTCATCATTTCCTTCAGCAGAATTGTGAAGGTTTCATGACATTGCTCTGTGTCACTAAAGAAAATTATTTCATGATAATTTTTGTGAGACAGGGCTTAAATTTTCACCGTGACAATGAAACAGATAAGGCATATAAAAGAAATGTCACAAAGGTACTATGAACATATATTTTATGCAATCTGGTTCCATGACTTCAGATTCATTAGGGTTGTTTTCAGTTTTGGATTCTCTTGGTGGCTTTTTTTTTTGCTTTTTTTTTTTTTTTTAAGTTTCCTCAGAAACAAACTACAGAATAGGGTTTCACCTTTTAGAGCAGTGTCAAGCACTGAGAATTATTTTTCAACACACAATTAAAATAAATAGATTTTCATAACAGGAAAAAAACCCTGTATGTCTATTAGAAGCTAATTTTAGAACAGACCTATGGCAAGAGTACATTATGAGTGCCTGTAAATAGCATATAAATAGTTCTCAAGAATATATAAGCAATTTTTATATTTATTTGACCATTTAAACATACTATTGCACACTATACTGTTAACTTGGAACATACAGTAAGATTTTCAGTAAGAGCTTCTGGATTTATTCTTCCTGATCTGGCAGTAATTCTTTACATTTATGAGAATCCATGCAGTGCCCCAGCTACCTAAGCATTTGAATATCTGGGCTGAGAATGTTTGTTACTCTTGAAGTCTTTCACAACCTTATTTCACATCTGGACAAGGAAAACAGACTTACCTCAGGCTGAGTCACTCATCCTCTCACAGGATATAATAATATTGCTTGTCTGCTTTTTCTTTGTTCTGTTATTTTCTTCTTATTGAGTTAATTAGTGTTGTAGGATCGAAAGGCCATGAGCAAAACAATGCATGAAACAGTGCAATGGGCTGCTGCCCATTGCTTCCCAGGTATCAGAGAAATTAAGTCTCTGAGGTGAGCAGCTCTGGTGCTGGCACAATTGACAGCAGAGCTCTCCAGTGTCGTGCAGGAGGGTTTCCCAAACCAGAGGAACCAGTGGGGAAACTGAGAGAGCCTCCAGGAGCCCAGAGCTCATGCAATAACTCCTCTTTGAGCATAGATACAGAATAACAATGTCACGTGAAATGGTACAGTGCTATATTTACCCACAGTAGTACAGTCAGGGTTGCCTTCCCACCAGAGCAGAGCTGTGCCAGCCCATGGGACTCCAAGTGGTGTAGTGACTGTGCTTCTGGTGCTGAAAGAGGCAATTCCCTTGCTGGTGTTTGGCTTTGTCATTCTGTGAAGTCTAAGGTCAGATCAAAGTCTACAATATTCAATTCTTTTCACAGAATTCACAGAATTCACAGAATGACAAGGTTGGAAGAGACCTTCAAGATCATCAAGTCCAACACATGCCTTAACACCTCAACTAAACCATGGCACCGAGTGCCACATCCAGTCTTTTTTTAAACACATCCAGGGATGGTGACTCCACCACTTCCCCGGGCAGAACATTCCAGAACTTTATCACTCCTTCATTGATATCACTTTTTCTTAAGATCCAACCTATCTTTTCCTCGATGCAGCTTGCGACTGTGACTTCTCGTTCTCTCAGTTGCTGCCTGGAGAAAGAGACCAAACCCACCTGACTACACTCACCTTTCAGGAAGTTGTAGAGAGTGATAAAAACACCCACACCCTCTCTTCATATTGACATAGTTTCTCAGGCTTGGAAGAAGTACATACCAATGCAAGTATGAACAGCCTTGTTTAAAACAGCATTGACTGGTAGTTTCAACACTGAACTTTTCTTTTGCTATGAACTTGAATCTCTCATTGTTCATGTCTCTGTACATTTCCATTGTGACCCATTGAGTACTGTTGCTATTTGTTTTCTAAAGTCTCCGGTGTACTTAAATCTATGTTGTTTCAATTTTAATTTTTTTTGTGTTGCAAAATTTAAACAAATTTTCCTCTTTCATGCTTTTGATATTTGCATCATCATCAGATATTCTTTTTGTTGTTTTTTTTTTTTTTAACAAGTCTACGTTTGAGTTCTAACATATAAAGAGGTTAAGGGGGAAAAAATGTGTGAAATAATGAATGCTTATATCCAAAACATAAAGTCAGAATGAATATTGTTATCATTTGACTATATGATAATTCAGCAGATGACAAGATTAATATTAATCAGTCTACAACTAGAGCAGCCTACACTCATAAATAAACCACTTTGAAAGGCAAATGAAATGCAGTAAACACACAGACTATGATGAATTCATGCTCACTTGAAAATCAGAATGCATGAAGTTTTCTCAGAAAGTAATAACAGAGAATAAAATAATAAAAAGATTGAGTTAAAAAGATGGAAGCATCCAGAGCATTCATTACTCTGGACAGTGGTCAAATAAAAATCTCTAAAGTTAAAATTAAAATTATTATTCCTTAACAGATATAAAACATCACTTGTGGCTCCTGCAAAACTATAATTCATAACTGAGTAATTAATTTATCAAGGCCATCTGGAATGATGGTTCCAAAAGTGGGATTCACTAAGACAATGTCTTGGGTAGGGTAGCAAATGCACTTTGGTCTTACAGGGTCTGTGTGTTCCACAGATCACCTAGCCTGTTGCCTTTAAAAGATAACAAGACATAATAAGAGATCTGAAAATATAATTAGGTGTTTATCATGGAAGATAAAATACAACAATTTTACATCCTGACACACTAAAGAAATGGAAATGACAAAAGAAGAGACAAAAGTAGAGTGGGAAAAATATTACAAGGCTGACTGGATGTTTGATTTTTTTTCTCCTTTAGACTTCTAGAATTTTTGCACTGTGGTGGGATGACAGTGGCTGGATGTCAGGTGTCCATCAAGCTCTTTTATCATTCCTGCCCTAAGCAAGAGGGTGGGAAGTAAATAAGATAGAAAAAACCTCAGGGGCCAAGAAAAAGACAATTTAATAAACAAAAAGCAAAAACTGCACAAAATAGCAAAGGAAAACAGAAGAATTATTCTCTATTTTCACTCAGCAGACAATGTCCAGCTGCTTTGTAGGAATTAGGTCTTAAGAACATACCGCAATTTTTCTGGAAGACAAATGTCAATAACAAAACACAAACACACCCTCTCCCTCCATCCCATGCTCCAATCCTTCTCTCAACATTTTTTTGCTGATCAGATGTATGAAATACCCCTTTGGTCAATTTGGGTCAGTTGTCCTGGTTGTTTCCCCTCCGAAGTTCTTGTCCACCCTACTCCTACTGGTGTTGGGGGGATTTTGGAGAGACAGCCTTGATTCTGTGTGGAAGCACTGCTCAGCAGTAGACAAAAGAGTCTTGAGTCATCAGCTTTCTAGCTAGAGAAACCAAAATCACCACTATGAGGACTGCTTATGGGAGAAATCAGCAAAACTCAACATATTCACCATGAACCTTTTATATTAATATATGGCCTAATTCCACACACCTCAGATGACTCCTTTCAAAGAACGCTGTGAAATAATGATGGTTATTCTACCCTGCGGAGCCCATTTGAATTGGAAGCCATGTAGCTTTAGGGTTGATTCTGTGGAAAGTACTGTATTTTTTAAAAGGAAGAGCATCTATCAAGCCTGGGAACTGAAGAAACCTCTTGTTGATCAACTGTGTCACTCAAAAAAGTATGATATACAGAGCTAGTTTAGTCTCAAAGTTTTGTACTTCATCCCTTAGTGACAGAAAGACTTCACTTAGCATAAAACACAGTGGCAAGAAAGAGGCTAAACATTTATAATTTACAAGCATGGTGATACTTTGAGGCTGGAATATCAAAGGACAGATCAACAAACAGAAAATATGAGGAAACAAGCTCAGTATAGCCATAGTTGTCTGAGAGGAGTCAGATCATGACAGCTTTGTGAGGATGGGGACCGATCCCTCTTGAAAGAAAACACAGGCACAAGAGTAGCAGCTGTAGCATGGTTGTGGTTCTTGGCATTTGTGCTGAGCAGAACCACACACACACACACACACACACACACACACACACACACACACATGGATGCACAGCAGCAGAAGACAGCTCTCTGCTATATGGTCCTCTGGGTTCACCTGTATCTGCTTTGTTACATAACTGATTAAATGGGGCTACATGATAATTGCATCTCTCATGTGTCTATCATCATTCACAGAAGTATGGCTGCTACACCGTGTGAGTGCATGTGTTAATGTCTTCAGCAAAGAACTCATGCCCCAGTAGGAGAATCCCCAAAGTAGCTACAGTCTTATTTACTTGAGCTGTAGAAGCTCATACCCACATGACAACTCAGATGACAGTCATGCCATATGAGTCAGGCAGGCAAGAGTATGTCTCTGGTACTCAAATGATTTTAATTGCGATGAGAATCTGCATGAGCCCTGCTGGCCTTTGTTTTTCAGTCTGTAGCAGTGATTAGTGACATGGGCATGATTAGACTGTGCAGCCAAAAGTAATTATTTTCCATTTGTGGGAAATTTTAACCTTAGCGTCAGAGAGAATATGTGCGTTGCTTATGATCAATACAAAGGTAGTGAAGGATAAAGAAAAGCTGAGGGGAGGGAAGGAATTAGTGGCAAAACCAGTGTGACAGAAAAGCAGATCAGACAGACTTGTAGGCATTTCAGTCCCACTTATATTACTTCAGAGTACTGACTATTTGCTATCAGCAAGACAAAATCTGCTAAACATGAAAGTCAGTTGAATAGGGAATAGGTTATCATGTTAGTAAAGAATTCTATTTACTCTTTCAGCTTTCCATTATTATAGCATCTCTCATTTTTATTTATATGAATTTGAAGAGGTCTGCATTGAAACATAATTGGTTTATGGCTGCTAGCCACTTGACAAAGTTAATTGTTGGTTGTCTGTGCATTGGTCCTGTGAGAAAATCCTATGTCTGTGCAAATTATTTGGAAGCCACTGCCTCACAAAACAGTCAGAATAAATCCTTTATCCATTCCTAAACAGAGCTGTGATAGATCATTGGGGTTTTTGAGGGAAACGGCAAAGTATAGTACTAATCTGCTTTTTATGAATGACAAGGCTTCTTCACCTTTGAGCTCAATTCAAATCAAAGGGTACAAACATTATGGAACTCAGTTCACGGATGATTCTTGCAGATACTTATTATTTTCAAACCCATTCCACTTTAAGAAGTCACTGGTGCTGAATGAATTATTTCAGGTTTTGAAAGACTGGGATTAATTTATTTTTGTATTTAACTCCAAAATTAATGCCTCCCCTTACACTTTGAAATAAGGATATTTTTAAGTATTTATAATAATGGATTTTTATGTCTTCATATATCAAATTTTTCTTTCAATCTTCAATCTCAAAAAATTTAAGACACTCATGTTTTCAAAGTGTTTAAGCACTGAATACTTATGGAACATTTGAAAAGAGCAAGTTAAGACTTCACTAAAATCCATCCAAACAAAGTTCCCACAAAAGTAGATGAAAATTTCCATAGGATGCAGGATATTATCAGATCCAGATATTGTGCTATTAGTATTCAAAAGCAGAAACTTAAATACTTATTTGGCAATTCTTTAATTAAAAGCATTTGAAAATACTACCTTTTTTGCTGCATTAATTTACCTGTGGTGAATCACAAGACATAAATGAAGAAATAGACACAAGCCTTAGTGGTGAAGTAAAGTTCAAAGTGGTGGAGAAATCCCTGTTTAGCAAGGCTTGTTGACACATCATTTTACTCTGCCTGCAGAAGTTTCTGTTCTCACTCCCTTACCAGCTCCTTGTCACTGTCCCTTTCCACATAGGTTACTGTCCCTGGAAATTGACCACTCATCTGAACCTTCTTCCTGTGGTCCAGTTCAAATGAAGTTGGGAAGGTTAAAATGCTCGTGACTGGAGGCAGGCTGGAACAAACCAGTATTATTTTGCCTGCACATCTGCAGTCACAGGAGGATGTGTGAACAAGCCTTAAGGCTCCACAGCTGCTTCCCATAGTCACAACTCTAGCCTGGTCTTCTCCTGCTAATGCAGATAGCCGCCATTGCACAAGAGAAACAGTGGGTGAGAAGGCAATAATGTGTCTAGCAGGACATCCTTTGATCCTCCCTCTCCCTGATTCTCGCTAAATCCTTTAGTTCCCCCTGAGTAGGGACTTCATGCTAAATCCACTCTGCAGAGACCCCCTGACAACTCAGAAGCAAGGCAGAGTTTATGAACTACCTATAAAAAACTTATAAATTTTAAAAGAAATATTTTCTTGCTGAAAAATACAATTTCTGAGGTACAAATATTCATTAATATCTCACAGATAATTCAATATTGCTATTCTTTGCACTGTTAGAAGAAATGTATAGAAATGTGTCTCAGACTTATGGGTAGAATGTTGAAAACATGACCAAAAAGCTTTGAAATCAGATACCTAAGAAAAATTACTATAACTAATGGTTTTAAATCCCCCCCCAACAATGATCATATCACTTGGACCTATATAATACTTCAAGGTTTAGAGTTTGCAAAATTGTAATGACAAAGTTACTCTAAGTACTTGAATTTTCTACTTTAGCTTAATTTGGAAGTAGATTCTAAACAAAGAAAATCCCTGACATGCACATTATGTTGAACAGCAGTAAATTTTAGAGAAAGAAGCATAAAACTCACCTCTGGTCTTGTTTAATTTGTGCCTATCTGTATATTCTTAGTGAATTCAGTGAAAGAACACTGAGACGATAAAGAAAAAAACAAGTGAGTAATTTCATTATGCAAAAAATACAGCTAGGCACAAATAAGAAAGTGATTGGAATAGCATGAAACAATCTTATTTTTTTTTTTTCCCTCTAACATTTTTGGGAAATTTTCAGCTTGAAATGGCTGAAAAAGCATGGATAAATTTAAGTGTTTAGCTGACTCTAGACACTGAAATCTTTAAAATTCTGCTATTGCTGCAATCAGGTCAGTGTTTCAACAATGTAATTTTTGTGAAAAAATTACACCCACACTAAGCAGAGTGAAAAGGCGAGAGAGATATGTCTATTTCTGATATTGACTCAGCTCTCTCTTTTTTTTAGTGACAATCTTAAAAGATCAGCTGTTACTGATCAGCTGATATATTCTAGTCAAATTGAGTGATTTGGCACTATATTCAAATATTGTCTCATATGACAGAAATCAAAGAAATATAACAGCATGGAAATGCTTTTTAGAGAGAAAGCACAAAGTTTTAATATGTATATTTGTTCACAACCATTAAAAATCTAACTTCTTTCACAACCAAAACACTAGAAGCTTAATGCCCACAAAAATACTCATGGTGTCTGAATGTCTTATTCAGGATTGACTGTTGTTAAGAAATTTACTCTCAAGCAGAAATTTTAGAAATTAACCCTCCATTCAAAGTAATTATAGTTGTACATGGGTCGGAACCTCTATTCTTACTAATTTCTTTGCTCTATAACTATATTGAAACCAGAATTACACTCTTTTTACACAGTTCAAGTGGGATTATACTCATAATTTCTGAGAAGACATATAGCAAAAAAAAAACCCAAACCCTTACATAGGAAAACTCTTCCAGTGTATGGTTTTAGACCAAAGGAGTGCAAATAAAGCTAAGTATAAACAAGATGACTTCTGTATTTCAGAGTGATTTTTAATGTCTAACTTTTTCCAAGCTTATCACAAAATTTTCAGAAAATTTTGGAGAATAAAGGCAACTAATTTTCTCTTTCTGTCAGGATTTCCAACTCAGTTGCCTGAGAAGAAAGTTAGAATGAAATATCATTGCTTCAGGTTGTTTTAAGGTCCTGAGCATTACCTGCCAGGCATATTACTATGTCAATGAACTTTGTACAAAGCAGCAAAGTTCCTTCAAAATAGGTAAAACATTTGATAACATAATGGCTGTGTTTCTGCCTGTGAAGTTCACAAAGGTTTCTTATTAATAGAGTAGTAACTTGTTTTGAGATCTTGTCCTCTGTGCTGGTTTTGGCAGGGGTAGAGTTAGTTTTCTTCCTAGCAGCTGGTCTGGGGCTGTGTTTTGGATTTGGGATAAAAGCAGTGTTGAAAGCACACCAATACTTTAACTATGGATAAGAGATGCTTAGACAGAGTCAAGACCTTTTCTGCTTCTACACTCCCTGCCAACGAGCAGGTTGGGGGTGCAGATGTGAAGACACTGCTGAGACAGCTGATCCCAACTGACCAAAGGGATATTCCAGACCAAATGGCATCAATGTTTGCATATAAACTAGAGGGAAGGCTGGCCAGGGGCTGCTGCTCAGAGACTGGTTCGGCATTTGTTGGTGATGAGCAATTATTTTTCTTGGGGTTTTTTCTAACTTTTTAAAGTTCATTTTCCTTTTCATTACATTATTATTATTATATTATAATTCAGTTATTAAACCATTCTTAACCCATGAGTTGTCTCTTATTTCCCCTTCCAATCCTCTTCCCTTAGCCTGCCCCCATCCTCCTGAAGGATTGAGTGAGTGGTTGTGTGGTGTTCCATTTCCAGCTGATATTAAACTAGAATATCCTCATTACTTTTTTCTCCCCTGTCTTCTTCAGCTTTGCAATAAAATTTTTTGCTGTGAAGTTGCAACTTTTGCTGTGAAGTTGCCAGCATCCAATGTGGAGGATTGATGTGTATCCTTAAGAGCTTTGGAGGAATAGAAAAGACTAAAGTGATTCCTCTTTCCAATGAGAAAGGTACTGTGCAAGTTCATACCAGCATTTTTTCTTTGCTTTTTACTTTTACTGTTTGAGGATGAGAACTGCAGCTGTTACAGTATTGTCAGTGGGATGTTGGATCGTGCAGAAAATAACCCCACAGTTTAGGTTCTAAATCTAAATCCCAGCTTAAGTCAGCCAAATGGAAGAAACTTCAACACTGAAATACTGATGCTCTATAACAGTGTCTCTAGTTCTATTTTTTCTTATAGTTAAAGATGAAAATGATGGATCAGGCCCATAAGATCAAAATATCTGAGAGAATGGAAATGCATTCCAGTGCAATGTAAAGGAATTCCAGACAGATGGGTAACAGCAGTCAGCTTACTGCTGTCATGAGCTACTACTGTCTGGTAAATGAGCTCTGGAAAGTCCACATTCCGCGTGACAGCTGAGAAATAAATCTCATTAACATAAACCACGATGGAAGGAAAAAGGGAGAGACTTCAAGATGTATCTGATTTTTGTTGAGATGTAATTTTTTAATTGCAACTTTAGTTTTTGGTTTTATTTTGCCTTTACTGGATCCTGTATTAACATTCTACCTTATGTCTTGGTCTGTTAATGTTTTGCTTTAAACATTTACATATATGCTCAAGAAAATTTCTGCATTATTTACACTACTCAAAGTCCCTAAAAATATACAAATCTGAGTCTTGTAGTAACTAAAGGAACATTTTCCTAGCAATTACCATTTTCCCTAATAATGCAGTCAATGCAAAAATCAAGCCCACTCAGTGTACTATTGGCAAAAGATGGGAGGAAGGAGCTAAGGAAGAATACAGAGTTTGGTAAGATCAGCCAAAACACAGGCAGAAGAGATTCTGAAGGGTTGTATTTTGAGAATGCTGAATAGTACCTGAATTTTTTAAAATACACTGCATAAGCTTCAAATAAATGGTAAAGTAGAGGGAGTAGCATGATGATAAATTAAAATCTTTCACCAGGCTTCTTTTTTATGAAGTTTGATACGTATGAGGTGTGTATTAAAAGTAACAATAGGCATAGAAGTTGCTGCATTACTTTAATATTAAATTATTGTGAATTCTTTGAGCTTAGTTCAGTTGGTTACAGCATAGTGCTAATAATGCCAGGATGTGGGTTTAATCGCCATGTGGGCCATCCAGGTAAGAGCTGGACTTGATGATCCCTACAGGTCCCTTCCAACTCAAAATATTCTGTGAATAAGATACATATTACTTAGAAGTAAATACAACCCAAAATATCTTGTAAATCAATGCCATATGTTGAATTTTAAATTAAAAATATTAATTTAAAAAAATCTTAAATACAGCAGAATCTATCTATAACCCTGCTATAATTATATTACCAATTTATTACAATTATTTCAAAACTTTTTATTTGTCTAAGAAATCAGTATAAAGTAGAGCAATTCCAGTTACCATTTTTATTTGAAATTCGTTATTTGATCTGAAATTTTTACAAAGTGTAAATTAATTAGATTCATTCATTCAGTAAGTTTTTGGAGTTTAGCACCTAAATTCCTTTTTCTTTCTTGGAAAGCCTGTTTAATATGCTTTGCATGGTTTACTCGCATATCTATGCATGTATAATGCATTGCTTAAATGTCACTGGAAATACTACTGATTGAAAAGAAAGAACGTCTGGTACAATAAAACATGCAGTTTCTAAAGCTACTATTGCTTGCTCTCTCAGTGGTATCAGTTTTACTGGAAGTTCAACTCTCCAATGAACTCTGACAAAGATATATGTCATATCAGATGATGAAAAGAATTCATGACTGGGTAAGAGTCATTTGGTGGTTAATATGCCACTTGCCCTCAAAATAGAGTTCAGCTAGAATTTAAATAGCGCGTGGGGCCTCTTGCAAACACTGTACAACTGAGAGAAATGGAACAGGCTCGGAAACAAAGATGGCTTTTATTCTCAGATGGGAGAAGGAAAACTGCTGCAAAGCTCAGGTGGGTTGAGCTACTCAGTCTTACACAGCCAACAACCCTCTTGTGTTGCTGTCATCTGCTCACTGCAGTCAGTTCCACCACTGAACAACTGGTGATTACAAGCAAGAGAGTGTAATGAAAGCAGCACAAAACTTTCTTAATCTCATTAATTAATTTTTTTCAGAATTTTTCTCAATATCATGATCTATCAGTTTCTTGACTTACAGCAGAGATCAGATAAAAGCAGATATTTAAAAAACATTTGCAAAACTTGCAGTAAGTAATTTTCATTACATAAGTTGCCATAAAGAAGAAATCTTCATATATCACCAAAAGTAGATTTCAGAACTAAGACAAAATCAAATTCATTTCACATGGATTATGTACAGCATGCTGCCTCTCACATTTCAGTTCATTACTGTATGAAAGCTATGAGAAATACTAGATATGTTGCTATCTTTTATAAAATAACAAAAGGAATAAAGGACAAAGGTAGATTTGTTAGGTGGAATTTTCAATGTAAAAAGGTTCTGAGAAAATAGACCCTGTTTACTCTAGCAAAAATAAAAATTGGGGTAAATTTACAGGATTGGAGCCAGAACTTGGACTTATTAAAAAAGTACATCTGGGGAAATCTTTAACATTTTCTAAAATTTTGAACTCAGCAAATTTGAGCAAATTTTAATATCAAAACAGGAAAATAATTCTAGTAAAAATTCTTATGGGCAGGTGGATTTTATAATATGAGTACTTGGATGAGGCTAAAATATCCTTGTATGACAAGCACCTTAAAAAATTAAGATGGTTCAAAACTTTTCATTGACCCTATACATCCATTTCTGATCATTGCTGGCATTCCATGAATTGCTGCTGTAGGAAGGGCAGACCTCAGGGTACATATTCTACAGACCCCATCACTCCCAGCATTGAGGAATACTGAAAATAGAAAACAAACAAAGTAAAGTAACTTAAAATTACTTATTAAACAGAGGGTATGTTGCGCAGCCGGTCTGGGCGGTGCCGCAGGGCTGGCAACAACAGGGCGACAAGGGTACAAAAAATCCTCTCTCCTGCTTGTGAAAAGGAAAGCAATCTACAATTTGAAAAAAAAAAAAGATGCAGCAGACAACATCTAACCTACCAAGACAGAGGGGACAGCCTTAGTAGGTATTCCTGTATAGATACAAGCTCTTTAAGCCAAATTTACTGTCCTGTTGAGGTTATAACAGTAATATCTTATCATTTAGAGGGTTTTACTGTCTGCTTGCAATTTATTATAATGTCCTTTTCCTGTAAAAAGTAGTGTGTGATTCATGTGTATCTATGTGCATGGATGAGCAATTTGGGGACAACCTAGCTGACTGAGCAGAGATGCTCAGATGACTGTAGAATAGAGGTTAGAGGTCACTGCAAGGAAAGAGGCAGAAGCAGCAGAAGCTGAAGGACCACTGGAGGAACTCAGGAAGCAAATACAGCTGTGCTCTGGGGGTGTGGGTCTCTTCCTAGTGAAGAAGATGCTGTGCTGACAGGAGTGCGGATGAGTGTAGATGAGCATGTGACTAGAATGAAAGGACCAAATAACAAGGATAGTATTAAGCAGGAAGATAAGCAGTTGCTATTAAAACTCCATTTTATATTTGTATTTCCATTCTGTTTTACTCAGTTGCTATGAGACTAATGTTAAAATTTGCATTTTCTTATTTAAATTTTATTTAGACCTTCCCTTTGAATTTAAAATCTTTTAAGCCTTTGTGTAGCTAGGAGTTTCAGTTTTCTCCTCAAAGACATGACTTATTTGGAATGTCTCTTTTGTTATGTCTCTTTCTGCTTACCAATTAAAACACACTTTATTAGTGATCATCTGGCACTTCCATTTCAACTTAAAAATGTTCTTTTTTATATTCTCAGCCTACACTTGCTGTTCCTTACAGTCTCTTCAATATTAGTATAGATATCATATCTCAGTAAATAATAGACCCAGCTGAATAAAAATATTCACTTGTAGACCCCATTGCCAATGACACAATGTCACAGTGGAGAAATAAACAGGTGTATAGATATTGTCAAAAAACGCATATAAATCTGCAAAAAAATTTTAATTTCACATGAAGAATCCTAACAGAATCAGAATCTTTTACATGTACTCTTCTTAGTCACACAATCATTCGGTTCAGGTTAAGACAATAATTAACAGACAGGCTATTAAATATGTTTGAGTAGGTAGATATACATTAAAACCTCTTACAGAATTTGAAAGTAATACCTGGGAACTCAGCTCAGTTATTGCTGAAGACCCATGTATGGTCTAGGTATACTTTCACTTACTTCCATCACTCCACTTTCAAAATGGAGGAGATCTTCTACTTAATTATCTTTTTTTTGTTGGATATCACAGTAAAAATATCAATCAGATAAATGAAGCTAAATCTTGAATAGCCAGCACCCATGACGTTGGAATTAGTTCTAGTGTAGTCTCTCTTTCAAAAATATTTTTAAACGCAGCAAGCGGACTAATTCATTCAAAGATGTCTATTTGAAAACTGATACTTTGTCTGTAGTTAAGATCTATTAAAATGTACTCAAATGGTTTATGAGTCTTGCTGCAGTTTACTGTAATAATATATCATAGTCTATGAGTAAATTGTTTGGTTTTGGATTTTTTAAATTTTCTTTATACTCTTTGAATCTGAGTTGTTTTCCCTCTTTATACCTGTAACTTGTGTACTGGTAAATGCTTTAAACTTTGTAAAGTACTGAGGACAATGGATATGCTTTTTAGGTGCCCCAAGAAGTATATAGACTCTTTAAAACTGCAGTTCCGATAACATATAAAAAGATCATACAGAAATCATAAGAAGGTATCTGGAGAAAGAAACTTGGAGTTTTTGTGTTTGTTAGTTTGCTCACTAAGAGTTATAGTATTCAGAAACAAAATTTAAAATGTGCTTGATTTAAAAGGTAACTACTTTTCAAACTGGAAACAAAGACAAAAGATGAAAAGAACTTGAAAATTTCCCAGTACTGAAAAAATTCTTTGCTTTCTTAAGCAAAGAAAGCAAACCTAAGGCTGATAAAATCTGCCAGATCAATGGTCCTGGAAGGGAAGGTCTTCCTGTGGCAGAAAAGTCAGATGCACTGAACTGAAAGTGATGCAACTGAGTAAGGACAGCTATCCTGCTTCCCATCTGTTATGTGAGCAGGCCTGCTCACTTGCATCTAACTTGAGAAGTGCTGCTCCTGGGTCTTGCATAGCAGGCTTATTTTCATTGTCATTGAGCTTTGAGTTGGCTATGGCAATAAAAGGCATCTACAGAAAGGGTGGTTTGTTTCTTCCCAAAAATAGAACCAGAACCCGAGGCTGAAAAATGAAAGCTTGTGTCACTCTAAAAGGTCTTACTAGAATGCCTCTCGTCCTTGAACTTTTTCTTCTATAATTTTAGGTTTAAATTAACTACTATTAGAGAACTTGAGGCACAGTCCTCTCAAAAAATAAGAAATGTGTGTTATGAAAGGGGAAAGACCATCTAGAGTTTAGATTGATATTGAAAGACTGATTAATGGTATAGTGTTTAAAACTGAAGAAAATCTCAGGCCCAGCCATTTGGCAAATGTAATCCATTATGAATAGATATGTCAGTGCTTCAGGGAGATCATTGTCTTTCTCATTTCTCTCCATCTAGCTCTTTTAATTTGTGTTTTGTAGCTATCTATCTTCAGCTTAAAATTATGTTGTTGTCCATTCTAAATCTTATGCCTTCAGCTCCTTTCTCTCATTACATAAACTTTAGTAACTGTCCCTCCTAGCTACTTTTGAACTTGTCTCTGTTTTGAGGTACATGATCTAGTTTTAACTACTTATAGAGGAACACAAAGAAAAATATCAGCCACTGTGAAAAAAAAAGGAGAGGAACAAATAAACACACCCCTAACTAAACAACTCAACAAGCAAAAACAGTGAAATCACCTTCTAAAACCCTGCTGTCTTTATTGCTCCTGTAGGTACCATTAATCTGAGAATATTTTGTTCTTTTCAGGCAGCAGCCAATAAAATGGAAGAAAATTTCTAGTGGTTATAGGCTCTTAATTAACTATGCTACAGAAATTTTTGCAGAACTGAGGACATAATCAAGAAATTAATAATTGATGTGACTGTTCTGCTCTGCTGTACTTGTTAATATTCATTAATGGCCATTTTCAAAACTATAAAACAGGAAAAGTGAGAAAGAATAAAAACAATTAAGTTATGTAGATATACCGGAAAATATGCAGTAGAGGTGAAAAAATAGATGTAGAATAAAACCATAAGAAAATAGAAGGAAAAAAGTAGACAAAGTGGAAATATTTGTATAATTATTAAATAAAGGGGGAGAGAGAAAGATATTTCTATCTTTAATCAGGAGAAAAACAAAAACATTGATGAATTTAGAAATTTCTTTGGAATATTAGAACACTGGATGAAATCTTTCTGTAAGTGAAGGCACATGTGAGATTCTGCATAAATAATTGACCTTTTTATTGAATTTGCAACACAGTATTGAACAATTCATTTATAGCAGTATTCCAGTTTAAATAAAAAACTTAGGATTTTTTTGCCAGCAGTCTAATTCAGTATTGTTGGTTGCACCAGATTCATTAAGCACCAGTTAAGTTTCCTGGCTAGATAACACTCCTATCTGTGTTAGAACCTATGGCATTCTTTTCAAGCTTCATATTCAGTAATATCTAGTCAGATCTTACTGTGGTCATTATTTTTTAACCTATATTCAAATTAGTAAAACTTAACTATCTAAACCTTCATGGATGTGGTAGAAATAATTAATCTCAGAGTCTCTGTCCTGCCACAGATGATTTGGTAAGTATATGCAGGTCTAATATGTGGTCATATTCACACAGATTAAAATCTGGAGAAATTAAGAGAAGTGCAATTGTCATGTACATAAATAAATCTGCATCTAGACTGACATAAGTAAATCAAAAGATGTTTTTTAATAAGCAGAAAGAACTGTGTTTTAATATAAAGCAAAACAAAATAAACTTTGAAAGCTTGGTTTTAGTAATACCTATACCTTCCACAAGATCAGTTCACACTGGTGAATTTCATCCAAGAAACATTTCTCTTGAGGAATTTTAGTGAATCCTCATTTACAAGGGAACAACACTGAGAACTAAATACTGGGGTTTTTTTACTAACAATTATAGTTTTGCTTGCAATTTCAGTGGCAGTGGAATCAGACCAGAGACCATCTCTGTGGTGAGGTTTTGTTTCCAGGTTTGTAATGAGTCCATTCTGTATCTATGTGTGAATGCAGGAGTTTAACTGTGTAGCTGCAATTATCTGTAAGGAACAAACTGGAAATTAAATCTCCTTTGGGATCTCTATTACACAAATTTAAAAACTCAAACACATAAAAGCAGTATGAATTCAGTAGAGGAACATGCACTACCTTTCAGAATTTGCAAGACATGTGATGCTCAGGAAAACAGTTTAATCTGCTTTCCCTCTCTGTCTTTTAACATACCATCATGACAGACATTTATTAAATCCATGTATTTTATGCCAGTGAGAATAGATTTCATTTGTTTATTTTTTATTTATAGCTCTTAGCTATATATGCATTGATAAAACTGCCTCTCTTGATCTGTATTTACCCTTGACAGTGTCTGCAGATACTCTGTCCTATGTAGTCTCTTCACTTTGACTGTTTTTCAAAGGCATCTAAAACAAGGAGAAACTTGCCCCATTTGACTGCTGGATTAGTAAATGTGGAATGTGCATTATAAAATGAATCCATGTACATGTAATATAAGAAGAATAAATGCAAACTTTGAAGTTTGATAAAAGTTATATTTTGCCACATGTATGCACATGAATCAATCCATATTTCTCTCATGCATTTGTCACTGTTGTTTTTTGGTTATTTTATTTATAGTCACTAGATCTGTGATAAATAGCCTCTTCCAAAAGCAATATTCCAACAAGGTAATAATTATGCTACATAGTACAATATGGACTGCACAATTTGCAATATACATTCACTTAAGGCTATTGATTTTTAAAAGTAATTAATATATTTTCCTAACATTCTGGCTGAGAAGCTCTTCAAATAAATTCTTGAATGCTTTAAGATATAAGTCCATTTGTTTCCTTTTCCAATAAAAATGCGGAAATTTTAGAAGATTTGGTGGAAATTGAAGCATGGAAGTATTGGACAAGGAACTAGTCACTGAATGTGGTGTTTCTCTTCTTCCAGGTGACAGTGAAAGAGAGAGGATTCTGCTGTCTGAATGTATATTTCACTTCAGGTAGCAACAATTGAGACAAAAGATCTATATTGACTTTTCTTTCTACTATCTGTCCTTATTTATTTGTTCTAAATTCATAGAATTGCAGAATAATAGAATATCCTGAGTTAGAAAGGACCCACAACCATCTGCAAGTCCAGCTCCTGACCCTGCACAAAACAGAACCAAGAGTCACACTGTGTGCCTTACAGTGTTGTCCAAACACTCCTTGAGCTCTTTCAGACTTGGTATTGTGACCACTTCCCTGGGGGGCCTGTTCCAATGACCAGCCATGTTCTGTGTTTGAAAACTTTTCCTAATATCCAACCTAAACCTCCCCTGACACAGCTTGATGCCATTCCCTTGGGTCCTGTCACTTGTCACCCCTGAGAAGAGATCAATGCCTGCCCCTCCTCTTCCCCTCATGAGGAAGTTGATTTCAGTGAGGTCTCCTCTCAGTCTCCTCTTCTCCAGGCTGCACAGATCAAGTGACCGCAGCCTCTCCTCATTCAGCTTCCCTTCAAGTCCCTTCACCATCTTCATTGCCCTCCTGTAGCCCCCATTAATAGCTTTATATTTCTTATATTCTGGCAACCAAAACTGCTGCCAGGACTTGAGGTGAGGCTCCCCCAGTGCAGAGCACAGCGGGACAATCCCCTCCCTTGCCTGGCTTGTGACACTGTGCCTGATGCCCCCCAGGACAGGGTTGGCCCTCCTGGCTGCCAGGGCACTGCTGACTCACGTTCAATTTGCCATGGACCAGGACCCCCAGGTCCCTTTCCCCTGCACTGCTTTCCAGCATGTCATTCCCCACTCTGTCTGTACATCCTGGGTTGCCCCACCCCAGGTGCAGAATCTGGCACTTTTCCCTTGTTTAACTTCATGTGGTTGGTGATTGCCCAGTCCTCTGATTTATCGAGGTCTCTGCATGGCCTCCCTGCCTTCGAGGGAGTCAACAGCTCCTCCCAATTTAGTATCATCAGCAGACTTAAATAATATCCCTTCAAGTCCTGTATCCAAGTCATTCATAAAATTGTTGAAGAGCACAGAGCCTAAGATGGAGACCTGTGAAACCCCACTAGTGACAAGTTCCCAGTCTGATGTCACCCCACTCACTATAACCCTTTGTGCCCAACTGTGAGCCAGTTGCCAGCCAGTGAGCCATTATGCGCCCATTGCATGATGAGTTTACCCAGCTGTGTGCTGGACATTTTATCCAGAAGAATTTTGTGAGAGACAGTATCAAAAGCTTTACTGAAAATCAAGAAGATCACATCAATTGATTCCCTTGATCAACAGGGTGGGTTACCCTGTCCTAAAATGAAATCAGGTTTGACAAGCAGGATGTTCCACTAATATAGCCATGGTGCCACAGTGACTGTGACCAATGACTGCATCTCCACTGCAGTGGAAGTTTGAGACTCCAGAGACTGTAGCCTTTTATGAGAACAACACATCAATCTCTCACTCATTCACAAGAATACTGCTCAGATTGTCCACTTCCTCACATAATTCCTTCACCAGCACATGCAGCTCATTGACAGCAACGTATCTTCTACAAAAGGAATGTCTGTCAGCCCTGGTCTCATGGAGAGGCATCAGGGACTCCTGTCAGCCTGAAGAGCTACATCTGCCATCAGAAGGTGTGTCTGGCTGGAGGTCTCTGACATGGCTACTGCAGTGACTCCATGCAGCTACATTTTTATACGATGGAAAATTACTTACTGAAGGTGTAATAACTATTTCTTCTACACCATTCACATCGCAACAATCACAGATACTTATTACACCTCAATTTTTCTTAATGATGGACATTTGCCTTTCATCTTTCCATACTGAACTTTCTAATTAATAATATATGCTATTTTTGCAATAGATTATTAACATTATTTGGGAAAAACTGCAGAAAATAAATGCTATTATTTTATCAGTAAGATCACAGAAAAAAACTGCATTTTTACATGTGTTTGAGTACTGGAAATAAAATGCTAAATTCACTTACATGCCAATAAATTTATCTATTTAACTTAAAAAAATTAAAGGAAAATATCCTTGCTTGATCAAATGTCACCAACATTGCCATTACTTGCTACTATAAAATTAATTTGGTAGTCTAATTCAGCAATAGTACAGGATAAGAGCTGATGAGTTAAGTATTTAATGGAACTTTCCTTCTTGCAGGAGGTCAGAATTTATCAAATATTCCCTGTTTCCTAGCTCATGTCTTCTATAATCTTTCCTTCTCTGTGTCTCTCTCTGACAGAAAGGAAGAAGTGTGACAGAAGAATTAATCCATTCATGAGTCATATGTGACAGACAAGAATTAAATCCAAGAATAAATTATAATAATTACATAAACTCTGCATCCTTAAAAGCCAAGACAATTAACATGCAAAATGTGGTAACCTCCTGCCAAGACAATTAACATGCAAAGTCATAGTCATTAAGGCCAGCACCAAGGGCAGATGTTATTGGAGAGAGGGATTTTTGCTTGTGGTGTTAAAATATGAAGGTGAAACAAGAAAATGGATTTTTTTTTTTTTCAGCACAGACTAGCAGAGTAAGTACAAGCAATGGGAGAGGCATAATGGGTAATACTTAGGCTTTTTTGAACAGAATAGGATGTTGGTGTTTAAAAATGAGCTGGCTACCCAAAGGTTTTACAAGATATGAGTCAAAGGAGAGAAAAATAGTATTCCAGGTGTTTGAAAGCAAGATTATTTCTCTGACTGACTGGCTAGACAAAAGTGTCAAAGAGATGAAAAGCAGTCTAAAAACACATGATGATGTAAAAGTCTGATATTTTCTGGTCCAAATTTCTCTAAGTGTACATGCTACAATATGCAAATTTTCTCTTATTTGAATCTGATTACATCTATTAATAAATCCATGTTTTAGTTATACCACTTAAATCATTGGATTTCTTAAGGAATGTTACACAGACTGTTCCAAAGGGATGAAAAAATGTTTAAGGTTTAGGATGATATCATGAAGGGAAAGCATCTGTAACTGTGTGGAATTCTCAGAATGAATTCAGAAATTATCTCTTGGAAGGAAAGAAGTTTAGGACAAATGATAAATGATGTATTTTCCTGTCCAGTTTTTTCTAAGCTTATTAGGTTAAAAGGTCAAGTCACTGGCTGTCATCGATAACAGAGGGTTTCTCCACCTCCTCCTTTTTAAACAAATGCATACAGCATGACCAAAATTGGGAAATGAGGAAAGACAGAGGAATGGACAAAACAACAACAACAACAACAACAACAACAACAAAACAGCCAAGAGTGATGAAAAATGGGACATGGAAAGCAAGACAGGTTGCAAAGTTGAGGATGAGGTAAATGAACTATGGCATGATGTTGTACTGATCATACAATCCACTATTCTGTTAAATCAAGCTTAGTTGTCTGCTATGCTACCTGGTTCTCTGAAGTAAAATTTTCTTGTTGCGGCAACAGAATGTTCTGTACCCTGAAGAAAAGCACACGCTATCCAGGATCACTGACCTGTCAAGTCTGTACTTTACAGCTCTGCACTGATAGGAGATGATGTCCTTTTTCAGTGTTCATCTAATGATTCCCCTGCCTGCAAAGTTCCTTAAGTGTACATAACATACAGTTTCTTTTATAATCATCCATATAGAGCAGAATAACACCTTTTCCATTCATTCTCACCTCAAATAATGCAAATCTTATCAGGTCTCATGCATGACACAAGTCTCTGAGTAGCCAGAAACCTTTGCTTCAATGAGACAGCTATCTATTTTTTGCTCATCCTATTATTGCTACTGATTTTCAGGTTGCCCCTTGAAGAAATAAACCAAAGTGAGTATGTATTGCATGAGCTTCTAAACCCCTGTGTCTGCCTTGAAATTGAGCTTGACAAAGAAAAACCCACTCTGCATAGAGGAGTATGACCTCTGTCTCACCCATGGTGCACTAGAAACTCTCACCAGCATGCCTGATTTGTCATAAACGCACATATTTCAAGTGTGGAGGAGCCTGTTTACATCTGTACCTGGCATTCTTCATTCTCTTCATTGTCACTCAGATTATCATGGGTGCTTCTTCAAGCTGTTGGAGTAATTGATCAGAGTAAAATACAATCTTCTTCTATAAAATTCTGGAATATTGAACAAAATTTGGTACTCCAATTAATCCATGGACTATTTTTATACAGTTTTGGGGGAGTAGTACTGACATCTTTTCAAGTGCTTCACAACCTGTCTTCTATGATCTTCACAAACAGAAGTTAAATTGTTTGCTTCTAAAATAGATTTCCTTGTTGTTTTCTGGATGTTATTCTGTTCCCTTCCCCAGTCCTTTCTGGACTTCTGATTTTTATTCCAGTGCTTGAATGTCATCAACAAGCTGTTTTCCCCCCTTTTTTCAAAATCATTAGCAAAGAAACTAAGAAAGATTTCATCTAAGGTGAGATATTTCTTCCTAATTAAATATTTTAATCTCTAACATTGAACTTCATTTATGATCTTCTACACAGCTTTTAATCAAAATAATATGTTTCTATGTATCCATAGTGATTTGAATTAATTTTTCAGGTAAGACTTAATTTTTCACTTCATCAAGAGATTTACTAAAATGTTTCACATGTAATGCTTTATTCCATTTAGTGATTCTGTAATTCTATTTTAAACAAATGAAGTTATAGGAGCAAAATATTTTCTACTTCCTTTATAGATGTAAAATGCTTTTTAATATAGCAAAACTGCTGCATAGCAAAACTAGTTGTGCTTGCATTCAGCAGGAAGTGAGGCTGGCTCATTGACAGTGGAAAAAATATAGGAAAAAAAGGGAAAAAATAAGAGGCAGAAAGGAAAAAAACAAAACCAAAACATGCCAAAGTGGAGAAGTACTATGTTTTCAACTATGGTAAAAGAGTATCTATACTAATACTTACTCCTGACAGCAGTCAAAAAGAGGAAAAACTTCAATAAGATATACCAAATACATCCCCCTTCCTCTACCTTCTCCTGCTCTGGTTTCATGCCTGAATCAATTTATGGTTCAGTGAGTTCCCATATCAGAGATTGAAAGACAATAATTTTTATTAATTTAACAGACTTCTTCAGCATTAAATGTCCCAGTAAACTGGTTTGGTATTGCACAAGTACGAGTACAGGATATTGCTTGTGACAATATTTCTTAAGAACTTGATCCCTTAATTTATATTTCTGCATTTCATATTGTAAGAAGCACTGAACAGAACTTTCAATGACCTTTTTTATGTAATTCATTGTTTACACACTTGTACCATAACTCCCCTCAGTTATAATTTTAGGGTTTTTTCTGGGTGGTAAACTCACCTATTTTTTGTTGTATGAAAGTTATTCCATACCTCTAGTCACCTCCACCTAATGCAATTCTTTTTCAGATTAAATTGGCAGCTGCATATACAGTTGAAGGCACAAGGGCAGCATGGGTTAAAATAGTCCTTAGAGGGATGTTTCCTATTTAATACTTTGTGTGCTTCCTAAAATTAATTTTGGTTCTCTGATAGCTGTGACCATTCAGCTCATGTTTTTGCAATCTGCAGACTGATATATTTATCTGCAAACAAATCCAAGATATCTGGATTGATAAGAGTTCATCTGAAAAGCTATCATTTTTTCACTTAGTAGAGGTTATTTTTCCACTTTCATGTGTGGGTCATTTACATTTATAAACAGTGAACTTATCTTTCATTTGGTTTTCACATAGATCCCTTACCATCTTTGCCATAAAATAAAGACACTCTTTCAGCTTCTCTGCAGTGGATACTAGTTCAAAGAATTCATTTAACTTTTCTTCTACAGCATTCATTTATTTGGTAAGTGTGGAAGGTAAAGCAAAGATGTACATGACTAACACAGAAAGAAAAAAACAGTAACATGAGAAAGGAATTAAAAACTGAGGAAATGGAACCTATAAAATCTGAAATTGCCTGGAGTACTTGAATGACAATCACAATGATTTCTATATTAAGATATAAATCACATAGTCTTCTGTTAGCTAAGATCTCCCGCCCTAGAGAAGAAGCAGTGGAAGCCTAAACACATCCATTTGGATTTCTGGGTTTTGAATTAATAAGGTATTTGGCTTGTGGATGTCAGTTGGAAAAAAATAATCCATTTCCCAAGTGCTACACCTTTCTTTCTTTCTGGATAAAAATCTACTTTCTGAGGTAAGTGTGACTTTTTTTTTTCCTATCTGTATGGTGAGAGAATGCCTGGAGGTGGAGAGTTTCTCATGCAGATGGAGATGAGTGTGTTGAGTCACTGTCCTTTCATGTGTGACAGACTTCCTGCAAAAAGTTAGAGAATGCTTCAGTCTCCCTTCTGTACCCCAAGTACAGAATTAAAATATCTCTCCATCTTATTAAAGTGCTTCTGATGTAATTTCTAACTTTTAAATAAGTCTTTTAAAAGAGCTGAATTTGATCAGTTTAAATATATTCTACATGGAATTAGTTATGGTGTTATGCCTCTTTTTCATTGTTTCATTAGTGTTTACGCTAGATACATGAAGTTCCATCTAAATATAACATCATTTTGTTCTGAATATGGCTTTTTAGAATGTTCACTTGGCATTTGCTAGATAAGCCCTCTAAATAATCTAATTCTAGGAAAATCTTTGTTAAAAGGTCATTTTTTAATGTTGAAAAAATCACCATGATTTTTTTCTGAAATTATCTTTTGCCTTCTCAATGCCCCAGATCTACTTTATGCTTCTTGGATCCTTTTCTGCTAGGGCTATTTGATTACTAGATACTATATTTATCTGTAAACATAAATTGGGGGATGGTAGCAAGGGGATGTCTCTAGTTACAACTAGCAGGTTTGAGCGACAGAGACAACTCCAGTGTGGCAGAGAGTACCTTGTTCCTGAGGCACTAGTGATGCACGGGAATGTTTGCACACATTCAAGGGACAAAAAAATGTGCAGTCAGTGACCCACAGCCATTCATTTATTTCCTACATACTCAACTCTGACTTCTCTCATTTGCATAGAGACAAAAAGACTATTCCCTGATAGATATACAGCTAATCCTCTATACCATTATCAGATAGATTACTTGATTGCTACTGTATGCCTTCTCTTTTCCTATCCCTATCCTCCCAGTGATTATTCTGTGGATTTTTCCCTCTATTGAAGGTCCTACTTTTAGAGATAACATTTTCTTAAGTCAGCATTGTCACAAATCTTATACCTTACTTATATCTTCAGTTCAGCTATCACATTTTCCTTTTCCTGTTTCTTCCAGTTTCCTTCCTTTTGCTGCCTTGCGTCACGTAACTATTTCCTTACTGAGGGTTATTTAACTATTAGTGGAAAATTTCAATGGAGTCTCTGTCTTGTTAAGTGATGCTGGAGTCAAAATTACAGGGAAGACTATGCAACTGAAGAAGTAATTTCACAGTGAGGACTCAGTCATATTTATCATAGCAGAAGCATTTGGGTTTGGGGTTCTTTCTTTATTAAAATATGATTTTTATATATGTCTTTGCAGATATAATTTAACTGACATAAATTCTTGATGATAGCTTTGATGGATACTATACAAAATCCTCAGATAAATGTAGTATACAGGACATTAGAATCATATAACAGGGCAGATCCGTCTTTCATAGTGTCTTTTAAATAAAAAAATAATCAACTGGCAGGCAAAGGGAAACATTAAAAATAGACATTATAATAGAAGAAGATAATAATTTTTCCCTGTATTAAATAAATAAACCCAAGTCAACCAGCCTTTATCTTGCACCATCCCTGTAAATTCTGATTCTTTTCACTATTTCCTTTTTTTCCCGCCAGATAATGGAGAGGTACTGCTGTTGTCATTTGAAATACATAGAGATGAGACTGTTGTCATAAAGTTAGTGCAATTTTATTTTTAAAACCCCAAACAAAATGAACCCCTTAGTCTAAGAAAGTGTGATTATTTTAATTGGTCATGCTATAGAGAGGTTCCGTTATGGTAAATTGAAATTAACTTCTTAGCTTGCATGCTGTATTTTTAAGTACTCATTGATTTTCACAAGTTGACTGTCAAACTGTAGGCAATATCACCTGAACATGGCTTGACAATTTAGTGTGCTTATGATAACTCTCTTAATTGAATTAGTGATTTCTGGCTTTCTTAATAAATGCACGTTTTGCAGTGATCAACTGAAAAAAAATGGGGTCTTAAGTCTTCAAGAAGCATTCCAAAACAAAAGCCTCTAGTTTGGAATGTGATGTGCATTTTCCTGAAATATTACAGATGAAGTCTCTTTAGTTTCTTATTTATCCTTACAGAGTGCAAACACTGCGTACATCTCCTCTGTGTCAGATCATATCCTCATCATTCAGAATACATAATCTGTTTTACTCAGCTCTTGTTTCTGAAGTGAAAAAGAAGAACCATATCATAACCTTATTTGAATTAACATCAGCAGTTCCAAATGCTCCATTAATTTTCACATAGCTATGAAGACTTGCAATAGCAGAGATCTCAACTCAAAAATCTCAGTTTTTTGTTTCTTTGGTTTTTTTTTCAGTTTTTTTTTTGTTTGTTAAATTATGTGTACAATAATACACACAGTAGAAAGATGTGGAATAAACTAATTTGAAAATACACAATGTCATCACAGTAACTGTGAACAACATCTACAAAAATCACCTCATCTGGACTGACACCTCCAATATTAATGCTGCGTGAAAATGCACATCCTGTATATTTCCTTTCCATTTGGCCTCTGCTAATGTAAATATATTACACAACTCCAAAGTTCTTAATTCATCGCAGGATACTTATTTTCTGCATTTCTTTGTTTTGCCAATTTACTAAGGAAGAAGTTTCGTGCTTTCCAAAAATACTAGGACAAGCAGGATGTGATGTGCTTGAATTAATTCCATTTGCATGGAAATTGATTCCGATTGCACTGCTTGAGATAGATGTAAAAGTTCATTGGGACATTTAGAAAAAAAAAAAGTAATTTGAAATAGTAGTGAAGCCTTGGTCTTGATGAACTTTGTTTCCAGCATGGATGAATATTTCATCTTGTCCTCAGGGCAAAATTTAAAGCTGACTAGATTAACAGGAGCTACCCATATGCACCCAAGGAATCAAACTATATGAATTTATCAGTGATAAATTGTTTGAAAACAATTAAATATCCTTCTCTGACAGGTACCAGATGTCAGGAAGGGAAGAGGTTGCGTAGGGAAATTGCAAGTGTTAATGTTGTAGTTAAATCATGCTAAACAAACAGTTTTATTTTTGGGGTTATGGGAAGGGTGTGTATGTGTGCCTGGATGTCTTTCCAGGATTTCCTCCCTCTTCAAGACCTTTACTGTATTTTTAAAAATATCATCCCTTCAGCTTTCGAGCAATAGCAAAGAACACCAACCAAATCAAGTGTTATTTTTCCTGATGGCATTTGGAAAATAAAAAGTTTTGTTTATTTGTTTCTCTTTCTGTTTAGTGAATTTTCCCCTTATTTGTCTTCTCATTTTCACTCTTTTCTCCTCTTCCTATTTTCTATTTATCTTTATTTTATAAATCTGATTTCTTTCATGAGGACAAAAAAACCTTGGCATTGATCAGTTTTTCCTGAGTCTCACACAGGAAGTGTGTTCATTTATTACATGAATAGTTTTTGGCGGAATTCTGGATCTTTGGCATTACTGTGGCAGGTAAAACACACAAGCTGTATTATAAGGCATTTTCTAAAATGTGCAGGTTTTGCACAGCAAAGGTATTTTTTAAATTTCTTTTGCCAACTGCAATGCTGAATGGACTAGGAGAAAAAAACCCAGACAAGTAAAACTAACTTGATTTTTTTAACGTTCCTGAAATGCATGATTTATGATATAATTAACAGTTTCAGAAATATGTAAATCTATATTATGCCAATGACTTGAAAGTCATATAATTGAAAATATAAGCAGAAATGGATTTTGTTTGCCTTCAATTTTTCATTGTGTAAGATGCACAAGATTCAGACTTGGGAATCTAGGTTCTTAAATCATTTGAATAAATGCAATTTTTAAAATGTAGATTATAATGATCAATTTGTGTCACAGAAACATACTATTCAGGCAAAAAACTGTTTTGTTTCTCCTCAAGTACAATGACTAATTTAAAGCATGTGTAGGGTGTTTCACTTCCCGGACACATTCAACTAAATGAAAATATTTAGGTTATCTTTATAATATGGTAATTTTCTTTGCAAGAAATGATTCATTCTTAATGTTGAGATTCAATGGATCAGGTTATGAGATATATATATATTATTGAAAACTTTTGGTTGAAAGCATACCTTAATGTTTTCTCTTAATAGTCCACTTAACAGGAGTTTAGAAAGGATTTGATTGTAATTTGTCACAGTTGTCTGAGAGAGAGAGAAAGTGAAGGAGAGAGATTCTGAGAAAAGATGACCTCCAGCTTACAATCAATGAAAAGTGCAGGAACAGAAAGCATGTTACTGTTCACATGAAGAGGAATAAGAGCAATGATTCCTGCATGGTATTGTTGAGGTAATTGTTAGGGCAATTATTACTACATTTTTCAGTTAAGAATTGTCATTGTGCTGAAAACTTAGAATAGCTTGTCTGGAGCTGCTTTTCAAGTCCAAAGTTTGTCGGTGTCTGTGTAAAATACTGGTGTCCCGTGAGAGACACAGCTCCCGTGAGAGAAGTCACAGCTCATCACAGGAACATATTGCACTGATGTCATCTGCTGGGCTGCAGGAGCCCATCCCAGCACTAGGGCTTCCTCAGGGACAGGAAAGGAGCCAACTACAACACTTTTGCTGACAGTGATCTAAGCATTCTTTTACTCTTCCATCTGTTTCTCTAGTCTACTATTTCTGTTCCATACAGGGAAAGGTCTTCTTCATTGTCTGTATATCATTTACAGCTCTGCATAGCAAGGCTATCAAAATGCCATTCTGCTGTATATTCCTAAATACACAATGAGGAGGTGCCAGAGTGAAAGGAAGCAATGGATTTTCTATATATTTCTTCCTTTGGAATAGACAAAGAAATACACTCTTTTCATTAAATATAGAAGAAACTGTTCTGTTCCCTATAAAATACATGCATAAAAATAACAAAGGCATATCCACTGATAAAGCGTTCCAATTTGGAATCTGAATTCCTGGTGGAAAAAAAGAAAGATCATTCCTTCTCATTTCTTTTTGGCTTGTCTTTTCCACCTCATTGGTGTGCTAAATGTGAGCCCCTTAGGCCAAAGTTGGTGCAAGTTTACATGCAATTCTTGTTGAATTTTCATAATATATTTCTAAAATAATTTATAGTGTTTTCAACATAGCGTACTACAGCCCTATATTATAACCCACCTCAGAGGGAGTGAAGGAATTCTCCAGCCACGCTCTTTTCTGATAAATTGAACACTTTGTGTAATTTTTCTAATTACTAACTAAAATGTAAGCCTGGCAGTCATTGACAGCTATTATTCATTCCAAACATATTTCAATGTAAACTGGGAGTAATACAGGGGCGGAAAAAAGCATAAGCAAGAAGAAAACCAAACAGATTTCTTTATTATTTTAATATAAATTCCTAAGAAAAGAAAAAGTGACTGTATTTGCCATCATTTATATATATTATATAGAACACATTACTGAACTGTAGGCAATACATTCCTGAAAGATCACGTGTCTAAATCCATAAAAGAAGAGCTATAAACTAATCTTCTGTATTCCTCCCAATGGAAGTTTAATAACCTGCTTCTGCAAGAACATTATACAAAAGAAACAACTCAAATGCATTTGGAAGCAAACACAATGGAGGAAACATCTCTCTCGTTGTTATGAGAAGCTATGAAAACCATGCTAAAAAGATGTGTAATATTGTATTCAAATCACAGGAGGAAAAAAATAAACTACATCAAAACAAAGAAATTAGAAGAGAAACTAAAATCAGGAACACAGAGAACTCTTCCAGAACAGAGCAGACAGGAAATGCTCTAATTCACAATTACTAGTCAACACACAGAGAAATAAATCCTTACAATTTTATATCTAAAGCAAAATGCTAGTTTCAAGTCAATGGTGAAGAATAAGCTTAGAGAACTACTTGAATCATCAAACATTTCCAGCCTGGTTATTGTTGTGTGTCTTAAAATAGAAGCACTGCAACCATAATTACTAAATTTCAGGAAATAATGAAAGAATGCTGCAATTTCTGGGAGAAACGTAATGCTATTAAATGCAATTCAAAGAAGTCCATGATGGCTGGGCCAAGTGTTTAAAGTTGTTGATTCTTTCAAAACCTGAGTTGCTTAAAACTCCACTGTGACCATATTAGTTCAAGCCATCAATTAAAAACATCAATGGATGAAGTGCTTGTTGTCTGGATGGACTGAAGAAGACATAGTAAAAAAGCTTAATTTAATCCACTTTCACAGCAAATTTAAAGGTGACTAATTAGATATTACAGCTTTTATTTTCTATGCAACTGCAAAGAGCAACTTTGCAAGAGCAAAACATTTTTTTTCTCTTTGTGTCTTTTGCTTTAAATGAAAGAAATCTATGATGAGCAAATATAAATTTCTGATTGATAGAGAGTTAAAAAAGAGAATCAGGAAAATTTAAAAATTACTAGCATTCTAATAGTTTTCTTTGAGGGATTCTCAAACTAGTCTAACAACAGACATCACTGGTAGCAGAACAGGTTCCTTTATGTGAGTTCAGCCTATTTATCCCCAGCAAAGGGAAAAGGTAGGTAACAGAATCATCCAAACACAACAGATAGAAGATGTACTAAATCACCCATTTCCTGTGCTGTTTGTCACCCATCTTAAATAATCAAGTACCTTTTATCTAATACCACAACACCCCAAGACATGCATCCCCATCACAGTTTGCAGATCTCTCCCTGATGTTTTCACTAGTAAATGAGTGACCCTAGAGCTCTCTAGTTCCATACTCTTCTTTCCTACCACAACATCACCTAGAACCATTAATTTGGGACTTTTTCTATGCCACATTTAGGTGTTATCAACCTTCTTCTGTGAGTGGCAAATGCACTTCACCTGACAGAGACATCCTTCTTCAGAAGTAGATATGCTTAAGTGAAGCATTAAATGCTATATTAGTCATGTAATATAGCCCATATTCTCTTTTATGAAAACTTGTATGTAACACTACAAGCTAGCTGGTCTTGTTTTCGTTGTAGCCATTCCTGTTGGTTTAGGTCATTATACAGGTTCTCTTATTACACTATGATTGCAGATCTGTTATCCCAAAGTCTTCTTGTATAGTCTTAAGCAGATAAAAACAACTTCTAGCAAAAGTAATGCATTATATTCCCAGCTGTTAACAATACTGTTAAATAGCAAAAAAGTGTTGCATTGCTAGTCTTAGTGATAGCCTTCAGGTGTGCCTTCAGCGTGTGTGAGGTAGGTGCTGCAAAAGCTGAATGACACACTAGCTGCTACCATTTAACAAGTGTTAAATGGAAAGGAATATTTTGTAAGATAGGTACAGATACTGTGGAGAAATAGCTGTGAGAGGCACAAAAGTGTTCGTCCTGTGGCAGCCTAAACTGATCTCAGTGCTCCCTGCCAGAGTTTCACTCTCCTTCCATCAGGCCTTCTTGGGCCAGCTCCAGCTGAGCTGACACAGAGTGCTGAATCATGAGAAAACACTTGCCTTTACTGTCAGATCTGTTTAGTGCTGACTTACTGTGCTGTACACAGGGTCTGGCAGGCACTGGAGCCAGCACAAGGAAGAGACTGGAATGCATAGGCAGAGCCAGCAAGATGAAATGGCACTAGAGAAACCAGCAATTAGACTAGGTTTCAAGTCGTCAAAATTGCAGCCTATACAGCATATAAAGACAGTCAGCAATTGTGTATCCTGTGTGCCCAGTATATCACTACTCTGACTGGTGTAAGATGAGAATTTGTCAGAAACAAAATACTGACTTGCCAAAAAAAAAAAAAAAAAAGATGACAAAACCAGGAAAATATCTGTACCTTCTGTACCTCAAAAAAAAAGGTCTTGGAAATCTAGTCCGACTAGGAAAGGATATAAGCATATTTTAAGATGAATTTGTTGTTTTCCTGATTGTTCTAGTGATGATTTTTTGCCTTTTCTTTTATATGTCTTTTATATAAATTTTTATGTATCTTCAGTATTCTTAGCATGCATACTTGTAATTCATTAAGTCTGATAACTTAGCATGGTCCTAGTATTTTATCAGGCCAGGAGACCCACCATCCTAAAGGCCTTGCAGTTGGAGACCAGAAAACCCTACGCTGTCATGGAAAACCAAGGTTCTCTCTAGAATAAATCCTAAAAACGAAAGATTTGGCCCATCCAGGCGGGAATTCCACAGATGGGGGAATAACACACCATTCATCCAGGCCTCCCATTGGGGTATCCTTTTTAGGTATGCTAATTTGTAAGGTCTATAAATTGTATACACAATCTATCCGGCATGTGCATTGTGGTGCATTCTACCTTGGCAAAGTGGTGCACCAATAAGGGAGAATCCTTTTTAAAATGCTGAGGTAAAAACCCCTTATCCTATAATCATATCTGGCTCTCAATTTTTTTAAGACCAGGAAAAGGTATCACTAGGTAAACAGAACTGCTGTATGTTCTTTGTCAATACAAACTAGGCAAAAAACTATAGCTCTCTCTGGCACCAATCACATCATCTGTTGGAAAGTGTTTTAGAGTATGCTAAACATCAGCTATATGAAAAGGCTGAGAGTAATAAACCATAATACTGTTTGAAACAGTCTTGATAAAAAGATTTACCCAGTATAACTATTTCACTGTATTGTCTTCCAAGGCACCAAAAAAATCCTTGTGCTGAGGGTGGTCATGGCTTACTTGCAACATATACCTGCAGCTGGGCAGGAGCAATCCTCCTTTTCCTACATGCTGGAGACACTCTGTCCCTCTGACCTCTCACACTTGCACTCCTTGATAAAAGTTTTCTCACCTCTGACCTCATGAACCTGAATTGCTCACACATCTCCTATAACTCCTGCAATGATAATGCGGTGTTGGAATGTTCTGGTTTATACAATATTTGTGCAGGAGGTTTTTTAGTGTCTCTTGTTTTTTGAGTGGTTGTGAATTGGTAATAATAAGCCTTATTTAAACCATCATTCTCCAGTGGCATAGACAAAACACACCTTCCCTTCAAAGAACAAGTTAGTTTACTGTGACCAACCAGATTCCAATGTCAGGATCACTTCTTTACTGGGACTCACAGTGGTAGAGATAGACAAAGCAGCAGAAGACTATTCACTGTCACCTAAATATAGGATATAAAAATATCCTATATTTATGGAATAATAGAATTATTCCATAAATAAAGGATAATACATTTATCTGTTTAATGCATCTGTATTAATTTGAAAAGAGCTTGTAATGCAGTTTTCTTTTCCAGGCTGTAGTATAACAGTCTATAAATGGAAAATAAACCAAAACAAACCCCAAAGCCCTGGGAAGCCAACTGTACCTTTAAACCTTACAGCTCTAATTACAAAACAACCTTGTCTGCCTTAGGAGCAAATTTAAATCAACCTCTTTAAACAAAGCAAAATGCTATGCACTTATGATCTAAGAATGGCTAAAAAGGGAAAAGAAAACAAAAATATCAGAGCAACAAAAATGCATTTGCTTTTTTGGGAAAAAAGTAAAGAAAACCTTTCCAAATGTGCTTCAGATAATATACTTTGTTGAGTCAATCTTGCCCTTTCAGGCTTTATCATTAATTATTCAACAGGGCAGTAAAGAAAGCTCCAAGCTTCAAGCAGTCTGATGATTTGTTTTTTATGTAAAATTCAGAGTTTGATTGCAATCCTTTTTACAAGCAGTACCAGCCAAGTTGCCAGGATTCATTTTTAGACTCACACAGCATTTAGCAGAAGCTCGATAGCTGCTAAAGCAGTGAAGCAGAACCGATCAGGCATGGATCTTCTCACAGGCAAGTTTTCCTGATAAATTTGTCAATCTTTTCTTTTTACAAAATCAGCAGTCATATTCTTCCACAGCTGTAGATGTTTCTTGATAAAAAGGCTTTGTCCACATGCTATTGGCTTAGACAAATGATCTTTAGTAGCCCAATTTGCATGTCAGTCTGGACACTGCTGAGCTTTCTGTAGCAAAGGTGGCATCTCACAAGTCTTCCTAGAGAGACAGCTCTGAAAAGACAGAGCTTCCTTTGGGAAAATACCCCAGCATTCTGAAAAAAATGACAACAATTCTGGGAATAGGAGTCACTGTGCTGAAGGTCTCCAAGCTCTGTCCACAGAGATTGGAAGAATTTTCTACCAGGACCAAAAATTTTCAGTCCTGAAACCATATGATCTTAAAAGCACTTCACACCACAGTCTTGCCTAATTTCACCCGCTACTTACTAGTTTTACTAGCTATGGGTAATTTGATTTCACAAGTTTTATCAGTTGCCCAAATACACTGAAAGATGGCTGAGAGAAGATATGAATGTCCCACACAATCAAGAGCATATATTATTGTTTTTCAGGATTAATGTCAACAATTGAAAAAATTATTTTTTCAGATGTAGATTTTTTCAAATGTTAAAATCTGCTGAATTGAACAAGTAAGTAACATTTCTAAATTTTTAAACTGTTGCGTTTGAAAAACCATCAACTACCATTGGAAAAAGTAATTTGTAATTTATAGGTGCTGATGTTTATATGGTTGAAAAACACCACATAACTTGATTTTTCAAAGATAAAAAGGAAATACTAGTTTTCAATGTTAGAAAACACATTAGAAACTATATAACATAAAGAATCTTGTGCTCATGACTGAGTCCATCTTTTTTATTTCTTTCAATGATGTCCTCTTACAGCATAATGCAAAGCAACTACGGTATTCCCTTTGCATGCAGACAATTATGCAACAATAAAATTCAGCTAAGTAGCTATTTGTATAATCATGTCAAAAAGGTTTGTTTTACTATTAACTTATCTCAAATTTAATTGACTTACAAAGAGTCCAAGATAAAACAATTTCCAAATTTCTCCTTATAATATACCTCAACAGAAAATAATTCCTGAAATTCTCGTGCGCTGGAAACAATTGCATCCAGCAGGGATACCAAATGATTCAGGAAACAGCAAGATCCTACAAAATCCTACAAAAGCTACAGGAAGAATCTAGTTTGATTTTTATTTGTGCCAACTGAAGTCTTACTTCAGTGTTTTACATCAGCAGGCAAACATAATTCAGTATTTCCATTTATTAATAAATACTCTCCATGCTTTAATGAATTAGTTCTTCAGAAAGAAAACAGATTATTAAGTGAAATACTCTTTGCCAACTAAGATTAATAAAAATCCAGAACCAAGTAGGATAGCTTTTACCATGGCAACTAAAGCTTGGACTTATCAAACACATCAAAGCTTACATTTGATTAACTGGATTGAAACCAGGCCCTGTTTTCCCAAAGAAAAGAAAGGAAGGGAGTAAGATGGGAAAGAATGAGAGTTAAACAGGTGTAACATCATAGGCATTTGTGTCTGGTGCATGCTGTTTGACATGTGATTTTACTGCAGCAGCTGTCTTTCAATAAAATTTCAACATCCAAATCACAGGCCTGATGAAGATGAAATGTAAAAATCGGATTGTGCTTAAAACTGGTAATTAGTCCTATATAATACCTTTCTTGTGCCAGGTGTGTGCTAGACAGATATCACTCACCCCGGTAAAGGTCACCCACTGACAGCTTGAGCCATCTGAAGATACTTGGGCTCTGAGATGCCCCAGTGCTGCTCCGTTGCCTGAGCCCAATATTATGTGAGAAGTGCTGCACAGGTCAGTCCTTGTTCTTCTAATATTCAAGGCAGATCTGATATGAGTCCTTTCCTGCATCAAAGAAATCTTGACTGAAAAAGACAGTTATAGATTTTAGGACAACAGCCTTTTGTCACTAAGTGGGTTAAAACAGGTTGTTTATTTAGGACTTGTCAGGATAGTAAAATTAAGAGCATAGGAAAAAAAAGCAAGCAGAGGGACTGGAGTACATGGGTCTGTTTCTTTAGCTTGCAGAATGCCAAAGCAGAACAGAGCAAACTCTCACTTTTTGGTTTGTTTTTTTTTTTCACCTCTTTTTCTGCCCCTCTAGCCCCAGAAAAGCTTTCCTTGATATCAACGGCAGTATAGCTCCACATATCCTAAATTAGCATAGTTACAAGATTTGGTTTTGCTTTTCCTTCTTTACTTCCAAATGTTTTAATGTAAAAACTGAGCAAATCACATGGGAAATAATAGTATTGAATCTGAAATTGGGCCATTTTTTCCCTAAGTTGCATCTTTTTATAAGTCCATTAGTGAAAAAACATTTTGCTCTTTTTTTTTTTTCCAAAGTAATCGTTTTCCTTTTTGTTCATTTCAGTCATTCTAACTTCAAGACATTTCCTTTGTCTGAGTGCATGTTTGCTGTTATTTTTGCTGTATTATATTGTCATTGTCCTCTTGGTGTGTTTTTTTTCTATAAAAATTTCCAAAGCATTTTTACTATTTCAGTCCAAGCCTGTCTCAGAACACTTAGCAATTTACTTGATATTGCCATCACTTGATTCAAACTATTCCACATCTTCCCTAGTTTTAAGAAATCTTGTTTAGATAATCCTGGGACTATCATGCTAGTGGTCTGAACTTTATTGTTTTAGAACCAAATTTTGCATCATTAAATAGATATGGCAAAATAATAGGACAGAAACTTTTTTTTTCTTAGCTTTCTCGGCTCAGTGTGAGAAATCAGGTGCCTGAAAGATGGTCCATAAACTTTCTCTCAGTATGCAAGTAGGATTTATGATAAAGCATGAATGATGTCATCTGTCTCCACTTTTCTTGAAAAATAAAAAATGCAGCTGGGTGTCCTTTAGTTTTGTTTATCATGCAGGCATGTTTCAGTCCTGGATTTTTCCTTTTTCAATCCCCATATATTCTTAGGTAATCTCTACAGACTTTTAACACATTTAGCCCTGAACAGAGGTCTGCAGTGTGTCTGTTGTGGGCAGGCGTAAGCCTGTGCTACACACACACTGAGAGGTAATACGTGCTTTCCTCGCCTGCACTCCGAGTGGGTACAAACTCATTCTGTCCATATTTTAAGTCACAGGGGAAAACTGATTCAGAGGTAATGAGCTCTGATGAAAATATACTTGGGGCCTGCTTACCATAGGGATGTGGCTTTCAGAAACAAATTTATGTTTACCTGTGATCTACCACACAGAGGACTACAAGATTTGGAGGGGTATATATATTATTATTATTATTATTATTTGTAATATGTTTTTATTATTTGGAGGGATATATGCTGTACTATGACTTTCCATAAACAGTAACAACAGAATCTTCTAATTCTGAGACCCAGAGGCTCTATGCTTAGTCTCCATCTGTGCAAGAGAATTTTATTCTATTCAAATCTTAAAGGTATTTTTAAGTGACAGTGCAAAACAGTACTGAATCATTTTCACAAAAAAACATTTTGGTTGAACTAAACCTTTCCTGCAAGGGTTTTTTTTAGTCTTTTATTGTGATTTGATACTCCACCACAAGTCTTTGCAAATCACATATGTATCCATTTTGTCATCATCTCTTGAGACTTTCTTCTCATGAGGGTGTTTAAAATAGACTAAATGTTCCCCGAAAATAAATACTGTCAAAATATTGTCTCTTGTACTAGAGGTTAGGTATCCATACCATACCAACTTTAGAGCTTCATGCATATAAATAAATCATAATGCAATAATTTAAATAAATTAGTTGATCTGGTACCAAAACCATACTTGCATTCTTCCACCATGTCTGTGAAAATTTTTCTGTGGGTCATAGCCTGGCACAGCCTTGCAAAACCAGAGAAATCTTGATGAGCATTGCAGGAAGAAAAGGAAGAGTTTGGGGCAATATGTCTTCAACTCTTATGGTATGATAATTCACTCAGAATCACAGAACATTCTAAGATGGAGGGGACCCATAAGGATCATCAAATCCAGCTCTTGAATAAATGGCCTGTGCAGGGATCAAATCTGTGCCCTTGGCATTATCAACACCATGCTCTGCCCAACTGAGTATAATATAATAATACCAAAACCTGCTTTTTTATTCCTTTATAGGTGGCAGTTTTCAGATGTCCTGAGATAGCCTTTTCTAGTTCAGGTAAATATCTCACAGTAGCAGGTGAATATGGGACAAGAATCCTTTTTATAATCTATTTATCTAGGAGTCCATCTGGGGAACAAAGAATAGCAAAGTAAAAAACAGAAGAGAAAGAGAAACCTTGTAACAGAAGACCAAAGAAAAGAGCAAGGAGAAAGGAAAGGCATGTGTTAAAATACCTGTATTAGAAAAGGCAAGGCAAACAGAAAAATCTATTGTCAAATGGATTAAAACAAGATTAAAGCAATTAAACCAAGAAGATTAAAGGAGAACTGAAAGCAACAAAAGCGTTGAAAAGATAAGAGCAAGAAGCACAAAATGGGGGGAAACAAAAGCAGCAGATATCTGCAAGAACCAACAATTTTTAAACTGATGCAGCAAAGGTCTGAGAAGCAGTATAGCCATGTAAAAACTTTAAGAGCGTGTGGCTTATAGGAGCATAAACATATTGGTTCCCAGAGTCTGGTTTGGCAGGTTGCTTGTGTCAGCCTGTCAGAAAGGCTGCTCACTACCAGGTAAGGATGAATGTCCTGGGTCTTTATGAATCTCAGTGGTATTCAAATCTGCAATCTCCTTTCAGAGACAGATATGTCTGACATTGATGTTTTACATTCTTCAATTCAGGAGATTCCATAAGCATTTACCTAAGATTTGATTAGAAAATGTCCTAGTGACAAACACATGTGGTATCCCAGCAACTTCCTGTAGATAATAAAAGTTGTTCACATAGCAATATTAACCCTCAGGAGGATAGATTCAAATCCTTACTGGTCTTAACAAATTAAAAGTCCCCGCATGACAACTAGCCTCTGCTAGAATGAAACCTGCTGCCAAAAGCTAAAGAAGTATTTTCCTTCTTAATTCCCACCACAGCTAGTGAAAGAAAAAAAATCAGTGCCCATATGTGTGCCTAGTTTTCTCAAGCTGAATAATCTAAGCATTATTTCTGCCTTCATTTAATGCAGGTGTGAACCCACTTTCAATGGCAAATTTATCCCCATTCTCTTATACTTTCAAAGTGTAGTGAGATTGAAGTTAAGCTGATAAATACTTCAGTCTAAATCCAGATTGTTATGGTTTACAAGATATGCACATGAGTCTGGTCCATTTCTGTTTGCCAGCAGATATCTTCCCTTGTCTAACAAAATAAAAACTGAACTATAGCCAAAAGATTAAATATGTGGATATGTCAGTTAAGGTATATTTTAACTTGCTCTCTCAAGCATGTTCCTTATTTTACAGGCTGTGGTTACCCTGTTTATAAAAAAGGGGTAAGGCAACATGCAACTTCTAGGATAGTCCCTGGCATAGCTTAGAGTCATGTGAATGAGTGCTTGCACAAACAGTATCCATGTACAGTTTGGAGCTTAGTAAGGGCTAAAACCCACTCCTGACAGGCCATTTGAATAAATGCTCTCTGGTTTGGGAAGTTGCAGAGTTTAACTGTGGGGACGTGAACTGTTCTGAGTCAGAGATAAATCCCTGCCTTGTATTTACTGTTACACAGAGGTAATCATAGCAGTCATAGTGGTTACAGGGTTATGCAAACTTCTCATATTAAAGAAAAGCTCTAGTTAAAACATTTTATTTGTGGCTAGATAATCTAATTGCAATTATTTCACCATGGAGAGGCTCTTGTGAGCAGCATTTATTTTTCCAGCTAAACCTGGGATGAACAAAAAAATCACATAAAATAAAGACAGAGGGGTATCCTTTCAGCTGCCATTAAAAATCTGGAAGACCTGGACCTGCCCTCTCCATCATGCTGCAGATATTCTGTTTCAGGGCATTTTGAGTACTAACAGGATATTTAAGGTCATGTCTCCTAGCTCTGTTTACTATGGCTGTTTTTCTTTACCTGATTGCTGCAAATGACTGCTTTTGCTAAAAAAAAAATCCCCTTCCCACTGACAGTCTTATGGCAGAGGATCTTTTAAGTGGTAAGAGTCAAATCTCAGTAGGGAGTCATCCAATCAGTCAATCAAGAAAATAGTGAAGATTGGCCATAAAGAAATCTCATACATACATATTCCCCTTTTCTTTGCCCATCAGTGTCAAATTCAAAATGCAGGTGCGTAAATGCTCTTCAGTACTGTATAGTCATTATCACATAATTTAACTGGTTGATAGGCATGCTCAGGAACATGACTCACTATTCAGATTTCTTCCTCAGCAGGGGGAGTATTTTCTTTTCAGATTTCTTTTTTTTTTCTAATTTGCACCCAATGATTTTAGAAGAAACTAAGAAAGATGGATGTACAGCATGGTGATTCTGGTTTACTGGAACAACAGTAGGTCTCTTCCTTTTTAGTCATCTGCCATTCATGTCTTCTGCATGGAAGAGGTCTTATGTATAATGCACTTTTTATCACTGATTGTTGACATTTAGTGTGACCATTCAAATACTCACTGCCTCCAATTCTAGGCTCTTCACCTATGTAGTTACATCAGGAGTCCTAATTTCTGGGACCTCGTGAGGAGTTGGGGTTTGCCAAAAGACAGTTCAAAATCTGTGTATCTGCCTGATGTTCAGGATAATGATGTGAAAGGGTGTGTTTTTCTGTGTTGCTTATATCTTAGTCTGAAGAAACTGACTTCATAATTTAGCCATTATATTTAGATGTCTAGAATTGCATATGGAAGTGTAGCTTTTACAGTGTTCCCAAATTGTAAAGGCCTATCTAAGATGTGGTTGTGATACAATCTTGCCCCCAGAATGCAGTCACTTTCTTTTTTGATCTTTCCTGACACTAAAGCCGGCAAACTATTTCAGGATGCTATCATAATGTAAAATTAGTTTTGTGAAACCCTGACTGTTGTTTAAGCTTCATCAGCTCTCTCACTTCAGTTGTCAATGCAGAAAGAATGAAATTAGAAGTATGGAACACGAGTCTAAATAAGAAGTAGTTTATATTAGTTGATAAATTGTTGTGAAAAAGCACCTGGAGTGGAAATCTAGAAGAATATAATATATTCGAACTCAAAGATGCAATATAAATCCACAACACACATGGTTTCCTAAATGGCTTTAAAATGGCTAACTGAGTCAGTCTAAGTGGCTGACTCAGGCAGCTGTGACTCCTGGCTAAACAAGTCTGTCCCCTACATAAGAGGCATCATTGGGACCCCACCAAGGAATGAGAGAACTAAGCAAAGTCCAAGCCCTTGGTAGTGGAAGGATATTACCCTATAACTTGCCCCTGTAGTATCTTAGAAAGAAACATCCGCCATTTCTGCTTTGGAGTTGGGCCACTGTGTGCCCTGTAGAAGAAAATTCTTTTGTTCAGACAGAAAGGGAAGGGCACAGCAAGAAGCTCAGTTCCTGAACCTATCTCCAAACACATGAAGAAGCAGACTTGAGTTTCTCTGTGTCAGCTCTGAGGCTGGCTACAAGAAGCTATTCTGATCCATAAGCCACACAGAGGATTTTCTGTGGCACTATGCCTGACCTGGTAAGCCCGCAGCTTGTTAGCTTTGGCATAACACCAGACCAGCATGGCTAAGCAGTTTCTAGTTCTGACCAGCTCAGAGTCTGAGCAGAACAATACTAGGTCTGTCTGAACTTGTCTGTGTATGTTAGGTGTCACGGCATTTGATTAAGTGGTGAAAGCCCTCCAGTACTGCTCTTTAGACTGTATTTAAGTATGAACATCAGGCAGTTACAGACAGACAGTTAAGGCATGTAGGGCCAAATGTGGATATTCTCAGTTCAGTCAAAGAGAAAAAGAGATATTTCTACAAGGCTGGACCTGGGAGAGAGTTGGAAAAGAATTTAAATAATTCACTATCTCTCTTGTTGTTCCCATTGTTTACAGATATGTTCTGCCACCGTGCGTCATTCAGAGCGTACCAATGGTGTGAGATGTTTTTACTTTAAGACCAATGAAATTATTCTGCACAATTTTCTCTATAAATAGAGCGGTGCATTTGAAATAAATCAGTTTTCTTCTTGCCTTCTTATCTTGGGGTTCTTCTGTTCCCGTCCTGCCTCAACAACAACAGCCAAAATCTAGGGACTCCTAGTTGAAAACTTGACTTGCCCTTCTACCTCTCCTCAACAGTCTTAACCTAACCTGGGAACCAACTCAAAGAAGAAAATGGGGAACTGCTTCGGTCCTGTAAATAAAGCCCTGTACAGCAGGAATGTAGGAGTTACTGGGATTGAACAGCATTCCAGGGAAACTTCAGTGTACCACACATAGGAGACAAAGAAATGGCTTCCTTCCTTTCCAAGTCACTTTTCCATGTTTTTCTGCCCACATTAGACCCTTGAACTTCCATCTCAACAGAAATTCATCTTTGTTTGCCAGTGGCATATATAATTTCCTGGACTACAAACACGTTAAGTTCAAATCTACTGCAGCTAAGGCATATGGCTCTTAGCACTAGGTCTTCCACTTCCTGGCTAGTCATGGGGACTGCCCTTATGTCAATATTATGTCTTTCATATTGACTGTAGACCTCAGTAAGTCTAAAACTTTCACATCTTTAGAATTTAGATGGCTGTAAGCCTAAATCTCGAGTGCAGAAGAGGTGTAAATAGAGATTACTATCTATTTCTCCAGAAAAGACACTTTTGAATCTGGTTATGTACTTAAAATTATGTTAATACAAAAGGTTGAAAAATAAGTCAGTCATTGACTTTAGGGACCTGAAGACTTAGTCAAATTTTGAAATCCAGTGAACTACTGTTGGGGATTTTAAGGGCTTTGAGACACTTCAAAATCTAAGACAGACAATTTAAGCTTTAGCTTTATCATTAACTAAGGAAATTTCATTCACCAGTTTCTCTTCAAGTGTTCTGCAGCCTATGGGATGCACAGGTCTATCTGCTTCAGAAGCAGGAAAGTGTGACACCTGTTTTTCATCACTTAGAAAAGCTCTCAGCTTGGTACTTATAGATATTCTCCTTGAATATAAAGGTTATTATTCAAACCACTTTTTTATTTCTTGAGTTAGATACAGTGTAAAGTACAGAGTCTCAGGAGGGTGTTTAGTGAAGGGAGGCACAGAACTGCCAAGCTTCTGTAACACAAGCAACCACAGGTGGAACACAGAGATGGGGTGCCAATCCTGGGTGTGTACAGAAAATACAGTACAGAAATACAACTGTAGGTTTTTAAAAGAATTCTTGCCAGGAAATATAAGCAGCTAGAGATTTTAAGCAAGTTAGAAGTGGGATGAGGGCGTGTTTTTGGATAGCCCTTCTGATCTGTGGTTTATATATTCCATTTAAGGTGTTTATGAAGTATTTTCATAGTCACCTTAAGGCCTTGTGAAAAATTTACTTCAACTTTTGGCTCCTTTGCTGAAAGTAAAAATGTCTTTTTTGTCATCTTGGCATGCCCCTATATTTTGCTTTTCTATTAGATACATACTTTGTGCTGGTAATGTTTTGGCTCATTCTCTATTGTGTCTCCTATAAAATACCATTATTAAGTGTATTCTCTTTATTTTAGAACTTACATAAGTGTAAACTCATTATATATTGTTTCCATTTAAATCTCTTCAGCTTTGATCCCTTTATTTTGTACTGTTGGCTGGTCCAAATACTTTAGTGTTACCTGGAGACAGGGAAATGAAAGCAACAGTTTTATTTTCATCTAAATAATGTAGGTGCATACTGAATGCATCAGGCTCAAACCTTGGCCTCATTTAAATGTGTTCCACTAACAGTTGAAAGGCATTAAAAAAAAAAAATAGTACTTAATGTTGACATCACATTGTGGCCAATTTTTTTCACTATCTTACTAACATTGCAGTCTAAATTTCAGTTTACCCCATTAAATTTTAGTTAATTCAGCTACAACAATTTTCATCCAATTATTTTATATAACTATTTATAGGCATTTCAAGGAGCTACTTATGTTAGTGTCTTAACTGGGACACACACCAAGAAATAATCACTACATGTCCTGTTCAATATAGATCCTGTTTGACAGATGAAAATAATATAAAATTGTCCTTATTAAAAAAAAAAAAAGGCTGTGCATGCTTAAAAATTGTACATGGACATGGGACAATTGTATGTTCATTTTTAGGACACCTAGACTTTAAAGTGATTCACTCTCAGACTTTAGATTATCTATGATCGGTTTTAATTGGGATAGATGACACCATTTGAAGGAGAGGGTAACAAGGATATTTCAGTTTAGCGTTTACTTTGCCAAGGTTTTAGTATTCCCATGTCTGCAAAAAAAATTTTCTTTCCTAAATATGTTTCTCAGTTGCACCACAAACAGACTTTCTAGTTGCTGGATAGAAGTATAAGTAGTGTTAACAACAAACTTGGGTGGAAATATATTAACCAAACACTTTGTTTGAAATGAGCAGCTGGAAAGATACTATGGATAGTAACTTGGAGTTACATCCTACCAAATCGTATCACTCCTGGCCCTGTTCCAGCACATGAGGAGTCCCATTACATTCCAGCCCTGTACTTGTGTTCTTACTGTTAAAGTCAAGCAGTGTTCAAAATGAATAAAAACATCATAAACCAGCCTGCAGAGTTTCTATTCCATTTCTTTTAATCTTCAGCATTTAATTAAAGAAAATTCTATTCCTCTTCCATCCAAAACTATTACATGTGTGGTAGGATACATCTAATCAGAACACAGTTGCAAATTATAGTTATTTTGTAGTCATGAGTCAAACTTTCCAAACAAATTTTATAAGAAACTTCAAGCTGTGATAAGTTAAATATGGCCCAGTATCAGGATTTGAACAGGAAAGAAAATACAACAGGTGGCCTTAAAAGAAAGAAATTTTTAAAAATTATTTCCTTTAGGATTTAATGAGATTTCTTTTAAAGAACTATGGACTTTACAAAGATGAAACAATTGGAGTAGAAATGTTCTTTGTTTTGGTTATTCTGAACTTACTAAGGTATTTTTCTCATTTCTGAAAAACTCGTGAGATAAAGATATTTGAAATATCATAGGTGTGATATTTGTGGCTGAGAGATAAATTTTAATCACATTCTGTGGTTAACCTCTCTCTGATTGTTAATTTTCATACAGGTCTACATTGATGGATTAGCACTTTGTAAAATAATATCTTTCTATTAAATCTACTGCAGAAATTCAACAATAACAATAGAAAAAAATTAAGAAGGCCCACGTATTATAGCCTACATCCTTAAATACCCCATTTGACTTTTTCAACACATGTGGAAGGGACAAGGGTGCAGTTTTCTGGATACCAACATACTTATACCCATATGCAACTGCATATACATCTGAAGTCAAGAAATATTCACTCAGGCACATGAAAGAACTGGGCCCCAAAAGAATAAGAAAGCTGAGGAAAACCAAACCAACAAAATCTAAAGTAATTAAAACAAAAACAAATTAAAAAATCAGGACAAATAAAAGTTATAAATTAATGATATGCATTTTTCTTATAGCAGCCTGTTATATTAATTTATTTAGAGCTTCTTTATATTTTATTGAAGCAACAAAAGCTATACTATAGGTTTGTGACTTTGAATTATCCCATAAATTTACATGCTAAAACGTTACAGCTTTTTCTAGGCTTTAATATTTATACTCTGTAAACAATCAGTTTTCACAAAAAGCTGTTCCTTCTGCATGTCCATAGGAAGAAATTGATAAAACTATCAGGAGGCCTTTCCTTTAAGGAACAGAAATACTTTTGTGGATAAGGCTACAAGCCTTCTTTAAAAAGCTTGGGATTACTTACCAAAAAGCCCATATAAATCAAATTTATGTAGCATGTCTTTATGTATGCCAAGGCCCCTGAACCTAATGAAACTGAAATGCTTCAAAAGTTTTCTAGAACTTGCTATTTCACTCAGATACTAAATGCTGTTTGCTTGGTGCTTAATCTAGTTAAAAAATTAGGGACTTCATGCACTTAGCTACCATGTCCAAAACCAACTTTCTCATACAGTTGAAATACAAACATTGGTTTTCTTGGCTGTCCTGAACTTGGTATGTGTTATGTGGAACACAATCACACTCTGTGACAGTTGAATTGAGAAATTTATCTTTTCCCACGGTAATCTTGCCAGTGATCTGATTATATTGTATACCCAGGATATTAAATTGGAGAACAGACCCTACCAGAAAACCTAGATTGTAGCTTGGCTGGAGCAGTATTAACGTGTTCTCTCTGGAAAGCTCTCTTTTTAACACCTGCTGCATTTATTTAAGAAAAAAAGATTTAAAAAACCCCATATGATTTGTACTCACTTAAAATAGTAGTATTGTGGGTCTGACTGTCAAATAATAAAGTAGAAGCAGCTAGTTGAGAAGTTTTATATAGATTTTTGACCAAAATATCTGATATAACTGAAAAGGCAATATATTATAAGGCCTACAAGCCTTTCCGCAAATGACAATATCATGGAAATAAGTGATTGTTCAGGACCAAGATTCTAAATAAAGAGTAAATGAAGAAAAAAATCTTTGTGGAAATTTCACATTTAGGTAAATCTTAGTTCTATTTTAGAATATAGTTATAATGTGAACTATCAGTTGCATTCCTAAATTTACAAGGCAGATTGTGCAAGGTGACACTCACAGATACAGTAATGCCTATCAGCCTCCTCTTCCACATGGTCTTCCCACCAACCCCTTGCCATTTCCCACAGTTCCAGTTCCAAGACCTTGCTGGGCTCACAGGATAATGCAGAGCTCCCCTTGCAGATATGTCCGAGCAGTGACAGACTGCATCTTCTCTCTCCTTTTCCTAAGGCTGCAAAGTGGTACCAGTTTGGGGGGCAAGGGATTCATTAGTCTTTTGGTTTAAATGTGAAAAGTCCCCTAGCCCTTTAGAATCTGTGTTCTAAATCTGTGGTGTTAGCAGGGAAAGCTTTGATAGGTAGATATGTTTTCTGATAATGGGAGGAAATTCAGCATATTCTGTAGTGACTTTGAACCTCCTTATCAGCTGTGGACTGAAGCAAGCAATTTTGGGAGAAATGTGGTCCAGCAATGCATAAATAGTGCTGGCATAATTTGATTATTTCAGACTGAAATAATGAAAGAGACAATTGTAAAATAGCAGGTAATAGAAATATCTGTTTTCACATGTAAATTAAATCAAACAACAGAATAATTAGAATCAGGCTTTTGGAGGCAGCTGAGATGGCCAATATCAGTTATTTCCTTTCAGGAAAGACCTGACAAAGAAAATAAGCTCCTTAATAAGTCTGTATTTTTACCTAGTCCAACCATGAGTTTTATTCAAATCCTAAGTATTGTCATCATTTTTTTCATGCACCACAGTGCAGAAAGGTGCTTACAATTTTTGCTGGGGTCAGTGGACAAGAAACATCACATATTTCAGTGGAAAGCTTCAGTTCCTCCCAACAAGTTTGATGACTATGTCAAAAATAACTGTTCACATTGGCCATTTGTTACTGCCTTCATCATCATCATCTGTAATGAATCCCCTGTAGCACAGCTGTGTACATATTTTTCCTCTTCTCCTTGCTCTGATATCCTCCAGCAATCTTGACCAGCCTCTTTTGGAACCCATATGGAAACCCTCAGCCCCAGGAATCTTTCTAAGGCCATTGTCCTTAATACCTGTCTGAGCTGAGCTGTAGGATTATTTATCTGCAGCCCTGTGCCCCCTGTCCTGATGGATATCAGACACATCTTCTGGATGAATCCTTCCTGTATTTTGTACCTTGTCCTCAGTCCTATCTTTAGTCCTGTCACCTTGTCATGCTAATGGGACCCCCAGTTACCTCCTGGCCCTTGTTCAGCCCCTTGTCCTGTTACCAGCCACTGGCTTTCCCCCTGCTCAGCCCCAGGAGTTCATTGCCCAGTCCATACCCTCAGCTCCCGTCTTCCTGCCCCTCAGCTGTAATTGGTCTTCACTTAGCCCTGAGATCAAATGGGTCCCCTTCCTATTTGTTCTAGCTCTTTAATGATCTCTTTAGAATTATAATGAAGAGAAGGCTGTCCTGTGAGAAATTAAGTGAGGTGTGCTCAAGTCTTGGAGACATGTCATTGAAAACTCAATAGTATTTGAGTTCAGTTACAGAAGATAAGAAGACAGAGTCAATCTCAAGCAGAAAGGTCAGAAATTGATTTATGGGAGCAAAGATGACCTGCATTCCTTGGCTAGATGCTTTCCCATTTTAGTTAAGATTTAAAATGCTGATAAACAACCTATGCATTTAAGTGAACAAACTTAAGCATTAAGAAAAAAAATCTGCATATCTCTGAAATTAAACTACTTTAACTATTTCTGTTGAGAAGAGATTATTTGAAAATGAGGTCTGAACTTGTAAATAGGTTCTGAATTCAAAGACAGTGAAACTTGTAAAGAGATCTTTGTCATGTTATTAACAAGACACTTAGGCACACATTCTGGTATTTGTATGACATAAATGTCTGATCTAAAGATGGAATATAAAATATTTCATAATAGTTTATGAAACCTTTCTAGGTACAACAAGTAAAACTAAATTAAATAATACGAAACTACAGTGTGAAGCCAATACCTTTCTTAGCAGTTATTGTAATAACAACATTCACACACTTTGAACTTGATGGTCCAGTGTTGGATAACTTCTGTAGGTACTCTTGTAAATAGTCTATACCTTTGAACGTAGTCCATGTATGCACTTAGGGAAAAGCACAGAACTATAGAGTAAAGGCAATAAAGAATACTGGGAGACAAAAAGCTCATAACCAGCCACAGATGGTAAGATGTCAACAACAGAGGGAAAAAATGAATTAATGTTCAAGAAATGTTAATGTTCTCTAATTAGGAAGAAGCAGAATGCTATATGTGTATCAGATTAAGAAAATGGAATGCTTTTTCAGGCCATTACAACCCCCAGGGAATAGGAAAAATTCTTCTACTATAGATATGCACCTTTAATCTGATTGTCTGAATAATATGAACCAAGAAGTCCTGGAGGAGCTGGCTGAATCTGACCTACTGTTGCTTTGGAGAGATTGCTTTCGAGATTCCAAGGGAATTTTGCAAAACTAGAAGAACTGTTTTGCCAGCAATATAAAGGGCAGAGAAGGCAAGTGTGACATCTATAGTCTAGTTGGATTATCAGTATAAACATTGCCAGGTGGTGGGGGGAGGGGCAGGAAAACTGATATAACAGACTAGTGATTTAATTAAGAATCAAGATTATTGCAGGTTCTAACCAGTTGTCATTGTCAAAAAAAGTGTCAGAAACAGCCAAGAAAACACCAAACCCAAACAAAAACCCCAAAAACCACTGACAATGAAATCAAACATATTTAGCTATTTTCATGCTTTCCTAAGAAAACTTGCTCGATTCCTAAACTTAAGTATCTAGATATAATACAACTTAATTTTGTATAGGCCTTTGTTTTATTGTTAATTCTCAATCTGTAAAGACAGTCAGATGGAGGACTATCTTAAATAGTTTTCACTAGGAAGTTACTGAGTAATGAGATTCTGAGTATATTCTGAAAAAATTCTTCAGGCCTTGATACTTGGTCCAGCCTAATTTAGTTCTCCTCATGTAAATCCAAAGTACAGTATATCTGCTGAAAAGTGTTCAACATATACATCTTTATATGAAAGGTAATACTAGGTCACATTATGTAAAATCCATGATCAGTCCCTGCTGGAGAATAGAACCAATATGTAGAAAAATTGATAAAGAGTAGATTTTTTTTTGATTGATCCATTCTGTGAAATGTAGATTGTATTAACTTTTTATTTATTTTAATGTATTTCATTTATTTTTATATGCTTTTACATGTTTTTGATAAGTACACTCCAGGATCAGGCCCTAAAGTCTTTGACTCAGGCCACATTGTAAATCTGAAGGAAAGCCTCTGACATTTTCTAGAAATTTCTTCTTTAGACAAACATTCATTTTGGAATTTTAACAAGGGAATAATAACCACAACACTTAACACTTTTGACATATGGTTATTTTATCTTATTCAATCTTCTCTTCATTTTTTAAGGCTCTATAAGATGCTGTATACATATTTATTCAACATCTGTTTTCAAGTAGTGTAGTAGACTAAATATGAAGTTAAGATGCCAGCATTTCACCTACTTAGTTTTTGTCTAGAGGGATGGCTATTTTGTCACCACACTGTTGCATCTTCCTACAGCCTCACTAATATCAAAACAGGCTCTCCCACTCCCTTCCTTCCCAGCCATCCCTCCTTCCATCTGCATTCCCACAGCCTCCCTTCCAGCTGAGTGATGCATGTCTTTGGGCTGCATCCAGACACTATCTGACCTTCCTGGATAAACTCACCTTGGTAACTCAGCAAATCTAAAACTAAACCAAATAAGCTTATGGCAATTGACTCAAATGCATTGGCTCATTATGCAGTCAGATGAAGATCAGATGAAGAACATGTAACCAAAATCATAAAAGAAGGAGCATGAATGGGAGTGGTGACAGTCAGCTTCTCCACTTTAGCAACAAGGAAACATTAGGTCAGTTCTTCCATAGCATCTGATCACACAATTAGGATTGTATCATTTGCTGTTCTTGGATGTTTTCCCTCTGAATCCTCATCTAAGCAATCTCCACAAACTTTTTTTTTTTATATATTGATGTAATTTTTCTCATTTATTAATCTAGTAAAAGTACAATATGTTTGCTGCAGTGCAAGACAAGAACATGTATGAACAAACAAAAGAAGAGGTAAAGAAGGCCAAGCCTACTGGTCAGACTATGACTTTAAATTATCAGGCTAAGGTTTTTAGAGATGACTAGTTGTTTACATATGAATTTTTCCTTGGAACCTAATATCACACTTTTTTCTTCTAGCCTCATAAGGTATAGAACAACCAAACTTCAAAATTGCTAATATGTTCCTCTTTTCCGCCAAACATGACTGGCATCCTAGCCTCTTTTGAAAGTCACAGCCATAATGCATTCCACACTTCATGGTTTAGGAATGGTAGTCTCCAGTTTAGTGTTCCCACTGAAAGACTCTGAACCATGTGCTGCTTACTCACTTTCCCATCTCCCTCCCCTTCTTTCACACCACGACACGAAATATACAAGCAGGCTAGATGTAAAAGGAAAGAAATAGAACAAAAAAAAGCAAACCTTATTTTCTGACTCTACTATATATAGAATAGCAAAAGTGACAGTGTTTTGGAGGGTGAAATTACCACCTCTCCAACCCCACTGGTCAAACCAACCATCCATTAATTTTCTCTACCCACAAAGAAGAATGTAAAACAATCATTGTTTATATGAATAGTGTGTGAGAACTGCAGTATAAATATGTAAACATCAGAAGGTATAGAAAACTTTTAGAAGAACTTTAAAACTCTCAAAAGAACAGGGCAACACACTTCCCCTTGCAGCAGGCTGGAGAGGAGAACTGGAGACACAGAATGTAAAGATCAGGAGTTGATATAAGAAAATATTCCTGGAGCCAGCAATTAGATAAGAAAATGAACTGTAACAACAATAATATTAAGGAGAGAGTGTAGAAGACAGGCAAATGATTCACATGGCTGCCACCTACAGGACCTGACCCCTGCTGATTGCTTCACCCTACCTGCCAGAAGGAATCCCTTCCTTCCCTGCCCACTCTGCAGGGTGTGAGGTGATATAGAATAACCACCAGGTCATAACAATGTTCCTTGTGGCAAAGGAGCAGCTGCAAAAAATTAACCCCTTCCTGGTTAGAACCAGGAAGATTTTTAATTATTTTTTGTAATTAGGGGGTCTTTAAAATATGACCATTGAAAATTAAAATTTAGTTTTGACTTTGATCCTTGGTCGTTTCTAGGAATTAATTTAAAGAAGGTCTAAAATGAATCTGTCACCACTGAGCTTTTCACTCTCAATTCTGATGAAGAGATAGCTACATGCTGAGATTTGAATTGCATTTTATGCCTTTGAAAACTTTACGACAGCAGAAAAAGAGATAAATAAGTAATCCCCGCTCTAGTTGTTGTCAACTCTACTTGCTTTTAGGAAATGTTTAAGTTTACATAATTAAAATTTAGTCTACATTAAATTAATTTACCAGGAATGGGCATTTTCTGAAATCTTACAGATTGCAGGTTGGCCAAGAAACTGAAACATAAACATTATATAAAATTGGATAAAATGTTATTTTTTTGTATAGGAAGGATTTGAGAAACGACTGCATAACTTTACAGCTATGAAAGTTAAGTCATTTTATCTGATAGCAAACATGGGAGATTCTAACATTATTTTCCTCATTTGACATAATTCATGAAAAATTAAATTTTTATAGGATAGATGAGGACTTATGAAGTAAAATGAGTAGCTAGGTGCACCTATAGCTAGCAGTTAGAATGGTATACACCCTTAAGTTGTTTGAATCAGTCTTAGCCATGCCACCACAGATTTCCTTTTTTATAAGAGACTTTTCTCTCTTTATAATATGCTTTTGATGTGATTTTCTCCGACATTGTAAGGTTGTTCTTAGAGTTGGAAATATAATAGACTCTCTTCTTGTTTTTTTCAGTTATTTAGGATTCATCACTGAATCAATGTCTTTTTGACAGGGAAGTTAGGAGAATAGCAGTTTAGCAAGGTGTTCGTTATGCCATATAAATGTGATATAAGAAGCTGGGATGATGTAACCCAAAATTTACATACAAAACATAGCAGATAAACAAGTACAGGCAAGGGATAACACAGGAAAAAGTCCATCAGTGACTTTCCTAACATTGTCCCTGTGGCCAGAATTGTTTGTGTTCCATTCTAATAAAATGAAAACTTAACCAATGTGTTAATGTGACAGAAAGTCATGCTTGTATTATCTGCCTACAAGTGAAGGAGTTTGCAAGTGTAGAAGAGATTTGTGCCATGGGATTTCAATGAGACATGTTCCAAACTGCAAAAGTAGGAATGAAGAAAAATGATCTTGATGGTGAGCCAGCACTATAATGAATGTGTAGCTTGCACTTTATGAAGTAAGCTGTTAAAATAAAAAAAAATATAATAGAAGATAATTTAAGGAATATCTGTCAGTCATCAGTTTAATCATTCATTAATATTATTTTTTGTTAGAAAAACATTTAAGAATCACTGGCATAGAATACGTTTCCAATCCACTGTGAGACACAATCTTAGATCCACAGAATCTTCTCTCTAAAAACACCCAGAGTAGAGAATGAAAAAGAGGCAATTTGGCTTGTCTGCAAGCATGTCAGCTGCAGAGGAGAGGGCATGACTGGAATTTCAGATGATGTCCAGTGAAATACGAGGCTTCTCGTGATGTTTTGGAAGTGCAACCCTTCTTTAATCCTCATTCTTTTGTCTGTTCTTTATTGACTGAAGTTTTCTTAGGTGGGGTGCAGAGATAAGGTGTCACTCCAGTTCTGTGGCTCTGCTATACATGCTTGTCATTAATAACTGTCATGGTTGATTTTGTGCTAGGTATAAGTAATTGGCTCTTGCACAAGAAATCTTCATTCTTATTTGTAGAATGTTGTTGGGCAATGATGTAAACATGGTGTGAGAAAGGGAATGGCATTCTTTGCAAGGAGAGCAACAAATCTCTTTCAAGTATGTAATATCCACAGTCTTCTGCCCAATTTGAGAAAGAGAAGTAATTTTCTCCCATATTTTTGTCAAAATATGTTCTGAGCTAAGAAAGAAAAATATAACAAAATCTTTCAATCTCTTTTGAAATATTTGTAGCCCCAGAGCTGAGTCAGCCCTGTCTTAAGAGGCAACATCTGTTAGGTATTGAGCAAAAGTATTTCTTAGAGATCTGCTGACTCTGCATGAGATGAGTGGTCCAGCAACTAACAAAGAGCTAGTTAGAAGTTTCAATTACATAAAACCTATGCATTCATGGAAAAGACTTCTCAATCTCAACCTGTGCAGCCTGGAGCCAGAGCCTTTATTATTCATATTTGATTTATGCTTGAATACACAAGCCTGACTGGACATGTAGGGCTTGGGAAGTACTGGATAATTTTTTTTTTTTCTTAAACGCTATGATTAAGACACAAAAGAAGGCTTTAGCTTAACTGGATTAATACCTAATAGTAAGTGTAGTTCTTAAAAAAATTATATATATATATATGTGTGTGTGTGTGTGTGTGTAATATACGTTCGTTTGATTAAAATCTCTGGTTTTCAAGCATATTGTGGTATAATATGATAAATTACTGCAGACATCTAAAGGTATTAAAGATTCCTATGCAGGATCCTGGAGTGTGTGCAGGATTAACACAGAAGTAAGTATATTAAGTGTCATGTGAATGAAAGCAGGGCTATGTAGTGTCACAGCATGAGGAACATCAGAATGCAGTGAAGAGTTCTGACCATTTATTCTATAATACTCAGGTCACAAGTTATGATATAGAAAGATTCTTTTTAAATAACTATTTCATTAACAACGAGAATATAGAACAGGACATCATTTCTAGACATACTTTCAAAAGTAATATGGAGACCTCAGCAAACAAGTTATATGCAAGATGTTCAGTCTAATTATGCAATGCATAAGTACAGTTTCCTAAAAGACAATTTGTACACTGTCAAACAGGCTTACTCTTTGAATGTGCAGTAATTCCCTCTGCCTACCAGAGGCCATTCCTGTACCAAGAAAGAGTGAGCATGTGGCACTTGACTGGTAAAAACTAGCCATTTTTTGATGATTTTCATATCAATTTTTTAAGTTAGAAAATGCAAGTTAGAAAATAAAAGAAGATTGAAACCTTCAAGCTCCACACATATTATACAAACTCCAAAGTTCTAAAGACTAAAAAACTCTGGACTTGGTTTTGTTTATCTTCTTGCATTGATACAAATTGCAAGAAAATTCTGTGAAAATCTTTATTTCATTCTTATATCTCAGAGTATTTAATACTTTATCCTAATATACTTTTGTCTCCATTGAATATATATATCTACTAGTAGTTCTTTAGGTTTTATACTGTGTAGTTATTCTGATTAAGACCTTTTATCTGTTATCTTTTGTCTGTTCATTTGCCTTTATAAATATTTCATTTTTTAAAAAATCTGATTTGACATCATTAGAAATTGCAGGACAAGGTATTTCAATTAAACCTCTCTAACTCTCCCCACAACAGCAATATCACAGCAATACACTGATATATAGTGTTAGCATAGTACGGAATCCTTAAATGTTTTCATTGTAAATTTGAACAAACATTTTTCCCCTTATAAAACGTCCAAGAACCTGTGTTAAATATTAAGTTGCTTAAACAATGTGTTCTAGGGAAGCAATAAATAAATTTATTTTTTTCTTTAAGAAAATACTCCAGAACATACAAACAAATGTTGAAAGAAAAAGCTATAAATCATGTTATTTATAACAGAATTATTTATTTGAGTCTTGTTTTGCTTTATGTTATAGTGCAGTTCAGGAATGACCACAATTTAGTGTTTAAAAATATAAATACCAACCTTAAACATACAACTGTTCTTTTGTCTGAAACCCCAAAGTATCTAAGTAAGAATAACAAGTGCTTTAGATGTTTTCTCCCTGTGTAAGTACTAGTACTCATGCGCTCTCCAGACCATGTGCCTGTAAGAGCTTTTGCTCGTTATAACTGCTATTCTTTCAAAGCTGCTTAAAGTTTTCTTCTCCAGCTCTTTTTTTTTTCCTAAATTCCTCCCCCCACCCCCAACCCCCCCTTTTAAAAAGCTTGAAGAATATACATGCAAGATGAACAGAAAAATTATTGGTATCCATTTCCCATGGAAGATATTCTCCAAAGGATCTTTTTTCGTAGACCCTGACGCTGCTGCAGACTACAATAGGCTATGTCAATTTTTCAGTATGCTCTGTGGTTGGAAGCAAATGAAAGGCCACCTTGCTGCTGTCTGATTTAGCTATGATTTCTAAGTCATTTATTTAAGACAGGAGTGGGTTTGCATACATTAACTCCTGTATCTTGTGAGCAATTTGAATATTTCAGTTACTTAATATAGAGCCTCCATGAGAAGCAAGAAGTGTCAGGAGCTTTGAAAAGTTGAGGCTACAGTCATATATGCCTGAAATACACCAAAATTTCATTTTTAGCATTGAAGCAAGCCTGAAATATTTGGCCATTTATTAATGATTTTAAAATCCTGCTAGATCTGCATCTGAACTATGAGTTAAATCCATTTTAAATTTTCCCTGAGAAAAAGGAAAATTCCTCCACCAGATAAATAAATTTTCAAAGGAACCACAAACAACAGTATCTAAAAGGACTGCATAATTCACACAAAATTATATGGCAGGATTTACTTTAGTTAATTTGATGAATTGTTTTCTCTTTTTTTTTTTTTTTTTTAATTTGCTATTTACTCTATCTTCTGTTATGGTTTCCAGTTTCTTTGTTTCTCACATCTGGTCTGTAATCACTGGCCAGCTACAGAAAATATTATTCAAATGCATGACTAGTTTAAGATAAATAGTGCAATTATGATGCTCACATTGGAAATCTTTATAGGAAAAGTCTGTGATGCTGGAGGTGTATCTGCCTGCAAAAAGATGTTTGATTAGAGATCAGAACATCTATTATTATATGTGTCAAAATATCAGATACTGTAAAGTTTTTAAAAGGGCTCAGATTTATGAGTACATTGATTTAAAAATGTTTCCTTCTCAGGACTTCAGAGAATAAAGTTTTTGAACTTTTATTTCTCTTCAATAGATTTTTTTATTCATGGATTCCTATTTCTATGCAAAATTTCCTGACACAACATTTTCAACATTGTGAGAAATTTTCCCGAGCAAACAGAACTATTGTGTTGTGCAGATTGCTCTAACAAAAGGTTAGGTGTCTAAATGTTATTAAATCTTACTTTTTGAACCTCAATTCTGCTGTAGGTATGGCCTCAGTATCACATAATGTATTTGTGGTACAGCAGAGAATCAAAATCAGATCTTGAAAATTGCACACTCTAATCCTTAGACTGTTTTTCCCCTCTTGAGAAAATTTGTTGTGATAGCATCAATAGCAGTTACTGGTTACAGGATGAGGAGAGATGTGAAAGCTGTTTGGGTTATATGCTAGGTTTAGTCTCTTATCTACAAAACTGCAATGAAAAATGTTTATAAAGCATGTGAATTAGGTTCCTAGCCTGTTAGTGGAGAGAGGGAGAAGCCACATTAAAAAGTGAAAGATTCATCCAGAAAATACTGGGATGCCTACAGGGAAAGTAATTCTATCTTTTCATAAAATTATGGAAAGAGATGATGTAGTCAAAGAGGCTGGTCATTTGTGCATCTTATGAATCACATTATTTTAACTGCTTTTCCTCTAGAGATTAAAACATTCAGTTCTGTCTTTTGTTCAGTGTCTTTTCCTAGGTTTTGTTTCATAACACATAGTGGTTTCTTATTTATTATTCCTTTTTTAATTTGTCTTGTTTGGAGAAATTGGAATTCTGAGAATGAGACAGGAATGGGAAAAAAGAATGCTGTAACTACAATCAGGGTGGAAGATGCTTTGTATGAGCCCTCTTAGCCTTTTGTCAAGAAAGGAAAGGCTGTAAAGTGGTTTGTGGACTCCTTGACTGAAGTGAATGGCATCATTGCCAATAAACACAAAAGTCAAAGTTCTCTTTCTCAAAATGATTACTGCAGAGTTAAGTGCTATAAATATGATGCTGTGAGGAGCAGAAGCAACTAAGCTCACCTTCCTATTGATCTGTATATTGAATGTGAGTTCCTGGGTTAGATTCTCTCTATGAAATGTATGGGTTGTACACTATAACCTCTCCCTAATACAGTTTTTCTGCTTTATCCAAGATTCTGTTTTTATGATTCATAGAAACAATGTCTTGCACTTTTCCATTTATTATGATTGTGATGGGACAGGGGCTCTAAATGCTGATAGGAGGCTTCATGCATATACACACACATAAGCCTCTTTTCCTTAGGAAATTAAGTTACTTATGAACTCTTAAAAATCTTACCATTATCCTCAATATCTTCATAAATTAATAACAGGAACATTTTAGTAGAATTTTACAAAACTTTGCCTTAAACATCTTACCGTTATCCTCAATATCTTCATAAATTAATAACAGGAACATTTTAGTAGAATTTTACAAAACTTTGCCTTAAACATTACCCTTTTAGATAAGTCTGTTAAAGAGCAGATTGAATCCGGACTGAAGGTTAAATTTCAGCAGTGGGGAAGGAACTTTAGGCTTCAATCCAAACTCAGACATATTACATCAGAATTATCTCTGCATTTTTTTCTTTTAGATCTCATCTTCCTTCAATATGGTTAAGTAAGGAGGTTGAAATCCAACCTGACTTTTTTTCAATTTTGTTTCAGAAGAGGAGGAAAATACTTCCCTTTTATAGGTGACAGATGTGAAGTTCATTGTAAATTTGGACAGTTTAGATAATCAAAACCAAAACATGTGCATGACAGTTGCTATTAAATCATAACTGGTAAACATAAAAACCTAATCTCACATAAAAACTATAGTTCCATCAAGTATCTTAAATTGTTATGGATGGAGAACATCAGAAAAGAATGTGTTTCAGAGAGGACAGGAGTGCAACTGGTAGAAATTAAAAATATTATACAAGAAATGCAAGTTTTGGGGGACATCTTAATTTACTTGTGTTCATCAATATTGAATAGTAAGGCTGACAAGAAAAGAACGTATAACAGCAAAAGCTGGTTTTCAATATTTGGAGGTAATAAGCAGAACAGGGAACTGTTCATTTGCAAGAGAAGAACTAAATATGCAAAAAATATTCTGTACCATTTTCATAGGTAGTTGCAGACATCCAATTATGCCTCTGAAGAAACAGCAGCATGTCAGCTACACAACTTAGAGCTCAGACTTTGAGAGCTGTGGTTGACTATTAGTTTCTGCCCTGAATTCATACTGTTACAAAATTTCATGTCCTATAGTTATTTTTGCTCATCAGATTCTCTCCAGTTTAATTCATTATTCAACAACATTGGCCATGCACAGAGTCTGACAAAAACTCGCTACACCATTTTTTGGCAGTAGCAGTGACTCCACTCTTGCAGAGCACTTGGGGAAAAAATTCTGCTCTGCAGAGAAATTTCGCACACTGATCTTTTTGAACAGTGCAAGTCCAGTGAGAACGAAAAAGTACAGTGTAGAAGCTAGACCAGGACGTGTCACTCATGTGAAATGGAGCTCTAAACCACTGAGGAAATCACTTCCTCTTAACTGCCTTTGTCTTCCTCAATTTGTGCCTTCCTTACTTTCCATGTAATTTCTTTAGGGAACACTGATCCATCAATTACAGTTTTTGAATCTCCACTCCTGCTTTCAGTGATGGTTTTGGATGTTGGTGTTAAAGATGGGATGAAGGTGGTTCAGAAGTGCAAGATGTATTATGAAGGTTTAAATTAAAAACATTAATACAAATAGTGCTTTCTCAGAGTCCAACCATTTCCTGAACAGTTGGAATCAGTTTAACTTAAAGGAAAGTCTTACCTCACTCTTGGGTCTCTTTATGCCTCTACCATTTTGTAGAGAGAAATAACTAAATTTTCTAATTAAGTATGCTGTATTATAGCAACTTGAAGGTGGCCTAATTTTTACTCATTTCAAAAATTCTATTATTAATGAGAAATCCAGCTTAATTATATTTCCTTATGACTTCAAATTAAAAATGACAGACCACTGCAGAACATGGATATATTTTCCAGGTTGGGTGGTAACATTAACATGCACATTATTTATTTTTTTCTGGCAACTGGCCTTTTCTTTTTAAACGCCAAACTGAAGTTAATTTAATAATAAAGGATAAAATTCAATGCTGCAAAAGCCTTCCTGTCCCATCAGAGCTTATGCACATTTCTGAACCTGCTCATTCATCTATCTTAAAACCCAGAAATCCCTTTGGTTCCTAAGTATATGCCTTCTAGATCCTCTGATAGAGGAACATAGGGATTAAACACTTGCATCAATTGTATTTGGAAGTGTTATAATTGGCATTTGGAAAATTCTGAGTTCAGAGTGGTTTTTCATGTAGAGTGACGTATAACAGGTTTCTGGGTTGGGTTTTTTTTTGTTTTGGTTTTTTTTTTTTTTGTTATTTGTGGTGGTGGTTTTTTTGTTTGGTTGATTGTTTTGGGTTTTTTTTAAGAAAATCAAAATATCATTTATTTCTAGTATTCTGCTACTTTTTTTACACTATGAACTCAGATGTCCACAACTTATTTTCTAGAATGGCAACATTTGAAGGGCAACAAAAAAAATTAAATCTAAATTAATTTGAATAGCAGTAAAGAAGTACAATTTTGATTCAAACTTAATTATTTAATTATTTAGGGCTAATTGCAGTCTTTACTTTCCTGGCAAGTATCTTTTATTGTTTTATTCATTCAAATGCTCCAGAAGAGGTTTAGTGGAAAAGTGCCTTTATTTCAGATCTAACTCCTTCGTCCAGTGAAGAGAAAAGAATATCCAAAATAATATCAAAACAAGAAATCTGAATGCTCCATCAACAAAATCAATGAAATAATTCTTTCCGGAATCTTGCTGGAATTCTGCTTGTCACAGCTTTCAACAGCTTGAGGTGCATCTACTTTTTCAGTACACAATATAACCTGATGGTTACAATGTCAGATGTTCTACTTATCATCGGCAGCTCAGAGAGCTGAAAGAAAATTCTAAATAATTAGAGAGGTCAGCAGTTATGGCACCAGAAGCAGGTGTGATAGGTAATACTCTATTTATTTACTGTACAGTTATTCTGTCTTACTTCTGTCTGATTGAGTAGTATACTCTAAAATTTCTTCTAACACAATGTAGAAGTGAAGCAATATAATTTTAAAATATTGAATTTTCAGATTCATTAAGTTTGGATATTTTTAAGAAAAAGGGATCAGACATCATCAAATTTTCAAATATTCTTTAATTTCACATATTTCTGGATGGAACAACACACAGCTTCATTATATAATCCAGTACTATTTAATTACTGGATAATTTAATTTAGTTATATACTAATTAGTAGTACTAATTACTAGTAATTTAATTACTTATTATTTAATTAATTTTTTAACACAGTAAAAAAAAAATCAAAAACCTGTATTTATTTAGTGTTTTTCAGTAGGAAGAGTATTCAAACATTTTATACATTTTAATCAACCATTTCTAGATGAAAAGAAATATGAGTTAAATTTAAAAGTATTAAGATCCTGGAATGGGTTTGGTTTCTGTTCCAAATATTTCCTTCATGTGATTTAAGGAAGCTAAATATATTGATTACATATGTACCATCTCCAATGGAAATAATCAGATGCTAAGTCATTTTATGTTCTTTCAAAACATATTATATACATCTTCCATTTATTCTGTGACTGAAACCTCAAAGTTTCAATTCAAAGAAAATAACTGATCTTTGTAGCCTACCTGTCAGCTCAGTAAGTGTTATCCTAATTTAGGAGGTCCTATGTGTCCCGTACAAGATTGTGTATTTTAGTACGTTTTCATAAGTGGATTCAGGTAGCCAATATATTTGTTATCTATTAAAAAAGTTTGGAAAACTGATTTTTTGACATGGATGAGGTGAAATTCAAAAGTTTCAATATATATATATATATATATATATATATATATATGTTGTGCACAGGGGTTTTGGTTTAATTTGAATCCAGGCCAGAGCCTGGCTCATGGGATACAAATGCATATTTTATTGAAAACTATCTTGTTCCCTCAAGTCAGAGCAGACCTCTCTGCCCTCACTGGAAACCACAGTGCTTTCCTCTGTTTGCCTCTATGAAACAAGAATTAAAAGAAATTTTTAAAACCATGTATAATCATTTCTCCACTTGTCTTGCAGTTATTACTTGCTCCCAGGAATATAAGAATTCATTGGCAAGAGCATTTCAAAAGATGTTTTTTTAAATTTTTTAATATTAAATTTAAAGTCAAATGATAAACCATATAGAAGAAAGGATAGTTAAAGCTTTATAATAACACTGAAACAACAGGAAGATTACATCATCTCATAGTGGGAATGATAAGTGCAAAATAATTTGGGAAATTCTTTCATATGAAGCACCACAGAAGATAGAGACAATTTCAAGAAACAGATTGCACACCTTTTCCCTGCTCAGAAGTGATGACTGAAAGTGATGATGCAATTACTCTAAGGGGAGAGGACTGTATTCATCAGCTCATGGATGGGGGCTCAGCCATCTGAGTCATGTCCTCAAAGATTTGAGTCTCCAGAAAATCTTGTCCTGAAAGACAAACCATTTTCACATTTTTGTGCATGCAAGCTTTTGATTTCTGTCTCTAATGTCAGTAGCTTGGACACCAAGCTGTAGTCTTGATTGTTTTGAGCCACCAATACATGGACATATTGAGTGGAAAACATCACATTAATACTGCCATACCAAAGAATTCAATAACTTCAAGCAAAACCTGCTCACCCATACCAAACACTTTTCCTAATAGACTTCTCATTTCAGTTTTTAGGAAAACAGGGTATAGATTCACACAGTAGGAAAGGTTAATGTCTTTTGTGAACAGATATCTGTGTCTAAATCGTTAGTTCAAAATCATAGACAAATTTTGAACAAGTAGGGTCACCAGATATTTTGTAAATGTCTTTTGTTTATGTAGATTTTAGTGAAAAAGTTTATTATATCTGACTTAATGCAATCACCTTCACTTTATAAAGAAGGTCCTAACATTTAAATCTTCCCCACACTAAGGAAACTCTATTATGGAACCTTGTGTCTAATTTTAAAAGTTCTTGTTTCTTATCCTCTTATGTTGAGCTTTAAACTGCTCAGGGGAGCCTTTAGGGTTTTCTTAACCATCTACTTGAGGTTCCAAGAATTGTCTGATAATCATTGCACAACAAATAATCATAGCTCTGAACAAGCATCTTGGAAAGGAAAAAAATACTAAGGTGAATACTATATTTGGAAAAAAATCAGTTTTCAACTGAAAGGTCAAGATAATTTAGTAAAGTCATTCAAAATTCCATGTATGATTTAAACATCAATCCAAATCTGAAACCTAACTCTGAGTATGTTCTAACCACATGCTAGAAAAATCAGACCATGTTGATTAAGTGACTTACATCAGGATGTCCAGTAAAGCTGAGAAAATTAAAATGCACCTGGCAGACAGAAGTGTCTATCTATCAGGAAATAAAGTCCTCTTTAATAGAATTTGTTCTTCAGGTCAGGAAGCCTCTAAGAGGACAGGTGGGGTTTATGTTCCCTGGAGTTAAGCCAGTTAACCACACAAGAAGCAGTAGAGATCAGTAACTCATCATGCCAACATCTGTGTTCACAGCAGTTTAAAGCATTTTAAGCCTATCATAAGCCCATTTGAGCAGGAAAAAGGATATAACAGTGCTGGACTGAGATAGATCACCTGCTTTAAGCAGTGGCAAAGAGGAAAAGGACGAGGAGGAGGATGTGTTGCACCAGGAGGACTGACACGGTGGATTAAGTGCTGCAACACACAGATGCATTTGAGCCTTTGTGTGGTTTGATTCACTTTCAATTCAGGTACTTCCACATTGAATTCAGGACATTTTTGGCAACCATGATCAGTGCCATGATATTCTGAAATGTGAACAAAAGGAGACAGAACTTAAGCTGCTGTTTCAGCTATTGTGAATCGTTGACTTAAAGGCAGTAATTCTAACAAACACAACTTATTATTCTGATTGATATGTACTGTCCAGGAACAGTGGACAAAATTTTAATTCAGTCATCATTATGAACAATAGACTTACCCATGGGTGGATGTTGAAATACTGTAATTCTTGGAAAAAAAACAGTGCAGTAAATTATTTACCAGCTCTTTCACCAATCACCATGCAATCAATAACTAACCACATACAGACCAGGATATATACCTGATTGCAACATGACTATATAGATGTAGCAAAAAGAAATTTATCCTGCAGATATATATCCTGCAGAATCTATATGAGAATAAACAAAATAAAGAGAGAATGTGACACCACTTTTCAGTCAGGATCTGAGTTTGCTTTGGGGACAGTTAGGAAATATTGCATAACTGTTATTATTGCAGTTGAGAGGCTTTTAAATTCAGCAAATCTGCAGCAGAAGTTAAAAAGAAAAATTAGCATTCATTCTGCCTTACTAGTCAACATTCAGCATGGACCTGCTTAAATTTTCTGATGCATTCTGACTATAATATTTCTTTCTTTCATGATATAACTATTGTTTATCAGCAAAATTCCTTAAATCAATTGGTTTCTACATACACTTTCATATTTCCTAAAAGAAAAGCCAGTTTGAGTTCTCTATTATTATATATTTTAGCATTTCAGTGGGGCTTGCAGAAGAAGTTAGTGTCATCTTGGGGCTAAGCACAGACACTGAGAGAAAGATTTCTACCAGTAGCTCAAAACCAGCCAGCTGGATAGTCTGGAATGTAAGTGAATATTTCCTTCTCCAGAAGTGGTAGACTTTCCAAGGTATAGGTGGTGCTTTCCAAGGTATAGGCGGTGTATAGCACCATTTCCTTTAGAGAGTAAAGGAAAAATTATGTAGAGGTGCTCTTTTGTACTGACGAAGTCAAAAGGGTTTCCAGGGTTATAGATTAGGCTGCATTAGATGTATTTGAGGAACACCTTCCAGCTTTGGAGGAGGGTGGCAGGCGGAGCAGCAGACAGTGGGGGAAGGATAGGGGAAGCAGGGTGGGGAGTAAGAACAAGCTGTACTCTCTGCTGGACTGCAGGGCATGGGGAGAGAGAGCAGGAAGAAGCTGCTGCCCTTAGCCACACACTGGAGCCTCACAGCATAATCGGCATGTTTACACAATGTGCATTTCCATCCCTGGAAATGAGAGGCTGCTGTAAACAGCAATGTGCCTTGCAGCCAAGGAGCACCTGGGGACTCTCGTTCACAGCACTGCAACAGCTTCATTTCATTCAATGCCACTATGAGAAGGTTCTCTTGTATTTCTGAGAAATGAATCAGAGCAAGTCTGGACTGAGGTTCCTAGAAACTCTGTTTCTCTGGGTGTTACTTTTGGGAAGGGCTAGGAAAATACTTTAATATTCACTGTAGGTGTTGACAGTGTCAACAGGGTCAGAAGCAAAATATTTATTCTTCCTGTATAGGCCTTTGAATACAGTTTCTAAAGTCTTTTGAATGATCTCTATTTATTTCCATGATAGCTTAGAGATTTAATTCAGCATAGAAAAAACAGTGGACAGAGGAATATACTTGTTCTCTCCACCAAAGCTTCTGTTAAATAACATACACAGTTATTTCATAACAGTCTTAAATCTAGATCTGAACTAATCTCAAAACACTACCTTCCAGGAAATGATCAATTTTCTTATCTACATATCATTCTTATACAATATCGTTCCCCCCACACTTTTTTTTTTTTTTTTAAGAAGAAATGAGAGACGGTAATCAAGGTACCTACCAGAGGAAAAAAAAATACAAGCTGGAGGTTTCTTTAGTATTTATACTTAGCAAGTTTAAAAGAAAGAAAATGTTTCTTCTGAATTGAAAACTTCTGAATGTAGAGTCCTGTTTTGTTATAGCAGTAAGCTCTGCTGATTTTCTTAGAGTTTTTTGAGTTTTTTTCCTTCAGACTCCAAGAAATGATGAAGCAGTTACTGGTAATTTAAATGAATTTTCCAACATTTTTTGATCTGAAATTCTACAGTATTTTCACACAACTCTGCCCATAGCCAGGATTAAGTAGCAATTTTCCATCTGGGTAGGATGACATGCCATCCAGATGGTACTGGTGTTTACTCCAAGGCTCTCTACACATCTGTCTTACAGAGAAATTAAAGTATTCTTTCTGCTATGAACAAAAATTACTTCTGAATTTTCTGAATGATGAAAATATTATTTTCAGATTAGCAGCAGTCAAGCCCTCTTACTTCTTTAGGAAAGGTTATGACATACATCTTTGGGGACAATGAAGCCTAATTGAAAGGATAAAATCTTAAACTCTAAGCTTGACTGTGTTGGATTTGTCTGCAAAGAGAATGTGCATGGAAAGTGTTGTTTCAGATAATGTGCTTGTTCCCATGTCACCTATTAACCATAGGCAAATATGCAACTGTCAAATCCTTTCTTTTTGGTTATGACCTTCTGGGACACCCTAGGCATTGTACTGTAGAAATGAAGGGTGCCTGCAGCAGTGGATACCAAGGGCTGCTCCCCCATTTTGGACAGTGATCCATATTGGCTTTGTGGCCATCTTGACAATGCTCCAGACCTGAACTTCCTTCTGCAGATGATGTTTCCTGACAATGAAAGGGCCAGAAGGAAAGGCATTTTGGTTGTCTTGGAAGTTTCACCATGGCAATGAGTCATGCATGAAGAGCAGATGGGACTGGATTCAACAGGAGGCTCTGGGATGAGCACAGCAAGCTTAATTTTATGTGCATCAGAACAACTGGAAGGTGAAGTGTTCAAAAATGCTTAAATTTCATTGCACGTAAGCATTGAGAAAGAGAGAAAACAGAGTTTGGTCTTGCTGTGGAAAGGGCTGTGGGTCTGCAAATAAAAACACTTTAACTTCCAAAATGCTTTGCCACGAAAACCTCTAACAACACACATATGGATCTCCATTAGTTGCACTTTGCTACTTACTTCAGGAGATTATGAGCATGGATAATGAGCATGTTTCTCGTCTAATAGTGTCTGTATCCTGTTAGCTGAATGGCTAATTTTATCTTTTGCAAAGGAGTGTTGCAGGATTCTTTACAGTTATAATGAGTCTAAGCCCAGCACAATGAGAACCAGACCACATCTCTGAAATAATACTCTTGTTGTGCCTGTTGAATCAGAAGCAGAGGTGTGTTTCAGAGAAATTACCAGTGAAACTGCTAAACAGAGATATCTTGACTAAAACTCTGGACTTCTGCTGCTAGTTTAGTTACCCCCATGCTATGTGTCTGTTGCAAAGTATGTCCTCGTCCTCCTTGTTCCCACTGTGAAATATCCAGGCACTGTGTCTCACTGGATGATTGTGTTGCAGCTAACATAGCAGGGTCCACTAAGCACAACTGCAACACAGCTGTTAAGTAGTAGTTACACACTTTCCCCTTACATGATTGATTGCTAAGCAGAATTTTGTAGTGTTAGTGTTATTCCCTTAATCATTATTTAGCCAAGCTGTGCATACATAAGTCTTTTTTTATTCCTTAATAAATTAATCTCTCTAGCCCCCCTCATCCCTTTTGTTGCTTTTCTCTGAAGGAAAAAGCTGGAGAGACCCTAACAGTAAAGTAGCCCTCTCTTTTCCATAATTCTTAACAGCAGTAAAAGTTTTATGTTGTTCATAACCAACATGTGATACCAATGGTCAAACAGCTTTTGCTTGGTGCATTTCTAACTGTGCCTCAGTTTTCCTTATACCTCCTTCTTACACACTGCTATCACTTCCCAAGACCTGGAATAAAAGTTTCCAGTCTTAGGAAAGTTTTGTATGTGCCTCATCTGGCTCTCTACTGTTGTGTAAACTTTGACCGGCACTACCTTTGGATGCAGTGACTCTTGAGTGCATAGCATATGGATCTGCATGTCTGAACATGAAAATAGTTTGAGAGAAAAAAGCTTTATATGAACTCCATGTTCATGCAAAAATATGAAAGGTGGTTGCCAACATTTAGGCCCGGTACAAAGGAGTATATATGAAAATACAGGAAACACCACAAATTTGAATATACAGGGGCAGACCTTGCTTATTTAAAACATAAGCATTCTATCTTTTTCCTTAAGGAATAAATGAGAACACCAGACACAATTTTATACACTCCTTAAGAAGATTACCTGGATGAATTTGGGACTTGACATGTACATCATTCATCTCACATAGCACTCATTTTTCATTAACTATACAACAGTTAATAGTATTAAATGCTATATAAATATATAAACCATAATTTATATTATAGAAACTATTATCAGTATAAAGATAATGCTGATAAAGAGGTGAACTGCAAAAATCTTGCACAGCAACGAAGGTTCTATCTATATATTCTCAAATTTACATGTCTTTTTTGCACAGAACTTGCTATATAACTGTTAGTCTCTCAAGATTCAAGGCTAATGAATACAGAACACCTAAACTGTACCTGCGAATTTTTCAGTAAGTAAAATGTTTCTTTTTGCAGTGGCAACAGTTACATTCCTTTAGATACAGGAAGATTTTGAAGAAGGTATGCATAGCCTGAGAATGGTAGTTTGTTCCTCAGAGGAGTAAGCTAGCTCCTATGAGTTCACATCTGATGATGCAAAGCTCTGAAAACAGTCTGTGAAGAAGAAAGTAAATTATTTTCAAGTTAACTGCTGGAAAGGTGGGGAAAAAATATCATTTTGCTGTGAAAAGGATCATGCTTAAGCTGTCAAGGGAGAAAACAGAATAGTATTGCATAAAGTACAGCAAGTAAAGGCAGAGACATTGAGATCACTAAACAGCACAGAAGAAATAAAAGTACTCCAGACAGTTTGTATAAAGTGCTATTGCCTGAATCCCTTTGAGACCATAGGAGTACACTCTGCTGCAGGGCCGAGTTCTTATGTAAAGTAATTAAAGACAAGATTTGGCCAAATTCTTTGATGTACATACTACAGATTTTGAGGACATTTGTTTAAATACTCAAGATTTCTGATTTGATTTTATTATTGTGGTAGATCAAGCTTTGAAGGCATTAATGCCATCCTCAAGGGCTTCAGATTGTTTTCTTGTTGCATATAAATCTTTTCAGGATCAGAGCCAAAGTATTTTGCGGTACATAGACCTCATAAAATAGTGATAGTATGTATTAGAATGTAGGTAAATGGCTTTCAGATACAGACATAATGCCTGTAAATATAAAAGCCTCTAAATATAAAAGAAGAAATTATAATTTTCCAAAAATTATAGTTATATTTGACCTGTAAGTCAAAATGTAATTACACACCTTTTATTATTTCCTTTAGCACAGGAAACATGTCTCCACAGAGTATGAATTACTGGGCTTTTACAGGAAGTTATTGCAAAGACACTCTGAGACAAGACTCAGTAGATGAACTTTTCTATAATATGACAAACATGCTAAAATAGTACTTTACAAATGGGCTACAGAATTGAAGTGTTAGATATAATCTTCCTTATGTAATCACTAAGTAGAATCATCATGAAGTATTAATGCATTAGTCAATAAAATAAGTGTAGATAAGGTCAAACACCTTAGGTGTTATCTCTTCAGCTATAATTGCTGCTATAATAGGAGTTTATGAACAGCATGATACATCCTGCATTTTAGCAGTGAAAAGACTTTTTCAAGTAACAGGCTTTTTGAAGATAACAGTAAAATAAAGCAAAAGTGGAAGTAGAACCTAACTCTGACAGATGTGGTCGTAGGGCTGCATCTAGAGTCTCTTCCTGGGGCAGATTCTCCCATTCTGCTACTTTTACCTAAGTTACATGTCACAAAAAGACCAGAAATTGATAAACTCTTGTCAACTTAAGATCCCTCATCATTTATTGGCTGTTTAGTAGGTCATTATACTCCTTTTTGAGGCCACCACTCATCAATGGCTATTTAAAGAGGAGAACCTGGCTAGGTCACCTTGGGTAGCACCAGCAACTCAAAGGCCTTGCTGTGATGTCATTTGTCATGTTTGTCATCTGGTTTCTCATCCTCTCACTGGTTAGCCTGATCTTAGGCTAGGGCCTAATCTTAATACAATTTACAAGACTGTAAGTGCAATGTCTGTGCAAATGAAAGCACAACACTGTTGCATCCTGGGTTTGGGTTCAAATTATGGGTTTTTTCTTTGTTAGTTTTCCAGTTCTCTGTACCCTCATGCATCTCCCGGGTTTTCCCCTACTCCTGCGGTTTCCGTGCCCGTGTCCCCATTCCCGCAGTCCCACTCATCCCAAAGCCCCATGTCCACCCCTGCAGTGTTCCCATTGGTCGCTGTAGTACACGTCATCACCACGATGTCTGTACCCATTGGACGGGAGGGCTCCCCGTCCGCCCTGTCCCTTCCTTATTTGATCCCACTCCTCGGCATGCTCGAGGCCATTTGCGTCCGTGCGAATCTGGGAGCGGGCTGCAGTTTTTCCACCGCAGCTCTCGCAGATAATAAAGCATCCAGCCGCCACGCGGGCGGATTTGGCCGAATTTCCTGCCTCTTTATTTCTTCCCTCACGCTGACGGCGAAGCGCAGCCAACAGCCCACCCTGGAGCGTGGCAGCAAAAGCGCCCGAGAACTGCAGCGAGCCCTGGCCCCGACAAAAAGCTGAGACGCCCAAGCTGGGCGCTCGAGAGCTGACCGGGGCCGAGAAAAGTAGCGCAAAGCCGCACAACACTATTTGCAGTTCTCTTGCAGTCAGTTGCAAGTGCTTCAGGATTCCAGACATGAAGAAGTTAGAGCTGGTTATGAAATGCATGACATTAAATAAATTGACTGCAAAAGTTGATAGATATTTGTCCTCAAACAATATATTTAGACTTACATCAATAGAGAGGGTTTTTTAATATTGAGGGTGGTTAAAGTTTTATCAATTAGGACCCTTTTAAGGGAAAAAAAATAAGTCACAGGAGGACTATAAACTGTCAATGAATAATGAGAGTTGCTGATCGAAAATGTTCTATATCATTTTTCTGCCTATTGACATTCCTTAACAAAAGTAGTATATGCTAAAAACCTTCTACTGATTTCTCATTCTTATATCACTTTAAATGTATTATGATTTGATGAACTGTAATCAGCAATCAAGCCACTGAAATGTAATTTTCAGTACAATGTTATTTGCAAATTTACATTCAAAGTTACACACAATATTATGTACCAATCATTTAAGGGGATTCACCTCAGAAAATACATATATTGATTTGAAGTTTCATTGACTTCAAGAATAGGCTTGATAAAGGTTTGATCTTTCAAGGAGCAACATTGAAATCCACCCAGGTACCCAGTGATCTGAGAACACTGAATTTGTTTAACTTCCTAAGAAATCAAGAGGATTTTTCCTTCATCATACACCATCTGCTAGGTATCAAAGTTATCAGTGTTGTACTGTAAAGAAACATCATTATCAGCTGCAGTGTCTTGGCAATCTTGAATTCTAACTGGCTGTTACAAAAATGAAACCAAAAAAAAAAATAAAAAATAAAAACAAACCAGGGGAAAAGAAGTTTTCATAGCATTATTTTTTTCCTGAAAATATTTAAATAATATTATTTCATTTATAAGATGTAATTTTGGAATGAGCTCCAGTTTGAAGACAAAAGTAAAGTTTCAGTTTTTAATCAATATGACCTAATTAGTCAGGAAGTTTCCACTAAGCTCATCAATTGGAAAGCCTCATTGCCTATTTTAGAAGAATGAATGTGTCTTGATTGCATTGTGTTTCTTAAATATTTCATTAATGCTGAGTTGGGAACATTTGTGTTCAGCAGAAATTAGGACCTAAATTCTTATCTTCTGCAGGAGAAGAACAAATGGAGAAGACTAGCTTACCTAAGCAATCAGGATGATTAATATAGAGAATGATCTGCTTTGGAGGAGAGAGATTGGCCTGACTCTTTCACAAGGATGGATCAACCTCCTTCAGTTCCACTGATAACAAAAACTCTGTGACATCTCTGAAGACCCTGATGAGAATGGATGTAACCATGTTTGAATGGCTAATCAATTTCCTCCCATGCCATTCTGTGTATCATAATGGGAAATTATTTTCTCCTTAAGGCTCAGTTCTATTCTGTCATCTCTTTAATAGGCACAACTGACATGTAATAGAGCTTCTCCTAAGATAAAGAAATTTCCTCCTATAATTTGAGACTCTCCCCTCCAGATTAGAAATTTTTTAGAGCAGCAACTGACATGCTGAAAAGATTGTTTAATTCTAGTCACACAGCCCTGCAGAACTTCAGACATCCTTAGAAACACACAGGTTTCACTTTTCATAATTAATTCAATATTGGCAGTCAAGATTTTTGGGCATGGAAGTTTAATCAGCTGTGAAACTCTTTGCATATTTTAAAATTCTAGTATGGCCCTTAGTGTGAATTTGGCCCAAGTCAAAACACTGTCTCAAACAGTATTTAAATTGGAATAATGAATTTGTATAGACCAGAATCCATTCCTCACAGGTAATTTCATGAAGTTTGTTTTGAATGGTAAAAGAGTTTAGTACTGTATAATAATTAACTATGGACTATATTCTGCCAGCTGGCTTCAGCGCCAGAGGTCTGACACAAGCCTTTCACTAACCTCATCCTACAAAGAGATCCTATTTTTCTATAGCTACTTGCTCTCTTCTTCTACTCCTGTGACTCTTCTTTTTCCCCAAAATTTGTTTCAATAAATCTGTTTTCCTGTTCATCATTGATATAATTTAGGAATTCCAAGAAAAATCTTCTTAGAATTATAAGGAAACGTCATAGGAAAATAAAAGAGTTCATCAAGAATCTCAAACAAAAAATTCAACCTTGGCTCATATGGAGCATGTCCAGTAAAGGGCAATGAAGCTGACGAAGGACCTTGAGAGTAAGTCATATGAAGAGCAGCTGTGAGAGCTGGGGTTGTTTAGCCTGGACAAAAGGAGACTCAATGGGGAGCTTATTACTTTTTACAACTACCCAAAAGGAGACTGTAGCCAGGTGGGGATTGGTCTCCTTTTTCTGGAAACTAGCAATAGGACAAGAGAACACGGTCTCAAGCCACACCAGGGGAGGTTCAGTTTGGACATCAGGAAGAATTTCTTCACTTAAAGGGCTGTCAAGCATTGGAATGGACTGCTCAGGGAGGTGGTGAAGTCACTGTCCCTAAAGATCTTTAAGAAATTAATGGCTGTGGCACTTAATGCTATGATGGTGCAATGCTGCATGGAGGTGATTGGCCAAAGGTTGTACTCAATGATCATAGAGGTGTTTTTCAACCTTAATAACTCTAGTCTATTATTCTATTATATGATTCCTTGTGCTGTTGATTTTTGAGAGTTCGGAAGATTTTCAAAAGAAATATTGCTTTCTCATTAACTTCCTCTTTACTTTTTCTGAATCATGTGTAATGATTAGAGGAACCCAACTGAGCCTGTACTGCTGCTTGGCTGTTCTTATAAGAACAAAAAAAATACTTGTGGGAGAGATATTATTGGTTTTTATCATTGAGAGGCATAGGAATTTTTATTACATGCAAGCATCATAAAGGACAGCAAATCTTGTAGTCTACTGTATGAAAATCCATCTTGCTGATTAGCATGAATATTGTGTGATTTTTCCTGCAGTAATTATCCATCATTAATGAAAGAGGAAAGCAGGAAACATTCATATCCTGTTGTACAATAGACTAATTTGCCAAATCTGTTAACAAGGGGCTACAGTAATATAAAACATCACTCCTAAATATGGTGATATTAAATATTGATGTTTTCCTTTTTTACAACAATTTTTTAAGACAATTCCAAAAGATGTATCAATACACACGCACCTATTAAAATAGTCATGCACTGCCGGATTATTAGCACGCAATAAAAATTACAACTAAATATGCTTTCCTAGTGTCACACAGGATTGGTTAGAGAAAATGCAAAGCAGCAAACCCACATCTATTCCATATTATATGGCTGTGAACTAGTATAAGTTCTATAAAACCAATATGTAAATATATATATTCTTATAAGAACTGTATTAGAAAAGTATGTGGGATTGATCTTGAGTTTATTAAGATCTGTAGGATGTTGTATCCGGATATTATTGTAATGGACTAAAATATTACTCCTGTGGTGGTTTTTTGTTGGGTTTTTTTTTTGGTTTTTTTTCTGTGTGTGTTTTGTTTTGTTTTGACTTTTTTTGTTGTTGCTTTTTGTTTGTTTATTTGTTTGTTTTGGTTGGGTTGTTTTGATTTTTTTTGCCATCCATCAATTAAATTCCAGATATTATTCCCATGCCAGTGATTGAAATCAAGAAAATGCTTTTTCATAACCTTGAATCATAGTCTTCACTGTTCAGTTTGTCCAAACCATTTGGGCAAACCATTTTTTTCCAAGCCATTCATTTTTACATAGTAATTTAATGTTTTAAACTATAAGTTTGATACTAATAATTTGGTCTTTTCAAAATAACCTGATTTTAATATGATTGAAATTTAATTTCTGGTGCATTTTAATCAATATGTACACATACTAGCAGATCAACTTTTGAAATAGTATTTTTTGCAATGGTCCAGTAAGTTTTGTTTGCCTTTTCTTTTCTTTTTACAGGAACAGAGGGCCACCCAGGATATACTTCATATAAAAGAAAATAAAGGTCATCTGCTACTTGCTTTGTAAAAGGCTATACTCTCTCTTTGAAATCTCACAACATGCTGAATTCTGTATGGAGTCCAAATTTACTTTTTAATCTAAACAAAGGAAATTTGTGCATCTGATTTAAAGTTTTAGTTGACAATTATATAGTTCATTAACTAACATTTTTGGTTCTGTCCATACAGACAACATTTGAAAGATTTCATTTACAAGATAATATATAGGGTGAGACTTTAAAGAGGTTTTCTGCCATTTTAATATGTTTCTCACTACATTTTTTTCATATTTTTGGTTAGGCTGTTTAAAAATAAACTTTCTCATCATATAGCTAGGACACAGAAATTTTTTTACAAATAAATTTCCCTATTATCATAGACTGCTTATGCACAGGTAAAAAACTAGATATGTCTCTGAACCAGATAATTTTATTGCATATTTCTGATTTAAAACCTTACATTACAGAATATATATATACAAATATTTCCACAGTAGGTAGATTCACCTTAACCACAGAAAATTACAGAAAACTACAGCTGAGTCATTAATTGCTACCAAGATAGTTCATGTTAGGAATCTAACCTGTAGTAGTGTCAATCTTCAGCTCAAACCTGGATTTAAGAAAAAAGCTTGTCCCATTTTACTCACTAGTTTTGAATGCCAGTTTTAACCTCAGGAGCCTCACTTCTTGTAGACACATTTAAATCCATGAGGAATATTTTCCAGGAAATGGAAGCAGCTCAATTAACATTTCTCATCTCACAGATCAAATTCTCTCTTATACTGTCTTTCTCTCACCTTCTGGTAACATGGAAGACTATTTTCCGAAGAGAAAACATCTGTTTGAGCAAAGAACTATTGAAAACTCAGCCCAGATATGTATACTACTGTCATAATTTCATCTTGTTAAGGGTAACCCAGAGCTGCAGTCTTCAAATTGGGGTGCCTGCACCCCAGAGGTGCACAGTCCATTTGGGATAGGAAAGAAAATGAGTTTAATAAAATTAATAAATAAAACATTTAAAACATTTCCTCTTTACCTTTTTAAAAAATTATTTTCCAAGAGGTGTCTATGTTTTTTAAAGGACATATAAAATATCACAGCAGTAAATGTATGTACTTTATAAATAAATATGTACATAATTTATTGACAGTTTGTGTTCAAAACTTTTTTACTGATAGAGGTGTACAATCAAAAAAGTTTGGAGACCATTGCCCTAGAGGGCCCCTGTGTGATCACAGAACCAACCAAAGTCTACAAGCCAGGCACCTAGCAAGCCATAGTTTCCTCTACAGATCTCTCTCCTCCAATACGAGTAACTGGATTGGGTTGCTTATAAACTACTTATTTTAGGTTTATTCTAGCCCCTCCTTAATGGGATTGTCCCAAAGTCCTCGGGATATATATCCTCAGGATATATATTGAAATTTTCATCATCTTCATCTTGAATGTATAACAAATAGTTTGGCAGTGTTTATCTAGTTTTATGAATGTTTTGTAGCAGGTCTTCTGTGTTTCTTTACCTATTTTTTTTCTCCTTCCTTTTCATCTTGTCTCTACTGTTTCTGTACTCACACAATTATTTTATACTCTTTACCTTCCTCTTGTCTATAATTCTTTACTATAACCTTTCATTTCCACATACGTACTCTATGTGACTGATTCACCACGGAGCAATTTTCAGTTCACATCAATTAAGTAATTACAAACTGGTCACTAAGACAGAAACAAGAATAAACAAGAAAAGGAGAATATAGCAAATGCAACTTTTCTATTATTGTAACTCCCATGTTTGCAATCACTTTTGCTGTCAGCTCTAAGTTTAAACTATAAACTTCTCAAGGCAGATATACTTTTTAACTTTCACAGACTGTTATGTCATCTTATTGCACTATATAAATATTGGTGCATATTTTTAAACACAATTAATAATTTTGCATGTCACAATGTTCATCTGTCCAACTAAAGATTGTTTAAAGTTTATGAATTTTATGTGGCAGGTACTGTTCACTTCCTAAAATGGTATTTCTTTGGAATGCCATGTATTGGGTAACCGAGGTAATTAATCTTGTTAGAAAATTTGAGTTGATAGCAACATAAATCATGCACAGTTTGCAAATGAAAATCTCACTGGTATCACTGCCAGGAAGAACAAAGTAGAAAACATAGAATCATAGAGTCATGGAGTGGTTTGGGTTGGAAGGGACCTTAATGACCACCTATCTCCAATCCCGTATTGTGGCCAGGCAACCTTTCACTAGACCAGATTACTCAGAGGCCCATCCAACCTGGTCTTGAACACCTCTAGGAATGTCCACAGTGTCTCTGGGCAACCTGTTCCAATACCTCATCACCCTTAATATGCAATCTAAACCTTTTCTCCTTCAGGTTAAGGTCATTCCCCTTCTCTTACATGTCCTCATGAAAAGTCTGTATCCAGACTTCTTGTAAGCCCCCTTTATGTACTCGAGGGCTGCTATAACTTCTCCTCAGAGCCTTCTCTTCTCTATGCTGAACAGCCCCAACCCTCTGAGTCAGTTTTTGTAGGGGAGATGATCCAGTCCTTTCTTCGATTTCGTGGCCCTTCTCTGGACTTGCTTCAACAGGTCCACATCTCTCTTGTGCTGGGAACACCAGAGCTGGACACAGTACTCCAGGTGAGGTCTCACAGGAGTACAGTAGAGGGGGAGAACCACCCCCTTTGACTTCCTGGTCATACCTCTTTTGATGCAGCCCAGAAGGTTGTTGGCTTTCTAGGCTGCCAACATGCATTGCCAATTCATATTGAGCTTTTTATCCACAAACACTCCCAAGTCTTTCTCCCCAGGGCTAGTCTCGATTCATTGTCTTGCCAGACTGTACTTGTGCTTGGGATCGTCCCAACCCAGGTGCAGGATCTTGTACTTGGCCTTGTTGAATATCATGAGGTTCTCACAGGTCGTCCACTCAAGCCTGTCAAGGTCCCCTCTGGATGCATCCCTTCCCTCCACCATGTTAACAGCACCACACAGCTTGGTCTCATTGATAAAATTCCTGAGGGTACACTCGATGCCACTGTCCATTTAATGGATAAAATGTTAAAAAGTACCGATCCCAATATCAACCCCTGAGGAATGCTACCCATCACTGCTTTCTACTTGGACATTGAGCCGATGACCTCAACTATCTAAGTGTGACTATCTAGACAATATCTTATTCACTGAATGGTCCATTCATCAAATCTACACTTTAGAAGCAAGATATTGTTTTGAACAGTGTCAAGGGTTTTGCACAAGAAGCAGGAAAGGAACCACCCTGTGTTAGATGCTGCCTCATCCAGAAGCATGACAAAGGTTCAGCAGCAGCAGCTGTGCCAGTAAAAAGGTTGAGCAGGTGGTCTCAGCAGGGTCACAGTTAAACAGATGTGTACAATAAGAATAAACAGATGATCATCCACACCATCTAACTCAGGTAGAAATAACAGCACTTGGCAAACATGGGCAACACCAGTGACCTCCACTGGTTCCCCTCTCCCATCCATCAAGATAAAATACACTTAGTGGAAATATTTAAACATATATGATATGGATCCCCCCAGTAACTGGCCTAGACAATCTGCACTGAAACTGGCACCTGGATCCTATTCCATCTAGGAGGACATAGGAGAGGCATCCAGACATTCCGTCCTAGACATAGGAAAGCCAAGGCCTGCAGCCTCACTCCAGCTGCTGATGCAGACTTATACATGCACACACGTGCACTGTGGATTCAGTAACTGGTCAGCAACTGGTCTTATCCAGTAACTTTATCCAGTAATTTGCCCTGAGATCCTTTCACTTCCTCTTACCTCATGCACTGACATGTGCAAATAGCGCCCTTGGTTGGATCCAAGAAGCCATGGTCAGCTCAGCACCTGGCTTTGTCCTCCTGATCCCCCCAGTAATCAATTGGCAGATTCAGTGGTGTCTCCAGTGCCCAGAGTCCAACTCTAGCCATTTCTATATGTGTTCCCCAGGCTACTTGCCTCGCTTACCCGCCAGCTCATCTTAAAGTTCATGAAAAAATATACACTGACAAGTGTAACCACAAATTCTGCACACACTTCCGCCTCTGAACAGGAATGAATGAGGCACTAGGAGGAACTAGCACAAATCAGAAAAATGGTTGCAAGAATGTCATATTTTAGTGGTCCCCCAGATTAAGACAAACTCAGTATATTTACTTGCAACTGCTTAGGACCACCAGATTGAAAGGCAAAGCAAGGTGGTTAATTCTCACTGCTCACAGATTTAAAGGGCTGGAAAGACTGTCAGCTCATAGAGAACAAAAAAGGTATCGAAAACCAGCACAAGATAATACAAAGAAATATGAGGAGGACAGGACCATTTACCTTCCATGTCTTTGCAAGGAATTTTGCTCACATCTCCTCAATACAAAGGCCTTGGATACTAAAGGTTCTACTTGGACACATAGGCTTTAATGGATTTTAACATGTGGGAGATATCATGTGAATGTGAATGGATGAAACAGGTTAAATGAAGTCACCTTTCCCTGTAGCACTGCCACATTTGTGTTGCTACAGCATTGCAGTATTTCCTACAGGCTGAAATGTCATCTGGCTTAGCCTCTCAGCTGCTGTGAATCCTCATTACTAGGCACACTAGAAATAACCTCAAGGATTTAAATGCTGAGCTTCAATTAATGAATTTCATTAGGTGCTTGACACATAAATAATTTGTGTGGTAGCATCATGCTATACCAATGAATCTGTTTGTGGATCTGGCTGTGCTGCTGTCACAATTCATTCATTAAGAGAGATCTGCTCTGGAAACCTTGCCTGATGTTCAAAATAAAACATGTTGGCTCATTTAATAGGCAATAATCACTTCTGTATTTGACTGCAAAAGGCTTCCCAGAAACCCTAAATAATCTCACAATAAAATCCAAATTTATATATTTATATATATATATATGTATAATGAAAATTTAAAATTCCTCACCCATTTTTCTGTATTCACAGAGGTTGTGTTACTTTCATTGCACCATCCCATGATAAATAAACAAGCACAGATTCTGAGTCCTGTGAAAGCTGAATTACTATAAAATAAAGAAAATTTAGTTTGGGAAAGAACTGGATTCAGTCAAGTCGTTGGAGCTGAATTTAATGAAGCCCAATTACTTACTGAGCAGCCAGAGTGTGTGGGTGAATGAGGTTGTGCGTGGGAAGGTCTGAATATGTGCATGTATTGCTATTTGGAGCCACCCTTCATGCAGCAGGTGGTACATTCTGCTTCCCTAACAAGAAACAGTTCACTCCACTACAAATAAGTGCAATTTTCCTTTTCCTTTTCTCATTTATTTTGATATGCAGTGTTGGGTTATAATGTGCAGCTGTAATAACAGCTAAAAATATCTTAGAGAACTAGGCAAGAAGTGCCGTGTACAGGTGACTTCTAAACTTACAGGGATGAAGCACTGAAATAGCCCAAAGGCAATATCTCCCTTAGTACCAGAAACATATTAAGGTAGAAACAGCAGAGCATGCTAAGGGTAGGAATTTACTTACATGAAATGCTTTGTAATGCAATGTAAAAGTTTATATTGCCTTTTTCCTCTCCTGCAAGAATGTTTTCCTCATAATTAGAAGAATACTGTATCACTCGGACTGCCTTGCTGGCTTCTCACACAACTTTCTAGTGAATGGCACACTTTCTGCAGAGAAAGTGTTAAAGTGTTTGTGGAGGTCAAGGGTTTAGGGTGCTCTTCTTGGAAGTGAAAAGCCTAGGATATACACAGTTGTGTTGATAAAAACTTGATCCTTAGGTCCTTAGGTCACCGACTTTCACACTTACTGACTTACTGCCCTAACACTTATAAAAAGATACTCAACTCTGGGGAAGATGAGATAAAGCTAAAGCTTTTTTTTTTTACACTTTTCCTACTGCACATATTTGTATTCTCCCTGCCCAGCATGCTTGGTGCTGCACATCCCACTCTGTACAGTTTATACAGCTATCAAAACACAGTTTGTTCTGATTTTTTGCAAAACAGTTTGCCTACCCCTCCTTCAAATAAATGCTCATTCCCTCAATCTTCACTTTAAAGAAGACAATGTCCTATGGGAGAAATAGGCAATGCATTCCTACCTGCACATTTTCACAACTACAGATCACATAGCAGAACCAGTTCTTCCTATACAGGCAGACCTAGTTTTCTTATAAAAAACATTATGTTTTTTTCCATGTTTATATTTTAAAGAGAGTTGAAGAAATGTTTATATGCGCCTGCTTCCTTTAAGCTAAAGCCAAACACTATTCATATTTCCAAATATGAGTCAGAGCAGCTTTCTTCAGTTTCAGGTTAATAGATTTTTATTGTGCATTTCATTTCCCCTGTAAAAGGAAGCTCCAAGTTCTTTTCAGTATATAGTCTTATATACTCGTATTCAGCACATAGACATATATACTCCTTCTTTTACTGTATGACTTGTCAAGTTCTCACTCCACTCAAATCAATGACAAGAATCTACTGAATTCAAGTCCAGAATTTCATCCACAGTTACCGAAAATAAAGCTCTTTCCAGCCTGCAGTTCCAGAAAGGATCAACCTCTTTTAGCAACAAACATGGCTGGAGTTCTGTACTTTATTTGTGAGACAGAATTAAAGGCATTTTCTTGCCATCTGGAGGAAACATTCTGTTACCATGGGTTTGTTTTGAAAATTCAAGTTTGCATCCTGGATGCATAAGCAGAACAAATTTAGTTTTCAGACACAATAGCTTTATTCGAGTACTTGACAGAGCCAAGGGTAAAATGATGCTCTGTTCACTGCTTAAATTTCTTGGTAGGTTGGTTTGTATACCAATATTGGGACCAATCCAGGTTGTTTTCTTTTTCAAAGTCCTCATTTTCTCATCACAAAACTGTGGAAGGAGGGATGTGGTTATTTTCTGTTTAGAATGTTTTGCATTGATTCTCTTCTTAATAACAGGTCTCTTTTCCAGACTTTACCAGCTGTTGCTCTAAGAGAAGATAAACAAACCAACTTGAGACCATGTTCAGGAAGATGGAATAACCACGCATGAGTTCTGGAAGAAAAGAAAAATCACCCTGTTAGGATATAGTGAGACGGTGATTTAGAAAAAGGTTAAGGTAGATGTAATTTTCTTACCTATTGAAACTCTCCTACAACCCTTACAATAAAATCAGTAAGTGTACAAAGGATAACTGAATGAAGCTCTGGGTTTAAAACTGAATAAAATAACAGTGACAAGTTAATATAGGGAAAATTATTACCCAATTTTAGTAAGTCAGCAAGGAACTCCAGTTTAAAGATGAAAAGTGAAAGAATTAGCATCAGGTTCTTATGATAGGCTAAAAAAAACTGCTGCACATATTCTTCTTCTTACACCTGAAGCCTCGTCTTGTGTGAGCATGAAGCAGTCTTCAGCTTCTGTTCTCTATCTTTTCTCATCTTTCTTTGAGTGATTTCACTCAAAGTCCCAGTACAAGGCGCAGTACAATGTAACACCTCAGGTCTTACTGGCATCCAAGTTGTTATCCTCTGTTTACTTGTGTGGGTGTTACAAAGGGCTTTTGATGGACTGAAAAGCAAGAAGTTTTTAATCATGTTATAGAGAATTCATCAGTTCTTCTTCATAGCAGCCTTAGCCCATTCTTTCCAGAGGTTTGCTCTCAGGATAACAGGTGAAACTCAATTCAACTGGAATAATTTGTTGCAGATACATTCTCAGAATTTGTTACATTTTATCTGACCATATGACTTCACATTTCAGCCAGTAGTCAGATACCTGAATATCTTTGAAAATTGTACTCAATAAAAATAAAGTGATTTTTAAACCATTGATTGATTTTTAAACCAAGTAACTTCCCACCCTCCCACCCCTAACTCCTTACTATTTGGACAGATCCTCTATGTTGGAGTGCGATTTGGGGAAGTTTATGCATGTGGTTTTCATACACATGAGCAAAAGGAGATTCATGCTTCCTGTGACATCAGTAGAGATAGTTTGGATCTCTGTGTCTTGTACATTTTATTTTGCAAGGTAAAGCTATTCCGGCTCACTTTTTTTGAAAACTCTGGGAACAAAAAAATTACCAGAAATAAACACCTATACTGAAGATCGATAAATGAAGCACATTAGGCTAATTAATGCTCTGAAACATCTTCTGGTCTTTTAGGGCACAACTATCCTAATTTTATATCTACTTTTCATACTATCTCCCATGTGCTAGTCTTACAGGCCACTGTACGTTTTAGGCAAAAAAATAGAGGTAGGTATGTGTGCAGAATGTGTTCTCTAACTATGGGACCTGGCATGACACTAAGATTAGAACCAAGGTCTTGCTGTTGTGAAAGGGCTTTTCTTATCTGGCCTCCAGAAAGTCTTTGCTTGAATAATTAATAATCTGGGAAAACAGCTAGAGGACTACCAATGTAAAGCTGGTGGGAAAAGCCTCTGAAGAGCCTAGATGCAAGAGAAAGAAAGATTTAAAGGAAATTTCTGTAATTCAAAGGACATTATGGTAAAAGGAAAGTTGCCTGAAGAAGAGAATGCAAGAAACACTGACCTATGACCAATGTCATTCTTGCATATCATATGCTGTAATATAATTTTACTTTTGTTTTTAATTGTTTTCTTTCTTCTCTGGAACATATCCCACTTATCAATTTTCTTTCTATTATAAAAGGCAGGCACCAGAGCTGAGCACACATCTCATCTCAGCAGCAGCAGTGATTCTCACTGATAGTGCTATTAGAGACTTCCCACCACTACTCAGCATTCAGCTCTCTGTATGTAATTCCTATAAACCAAAGTGCTACTCTGGACCTCACATCCAGCAGACTCTCCATTACAACCTCTCTCAGACTCACTTTTTTTCTAGGTTTCATATGGGATGCCCAACCTATATTCTTTACTCCCAGATATATTTATTGTCTTACATGAAAGAAGACAGACTGGGCCCAGTTTACAATGTGATCCAGCTTTCTATGTTAGTCATTTGTATTCCTCATTTTAATAACCACTCTATCAATCTTTGTGAACAGTAAATTTTATCAGTAATGATTTGATGTCTTCCATGCAACTGAAAAATTTTAAATACTGTACAACCAAGAATTGATCACCATGGGCTCCAGTAAAACCAGAAGAGTTAATAGTTCTTCATTCAGAATGACATTCTGAGGAATGGAGTTTTTATACCATTTTAAATAATTTTTTTGTATGAGAATTCTGATTTAAAATCCAGCAAAGTCAAAATGTGAGACAAGAACTTTCACCTTTATAAGTAAAATATGTGGGGGTTTTTTGTTTGGTTTTTTTTTTTTTTAATTTCATCATATTAATTTGAAAAAAAATTGATCATAAGCATCTGGTGATATTTTTTAAATGAGCCTCCTTTAATAGCAGTGCCTTAATTACTACTTGATGCTAAAAGATGAGAACTTGATTAACTGACAACTAAATGCCAGTCATTAAAGCTACCTATTCAGATCTCTCTCTAGGGATTTAGGTGCCTTTACTGGACATTTGGATTGAGTTGAAAGCTAACTCTGGAGGTACCTAAATTCCTTAGAAATCTAAGCTTTTACTAGTAAAGATATCCCAGGTGCTGGACATGTATTGCTGACCTCATGCAAAGCCATAAATGGCACAGCAGAAGTGAATCATTCCTTGTATATGTCAGGAACATTCACAAGTGTTGTGTTTCAATGTTTATATCACCTCTCATGTTTGTTTTAGTAGATTTTTCAAAAATATGGTTAATGCTTCTGACCTCCCATATAGGCAGATGTCTCTTGAACCCAACAGCCCAATGCTTAGAGCAACTAGATCCTGAACCAGGAAACTGGTTCAGAGAGTCCCTTTGGGAAACAGTCTTTAATAACAAAGAGGTCCAGGAGGGCTGGACAAACTTTAAGAAGAAAATCTTAAAGATGAAGGAACACGCTGTCCTTATTTATCAAAAGACAAGCCAGCAGGGAAGAATGTCTGGCTGAACAGGGACTCAGGGGGAGGAAAAAGAGTTTATGAACTTTGGAAGAAAAGGCAGGCAACTCAGGAAGAGTACAAGGGTTTCCTTAGGTTATGGAGACAGAAAATTAGAAAGGAGATAGCTCAGCTAGAACTAAATATGGCCACAGCTGTAAAATATAATAAAATGTGTTTTTATAAATATATTAACAACAAAAGAAGGGCTGAGGAAAATGTCCATCCTTTAGTGGCTATGGAGGAGAACATGATGGATGAGGAAAAAGCTGAGGTGCTTAATACCTTCTTTGCCTCTGTCTTTAACAGAAAGACTTTGCCTGTCTTTAACAGGGCAACCGGCCTCCTGAGCTGGCAGACAGGGACAGGGAGCAGAATAGAGGCCCTGCAATCCAGGAGGAAGTAGTTAGAGGCCTGCTGAGCCACTTAGACACTCACAAGAATATGGGGCCAGATGGGATTCATCCAAAGGTACTGAGGGACCTGGCAGAAAAACTCGTCAAGTCTCTGTTCATTATTTATTATCAATCCTGGCTAACTGGGAAGGCCCCAGATGACTGGAGTTTAGTCAGTGTGATGTCCATTTATATGAAAATTTTGAAGGAGGATCTGGGGAACTATAGGACTGTTGATAATTTATTAATCTCTACATCTACCTGAAAGGAGGTTGTAGCAAGGTGGGGGTTGGCCTCTTCTCCCAGGCAACCAATGACAGGGTGAGAGTCCCAGCTGCACCACGGGAGGTTCAGGCTGGACATCAGGAAGAGTTTATTCACTGAAGAAACTGAAGTTATCAAGAATTTGAATGAGCTGCCCAGGGGGTTGTTGGAGTCAGCCTCCCTGGAAGTATTTAGGAAATGTCCAAACATGACACTTAGTGCTAAATGTCCAAACTACCACTTAGTTGATATGGTGGTAGTTGGTCAAAGGTTGGACTCGAGGATCTTGGAGGTCTTTTCCAAGCTTAATGATACTATGATCCATTTATCCACTGAAATTTAAGAGGGAGTCCAATACTGCCCATCACAATCCTTGTTCTATTCAAGTCACCCCATGTGAAACAAAGCCCTACTTTGGCCCTTAATTAGATTCAAGGCTCCAAAGATATCTGTGACCAGATGAGTCCCAGATGCTGACTGCTCTTTTGGAGATAGTTGCTTGTGTGCCTGATTCCTACAAAAAAAGTTGGCATATGTTTACTAAAATGTTTGTAATAGGGATTTGTTTGAACCTCTTTATTTTCTCTCATCCCTTTGAAACAGACCCTAGCTATTGTGTTGAATGCAGAGACATGTTCCACTCAATAAATTTTTGATGTTCAACTTTTCATTTTTCTTAGCTACAAAAGTAGAATAAAGGTGTGCAAGGACTTTAGAAACCAGTTCTGTTTACATGAAAAAGAAAACACATCTGCAGATGCAGACTTTTCTATGCCACCTGAAAAATTCAGCTTAGAACAGATGAGGACACAGTCTCAGCATCAGACAGTCCTTCATAGTAACACACTCTGGGGGCTTTGGGGTGTCCAAGTATGCCACGTCTCTTAATAGGAGACTCATAAGTGACTTACAAATGAGGCTACTTAAGCAAGATTCCTTAACAATCAATAGCATCACAAGGATCTATACATTACTTTAGACATTTAGATTACTTTGCTGTACATATCAGCTGTACACACAGATATATGATTTGGTAAAAGTGTTTTTTGCACTTTTAAAGATGGGATATATATTTTTGTTTTGTTTTGTTTTGTTTTGTTTTGTTTTGTTTTTTGTTTTTTGTTTTTTGTTTTGTATGATTCTTGCCTAGATGTTTCAATTTATTTAACATTTCATGGTCTTGGCCTTGCCATGATTTTCTTTCCTTGTTGGATCTGTCCCTCTGTTTAGCTGCCAAAGGAATGCAGCTGACATCTAAGAGGTTTCCTTGATATATCTTAAATATTCTGATTCATCACTTGCTGTTTCACCTGATGGGATCAATCTACCCTTTTGATGTTCATTGTAACATTTCTCTCAATTACCCCCTATCCACTGGAAGTTTAACTGCCAGCTAAGGGAGTGCTTCCTGATGGCATCCCTTGGGTAATACACAGCTGCAGTATGTTTGAACTGTTTTCTTTCACATCTGCCTTTCTGTTCACTACATCACTTTTTCTGATTTAAAAAGAAAATTGTCATCAGAAGAAGCAGCAAGTGAAGCATCCTGTCCCTTTTTAGCATTCTGATTCTTTTGTTTGAGATAGACCTTGACTCCTATTCCAAGAATAGTCTGAATGTTATTTAATGTGACTTTCCCATTTAAACAATATTAGGCAGTAATTTTTTTCATTCATACTATTCCATAGTGCTCTGCTCTTACTACGTTACAGACATGACAACTTAACCTGAAAAATAAGGGGGAAAAAACAAGCCAAAAGAGCATTTTACATACATTCAAATTCTAGAGGGGGAAAAAATCATTAAGGGTTGATTCTGGGCACATTCCTTTTTTTTTTTCAGTCCTCTACAGGACACTGCTGAATCTTTGATAAGTTTCTTTACTTGTCATACAAGGACAGCAGTTCCTCTAATCTTAAACAGAGTAACTATTAACAATCAAATACACTTACAGGCCCCAACCAATAGACACAACACATAACCAAGATTAATTAAAGCAGATTTATTTAATCTTAAATTTAACATAATAAATCTTTTTTTTACATGAATTTTTCTTTCCTCTCCCTAAAATATCTATTTTCTAAAGTAATATATGAGCAGTCATCCTATAATTTGGTTAAGAACTTGAAGAACAAGGCAAATGCAATATACACACCTTCTCCTTTCCTTTTACTTGGCAAAATGGAATACAGGGATGCTATCTTGTAAGCTGATACTAATATCCATCCAGAATAAGCAGGTTAGGAAGGCTCTGCAGAGGATCAGGCTTCCTGTCAGGTCAATTGAAATAAATGGGAACATTTATTATGAATAATAATCCTATTATGTAAAATAAGCATCTAAAATAAATAGCCTTCTTCTTTTATATAGGATGTCTGTCCACATAGAGAATGCTTTTATCTCCCTTTTCCATATATCTACTTCAAAACAGAAACTCTGGAAAGAATCTATATCACTACTTTAAACTTTACACCAAAATATAAATGAAGTTAATGTATTTATTCAAAAGAACATATCCAAGGATAATCCAAACAAACAAATATAAAAGTTGTTACCAATCACTTCAATAAAACCAAATCCTTAGACATAAGCATCACTAACTAAGGATTCACAATGAAAAATTACAACTACTTTTGTGTTTGCTCCACCTTCTCTTAACATCTCTATGAGCATCATGTCTAGTCCCAGCCAGAAGATCTACAAATAGTTCCTGAACTCAAAGTCTGAAGGTTATGGGATGTAGAAAGCCTCTACTTCCCCCTGTCTAGTCATTCAAGCAGTTATGCTCTAGGGTTATTTGCTAAAGCAGGCTCTGCAGACAAGGCAAGATTTAATTGACAGAAGCATTATTATGGGCTGATTAAAGATTTATAATTTATACATGTGTGATTATTTAAAATACTTCTGTGAATCTAAATGTTGGACCTAATGAGGTGGAACAATCCACTGCATCCAAGACATCTAAGCTGGAAGGATATTTTACAGCTGGGGAGAGAGATGCACTTTCAGGGGGGTATTCAGGTCCTCTGACTCATACCTCTGGTGGTGGTCTCTATCCATTTTGGCTTGGGATTTTTCAGTTTGTTTCCCACTAACAAGAGAGGAGAGGGAGGAATTCAGAATTTATAATCCATATCAGCCTTTAAGTCCTTTGAACATTTTCCCTTTCATGTACAATCCCTTGTTTGTTTTGCGCATTTAATTTTTTTTTTCTTTTGAACACATTGGTGGAAAGATATATAGCCATTAAAAAAGCATTTTTTATATTACTTCCATTATGATACCTGATTTAGAGGAATGATACCTGGTTTAGAGGAAAGGCTGAGAAAGTTGGGATTGTTCAGCTTGAAGAAGAGAAGGCTTCAGGCAGACCTTAATGAGACCTTACAATACTTAAAGGGGGCTGCTGAGAAAGATGGGCAGAAACTTTTGGTAGGGTCAGTTGCAAAAGAATGAGTAGTAATGGTTTTAAAGTACAAAAGAGTAGATTCAGATTAGCCATGAGGAAGAAATTCTTTACTATAGGGGTAGTGATACATTGGAACAAGTTGCCCGGGGAAGAAGTAGATACTCCATCTCTGGTAACATTCAAGATTGGGTTGGATGGGGCTCTGAGCAACCTGATCTAGGGGAAGATGTCCCTACTTATTACAGGAGATGTTGTGCTTGGTGGCTTTTATTGGCCCCTTTCAATCCAAACTATTCTATGATAGATATCAAGCTAAATATTCTTCTCAGTGCTGCCTGGTTGCAGCTTGTTCCATTTGTCCCCTAGGGGCAGTGTCTTCTGCAACGTATCATTATCACTAGCTCTCCTTAGAAACTCACATTCTTCAATTACTTACAAAAAATGTAATTCATCAATTTGATTGATGTGAATGCTCAGAATATTGGCCAAGGAATTGACTGGATCCTCAGTATTTGCAAAGTATTTGAAGAAAATTTCTATTTCCGTCTAAGTTGGGTCTTTCTGCTGTCACTTGTCATTTATCTATGCATGGTAATATACTCATTCTCACAGGAGCTTCTACCATATGTTCAACCACTGCTAAAAGTAAACTTTAAAAAGACAGGAGTTTTGAAGGGATTGATGTTTCAGAAACAGAAAATAAATGGGAACTGAACAGGTGCCCCAGATACATTGCCTATAATTCTGCTAAATCAAACCTTTTGTCTTGTGTAGGAATCTGGTGATGCCCACCACAGTGGCATCAATGCCTTTCATTTCATACTCTGTTTGTTTTTCCTGGCTTTTTCCAGTGAGAGGAAAACAAACATCACTCATGTATATTACATATCTGCTCCTTCCAGAATGAGACAAGCTTTAGTTTTAGCAGATAGCTAAGAACCCATAAAAATGAGTTGTCTTATTTTTCTCGGATTCAAAGCAAATTTACTTGGTTGTTGCATTTCCTGCAGTTTTTTTAACAAACAAACAAACCAAAGAAAACTTTAATCTACAGGAAGATAACAGAAAGCAGTTTAAAGCTGATGGCAGTTGTTCTTAGGCCTCCATCACAGCAAAATTTTGAGTTATAATAAAAAAGTTACTTTAGATGAGATGCTGCTATGACAGTTTTCTATTTAGCTAAAAATAAAACAGGAGTTTTTGGAATCATATTATAGTTCTACACTTTTCCAACTAAAGTGGGTTTGCACAACATGGATGGCAGTTTGATAATGGCCTGTTTATTATAGGTCCTGCCTAATTTAGGGGGTCTAGTTTAGCCAGTTGCCATACCAGACCAGAATGATGAAGGAAGATGAATAGGATGGCATTCAGATTACATTTGTTAGAACAGAAAAATAATATCTACCATTACCAATAGTTTGACTCATTTTTTCACTGGACATTCTGAGGTAAAGTTATTTAAGGAACCAGTTATTGTTACAGTAACTTGTATTAATCTATATTTTTGGCTTACATGATATCACCATAATAAAGTTGTTTACTTAAACCAGTTTTATATATATACATATATATATACACTAAGCTTAAATTTCAATTAACTACTCATGTGGTCACATGTCTGTCAAAGAGGCTTTGTTAACTCTGCAGAAGAAGTCTTAAAATGAAAATGCAGTTACTAAGAAAGACAAAAAATGGGAGAGAAAACATGATTCATGAGTTGTCTTAGCTCATCATAAATTGCTAATAACTGCCTATTCCCCAGTCCTCAGACCCTATTATGTCATTAGCATTTAAACCATCTGGACTTCTTTATATAATTCAGAAAAGCAGAGCTTGTTGAGACTAAACTTCAGATGCAATGTCAGCACCCTAAATACTTTTTACTTAATTGTTGTATAATTGAAAAAAAATCCTCCATAGTTTCATGAGACTTGTCCTGGTTGCAGAGAGGGGGTGGAACTTAGAGCCATGTGGGCCTTGCTAGGTTGCTATTCTAAACCACTGACATATTTGCTGGAGGCCGTGGTTCCAGGGGGAGAAAAAATGAAAGTGTCCCTGGAGCTGCATTACTTTGTCTTCCTCTGTCCATCAGGGAGGTTGTAGGGATCAGCCCTGCACACCTCGTCCTCTGCCACCGATGGCCATCCCCTTCCCCTACGTGCTGGACCAGGCACCGAGGTGTGGTGCTGAGAAAGGGGCACCAGTGCGGGAGGCAGCCGCAGGGCACAGCAGCAGAAGGGAGCTCGAGCACAGCCGAGTGTGACCTAAGCCAGGAGGAACCGAGCTAAGCTGAAAGGAGCCAAGCCAAAGGGAGCCAAGCAGAGCCAGGCAGAGCTGACCAAAGCACCAATGCCAGTGCTGCAATGTGGAATCAAGCCCAGCATCTGATAAGGAGGTTACTTTTGTTATTAATATTGCTGCTGTTACTGTTTGGCTTTTATTTCATTGCTGTTTGTTTCTCTTAAGTTATTATCTCAATCCATAGTCTTTGCCTTTGCCCCTGTCCTGCTAAAGGGGTAGGGGAAGGAGCGTGGCTTATCTGGAGTTTAATTTCCATCTGGTTTTAAATAAACACGATCTTGAACTCCCTTTCAATGTCATTTTATCATTGCCTCTGAAGGGAAATAGTAGTCACTCACAGGCCTTTATGGGTATATTTAGTTCCTGAGTACAGAACACTTAAAAGAAGTGGAAGACTTTTTCATTGAGCGACTTTTCATCTGGCAGTATCTGAAGTATCATCTCCTTAGGAAACAAAAGTTTTGCTGCCCATTTTTTCCTTGCTGGAAGTAGGGTTCAGCATTTGTATGACAGTTTTCCTAAACTAAAATAGTCTGGAACCTAGCTTTAGTGTTTTTCATGCCTATGCATTCAATTAAACCTTCCAGCATTGAACTAACACAGCAGGGAAAATATTTTATATTACTATGACTAATATTTGAAAATAAGTGAATGAACTAAGAATGTAAAAATGCCAACATTAAAAAAATCAAACTAGGATATACAGTCCTAAGACCTGTACTGTAATATCTCTCCAAATCAGTTGCAGTGCGTTTACATCTGCCTGGAACACCTCAAGTTATTTTAACAGATTTAGAACTGCATAAATCCATCTTTAGGATTTTAATAAATTCATATATCCTTGAGCAAAATTCTTCCTCCGGAATATAGGAAAAGATGTCCAAAATAGTCATAAGAATGTGTGAGAATTTCAGTTTACAGAAACTGATGTTGGAATTAGACTCAACCTTTACGTTACAGAATCTTTTCTGTATAGGGTTGTCTTAAAACAAGACATAGCATAAAAATATAATTTTAATTCTTTCAACTTTACTTCTGTCATGGAACTTTCAGTTTATAAATTCAGCTCTGAAACACAGACTGAGAAATATCCCTTTTTAATGATAAAATTTTTCAGAAGAAGAACACTGGTGCATTCATATGCACAACTGACATCTCATCAAGTAATGACCCACAGCCTGAAAAAACCTGAAAATAAAGACTGTGTTTACTGATAATAGATTCGTTAGGATCTCTATCCTGCTGCCAACAGGCACAGGAAAAAGTTTTTTGGCTACATGTTCTGGCTACTCACAGTGTTGATGGAAGAACTAAAACATCTTTCAAGAGCATCCAAGTGAAAGGAGATCTTTGTTCTGTGTTCCAGTGGGACTGAAAACACACATTTTTAAACTCAAAGGTGTATGCTCTAGGAAGACTTAGATGATGCTTGCTAACAGAGGAGGTTCCAACAGGGGAAGTTAGACTAAATGTGTCACTGTCAAATTTATGATGAATTTTAGAGGCCCAGACACTTCTAGGCTCCAAAAAATCCCAAATTAATGCAGAATATGAAGGAAAATTATTTTGCATGTACTTTACAAAAGCAAATTCATTGGCTGCATAATTTTGTTTGAATAAAATATTTAAATTGAAGTTTAAACTTAGCTTACTAGGAACACAAAATATTTCCATGGTGTAGCTTGCAAGACATCCAAAAAAAAGTACATATATGGAAAGCATTCAGTTATTTTATTAGAACCTAAGCATAGATATTAGCTGTATATTACTGTTTTAAATGTCAATATAAATAAAATATTTCTTCCAAATGTATTTCCTTTTTTTATGTTCTTTTTTCAAAATCTTAATGCTATGAGTGGCTGAGGAAAGAAGTGGGTTCAAATTTCATATGGTTTCATATGGTTTCACATCAGTTGTAAGAGATATCAGCTCTTGGGGTGGTCACAGGGATGCTCACATTGCCAAAAGGTCTGGTGACAAGACATGAACTTTGGTCTACCAACATATGTGAGGGGGGCTCCCAACACTGCCTGAGTGCATTTCGCCCCAGAAAGAGCAAGGTAGCAAGGATGATGATGAGCAGACAGGTTAAACAATAGCCAGGGAATTATCAAGGAACTTTTCAATACGAAAAGCCAGCTCTAAAAGTAGTTTAAGAAATGTGAAAATATTGTTGGAGAGAGGAGATACTTTGAGAGGAAAGATCAGCAACAATTCTGGCATGACTCTGTGGCACTGGGGCTCTACGTGGACTTAGCAGCATGGCCCTTCATGGACACCCCCAGCAGTGGAAAAAAGTGCAATATTATGAAAACTGGAGCCCAGGACTACCTTCGTCTCCTCTGTCTCTCACAAGTAGCCTCATCCTGTTGCTTTTCATGGCTTTCATTTGCAGGGTTAGGTTCATAGCCATGTATAAAAAACAAGGTTGAACTTACGTCAATCCTTCCAGCAACAGTAGTAGTAAGAAAAAAGTAAATGAAGACAGCTGTCCACTCTGCCTCTAGTTAACAACTTCTTTTTCATCTAATATAGTTTGTAGCACACCCCTGAGATGCAGATGAGAGAGAAGTTGACAAATAGGAGAGTCCTTCTGCTGATAATCATTCTATTTTGCATCTCTCAAGCCAGAGAGATTGCTACACTATTTGTGGCTGTCTTTTAGTAATGCTTAAAATACATTTAGCAATTTTTAATTTGTAGTTTGCAGATACAGTGAAGAAAAAAGAAAACATTCTTGAAGAATTAGGGACGCTAACACAATCAACTTGAAAACATAACATGATAACTGTTGCTTGGTACAAAATAATCTCAGAAGACATATTTGCCTTACCTCAGTTTTATGAATCATATTTTAATTCATAATTCTGTATCACTTAAAGAAGGTGAAATGCAGTTCTGATATAGAATTGTCCAAGAAAAGGGAAAAGATTCTTTCTTGTCCACAAAAATGCCCAGAGGAAAATCTAAACTGTGGAATCAATTTTGTCCTGTACAGATACAGTGCAATATGTTTCCTGTTATGTATCAAAAATTCATGGCCACGTGTTATTGATAAAGAACCCATTTCTTTTTATCTTTCCAGTGTACTGAAGGGAGAGGAAATGGTGACAGAGGGGAAATAATGTCAGTACTATTTCTTTTGTCAGCTAGTTTTTCCCATTCTGTTTAGATTTTTTGCTGGTTTTGTATTTTGTATCTATATAAGCAATATGTAGGTTGCTGACAAAATCACTTTTCCTTGGCCTCTTTCAAAACACTGGCAAATATATGAAAAACCACAACGAACTTTGTAGTTTACAGGGAGGGACTAAATTTCATTGACATATTTAATTTTTTTTAAGACTAAAAAGTCACATCCTGGCTCTATCATGTCATTTCCTTGTCTATTTGTTTTATCCAAAATAGTTAAAGAGCAGCTGTTAACTATGGAGGCAAGTACTGCAGAAATCCTAGTGCAAAATTACAAGGCAAAATTTACCTGTGTTACCTTGTTTGCTCACAAGGGCCAGTAAGAGGCCACATGGTGGTCAGAACTTATCAGCATTATAAAAGGGGTATTAAGTCTATTAAAATCAATGAAATTTTGCTTTTAAATTTATTTTTATAGTGATGGTCTTTGAGAAAGCCATCTGAAAAGGTCTTACATAATCACATACTTTAGTCACGTATATTCACATACTATATCACTTATTTTGAATTATTTTCTTTTACCTTCGAAAAAGTATCTTTCCTTGTCTTGAGAAACTATGAAAAATAATTAATTAATTGCAAATTAATTTCTTAACCTTCCTGCTTGCATATATATATATATATATATATATATATATGTGTGTGTGTGTGTGTGTGTGTGTGTGTGTGTGTGTATGTGTGTGTGTATGATTGTCAGTTCCATCCAAAGTGACCTTGAACACCTCCAGAGATGGGGCATCCACACCTTCTCTGGGCATCTACTTCCAATGCTTCACCACCTTTAAAGAATTGTTTCATAATATCTAATCTAAACTCTATACTCTCCCTTGCTCTGTCACTACATGTAAGTAGTCTTTCTTTATTTTTCCTTAGGCTCTCTTCAGTATTGGAAGGCTGCATTCAGGTCACCGCAAAGCCTTCTCTTTCCAGGCTGGACAATACCAATTCTCTCAGCCTTTCCTCATAGAAGAGTTGCTTCATCCCCCTCACCACCTTGGTGGCCTTCCTATGGACTCTCTCCAACAGGTCAATGTCCTTTCTGTGCTGGGACCTCAGAGCTGATGCAGCACTGCAGGTGGGGTCTCACCAGAGCAGAGCAGACGGGCAGAATCCCCTCCTTCTGCCTGCTGTCCATGAAGTTTTGGATGGAGACAAGGACACACTTGGCTTTCTGAGATGCAAGAGCACATTGCTGGGTCGTGTCCAGCCTTTCAGCCACCAGTACCCACAAATTCTTTCTGACATGGCTTGTTCTTGAGCCCATGTTGATACCACAACCCCAACTCAAGTGCAGCACCTTGCATTTGGTCCTCTTGAACTTCAAGAGTTTCCCAGTGTCACAGTTCTTGAGCTTGTCCAGGTCCCTCTGGATGACATCCTATCCTTCAGGTGTGTCAACTGCATCACTCAGCTCATCTGCAAATTTACTGAGGGTGCCTGTCTATGTCATTAAGGAAGATATCAAATAACACTGGTCCAAGAACAGACCTCTGGGGCACACCACTTTTCACTGACCCTCCACGTGAGGCCGAGCCATGCACATGCATTTTTTACAGAGGAGATGAGCACATAGAATTATACTGATTAACTTAATGTGTTAGGGAGGATAAATTTGAATTATTCCAAAGATTAATATTTAGTTTTTAATAAAGAAGTACTCAGCTGCCCTCAGCGTGCCAAGTCAGTTTTTTCATGAGTCACACTAAGTAGCAACAGGCAGTGGCAATAAAAATCTTGACAATGTAAAGATCTTTAAAAGGGAGACTGTCATAACATGACACACACAAATACTTGTCTCAGTTTCGGCCTTCATCTGTTTAAAACTCAATTTCTAATGGTGAACATTACTGTTATAATAACTTTCAAAAATGTATTTTCATGATCATTATCCCAAAACTCATCATCCCCCAAGTCGTTGATTATCATTGTGTCTGGTTTCAGTGAAGAGGCAGAAAAGTACTACATGCACTTATCCCATTTAAATATTGACATTAAGTATATCTATTTATGTATGGGTTGATATGAAATACAGAATTCAGTAAATGCAGATCTTTCACATTTCTATTTGAATTTTCAGTTACCCGAAACAGTGGGAAGCTCGGTAGCTTACTCCTCACTGAGTCAACTCAAAGAGCAAATGCTGTTTGTTTACCAGCTCGATATATAAACACATAACTGGCAATAAGGGATCTAGTCTCTAGTATTTTGAGCCACTTCCTCCGAGACACTATTTTAAATTTGCATTATTCTTATGCTTTTCAGAAGTCCTACATTTTGACATGTGCTGTCTGGAGGACTCTTTGTGCCTGTGGTGGTAGGTTTCTACTGCATTACTCCAAAGAGGTTTGGTTACTTTGCATTTATCAATTCATTTGTTGAGTATATGTTAACTTTTAGTGTCTATTGTAATTTATAACAAGCAGATGAGCACCTTTCCTGTGTGCTGTGTAAAGAATCTACTTTGGCTAGCTTAAAGCCTACCACCTACTAGCTTCATTTGCATCACTTAGAGGGTAAGTAAGTCGGTGAAAAAGTGCTTGCTATAGACTTATTCCTATAACTCAGTTTTTCAGACCATTTCTGTGTTTCACCTCAGCTATCTTGTTTGAAAAGTCCTTCTATACATGGTCATATATTATGGAAGAGAAACAACTGTGATAACTTTGCTCATTCTTGTAGTCTTTATCCAAACACAGATACATTATAGAATGTTATTACTTTGCTACTACACAAATTATGCCATTCAAGTGGAGGGATCAAGGCAGAATTACAAATAGAATTTGAGATGAAGGTATGCAATGGATTTATACAGAGCATAATGATTTTTCAGTACTTTGGGTCTTTTTTTCTACTATTCCATTTTTAACAACTACTAACATTCACTTTTTGTTACTGCTATAGGGTACTAAAGTATCACTTTCACATATTTCTCTCTCATATTCCTAAGAGCTTTTTTTCAAATACTAATACTTGGTTCAGAAAACATCATATAGATAGGAGTTTTATTTTTTTCATATGTGTTTCCCTTGTACATAATTACATTTAAATAGCATTTCATTTCCAAGTCCCTTACTATTATGCAGGTTTTATTTTTAATTATTAGCCCTCATTCTTTGTCTTTATTAGTTAGTATCATCAGCAAACTTTCTCACACAACTTTTCCAGATTATTTTTGAGTATTGTGAAAAAAAATCTTGTCAGAGACTTTTATTTATGATGCTTCTATTGTAGAAACTAGGTAATAATGCTTTCTTTTGCTTCTTGTAGCTTAATAACTTGCTCATCTATCTGAAAACCTTAACTCTTTTCCTGTCACAACTAAATTTCTTTACAAGTGTTTGGAGAAGGATCTTACTAAATCCAAAGTGTATCAACTTGATTAGCATTATTTACATTTTTCAAGAACTCTAACAGATTATTCTGTTACTAAAGTAATCCTAATTCAACTCTCATATATTATATTTATCCATGTGTTTACAAGTCCTTCTCCTAAGGACATTTTGCTCACTAGAGCAGTTTACTTGGCTGCAATTTTTCTGATTTTGCACAAAGCTCTCTAAAAAATCACTTCCAGTCATGAGACAGTTTTAGGAAGACATGAGTCAACACAATTCATAAATAAGTTAATTTTTTTTCAATTCCTTCAGAACACTTAAATAAATTACAGCAGAAATTTGATACTTATGATCCCACAAACTACTCTGTAACATCTTATACTGACATTTCAGCTCAAGATGATACTATGACAATCACATCCAGGAAGACAGTTGACGTCTCTTTGTTCTTCCATTTTTAAGCCAGATGCAGAATTTTGCATGTCCACAGAAGTGAAACAGTGCCCAGTATACCATCAAATAAAGTAAAATGAACTCAAAGAATAGTTGCAGGGGTATCCTTGCCTAGCTGCTTACTCACAGCCTCTTTTCCAAGGTAGAGTGGCAGCAGATAGATTGGAAAGCCTCATGAATTGAGATAAGGACAGGAAGATCAGTTAGCAATAATTGTCATCAGCAAACAGAGTGTGGTGAGAAATGAATTTAATTTATTGACAGTTAAGATAAGTTTGGATAATTGAAAAACACAGACAGATTAAACCACCACCTTCTCCTCACCCTTTCCTTTTCCCAGGCTCAACGTCGCTCTTATGTTCCTGACTCTTCTACATTTCTCCTTCATGTTCGCGGTTGAATAGGGAACAGGGGTCATGGTTAGCCTGAAATAACTTGTGTCTACAGACCCTTCCTCCTCACACTTGTTCCCTGCTCCATTGCGGGTTCTCTGCAAAAGTTCCAGTCCTTCAGAATGAACCTGCTCCAGATTAGAGTCCTCCATGAGCACACTGTCCGCATTTGGTCTACTGTGTTCTCTTGCACAGACTGCTGGGGAATCTCTGCTCAACACCTACAGCACCATCTTTCCTTTCTCCTTCTCTGACCCTGGTAACTGCAGGGATGCTTTTCATCTTTTTTTTAGCTCACTCCTCACTGCATGTGCAGTATTTTCACCCATTCTCCCATACGCACCACTGACTTTGTTGAGAGGTTCAGTTGTGTCCATCACTGAGTCCATTGGAGCTGGCTGGGAATGACTGTGTACAGTATGGAGCAGCTCTGGCCTATCCTCACAGAGGCCACCCTGTAGCTGCTCTACCAGCACCTGGGCACTGGCAGCATGTACAGTGCCTAAATTTCCTGTAAGCCACCAGAGGTCCCTGAGAAGGGGATTGGCCAACACGTTCAGCTGAGAAAGAATTTGCTGTGACAGATGCAACATTAAGAATGTGAAGAAACACAGAATTAGTAGTGGTCCAGCTGAAGACATCCACTGCAAAGAGGCGTTGTTTTCATACCAAACCTGTTGTCTAAATTCCTTCTGCATCGACTGGCGAGGCAGTTTAGAATCAGATTCACACCAGTTGTCATAATATTTCCTAAATGAAGGCTGAAGTAAAAAACTATACTGAGAAACACTGAAACAGAGTAGCTTAAATCCTTCTTCTCTCTTTGGGTTAAGTACATGAATGGTAAAAACTCTCTGAAAACTAAAAACTTAAATTTTTCCTTTTTAAACACAAAGGAGACTAAGATAATGAAAGCCATCCAATTCCTAAGAATAGACAGATTCTCTTGAGCTGAGGAGCTTTGGAGTCTAGAAGTCTTTGTACCCCAGGGAGAATGCCTGAATGAGCAAACCATCTACAAATGTGAAATTTGACAGTTCATCAATTGATGGTGACTCAGAGCTCCAGATGTGTCTAGAAGAGTAGAGCCAGAGTTGTACTGTCCTCCTTCTCCAGTGCTTCTTAAGAGTAAGCTTAAGTGTCAACTTGCTCAACAAGGTTCACAATTATGAATCGCATTTTTGGTGCTTAATGTATGGGGTGCTTAGTCACACTATTGGTGATTCTGCTCATCTCAATACAGAATGTTGAAACAGCTGGCCAGTAGTGCTTATATGATTCACCAAAGGTCAAAAAAGCAGCGTAACTGTGCTGGGAAATTAAATATTATTCCAGTTAGGCTAGTGTTGCTATGACCTAGGTATCTTTCTCACTCTAGCCACAAGACAACCAAAGTAGCTGCAAAACTACTTTTTGTTCTATGCAGATAGAAAGAATCAGGAACTCCTGAGGTTGCCAGGCTGCAGTCTGGGTCTAACTGCTACAATCATCCAGGTAAAGATTATGGAGGAAAAGAAACTCAGGGGAATAAGATTACGAAGGCTAAAATAATTACTTTTATGCATAAAGAAGAAAGCTCTGCAGGTACTGTAGAGCTTCTGAGATAAACAGATGCATGTGATTGTGTCAGTGTAATTTGGAGAGAGCTGGGAGAAGTGAAGCGGAAGTTTTTGTCCCCCAAGGAACTGTTCCTGCAGCCCACATCAACAAAGGCATATCCACTGCACAGTGCCATGTAGCCTGACCCATCAGAAGAATAATTTAATCTTCAGAACTTTCAAATTCTCATCTGTCTGAGCCACTTAGGTTCAATTCTTTCAATTAAAATTTAAATGAGATTACAATTCCTTGTTTGGAGCTTCAACGGTCACTAGGACTTTACAGCATTAGGCAATGTCCCTTCCATATTAAAGGATTTAAGAAAATGGCTCACATCCAGGTGTTTTATACTATCCCAGTAGTGTTGATCTGGATTTATTTTGCTGCTTCCTCTTTAACTGCTGATTGTTCCTGGGCTTGATAAGTAATATAGCCAGAAAAATGTGCATGGTCCAGATTTCCCCAAAAGTTAAATAAATAAAAAAGTCCATTGTCAAAAATATTTTCCATATAGTATAAAGCACAGCTTGGAACTGCTCCTGCTAAATACTCTGGTCTTTTTTGCTTTTGTCATTTTTCCCCCATTTCCATATTTTTATAAAATTATTAACATTCTCTGTGTACTCATTTACTTGTTTCTTCATTCTCTGAAAGACCTGAGTATACACAGTGTTGTAATTTTTCTAACCAGTTATTAGCTTGACCTTTGTGATATAAGCCAGCATTTAAGCAACATTTACAGGTGATGGGGGACTTAATTATACCCGAGTTTTAGCTGACTTAAACAAAAGAAATCAAGAAGGGCTTGTATTGCATTTGCATGGCCAGGTTTTGGTAGCAGGGGACTACAGGGGTGGCTTCTCTGAGGAGTTGATAGAAGCTTCTCCCATGTCCAACAGAGCCAATAGAAGCCGGCTCCAAAACGGACCTGCTGCTGGCCAAGGCTGAGCCCACCAGTGATGGTGATAGTGTTTCTGAGATAATGCATTTAAGAAGGAGGGGAAAAGCCCTGCAACTGCAGACAGAGAGATGAGTGATAATATGGGAGAAAAACAGCTGTGAATACACCAAGTTCTGTGAAGAAGGCAGGGGAGGAGGTGCTTCAGGCACTGGAGTAAAAATTCCCCTGCATCCCCTGGTGCAGACCACGGTGAAACAGCTGTGCTCCTGCAGCCCATGGAGGTTCATGATGAAGCAGAGGTCTGTCCGCAGCTTGTGGAGGACTCCAAGCAGGCAGATATACCTGAAGGAGGCTGTCACTCCATGGGAAGCCTGCACTGGAGCAGGAATCTGGCAGGACCTGTGGCCCCATGAAGAGAGGACTGCCACTCTGCAGGGGTTTGGAGCAGGTTTGCAGGCAGGACTTGTGACCCTATGGGGAACAAACCTCGAGCAACTTGTTCCTGAAGGACAGAACTTTGGGGAAGAGATGCACAAAAGAGTTCATGAAGAACTGCAGCCTGTGGGAAGGACTCACTCTGCAGTTTGTGGAGGACTGTCTCTAATGGGATACTCAGGTTTGATTGTTGCCTGGGCAGTTTTCTGTGGTACTACAAAACTGTAGGAAAGTCAGGCATGCAAATTCATGTCACCTATTTAACCACAGAGAAGCATGTATTGAGGTCCCTTTTCATTTTCCTTTTTATTTCCTTTGGCTCCTAACAGTGCTTATATACCCAATTTAATTTCATCATGTGAGTCTGAGTGTTGCTGTATCCAGCATTTATTCTATTGTCTGCATCTCTGTTCTCCTGGATGAGGGGTGAAAGGAATGCAATTGATTTAACTTATGTGTCCTTTGAAGAGAAAGTGTCTTAAATTAGCTGCTAAATGTATCTACCTGTTCAATGGAGAGAAGAACTAACTTCCAAAGGCCCCCAGCTAGGATACAAATCTATTATATTCAGGTAGAGCCCTATTGTGATTAATTTAGGCACACATTAGGAGCTACAAGTTGGCAGTTATTCCCTTTGCTGGACTTGTAATGGGCATTTAAGTTTCTGATCCCAAACTGTTTTGCTGATTGACTAAGCTGACCTTGGAGAAGGTAAAAATTTTACCTGTGAGTTTGCTACAGTTCTGAATCTAGAGAGTCCCTGACTCATTGTCAGTTATAACTAAACAGGACTCACAAACTCATAATTGTTCTAACTGACCCAAACTTCTCATGAACTGTGAGGCTCTATTTCTTTTTGAATTGAAGTATTTTGAGAACATGCCTTATGCCTGAAATTCTTCTACCTGTTGGCATCGTATAGAAAGGATGATTCTATCTTACCCACTATGCCAATGTGATTCCTGGAATAACTGCCTCCCAGATGTAAACACAGGTTTTATGCCTAAAAGGCCTAGCTAGCACACTCCAAGAGAAATTCTGCAATGCACACTGCCATGGAAGCCAGGCCTGGGAGAGATTTGAGAACAAGTTATTTGACACTGTGGCAGTATTTCAATACTCCATATCTTCCTTGTAAAACTAGTCTTTCAGAGATAATATAGTATTTCATTACAAAAGTACAACATGAATAGAAAAACTCTTCAGGATCTTTTTAAACTGAATGTATTACTTTAATCACAGTATGATCAAAGGCATGCAGTGGGAAGCTGGCCCCTGTGACAGAATAATAACTTCCTGGTGTGGAAACAAGAAGAGTGCAGCCACGCTTGTCATTTGTCATAGTGAGAATGTTTGACTGGTGCTGAAAATCAAAGCAAGAATTATCTATGAACCACAACACAAAAGCACTCCACAGTAAATCTCTCACCTAGCAATTAGACAGCAAGTGAGCAAGTCATGGATAACAAGAATGCCTCTACACTTCAGGGTAACATTTTAAGTAGAAGAATCCTTGGGAAGTAAAGAAAGATAATCAATAGGGTTATTAATGACACTAATTTCACACAAACACCTAGGAAATTAAGCATGCTCTTTAGGAGCTGTTTCTTGCAGTAACTTGTAAAGGAATGAATAAGTTGGAAGCCAAACTTCATATCAATATATTGAGTGGTGTAGAAGCAATGATATTTTAGCCTGGAAAATTTTCAGAAATTAAATACTAATATAAAAACACCTTAAAATATTTTTCAAGTACTTTTTTTTTTGTTTTCTTGCATGCATTTATCTTTACAGCTAAATACTTGGGTTCTCTTGAATCTGAATATCCCAGATTTAAAATATAAAAATAAATTAAAAACTTATGGGGGAAAGAGGCACTTAAGTGAAAAAGTCTGTATGTTGCATTGAATATGACATGTACTGAAATAAGAGAATAAGGTTTTGTCAAGTCTTGGGAAAACTCTACATTCTGAATGTTTGTGCAGAAGCTCATAGCACACTTCCCTTTAGGTTGAAAGTGACTTGAGGGAACACTGGTTAGGCATTGATTAGGGTTTAGCTTTTTACACTAGTGAAGCACAGATCAAATGTGCACCTAAAATTTGCATATCTTATAGCAAAATCTCCTTATCAATACAAACTCATTGTCACCAACACCAGCACTACACTGCCAACATATTTAGAGAAAAGGCAGTTTGACTCATATGTATTGTGAATTGTACGACTGTTTAATATTCATTAAAGTGCAATCCTTATAAATCATAGTAAGTGCCTAGAGTTTTCCCAATTGGCTCAGTAAGTGTTCCATAAAATATTGGTTTCTTTTATTTTTAGTTTATTTTGAGTGGACATTGAGTATGTTCTATGGCATTTCATGTTGTTTTGACCTGGAGAAAGTGATATCTAATATATTCATAAGCCTAAATTCCATTGAGAGCTATTCATGTCCAAATGTTTAGTTGATTGTGTTTACCATTTCTAGTAATTCAAACAAGCAACAAGAAAGTGGCTGGCAAGCAGTTATTAAGAATATTTTTTACTCATAATCCTTTTTGTTCAACTAGTTAACACAGTAATTATTTCTTGATTGGAAAGCATTTTGAAGAAGAATACCTGGAAGCTAAAGCTTGAATTTCGGCCCAAACATTAAAACAAAAATCTAATTATCTGCTACATAACTGTATGCAATAGAACCAAAAAACTGCACCAAATTTCTCATATGTTAACTGTGATTGCTGATGTTTACTAATCAGTTTTCTGCCTGTAGCATCACCTTTACCTATGAAGTGAATGGTATTGAGAAAACATGAATCAGCTTGGGAATTGTTTTAAGTCAAATCTTTCAGAAACAATTAATTTCCATGAACTTAAGGATGATGAGGTAGAGACACTCCCCAAACCATTCCATTTAGAACTTGTGTTTTTCCTGTCAGTCACTCGTAGATAAGCCCAGCCAGGGACCTTTTCCTCTTTCATGGCTGAGAACTGCAGTCAGTGATTTCTGTTTTACTCATGCACCTCTGATTTAGAATGGAAAAGAACAAAGCTTCAGGTAGCTTAGGTATGTGATGAGTTTGGCCTCGGGTTCTTATCAGCTTATAAGCACTGCTGTCTTTCTTGCAAGGATATTGAAATAGTAAGATGTTTATGTTTTTCTTCCAATATACTGAGCTTGTTCCTGGTTTCCTATGCTCACACGTATGTATGGGTGTAGAAAAATTATAATTCTTTATAGCCTAAGAAGAATTACATGGTTGTTGACATGGAGAACACACATATCTTTGCAAAAATGAGCTTGATTACTAGTCTTAGAAAACTTTCCTTTGCTCTTAGTCTTCTAGTCTTCTGGTCTTCTATTGTGGTTTGGTTTCAAGAAATTTTTTTTGTTGTTGTGTTTACTCTGCCTATTTTTTCTAATTTGAATCATTAGACTCATTTTTTTTACATTAAATTTGTCATGGTTTTGTAACATATAACAAAGGAGGGAATTCAGCCATCTGTTCATCTTTTTTTTTTTGTAGTGGCTGTGACAGCAATCTCTCAGACATTACACCACCTCTTTTCCAACACAAATTAGTTTTTCCTACTCTATCTTGATTGGAAAATTGGAAACTATTGTTTCCTTCACCTTGCTGATACACAGATGCATCCATAATATATCTATAAATTGTCATTATCTGTTATTATGCATAGGCATTCATGTTTTGAGGCTAAATTTGGCTTTAATGCTCTACAATATCTAAAGAACTGTAGCTATAAATCTTACAGCCATATATATTACCAATTAAACCACAATGCCTTTATGAAAATTTTTTTCTGTTTTCTTATTTATTGACAGATTTTTTTTTTAATTACAACACAATGAAACGATGGTAAGTACATAAGATGCAATAGTATAAAAAGCCATTTTAACCCTTCCCTTGGTTAAGACACTTACAGCAGACAAGAACTGCCCCACCCCAATTCCCCCCTTCTCAAATGAAACAAAAAATAAATATAAATTAATAAATATAAAACAAATCACTGCACAGCCCTTAACTCTTTGATTGCCATGGCAAGAACCATAATGATGATTCTAGCGTGTGACGTTCCATGGTTAAAGGTTGCCGCAGCAGTCAAAGGGTTATAGCATTGTAAACATAAGTACTTTGTTGAAAATGTTCAGTCATGTTAATGGTCTACAGCAATGAGATTATCATGACCCCTTGACCTTTAATGACACAACAGTATAAGGAGTTAAAGAGATTAGCTTGGTGAGCTGTTACATAGATTAATTAACCCATTTAGTTTAACAATGCACTATGAGGTCTCGATTTACTAACAAAAGACTACTTGTGTATAATAAAACACTGTTCAATGCATTGATCAATAAAATCAATGAAAAAAATCAGTCTAAGCACCACAAAATTTTGCCTGATTATATCTGACAGTCATAATACACTTTAGCACCATTTAGTCAGCCTTGCATTTGCACACAAACAAGCTTTGTGTTTGTCAGTAGAAGCTACCTGAAGGAATAACATATGTCAGTTATAAAAAGGTTACCGTATAGAATGCTGTGTGAGCCAATAAAATAAAATAAAATAACAATAATAAAATGAAATTCAATTGCAGAAAGCAAATAAATGCTCCAGTTATTTTGATACTAACACAGATCCTAATAAGTGGAACATGGGCATGAAATGAATATGGAGCTATGCAGAGAAAAGGGAATAAAAATGAGAAAATTTGTTTCACACAAGAGAAATCATCACATTCATATTCTGACTAATTTGTCAGGCTTTGAAAAATAAACGAACAACTGTTGGGTGGTTGAAGATAAAGAGCTTGAAGAGTTATGTTTAACAATATGTGACTTTTAGGGTCAAGCTATGCATAAAACCACTTTCAGAGCTATCCTATCAACTGCACAAACACCTTTGTCTCTGCATGAAAGGTTGATTTCCTCTTTCTCAGACATGGAGGATAAATAAGCCAATCACTGGGTGGGCAGAACCACAATTGTAGTAGCTTCTAGCTAACATATTGGAACCAGAAAAATTTCTGTTGGAATTACAGGGATGAAGGAATGTCAACAAGAAGGAAAATGGAATCAGTTGTTAAAATAACACTCAGCAAGCAGAACTGAGGAAGAAATCAAGTTCTGATAGATTCAAGAATACAGCACCTGGAGAGAATGCAAGGTGTGTGTTATTAATAAAGAGAATCAAGAATGTGTATGAAGCCTGGAAAACGATGTACCCTTTTTGTATATATCCATATCAATCTCTAGTTGACTACAGACTGACAAGACTAGCTGCACATGCTTTAACTGCTGACAACACAACCACTGGACTGGCAAGGAGAAGACACTGCATCCCTCAGTTTCTGATCATATAGGAACACCTACTACATAAAGCAAACCTCAGAAGTCAAACACCTGCACCTTTCTCTGCAAGATGTGTCTAAACTGGGCAATGAATCAAGACTAGAGTAGCTGATGACAGAGAGAGTTCTTTATATGTGATAGCGAAAAATAAGAATCAATTGGAAAACAGTGCATAATAGCAAAGCATTCTGCCATGCAACAGTGCTAGCCTATTATGCTACAGTAGTAAGGTAATGGTAATTGATGTATGTGTATGAACTGACTTGTGGTAGAGGAAGGAGTCCAGCCATAAAATTCTTGTCGGAATATCCAAGGAGAAAGAGAACAGGATAAAGATGAGAACTGGAACCACTGAAAATAACACAGACTGTTGAAATGCAGCTTTCTAGCCTGCTCACCTTTCAGAGATGTCATAAGCCTTACATACAAATGGCATGCAATTGCTGGCATCAAAAAATGGTACGTCTCTGCTGTTACACTATTGTACATCGGACAAATCAAGTAGTTCCAAGATGCAAATAAAGAATCCATGATGATCAGCCCTGGCTGCACCATATGTTTTTCATAAAAGTCTTAAGGATGGCAATGTCAACGGATGGCAAAGGCTTCAATAATCTGCTGTAAATTAGAGCTCAGTGTTGTAGTACTGGACAATGAACAAGATTCAGTGAAAGATATATATCCAGTTTCTCAAATATTTGCAGGAAATTTGAGAAGGTACTACTTCTTAATTGTAGACACAAAAAGCTGCAATTCCTAGTGAAAAAGTGTAAAAAGTTGTACATGCTTAAATGAGATAGACAGCAAAACTGGTTTTTCTCATTTGTATAATGAACAGATAATTTCCTACTTGCCTAGCAAGAGAATAAAAAATTAAATATTGGCTTAATTAGTCAGGAAACATGTCAAGGTGCAGTGAGAAAAGGGGATGGAGGGGAATCAGAAATTTGACTATATTTCAATTTACATATAGAAATAGAAATAGATGATCCATCCAATGGCCATAAAAGTATTTCTGTCATATCAAACACCTCAGGACTACCACGGAAATAAAGATACATGGCTGTAATATAGACTAGAGAGGTTAAATACTTCCTTGTCCTTCAGTATTTTATTCAGTGGAGTTCTTTCAATCATCTTGGATCTAATGTCTGAGAATAAACAGAAGGACATTTCACTGTAACCAGTTTTTGCACAGAGATTCAGGTTAATATTAGTTTGACTAAATCTGTCTCAAAAGATGTTGACTGCACCAGATAAATAATGTACTATATATTACTATATATATTTGCAGTCAGGTTTAGAGCAACTATATTGAGAAGCTTTTTGACTGACTGTTATCTGGTGGCTTATGACTCCAAATACAGAACTTAGTGGACTTTGTACAGCCAACAGATATCTTTGTTGTTGGAGGCCAGTAATACTTTCCAAGCTATCACCAAGTTCTTGGTAATATCTCTTCTCTTTTATTGTTGATTACATGAAATTTTTGTGGTGTTGGTCCTTGTCTCCATCTCTTTTTTGATAAATTGGTGCTGTACTTGCACTTATAAATTCCTATTTTTTTGGTAATCAAAAATGGAAATGCTACTTTTCTTAAGTCTGTCTGTAGGCTTTGGCCAAAAGACCTAGTTGGTTTTCCTGTGGGTCCTAGAAGTTGTGGAAAGAAAGTTCATGACCAGTTTAAGTTTCCTCTGAGAAACACTTCAACAGGGTGTTCATTTAAAACTGTATTTGTCATCACTGTGATCCAAGCACTGCTATCAGTACACCTTTCTCTGAAGGTGGTAGCATGTCTCAGATGGTGTAAAGGGAGGGTCATGAACCTTGATCTATCCTGTAAAATGATTTTCATCCAGACATAGTAAGACAATACTGTGACTGGACAAGTGATATCTGCATGTTTTGGAAACACAGTAAAGATAGATGTTACACGTGTGTGTATATATATATATATATTTACACACACACTTGACTATGCTTTACCTATTTGATTACGTAGAGTAAGAGTTGAAAATAGAGTATTTTCATCATCACACATTTCTTCAATTCTAGACTCCTAGTCAAGATAAAATTTCACTGAGTATAACGATGTCAGTTATTTCTGTAAGCTGTGAGTGTTGACAATGGCTGTTCTGAAAGGTCTTGTTGATTGTTTTCATCTGCCTGGTGATGCATGGCCAGAATTCATAGCACTTTATCATATGAGGTAAAACACAACCATGTACCTAATAACCTGCAGCTATGCCTTGCTGGTATGAATTGTAGTTGTCATGGTCATTTAAAACAGTGCTGTAGGTTGCTGATGATGTCTTCTGAATGCATGTCATCACATGTATCATTTCCTAAATTACATAATTCTTATATCCAAGCAGACAAACTATCGCCCTGATTTCTTAGGATTTTCTAGAGCCTTCTGAATTTACATTCTTGTAGAGAACTTTCTCACGCAACTTTCTGTAAACAACCTATTGTTTTGTATTCTTTCATAGAGGCGGAGAAATTTGATAGACTGGTAGTTTGTCCAGTGTCGTTGGAGAGGTGGCACGTTCACCTTCCAATCCACTGGCACCTTTTGAGAACTATAAATGATTGGAGTCAGAAAAAATAAATTAGTCTCTTCATGGTGACCAAAGCTGTGGTGTGTCGTTTTTCCCTGTGTCCTCTGGTGACAACAAACTGCTGAGAGTTGACTTCAACACAGTGTTCCCATAAGATATGAAGGTGACTGGCAATTTTGTGGCAATTGACAAGCAAAGCATATACAGTATGTTCTTCTCTCTTTAGAATCATTGTATGCCCAAATATGAGGGTGTGCATTTACCTGCAATGTATCAATTGTAAACCAGTTCTTTTTGAGATCTATTTAATATAATCTAATTTTAAACACTGACAGTATTAGAAACCATCATTTTGGAAAGTGATGGAAAAAGTGATATTATGGAAAAACCTATTTTTTCTTCTTTAAGGTTGAAAAATGATAGTAAGGGAACCATATTTTCTATACCTTATTGACACAGATTACCTGCTGAGACTAAGTACTCTTGACTTCAACAAGGCAGATGAATTTATGCACAGCCATATAAGCTATGAATGTGTATGTAAACTGGGAGTTAAATACCAACACATTAGGATGGAAATAAGAATTAGAAACCTTATTTTATGACTCAACACAGAACCCTGCAAGTGGTGAACCCATATAGACATTCAATGATTGGCAGAGTTACACTGTTCTGTTGCCAGAATAGATGTAAGTAAGTTCTGTAAGTAACACAATACTTCATTAAAACTCTTCAAATTCCCTTGCCATATTGTTGAGGACTAACCAGGTACTTTAGGAAATTATTTTATGTCAGCATTCTGTTACTAATCCCAGTTGCCAGAAAGCCAGTTCCTGGAATGATGCATTAGTAAATGGGTTATCCAAGACACATGCATGACACAGAATGAACAGGATTATTCCTGAGGATGGAGACAATAGTCAGTATCTATTTTACTGCAAGAATGAAAAAAAAAAAAAAAAGGCATGACAAGCTATGAATTAAGATATGCTGCTCCAAGAAGATTAAGGTTGTAGTTTTAAAAAGAACATGATTCAATTTCATACAGTATAAATTATTATTACCTAAACAGAAAACCTTGGTTTATGTAGTGGCTATAATAATAATAATCTGTGGACAATGGTATTCTACAGAAGCAAAAGAAATGAAGCAGTGTCACTGGACAGCTTCATGCCATCATAAGAGGCTGGCATGTGTAAAGATTATTGTTTATGAAATTTTACTGTGACAGCAAGTAGTACTATGCTGCATACACATCCAAGTACAGAAAACTGTCTTTAGCATGTTAGTTTACATCAGCCTTTCTTCATTTATGTCTTCTCTGCATCTAAAATTTATTTAATCTATACTGTTGGTAGACCAGTGCAATATTTAAGGCCATCTCCACAAAGTCAACATACTATATGGACACCATTCACAGAATGCCTGCTTTTAAAGACAAAATGGGCAGCTGCAATTCCAAATGTTAATTAACTGAACATAATTTTTAGGTGATATGATAAAGCTTATGTATATTGGGAAAGAAGACCTCTTTATAATGCATGTGTTTAATGCTGGCTATATCCTTCCTTGAAATACATTTTCTTGCTGTGCTCATACACTGATGATCCCTCAAAATATGATCTTTTGATTATTATTGGGCATTCCTACTTACATACATACATATATAAAATAAATCCTTATCATACAAAATCTATGCTGCCTAACATTAGAGGCTACCTTACATCAAGCCTCAAATGGAGCCAGTTTGCAACAAGTGATTGTATGCTTTTGATGTTTATCAGATATTTTCAGCATTGATGGCATTGATGACAATGTCTTTCTCCATCAGCCTCTGGCATCTCAGATGGCAAACCACAAGAATGGGTTAGACAGATTTGACTCACACATTACATATTTTTCATGACACTAGTGGCAGACAATTCATTTAATTACATGCAAATATCAGAAATTAATTTTATGAGCACATGGTTCATTTACACCCGATTTTGTAACTGACATATGTTTAAATGGTCTTATCTCATGAGAACCACTCTGTTTGTCTGCAGTCTGTGTAGTGGGAGCTAAGGAAGTATGCCATGCCTAACATTACAGTGCTGGAGTATCACAGGTGTACCATTGTATTGAATAACGGGTCATCTGTTCCTCAGCTTCCAGACAATATTGTTTGATTTACAGCATAGCTGGACACATAAGTGGCCAGTGACATTTGTTTCCTCAGCTGATAGTAGTGATTTCCCTTATAACTCATAGACCTGGAGTCATCTATTTATACTTCTGGAAACAGAGGTGTCCAGAGACAGTCTTGACAACAAAAGGCAAACTGGGAACTACTGCTCTGTAATGGCTGCTTCACATCTCCCACTGCCATGGTGCATGGCTCCCTTCACCTCTGCAATAGGTGGTGAGACTTAGGCCATGTTATAAGGAGAAGTGGGAGCCAGGACAATCCAAGCCCCTGCATTCATATCCTTGCTCCTCCACCCAGTCATCTCATGTTCTTTCCAAAGTAGGCTGCTAATGGTATGGTAGCTTGCATTTCTACTTCCTTAAAAATCCAGTGCCTGGAACATTCACTGTTCAGTTTACTATGTGTGTGTTTTAAGATTTGTCCTAACAATGGTTCAAACACAAAAAAAAAAAAAAAAAAAAAAAAAAAAAAAAAAAAAAAAAAAAAAAAAAAAAGTAGTACTTCCATTGCTAATAGGCAGACCAACTTCCTAGACTATGCACTTTTTTCTAACCAACACGCTAGAATTAGATTCTATATCATTTGGTACCAAAAGCTACATTTAACTGACATTTAGAATGCAAAGCAAGACCCCCACCCCCAAAAAAAGTTGAAAATTCAAAAAATTAAGCCTTACACTCTGTTCTTAACCCACAGTGCTAATGGCACAGGAGTCTTGATCAAGCAACTGGGGATGTGAAGTATGCTTCTAAGAAAAAAGTGTAAGTCTGCCCCTTATGTTTGGATGTATTAGCTTATGTTATTTTAATTCACAAAATTAGCCTTAAAAATCTTTTTCTTTAATTATCCCCTCCCTTTTCCCACTTTGACAGAAGAAAAAGAACAAAAGTTCATAGGAATATATAAAATATGTATTACATTTATTCAGGAGACTTGAAAGGGCTCCTTTGGAGCCATTTGAGTCTCTCCATCCCAGCCTATCCAGTAAATATAGTTACATATTTTTAATTTTTTTGTTAAAAATTATTTTTTTTCTACAGTCAATAACCTTTTCATAGGTTTAGATATTGAAAGGCCAAAGGAAACACTACCATAATCTACTCTGGCCTTCTGCATCATACAGACCATAGTACTCTGAAGATACATGATCTTGTGTAGTCAGCTTGATAGACTAGCTGATTAACACAACACTATTCAGTTTTGTATTGTTCCAAAATACAGATCATGACAGTAGCAATATGGAAATGTTTATTAAAAAAGTCACGGCACATGAGCAGGGACCCAGATTGCAGACCTGAAAATATTTTCAATTTGCTTTTTCTTAATTCTAATCATTATAGGCCTTTGTAGAGAAACAACTATTCAAAAAAATAAAAATTGTCTTAGAACTTTTACTAATTTGAGTTCAAAATTAGATCAGGCAACATCACTAATTTACTCTGGAATTCTATAATTTGAAAATAGCCAATATGTATTTGGAAATTACAGTGAACACAAATGCTCCTACATCTTTTACTTAAAGCAAACCTTTATGACTACGTTGCAACCTACTGAAAACATGAGTATATAACAGAAATGTTGACACAATCTTGCTTTGCATGACATAAACATGCCAATATATTTTTTTTCTCCCTCTCTCTGTATATAGCATATATGCACTTTTAAGTAAAAGAAAATAGATTCAATGATCAACTTATCATGTATTCATGTAACTACCATGTACAATATACCAAGCACTAGAATTATCACACTTACCTTTCTGCATAATTACAGTTAAATTCTCCAAACACAAATATTTTTGTTACCTTATCAAAGAACAATAGTCAGCATGCTCAGCACTTCATTACTTTCAGGGAAACGGTTGCAGAAAAAAGTTAAAGCTGCCATGAAAGATATTTCAAAACTGAAATGAAATTTTCAAGTGAATAAAAAAACAGATGAGATGCTGTTCTGACTTAAAAAAAATATATAAAATGAATTCTCCTACTGTAGAGGAAAAGTAAATACAGAATAAGTAGTTCTCTCAGTATTTTCCTCCAACTATCCAAGGGAAAAATATTGGAACAGCAACATCAATAATTTTATTCTGTCTATAGCAGAACATAAGTTGTAGTAGTTTGTTGACAATAAAAATTTCTCAAAGGATTAAAATGTGCATGTCTATGTATGTGTGTGTTTGTGCGCTTTTATAAGTATACAAACACACATCTTAACACATATGACAAACAGCATAGAATTTCAAATTCAACAAATGAGCTGATCCACAGCAAAAATCCTGTGCAACTAAATTGTCAATAAATCTATATTTTCAGCAACAACTGACTTGGATTTACTAAATAATGTTATGGGCTGATACTGGTGCGCTTCTAACCTACAGTATGCAGTACTTCTACAAAACATCTCCAAAATGCCATCTGCATTGCATATTTGTTGTAAAACTGTATCTTTTTCTAATCTTCATTTTTGTTAACCATACATATGTATATCTGTTTATTCTCTAAGAAATAAGTTTGCAATGCTTTATAGCATGCCACATATGTTCATAAGTCCTCAAATCAATATAAAATCATGTAATTGAAAAAAAGGCATATTATTTTTCATGCTATGCTCAATATAAATATAAATTCAAGGCAGTCAAGCTATCCATTACCAAAACAATAATAATCATAATATATATGCATATATACCTACACTCTCTAAAAAGTGATCCAGTTATGCGGATTAAGAAACCAGTAAGAAATTGGTTGAACATAGTATAAAAGTCTCATTTTATGTAAAAGCCCATACTGGACATTTCAAGTATTTTAATACTTTCCTATAACCTTTTCATTAATAACTAGATATTTGTAGAAATAATAATTTTTTACTGAAAATTGTATTCAATTTAAATAAAAATTAACTTCTGCTGTAATTCATTTTTAGAGTGTGCATGTATACATAGCAAAATACCTTTCTACAGACCTATCATAAATATTTTAGTCTATGCAATTTCTCTCCTACTAAAACACTTCCATTTTTTTCTCAAATTTTGAATCATGTCTATCAGGCCTTTCAAGAAATAAAACTCATCTAAGTTTATTTGCAACACCAGATTCCCTTCAGTTTGTGCCAGTTTGCAAGTTAAAGGTCAAAGACAAAGGACAGTACACTTCGAGGAAATTCAGACAGTGAAGCTGTTCACAGAAGACAATGTTTAACTTGGTAATGACAGTCAACAGGTCAATAATCAAGTTCAAGGCAAGCTGTTCATTGTTGCAAAAGCTACTCCCCTCAAAACCTGGCTTTCATAAAAAACCAGGTGTCTGACTTTTGGGGTGCATCATTCTGACCATCTTTAATAAGTTCACAGCCCAGTGACTGTAAAGCCTATCACTGCAAGAAGCAGCTCCTAAAATCAATAAAGAGGTCTGTCAGTTGCTGACTTTTCTCTAGGAAAAAATTATTGATACAAACCTGCTCTGCAGGTCACACGAAAATGACAATACTGCTGTTAGCACAAATTACATAGAATGACAAAATGTTTTGGTGATCTCTTGGCTCTGTCAGTTGATACTTGTTTGACTGAAGGCCAGAAATTTTAACCCTTTGAGAACTATGATGAACATGCAAAAGGGTAACACACCAGAGGATACTCATGCACTATCAGAGTCATCTTCTTAGCTTTCTTTTGAAACTGTAACTCTACCTCTGCAGAGGCAAATTGAATTGTCATGCAACACAGTCTCAAGAGAGAAATCCAAGATAGTTAAGATAAGAGGCTAAGCTATAAAAGTGTTGACAGCTCAGAAAAAAATCTTGGTAAGTGGTAGAAATTATTAAAATATGTTTGGTTCCTTTAACAAGAAAGTAGCTGGTAAATATATTTTGTTTTCTATTTATGTTACAAATGCTTTTCTATCAATAATGCAAATAATTAAAAATGCAGTCACAAGAAATCTGTTTTGAAAAACTGATTTTCTTTTGAAACCTGTATTATCCAAACACAATTCTGTAATTTAATGATGACCAAGAATAACATCCACCAGACTCTGAAAACTGGATGCAATAGTTCTCAAAGGGTTATACCACCAATATAATACCAGTGTCAAGTCTCTCAATAGTATGTCTGTTGTTTTAGTTCATTGAAATCCACTTCAGAGACACACTGCTTTTCACCATTCTTTGGAATGAGTGCTCCTGACAGACCTATAAAAGGCCTGGGGTAGTTGGCATGGTACATCTTGGGAAATATAATGTAGGAAAACCAACCAGAAATCAAACCAACCAATAAAAAGGTTCTGCTTGAATATAGTATTGAATATGAGTTTAAAACATTGAGGACATAGCCCAGAGCAGCTGTAAAAAACACAAAATGAATGTATTAAGGCTGTTACTATATTGCAGATATTTTGGCCCCTTGTTTGTTGGAAAATGGCTGTCCGAACAGTCTGAAGTCCTGCATGTCATCCGAGTCTCCCACCTCACAAAATTGGAAGTAGGAGTATAGGACTTTATCCGTAGCAGACAGAAAGCAATCCTCTTTGGAGACAAAGCTGTTTTGGGTCTTCTCACTTTCCTGAAAGTTCCATTGTTGGTTGTTGTGTTTCTCTAAAAAAATTTACTTTCAGCAAAAAATTCTTCGAAGGGGAACAGGCCTTAAGGGAAAAATGTAGAAACATTGGAGATATTTTTATTCCTCTTCGTTAGTTAATCCTGATAGTTTATAGGGCATTGAGCGTGCAGAGGGAAGGCCTAGAATTGAATGACAAAGAAAGACAAAGGACTGAAGAAACAGCAGATACTGTGTATCATGGAAGCTTCCCAGCTGAGCGAATCGCCACTCATGCGCAGGACAGGCAACCCCATGGGTTTTAAGGATCAGCTTTGTTTCAGACTGACAGATGCCCGCTCCTAGCTAGGAAACTGCATAACAGCTCTTGTGTTGAATCTCAAGTTACCACAAACTCCTGGGAGGGAAAGAGAAAAAACCAAAACCCTGCATCACACCCACTCTTGCATAGAGCGTTTGCAGTACAGTATGTGGCGGGGTGTTCCTTTCCTTTTGAACTGGAACACAGTGTAAACCAAGACAAGGAGGCACAAGGCCAGGATGCAGGGAATGACGATGGCTATGGCTTTCACAGTGCTGGCTGTGTTGTCCAGTTTGATGACAATGTCAACATCATCTTGAGGGCTGTGTCGGTCTTTATCTCGGTCTGTTGGTCCATCACAACCCATAAAATCCTTGAGGATGGATCTGGGATAGCCAGGTTCCACCCTGAGCATCTGGTTATTGAATTTCCAGTACTCTTTTCCTTTGTAGAAATATGTGAAGCCTGAGGAAGAAAGTAGCAATTATTCATGGTCATATGAAATCACGTCATCAATATACAATTATGGAAATTACTGGTATCATTTTTTTTTGTAATTAAAAAAAAATCAAAAGACATAAGCAATAGACTTCAGTTAGAAGTCTTTCAAATATTTTTTTACAAATTTTATTTCTTTACTGTCTCTAGAAATTTAACACTGAGTTTGGGGATCTTGTTTTGATTTTATTGTTTGCTTGTTCTTTAGTTGTTCTTCAGTTGATCTTTAGTAAATTGGGATTTTTTTTCTTTCATTACTACAAAAATAATCAAATCATTCCAGAGAATATGGTCTATGAAAAGCCAAGGTTTGGCCAGTTTGTTCATTCACTGGAAAACCAATTAGAGTTGGAATCCTCAGGGACAGGACTTTAAAGCATCCCGACATCTTCAAGACGGGAAGTCTCCTGAAACAAATTGTAATGCTCTGCTATGCTATGCTATCCAGAAATGTGAACTGACCCTCTTCAATCTTACATAGACTGTTGTTGTACTTCAGAAGGAGACTGGATGAAATAACAGCATTTTTCACATGAGATAAAATGTGTAACCAGATTTAAGTTTTCTGTAAAGACCTGATATTTTTTTCATTCAGGCACAATCCAATGTTATTATTAAACATGATTTAATGAAGAAAAAGCTTGACTCTTGAAGAAAATCTATATTACTTTATTATCCCGGCTGAAAAATGACATTGATCTGGCAAGACAAAAACCTTCAGGATGGGCGGGTAGGATGGATAAACCTCCTACAGTTTATGAACTGAATGGAAACAGCTGGATTTTTTCTTATCTTCCCTTTATACATCTCATATATTTCCTGCAGTATTAAAGGCCACAAAGACAGATTGGGCACTATTTGTAGCTTACAATACTTCCTGAAAAGGCTGGTAACTGCCTATCTGGAAATAATATCATTATTAACCACCTATTCAATCAATTGTTATTTTCTTTCAATTTTTAAATGTTAAGAAAAAGAAAAATTTGATAGTCTATTTTGAAGCTCAAACTGTAGGGAAAGTCTTCATCACCTACTACCACTTTACAGAAAAAATTGATTATATCATCATTCTTGTACATTAGGTATTTTTGTAATTTTAATAACCTTCCTAGCCAATGAAAATACATTCTTTTCCTTTCCTTAGTTCCTTGCATTTTTATTACCTGAAAATTTGCTAACAGATTTATAGAAAGATCTAATACAATTTGAAAAAAAGAAAATACAAAAAGTACTGATCTCTATCAAAAGAGTAGATAGACTTGTTCAGAAAATGCCTTCTATTCTAATTGGAATAAAACCTAAAAGAGGACTGGAATTATTTAAATTTGATGAAGTTTTAAAATTTTAGCACATATAAAGTTCCTTAAAGCAATCTGCAATTCAAATTAGAAGTATTATCAAATGCAAAATTTCAGCATTTTGAACCACAGTTACCCTATCTTTGGATTCCATATAACAATATGCCTTTCACAAAGTACTGCACATCTTGGCCATGGATAAATATTTCAAGTGTGGAAATTTGATGTATTATCTCTATCAATACTCTATCACATATATAGAGACCATATACAGATGTGACACCTCTAAATCTATATTCATACATATATGCAGAATACATGTACTCTACTCAGGGGTAGAGGTAAATCAAAATACAGATTTTAGTTAGTAGTAATTGATTTTATGCAGCAAAAGGTCAAATTAAAACAAAGCAGCAAAAGAATTGACAGCTGCTAGAGATCCAATACAATTTTTTTCAATCAGAGCACATTTTCCACTGGAAAACTCTGTTTAAACTTTTTAAAAAGTTTAAAAGTTTAATCTTTTCTGCCATTTCTGCTGAGGTAGGAACAAGTATAATAATCAGTTACAGCTGAAAGGTGGAAGCTACCAGCAGAGAAGGACAATTCTAAGAGACTCAGTAGTTTTACTGCTTCTCCTGACAGAGCAAATGACTTCACACAACTGTTGAAAGTGATTTCATCTAATCTGTTAGATGTGTTAAACCTGTTTTGAGTGCTGATCCTTACCATTTTCTAGGTACTAGTCACTGAGTAGTGAGTGCAATACCTGACCCAAGCAGCACTGAAGGATTCAGCAGTCACTGCTACGGCAAATGTTCTTATGTAGTAAGTATAAGGCAAAAAAGGCCTGTGGACTAATAAACTAGACTACCTTTTCTCTTTCTTCTACCTAAAAATTGCCCCACCATCCACTTCAGCAGAATTTCTGGTTGGAAAGTTAAATTTGCTGTGCTACTCTCAAGATAGAAAGAAAGATTTCTCCAGTTTGGAGAAGTTTGTGTGATCTCAGATTCTGTGTAGCAAAAGAAAGGAAATTTCTCTTTCACCCCCTCCTAAGAGTTTCTACCACAGTGATATAAAACAAATCACAAAATGGGAAGTAGCAGGGCAAGTTTCAAAGGTGCTACCTGTATCTGTACCTGTATCTTAACAAGCTTTTATAGGGGGACATGACTAGAGTAGGAAAGTGGTTTTTCTCATCCTTTCCAAAACTCTTAATGCAAGATTACCAAATTTTTTTGCCATCACTGAAGGAAACCCCTGCATGATCAGAGTTATTGTAGGTGTTCATTTGCATAGTTTGCACAACAAAAAGGTAAAAGAAGGCAAAAAATATACTTCAAAATGAAATTCATTCCCTGAAAAACATGCTTTCAATGTTTCCTTATGAAGTTTTATAGTAAAAGCTCTTTATCGTCTCTGCTTCTGTCCAAAGAAATAAAAGCAGTTTCAGGCAAAATTTAATCAATTTATTTCCAACTGAGCTGTGGTATTTCTTATTTGCATCTGCTTTTGCTTCTTTCTCTCCTCATACAAACAACAGCAAAGTTGTGAACTGTTTATTAAGACTTTATTTTCTTGATTTCAGGGAAAATGTCTTAGTGGTCTTCTTGGGAAATTTATGGTGTCCTTTTCAGTCCCTTTTTCTGCCTGGGGCCCTTATAGGATTTCTGAGATGCTCAAGAATTTCCTCTTTCCTTTCACCTCCTCCACAGTCTCATGTCATGTTTTACTAACCTTCTCATCCAAAGAGTCCAGCAGACTATCAAAACCACTGGGGTTAGAAAGAGAAGCCTTTTATGTATTCAAAAGTCTTTCATGCCTTAGGAATGGGTGCTCTGCCTCTGCATGCTTTCAAACTCACTGGTCTAAGGGTTATAGTAAGATAGTTTTTATTTTTAATGGGAGGCACAGGTACCTGAGCTCAGTACATAATATATATATATATATCTATTTATATATATTTATATACAGAGATATGTCTATATATGTATATTTATGCACAGATATAGATGATACACACACAGAGATGCATATACATGTATATATATTTCTATAACGTTTGTGATTATTTCTACATATATGCATATTTAAAAACAGTTAATTATTGAGTGTGATATATGCAGAATATCATCTTGAATGACCTACTTTCTAGTTAAAAGCAACACAAAAAATCCAACCTAGCAAAAAGGCCAAAATACAGACAGGGCTTCTTCTTCTGGGTACAACAGACCTAAAGCAAGGAAGCAATTCAACATAGTTTTGAAAAAAAACCCAAACATTTCCATGGTAAATTACTTAATCAAGTTAGAGGTTGAAATAGGAGACTAAAATGTTTTATAAAAGGAAAGAAATCTTTTTATTTTCTTATTAAAAGGAAATTAAAATATTATGGCAATAGATAGGTGTCCTGTCTTATGAGGCAAACATAATTAATTCAGAACCTGCTAATAAATAAATCATATATGCCATATAACAATTTTCCAACAATGATAGGATACAACAAATGCATATTTTTATTCCTTTCAAAAGGATCTAAAACCTCTGTGCAGCTGAGGGCTCTGCTGGCAGCTGGCCACCATCCCCTGGGTAGCACTGAATTCTCCTAAGATGGAGGAGATTTTGGCTGCTCTCATTTGTTTTCTGGTGTGTCCAGCTGAGATTCCAAGCTCTAGGTATGTGATGATGCATCTTGATAATACATCATACTAAAATCCCTGTTATCTGCTTTTCTATATCATGGACTTATGACATCTTTGATTTACATAAATTCATTGGGATAGTTCTGATTAGATAAAGATTTTGCTTCCCTTTACTAGCTTTTGGGAATGAAAGCAATACTTTCTAAGCTGTTTAAAAGGCCAGCACCTTGAAAATTCAATAGAAATATACTGTGTTTATGATGCTTGTTTTAAGAGGTACTATAATCCATCAGAGAACAAAACCAAAATGAATTAAGACAGAAGAAAAAAAGAATGGCAAGTAAGATTTATAATACTAAATTTGAAAGTGTTTTCAGCCCCAGGTTAAACAGTACACACAAACAAAGAGTATTTTCACTAAAGCCAGTTCTATAGCAGTAAATACTCAGTTCATATATCAATAATTCCTTCACTGCTTAATCTGAATAGTCAATCATCCCTCTACTACTCTATCTTACATAAAGGGTGTAAATAAATCATTAAAACAAGAACATGCTTGCATACCATTTTCTTTGTGGACAAAGGCTCCCTGAGGAGATTCTGGGATACCTTTCCAAATTGTGATTGGTTTGGGATAACCAGGGTCCATGGATCTCATTTCTTCACTGTACCTCCAATACCTGAAATATTTTTTAAAAGAAAAACAAAGCACATTTGTAAGATAGCAGAGGAGTAACTTTTTATTCTCCCCCTCTAACACTTGCTACATTCATTAACCACGAGTGGAAATACTGGATTTCTTCTCTTTGAACGTACATCACAAATAAACCTATTTGCTGTTTCATGTAAATAGATAGAAGATAAAATATTTTTGCACTTCAACAACTAAACCAGCATGCATCTTGCTTATAATCACCAAAATTCTGATGCCTAGGGCTTTTGCACAGCGACACAGAGAGATGTAACAGAGGCAAAAAACCAATGTATATGAATGACTTTCATAATATTTTAATAATGCAAGTGACAGTAGATTCATATTAAAATACTGCCAGCAATCCTAATTTAACTTTTCATATGTATGCATTACAGTAGCTTTTATTTCATTATCACTAAATAGATACAGTGTATTATAAAATTCAACCTGTTTGTGTGCCTTTTTGCCAGCAAGCCTTTCTCAAACTTGAAAAGCTTCAGTATGCAATTCTAGTAATCCTGAACATCTGAGAAGTGTTTACAATTGTGATTTATTTACACTTAGAGATGATAGTAATAATTTCTTTTTTCTTTTACTGCTGATCAAATTGCTATACATATCTTACAAGTTGGTTCTAAGAGTACAGCATCTCTAATATCCTCTGTGTATCCTAATATTTTGGTGGGTCATTTCATATTTTGATTTACTCCATTGATTTAGAGCACAGTTTTATCACTATCATTGATAATCTGGTTACTGCTAAAAACTTGGCCCTGTTTCTCATTTGAATTCATTTGACTTGAGTTTTTAGAAATCCTTGTTATGATCAGCATATATTAAAAAATTCTTATGTGGATGATATTTTGTTGCTGTGAAGGTACTTAGGCATTCTAATTAATTCACATTTTAATCTTTTTAGAAAAGTGGTCTAAACTCCTCAGCATTTCTCCCTGTAGGGTGTTTCTCTGGCTTTAAACTTTCAATGAAATTAAAAGATGGCAGATTTCAAGTGGGTTAAGTGTTGGCAAGTTAGATTAAAAAGACATTTGTATTTATTTTTTCTTTCTTATGCTTAAATTAAATTTTTATAGCCCCAATTCTTAATCTAGTCAGAGATACATCAGCTACCAGCCAACAACACAATGCTCTTTATTTGGATACGTAACATCTTTGAAAGTTTACATGCAGAAACAACATATAGAAGTAGTAAAAGAAGTTCTGACATTAATACCGTTGAAAGCAGTTCTTCCTCATCTTTAAGTTTCTCAGTCTTTAGTTTGTATTTTTTAAAGAAATATATTTTCTTTTTTTTCTCTCTCTATTCCAGAACTCTATTTCAGTCCTCAAAAATTTCTCTCATCTTCCTTTTTCTCTTCCAATCTTTTCACCTTTTTGAGCTCCTTCTTTTAATAACCTCTGTTTTACCACCAGCCCTAAATGACTTTCAAAGATATACTTTGTCATTAAAAGTCTTTGAGGACATACTCAGTGCACACTCAGAAATCACAAAACTTCTGTGTTTTCATCAATGATGAGAAATCCTGTTAGGGAAGGACTGATCTTAACACCACCTCAACAATCTGTACTGGAATAATGAACATGTCTACAGGGTAAGGAAAAGCCTAGTCTTGATTCTATTTGTCATACCAAATGTTCACAAGCAAACTCCCTAATTATGGTTTGAGCTCCACAGCCTATATAAACTTGTTGCTGTACCTCAAAGATTGATAAATATCAGAGGGGAAAAAAACCAAAGCCCACTTAATAGATTGAGAAAAAGGGAATTTGGAAAATATTTCCTAAATTATATTCTATATCTAAGCCTATTTACTTAATGATATCCTGAGCCGTTGGATGATTAAGTTTTATGAAGAAAAAACTGATTGATTTAAACTCTAAAGTGCATAAAACCAGTTGGACCAGATGGGCATAAACAAGGACATGTGTCAAGAAGTTCATCAAACATATTATTTTCTAGTCCCAAATGACTCAATTCTGGTAGGATAGGAATAACAGAGAGACTAATGTTTTCTGTAGTCAATTTTTACCCCTTTTTGGTTTTCATACAATTATTTGGAAGAATTATCGTTAGTGTTGAAATAGATAATGTCAAATTACAACAATAATATTCCATACAAGAGCTGTTTTAGACATATGACTGTTTACTGGTTTGACTTTTAAATCTTCTTACTGGTATGGTTATTGGGATTTTCTTGTTTCTTTATTTTTTTCTTGGTCATTTTTATTATTATTTGTATTTTATAGCCAATATTTGATGTAATAAGCAATGTACATTGAGAAACTTACTGTTGTAAGGGTCTATTCCCACTGATGGTCAATATCCTGTAATGGCTCAATTATCTCTGCAAGGCTCACGTTGAATCTTCTAACATACTCTATTGTATTTATATCCTGCTGAGTGTCATTGTGCTTGTTAGCTCTACGTAGCAACTTTTCTGCCAGCACATGTTTTCTCTTCTAGTTCTTTTTGTCTTCTTTTATTACCAATTGTATTTTAAGAAAATCCTGAATATAAGTAACTACCTATACATGGTAATATAAAAGAGCATTGCTGAATAAAGCCTAAAGGAAGTAAAAGTCACCAAAGATTCCTACTGTACATCTTTTTACAATATGTATGTGAAGGTGGAAAATTATTACTTGAAAAATAATTTGAACTTTTTTTTTTAAACCTACTCAACTATAGGAAGCAAATTATTTAGGCATCTTCTACTCACTATGAAAATTGATTGCTTGAAATGATACCTAGTTTTAAAACATTACAAAAATTTGACTTAGTTATCTTCTTCCCTCACCATGAGTGTTGGAGAGCTATATTTTTTTTAATAATAAAAATAGCTTTAACCATAAAATTTGTTGCAGCATTCTGTAGTGCAATTTTTACAGTACTGCTATAAAATTGCAAACTATACTGTCCGAAACATATTCTATGATGGGCATTAAATTGATTTCTTAAGTGATCCATGAATACTATTAGTGTCTGAGAACACTAAGTACCACACAGTAACAAAAGTAATCATAGTTTTAATAAGACTAATAAACTATTACAGGTATTAATAATTTGTCTCTGAGCACACAAAATTTGCACAGCGATATGAATCAACAAACACAGTACCATACTGAAAACCTGTAAAATCCATCATTCAAACAATTCGCAGTGTTTCAATTCTCTTGACATCTCTATAAAGCAGACAAACATTCCTTTCCTTTTCTTTTTTTTTTATTGACAGGTAAGTAAAGATACAGTGACTAGTACAAGTATTTCATGTATGAAAAAACACTTGGATTTTACGTTTTATTCTGTGCTTGTCTTTTTGTTGGGGGATTGTTTTGGGTTTGGTTTTTTTTTTAAATTGTTATTACTAATCATAGATATGTGTCCCTATAAGATTTATTTAGAAGTAATTCCAAGAAAATGCTCAAATTCTTCTCTATTTCCCAGGTTTAGCTCTGAGTTGCCTTTTTTACTTCATTATCAAATAGAAGCAAAGTAATTTTCACTCACTTTAAAAGCTTTGGATCATGCCTTGCCTGATGGGTTCTGGGGTTTAGAACTGTGGCTAAAAAGAAAGATGTAGGAGTGTACATAAACACACCACTTTGAATATTTAAGTTCCAATTTGCCACAACTGTGACTCACCTGTTGACTTCTAAAACATAACATTTCTACTGGATATACTTATACCCATTTCAAGATACTCACAAAAATATAATTTAGGTTATAAGACATGTGAAAACAGTACAGCCATCTATGCAGGAGGAGTAAATTTCATCCTTTTGAGAACCAGAAGAAAAGGTTAACATGATTAGATGGTATCCACTGAATTGTTCCCTTGCAGAAATCCTATACCAACCTATCTCCTTTGAAGAAGTAGGTTTTTCCAACATCTTCCCACCAAATTGCTGAATCAATGCCGTGGGAAGGAATTCCACTTCCAAGTGTTATCAAATCATGAGGATAGCCTGGCTGGAGAGTAGTGTCCTTGAAAACCCAGAACTTGTTACCTGTACAAAAGCATATATATACACACATATATGTGTGTTAGTCATCAGTACTGCCAGTAGAAATATCAATACACTCTTAAGAAATAAGAAACACTTCCAAAGGTCTATAGTAGCGGTTCTTCTAAATACAATGAAATGAAAAATGTTCCATTGCTGCAGAAAATGCAAAATTAAATATGCCTTATGGATATCTTGCATTTATAAAGCACCTTTCTTCAAATAAGTCCACAGAATATTTTAATACCAACTATGCAATGATCAAAAGTAGAGTGAAAATTAAATCACCATAAGAGACTCTGTGGTTGATAATGTAATACATTTACAGAAAAAAGACACAGCAGTTTTACATTTCATGAGGAAAGAGAGAATTTTATAAGAAAATTTGGTAAGAAACACACACAAAAAAAAGTAGAAATTACAATTTTCATAGAGACCAAATACTTTTATTACGCTGTATTTCTCCCCAAGAAGTTAAATTACTTATGAAGGATGTATGATTATTTCAGAAAAAAACATAGAATTTAATATTTAAACATCTTTTCTCTTAGGGTGGCCTAAAGACAGCAAACTGAGAATCTGAATCCCTTTTGTTGCTGGAAGTAATGGTGGGTTGCCAGTGGCAATAAGACTTAAGCTTTGTCTGTAGGTGAAAAATCATTCAAAACCCCCCAACTGACTCATTAAGTGCTGAAAAGACAAGGTAATTGTACGACTCCAGTTGATGTTAGCACAGTGTCTACACAAACCTCAGATTACCCAGGTTACTTAGGTCACTGTTTTAAATATGAATGACAGCCTAGGGCTTCCTGGACTGCAGTGCTGAGTGGATGAAACCCCTACTGCTAAAGGGGTAATTGCAGTTACTAGATAAATATTTTGTGTAATTCCTCTTCAAAACTCACTTCTCACCTGTGTCTTTTCAGCAGAGACTTCCCTTTAGAACACAGCTTTGGCTGAAAAAAGGGAATAAAGATCCCCATATGGTCCCTAGAAATAGGAAAGGGGAAGCACAATTTGTATTTATGTACTCATCTGATGAGCTTGCTTGGATACCTGTTTTCTCTTTGTGTTCTGTCCCCTAGACCAAGAGGACACTCTTCTCAGGCTAGACTATAGGCTCCTTTGTAAAAGAACTATGTGTTTATTCTCTCTTCAAAGCACTAGCATCATCATTTTTTTCAAAAAGCATTGCTAGTTTTAGTAATAATGACACTGAAGGACAAGATACTCTTTGACATCACATGGACACTTTGAGCTAAATCCCAGAAGAAATCTACATGAGAACCATTGCCCTTACTGGATTCTTCACTTTGGTCTATCCATTGCTATTCATGACAATGTGTCATGGTTTGACACTGGCGCGATGCCAGCGCCTCCATGGAAATGTACTTTTTTAAATAATTGCTGTGAGATGTGATCAGGAACAGAGCAGAGCAGGCCCAAACTTAGTAACAAAGGAAAGAACTTTATTAAACTACTTCTACTATAAAAACTACACACACTAAATCCTGGATGAAGACTTTCCAAAACACCCTTCCTCCTCCCACTTAATTTCTAAACAAACTCAACAGTGAGACACCACCCAGGATCCTGATCAAGTTGCTCCCTTTCAGATATTCAAATACTCAATCTTTCAAGGGAGACAGGAGTCTCTCCTGTGCCACAGACCCCCCCCCCCAGGAAACACAATTGCCACCCTTGTGTTTCCATGTCACACATGGCAACTGCCCGGAGAAAATCTGCCATGGTGACACTCTCCTTTCCATGTCACAGTGCTCTCACCACCGTGCATGGACAGACTGCTCATAGGGCTCCTTTAAGGATGCTTTGCCATGGACCAAAAGAGACAACAGCTCAGTTTCTCATTTTGGGACTACAGTCCCCCCCATTTTCCCCTGGGGCTGAGGGTCCAAGAACAGAGGTCTCCTTCTCCTCTTCTTCTTCCTTGAAGATAGAGGGCTTCTCCACACCTTCTCCAACTCTCCTCTGTTCTCTCTACTACTCTGCTGGTAATCACTGAAACAGGTCTCTTGACCCACCAACGCACCCCCCTAAGTGCAGCTTCTGTTAGGAGAATTTGGTTCAGTCTATGGCTAACAAAAGAAGTCCAGCCACAAGCCACTCCATCATCTCCTTCCAACTCGAGAATTTCTTCTTCCATCATCTCAGATCTCAGACTGTCTCTCTTCTACTTCAAATCAAGGAGGAGTAATATTTTACAAAGCCTTCGTTTCTCAGGAAAGGGTTAAAAGTTCAGACTCCCTGGACGGCTGATATCTCTGCCCAGCAGCCGATTCCCAAGGCCAAGGCTGGGCGCCTTCCCCCCCAGCCCCCCTTCTCCGCGCCGGCAAAGTTACAGGTGCCATCCGGACTCTCTATCTCTTCCCTCTGTGGGGGGGGGAATGACAAAGACATCTCCGCTTCTCTCCACCCTTCCGTCCACAGGAGCTGGCTCGGTTCCAGTCCTTCTACCCCTCAGCTCACCTCGACCAGGCCTCATGGCTCCCCCTTCCCCACCCAGCCCCATGGCTGGGCAGGGGAGGTCTGCACAGCACCTTGACTGGAACCAAAAAGAGAGTGAGCTCTTGGGAGTTCTTGCTTTTAACCCTCTGTGTTCTCAGAGGCGTATCCCTATCTTCAGTGGTCACTTCAGGTGCCAATATCCAAACTTGACCACTGATTGGTTTGACTCAACTTCCTGAAAAAAATCACTTCCATGTCAAACCACGACACAATGATATTTAAAATAGAAGGGAAAAGTTTTAAAACAAATTTTGCTCAAACACATTTGGAAAGAGGATATAAGAGATAAAATCATGGCGGTTCACATTAGTTTTTGTACTTACCTTTAACGCTAGACAGGCTGTTATAAAGATTTAGGACATTAAGGTAGTCTGCTGTATAAATATTTTATAAGGAAATGTAATATTACCCCAAAGACCTAGGATCAGGTGTATGCCAGAATCATCAAGAGGGAAAATCCAGAGAGCTATTTTGCAGTTGGTTTTATATTTTAGCTATCCCTCTGTGTATTAAATGTTTGTTTAAAGGAAGGTTTTTTAATCTCTGTGTTTGTACTGTGGTGATTTAAAGCATATTTTCATTTTATCAGAGTTTTAATTAGGAGAGGGGGTATAGTTTCTATCCCTCCCATGCTGGGTTTCCAGGGTTAATTTTTTATCAGCTTCTTTACAGCTGCTTGTCACCCACTTTCAAGCACAGACACTACCGTTTGCTCAACAGATCCATTTTCCTGCCAGTTGAAGGAAAAAAAGGACTCAAAGAACAAGTATGTACGGAGCCATTTGAAGTACTAAAAATGAAAGAGACACAGAGATCTATGAAGAGCAGTCATGGCAAGCTGAGTTCTCTGTTGACCTGGGATTAAGGTCATTGCTAACCTGAGATTTACCTTTACTGAGATGCCTTATAAAAATTCACTTATAGGGTTTGATAACGACAGAGGTGAGCATCTTCAATCATTCTCTGTCTCTCTTCCCATGTGGTTTATTTTTGCCAATTCATGTGACTGGACACAGAAGGCTTCAGATGTTAATGGCAGTTTCAAACGCAATGATAAAGAAGTCATGTGTTTTGGACCTTACTAGTTGGTACTTATGGTGTGAACAACAGATGGCATCCAGTGAATGATCCCAGGCCAGCTCATTTCTGTTTCAGAAGATCATGTGAAATGACAGCTGTTGCACAGCATTGAGAGGCATATGCTGTGATGTATGTAATGCCAATACTTTTCTCTGTGCCTCACAAGGAATAAAAGTCAAAGCAATGTTATGAATAGATCGTTATCAGCCATACCCAGGGAGGCAAAGTTAACTATCAACAAGATCAGGTCATACCAAAATAAACAATGGTTATGCACAAGCCATTGTAAATGACAGCACCACTGAGCCATGTATTTTTTGCATATTCAGATATACTGAAGTAAAAGGAAAGTGTAGATGTGGAAACAGGCATAAGAAACTGAATTTTTCACATAATTTCTTATTAAGAAGCAAATTCTTTCTTAGAAAACAGAGAAAAGGTAAATTTTTCAGTATTCTGTGGAGACAGGGGAGCATTGAGATCTCTAACATATGTAAGCAAAGCCTATTGATGCTAACTAGCAGGAATTTTGTTTAACATTTGCTTTAGAAGACATGTTTAGTCTGCTATAACTGTGTTGATTGTTAATGAGAAGTACTGTATATAAGAAATCCAAATGTTCCATCTGGCTGACAGATTTCATTTCAGTTTTTTGTTTGGTTGATTTTTTAGGAGGTTTTAGGAGGTTCTTGTTGGTCTTGTTTTGGATTTTTTTTCTGTCTCTCACCTGGAGGAAAGTGGGTGTCTATTGATCAGAGAATTGATCTGATCAACAGAATGTTGATCAGAATACAATGTAGGATAAGTTAAAGCCAAAAATCAGTGCAAAAGATGCCCAAATGTGGTGAGAATAAGATTATTTTATTTTTAATATATTTATGAAACTTTAAACATAGTACAAATTAATGCTAAAGGCAGTATGTTTTCATGTAGCTCATATTCCACTTCCACTAATAGTCAATAAAACTTCATCATTGTGATCATAATGGAAAGAACTATGACAAAATTAGTCATATTTTTATTCTTATAGATAACTAATGCTTCTTTGGAATCAAAACCTGTGCCCTTGGCAGAAACCACCACTGTGTTTATTTTGCAAAGTTGTTTTTTTTAAGGTCTCATTGGTAGGTTTGTTATTTTCACAAAGAATAAAGCATTACATGTTTCATGAAGTCTGAAATTTCAGAATGTTTAATCTCTCTGCTTTTATTCCCTAATGTAAGGTCTAATATAATAAGAAGCAGATTGGCAAGGTCAGAAGCTGAGAGTGAAGCAAGTGATAAAAAAGCTAAAATGTCTTACTTCTTGAAATGATGCTTTGTTAAATATCATCACTGTAGGGAAACAGCTGAGAAGGATGAACCATGAAATTATTTGAAGTCTCTCAAAATCCATGTTTGACATTCTAAAAAAAGTACTGGAAATAAAGGATATCTGTATTGCTATGCTTCACTTAAAATTACAATATTCTATATATTCTTTAGACCATTTAACTTCCTACTGACTACTGCCAACAAATATGCAGTTTTTAGTAACTAGTTCTTCCTTTTATAGAATCTGAATTCTGAATAATTGTGCTTCTGGGTTTTTTGTCCATATTATTTGCAATTATGGTGTATGTGTAGTGCAAGAAGTGTGTGGCATATAATCACTGTGTTAGAGTGATGAGATGAATTTCCAAATTTTTAAACAATTGCATATAATTTAAATCAGTTAAAAAAAATTTAACGTCTAATCCTGAATGTTGGTTTATTCCAGCCAACATTCCTCTTAATTTTGGTCTTTCAAGCCTGTATCTACTCTTTTTCTAGAATCCTAAAATTAACATTCATGGTGGCTTTTTCCCCATTCTCTATTTCCCACATCAAGTTTCTGTCATTTCTCCATTCCATGATCTGACACTATAGAAAATCTATTTTTCAATATAAAACTGTCAGGCCATGGGGTAAGTGCAGTAGAATGTTATGATGGAGGCACTGGTAGTATGAGTTTTACAGCAGCCTTTCTATTGCTACATTTGGTTTACCATAACATTCAACAGCACAGATGGCTTGACAATTTCATTTTTAGCACTATATAAATTCCCAAAGGTACACAGAATGAATTTTACTATTCATGTTTTCTCATTAAAAGAAAAAAAAAGAGGTATCTTTCTAATGCCATCTTATTGTCATTCAGCATGGACACTGGTAATGAATAACAAGAATTCAAACATCTGTTTTTTATAGGCAGCTATCCACCAGATTGTTCTGTACTTTATGAGTATGATCTGGTCTACTGGGGGCTGATGAGTCCATCTGGCAGGGAACAGTAAGAGCATCTTGGTCATAGGCTTGCCAAGCTGGTAAAGAGGGATTTTAACTAAAGTTGATGGTGGAGGGAGAACCTCAATCCATCCCACTCCTACCAGTTTGATGCCAATGCCAGCAAGACATGTCCAGAGCCTGGAGAGAGATCACAGGTCAGTTAGAGAGCACCTGAAAGAGCACAAAGGAATTCCAGCCACTCCAGCCAGTAAGTTGGTTTCATTGGAGGCTCCAAATTAAATGCCTCTATGGAAACACATGTATTATGCACAATAACAGCAGGAGTTGGGGATGTGCTTGGAAATTTGTGTACACCTGCAGAGCTGTGATCTTACCAGCATCACAGAGACGTGGTGGCATGGCTTCTACAAATGGAAGGTTAGAATGGAAGGCTACTGGCTCTTTATGAGGATGGGCAGGGAAGAGGGCATGGGGGTATTGCTGTCTGTGTCAATGACCTGCTGGCATGCATGGAGCTCAGCTGGGATGGATGAGGAACTTGTCACAGAATCAGCTAGGTTGTAAAAGACTTTGGAGATCATCAAGTTCAACCTATGACCTAACACTAGCTTATCAACTAAACCGTGGCCACATCCAGTCTTTTATTAAACACCTCCAGGGACAGTGACTACACCACCTCCCGGGCAGCCCATTCCAGTACCCATCCACTCTTCCTGTGAGCATTTTTTTTTCCCCTAATGTCTAGCCTGTATATTTGTAGTATACAACGGGTCAGCACTAAAGGGAGGGCAGGAACAGTGACAGCATAGTGTGGGTCATAGGAGTATATAGTGACATTAAACCAGTACAAGTTCTCTGCTGGTACTTAATCCATCTTTTCTATTTTATTATCTGAATAACAGACGTAGACATTGGCTTAGGTATGTGCTTTGTTAACACATTTGTATGCTAGACTTCAGATTTAAATTTCCTTCTAGAACTTACTTGTTTGGATCAATTTTAGACTGGTAAAGCACACTACCTGGATAAGGCGTTCTACTTGCTCATCATCTTGGCAACAATCAGCTTGTCTATTTCTAGCACCTTTGGGAGGAGGACAAGTACTCTTTTCTTAGGAAATTTTGTGATGGAATAGAAGGAAGAAGACAATGATCATTTACCTACAGTCTATTTATACAGATTTCTCTAATCATGTTCCACAAGGCAGTTGAGACCTTGGAACAGGAATTTTCAAGGACACCCACACAGAAGACAGCTGAAATTTTTGCTTCTGTAGCAGTGGAAAAACATGAATTACACTGATAGAAAAAACACCAACAGTTAGATATTAAGAGTCATGAAGACATGGCAGAGAAGCAATTTTTTTTTTTTAATTGCACAAGGAAATGCAAAGACTTTTGACCTTGGAAAATAAAGGGATAATACAAATGTCATTGGAAAAATAATGGAAGGAATTTTGAAAAGAAGTCATATGGAAAAAAAACCTACAGCAAAATATCCAAATATCATATGAAATCAGCTAGAAGGCACAAAACTAACTGGTCTGAAATCAAATAGCATAAGGTGGGGATGATGTGAAAGGAAAACATAATTCTGACTCTAAAAGCACAATCCTACTGTTCCTGTTTGCTTTAATTAATCTTGATTTAATTTCCCAGAGAAAATATAGAGAAATTCCCTCCTCCTTCTGTTTGTTATCTGTAACCCATAAACTACAGGATCAACCTATTCCTCTAAGACCTAACAGGAGCCAGTCAGCAGTGGGTGAAGAGTTAAATAATGATGAAACATATTTCAAGGTCATTGGGAAGGAAAAGAAGCAGTCATAACAATAAGCTTGATCATTTCTGTCTGGGGCTCAGATAATGGATGCCAGCATTATCAAGGCAGAAGTCTGGAATGCCCAGGGTAGCTACTTTGTTCTTTGTAGAAGTGGTGCAAAGGAATAGCTACGGAATAATATTTTTATCCTTCCATATCTTATGGACCTAAAAATCAAGCAGCAGGATGGAGATTTGGAGGTACTTTGATCATGATTCCTGACCATATAAACTTTCCAGAGTTAATGACTTCAAGTTCATTTTATGGCAACAGAAATAAAAGCATTTGCTGTATTGAAATAGAAACTGCACTACATGTAATATAATTTTCCTTATGATTCACACAAAAAATATAATTTCCCTTTTAGCAAAACATAAACTTCATTGTACTGTTATGAAGTGTTTCTGCATGTTATTAAATGTTTTTCATTTAACATTCCCAAGATCCTGTTTCCATAGTAAATGAAATATTCTCCCCATAAATGACTCCACATGTAGAAATTAATTAATTTTTTAAAATATAACAGCTTTTTAAAAATCTACCTTTTTTTGTAATGAGTTAAAATAATTAATCATTCACAACACTAAACAGCTGAATATTTTTTCACATATTTGTTATCTATTCAGTTTCTTCTTCTCTCAAATGATTATTTTAGAAAATGTACTTTACATAATTTGAAGATTTTGTCGCTAAGTATGCATTTGTTAAACATATAAAATAACTTCATTAAATCTAAATAAGGTACATGTTCAAGAACTTCAGTTTTGAAGAATGGCTGATGTCTGGAGTGAAATTTGAAAATAATTGTTAGCAAAAATTTCATCTAAATCTTCTATTTTGTGGAGTTTATGCTCCTTTAAAAACACTAAATATACATCTATGAAAGAGATTATTTTTCCCCACATGAAACTCCTAACATCACAGGTCTTAGATGAAACAAATACAATGCAGTACAGTAAGGTATATTCACTGTGTCTTCCTAAAACACATTTAAAAATTATTTCATAGTAGATCACTTCATTTCTCTCTTATATTTATTCTTTCAAATTTTTATTGAATATGTAAGAGCAAAAGACCTGATACTGTGAAGGGTAATAATAAATTAAAAATGTAATTGCCAAACAAGAAAATGTTAACAGATACACTCTTCATTTAGCTACCAATTTGCAACAAGATTTACAAATCATTAGTAAAAATAAACAAGATGCGTTTCAAGAAATCATCACACTCAAAAGTGTTACACATAATCTTACTTTTGTCCTTTCTTACCTTTAAAGAAGACAAAATTCCCCTCACTGTTTTCATAAACTGCATCAATGCTGGGAGGCAGTCCCCTCCAGAAGTAGGTAATCTGCATGGGGTATCCATCCATCACCCTGTTGTTTCTGACTCGCCAAAACCACTGATCCTGGAAACCAAACATACACTTCTTACTACATTTATTTGTGCTCTGCTGGTGTCTTGAAAATACTGAACAGCCTATTGTGGCATTTTTAGAGCAGACCTTTTGCTGAGTGGATAAGCACATTGTGTTTGTATTTGGCTCACATTACAAATGTTTCAGAACTGGTTTTTGCTGAGGTGGGGATAAGCTACACACACAAACCAGGTGTTTCGAGCAGACAGCCCTCGGCAGAATGTACAGCGTTATATGAGATGATGTAACTCTCTCAACTTCATTCTTATAATTTAAAATTTGTGGTCTGACTACAAGTGCTTTTAGACTGGACCATATACTTATGTGAATACCCAAAATAATGGGACTACATACAGACTTTGAAGACCAACTAATTTTGCAGGTAATTTTTTTCGCAGTGGCTGCTAACAGTGAAAGGTTGATAGATATATGTGTAACATTACTACATCAGTCCAGTAGGAACTATGCTTTGATGACAATTTTACTATAGTGAAGTTTAGTAGTCTTTCAAGGGACATTAAATAGGATGGTTAATATTACAGCCATATATATATGGTGCTAAATCCAGCTAAATCCAATACATGGAACATTAAATGGGTATCAATAAAGATATTATCACTGTACCACTTCAGAACTGTTACATTTAAAGATGAAGGATAGGGTATGTATTTAACTTCTTACACACATTTGAACATTTTTTAGTATTATTATTATGTAAAACAACCCCCTTTAACAATAAAGGAAGTGATATTCCCTTTTACAATAAAGGAAATGATGTTCTGCCAGAATCTTTCTCAGTTTACACAGCAGTTCTTCCTCTCTATAAGGAACACAGATTTCACAGTGCAACAAGATCTGTAAAATCATAAAGTCAACAAATATCTTCTAAAGAATGGGTTATGTTTCAGACTTAATGATTTTTGGAGTATGCTTGCATTATTTTATTTTGATAGCAAGACCAATTGTCATGGTTTGACACTGGCGCGATGCCAGCGCCTCCATGGAAATGTACTTTTTTAAATAATTGCTGTGAGATGTGATCAGGAACAGAGCAGAGCAGGCCCAAACTTAGTAACAAAGAAAAGAATTTTATTAAACTACTACTACTATAAAAACTACACACACTAAATCCTGGATGAAGACTTTCCAAAACACCCCTCCTCCTCCCACCTAATTTCTAAACAAACTTAACAGTGAGACACCGCCCAGGATCCTGATCAAGTTGCTACCCTTCAGATATTCAAATACTCAATCTTTCAAGGGAGACAGGAGTCTCTCCTGTGCCACAGACCCCCCCCCCCCAGGAAACACAATTGCCACCCTTGTGTTTCCATGTCACACATGGCAACTGCCCGGAGAAAATCTGCCATGGTGACACTCTCCTTTCCATGTCACAGTGCTCTCACCACCGTGCATGGACAGACTGCTCATAGGGCTCCTTTAAGGATGCTTTGCCATGGACCAAAAGAGACAACAGCTCAGTTTCTCATTTTGGGACTACAGTCCCCCCCATTTTCCCCTGGGGCTGAGGGTCCAAGAACAGAGGTCTTCTTCTCCTCTTCTTCTTCCTTGAAGATAGAGGGCTTCTCCACACCTTCTCCAACTCTCCTCTGTTCTCTCTACTCCTCTGCTGGTAATCACTGAAACAGGTCTCCTGGCACACCAACGCACCCCCCTAAGTGCAGCTTCTGTTAGGAGAATTTGGTTCAGTCTATGGCTAACAAAAGAAGTCCAGCCACAAGCCACTCCATCATCTCCTTCCAACTCGAGAATTTCTTCTTCCATCATCTCAGATCCCAGACTGTCTCTCTTCTACTTCAAATCAAGGAGGAGTAATATTTTACAAAGCCTTCGTTTCTCAGGAAAGGGTTAAAAGCTCAGACTCCCTGGACGGCTGATATCTCTGCCCAGCAGCCGATTCCCAAGGCCAAGGCTGGGCGCCTTCCCCCCCTCCTTCTCCTCCGCGCCGGCAAAGTTACAGGTGCCGTCCGGACTCTCTATCTCTTCCCTCTGTGGGGGGGGAATGACAAAGACATCTCCGCTTCTCTCCACCCTTCCGTCCACAGGAGCTGGCTCGGTTCCAGTCCTTCTACCCCTCAGCTCACCTCAACCAGGCCGCATGGCTTCCCTTCCCCCACCCAGCCCCATGGCTGGGCAGGGGAGGTCTGCACAGCACCCTGACCGGAACCAAAAGGAGCGAGCTCTTGGGAGTTCTTGCTTTTAACCCTCTGTGTTCTCAGAGGCGTATCCCTATCTTCAGTGGTCACTTCAGGTGCCAATATCCAAACTTGACCACTGATTGGTTTGACCCAACTTCCTGAAAAAAAAATCACTTCCATGTCAAACCACGACACCAATAAAATTATATTTTGCAGATTTGGTATTGAGTAGTATGTCAAACTGTATTTCATACTTCATATTGCTGACTTGCAGTATAATAGAATATTCTTATCTATTATTTGCTCAAATTCCTTAGCAAACCAATATTTTTTTCCTGCTATACTATTAAAATCTTAACAATAATGCAATTATGACAAAACTGGAATGTTTGTTTCATTCAGCATATCCCCATGAATTTGTTTTTAAATCTGTTTATGTGTATACATAGATGTATATGGGTCATTGCCTTTCATGTTGAAATATTCTATTCTGAAGCATAATTGTGAATATAACATGCAGTGTCCTCTCTTCTGCTGATGGAATCTTGTAGACTTCTTATTTTCCTCATCTATTTTCAGCATATGTACCTGTCCTTGCAATAACCATGAACAACAGGGTATAACTCATCAGTAAGGATGCTACAGGTTTCCACAAAACTAAAATTTTGAAAATTTATAATTTTAGCATTTTTATGGCCTTATTTAAACAGACAGAGGCTGGCATATGATTTTTCCATAGATACAATTTCAGGGAATCAGCAAATGGAAACTTCTGAGGTCAGAACTGAAAGTTTGGACCATTTATAAGATTGGGGAAAGTAGGTGTTGACAGAGGCTGATAGAATAATTTGTTTATGTAAATTTAATTTTCCTGGGTAACTTTTCTGTGAACATGCTGGACTCAATGGTTTTAGACTGACAGAATTCAAACTCTGGAACTCAAGAAATGCAGCATGTAGCTGTAAAGCATGCCAAGGACCTTTCTGAAGTATCAGATGAGAAAGGCTCTGCTTATTGAAAGAATGCCTCATTTCAGCACATATATGTAAATGTAATGTTTATCTGAAACAAAGTTATATTTACCAGCAATTTTATCATCTGCATTTTGATAAACATATACATTTACTGAAAGTATTTTTAACAAGAGTTTATCTATTATTGAAATTGAAAAGAGGCATAGTCCAAGACAAAGCATATTGACTCTAATAAAGCTCTTTCACACTTCAAACAAATAGCTTGAAACAGTTTCTCTGGCAAAACACTTCTCAGTGTATTTGTTTATGTTGAATAAACACAGTTTTGTCTCTTTTGAGAAATGGTGTTTATTGAGAATCCCCTTGCCCTTCCCACTATGTTGGTTAAATATACTTTTTATTATTTTGTTTCCCCAAAACACATTAACTACAGCAAACAGGTTGAACACTCACACATTCCAATGCAAAGCCTGACAAATGCATACATTGAATGCATAGATTTTCGTGTCTTTCCTTTCAGGCTAGCAAATGCCTCTTTGTTAGCATCTGTAGATACCCAATTGCTTCAAAAATATGGATCACTCCTGTGCGGCTGAGATCTGGCATAATAATGGATCATTAAATATTATGACTATAGACATACCAAATAAATTAAGCTTAGGCAATTATTCCCAGTTCAAAAAGCAAAGCTGAAACAAACAAAAATCAACACTTAATAAAGATAGAGCAATATATCTAAAACCCAGAAAATTGTCATTGAGTGAGAAGAGACTGTAAGATGTTTCAGAAACTCTATGATGGTTAAAGAGTAACAGTTGAATAAAGAAGCAGTAGCAGTCACTCGAATATTTTGACATTGTATTTAGAAGATGGGATATTTCTGAGAAAAAAATACAATAAAGCTTTTTAGAGAAAACAAACTAAACAAAGGTCATACATAAATCATTCTGCACTGTCAGTAAATGTTTCACATATTTTTTGCCTGTGCATTTAAAGGGACTAAAATATAGTATATCATGTATGATCATAGCATATAGCTCCCTCATAGAAACACTTCTTTATTAGCTCGGAGAATTTTAAAGGAAGAGAGTATTAGAGCAAAAAATCTGACTCTTAATGTGTATTTTTCATACTTTGTTGGTAGATAAAGTCTTCTCACAACCTAAGAATATATCTTTTTAGTGATGATTGTGTTAAATTGTTCTTCATGTTTAATTCTATGAATGTTTAAATATTTACTCCTATGAGTAATTAGTTTCCATTTCAGTATTTATTAACAACTTAAATGTATTTCAGATTCCTTAAGGGACACAACCAATGCATAGGAGAATTTAAAAAAATCTCCAGGTATTTTGCTTTATCCATAATACACAAACTAGTAGAGCCTTTAGTGCAAAATAATGAACCTTTCTTGTCTAGAGCACCTAATTTTCTCCAATGTTTCTGGGCCAACAACCATTGTCAATGTTAAAACATTAATTTGCTACAAAATGTCTAGAGCGCCGACCTTTATTTTATACCTAACGAACTCTCTCTATGATTCTGTAATGACATGTGACACTCTGACTCAAGGTCGAATGATACCTAGTAAAAAAAGAAAGACTGCACAATGTGATAGACATTCTAAAAAACCTACAACAAGCTAGAAAGAAGGAAAAAAAATCAGAAATCCTTGAACTGGTAGTTTTTTTAACTATTTGGAAATGAAGGCAGGTAAAGATTTAAGGCAGACAGAGAGGTGCAAAACAAGGCCAAAATGCAACTGTAAATTATATTATTTTGACTATGAGTATAAAAATGTGTGTGAATCCCCAGTAACTTTTGAAATATCCTTGCACTGTACGGCAAAAATCTCTGAACTTCTGCCTGACTTGATGTCTAAGTGTATATATATGGTGCTGTTAAGAGTATTGCCCTAATAGGATAAAGTGAGATGCAAAATTCAATAGCTATAGCTGATAGGGAGAGAAGTTTTACTATTTCTAGATTCCACAGGATAACTGTTTGGCCTATTTAATTTGAAAAAAGAAAAAGCCAAATAAGCATAATACTTCTGCCCTAAATAAATGTCAATCAAATCAAATACTAAATTTCAGTCATTCTGTAGCTTAATATTATTGACAAAATACATCAAGGTATCACACTGGGTCTTGTGTTCTCCCACAAGCATACTCTGATCATGTGCACAAGCAAGCCTCTGTCAATGGAAGATTAAACATACTCACGAGCTAAGCAAAAGAGCAGCAACAGACTGACACAATCAGACAAATGAATATCCTTCTACATTTTTTTTCATCTAAGTATTGCAGAGAAAAAAAAAAAAGAAAACAAGCCAGTGCAAAGTAATATACTAAGATATTTTAACAACTTTAAATTATTCTCTTAGAGAAAAAGAAGACTTCCAGTTATATACAGAGAAGTTGACCAAAGGACAAAGCCTGCAGAAACTACATTTCAAGACTGTGATCAAGGAGACAATAATGTTCCCCTACTTCCCTTATATCTTTATGGGATATTAAGAAACTGAATTTGGGAAATGCAAAGTATAGTTATTGCATCTAAACCAAAATAAATTTTGGAATACCCTTTTAAAAGTATTGATCTAATCTCAAAAGGCACTTTTTCACATCTACTTGATCAGGTCATGAATTTCATCAGGAAATCTCAATGTTGGTAATAACCGCCCTGTGGCATGTGGAATTAAAGCCTTTGTGCCTGCTCATTTGGGGAATTCCACTATTTCTTTAGTAACATCCATTTTCAACATTCTGAATTTGTAATCTATAGCATTTAAGCCAAAGGAAATAACTGCACAAATTAGGAAAAAAAAAATTAGCAACTTTCTGGGAAATAATTTTAATGGAGCAGAAAATAGAAGATACAGTTCAGAGGATTTAAGGGCAAAAAAATTCTCAGCACAATTCACCTGAGAGAAGGATTCTGAATTTAATTTTCTTTTCTGTTTTGCTTTTTATTCTCAATATAGAATTTGCAATGAAACTTATAGACTAGCCTTACTTTAGTTCCTACTTAATCCCATAGTAGAAAACAATTGGCTCTGTTGAGATCAGATTCAGACATTAAATAGATGCTTCCAATCTATCTAATTTTAGGAAACAATTATATGTTTACACAATTATGTGTATAAATGGACTATTTATACACACACAGCTCAGCTCATTATGAAGCTGGTTCACATTAAGAACAAACAAAGCTCCTTTAAAATTACAAAGGCTAGTTATCCGTTCATTAACAGATGGATGTACAATGCGTCACTTATTTGAACTTACAGAAACATTTCATCTTTCCTAATGTGTCTGGAACAACAGCATGGTTACCCAGTTAGAATAGGGCAAAAAGGTTGTCTGAGAGCCATTGTGAGAAGTCAGAGCATTAAACACCACTCAGAAAAATATCAGCACTTCTTAGGTTGAGATCCTTAGCCTTCTGCTGATATCCTCACTGGAAATGAGACCAAATCATTGGATTCAAAATAAAGATATGCAAAGACATCACCAAATACTTGTTCTGTTTCTTCCTTACTTTCTCAAGTAAGGAATTTACTTTGACGTCAATTATTAAGAACAATTATATAGAATACCAATTATTTACTGTTGGTACCTATTTAGACACCGGAGAACTCCTGTAGACAAATTAAAAACATTGCTTGTTATGAACTTAATTCTTTTCCTTAACAACATGTTATGGCTAACTAACACCATGAATAAAACTGTTAACTACTGTGACTCGGCATGGAAGCAAGTGAAAAACTGGCAAACGTTTCCCATTGTTGAATATGGGAAGTGCTAAACTGAGATTGGTTTAAAGTATCTGTCTTCAGCTAAACTGAGGTTCACTGGTGTAAATACATTTTCAAGAGAAAATATTATTTAGCGATTTTATGTAGGAAATCTTTGCTAAGGAGTATGCTAAGCATTTTTCCTAGTATCTGTTCTTATCTCCTCTTCTGTATTACTGACACAATAAAGTGATGTCAAGTAAGTTATTCAGGGTCCAAAATGGCTTTATGTTAAAACTTGTCTTCTTGTTATCTTATTCTGAGTCCTAACTATTGGCCTAAATAATCTCTTTCACTCATTTGAGATATATCAAAACTACTTTTCATTGTTCATGCTGAAATCTATAGCTATGCTTAAAAAAAAAAAAAAAAGACAGAAAGAAAAATAAAAGGAAAAAAAATGCTAAAGCAACCCAGAAATTAGACTTCAAAGATCAAGGAAAATATGAAAATAATGAATTTATTTTTCAGAAAGAACTCAAAGGGTTATGGTATTTCATATGCAGTCTTACTCTCTTCATGGGAGAAACCTCTAGTTCTCCTCCCTTATTTGTAGACAGCTGTACAAATCTCCTTCATGGACCACATACACAACGAAATTGCAATGTGCAGTCTTGCTTATCTGAAATCTGATTTATGCAATGTCAGAACAACAGGATGTAGCAAGAGGAACTGTGACCGAAACTGGAGCAAAAATATCTCCTTTACCCTCAACATCAATTTCTAAAGTATGGTCGATTAGCCAAAACACTGGCAGTCCCTCTGAAACCTATCCTGAATTTTTGTAGTGATTTCAATAAGCTGCAGTCAAGTATTTCCACTTCTAGTACTGCACAGTGATAGATCCAGGATGCAGAGTTACTCCTCCTTTATTTTGTCTTTTAATTTCTTCATTTCTCTCTAATTTTCCTTATTTTACTCTAACTCTAATGTGTACTTTGGTCATTTTTTCAGGGTGCAAATGCCCAAGCACTGGAAGAGGGAACAGCGGGGCTGACTCGTGCTGGAATACTGCAGGGAATGCCTGAGCTCCTCAGCCAATCTCCTGCTTCTATGGTAATATATTTAAGAAAGGGCAAAAGCATTACTCTCCATTCAGAGTTCTTTTTCATATTCAAAACCATTCCATAATGAGTAGCAGATTTGAGAAATTTTTCATTTTATTCCCAATATAAAAATACAGAATGTTTGATGACAAGCTACACAAGAATTCTGGGGTTCTTCACACTTTGAAGACCACCCATTCATTTTTAAACTAGATTCTGCAAATCACTCCTTTGCGCTATATTTTTTTATTTGAAAGGCAACATTCATTGCTTGGCTACTTAAAGCAGAGTTATTTTGTCTAACAACATAAACATAAAAGGAAGATAAAACTATTCATTCTTTTAGAACCATAGAATCATAGGAATATTAAGGTTGGAAAAGATCTCTAAAATCATCTAAGTCCAACCTTTGACTGAATACCACCATGCCTACTAAAACAAGCCATTAATACAATTGTGAAGCTTATTTTGGTTGTCAAATGTTGTATTTTTCCTAATTATCATGTGCATTATCAGGCAAATATGTAAAAAGTACTCAATATTGAGAACTTACATTACCTCTTCCTAAACAACATATAACTAAATATTCAGCCAAGTACCACGTGCAGCTTGGTCATTTGTTGTGCAGAAATTATTTTGGGCATCTACCTGGTTGACTATTAGTGTATCCAAACACTTTGTGCAATTCCTTGAATATTGAATGTATAAGACATACAAAGAAAAGCATTTCTTTAAAATAGACCCTAGGCTTTAAAAAAAATGCTCAAAGGCCAATATTTATAATTTTTTTTGATAAACAGTCTTGGTATAATCCAGAGTGAATTGACTGAGAAAGTATGTCTTTCAATGAAGGTAGTGAATGTAGCCTACTTGCAGAGGCATCCACAGCCATGGCTGTAGTTCTTGTTTGGAAAACATCTTGATTGAAATCCTGGCCCTTTCCTGTCACTGTTCATCTCAGTGAAGAAAATAACTGCAGTAACTATCTAACTTACTTTCATCTATGTTACAAAGGTCATATGATTGCTGTTGCCCAGTCCAATTTCTAGCACAGATGAAAACTGTTTATTAAAAAAATATATTCTCTACATTTACAATTAACAAATTTATATTAATGCATATAGAAAAAAATTAATTCTAAAATAAACATCTCTTAAAACTGCTCTTAGTATTTGGCATTCTATGGAAGTAAATAATTTAAGGATACTTTGATGTTCGTTTGTTTAATATTTATTTTTTAATACTGCATCCTCATTTTTTACAGCTGTTTTCATTAGAAAATTATTCTTTGATTATAGCCCTTATTTCAATTCTTTCAGTCTTATTCAAGTATTTTTAATAAATTCTTCACTATGAAATTGTATGTGAACTTTTTATCAATTTTTTGCTGCATATCCATCTGTCCTCTAATTTTTCTGTGCAGACAGTACCAATGGCATTTTAGCATTTCTTTCCTTTGTATACATTAACCTTTCAAAAATATCCTGAAGTAATCAAAAGCTGTAAGTATTTATAAAACACTTTCAGCTCAAGGAAAATCTGTTCTGCAGAAACCATACAAAACATGTTATGGAGTTTTCGGCTAACATCAGCAGCTGGGTAACACTAGATCTCATGTAGTACATGAAATTCAGCAAATTTAGAGGCCTCTAACAACACCATGGGTTGATTTGGGCCTTCTGTGTGTGGTTACCATGTAACCACATGGCTTTATCTCCATCATGTACTTTCAAAGAGAACTTGGGTCCTCCTGGAAAATCTTCCACATGAGAACTTGTCCACTGTAACTCTTTAGACTAAAAGTATAACCTTGCACTAGGATGCAGCTGGAGATGATATTGCTTTTTCTGATCTGTTCCACAATATATATATCTAAGTGGTGACAACTGCGGTAATTAATGTTTTATCTTAAAAAAAAAAAAAAAAAAAAACAACAAAAAACCAAACAAACAAAAAAAAAAACAACCAAAAAAACCCACCCCAAAAAACCAAAAAAAACCCCACGCCAAACAATCTCCATTTAGATGGGTTTCTGTATTTCTAACTGAATTAAGCATTTTAATTCATTCGGATTTTGCCCAAATAACTAAACTGACTGAGACACTATAAAATGTTCCCATTGCCACATGGTTATGATCCAATAGGAAGAAACAAATAGACAGACATAAAAGAAGCAAAATAAAGACCTGTAACAACATCAAATCTAGGCTTACAGCCAAGAATTTCTGGAATGTTCAAATTCTCCCCAATGTTCTGTAGGTATCAGCACAAACCCATGAAGTACTCCACAAAACCTTTCATCCACTCAATGAACATTTGGCCTTTACAGAGCAATTATGTGTTTATTTCCTCAGTAGTGATTGCACTTTGAGACTACAGAACCATCTGTAAATTTTCTTGAACCCAGTTCTGTTGCCCTTTCCCACAGGGAGTTAACATAAAAGCAATGAGTTCCATGAATTCATGGAGCAGTGGTGTGCTCTGCACCATGAAAAGATAAGAAAATTGGGTATTTTTTATTATTAAAAAAATACCAATTTTCTTGGTTAGAATTGAAAAACCTTCTGGTGCTGAGAAAAAAAAAAGTTCAGTTGAAGTATTCTATATTTAATCTGTAAATACTCTAAGAAAGATGAGTCAAATGTAAAAAAAATATCACCATTGAATGAATACATGCATCTGTCTATGTCATATGATACAAACAGGGGATCTTTGATACATTAGCTTTAAAATCAGGCAGGTACATAGAAGGGAATAAACAATGAAAAGAGGTGAAAAAGTTTTAATATGTAGTTGCATTATGATATGAAGTGAAGATATGTGCTTTGTAGTAGCTATCCTATTCTCTTTATAAATAATACTGGAAAATACCAAGTTGGAATGTAGATTGGCCCTCTCTGAGGCCTGCATTTATATAGGTTATGTCAACACATGATCATGGTTCTTCGAAACATCATGGGACATGTGATGAACATAATTTGAATGAGTCAAATCTCCTTTTGCATTGACCAACACCTACTTCTTGATATTTCTCTTCCAATAACACATTCCACTTTTGATGCACTCTTTGGGGAAACTAGATACCCCTTGTTTTCTATGACACTTTGATAGCTTAAATCTGACAAACATATGAGCCTCTAATCTATTTGAAAGCTCAGTAACACTAACTGTACAACTCTCTACATCACCCAAATAATCTTTAATATGTCATAATCTTTACTTTTCTTCTATCCTTTTGCAATCTCTGTTACCATTTCATCAAAAAAAAAAAAATCAGTAACTACCTTTTTTCCCTTTAATGAAAATTAAAGGGAACTACCTTTTTTCCCTTTAATGAAAATGTAATAAAGATTTCAAAACATGTGAATTTTTTTAGGAATAGAGAGAATATGAGCATAATAGCATTTTCAAGATTCTTTTGCCAGCTGCACAGTATTTCCTATTACAAAACTATATTGCCTTACCAATAATAGCACAGAAACTGAAATTTCCTTCCTGGAGAAGATCAAGTGTACCACCTAGGATCCTATAGAAAATTTAAGGATTTTTTTCTGAGTTGTTCATAGTTTATTTTTGCTATCCATCCTGGTCCATGAAAAGATAATAAAGAATAGTGGGGTTTGTGTGCATACACTTCTTCTGTAACTTCACATATAAACCAGTGAAAATGGTTCAGGACACACTTATCTTTCTCCAAACAACACTGACCAACCCCTGCAATGAAATCAGAATAATTTTTTTTTTTCTACTTGTCTAGCCTTATCACTCCATCACTTGCAATATGATGCTTCACCGTCCGCCAGAAGTGAGCAGATTATTTTAAAAACTACAACAAATATATCTGAGTCATCAGGCTCTCTGTGATGACTCAAGCACTCTCTGAAAAACAGTAAGGTCTCATTAGAGCAAACTCTACTACCTTTCTTAATTTTTACCCACAAAATATATGGGGTATTAGATGAGAAGGGAATGGAAGCCTTGATAAACAAAAGATAGAGATAACATAAGAGAGGATATGACCTTTTTCACAAAAAAATCTAGAGGCAGGCAGGAAAAACATTGACCAAATTCAAATGGAGAAATTATGAATAAGCCAAAACCATAAATACTTATTTCTAGTTTCATTAATCCAAGTAGATATTCCTGGCAAACCTGAAGATTAGAAAACTACCAATAGAATAGAACAGGATCCACGTTGTAAAAAAATAATGTGCACCTACATTACTAAGTTTGTGACTTGTGAGCTATGGAATATCTATGAGAGCACTTAGCATAGTTTTCAGCTAAAGGAAGCTTTTAAGTCTGTTTTCAATGTGGAAATAAAATAGAAGTCATTATCATTCACTCTTGTTGGCCAAAAGCCTTTGAAGATGAGGCAGTGACAAACTATGTCTACCAGGATTATCCAAAATCAACCATTAGAAGTCTAATCATTGATATTGTAGGACCACAGAAATTAGTACTCCAAACATTTTTTCTAGATGTAATGAAAGATTAAATTTCCTTTAAGAAGTGACATTTTTACTAGAATGAATTGTTATTATTATTTATATGATTTATCACTATATCACCTGTATTTTCATATTTCTGTCACATCCATAAATTCACATTAATGAATGTTTCCTTCCATATGCAAATGAAGGTCCCAACCCCTGACAGGGAAGTTGGAATAGATGGTCTTTGAATGTTCCTTATAACCCAAACCATTTTGATTCTATGATTCTATAACTAATAACAGGAAAACATTTACAAGGAAGTAAGGGAAAGAAACCAAACATTTAATGAATAAATGAAACATCCAGTAAATGGAACAGTGACATTACAGTTGTAAAAAAAGAGAGATGCCGGTGACACAGGACACAACATAAGCATAAACTGATGGAAACCACTATGTACACATCATACACATTTACAGAAATAAAACATGTGAAATCAGCTGTGTCACTAACTCTTATATTGACATTTATTATGTCTATGAAGACCTAAAATAATCATGTCCCTCCCTCGAATCTTCATACTCATGAAACCGAATTTCATGTTTTTGCACATATATGCAATTCAATGTGATCCTATGTGCAGATGCAGTATGTGCTCATGCTACCACTTATCCTCTGTCTTTGCCTTCTCCACACTGCACATTGCATGGAATCTCTGAGGAAACCAGAAGAATTTGGAGTGCATTGATGTCAGAACCACAGGTGGAAGCAAGAAGGAGTCATTAAAATATTTCCTCCTGATTGCAGTAGTTTAGGACAGTTCATACATAAACAAGATACTGAAGCTGTTTTAACCAGGATGAGGTTCACAAGATGATATCTCACTCTTTAATACATTGTTTGTAGGGGAAATGGAAGAGGACCTACACTACCCATTTCAGGGTCACACCACCTCTGTCTACATATGCATACCCATAACAAGTAGACTGAAGATGAGGCTGCCCCAGTGCAGAGCAGAGTGGGACAATTCCCTCCCTTGCCTGGCTGGTGGAGCTGTGCCTGGTGCACCCTAGGACAGGGTTGGCTCTCCTGGCTGTCAGGGCACTGCTGACTCAGATTCAGCTTTCCATCATCCTGGACCCTCAAGACTCTTTCCGTGGCGATCTCTCCAATATCTTGTTCCCAAATCTGTCTGGACATCCTGGTTTGCCCTGTCCCAAGCGGAGAATACAGCCCTTTCCCTTGCTGAACACCATATGGCTGGTGATTGCCCAACCCTCTAATTTGTTGACATATCTGCAGGGCTTCTTAGTCCTCAATGGAGTAATCAGCTCCTCCCAATACAGTTTCATTGGCATACTTAGCATATTTTCAAGTTCTGTATCCAAATTGTTTGTGAAAGTGTAGAAGAGAACTGGCCTTAAGATATATTCATGTGAATCCCACTAGTGATGTAGTCATGTGATCCCACCAGCCTGATGTAACCCCATTTACTATAGTCTCTTTTTATTCTCTTCCACATTTCTGGGCAGCTTCAACCCCAAGGATTCTCATTAGCACTCAGTTTGTCAAGTTTTGACATGTCATCCCACTACTTATCACTGGCAATTGCTTATCACTGATTTTGTCCCTTTTCCCCTTCCAATCTAGTTTAAACCTCTGTCAACGAGTCCTGGTAGCTCCTGTGCTAAGGTCCTTTCTCTCCTTTGAGAAATGTGCTCCATGTCCTGTAGGTGAGAGTATGAGGGTTATTTTGCATTCAAGCTCCTGCAAGATAAGAGGCTAATATATTCCTTTTGTTCTCATTTTAATGCTTGTGTAATCTGATATTATGCTGACAACAAAAAAGAAAAAAAATCTGGGTACAAAATCCAACTCCAAAAGGTATGGGGCAAGACTAAGTAAATGTTGTCCCTGGTGGACGTAGGAGGATTGAAAAAATGACTGCAGATCTCACACTAATCAGTGGGTGAACAGTGATCATTTCTAGAGTGTCTCAGCTTTGAGGCTGACAGCAATGGCCAATGAGCAAAACAGGCCATTAAGAGTGAAACATCCAGAAAACCGCAGCCAACAATAACATCTGTCATAACAACACAAATATGAAAATTATAGATATTCAATTGTCTTTGCTCACTGCCTCTGTTTCTCAGATACAGGGATTATATCTTGTAGAAAGTGAAGGAATTTTTAACAGTGAATATGTAATGTCATAAACTACATCTGATTGCCGATAAGCTGGGAAGGTACAATTTAAAGTAGCAAATGACTGTGGCTATTATAAAGGGCTGGCCAGACATCACTCTAACACAAAATCAAAGGCTACATCATGATAAGACTATGGAGAAATGCTGGTGCAGTCTTATAAAGGATGGAAAAGGATTGAACTCTGTCATTATTAAGTATAACCTTTGACCTAATACAGCTTATTCTCCTTGGTAAAGACATTTTCATTAGACAGATATGTCAGATCATTAATTAAAATGGTCCCTGTGTAATTTTGATTTATTGGCCGGAAAGGTAGCATAATCAAATTTGATTTTGTATAGAAAATCAGTTTTTGATTTCATACATTTGGTATTACAAGCTTATCTGTTGTTTCTTTTGTGATTTTCCCTAACATGCATTACTCATAATAGATAGTCCCTCATTACACCAAAGGTCATTAAAACCAAGTGAAATCATCAGTGTGTTATAGTCAGTGGAGTTTTTTTACCATTACTTTCAAGTGGGCCAAGTTTTTGATCAATAGGCAAGGAAAGCAACACTTGAAAATACTCAAGCTATAGCTTATAAAAAAGAAGGAAATGCAGCATTTAAGTAAATATATGTTATAAATTTTTGATATTTTTCAACAGATTGCCAAGAGTCTGAATTGCGTTTCACTAAGTGGTTGGAAAAATAAACATACGTGTGTTTTACATTAAGATCTCAACTGTGTAGTAGTGCAGTGTTTTGCATAGTAAATGGCTAATTCAGAGGAACAAATGAGAATAGTTTATCTGCATTTAAAACCCTGCCAAACTTTTACACTGTGAACCTTCAACTCCTTGAAAGGGACAAAAAAAAAAGAATCAAAGAAATAAAGAAATTATAAATATAGAAATACTGGTAGAACAGAAAGCTTTGGATGTAAAAGAAGATTAAGAAAGTATAAGCAAATAATAGCACTGCTTGAAAAAGCTTAAATTACAAGCCATTCAAATTGTTTTCCAAAACATTTACCTAAATTAGTTGAAAGGCCACAATTTTATACAACAAGAAATTTTAATTAAGCCTTGTGCTTGAAGTGTTTCTGCAATTATTCCTTTTGGTTCTATTAGGATGTAGCCTCAGTTAAAATGCATTGTTAATATTACAAGATAACACTTGCTGGTGGCAAAAAATTGAAGATATGTCTCCATGCAATTTTAGATTATTCCTTGCTGTGAGTTTTTGCAATTATTTTTTGTCAATAATGCTTTTTTATATTCTCTTGCCAATGAAATATTTTTAAATCAGTACACTCGAACACTGAGCCTCTGAAAACAGGCAGCTTCTACAAAACTAAGTACTTTTTGCACACTAGAATTCAGTTAAAACTTTTCATTATTCATTTTTTTCTGTATTAAAATAACAAGTAAAAAATTAATAGGGTCATAGGATTCTCTGACTATAGGCAACAAATAATGTAACTATGAGCATGAAAATCCCCAGGATTACATCTTTCCACTTTATTTGACACCATTAGCCCTTCCTCAAGTGATAATGTCCATTGAAGGCATTTATTTTCCCCACTGAGATTCTCTGTCTATTGTTGAGTTATGCACAAGAATTAAATTTACCAGATTAGACTTTTCACATGCATTTGTTTACCTGTATTTTTAATGTCTTTCTCTTATTTAATAGTTTTATGCAGAACCATAATTGTTCAGTATTCCTTACATTTGGTAGTATGTAAAACTTGTGATTGAAAACATAATTTTTAATGATCAAATAGATCTTAGAACAAACTCTAGTCATATGGGCAGGAAAAAAGGAACAGTTATATTCAACAACTAATAAAAATAGCATTTCTAAATGCACAAGTAACACCATATATGCACACTATCGTTTGTTGGAAGAATTTTTTTTTTCTGAGCGAGGAAAAGTAAGAAATCTATTTTTTTATTTGACTTAGAAGTACTTTCCTAAGCATACATAAAAGTTTGACCCACTCTATCCTTTTGCATAAAGCAAGACCAGAGAGCTTCAGATTCCCCCAGTTCCACTCTATTTTAAAAAATGCTTCTAAAGAATGACTAATTCTTTGAATTGTGGCCAATGGTTTGCAAATATTTTGTATTACATTTTCAGTATTTATTACATTAAAACTAAATCAGAAATCAGAATTTGTTTACATTCACATTCAACTGCCCACAATTTTTAAATATTGTCCCAAAGCCTGATACCACGTTTGTATAATAATTCACACATTTCACTTCAGAATTCCTGTTAAACTCAGACTGTCCAAGTCTGTGAAAACCCTTGAAGAGTCTGAAGTGCTCCTTTTTATCTGTAAGGACTCTCTGGGTTAGGGAGTGCACCTTGTGTGTATTAATGGCTCATCAGGAGATGGTGAGAGTTTCAAAGAGACAGGAACAAGTCAGCCTTTGAATAAAGTATTTTAGCTCAGAGCCTAACCCTAGGAAGGAGGATGATTTCCTCTGAAAGCTGACCCAGGGGAAGGAGCATCTGTCTGACACAAAGGGTGGACATTCCCTCCCCTGCATTTCTCTTGTTAGTGTTTTTGAGCAGGTGCCACACATCCCAATCTCCTCTGCCTGGTCTGTTTTTCTGAGCTGGAATGAAGTCACAAAACAGTCTCCTGACCAAATCTCACTAACTATTGCCTCTGACAGTCATTTTCCAAAGGAGATGGAGCAAAAGCTACTGGGAAATGAGTGGGTGAAACAGACAAATTTCAGCATATTCACAGAATCACAGAATAGTTGAGGTTGGAAAGAACCTCTAGGGGTTTTAGAAGATTATGTAGAAATACTTGAAACTTTCTTTGGAGTTAAGTGGGGAAAATAACTGACAGAAACATTTTAGGAGGCTATGACTTTTTAGTGCTCATATTTCTGTTGTTACAAAAAGTCACAGAAAGGAAAATTATTTTTCCTCATGTTTAAATTGAAATTAAACAAATAATCTGTCTTGCTTTTCTCTCAGGGAAAATAAAATTCAGAATATTAGCTTTCAAGTTCAAGACAATACCTCAGCACAGCTGTTACATCCACCTCATCTTCCTGAACTGTATTGCAATGCAAACTTGTAGTATGGACATAGTCAAGCAACAGGTACCATTGTGTAATGAAAAAGTTGTATGAGAAGAAATAATAATATATTTTGCATGTGAGGGTTTATTTGGGTCAAGACGGTGTGAGCAATTACATATTAACACCCACCATTAGATGAAACACTGGTGTGGTGCACTCTTATGGGGTTCACAGTCAAAGACACCAGTATCTAAATGACAGCTACCCTTCTGAAAAATCAGAACCACATGTATTGTGCAACTGTTTGGCCTCAGAGGACAAACTGTATCTAATTAAATGCAAAGCACATATGATGGACATGAGAGGAACTCAGTACCATCTGCTCTACTACTGATTAAATCCTTTTACACCACACTGCTTGCCAGTGAAAACATAGCCTTTGGAAAAAAAAAAGTACTCCCTCTCCTGACAAATCTAAAGCACTGTGGAAGATACTGAGTCATACATCCTGGTAAGGTTATACTTCTTAATGGGCTACTACATGACTAATGGGAATTTTACTAGGCAGATAGTACAGACTATTAATCAGTTCAAGTTGTTTGTATGTTTCAATAAGATGTACACCAATTACATTGATACCTTTGTAAATAAAGCCCTAAAAATAGAGTTAGGATTTTTTTAGAACTTTCTACACATAACATTTACATTTATATATACAGATATGAGTGTGGGTGCTAGATAATAATTATTCCTATGATTGGGCTGCCATCTTGCAAATTGTGTAATAAAATTCAAGACAACTTTTTAAAAAGAGAGATGGTAGAAGGATTTTAAACAGAACTACTCTGGTACAATTATCACCCAGGTGATCACATTCTTGTCTAAATTGCTCTGCAGCTGGATGGAATACACTACCCACTTTCCACACAGTAAGGAACAGATTGTACTTCCCATTTTAAGCCTGTGAAATGTGTTAGCTAAAAACCTTTCCTAGCTTAGAAGCAGATTGAAAGGCTGAGGTAACATTTGGAGAATATTTTTACATCTGTCAGTGAAAGTATTCAATTACCTAAAACAGACAAGCTATGACTTTTTAGCATCCCAGTATGTCCCTACTTGTATCCTCATGACATCCTACAATTTGGTTTTGTATCATACAAACAATCATGCTGTACATTTCCAGTTAGCTTGGTGTATTATAATACATTGAAATCATCACTAAATTTTTGCTGCTTTTCTCTTCATTTTCAACATATAAACTGAATTACCTGAATTAAAGCAGCTCTCCCTTGCCGATTAGTTCAAAATCGGCAAAATCCATCAAGCTGTTCTTCCTAACGATACAAAAAATAGGGTAAAAGGAGTCCACTCTCTGCAGACTACTTCTGAACTACTAGCTACTTCTGAACTACTGTTCCAAGCCTTTTACAGCTAAGATGTTAAGTGGTTTTTCCCTCTCAGATCACAAAGTGTCCTCAGGATCCTCTGCTGAACTTTCCCAGGCAGCAGTTGACAGCTCAGACACCCACATCATGACACAACAAAAACCAGCTACACAAACAGACCACAAGAGCTCTGAAAAAAAGTCTGCTTTCAAATACAGTGAAATGAAGTCTCATACTATAGCTATTTCTTTGCCTCTGCTTTTATTAGTAGTATTTTCCCTCTGTCTCACAGATTTTTAATTAGATTAAATAGCCAATGCTAAAATGCTTTAAAGGTTTCTTGTGTGTTTACCACATATCAAGAAACAGATCTTTTACCTTTTGTGTTTAATGGCATACTCTATCTAAATACACAGTTCTAAGAGGAATATTAAATAGAACCTATACTGTCACGTATGAAAGCAATCACAGTCTAAACTAATGCCAAGGAGTAATTACAGCCTAATTGCCTTGGCTTGTTTGGTATGTCATAAATGATTTTACAATGGTTCTTAGCAGATCAAGAGTCAGAAAACAAATTTCTGCAAGTTGTGGAGAAATCACTACAGCCCATTAAGGCCTTCCTCAAACTGGTTCCATATTCTACCATCTACAGTGTTCAGAAGACAATCTCTGAGCTATAAATGCTATTTGTCTGCTGGACAAAATTCTTAATCTAGTACTTAAATTACATTTCAACAAACACCATAGTATATGAGAGTAGTTAAAAAATGCTGTTCTCCAAGGAGTTAACTTTTCCCACACAAATACTAAAAGCATTAGAGATTTTATAGGATCCATTCATTTGTTTCCTAGGGCTTTAGCATTAAACAAAGGACCAGTGCAACCTCTGTGAAATGTTCTTCTGTGAAACAAAAACCTGTGTCAAATAAAAAAAGGACAGTAACTTGTCCCTCTAATTTGATGCTTATGAAGGACAAATTCTACATATGCTTACTTTTTGAGATGCAAATTGCTCAAGAAAGCAGGATTTTTTAAAATCTGTGAGACTGAAAAGAGCGTAAAGGAAAAGGATATTGCCAGCAGTCACACTGTTTGATGAAGAAGAGCTACAGGTAATTTTGTTGCCATGGAACAAAGTGTGAATTGCACAGGACACAGGAAGAAAGTTGAAGTATATGCTGCAAACTTCTTCACTAATGGATTTCTTCTGCAGACCTCAGACAATGGGGTTTCTTTTCATGATGCACTAGCCCTGGAGGTACTCTCAGGAGACATTAATAAGACTGTATTGTTGGATACCACATATTGCTACACACAATGGCAGGGAGGATTTTCATTAAAGGCAGACACTATCATACCACTTTGCATAACTTGCCCAGAAAAGAAAGACCTTTATTTTTCACCATTTCAGCCATTTTTCTGTGTCCCAGGGGACTTCTAACTAAACAGAAGAAAACAAGATTGGAAATGAGCGTGACAGCAAAATAGTAATTGTACTGAGTATAAATACAGAAGCTAAGAAGCTATCCAAAGATAAAAACTTGGCACACATGAATTTTGGCATAGAAATTCTTCTTCCCTGATAGTTCCTTATACCAATTCAAGCATGAATCAAATAACAGCAGTATTTATCAGTTGATGACAACTGAAACCAATAATTACTATGTATTGATTTTAACAAACATTTTTGTTGCATAGCATACTGTGTCCCCGAACCTTACAGCTGGCAGGGACATTTTAAGGGCATCCTATTTAAAGAATTCTGGCAGAAATCCTCTCGGGACTATACATTTATGTGTCAGTGATATTGATATGTGTATATTTGGCATAAAAGAATTACCTTTTCTTTAAAATCCAATAATTCCTACCAAAAAAGAAATATCTGATCTGTAAAATTATAATTTTATTTGGTGATCATTGGAGAATCTTTAGAGACTTGATTGCTTAACTTTTGTGTTTAATATTTATGTTAGATCAAGAACAGTTCCCCTGTTTTTCATCTCTATGACCCTAGAATTTTTATCAAGTGTTTCTAGCATTGTTACTTCGCCAAAGTGATGGAAAACAAGAAAAAGGGATGGATAAGTGCAAATTGCATTTTCTCCTACAATTTAGTGATATTCAGTTTTACTCTGGGTATATCCATTTAAGAATGCCAGATAGTCTTAAAACTACAGACAAAGCTTATTAATTTTACTGAACATAGAAATTGTTTCTAATATTCTGATGCTCTTAAGTATACCTAATAGCTCAACAGCCAAGAGAAAACAATCTTGAAATTAATAATATTTGTCATCTGCTATGAAAATCCACAATGTATCTCAGCGTGTTAGGTTTCACGCTTGAGTTTTATACTTAAATTAGAATTTAATTATTCAAAAGTGCTCAAATTCTTCAACTCTGTGGCTAAGTTCCCAAGCAATTTCAAGGATTATTTAAACAAATTGCACTTCTGAGTTTATGACTTGCCCATGAGAAAAAAAAAAAAAAAAAGGCTATTTTCAATTTGCAAAAGGTACGTGGCATACATTCAATTCAGGAGGCAGTAAAATCTGCCACTACACAATAATTACAGACCTCTGGATAAAGACAAAGAAAGAAAAGGATTTAATTTGATCAGCCTCCAACTTTATTCATTTAACTCATCTGGGAACTATCCAGCAATATTTCTTCCAATTAAGGTTATAATTCTTCTTTAATTGTTTCCACCTGGTACAGTACTGTCATCAGTCCCCTGTTCTCCACCTTTCCTTACTTGGCTCCCAGCCCATCACTCATGCCCTCCCAGTCTTCCCTTGCACTGTCATTAAGGAGCAAGGGAAAAGGGTTATTTTTGTTGTGACACTTCACAGAACCGCCAGCTTGGTTTCCTCCTTTGCTGGATGATTTCCATGTGTTCAGTCCCTAATTCCGTTTATACCTCCTAAGAACTAATTCCTGCCCTTTTTCTGCTACATTCAGACATGCTGAGCTCTTTCTTACAACCTGTCCCACACCCCAGCATTCTGCAAAGTTGACTTTCTAACTCTTCCCCTTTTCTGTCCTTTTTATAGTCCTCCCTATACATCACCCCTTGCTACCCCCTCAAAAAAATCTCAGACAGTTAATAAAAATCCTTTAGCAGACAAAAATCTTCACTAGAAAATTAATGTACAAACAAGAGACTAAGACAACCATTCAAAGACACTCATTCTACAAAGTCAAAATCCCTATACTTAGGAAAATTCCATCACTTAGCACACTAACCCAAGGCACACCTTATTATCTTCCCAGGCATCCTGAGGAGAAAAGGGAAACTGTGGGACACTAAAGAAATTAACATCAACAAAGGTGACCTTTTACTTCCCTTCCTAGCACATTGCTTTTATGATTGCAGTGACTTCATTTGGGGAGTCAGACTGTATACACGAAATCCGGATGCATTCTGTTAATGGTCATTTTTCTCTGAGACACTTTTATCATATTTCCTCATTGGAATGATCATGAAAGGAATTTCAGTTTTGGAACATAAACACAGTCTGCACACTAGCAAGCATACACACTTTATAGTAAATATGTGGTGTTAAGGCAGTAAGCAGTAAACATTTTTGAAGAAAACTTAATTTGTTTTCAATCAGACCGATAAGAGTGATTATTAATGGTGATGAATATATTTATCCAGGAACACAGCCTTGCCTAGACAGGAAATTTTGTATTAGTGAAACAGAATTTCTCAGTTTATTGATTTATGTCTAAACTAAATGAGAATATGTTCTATTGCTCTTGAGGTAGATGACATGATATTGAAGTAGGTATTTTAATATCCTGTTTAATGTCAAGTTAGAAAATTATGTTCTTCCTCAATCTTTGAGTTTTAGTCATAAAAGACGGATGGTTCAGGACCTCCCAGTGTTTCACCATATACCATCTATTCAAATGGAATGGGCTGACAGCCCTAGGCTGCAAAAATCCTTAGCTGTTTATGGGAAAAATATTTCCTGTCCATTGGATTGTGAAGGTAGCTCAATAATTTTGAATGAATTAATGTAAAGCTATTTGTACATGTTTTTTAGATAAGGTAAAGAAAGTGAAAGCCTGGGTAGCATTGCTAATAAGATTTATCTGGTAAAATAGTTTATATAAAAAGAAAAAACATAAGGGAGAAATGAGTCCTATCAGAAAGGACAACAAAATTGAACAGGGAGCTTCACATTTTGGGACAAATACATTGCCTTTCCCTTGCACTTAAAGTATGGCTGAAGAGAAAATGCTTATCTAGTTACATGAAAGGCCCTTCCTCTTTACCTATAGTACTGAAGATAAAAAGGATCCTATCACATATTTACGAAACAAAGAACTCATACTTCCTATTGCTTAAGCAAATGTGACATGCTGTTACTTCAAAAAAACAGATTATTTTGTTGCTTGTTTCTGAAATTCTTGCACAACATTATCTGACAGCAAATTGGTTTATGAGAATGAGCAATAATGATTCTGTAATTTTTCTTCAACATTCAATGCCTTCTGGAAACCATACTGCAGATCATCCTCCTAAAGATACCTTTGATGTCCAGTCTCAGAAAAGTGCTTCTATTAAAAGACTGCCTTTCAGTTCAGTTTGTTTATTTCAATTTGTTGCATATACAACACATTTTCAGCTCAGAGCAAGAAGATGAATGGACATAAATAATGACACATTTGCAGTAAGAATTTTGTGGCAAAGACCTTTAGTAAGATATTGTGGTTTCAATGCAACCACAAAACAATGACAAACTTCTTTTGTAAATGACAGATTTAATTGTAAAATTAAAATTATAGTACCATGAAAAAAAACAAGTACTGAAGACACAGTACAACATCTACTATATGTTGGCATCTGGCTGTATTCCCAACAAAAACAATCCCTATTATTCATGAATTGATTTACACTTTTTATCTTTTCATAATATGCAGTATTTATTTACCCTTACATTTTGAGGCATTACAGTTTCTGCTGACATGGCTATTTTCTTAAAATAGAACATTACAGCAGTCCCCTGCTAGATGTTTAAGCCATGTGTATGTTTATTTTTTAAATTTTTTTCTTGAACTTTCTAACTGTGAGCAGGCTGGGAATGTAGAGTCATGACGAATGAGAGTTTGCTTTATTAAAAAAAAGAGAAATGTAGACATTTGATGTAACACTGAAAAATTCACAGCCTCCTACCTTAAAAACAAACATTTCCCGGCGAAGAATAGCCAGAGTGTTGAAGTTCCCATCACAGATGTTAGGCTTGGCTCCGGGATAGGAAGGTTTGTCACCAGTGGGTGGCCGGGGAGGTTTAGGTTGCCTGTCATTCTTTCGTGGGTCTGCTGGAGGGACTGAACGATGTGGGGGCACTGTTGGCAGAGGTCTTGTTGGTGGTGGTATCCTGTCAGGTGGACCTTTAAAAATACAGCAGCTGTATGTAATACACAAACCCACTAAAGGAAACATACACAACAAAACCAGCTATAAGCTGTGCAAACCCGACAGTGAAAGGGGAATGAAAAAGTGACCTAACATACCTTTCTGATGTTATTAAATCACTGAATCATAGAATATGCTGAGTTGGAAGGGACCCATTAGACTCCCTGAGTCCAGCTCTTGGCCCTGCCCAGGACACCCCATGTGCCTGAGAGCACACCATATGCCTGAGAGTCACACCATGTGCCTGAGAGCCAAATGCCTCTTGAACTCAGTCAGGTGCTGTGACCACTGCCCTGGGGAGCCTGTTCCAGTTACGAACCAGGGAGTGGTTATAAAGTGCATAAAGAATGACTACTAAAACCAAGGAAAATAATTAGTTTTCATTATCCAAAATATTCCTTATTTGGAACAACATTCCAATAAAACCTTCAAAGGGTGCGTAGGCCGCCATCATTTCAGATGAGAAGTAGTTCGAAGCAAATTATTTACCAATTGAGTAAGATCTCTTATAATCATTTTCTCTCATTCAAAAAATGAAAAAAGATCTGGTTCCTTATAAGATCATCAGTCAAAGATTTTCAACATATATTTTTAATCTATAATCATCAATTCACACAGGCACATATGTAGCATACCTGCTACTTACTACTGACCAAAGTTTTAGATCAAGTAATGTTATATTCATTAGAGACAGGATAATCCCAGCTATTTCCAATGTCCTTTGGTATGTACTGCAGCTCCTAAAACTGGACCTCAAATCCTAGGCATGTATATAACACACCTACGCCCCTGCTATGATTTACATATTTTCAAGTGAAGAACTAAAACTCTGTAGAGAAGTCTTAAAACATTTTTCTTCTTTCAAATATACTGAGTTTTATGAAATTATTATCCCACTCATAACTTCTCTACCTGCAAGTCATCAGGCCAACTCAGACAGATACTGATCATAACCATAATGGCATACTGAATGACTTGAAATGAGTGTACTGAAAATGCCTTCCCCTCTCTACACATATCAGCAACATTTTTTTTTTCATAGACAAAAAGATAAGAAGCTTCACTTATAACTTCATGTCTGGAAACAAGATGAATGTTTTAATTTTTGCTTACTCTATTTAGGCCTCTCTCCAAACAATTTAAATAGATAATACATTTTGACTTTAAAAAATAAATACTGTTTACATGACCACCTTCAGGAATACTTTTGAATAGTAAGACAACTCTAAAACTGCACAAATGACATTTGATTTTCTGAGAATTTTATGAAAAACCATATACTTTATATAAAAAAAGATGGATTATGTACGGAAATCTTAAACTTGCCAAAAGGTTGTCATGCAATTTAATAAGGCATTTATTTCATTCACAATTTTAAGACTTGTGACATTTATAATTTACAGTTAATAACAGTATTTCAAGGAATACTGCAGACCAAAGTAATTATTTTAATAGGTGTGACATTTTTACTGAGGCATATGATTCCAGATCACATCTTGATTTTAAAGGGAGCAAAGGAATCAGTTTGCAGTAGCTTGTGTTGGAAAGTTTTTAACCCCAAATCAAAGTTTTTTTATGCTATTTGGTGGTGATGTCAGATTACTTCCCAGGGGTAACACATTTCTTCTAATGCATAGCCCACAGCTGTTCGAGCTTAGCAGCTAGTTTTCAGCAAAATATTCTTGTCTAGGCCTTAAGTCTAGACTACCAACTTATGAGGTCATGAGAAACAACCTTCCTTCCTTCCAGCTAATCACACAGGAAAAAAACCCAACCAAACAAAACTTGATGAGCCAATCATTCTGAAATTGCTTTTTATGCTTTATAAAAATATCTATCTGTGTAAATATGATATTTAAAAATTCTTGTTCATGGAGTCTGCAGATTTCTAATTAGCATTACAGTAATTCTACATGATCGTAGTTGTCCTTTGCGGTAGGAAAGATAAAGGAGTGGCCCTTACAATATTCAACATAAAGACGACAAACTTTAAACAGGGAAAACTAGAAGTACAGAATTTAATCCAGGGCATATTTAATTAAAGAATATTAAGCAAGGTAATATCAAATTATATGCACTGGATAGAGAGCATTAACATGGAGGTATGACAGAATTTTCAATTCTAAAAATAAAATAAATCTTTAAAGAAAAGACTATTTAACATATACCAACAGAATCAAAGTAATTAAAACTATGTCTTTGGAAGTTTAAGGGATAGTAATATGGGAGTTAGTATTACATTCAATCCAAAATCACAGTTATGTTATTGTTTTGACTTTAAAAAAAATTCAATTGCCTTGTTAAATGCAGAATTTATTTGCATCACATGTATTTTATATCAGGCCATAAATAACTGAAATGAACATATTTTAAAGCAGTCCCTTCTTTACCCTCTGTAGGGACTATAACACTATTTTGAAATCAAATTTCTTATATGTATCTTAAGAAAGGGTATTTACAGGACCTCAGATTTTGAGGGAAATTTTTAGTATTATAACTGATAAACTGAGAAGCAATCAATTCATCTGGTTACATGAGCTTGGACACCTGTGTAAATAATCTCATTATAGTTAAAGAGCTGCATTTCTTAATATTTTCATAGTTTGGAATCATTTTGCATGAATTTTCTTTATGGATTTTTAAAAAATTTAAAATTACTATTCCAGATGAGTGCAGATTTGAATGTAAGTTTTGAACAGTGAGAAACAGAGTAAGAGCGTCCTCAAAATCTTTGGATGTTTTACTCACACAGAGACTCTGGAATAACAACTGGTGAAGTCCACACTAATGAACCCTTTGGAGAGGTGATACGGACAGGAGGACCTCAAAGTTATTCTAAACCAAAAAGCTTGTGCTGTCTGATGAGAACATGACATACCGTATATCTTCTGGATGCCCTGTAAATCATCATTAGGTAGTTTGAAGTTCTCAGTTTCCATATATTGGTAAAATGGAGCCATGATTGCAGTGGGATCATTAGAGTGCTCCAAGCCCAGAGCATGTCCAAGTTCATGCACTGCAACTAGAAAGAGATCGTTTCCTGTGAAGAGAAGGAAAGGAAAAAGACCTTTGAATCCACAAAGCTAGTAAAAAAGTAACACACATAGGGGACTCTGGACTTGCAAGATGTTTTCACTGCATTTGAGTTTCACAAGGTAATGAGTACTAATTAATGGATCATCAAGGACAATGTGGCAAAAAAGGCATTTTTCTCTCTTTTTTTTTTTCTAACAAGGAAACTATTATGCTATAATAGATGGTACTCTTACAGCCATCATAAGCATAAACCTTTTTTAATTGATACACATGGTAAGTGTAGGATTCAAGTATCACAGCTTATGTCTAGGCTTTTGTGAAATTTATGACTTGATGTTGTCAGGAACCCAACTAAAAATGGTTTCATCAAGACATAGTTCCAATAGGAAAATATCTTGGCTTTGTTTGGTAAACTTCACAAACTGAAGACGACCTATTTAGGATAAACCCCACAGAGAACTTAGTTATTCAAACACTTGTAATCAGACCCCTGCTGATTATATGTAGATGTTGTCCATTTCTGAATCACTGTAAATGAAATCCTAATGAGGAAAATAGATGTCCTAATATATCCCCCTGTGCAATTCCTTGTAATAACAGTAGTTTTTTATTTAAGTTTTAGAGCTTTTTAAATTTTTGTAGGACTAAAGAAAAACCCCAAAACCATGCACTCAGGTTATAGACCAGTTTGATGGTTTTGTTATTTTCTTCTTAAAGAAGAAAATACATCTTCTTTACATCTTACATCTTCTTACATTTTTTATTATAGAGTATTAGATACAACTGGAAGATTTAGCAGTAGAATATGGCACTCTTCTGAAGCAAACACAAATCAAAGGCAATGGGATCTTTTCTAAAAAACGTTTCATAGCTGGACCTCTATGGTAGTAATTTTTTCTATTTTTGCTCATCTATGATTTTGTTCTGCATATCTTTCTATGAGCCTTTCATACAGATTCTGTCGTACTTAACCTGTCACAAAATGAGTCTTTGGAAAAGCGGTTTAGATTCCAGTTGTCTAAAAAGGGTCACATCCAGAATATAGGTCATTTCACCACCTAGGGATGGGAAGAACCATCCTCCAGAAGTGTGATCCTGTCCCACTGACAAGAGAAGTACTCTCGATCAGCAGCTTATGCTGAATTTCTCAAGCATTTGCTCTTGTTGACACACTAAAATAAACTTTATCCAAAGTACATATGAAAGAGGAAACACTACATGCCTTTATGACGTATGAAGCCATGCTGATGTCTGTAAAATAGATGTCTGAATGAAATAATGAAAATAGACATAAGTAAAACTATATGCTTGGTTCACAGAGTCTTCTCATAATTTCTGATTCATAATTTGAAAATATGACAACTAAATGTTCTTGATCTTCTATTCAATATAACTGTGCAAAAAAATAATGTCTTCCAAAAATTAATGTGACATAATGTGCTTTTAGAAATGAGAAGTTTATCCTATCATTTATAATTATGTGGTTTCCAGACAAAATGTTTAAGACAATATTTCTCTTAGATGCAGCTCTTTTTACAGCAAAGCAGAATCTCAATTTGCTGTTTCAATAGGTTTGATAAGCCTGACTGTCCTGGTGACAAATACTCTTGAGATCTGAATCTGGCCTTCTATATGCAGACAAAGCTGATCTTGACATCATCTCATATGAATAATCCACAATTTCTGTAGCTAACATCAGCATAGGAAGTGATGCACAGAATGAACTTTGTAATGGTTTTTATTCTGCACTTATAATGGAATAATTAATGTAATTTTAAATAATCATAGGTTTAAGATGGAAAGACAGAAAAGAAGAGAATGTTACTGTACTACAGCTTTCATACTATGATGAAAAGTCTCACATCATTTTTCAATTATTTTCTGAGTTTTGTAAAAGTTCTAAACTAGGCTTATTAGAATGCAAAATTTCTTTCCCTGGTATTAACTTGAATATTTAAGAAGCAACATTCTTTTTCTTTTCAGACCTTCTGAAAGCAAATTTCTTTCCTACACCCATGCTTCCTACATCATAACTAAGAATATTAACTAAACCTTATATTAAAAAATGCACTAACAGTTGGCCACATTTTATTTACTGAATTATTTTCAAATAGTTTTGAAATGACAGTATTTATTCTACTACTATCATTAGGCTTGTTACTATAAGTAGATGAAACAGTTTTTTACATGTTTTACCTATACTGTTTGAGGCAGGAAGTCTGGGAAGTTAACTAGTTATAATTTCTAAAATTTCAAGAAACCACACTTAATCAACAGTCTTGTAAGAGTCTACTACTTCTATTTGTGCCAGTTATGCAATACATGAAAAATCAATACATCCTTTGGTTCTCAGTGCTTATCGAGTCCCCTTACAGATTTCCAGCAATTTCTACATTTTACTCCATGTTGATCTAAAAGAGGCGAAATACACAGTAACAGGGAAATAAATAAAACCAACTTTCAGCTACTGGCATATCCTCTTTCCAGAATCACAGATAATGAGCATATGGTAGAGCACTTCTGAAGTAGTACTAAGTGACAGTGGGACCATGTCAGACAACAGATATTATGCAGGAGTTGGCTGTTTCTCCTTTCATCTTTTGAACAGGGGAGATTATGTAAAGAGAAAACAAAAACCAAAACAAACAAACAAAAATAAAACACCCCAAAAACAAAAGAACCCCCAACAAATCAACCAACAAATCAAAAACCTCCAAACATTACACTCAGTGTCTGACTGTCCTCTGGGTTTAGTCCTTATGTCCACCTCATGCACTGCACCTTGTAGCCATCAGGGGAGCCATTAAGTGTAGCAAAGGCAGAACAGCCCCCGAGCAAATGAGTAAGGGAGAAGGGAGAAGGTCACAGGAAAGAGTTGGGAGAATAATATTCTTGCCTGGGGTGACAATGATTTAACAGGGAACATATTTTCTACCCATAGTCAAATATCCCCATTATTCATAACAATTTCCATCAAGAGTCATGATTGTCTCCAGGGCATCCTGAATTTGAACTGACCCAAATAACTTAGTGCAATTGAAACTCAGGTTTAAACCAGCCCAAGATGAGCTGTCTGAGTCCAGTACAGGTAGGGCCTTATTACTATCTGAGTTTCTATCCTTTTTGCTTTGCATACGATTAAATTTCTCTAATTAGGCAACAATTATTCAGTGCCTCCTTGCTTAAGGGAGCAGACTTGCCCTGAGTACCTCAAAGTTACTGTAAAATGCTCCTGACAGTGCAGAAGGACAACCTTCTGTAACTCTGGCTCTTTCTCTCAAGGCTACACAGAAGTGTATTTGTGACTCCAAGGTCAATGGTGGCCCACCTTCAATTCCTTGGTCAGTGCTCAGAATAAGTTGAAGAAGCATAAAAACAAGTGAGCATTCCTATTCAGGCTAGCTGTGTTATCCTATCGATACTGGGGAGTTTTTACATTTTCAGTTGCCACCATTGAAGGAGAGAGTGCCAAATCATTTCAGTATACATTATCCAAGTAGGACATATTTCAGTCCACATGGCAAAATAAAGCACCATCACAAACTTGAACAAGTTGTAACAGAGTTAAAATGCACATGACTACAATGATTTTTAAAGCAAAGGTTGCCACCGAAGGATATACAATGGTGAATATTCATTGTGATAGTCTCAGTTGCATCTTGTTGTATACCCACAGAGTAGTAGATAAACATTGGAAAATATATTTCACAAGTCCAAAACTTGTGCATCTCTATTCTTATGTTCCCCATTAGCATGGAGATTTGGAATAGAATGGCTGTAAGCTCAAAAAGTTTGTGATAGTTTTGCTTATTTTATCTCGTTTGATTTCACAAGGGAAGGAAAAAAAAGGATACCATGTGTAAAGAACTAAGATAAAATTATTATTTTTATACTGACACTTTTCTCTGAAGCTATAAACTATTTTAGGCACTAAATCTGCCTGACTTTACAAACACTGCCCAAACTCCAGAATATAAATATGTATTAATATATCAAATATTCAACAGCCAGCAGTGTGAAGTATGTTGTATGGGGAAGCCTTTCCCTGTAGCTAATATATACACTATTTTTAACATCTACAGATAAACAAAGCTAATATATTTGTCCACAGTAAGCTATTAAGAAAACCTAGTTCTGAAGATAATAATTTCCATTTTAAATGGTATGTGAATTCAATTTATAAAAGCAATAACTTAATGGCTAAACATATGGCCTCAATTTTGAAGACTTTTCCATCCCAAGGAAAAAAAATAAATGCTAGAAACTGAATTTCAAGTTACAAACAAACTGTAAAAATATAAAGATGTTTTATACATAGACATGCACTCTTTCTTCCAAAGACTATTTTATTTCATTTTTCATTATGTAGATAGATGTTTTCTAATTAAATTCATATCAAACTGAAATTTAAATCTGCACAAGACTTCTATTATAGTCTTTTTACAAGACAGTATCTCAAAGGCAAACCTACAATTAATCAGAAATATTACACACACATAAAATACCATTGCTTTCTGTTCTATGTATGCAGAATTTTCATTTTCATTATTCTCTTCCTTTGTACCACCTGATGCATCCAAACAGTTGAAATGCTACAAACTGCAGAGTAAGAGTTTTACTCCACATACCATATGAAAAAAAAAAAGAAAAAAAATTAAAAAATCTTTTTTATCTCCGTTATTATTATCCTTTCCAGACAGAATTAAATTTTGAAGATGTTATTTCAACAGTCAGTCATAAAAGCAGATTCCTTCTCTCTCCGACCTTATTACAATAGAGCAGAGCTCAGCAAATATGTATGCACTTACATAAGCACCATACATGTATATATATGCTATACTGAGAGTATACATGGGCCTAAATATAAATCATAGGAATACTCTTACCCAAATAAAGGTGCTACATTTTCCAGTCTAAGAAATCATATATAGTTGCTTTACATTATCTCAGACTTCTGCCATTGGCACTAAAATTTGGTAGCCTGGTGTTTATTTAGTTTGGAAAGAGAATTTTGCTAAACGATAGACAGAGCACCTTTGAAAAATGAAGAACAAAACTAATTTCTTTGTCATTTTAAATAAAAGTGTATCATATAGAGCATATCCACTTTCTGCATGAACTTAATCTATTTTTTACACACTTTATTTTCAACAATCTTTTTTCAATAATATATCTATATATTTAGGTTTTTTTATTGTGACAAAATGCAGTGACATAAAAATATCTTCCTTCACCCTATTAATACATAAAATGCATAAAAATCTCCTTTCCAGTGGGCTTAGTGATATATATACATGCACATATATAAGCAGACAGGATGGGAGGTACAGACATTTTGTTATATACAAAGTCTGTACTAATTACAATGTCTATAATTTAGAATACCTACACCCATATGCGTATATTTTTGATAAACTATTCTATTTTAAAAATATTAACAGATGAGTGTGAAATTCAAAATTGCTTGCTTGAAATTTGACAAGGACACATTACTACAGAGCAAGGCTGTCTTCAGGTGACTCAGATCTTTGATGAGATGTTATGAGAACACTTGAGTTTAGTGCCCTGTGAGTCCATCCTGGCAGAGCTTTACTGTTTCTGCATATTTTGGGCAGAATTTAGAAGAAGTCAGGAGCCCACTTCCTTTAAAACACATATCAGCTTGTACTTTAGAAGGCAAAGACATGCAAAAGACAAGAATTTCTGACTTACTACTTAGATTTGTTACCAGCCACATTCTACAACTTTTAGTAAATTGCTTGAAATGGGTGGAATTAATTACTTTAGGTATTCTTAAATGTCTTTCTATAAAAAGCACGGATATAAGAATATTTCCACTTTTTCTTACAGTTTCGATCACTAGTACTGAAAAAATTTGCAAACCATTCTGACTAGTGAATTAATACCAACTTCCCCAAAGAGGGACAAGTGAAGCAGCTAAAGAATATCCTAGGAGAGGTAGAGAAGACATGAGAGCTTGCTTCAATGTGATGGTATGTGTTCCTTCTGAAAATATGCTGCTTATGGCTTTATTTCATCCTTTGAGGAAACCCTGCTGTGACAGGAAATCTAGCAATCTAAACAAACTCCTACATTTATGTTGAATCTCTAGCTCCTGGGATCAACTTCATTACTCAGGTCCACTACTGAATTTGTATATTATTCTCAAATGGCATTTTCATTCTACTAGTAATAAATCCATATTGATCAACATAATGAAAAATTTTATTTTTGGGTGTTTTCATGGTTGTCTTTAGACAATAACTATCTTAAATAAATTTGACTTTTAAAGGAATGTTGCATTTTGCTAAAAAAGGTCTTCATATTACAAACGGTGCAAATACTGTAATAGCCTTACCTATTTATACTCTTTCCTGTATTTTCTTTGTTTTTGTTTTTATTTTTTAGTGGGAAAAATAAGCTAGAGAAGTACTTAAAACTGCTTTCTGAAGGCTGTTGAAATGAATACATGCTGGGATTGAAGATATGGGTATGCACATGAGAAGAGCATGTATCACACAGTTCTCATCTATCCTCCATGGCCTGGTCCCTGTGGGTCACTCATGTAAAGGGAATGTACATCTTTCTACCACTCCTAAGTGGCACTTTGGGTGAGAATAAATGCAAGAGAACCTTAATTGTGCATGAGGCTGTACTAAAATTGAACCCTTGTTTTGACAAAAAAATTGTAGGGTTTGTCTCTAAGCCACTCAGCTAAAGTGCAGGTTTGTTAGCACTGTGTCTTTTGTTTTATTTTTATTCCTTTACCCCTATGTTCTTTTTGTCCTCCTATGAAGAAATATTTGTAAATGCTTGGAGGAAGGTCAAAGTCATACTGCAAATATTCATAATAGATGGACTCTGTCATGGGGCAGGAATCACAGAAGCAAAAAATGGTTTGGGTTGGAAGGGACCTTGAAGACCATTCAGTTCCAACCCTCCTGCCATGGGCAGGGACACCCTCCACAAGACCAGGTCGCTCAGAGCCCCATCCAGCCTGGCCTTAAACACTTACAGGGATGGGGCATCCACAGTTCCTCCGGGCAACCTGTTCTAGCATCTTCCTGCCTTTTAGAAATCTGAAAGAGTCCTAGAGATCACTGAAATCCCCACAATAGAATGTACACAGAATTTAAGATATGTGTAAATATTGTGTTGGCTAAATTTTTGTTTGATAATTTTTTTACCCTGTACCAGTAAACTACTGAGATTAATTATAATATCCTCTAAATTAGCTCACATTAAACCCACCAAAATCAGGTTATTATTATAATTATTAGTGTACTAGCGTACCATTGTATTTTAACACGGACACAGGACTTTTTTAAACAGTGACATAGTGGTTTACATATATATATTTATATATATACACATAAAGTTTTTATATGGCTGTTACTTTAGTTCTATGGTTTGGGTCTTTTTCATTAAACTGATGATAAAAAGAAGTGGAAATTTTGAATCCTAATTGGCAAAGTGATTAGAAGAAAAAAAATCATTAAAAGTTCTCTGATCTGAAAAGAAGACAAATTTTCTAAGAAGCTTGCAGACTTCAAAGAGAAACCTGATCCAAGTGTGCACCACATTTTAAATTGAGACAACTTCAAACTGGGGATCGTGTATACAGAGAAAGTGACAGAAAGACAAATCTGCTACTTAGGTCTTACTTTGTTAAAATTTACTCATATGAAATGCTCTGATCTATTGGAGAATCTGCTGATAAGATCTTAGGATTCTATATCCATACAGCTGTATGCCCTCTAGCTAGAGGGACCACTGTAAGCCTCTCTAGAACTCTGAGAATACGGTCAGTTTGTGCTAGTGACTCTTGGCACTTGTCGGCATGGAGATGATTGAGGCCCTGCCATGGAGGTGTAGCCTCCAGGATGACAGATTGCAGAGGGCAGAGCAAAAGGTGCTGGAGAGGACAAGATGGTCAGGAAGTCCAGTCATACTCCTAGGCCTCCCAGCAGAAGGAAGACTATGCAAGAATTTGCTTAGAGAGGAAGATGAAGGCTGGAATTCGTTGCCCCTGGTAAAGCTCAGGGGAGATTGGACATGAGAATGTAGGCCAGGGCAGAAGTTAGCCTCACACTTCCCCTTCTCTGAATTAGGAGCTCAGCAGGACCCCAGCCTAGGGCAACAGCAGCTGGCCCCAGCAGGAAGAAGGGACAGTGCCAGAGGCTCCATGTTTGATGGCTCTCAGACCAGAGCTTCCACACTCAGGAAGGTTGGGACCACATTTCTGCACCTCTGCAAGCCACTATGGCCAGACCTGCCAGTGTCATAGGTGATGATCACAAAAACAGCTAAGGAGTGACTGTTGATTATATATGTATTTTATTTGCTAACTCTTCTTGAAGCTCAGGCCCTACTACTTTTGCTGCTTCTGCTAGCATTACTAGCTGGAGCACAGCTAACAACATTAATTCCATGTCTACTGGATCTTCATCATCCTGAATATTCAGTGGTAATTCCATTTCCTCATACTAACATAGTGTCAATTTCTAAACTGCATCTGGTGTTCTGTATGATTCTTAGAAATGGGACACTAAAAGTATGTTTACACATTACCATACTACCAACAATGCATTCAAAATTTCAGAGGTGCAACCCACTTGTGAATTGCAATGTTCAGACCAATATGAGTGTTTGTCTTGCCATACTGAGGGGCAGGGAGAAACCTCTGCCTGAACTGCCCTTTCTGACTGCTATACTGAGCTGCTCCCAAAACAGCCACTTCTGGGGTTGAGACAGATTTCTTTTGACCCCGGCTGGTGCTGCTATTTTGAAGCTCTTATCACTACAGTTCTCCTCTAATCTGAAATGGCACAATTCAACATCACTAGTGCAAATTATCTAGCTACTCAACACTGTAGCACAAATGTCTCTACCTGTACCTCTCACAGCAAGAGATGAGAAACAGGTATTTCAGAACATGATTCATCCAGTTTGTTTTAGGCACCTACTTCAGGATGCAACAAACCTTACTCAGGAAGGCAATGTATCTCTCCTATAACTCTAAAGGGACTCCATGAGATTAACTCAGATTTAAACATCAACATATGGTCAGATTAATTCCACCCCCTCAAGTCTTCTGGCTTTTGACTTAGGTCTTTTCTTTTAAGTCACTGGCAAAACATTAATTATAGAAGTACAGGACATGGACTTAAGTGATATATGTACAAACACAGGAAGTACTTATCAGGCTGACTTGAAGAAGAGACCTTGAAAAAAACAAAACAACCAAACAAAAAATATTTGGCACAAACAATGTTGCTCTTTTAAGTTGTCTGGGTTCTTTTTTTTTTTTTTTTCTGCTTTCATCTTTTTTCACAACCTAATGTTTTAGCTGTATATGTTTTCAGCTATTGGTGTTACCTGCTCAGCACTTTTTGGTACCCAAACTGTTAGGAAGAATTCTAAATACAGATAAAAACCATTTTGGCCTCAAGAACAAATAGTTTGGGCATTTTGAAGAGAAGAATTGTCAGGAAAAGCACAAATTATACTCTAGACTTGAGAACGCTATTGTAGAAAATCTTTCATTAGTTAATTATATACTATTAAAATTCAGATACAGTATTACCTTCTGTTTTAGGGTTATCTACATCTTTCTACTTTTTCAATATGCATTATATTTCTGCTTAAATAAATAAATATGTAATTAAATATGTAACTACTGTAAAATTCTTGTTTCGTTCTCTCAGGAAACCAGGACAACATCCATATTAACTGGCAACATGATTTTTCAGATTCTCTTTGCCCCTAAAAAGGCAGGGAAAATGAGATGGCAATGCAGTAATAATATTCTATAGAGTAACTTTGGTATTTCCTACATCTGCTATCTTGAAGAAAAAGTCTCCATTAAGTGGCCCTAGCAACAAATGGAGACTTGAGGAACCCTGGATCAGATGGGAGTTGGAATGCTAGCCTGATGCCTGCTTTAAATGACTGAAATGTCACTTTCTGTCTAAAGGGAGAATTTTAGGTTAACATATAATGCCTCTTTCCTAAATTACTGCTTCTAGGAGACCTGACTGAAAAGAAAAATAAATAATTTCAAGCCATTTGTTCATTAGCTGATTTTTTAGTTTTAAATTGTTTTTGACTTATTTGCAATAATAAAGGGTATTTTCTCTCTCTTTTTTTTTTTTTTAACTCAACATGTTTGAAATATGGCTTTTCACAAGCTCTCCATAGCAAATAATCTTTCAAGAATGTGAAATTCAGTCTCTGGTATGAAATCTCATAGCTCATAAGGCAGTTCCTCTATTATTAGCACCACTATTAGTTGGTATCATAGATTTTAAAGAAATATTGCCTTATGGTAGGCTGATGGTATACACTTATAAAATGCATAGAAAATATGAATAAAAAGCACTGGAACATATTTTTTTTCCTTTTCTCTCCATTCTCTAAAACTTTCTGAAACATGTAAGTGTTATATGAAGCTCTCTTAGATTTGGTAATCAAAATCTGCTTCTTTCTAAAAAAAAAAAGCTTCTTTCTAAAAGGAGGAAATATTAAGGTAGGAGTATTTATTTGTTTGGTTGGTTTTTGTAGATGTAGTGTTAGTGGGGGGTTTTGTGCGTGAGAGGCTGTGGGGTCATAAAATCAACCATGAAAAGGCTGGCCCATATTTTATGTTTAGATTCATTTAAAATAAATCTTTTTGCCTGAACAAAAATGGCTTCCCAATGATCTTTTCTCATATACTGCAGAGGGAAAATGGGAAAGACAATAAGAGAAAACGAAGCCAAAAACTCCAACATGGTTAGTTTCAACTTACTAATCACTTCAACAAACATTTTTCAGCTGAATTTCCACATGTAAACTCAGTTCTCCTAATATACTCGTATGACAGTCTGATTAAATGAATCCATTTTGGTAGATAAACTTGACTTCATTGTTGCATGAACAGTTGTTTGAGACAATGATATCTTTAAAATTAAAAAAAAAAAAAAGACAGGGTTTTATTTCAGTGCTTGTAGGTGCAAATGCTGCCAAAATTGTCTGCAGGGCCCATGCTGCCTTTCAGCTAGATGTTTCCTTGGCAGCAAAGCTGATGTAACAGACAATGTGAACTTTCCTCATTTATTTCCATGCAAAGTCAGCCAGATCTGCTTTAACACTTTTCATTAGCAGTTTAAGATGGGCTGGCAGATCGCAAACCGAGGCAGATGGCAAACACAAGCAAGCAAGTTCTGCTGTCCTGGTATGTGGGAAATAACCTCCAATTGCAGTTTGAATGGATAGCTGAGCTTGCATCTTCCCTAACTACTCCATAAAGGATTGCAATGATCTGTGTTTACCTACACCATGATGGAAGCAATATGCAACTTGGTGTCTTGAGCTGTGCTGCCTTTTTGGTTTGTAGCCTGCATCAGGACTGTCTCTAGCAATTATGCTACACTTTAAATATCACCTTGCTTCTATAGACATGAAAAGCATGATGTAAGATGTGCATCTTGGTCTGCTAAAGCAATCCCACTGCTTTAATTAAGAATATCACAAAGTCAATTCTTTTAAGACATTCCTCAGCCTCTCTTTCAGTTTCCATAATAGGGCATATAGAAATGCTAGGCCAAGAAGGAAGCTGAGAGTAAGGCATTTCATGCCGAGAGCCCCTGGGATGTATTAAAAGCATCTAGTCAAACACACATCTAGAACATGGGGCTGGATTCATCCACAAGGCCGCTTTCATTGACTGCCAGTTTTAAACAGATTTCCCTTTTAAAAACATGCAAATGAAGTGTTTCCTCAAAGCCAAAAGGGTGTTCCACGAAAGCAAAATCCTCCTCAAAAATTATAAAAAGGAGGTGAGTACTTTGCCAACAGTTACCACTTTCCATCATCTGGCTTCCAGCCAGTAGATGGGGTCCAGCAGACAGATCCTCTTCTATCCGCATAGTCCTATGTCCAATGACTGAGTCCTCAAAAGCAGCCAGGGCCATTTATGATTTTTTGATCATTTCCCATCTCTTCAATAGCTGAAAGGGACCATTTTGTTCTCCAGTGCAGCTTTGCATACTATGATAATAATTTCAAGGATACTTTTTATGAATCAGATGCTGAATATCTGAGAGTTAAGATTTTTGATATGATCTTGGAGTGATTGGATATGGGACAGGTGCACAACAGCAAGTATAATCCAAGAAGGTTTGGAAAGTTTGAGGACAGAGGATGTTCTATCAGCACAAAATGAACTCACTGATAAGGGAAAGACTGGTTTCCCTTTAAATACTGAAAATGTTGTGTTTCAGTGACAGAAAGTATTATTTGTGTTAATTGATTTCTGAATTAAATTGGATTTCAGGGAATATGATGAAATTAAAAGAATCAATTGTTATTCAATATGTGTGCAACTTGCAGAGCTCCTTGAAATATTATCCTGGCATCTTCATCACTGTGTAAGTTATAAATGCAATAGTTGAGTTTTGTCATCTTTTATAATATTGCTAATTCTCTCATTTTGCATTCATATAGTTTCAATTTAAAATGGAAGTTGTACTTCCTTAACCTTATGATTGTATATAAACAAGGCTGCAATTCAACAGTCTCAGTCTCTTTATCCTGTAAACAAGATATGACAGAGGCCCCTAAAATATGAATGGAATAGATAAAATTATAAGAAAATTACTTCCTTACAATATGGGCATCCATCTGTCTGAAAAAAAAAAAAAAAAACAGAAAGAAGAAATCTTTCATGTCTGCTTAAACCACAGGACATATTGTCACAGGATGTTGTGGATACCAAATGCTTACGTGAGTTCAAAAAGAGATTACACCGATTAATGAAAGGAAATCCCTCATAGGCTACTAAACACAAAAATATGGCCTGTGTCTCAGAAATTCAATGAGCCACAGATTACTGGAAGCTAAGAGGGAATATGCTGGGGTTTTACTGCCATATGTTTACCCTGCTCTTATTCTCTTCTTTAGGTATCTGTTAATAGCTATTAACTGGAGATAGGATATTTTGTAGGATAACCTTTAATCTGAACCCACTTTTGCAATTCTCTATTTACAAGCACATACACAAGTACTATAAAATAAAAATTCAAATACTAGTCTTCTACATAGTTATCCTAGTGCAGAACTAGAAAATATGCATATGACAACTGGAAGGTCATACTGCTTGGTTACGGAACAAATTTGATGTTGATAATTGCTTATTAAAAAACATACATAATCAATTAAGATCACTATGCTTTATGAAATTAAAGCCATGTTAACATTGTAATATAGAGCTTCCTTTGATCTGAAATGCTTTATACCAAGCCACAGCATGAGCACTGTTCAAGACACAGAGCTCCCTTAGGAGATGGTTTTCACAACGCTACTGGTTCACATTTCCAACAGCATATATCTCCTGCACTGTGTCAACCACACTGGCAGCCAAAAGAAATTTACTACAAGTTGATCTATGCAGTTCAGAGATCAGGATTTTCAGAATTTTTCTTGGCTGCCAGCACAGTGCCCACAGCAGTATCTACTCACTAACTGGAGTCCCAGTACATTACACAAGACACTGTATTTGCATCAGCTCCAAGAAGCTTTTACTTGGCAACCTACAAATAGCATGGTACAAAGTGACAGGTTTCTTTGCTTGTTTTCTAGTTATTGCCTGAAAACTTCAATAATTTTTGAATGCTAGAGAATTAACAAAAAAATTAACAAAATTGAATTCTTGAATTTTTAAGTTTGTTTTCCCAGAGACGGAGCTTTATGCATACACAAGTTACAAATATCCCACATGTATGTACTTAGCAGTAATATTCTCTTTACATGTCACTGTACACTAAAACCATCCATTGCTTCTGTAAGGGAGTTCCACTTGTTATTATTTATCATATGTTCTTTGATGGAAGAACTATTTTCTGCAGAATTTCAGTATGGTACACTATCTACCTTGGTAAATTTGCTACAGAGGTAAAAAATAATGTATTTTAGTTTGACTTCTATTTCTCTTGCTGATATGAAGACAACAGTATCAAATTACCACCACTGATTTACTGTGTTGATCTACACTTTTTGCCAAATATTTTCTGCTGCTGGAAGACAAAGTTCTGTGGTCACATTTTATCCAATAATTGGTACATTACATATCATGTCCAATGTGCTTGAAAACTAAGCTCCCAAGAAATCCTTGTTTTCCCCAAGCACTTCTAAATCTTGCCCTATTTTAAAAATCTGCACTTGTGCAAGTAGGTCAATCTTAAATTAATCTAGTTAAAAGTAGTGCACTCTCAATTTAAACTGGTTTAACACTCCCTTAAATAGGTTTAGATGTATTCAGTAACTTCCCAGGAAAAAAAAAAACAAACAAACTGCTTTTAAAAAAACTTAAGTGCATGTAGACAGACAAATGTGAAATTAACTTTGATAAACCAGTGCAATAAAGCTAATAAGATGCCCCTTTCAGTTCTGGTACAAGAAAGACAAGGATTTTTCTTCAAGCTACTAGAAAATTTACAGAGACAGTACCTATCTGAGATGCTCCCTGGCAGTGACTTTGAATTTCATCACAGTTATTTGAAATACTGCATTGGAGAAAATACTTTGAAAAAGATTTTTGTTGTGGGTTTTGGCAGTACCATATATCCAAAGTACTGCCACTCCTAGGAAGGAGTCATTGTCCCTTTCTGGGTTTAGGTACATCATTCATTGTCCATAAATTTTTAATTTAGAAACAATGAGGAGATATATATCACCTAAATGGATTGGAGTCATGGGAACAAGAAAATTTCTCCCTAGTCCCAAGACTGTTATAGTAAGATTTCTTCCTCTTTTTTCTTCACTTTTTTTTTTTGTTTGTTTAGTTTTGTACACAGTTCCTGAGTTCAAAAGAAAATAAGTATTTAACATTTTTCTTACTAAGTGCTGATTTTCAGATATCTATTTATGCAATATGGATTCCATTTCCTGTTTATCCCTTTACCTTTTTCCATCTTTAAGTGCACATATTGTGAAACATTTTCCTGTAAAATCCTATCTATTTTGATTTGCTGCTCCTGAACAGTGTTTCTTCTTCTGCTGTATTTGCCAAGCACTACCAGAATAACCTGAGTTTTGATTGAGACTGCCTAGGAGCACAAGATACTTTGTAAGGTGCATGAAGAATCCATCCTGTTCCAAATAATTTAAAAAGCTAAGGCTCTTATCTCACCTGAAGTCTAGATAGGCAGATCATAAAGGAAATGAAGTCTACTGTAAGTGAAACAGCCTACTCTCATGGGAACTTGGAAAGTAGTTGTGCTAAATGCAAACTAGAAAATAAGAGCTGCTTGAAGGAAGACTATGGTCCAATACACACACTTTGTATAAAATGTCGAAAGAATAGTGTTCCCTTTCCTTATTTAAAAAAATAAAAAAATAAAATAAATGTGCACCATATTTTATATTCCAGAATCTCCCTCATTCCCTGACAAAAGAAATTTTGTCCTTGTTTCCACTGCTTCCCTGTGATGCTAAGTCTATTGTCCTTCATTCTGGCAATATTTCTAGGATCACCTGCAGCACCATGGATGGAAATTCAGAGAAAAGACCTACACAGCTCAGCTGGAGTTGAGGTACCAGCTGTACTCCGCTTCCAGGGTATTATGAAAGAATATATAAAGAAATATATCCTCGTAGAAAGCCTGCAAGTGTAAAATTGTGTGACAGGAGTTTTTTTCCTGAGTGACAGACCCATTCATCTTTACTCCTACAAAAGCCTCATTCATTCTTCAGGATGAGGGAGGAGTCAAAGCACAAATCTCTTCACAGACCACGATTGATAAGAACATACCATTGAAGTGAGAACAAAGGAAAGCAGCAATGAGCTGTGGAGGTAATGCATTTCTATTGCAACTGTCCTTGGAGTCTAGAGTATGATTAAACAAAAGAAAAATATAAGAAAATTGACCAAATGTAATAAGAAAAAAAAAAACACAAAATCAACCAAAAACCTGAAGGATGAAGACACTGCAATTAAGTAGTCAGAATAAATTGCTGTAGTAATTAACTATACTCAGAATACTAATGTTGTATATGATTCCTTATTTGAAATGAAAATTACTTTAAAAAAAGACAACAGTTTATGAAAGCATTTCATTAAGTTGCCTGTCTTTTTTGAGGTAGATGGCATATAAACTGTTTACATTAGCCTTTTTAAAAATACTTTATTTTTGCATTCTTGCTGCTAAGTAAACAAGTTGCTCTGTGTTTTTGAATCTCTCTGGGATACTGGAATAAGAATCAGAGAAAATCAGCCTCTTGGGGTGAGAGTTACTTTAAAAATAAAAATAAATCATCAAATCTTTTCCCCATTCTACCAGATTTCAAATAATACTACAAGAAGGTGGCTATTAGACTATTGGAGCAATGAATCTTAAAATTGACACACACCTGGGAAAAATGACTCATCACTAAGATCACATATATATTTTTCAACCTTCTGCTTTTCAGTGTTCTGAGACTCAGCTCACAATGATAGGAAGCCTAAGAGAGCTGTAAGTCTTTCTTTCCTGTCAATCCCAAATAGCATGCTCATCTTCTTTTTCCCCCTGGAAATTTTTCCCAGGCACAAAACAACCCCAAAAAAACAACAACAACAAAAAAACCAAACAAAAAAAAACCCCAAACCAAACAAAAAAAACAACAACACATAACAAAAATAAAAAAATGCCCAAACCAAACACCCAAACAAAACCAAAAAAAACCCCAAAACCTGCATGATCCTCCAGGATTCCTAAACACAAGCTAATCAGTAAGACAATGAGGAAACCTGGCCTACCTGATAGCTAAAAGTCACCAATCAGACAAACAGGTGCCCTGCACTTTCAGATTAAATGAACATCTATTGATATTTCTAGGGTTACAACGACAGGGGAGTTTTCTCTGGACAACAATTATGACATATGATCCATGGTTCCCACCATATCAACAACAAAACTAACAGTTGCCAAAACTTTTCATAGAACTTGCATTGGTAAGGTACTTTTATTAATTATCTTCCATTTTTTACTGTGAATACTTCATTTTATCAGAAATATGTGTCCCTCAGAAAAGTAAATATGGGCATAACAAAATATATAAGTTATTAAATTCGCAGAAAAAAATTCCAATGATAACTCTTAAACCTTTGTGATACAGACAACAAACCTTTTTATTATAAAGGTTCAAGGTTCTAAGATACATGAAAGCACAGTTTTAGTGATAACATCAATTTACTTTCCCTTGTTTTTTTCATCAAAATATATTAAAATTCATTAATACAAGCAATAGCTTTTGGAAACTGCTCTAAAAAAGACAAACCTCAAAAGCCCTATAAAGAAATGAGTGCCATTTGGCAATATGGGAATTGTTTAAGTTAAAGAAGAAGAAGACAGCCAGAAGTTCGTTCACTTTCATACAAGGTGTGGAACTGCTCTAAAAGAGTTATCCCAGTTAAACTGACATCCTGACTTCAATGTACACATGCCTGGAGATTTTCCTGAGTGCTTCAAGCAGTAGCTCCAAAACCACTGAACATTATGTGAAGTGTTGGTCTCCAACCAACATAAAAACCAGACACATAAATTCACCTTCATTTACCCTCACAATGCTGTGACTGACTATGTACCTGAAGTGCACAAACAGAGGACTCCCACCAGTGTTCCTTTGAGCTAAACGTGTGAAGAAAGCAAATATGAGCTGTGCAATACCACAGTTTTTGCTCATGTAAGAATCGAGGGCTTGTGTCACAAGAATGAAGTGTCTTGAACCCATTGCACAACTGAGGGTTTTTACAGTGCCTTATACAGCTCTTGCTTCAACTGACTCTGGCTCAGCACAAGTATTGCACCAATGGAATAGTCACAACACCATATTCATACTCCTAAAATGCTAAATTAAAATTTTGTTGCAGACCCCAAGCTACAAATACTGCTACATAAAAATCTCTGAATTTTACTTGGAGGATCTCAGGTGAGAAGGGGAAAGAAAAGGAATTAGATAGAGCCTCTTATCATTCACAAATTCAGTGTAACATTGAAATACAACAGCTCTCCACTTCTTGCTATCTCTATTGTCTTTTATATATGCCAGAAACATTCTACTTGTGCATCTCTGAAGAGATGTCTCAAATTTCATGTAACTGGCTTAGAGGGATCTACCAGGACAACCAAAGCTGCTTGGAAACAAAACCTGTCACAGCATCAAACACAGAATATCTCTACAGAAAATCTCTTCTTTGATACTGTTTTGCAGAGATGCAAAGTTAGACTTAGCTTTTAATTAGCATTCCCAGATAATGGCAGTAATTTAGTCACATTACCTTAGAGCTTGGCAATGGCCAGATTTTAGTTATGAAGAAAAAAGGGTATATTTAGTCTTTATTTGGTAAGTGTTAGGTGTGTAAACTGCACTGTGCAGTCATTTATTTGACTATGGGGAATGTACTACTTAATAAAATTGGACATGTTAAAATCAACAATTTCAAAAGACACTCAAAAATTTTTAGGAAACACCAATTCTGCTCTTGGAATGGCACCTTTAAGATTTGCCTTTAAATGCTGCCACTGCATCATCATAGATGCAAACTGAAGACTAGGTTTCATGTCCATAAGTATCCACAGAATTGGTGGATAGCTAAAGTAGTTCTTGTATCACTGCTAAATATTCCACATCTTCCCTAAACCTAAATAAGTTTGACATGTTAAAAAATGCAAAACCAAAGTAGTTTAGATAAATATTCACCAGTACAATGTTTGAATGATCATGAAGTCCTCTAATAAGGATTCAATATTTTTTCAAGCAAAACATGTTTTCATACTGTATTACATTAACACAGATACTTTTTTGCCTTGGATTCAAAGAGAGTGATCAACTGAATATATTTCTAAAGTAATGTTAGCCAAGGAAAGAAAACCATGTGACTTTAGGAACAGGGGAACACAGAAGTAGTTCTGTTAGTTGAAAATTCATGCCACTTATCTATTTTGTTTAAAATTAAATCTTCTCTTACCATCATGATTGGGATTTCCCAAAGTCCATGGCTCATCTGAGTCAAAATGAGTGTCTCCCCCAATTCCTGGGCCAGGAAAATATGCATGAGCTAAAAATCCTCCCTCCCCATCAAAGGGAGAGCTGTCTCCATGAAAACCTGATGCAAAAATGATTGTAATATCCACATCTCTCTTGCCATTTTCTAATTCAATGTAAGGAACTTCTTCAAATGTTAGAGGAGTTACATTCTGCCACACATCGAAGGCACGGCGAATGGCTTTACGAGTTTCAGCATCACCTACTTTTGGAGTGACGTTCTTTATGCTGAAAGAAACAGAGAAACATTACATACATTAAATTTAACAGATTGGTGACACTGCTAATAACCATTTTCCCCTAATTATTATAAGCTCTGTGCTTTTAATAAAACATGCTAGTCTGGCATTATATACTTTAGGAAGAGTATTTTTAAACAAGCTAGTGCAAAATTATGGTGTCAATCTGTATAGCTCTTTAAGCTAGAATTTATTATGTTAGCTGGCTTACTCCCAGCAGTACAAAAAATCTTATATTTAGAAGATTTAAAATGTATTAAAATGAAAAATTCTTAACAGTGGGATAACCAGATTAATCAACCACTGACTGTTCACCTCCTGGACCACAATTAGAATCCATCACAGCTAAAGAATATCATGTTCTTTCTGAACAAAAGAAAAATGTTTTCAGTTAAATGAAATTTTTACTTATTAGTGAGTTCATTAACAAAAGCAGAACTACATACTGTGACCACCAACCAGTATTCACAAAGCCTTGTTGCATTTTGAACTGGATAAATTTGTTATCAGAAACAAAGCCTTTTGACTTCAGTACAGGCTAAGATGTCCTTTTATGATCTGATTACATCTGTGAATCTTGCATAACACTGTAGAATCCATCAGAGAAATAATTTTATAGAAGACAATTATGTGCTAACTTAAGAATATGTATTAAAGAGAAATTTCAGTCTCCAATACTTCTTTAAATTACATACACATGAAAAGCCAAAAAAAATCTGAAGTGAAGTTTACTCTCATAGTTAGGACATTATAGTGAAATTACCTTAAAAAAAAAATCTTTATTTTCATTATTGAATTCAAGAAATGAATGTCAATAATCAATTTCAGACCTATCCAATTTTCTGCATCATTTCCACTCGATTCATATCAGTAGCAAAAACTCTTTTAGGTTTGTGTCTGCTCTGAAAATGCTGCAATCAGATTCCCTTTGTTCATTTGACATGTGCTTGACTGAATGTCCAGCACAAATTTCTGAAATTGCATAATTCTAGAGTACATGTAATATTTTTGCCAGTTTACACAGCATGGCACATTAAAGGAGAACAAATATATTTTCATGAAAAAATCTTGAACGATTGATTTGTTTGGTACATTAAATGTGCTTGATTATATGGTATTTATGTTTATATAAATGGAAACTTATCTTTCGAGTGTAATTTTATAGATTTTACTTCATATACACATTTTGTTCATAGCTTTATGTAGAAACCATAAAGTTACAAATTTGGACTTCCACTCAAAAAGACTTTAATGTATTGAGTCCAATAGTGCTGTCTAACCAAAGCATAATTTTTTAGCTAGTATGCATGTTCTAAAGAAATATTAAGAGAAATTATTAGATAATACATTGGAGAGAATCCACAGATTTCCTTGATATTTTGTTCCAAAGGTGATTTAACCAATCAATTAATACTTGTGCCTATTCTATTATTTGCCTGGCTTGCATTATTGGTTCTCATTCTGTTTTTCTCGCTCACATACATGAGCTTCAAAATTTTTCCCCCAATACATAAAGACATTTAAAAGACATTTCTGCACTGCAAAGTCATTATCTTTTTGTTGTCTCTAATAAATAAAAAATTTTAACTTTTTAAATCTCTGGTTATAAGACATTTTCTTCAGTCTATTGAATATTTTCTGTGATTTCTATTCAATTCAACCAAATTTTTAATGCTCTTTTAAAACTGGCTCTGTCAGAACTATAAAGTACTGCAGTACTGATCTTGCTGTCAGAGAGAAAATATCCTCTGCTGTAGGCATGACTTTACTCTACATGATTTAAATGTCATGTGATTTAAAGTGCTTCCTGTGATGCCCCTTCATAATTACTTGCTCATCAGTAATTTTATGATCAGTGTTGACTTGCATTTTTGGTGATTAAAAAAATATTGGATACACTGTACCAACAAACAGCCCTTGCAGAACCCCTCTCTGAAAGCTCCTGACTTTGAGAATTAGGGTTTTTTGAGATGTTTTAATTAGCAAGTACATACACTGATGTCTGTGCCCCCTGAGAAAGTACAGAATTTTGGAACCTGTCCTGTGACACGAAATGAAAACCACATCACAATGGCACACTTATACTGCCACTACCAAAAACTTCACTGTTGCTATGCTAAGAATATTCCTTACAAAGCTGGCAGATATACTCTCAGTCAAGTCCTGCTGTGCGCTCCCTAAGCACGTGTATTGCCTGAAGCAGAGCTCTTTGAAGGATTAGAGCCTCTGTTATTTGCCACGTATAAGAAACATGGCAAATGAATCAACAGGCTCCCATAGAAAATAGAGCATGTCTAGAAAAACTGAAATATTGATATAGAAAAAGTTCATCTGAAATATACAGCTTGGGCTTTGGGGGTTCTTTTAAATCTTTTTTTTATTTTTTTTTTTTTTTTTAGGAATCTTAGTATCTGGTCAAAATCCCACTTCGGTATTAAGTAAAAAGAAGAAGGGTCTTCTGCTATTATATGTGAAATGAGAAAATGGATAAAAATGGATTGGAATTTCATATTGGTGGTAAATTAAGTAATTAATTTGTCTGAAAGGGTTTGACTCACACGTTAAAACCTATCATTTTACATTTTCTTGTATTTCCAGCACACTGAATTAGGTTTCAATTAGATTACAAATGAGGAATTGAGCCATTGGGCTAGTTTCACACTTGCAAGCTCGAATAGACTACCTTTGATATCAAATATTTTCCATGGGATTCAGCTATTGACTTACTTTTGAAATAGCATTCTACATCTCCAGATTCTCTGGAAAGTAATTATTTTTTTCAAAGCATACTTTCCCTATTAAAAACAGAGAGACTTCTGGCTTCCAAACCAACATTCTGGAGTGGGCAAGATTATACTGAAATGTGTAGCTTGAAAGAGATTACATAAATCAGCAGTTATTCCTATGCAAGAGTATTTACAGAAAACAATTGTCCACTTTTAATGTGTTAAACAAAATCCAGGTTCACTCCTAAAAGAGCAACACAAACACTGAAATTGCCTTGCTGGGAACTTTGTTTAAAATAATTCACCAATGCAGAGATATCTGAAACCCAAGTTATGTTACATTTCTTTCATGTTGTTTATCATACAACTTCCAAGGGTGGAGTACAGTAAAATCAACCCATAAAGACAGTCTGTCAATTACCAGAGATACTAGAATTCATCTTTTAAAAGCCTTCAGTTTAGACCTATGATTGCAATAGTAAATAAAGTCTCATATGAACCCTTTCCTATTACATTTAGATCTACATCTTGGATCCAGCAATCACCTGAAATAGTGGTAACTTTCACAGGAGCAAAAAAAAAAAAAAAAAAAGAATCTTACACTCAACAGGTCCAGATAATGAAACTTAAATAGAAGTAAGTGTAGGATGTGACAACTCATAACCACTCTTATTGCAAGGTGAAAGCATTGCAAGACAAAGCCCTTCATAATAAAAAGCCATCTTTTTTCTAAGTATTCCTTTCCTAGCCTCAATGTCTAGTGATCATTTCATGACAAAGTTTAAATGAGAGAAAGATCCAAAACTGACCTTGACCAGACTGGCAGTGCAACTTTATAAAGAGGTTGAAGATACTGTAATTACGAAACAAAAGGCAATTTATAAGATGAAACATTAATTTTCATGCCATTTTTTATGAACTAAAAAATTGAGTGATACTTTTTATAAATTTTGAGAGCTGTTATTTTTAGACAACCACAGCCATGTATCAATTGATTATGCTTTTTTGTGATTATCATTGCTGGTTTTGTATGATTTTCAACCTGATAGTTGCTTCAAGCATTATAACTTTAAAATACATGTCTTCCACAAGAACAATTAGATTTTATCACTGATATGCACTTTTCACGTTCATGTACTATTTCTACAGCTGCCTGAGGAGTCCTGTTTTGAGAGTTATTCTAGAATCCTGAGTCCTATTGATTTCAGAAAAGCTTTGGGTTTTCCTTCCCTTCCCACTCCTTTCCCAGAATATCCTAAAAGAAAAATTATATGTGTTTCACTGACATATTTTTGGCTGCATCAGCTTTAGGAGCCTTGCAAGATTGTCAGGATATACCTCACTTGACTGTGTAAAATCAGCAATCTGAAATTTAAATAGATTGAAAGAGTAGGAATTTCAACTGAGTAGGTAAAAAGATGCAGTCAATAATCTGTTTGAAGTAAGCTAGTTAAGATCTCTGCTTGATATGAAACTGTTCAAGTAAAATGAATTGATGCATATATTAAATATGAATAAGTTGTTGACACAACCTTTTTATTGTCATTGATGTAAATCAAACCTAAACTGAATCAAAACTTTGGGGGTTCGTTTGTTGTCTTCATGATTTTTTGGGTTGGTGGGTTTTTTGTCGTTTGTTTGGTGTGTTGGTTGGTTTTTAATCACACTATAACTTTTATTGAAAGTAATAAATTACCTCTGGCCAAAAACATATTTCATTTTGCACCATAATTTCTCTAGAAATTGGTTTCTATGAAGTTGCTTCACTAATCTCTCACTCATGTGAGGTTTTTTAGCTTCAGGTTTTTTCCAGTTTCAGTTTGCTGACTCTTTGTAGCTACAGACTAAGAGTGCTATCTTGGCTCATATAGCTCTTGCTCACGTTGATTAAACCTAAACCAGAACTATTACTTTTGATTTTCTGTGGGTTTGATTTTCAACCTACTGCTGTGATGATTGAAAGAATTTATAAATATCTTGCTTCTTCATTTTCATGGATAACATTCTCCTCAACATTCATTAAAAGAAGATGAAATGAGAAAGGGATGAGATTTCCAAGACAAAAACCCAAGATTAGCAAAATACTTGACAGATAAATGTTTTTATAGGAAAGCTATTTTAAGAAATCCGATGTCATAATATGCTACTAGGTAATCTAAAATCAATAAAATGCAACATAAACATGGATTGTGTTCTAAATATTACTTTTTATTAATACATTCAAAAATTTTTGCTACTATGAATCAACAGTATTTTCAAAGTTTTTTCTTAATCCAGTATTTCCTTACTTTTCAGGGTGGATTTCAAATATCCAATAAAAAAATTTCTCTCCATATTCTACACAATAAGGACCATTCAGACTATAGAAATTGCATAGTCTATTGCTAACAAGCTAAATAAGACTTTTCATTGTATACTGAAGCTCCCAGCTAGCATTCATTCATTTATCTGAACAGCATAAAGTTAGACCTGTTCAAATCTTTCATCTTCTTTCAGAAATGAAATCTAGGATATATCTAACTTGTTAAAGGAAAATGACAATTATCTGGGGCTTGACCCATTGTCCACAGAAGTCAAGAAAAAGATGAAATTATTTATAGTGGGTTTGGGATGAAGCTATTGACTATCTACAGCTAAGTTTCCTGCACCAATTAAATTATTACATATTTCTGATTGATTGAATTTGGTATTTTTCTTACTTAAGCAAGAAAAAATAAATCAGAGTAGCTTTTCAATTATTATTTTATTTTAAATCATTATAAGTTCTAAGTCATGGTTATAAATCAAGGCAAATATTTTAATTTTACAGAACATTCTCCAATTTTACTTGCAAAAGTATTTTTCAGATAAAATAATCTGGGCAATTGAGAAATGACTGACTGCTGGAGTTCAGATTATGAATAGTACGCACGGAGTTCTCATGAGGAGGGCTTCATATTCAATGATTCTCTGTCTAAAATAGACACATAAACATTTATATTCCATTTTTACAAAACTGATAACTTTATTGATTCCCATTGTTGCTCCTTTTTTAAGGTACTGGATTATTTACTTTCCTAGCAAAAGAGAAGGTGATTATATTTCTGAGAATCATATGTGCTTTCATAAATACCCCCTTAACATGTTTTATTAATATTTAATTTTTAAAAATCAGTTCATAGCTTTCTTAAATTTCTTCTCTGATTCTGTACAATGTTCAGAGCTTGTTGTGTCACCTGACACAGCCTAAAATGATAAGGAAAGATGAAGACTGTATCATTAAGATCTCTGTAGCTTTTTCTGTAAAGGGGTCATAATTCTCTTGTACTCTAGATTTTCTCTTTCACCCCTTCTGGCTGGTAAAAAGTTTCAAATACTTACTTTCTGTTTCTCTCTTTGTAAAAGGCATGCTACTCTATAACATATGTACTAATAATGTTCACAAGATTTTTCAGCATGAACTATACCAGGCAGAAAAATACTGTAAATTTCATCGGAAACAGAAATTCTAACAAACATCACACATCAGTTCAAATGAGAAGAAAGCTGCATTCCCTGAGGGAGAGCAAGCTTAATTAATGCACCACATTGCACATTCCATGCTGATGTTCCCAGTACTGGAAATCTGTATTTCGGTTCTGTCTGTAAACACATTGCATTCTAAGAATAACTATCACCTAAGTCCAAAATTTAATATGTTGCCAAAAGAACATAATAAATGTTCAAAATGTGTTATGGGGGAAAATACATTATTAATGTAGCTTCTAATTATAATTGTAGTTTTAAGTCGCTTCTTTGAAAATTCATCTTGAAATTTTGCAGAACTGTTTCAGTTGGAAAACTTACACATTGAAAATATGGAAAAGTTCCAGGGCAATGAGGGGTGGGGAGCTTGCTTTTGGGAGTATTTGTTATGGGGTTTTGGTTTTGGTTTCCAAAAAACTGTAAGCTGTAGCATGCACTGAAATGAAGGTGAAATTGCTTTTTCTGTGGAGGAATTAGCATGCACACAAACTGACTTAGCATGCACACTTCAGACTGCAAGGTTCAACTGGCCAGGAAGGCACAGAATGCAGCTGGAAACCTGCAGGTTATAAAGAGACTGAGGAGTGGCACAGAGAAAAATGGAACAGATAAATGATACTAGAGATATGATTAAAATTTTAGGAAACAAAGCAGGTTAAAATGTCATTCATTTAACATGTCATAAGCCTGTAAGCAGGGAATTGGTGAAAAGTGTGAAAAGAATCTTAGGTGTTTTTTTTTTTTTTGTCTTTTTTTTCTTTGGGTTTTTTTCTAATTCAAAAAGATAATATAACATCTTTTTCTTTATTCTAATCACATTTAGGGTTTCTATTTTAAATGTCTTTTGTACTGTAATTCACTGCAAAAAATATTACACACTTATTGACTTCAAAGCTCTGTTTGACTGGAGGTCTTGCAAAGTGAGAGAGAGAACATTTTTGAAGAGGGGAGGCAGGAGATAAAAAACTGCTATAAATTTTTCAAACTGAGAAAGATTACTAGATAGTTGTCAGTTTAATACTGGACACCTTCATTTGTTATTTGGATTAATGCCTTGGATGACAGTCCAAAAGATATAAAACTGGTAGGATTTAGACTGTTGTAAAAAATCCTGTAGTGAAATAGGGAATCAGACTCTGTTCAAATCAAAGCGGTAGAAAACTACACATATGAGTAGATGATTACTCATGCCTTCTAAGTGTGCACACACTGCATTTAAATTCTAAAATGCAAATAGATGTAAAGTGCTCTAGGTGGGCATTTTTATTCTAACCAACTATAAATTACATTTACATTAACAATAAAAGACTTCAGCCAGTGCAACATACCAACCCCAAGGCAGTCAGCTGTCTATTGCTTGGTTATATCAGAATGTAATGTCTTAAACTAAAATTGTCTAATTCAGTTATAAACCACAGCAGTGACATAGGGTTACTAATGAAACTATATCTTCACCAGGGTATGAGGAACAGTCTATATGCCAATTGGGGCTTATGAAGTTTAAATTTAATACTTGTACAGGTTCATGAATAATGGCACCAGTTAATGAATTTGAAAACTATTTTATCCCTCAGAACTTACCCCTGTTAGATATTACAGGAATCCATGATGAGTCTGTGTAAACTTTCCCACAGTTTGTATTGGAATCCTTGGTTTGCTGAGAGATTATGGATTTTATATTATATACATGATGACACTTTCTCTGGTTGACAGAGCTCTAGTGAGTACATCATGAAAGTTTCCATCTAACTTTCCCTTCAAGGCCTCAGTTTTGACAGCAGGCACACTGTGCTACTACATGCCAGACTCAGGAGTTATACAGATGTACTGCCCTGCAAACACTCCTATACCCATCATCAACTAGACTGGAAATGGTTGGGTCAGTGACTCATCAAATTATAATCAAATAAATTTCTACTTAGAACACACCCATAGGCATATATATTTTGCAGAGACTGACTCCTTTCAATATCCTATTTCACATATTTAAATTAGAAATCTGAGTTTCATTACAGCACTCCTAGATTCAGAGCATTCTTCCCTGAGAAGTTGCCAAGAAAGTTGAAAGGTAACCTTAAGAAAATACTGGGTGTTAAATTGATGCTGTAAGCTTCTGAGAATTTACTGGCTTCTAAATATATGCAATTTTAATCCAAAAAAACAACTTGGTTCTTATGCAGCACATACATACTTATAGGAGGTATCCATTGTAGCACTTCTAAATCATACAGTAATAATAAACTTCTCAAAGTATTGAAAAACATTCAGGAATTTATCTTGACTTTAAATTAAAAGTCATCAGTATTAGTGACATTTGTATACCTATAGGAATATCTTTGGTACCTGTAAGTGATATGTTTGTGTTGCCATTTCTGTCCTGTTAACGCATAGCGTTTCCGACGAATGTTAAATTTGGAGCTACCTCTTGTTTGGTCAGGCACACCACATCGAGGTTTCTTCATCCAGCTGCAAGAAACAGCACCACACAGTTAAAGCAACATGGAAGAAAAATCATAACCACTGCATCCCTAATAAAAACATGTAATTATCTGTATATATAATTTTATAGAACATATAAACTAATAAATACAACAGACTGTTGGCGTACTTTTAATTCAAGATACTGAAATTGCTACTTTTTTGATATTATCAAGTTCTTCTATCTTGCTCTTTTTCCACAAAATGAGAAGTATCTCATTGCAACTGTAAGCTCCTAATGGAGATATTTAACTCAGGAATTCTTGCTTAAGAATATTTAATGTTCTGCACAAAATCAAGCTGAAAAATCTAAATCACATACAATAAAAATGATCATAGCAGCAGCACTAGATTTCCCGGAGAAGGGCTGTATTTGTGCAGTGCTCTGCAATATTTCATTGTTTTCCAATATTTCAAAAAATTTAAACTTGCCAGCATTCAAAACATATTATAATTAAAATGATATCTAATTCAAAATTATAATTTCCACAGCAATATCCTTGAACTGTTTCTCACTTGTAGTGTTAGGCACTATTTAGTTCAAAGAAAACACAGCTGAAGTTATTTTCTATGAGTTGAATGGCTGCAGGACAATTTACCATCAGGAAGAGACTAAGATAAAGTCTTTTACTGCATAAGTAAAAGACATATCTCCTCTGTTATTTTTTCCAGCTCATTGGACTACATTTGTATCATGCCAAACAATTACTTATGTAAAAGCTATAGGTTTTCAACGGCATTTACCAGAAAAGTAGTCATACCCTATACTCAGGCTTTCATGGATGAATTTCTGACCACTAAACTGGCATTGTTTTGTAAATAAATGTACACACAGCAGCTGTGTATATGTGTGATTGGATGACAGAAAAGTAATTTCAAATGTCATCTCAGAAAGTAGATTCCCTTTAAAACATGCACAGGTAATAAAAAACCTCCAAATAAGCAAACAGTCAATCATCAGCCTCACTTATTTAGCTAAATGTGTAAGAAGTGGTTTAAAAGTACAGTTATACTTGGAACACTTCATATATGAAGTAGCTATGGGTATATAGCAAACTGGTTTTCAAAGGCACAAGTAGGTGTTAAGCTCGCAAGCCTGTGGGAAAGTACAAAATTTTCTTGATAGTACCAAGATGGCACTGCACCCTACTTGCACTGATAAGAGCTTGCAAAAATTCTGATGTGAGACAAATCTATTGAGTAGTACAGGTTAGGAACTAAAAACTAAAAGCTAAAAATTTAATTGCCTTAATTGAAGACATCAGGTTTGCAATCACATGTTTCAAAATAGAAACATAGAATGATTTTTTCTAATTTCTAGTCAGAATATTTACGTATAGCCCATAAAACAGCTGATATGCAAGGAAAACAATGTTCCTGCCCTAGTGCCTGCAAAAACCATACTGCAAAAATTTAAAAACCTTTACCCCACCAGCATTCGCTGAAACACCCTGCAACTTTACTTCAGGTTCCTTTGTTTTTTGAAATAAATTAACAATGCAACAAAGTAGACATTAGGGATTTTTGGGATGAAATATTACTGAAAAGTTTAATTTGCTCTAATACTGAAAGAAATGAAGGAAAGAAGTAGACCTCTGTTACAGATCAAAAGGCAATAATATTCTTAGTAAAATAATCTATGTGCACTTCATGTGATTAAAATTGGCTCAGACCTTCGAAAAGTTTTAGACACATTGTCAGTAATACTTTTTAAGAAGGATATATAAAAAGTATGTTGTTGAAACTGCACACACACATTGCAGAAAAAGATGTAAACATATCAAAAATTGGTGATCTCACCTTAAGGTGATATCCCTACATCAAGAACAAGAAGCAAGGAATAAAGCAAAACCAAATAACTATTATATTTTGTTAGAAACAGTGTACGAAGATATTGTAAAATATATATATATCACTCATAGTTGTAGCATTTCAAGGGCAATGACTTAAAAGCCATTGAATTAACTTTCCCCTCTCCATAAAGTTTACATTATTTAGCTTAATTGATGGAGACCTATTTTAATAACAGGGTTTGCTCACTGGCAAGCTAGGGGAAGATAAGAGTAAATATTCTAAGTTCTGAATTTAAAAATTAATCTTCAAAGCTATTGAAATAATTTCTCAAGTCAAAAGATTAAATAATCTTACAGAAAATCTTGTTCATGTGAATTTTTTTCACACTTTAGAACTAATACTAAAAGTCAAGAACAGTAGGTAATGTGGATTCAAAAGTCAACATTGTATTATCTTACTAGAACTACTGACAATCCTTTTTTAACAAAACAAAACGTAGCCCAAAATAACATGTTATGAAATTCAAGCAGTCACAATTTGTTCTTGCATTGATTTTGAAGTAGTATGTTCCTATCAAGGGTACATGCTTGTACCCTTATTGGTTTGGACAGGGAGGGGATATTCCAAGTTGTCATGCTGTCTGGACCATTAATGTTCTTACTACTGTTACATGAGGTCTGGGACTGTAGTTCACACAATATAAATCCAAATATAAATCAGATGGAAGTCATTGCATGGGCAGTTCAGTAGCTTTCAGGAAATTATCTTCATGTAAAATTTAAGGAAAGATGCAATTCGCAGCTGAAGATTTGGAACATCACCAAATCTATCACCTAGATTTTAGCTGAGCTAAATTTAGAAGTCGAATTTTAAACAAACTAGTGCATGACTAGTATTGGAGCTCAGTACTTTTGAGCACAGAAATGAGGCAAAATGTTAAGAACTTCAGACACACCAATTTTCCTTTGATTTCTATAACATTTTGATTTTTTTTTTAATAGCAATTGTTCTTACACTCACTGGGAGGAAGACTTCTCTTAGTAATAATCATTAATGCTCATGACATTCCAGATTCTTAGCACATAATATCGTCTTCCCTTGGGGGAATTGACAAATAAAACATTGATTTCTGTGTTCTTCCAAATATAGATTCTTCTAATGTAATATCATCAAGGTCTTCCATATTCCTGATTGCTTGTTAGAGTTTAATTTTTTGACATGTTTTTGAAATGTTTTGAAATACATTTAATTTTTAAAAGGTGCATACAGGTAACGACTTTGCCTCTCTTTCATCACTTTGTTTTTGAACTTGTAGAAATCTTTTCTGCAGCAGCCCTTCAAAATTAATATTTTATAAGTACTCAATAAAGAGGCTTAATTGTGACTAATGTTCTCTATCTGTACACTATGTCACATCACATTCCTCTTCTAACTCCATTAGTTTGAATCTTGAGGAGCTATATATGTCAGGAAAATTTAAATATTTTAGACTCACAGCAAATCTAGAAAGATTAAAAGAAAAATATGCAGCAAAACTGCAGTAGAGAGATGAAACTGAACTTCTATCTCAAGCCAGTTGCCTAACCATATTTTGTTCTTTCTTTTCTAGAAGGAAAAATCTCTTTCTGTCTCTTATTTTTTTTAAGCCTTCAAGAAAAAAATTTACCCTCACAGGATCAAAACACTAAAAACCATACCTTTAGTTGAAGGCTCCAGCTGCTTTATCCCTTTATCAAAATTGACCTTTATCCCTTTATCAAAATTGCTGCTAAGGTTGCACAATTGTTCCGTTGTTGTTGGGCTTTGGGGGTTATTTGGGACAGAGTTATCGCAAAAAAGGAAACTAAAAGAGTAGGTTCAACTTGACTTACTGCAACTTAACTTAGTGGCTGGACAAACTATAGATGTCTATTTAAGAAAACTACTGAATTATACCCTTAAACTTCTATTGAGGAGAAATAGGTATGCCTTTCTTTCTTTGCTCACATAGCCTGCTATTACAGGACTTTTTTGACACTTGCTAAGTAATAGGAAGCAGTCGAAGAGTGATGTAAGATGTATTTCAGCCCTGATGATTCCTTTTTTAAGACTTCTCATTGGATATTTGCTGGGGGTACAGCCCTTATATATAATTTTGTACAAAAAAATTATTAATTTGCTAAGAAAATAAACCTCTGGATCAATTTCAACAGCTCAGAATTTACTTTGTGACTGATAGTTAATATTTAAACAACAGAGTGCATAAACTCGCTTAGAAGCTCATCTAAGCATTGAAATAAACATATTTGCCATTTATTTCTAAAGGATGACATTAGAATAAAATGGAAGTTTTATTATTATTGCACAGATTTAGTCAGCATCCTGTACATGACCATTCCATCTGTATATTCAGAAGTTTGCAGGCTACTCCTCAAAAATGCAAAACAAGTCTTGGGAATAAACATGTATAGTATTTTTAAGAAAAGACAACAACTAGTCTTTTTCTACAATGTTTCATTTAGGGATGCAGAAGACCAGGAATGCCAACAGTGGGTCCAGTTTCAGAAATGTCTTTTTCATGAAACACTGACTGTGTTTCATAATATATAAATGAAATACAGAAAATACTGTGGCACTCCATGCAAACATTAGACAGTATTTTCATTGGGTTAGCCAATCTCTTGGTACTTGTATTCAGAACTTCCCTCACATTTTTACACCATTATGAAGATGTCTCTTCCTACCACTCACTCTTCCTTACCCCAGCAATAAGTATGTATCATTCTTTCCAAGACACTTGAGAAAAAAAAAAAAAAAAAAAAAAGCAAAACCAAGTGAAATCTGAGTAGTAGGGAGAGGATGAATACTGTACGTATTTATGCATACCAAAATACTCATTGAGGGATTTTTTTTTTTTTCAGAGCTGCAAAATCCCTCCAGGAGACATTTGATGGTGCTGTTGCTGTAGGACATTATTTCTTTGTTAATACCCCCAAAGCTGGTTCCTATGAAGTAGCTACTATAACTTTTTTAATTGTTTGTCCTTCTGAAGACAAAGAGGCACATCATAATCTCTTCTCAAGATATGTCAAGGAAGCAGGTAAATCCTCTTGCACAAGATGAGAAGATATTTTTTATGAGGTTCCTGTTTTATTTATTATTTGCAACACCAGCCTTGTTAGTTATTGCAGCATATTAATCCCAGAGAAACAAATTACAAACTGGCACATATTTCTGACCTAAAGAGTATATATGCTTTCTGTATAGATGAAAGGCAAAATAATTGCAAAAAATTACAAAATAATGCCACAAATGAACAACTGAAAAATAATCTACCCTTTATTACGTATGCATATCTCCCATGAATATTCAGTGATGTGAACTGATGGTACCTCAAGGCCAGAATTTATTTAAAAATTCGGTTTTTATTGGTTTGTTTTTTCAACACCATTGTAAGTGTGACAAGCCTTTAAGAATCAGTTCTGTTCCTAACTTGACTCAAGTTAATGTGACTCCAAATATCTAAGTAAATGCCGCATTCATCCAGTATGAGTTACATGTACTTAAGAATTGCAATATATTAAAGTATCTTCCCGTGTAGAAGAAAATCATGCATCAAAATATCTCCAAGACTCAGTATTCACCACTTTATACAATTAATATTTTGAATTGTAGCATAGATGGATTTCTTCATCTCTGAAATTGCAGAAGTGTAGAATATCTTGGTGGCCAAACTGCCAATTAGCAACATTAACCATCTCCCTTTGCGTTTAGAATTTTGGATTGCTTTGTTTTGTTTTGTTTTTTTTTTTTTTTTTCAATTCCCCAGCTGATACTCTAAATTGAGATGGCCTCTGCTTTCCCTTAGGTTACCCCTTTCTGTCTCTTCTGCACTGCTGTGAACAGACTATTTTTCTTTTAGTGAAATATATCATCTCTGATGAAGCTGCTACTAACGTGTCTTGAAAAGGGTCCTAGTTACTGGCAGCACTCTCTCCTCAAAGGTCAGTCACTGAAGCTGTATGAAGAGCACAGACTCTTCACCCTGCAGAGGACCATAAACACACTTTTGAGCATGGCTCTCTCACAAGGCATTTACTGCTATTGCACTGCATGGTCTAAGGTCCTTTAAATTCCTAAACTGAGGGATGTGTGATCAACTCACCTCCCCTGAGGGCAACCACAAAATCTGCTTTGTTTTGCAATGCAATAGAGTATGTGTCAGTGGAATAAAATGATTTTTCCAATCCTGACAGAATTTTTTGTAGTCTCTTCCCTAAACTGTAAACTATAGCAAAATCATTAATGTCAGCTACATTATCATAAAAGAATAACAAAAGATGACCCATCAGGTTGGGGGTGGGAAGTGGGAAATGAAAGACGATTTCTCCCCCCCCCCCCCCAAAATAAGAATTTTTGACCAGTAAAAAGATATTTCACTGAAGCAAATGCAGTGACAGCATTATTGAGTTATTGCTTGCTTTTCAAGCAAAGTAACTTCTTCTGAAATCACAAGATAATCTTTATCACAATTCAACTGAATGAGTCCAACAAGCACTTCAAATCAGAGAAGAGTTTAAGTTTGAGAAGACCTCTACAATCATTGATTCCAACTCTCATCATGGCACTGCCAAATCCACCGTAAAACCATATCCCTAAGTGACACATCTACACTTCCCTGGGCAGCCTGTTCCAATGCTTGACAACCCTTTAAGTGAAGAACTGTTTCCTAATACCCATCTAAACCTCCCCTGATGCAACTTGAGCCTTGTCCTGTCACTTGTTACCTGGGAGAAGGGGTTGGCCCCTGCCTGGCTACAACCACTGTTGTGGTGTGTTTTGCTTTAGATTTGTGTTTGCCCACTATTCTCCTCCCTAATCTCTTCCCCTCCTACGTTGCCAATCTTCCCAAGCCCCTCCCTAACTTCCTCCCTCCCAAGTTGTCAATCTTCCCTATCCCTATCCCTTTTTCCAGAGTGTTCCTTGTTTATCTAGTAGAGCTCAATGCCCCATTTGTTACTTTGTATTATTCCCCTCCCCAGCTCTCCCTGATAGGTTTATAGAATGTTAGTCCCGCCTTAGACTCCTCCCCTGCCATGCTCTCATTGATTAGTTGCCCTATACCACTCCCCCTAAGTTGTTGTATAAAAACCTCTGCATACCCCCTAAGTCTTGTTTTGGGGTCTTGGATCCTCATGTCTTCCACCTAATAAACCCACCCAGTTCTACCCCAAGACCGATGTCGTCGTTATCTGTTCCTGCGCTGGACCAAGCGATAACTGGGAACAGCAGAGATCATGGGGGGAAAGTCGCGCCCCTGCTGTCACTGCCCTGCACACTACGACAGAGCACTGCAACAAACCACCTTCCAGGTAGTTGTAGAGAGCGATAAGGTCCCCCCGAGCCTCCTTATTTTATGTTGAACAGCCACAATTCCCACAACTGCTCCTCACAGGACTCGTGCTCGAGAGCCTTCCCCAGATACGTTGCCCTTCTCTGTACATAGTCCAGCATCTCAATGTCCTTCTTGCAGTGAAGGGCACAAAATGGAATGCAGGATTCCAGGAGTGGCCCCACCAATGTGAAGTACAGGGGCATGATCACTGCCCTGATCCTGCTGTCTTAATCCCAGACACATTCTCTTAATTGTATATTAATAGTCTTTGTTGTTTCACTTTTTGGGGCACATTTTTTAAATTTGGCATAGTATAGAGTTGTTTGAAAGTGTCCTTTAATAGCTCTGTTTTACAGAGTTTCTCTGTGGTGTCCATTCTGTCACCAAAATCAGGCACTGAGAGCCTGAAACAATTTCAGAATTGCAAAGGGCATGAAAAACTAATTCAATTTTACTGCTTGTTAATATCATGACACCTGTTTTTTTTGTTACTAGAAGCCACTAAACAAATGGGCCAGTGGAGTCTGCCAAATTTAATAAATAAGAAGAAAGAAATTTACACTAAATTTTTTCCAGTAAAACAAGACTACTTCAACTGTGATATATTTCATGGATTCTTGCCAGTTTCAAATATGTTTTTTCCTTTCCACAACGATAACCTTTTGGCCCTTACTTTAGGTAAGCCTGGGACATCTTGTTTACAATCACTTGCCCAAAGGCAGACAGCAGTTAGGCAGGTGATGACCTGCTAAATGAAATAAAAAAGCTGAAGAAAATGAAAAGGCAAGGAAGAGAGAAACAATTTACCTCCCCATCTGAAGCTGCATCACTATTTGGATACTCCAGTTACACTGCTGCTTCCCAGCTCTATTTTACCCTGCTTGAAACAGAAAAGTCAAGAGCAGTTCAGTTCTGGTTACTTACTCAATTGTGTTCCTGTCCACTTTTCCTGTCATATTAATGCCATAGAACTGCTGCATGGCAGCTATAGCTGATTGCATGGTTTCTGCAGAGCGCAACACCGACATTCGGGGGTCAGTTGGTGGAAGGTAGCCATACTTTTGTAACCATACCTGCAATGACAAGTGCAGTGGCTATTAAATAGAAATTAGAGGTAAATAAAATGCTCCCTACTAATTAGTTGTAAACCATACATAAAGAAGCTTCTAATTCACCAAGTATATGTTCTCTTAGTTTGGGTGCTTGGATTTTTTATTTATTTTAGCTACAGATTAGAAATTCTTTGGAAATTTTATTTCACCTTCTTTATTAAAGATTCTGTTGCTGTAAGACAGAGTTTTCTACCCAGAAGCCATCTCTCTTTATTATCTGAAACTGCCTGCTTCAATTATTTATTTAATGTATTTATTTATTTATTTGAAGCTACAACTTAAGCACCTAACCCTGTCTCTAGGCACTTCAAGTAGTGTTTTAAGCAGACAAGATATAAATCTACAATATATGCCACATACAATTGACTGCCCACAGGGCACATAATAATATTTGCCATCTACAATACTAAATCCACAATAGCTCACACATTTACACTAAATTGTTATTGTCTCTCAAAGAACATGAAAGAGAGGGTAGGGAGACATTCAGCTTTCTGACAAGAATATCAAAATTGCATACTTATAGGCAAAGAAGATGTCCAGGAGATAATGAAGTAGCAGAGTCTGCCTTCACTTAGAGAAAACTCTCTCATAAGAGGAACTGTTTTTTTTAAATCAAGATGCCAACTGCTTATGCTCTTAATTGTGTAGAAGTGTGAGGTCCAAATTACTGAAAGCTTTATGCATTAAAGCCACTATCTTAAGAACCCTTGGACAAGCCCTCTGAAACATGCTGTCCTCTTGAGGCAACGTTTCATAAACAAGTAGCTGCAGTCATCCTGTTTCTGTGTATTCTCAAAATCAAGACTATACAGAAAACAGTGAAAGACTTTTGAGGAAGTGAGGGCACTGATACAGCTTTAAAAATGTCTTTTCATTTGAGGGCTAGAAGTACTCACAGGAATGAAAGGTACATATATTGTCAATCTACAAGACTCAGTTAAAATTGCTGCAGTTTCACTCCCTCCAGTAACAAAATATTTGTGACCCCATGAATCTGATCTTCTGTTCTTTAACAAAAAAAAAAAAAAAATCAAAATTGATTCAGCCACCTCTTTCAAACACATCGCATCACAATTCACAGATTCTGAATCATTACATTAATGAACGGTATCCACCCACCACACCTTATAGTGTTTTGTGGGCTCTCTCTGCCTCATACAACACTTCTGGGTTTTTACCTGTTTGTATATACTCTGTTTATATTTAGCCTAACACCAACCTATGGATCTATTTTCAGTTTTAAATTTATCTTTCTGAGTCCACCATTTCAGTTTTGCTACAGGTTAACCATGGTTGTGATGCACTCCTCTTTTATGAACACAGTGAAGATGATCACTTCAAATTAACTTAGTATTAAGGTTCACTTGCCTAACACTGAATCTGCTTTATAGGTGAACATTGGCTCAGTGTAAGTAAAAGATCAAACTGGAATTAAAGATAGTGGAAATCTTCAAGTTATGAGTTCAGATATTTCTAATTTAAACATGTTTACCTTAAACACACATTTACCTGTGCAGTTCACACACAAACGCAACACCACAAAATCACAAAATCACACAATACTCTGAGTTGGAAGGGACACACAAGGATCATCAAATCCAACTCTTCAGTGAATAACCCACAGGGATCAAACCCACAACCTGTTTGTGAGCTCCACACAACAGGGAAATACAACAGGACAGGGAGGTATAGACAGGATTAAGACCCAGACTAATGTCTTTCACGTTCACACTATCTCTACATACAGGAACCATTCAGAATAAGAAAATGTTGTTTAATAGATGGGAAACGTTTTTATTTACAATATAAATGAATTGCTACAATCAGTACCTACATACAACTTTACATATTCATACCTTCTTGTACTTTGCAGTTTTAAGGGAGAGCTTGTGTACATTAAGTGTATGCAAGATTTGGGCAAGTACAGAAATAACTGTTTATGTGCCACTTTGCAGATGAAGCCTGTTCTTCCCTACATTATTGGAAGATAGCTCTGAAAGGCCAGACAGCCTGAATGTTGGCAAAAGCAATGTACTAAGTGGAAACAAGACCACAGAACTAAGAAATAAATAAGTTTGACAGAGAGTGGATTGATTTCAGCATAGTATGTAGAGTCTCTTTACATTAATATTTACAATGAGTACATTTAGGTATGAGGTTATTTTTATATTCATCTTTACAAGTCAGTGATATCAAAACAAACAGGGAAGAAAAATAGTTCTGAGTAGCATATCACGGTTATGTAAAATGGTGCCACCTTCTCAGCAAGAATTTGGTATGCAGACACAGACTAGGGCTTTTTATGAAGCTTTCAGGTGCTAAGGGCAGAAAAAATTGCTTGGTAAGCTTGGGAGGTCACCTATCACCATGCAAAACCATCCTTACTGCAGCACAACTGAAGAAATCAGAAGTATGGGGTTGCAAGAAAGAAAACATGCCAGAAGTTAAACCTTCAGATATCTCAATTAGAAAAGCTATTAATACAGAGAGAGAAAAAATATCTTGGGGACTACTGCTCATGGGAGAAGTGGGGCAGAGACAACAAACTGGAATCTAGGAGAGTGCCACTGCAGAGACACTTGGCAGAAAAGGAAAAGAGGGTTGGCTCAGAAACAGCAGGAGAGGACAGTATAGCCTTTCTCTATCTAAAAAGTCTTACATGCAAGGTAAGTACAGGATGCCTGAAAGCCACCCCCAATCATTGAACAATGGAAGTAGACCACCTGGGTCTTCCCTCAGCCATCAAAATAGACTAGAAGTCACAGCCAACATACTGGAAAGTCAGATGACACTCTGAAAGTAAGTTTCTTTTTGAAAATTCAGACAAATTGACCTCCAGGCTGGTGAATGAGAGCTAGTAGCACTTAGTGTTACAAAATTCTTCATCCTTATGAGAAAGGATTATGAAACAAGGAAAAAAAACCAGAAAATCTGGTTCTGCAGTTTTCTGCAGGAAGAATAGACACTTTGGAAGGACCTTGGCTCAGACTACCAGATATCTGAAATATGCATCTCAGATTTTATTGTTCATAGCCCAAGTGCTGTGAACTATAGAGGATAAGCTTCACTTAAAGCCCAGATAATATATAGGTAGGCAAAACAGCAAAAAGGAAAAGAAACAGTATGAGAAGGAGAATGAAATGAACAAAAATTCTCTTGGTCTTGTACTTTTGAGGCAAACCATAAAAGAAATTATACACAGAAGAATTTTCCCCTCCCCTCTACTGAAATTAGACTTAGTCTGCCTTTAAGGTACTTCAGAAATGACAGTGTCTTGGCAAGCCTCATCCTGAGGAAGTCTTTGGAACAAATAGTGAAGTATATCCATCTAACATGTAATGTCTTGGATGCCAATGGAACCCTTTGCACAGACCCCAAGTAGGTGATAGGTTTCATTCCTTTATACAATTTAAGAAGATAAAATACTGCTACTTCAAGTTGAGTTTTTGGGCAGGACTTTCTTGTCCTGCTGCAAAATGGGATCCATGGTATCTCTCAGGTAATCACAGAAAAACACAGCTGGAAGGCAATAGGTTCCACCATTTCCCTCTCTAGTACAGTGCTTTAGTATCCCACTGCTCTGAAGTTTCCTTTAGAGTTTAATTCTTCTTACTAGAATTTAAGCCTATAACTTTTTATTTTACCTGCTACAGGTAAAGGGAACCAATTGTTCATTTCCCCTCTGAAGCAGCCTTTCATGTATTTGAACTTTCTGATGTGAGTCACTCTTTCTACTATTTCAAAAATGAACTAAAGAAACCTCTTTTGCTTAGTCATATTTCATTATCTGCATTAACCTCCAGAGAACCCGAATCTAAAATCTATCTTTACTAAGCATCTGCTTGCACTAATTTCTATGCTAGTTCCCATTGTTGGGCTATTAACAAACACTGAAGTTTAGCTGTAGTGTTAGGAGTAATTCAGAAGAACATGGACACCCAAATATTTCATTTTGGAAAGAAAAGCAAAAAAAACCCAGAAAAAACAAAATAAAATTACCCTAAAATATTTTTATTCCATAACAGAACTTCAAGGTTTATTCATCTAAGCATTTTAAATTTTTAAACCCATGTTTTACACATGAAAAGTTTCTTCAGCCTAATTCCACCTTCTGCTTTCATAATCATAAACAAGAAACAGAATCCATTGGTGATGAAATCTGTAGACAAGACAGGAGTTTGTTGAGGACCTGACACTTCTGCAGACATCTATGGAACCTGTAAGTGCTCAGCACATGAGCTGCATCACCTTCCAGATTTTGGATGTCATCGATTAGATACATAGGGTTTGGGGCTTTTTAATGACATGATGAAAAAATATTTTCATTTTAGTTTGTAACTTATGCTATGCTGTGTGGATCATCTGGCTATGGAACAGATAGAATTTTTCACATGGCTGTATTTTTTTTTCTTTTTTAAAGAATAAAGAATGGGCTAACTTAAAGTGTATTAAACACACCAAGGAATCTCAGTCATTCAGATCTTTGCTAGTTTAGGAAGAAAGACTGATCTTAAAAACAGTATGTTAATACCAAACTCTTATTAAGAACAAGGAAAACTGATGTATTATCACTAAAGATTAAACAAGAATATTATTAAGATAATCAGAGTTTCAGAGACATTACTGATTTCTAAGATAGAAGAAAGCTTAGCAACAAATTACTAATGTTTCTGAATGACAGTACATAGTATAAGCTACAATACAATTATGTCCTATGAAGCTGAAGGCTTAGTAAATCAGTCTAATAAAGCACTAATAAAAACAATTTCATAAATATCTTCAGTAGAGCAGCTACATATAATTATTATTCATGTATTCCTATTCCTCTTTTAGATTTTATCTGCAAGCAGAATTCCTATCTGCACTGAATAAAACTGTGATATTTCATAATTTCAAAATATTTTGACTTCTGTTTTTTAATACACTTCCACACTATAAGTGAAATGATTTTAAGTGTCTGAGTAATTCAGGAGATTTGTATTTTCAAAAAGCACACATTTATGATTGCAACTTACAGAGATCACCACAGGATTTAGTAGTTCAAGTGCTGATGTAATTGTGAACAGGATTGAAGGCTTTAACTACAGTAAAGATAAATAAGCTAGCTCTAGAATTAGTATCCATATTAACAAATTATTTCTTCATTTAGGTCAAAAAATCATGGCTAATGGTGTGGTTTAATTACAGACCTGCCTGTCACAGCTAATACAGACTTTTCAGTGATAACTTGATAGACAGATAGCCAGAAATAAACCAAAGTGTTTACACAGAGCATTATATGAAATCTTCTGATGTCTTGCCTTCCTTTTGCCTCCAGTGCCAGCAGTTCCTCATCAGTGGTGTTTTTTCTTCGTAACACTGATGTGAATGGGTATACGATGCATGGCATATAGCTAGTAAGAAAAATACTTCCAAGAAAAAGCACACACAGTCCAGGAGAGTCTACCTAGTTTATCACTAATGTCTATAGAACAAAAATAAGAATTATGATAGATAAAACAGAAGTCTAATGGTCCTGATTGTTTTAGTACCCATGGTTTTAAGTTGAGATAACCAATCCTTAACATCCAAAAAACCAGTTTGCATGTTCAGAGTACACTGAAGCTCACAAACATATCAATTTTTTGTAAATTGTATAGTAGTGTGGAAAATATCTTAAAATGAAGGAAGCATCTTCAGACCAAGAAATTATCTTTTTTATTGCTTTGAACATGCCAGAAAGAAAAGGTCAAAACAACAACTTGCAAAATTCCGTTCTCCACTGACATAAACTAGAAAGTGACCAACCTATTTTCTTGTGAATTATTGTGACAACCCCCCAGGAAACAATTTACATGTGACACTGGCACATTCTTAGACACATTAATGATGGTAATCTTCACTGGGGATTTCAAAAACTGCAGCAGGGACTTAATAATTCAGACAAGTCTGTGGGATATCTAGGTTGCAGCCTGCACAACAGTAAATACTTAGATACAGTACCAGAAGTAGCAGAATTGACCTCAAAGTGGGTCACAGAAGAGAATAAATTTGGCTTCACTGGGTTCAGTGTTGCTGCAGCTAGTCAGTTCAAAATTATTGAGGCACCTCCACTGTTCTATTTTGTATCTGCCTATTGTATTTTCTGTGTTCTAGCTACAAAATAGATGTGAAACTGAACCATCTTACCATATTAGTCTCCGACAGTATAAAACTAGATTTACTAACACATGATACTGCATGTCAGCAGAGAGGTGAAAATCTGAAATTTCCCCACTCACATGTATGGTGACACAGATAATTTTAAAAGGGTACTCCTCGGTGAGAGGCAGCTCAGGAATGAAGACTGCAGCCCAAAGCCAGAAGCTCTGCATTGTAAGTGACTTTGATTTCAAACTTGGTGTCCAAGAAGTGACAAAAGTAAAAAGGCAAAATTTATTCAAAACTGAGTGCTGAATTCCTCTCATTTGTAATTCAAGTTCAGTTTAAATATTCTAAATAATTTCCTTTATTTTCCCACACTTACACATGGGAAAATCAATGTAGTTTGAGAGCAGCAGAAGTGGGAGGTGTAAAAGAGCTGTTGGGAGCACCAGGCCAGAGCCATTTACAGATCCCAGGCAGATGGGAATCTACCGGTAAGCAGCAGATGTGGGGTCTACATATAGCACTGTCCTTCAGCAACTGAAATATGCCTGGAACAGAGATTAGACACTACTCAGCTCCAAAGGCAGAAGCTACATTGTTTATTCACTATTTCTACTGTCTGTGTGGAGAGTGGGTTAGTGGCATAACAATCTGACACAAATCCCTGGCCTGGAAAGAAACTCTTGATCATTTCCTCAAACATATTTATAACTGACTTGAGAATGTGGACCTTATTCATTAGCTGCTCAGAGAAATTTTCTTCAATCACTAACAGAAATCTCTGGCAAAGTCTGGCAGAGGCCCAGACCAGTGGAAATATTTCTGCAAATAAAACTTCTAGTAGATGTAAATACTCAATCATACAGCTCATGTTAAAGGACTCTATCTCTGCATCTTACTAGAATTTCTATAGCTTCTAGAAAAATATTAAATGCTCTTCAGGGATAAGAATGCTGTACTGAATATTCTGATTGAATTTGTCCTAACTGTTCCCAAAAAAAGAAAAAAAAAAGAAACTTATAAGGCCATGAGGATGAATAAGGGACTAAAGCATCACTCCTATGAAGAAAGACTGAGAAAACTGTGACTTTTCAGCTTAGAGAAGAAAAGGCTCCAGGGGTATCTTATCTATGTACACAAATATCTGAAAGGAAGGAGCAGAGAAGATGGAGTCAGGCTCTTTTCCACAGTGCCCAGTAAAATGACCAGAGGTTATGGCTACAAACTGAAACACATGAAGTTCCTTCTCAAGTCTAAGGAAACACTTTTTTACTGTGCACTGGTAACAGATTGCCCATAGATGCTGTGGTTCCTCCATTCTTGGAGATACCCAAAAGCCATCTGGATATAGTCCTAGGAAGGGGATTGGAAAGAGTTCTCTTTCTACAATAGCCATTCAATAAGACCTTTGGTTTATGAATGTCAAACTAACAAAGACCATGGGTGCAACGTTGCAAGTTTCTGCCTGATAGCTGAGCAATTGTATACATTTAGAAAGAACTGTTGTCTACTCTTTTGATAACCCTAATGTGGAGAATGGAGACTGCCTACAAGATTCCATAACCTCCAGTTCCTTTAAGACTCAAACATTTTTTTTTTGCATCTTTCTGTCCCTCTTTGTGTATATTCTGAGAAGTTATTCATGTGTTCCTACTGACATTCTTGATCTTTCCTGGGTTTAGATTTTTCTTTTTCTTTTACGGTTTTCTGTGACTCATTATATGTAACCATAGAGTTCATTCAGATGCTTGGATCCCAGAAAACCACTCACTAGATCAAGGTGATATAGGCATATAACAAAAACAATGATGAGTCTGGAGTCAGAGCAATTCTGGTTGAACCAAAGGCCTATGAGGTGTTCCTTGGAAAATCATCACTCACTTTTTGTTAGCAAAAATGAGTGATGCCTCCCAGTGTTCCTCTTCACAGCATTGCAAGTATTTAGACAAGGCTTTGAACATATCAATCAATATATAAATGCAACTGTTGTTTGGTGAGATATCAAAAATAAGGCAAGAGTTCCCAGTAAGTCTTTCACCACATTCCAGAAGATCACCCCATCTTGTCATTGCCTTGGTATTAATCTTTGACCCCTACAGCTTTGCAATACCTCACTTGCAAACTGATTATTTTGATCTAATCCAAATAGATATTGATGGCATAACTTTGACTATGCTTAGCATCACAATATTTTAGGGCAGAGTGTTTATTCTTATAAAAAAGGGAATCAGGGAACTGAACAACAACTAGGGAAACAGAATTTGCTGCTTAGATTCTACAGCTTAATACTTGCTTGAACTTTTGTTTCTTCTGGTTTAGATTTCTCAAGAGAAAGCCTATCTCTCCTCGGACACATATTCTAAACAATCAAAGCAATGCATTTCATCATGAATTCATGAGGACTGCCTCACTGCTTCAATCGCCATCCCACAAGCGGGAAAGTTTCCAAGTGGTTGGCGCTAGCTAGAAATGACCACATATTTTTTTAGGCTCTGAGAATATCATTGCAGGCAACCATATAGGAGGTGTACACATCACTAAAACTTAAAAAAAAAAAAAAAAATTTCCTCGTAGGCTGTAAAACCATTAACAGCAGCAGTAACACCAGAAACAAACTTTATACTACTATAAGACTGAAGTAAGAAATCTTAGCTATTTGGTATGTCTGTCTTCTATGGTGCAATTATAAATTACATGCTGTGATGTAAATCAAAACAAAAACAAAACTAGAAGTGTATTGACCAAATATACAGTAATGATCACTTTCCTTATTATATATCCCAATAGGTTGTTTCAAATAATTTTACAAAAGTACCAAAACTTTGTCCTAAAACTTTTATGTAGGAAACCAACAGATGGTGGTGTGTTACTTTAAAAAGGCTTGTAGGAAGGTAGACTATTGTAAAAAAGGAAAAGGTCAATCTACAAAGTTCCTCTGGGGAAATGATTAGTCAAACCATATTTGGCTCTTGGTATTTGAATCCATTAGATAAAATAGCTTTACTATTATAATTTATGCAGTTTCAATTTACAACACTGAAATAGATGAAATGCAATGTAAACATCTAAAGGACATGTGACTTGAACAAACTTTTTTTATCCATCTTGCCTTTATTTAATTTTCTTCATTATAATAGTTTTTTCTCATTTTACAAACATAAGAAACATCATATTCTGAACCACTGAAACATCCACTAGATATCTACATAAATGTTTACTGAATAGATATCAAAAATATGAATAGTCTTATATTAGGAGTTAAACTAAAATTGCATTAAAGCAAGAGAACAGAAATGCAACAGCACAATGCATGTTTTTGTTGATTTATACTTCATAGGTTTTTTATTACACCTTTATAAATAAGATTGCATGTAAATTCATACTTTACCACACATAAGCAGTGTTTAAAAGTCTGCCTGCAGAAAACCAACTAGTTATGCCAAAGTCAAGAATAAAGTTGCCTTCAGTGGAAACAGGAGGTACTTAACTGAATCAGTTAGCTCCTTTATTTGGATGAATATCACTTTTATTTCTTTCTACTTATTTTTAAGCAATTAATGATGTCATAACTATCAGCAACATAAACTTTAGCACAGTATGTTTGTTTACCACGGTCAAAAGAATTTTTAAATGTAAATATATAAATATATGCTATATCCACTTGTAACTTGAATATATTATTTTTTTTTCTTCTGCTTTTCAAAGTCAGATATGTAAGATGCAAAATTTCAGATCCTGCACTTCCTTGCTGGACGTCATTGCATATTTTAGAAATACTTCCTTTTTTTGACTGGTTTAAGATTTGTGATACTTACAGTACTATTAAAGCTCTTTGAAAAATCTGATTTATATTTTTCTGCAGAAATCAGTAGGTAGAAGATGAATGTGGATTTTGTAAATACATAAAATTGATGTATGATAGCAGTTTGTCATTTCCCAGGGAGAGACAAGAAGAAAATGTAATGAACAAAAATGGTAATTCTGTCTTTCCCAAATTACTTTATTTGGTCTACATGGCAGAATGAAAACAAAACAAAAGTAAACACCACAACAGAACATTTAAAAGAAAAATCTCATAACATCTGCAAGGAGGCCAGTGAGCTAATAAAAAAAGGAAGTACATTTCCTGAATTGTATGATTTCTTCATGAGGAAGATGGACAATATTCCAGTTCAGCCAGTGTTTTGCAATGAACACAGTCAATTCAGCTACATAATGAGAGTATCTGATCAGAGGCCCTAATGGTGAAAAGGAAAACACAGTACAGAAAATAGCTTGTCCTCTATCCCATACTGTTTTGCTTTCTGACTGACTCCCCAGTTTTGAAAATGCTGTTCCAGTAGAAGAGTTTCCATTGGATATTGATCTATAATTAATGTTTCCCACTTTCACTTCCAACCCTTCTTCAGAAAATGCCTGTGGGAGATGCCTCTGCCACAGGGAGGGCAGGGATCAATTAGAACCTAGTGCTGCCATTTATACATGCTTGGTTCTTATGATTCTCTGTGATAGTTTATGCAAATTACACCTGTCTATCTTTTCCTCTGGTAATTGTGGTTCAAATGAAGCCACATAGTGCCTTACAGCTAAAAAGGTAACAACAATACTGGGTAAACATTTTTACCTTTTTTTACTCATCTTCAGCAATGATCATATATCTTTCATTGATCCTGTTTTAGCATGGATCACAGTAGATGAATACAGTTATTTTTCTGTACAGAGTTCAAATCTTATGCAGCAAGAAAAGGTGATTTCAGTACTGGAATTAATAGCTTTTGACTTCTGCAAATGATATTAAGGTGAAGGAAAAAAGAAGGTATAGAGAAAACTATCTTGCTTGCTATAATAAAGACATATAAATTCCAAGGTAAAATATTTTTTTCCTTGAAACAATGTCTGTGTAAATTAGTTGCAGAATATGACCAACTCAGGCTTGGTCTATTAGCCTCCTACTTTCACAAAGACAAAAAAATCCTTATACATAATTTGAGGTCTATTTTGCTTGCAGTACACTAACTCACCAGCTGTTTGTAAGCCTCCTGCAAGTAGCAGAAAAATGGAACACATTTCAACACATCTGCAACTCTCCTTTTTATGTCATCCTCTAAATTCTATTTTTGTTAAATGGCAGAATTACAAAAATAGAAGAGGAGAAGGGGAAGTGGTAGATTGATTCATGTGAGGGATGTGACAAGGTGAATCCTGCAGACAGAAAGGGATGTAGAGTAATTGCTTCAAAGCAAGCCACAGGATTATCTTTTATTAGCTCCTCTACGGGCTTTTGTCATGTGTTTTGCAATTTTAAAATGTTGTAGAACAATTTCAGCTTTGCTTAATTAGGACCTGATGCTGTGAATCCCCAAGTGCTCGCAGTAGCCATAGGTTCAGATGGACGCTCAGAGCACTCAGTATTCAGCTCATCCCAATTGTGTCACTTCCAACCAACAAGATTAGGATTTATTCATACTTTTACATATATTTAAAAAAATAACTTGCTTAAAGAAAATTATTTCCTTACACTCATTACTGGTAATATTTGCAAAGTCCAGATATTTCAGAAGTTGGGGTTTTGTTTTTTTTAATAAATACATTGGTTTTCTAGCTCAAGCATTCAGATAGAACCACAATAGCAAAAAAGTCCAGGGAAAATGATATGGTATGCTTTTCTGTTTTCTTCTTCCAAATTTCATGGTCTTCCATGAAATTAAGTAACTTAGTACATTTTGAAAATTACATTTGCAATTACTAATTATCACAGGTCCTGTATTCTCATAGCAATGCAATTAGTATCTTAATCCTGCAAATACAATATTAGGCACCCCAAGCAGCTGTTTATTTGATATCAATTTTGTTTTAGTTCAACCTATGTTTTTTAGACTTGGTCTACCATAAATTAGAGGCAAAATTAGACCTTGTTTAACACATTCAGCAATTAAATTCAAATTTCCTAAAGTATGTATACATTTTTTAGAGGTTCAAAGTGCAAGTAAGAACAGATTTTAAATATTAAAGACAAGGGTGTTTACAACAGTTTATCTGTGTATGTATATATCCCATTCAGAGGAAAATTAAACATTTTATTTTCATTTTTGGTCTTAGAAACAAGAAAAAATATTTTAATACAGTAATTGAGTTAACAATTGTTAATGAACAATCTGAATATTGTATTTCTCAGCTTCTACTGGAAGGAAAAAAATGTAGGAAAAAGGAGCAGTGTAAGTTTTGTTGAACTCAAATCAAAAAAAAAAAAAAAAAAAACCAACAAAAACACACCAAAAATACCAAACATCAACAAAACAAAAACCAACACAAAAAATAAGGAAAAACAAAGTTTAAAAAGAGAGAAAACAGCATCAGGAATCTGAATTTTGCAAGCATCAAGCTCTTCTACAGATTAGGGTGCCTCAGAACTGCAATTAAGGAACCCAAAAAACCTCCAACTTGAGACCCATGTATAGTGAACAAAAACATTCAGATTCTGATAGATTTGGAAACAACTGTTTAAGATTCATTGTTCTACTCCATTCTATCCCAAATCAGAACAGATACACAAGATATTTCCAACTGAGATCTTCCAGTAGGTGGTAGACATCATGGAAGAAGTATTCATGCTGTTGTGCTGTTTTTCTGTATGACAGTTAAAGTAAAACTAATTTTAGAAACTTGGCTATGGTTTTTAAATTTCTACAGGTAAGAGATAACAGTATGTTTTCACACTGTTTAAAGGTTATTGTTTTATGATAAACATCTGCAGTATAAATCCCATTTTTATCAAGAGCTACTTCCTTACTTACCTTAAAATTCTGCAATTGACCATCATCATACCTATTCTAAGGTTCATTTTTTAAAATATATGCTTGTCACTATAGTTTTTTTCTGCAAGCATTTTTTCATGAAAAGTAATCTTTCTTCTTTCTTCCAATCTAAGGGATATTCAGATTGAGAAAATTCACATTCATTCAATCCATTCATTCAATCAAATGTTGATTTTTAAAAAGTAATTTTCACATCTAAGTTTACTGTCTGCTTCAACTGATCCACATTAATTTTTGAAAATATAAATAGAATTCAGTTTACTTTTTTCTTATTCTTAAGGCTGATCCTATTCTTAATGAAACAATATTAATACAGAACCTTACAAAATGGTATTCCTATACACAAATTTCTTTTCACTCTTTTCTAGAATTCTCTTTTCTTGATGAATCACTTTCTGAAACTGAGTTCTCAGACCCTAAAAAAGAGTATGCAAGAAGATAGTAACAGAGTATCTTAATGATATTAAAATATTTCAGGATTTTTAGAATTGTTTTGAAATGCCCTAGCATTTTCCTTTTGTAGCACACTGAATGGCTGTTTTTGCTGAGCTGTTTAAAACACTGCCCAATTCTCTTCCCTCAGTGTCTACAATTAATTTAGAAATCTGCAATGTGTGCGAAGAGTTCAAATGATCCTCTCTAGCAGGCATTACCCCATCAGCACTGAATTTCACCTGCCACTCTCAATAAATTGAGAACCATTCACTCCAACCCACTCATGCTGAGAACTGAACTACAGGACTCAGCAAATAACTTCTCCCTGTCTCTTTCTCTCTCTATATCCCTCTCTCTCTCAATTCAAAATCTCACCATAAAATTCTCAACAAAGTCTTGCAAGGTTAAGTGGATAATTGAATAAGTTTCAAAGTTTTAAGAAATTTTATTTTAACTGGGAAGATGAAAATCGGGATGGAGTGTATTTTCCCTAAGTGGTGTGTATTATTGCAAAGTAGAATAAGTTCAGGGAAGTCTTGTAACCTTTACTATGGAAGCAGGATGATCAACAGTCATCTGTGAGAAAAAGATTTCACATAATTTTCCTCCTAGAATTAATGATCTCCTGAAAGATAATATTTTTTCATGAAGAGGAGGATGTGACAGGCTACTGGTACAATCACCATGGCAGTAGCTACTAGATTTTAATTTTTAGATATCATGATCTAGAAATCACCAGTTTGTCTTCTGTGCCTGTTCACTTTATCTCATTCCAACAAAACACATGAGGCTGTGACAGCAAAGTGGTAAAGGTTTCCATAAGAAAAAGCTGTATATTTAAGCAATAGCATCACAAGACTTTGGGAGGTCTGGCATTTGAAACCTCCAGGGGACAGTGCAGAAGCCGTAATGAAAAAAAGCAGGACATAAGTCAGCAGAGGGACTAGTATAGACCAGTCTGGGGGTGGAAGGATCTGCAAAAGATTCATGTGGTTTTAATGAGCACTGAACTACTTTGTAGGGAAAGGGGTCTGAGAGAAATGGACCAAAGTCTGCCACTGAGGCCTCTGAAGGTGTGTTGGATCAGCAGCTCCTTGCATAAATGACTTTATTGTGCACAGAAGGTCTAGACAGGTATAATATATGCATACATCCTTTCAAACTTAATCAAGGCCAGTTTTCTGACATATGATGAAAAGAGTATTAGTTACAATTTGCTTGCAGATTCAAAATGAGCTATTTGTTTTGTTTCTGTAGGGCACATAGGACAGTCAACATACCAAGTTTTGTAGATGCCACTTTTCATAATGGAATACTTGAACTAAATATTGTAAAATCCATACCACTGATCAGTGTGAGAATAATATGTATAAAGTCTCTTCCCTATCTTGTGAAGGTCATGAAGCATTTTAGATAGAGCCAAGTAGTTCACAATTCAACATTTTAACAGAAATACATGGCAAGACTTCTTTTTTCTTCTACTCATGCTACTTTTTACATTCTTTTTCCTTATTAACTTTAAAATATAGAAAACTTGTAACAGCAGGAAAGTACCTGAAATGTCTCCAAAACACTGTTTTGATTCTCGTATTATGTGTTGAAAATTCTGCTGTAAACTCTCCTTAAAGGACCTCCACATGTAATATGGATCTGGCACCCTCAGGGATTATTCTGCCATTCTAAAAGGCTTCTAGAGTAGCTGTTCTTTCTAAAATGGTACATAATTTAATTTGGAAATACTCAGAATTTAATTTCCACTCAAGACTGGAATAGGTTTATTATAGAAAGGCAAATGCCATGGACATATACACATAAAAGCTCTATCATAGAGCTTACATTGTCTTAAAAAAATTAGCTTGTCTGAATATTTTGCAGTTTTAAAAGATTTCTTCTTATAGCAGATCAGATGGGGGAAACAATGGTAATCTCCTTCCACAGATGAGGAACTGCTCCCCTAAACCTCTGACAGGAGACTGAGAGGACAGAAAACTCTTGGACACCAAGTGAGCTTCCTCCTGGTCCAGAAAAAACATGGTGATTCTTTCAAAAGCCTTAAGTTGATTAAATTACTTTCACCTTGATTTTTGACTGAATGATTTGTAAAATACATAAAAATACCCAAAAAGGTACAATTTTCAGGACAATTTAAGTCTTCTGCAAAAGGAAACACATGTACAAAAGTACACTTTCTATACTTACAATACATATACTGTTATAAAGTATCCCTATTCAGATACTAGAGCCAATTTGGTAAGTTGTATTTAACTGTCAGCTAATTAATACTTTATTTCCTATGTAAATATCTATTTTAAAAATTACCCCCATAATGGTTAAATACTAGAGATTTAAAACTCTGCACCTGTGACTCTTGTATTACTCACTACCTTTACATATGTGACCCCAAAGTCTACTTTGGATCATACATTAATGTCTTAAAACAACTGCAAATTTTTCATACTCTTAAGAAAGTAAATATATTTATATTTTGCTAATATTACAAAATATGCAGCATCAACTAGCATGCTGTAAGTTATTTTTATGAAAAATTATAACCTATGGAAATAAAAAATTATATATATAAGAAAATAAAGCAATTAAAATAATAAGCTGTCATTTGAACTTATGTACCCCAGGATTCCTTTAAACCCCTTATTGCAGAACTCTGTAGATTTGGCAACTGTTCTTAGTGCATTACCTATACCTCAACTCTTTTATTTTTGGAGACAAACACATTTTCCTTGGATAGCGTAAGCATCATCCCAGATTCCTCATGTTACTTTGAATTCAGGTTTTTGCTGTTCAGAAGGATCTTTATATCACACAGGTATGCATGAAAATTTCCTTCACAGGAAGAGAAATCAACAGCCTTTGGTCTTATTCTCCTCTCTTCTATTCTAACCACTGGAATACAAACCTGTACTGTTACTTGTGCCCAAGTGGAGGCATTCCCACATCTCCAGGTAGCATACTTCCTAAATGGTAGTACTTCTCCAGATGAGAGAAACTTCAAACTTTCCTGTAGTTTAACAGTCTATTACAAGGGACTGGCTAAAAAAGAGCCTAGAATATGAACAAATGCTTTATTTTAAAAAATGCAATGGAAAATTTGATGACTCCTTAGTACTAGCTAAGTATTTTTCAAAGACCATGCTACTCAAAGAGCTTTTTTAACTTGACAAAGCCTAAGGAGAGTAACTGACACAAACAAACTTCTCTTGTCCATAGTTGTGAGTGGAAGCTGACGGTGTTTTATAATCCATGATGATTAATACTCTATTCTCCCTTACCTGTTCAAAGAATGCATATTTGGGACACGATTTTTAAAATTCTGTTTGCAGTCTAAGTCCTGCTAACACTCAACTTTATCACATTACATCTGCTTGTTTCCTGGGTCTGACATTTTCACACATGATTGCACACAGGATATACTACAGTGAATACCAGTATGAACTGCTTAAAATGTTCAAAGAATTTAGGAAAAATAACATAACAATGAAAAAATAAAAAACAGGTCCTATATAGGAGAGCAGGCTACCTAGGGAGGCTTTCACCCTTGTGATCAAAACCAGCTCATATTTTAACTGTCTTCCACACCCTTATATGTGAAATCTGGAATGCATCTAGGGTTTTGCAGGGCTCATAGATGGCACAAAAGGAAGAATAACATGAATAATTACAACAAATCCTCAAAAGTCCTCACATAGTAGCTTAAGCTGTTTAAGTCTAGAGCAGCTACTCAGAGGCAGAGTGAGAAATCTACTAGTGGGTTTGAACACATATTCAGTGTCAGTTGAAAGGAAAAAAAGATAATCTTGAAATGTGTTCATTAAAATCAAAAGCCTGAAAAATTAAATCAAGGCCTTTTATGGAAGACAGCTGAGTCAGTCAGGTGGAACTGTACACAAGCCACATATTGTGAGTAGGTCAGGATGGTTATAGCATAATGTTTTTTCCCAAATAAAGCCATTTTTTCATACAATATGAAACTTGTTCATAAGGAATCTGAAGATTTGTAAAATATGTAAAAAAATCATATAAAATGCATATCTTCACAGATAGTTGCACATGCCCAAATTTTATATTGGTCATTACTACAAAATGTTTTAAAAATCTCCAATTGTAAATTAAAACAAGGAATGGAAACAATAATAGAGTCCATATACATTAATAATGCAATGCATCTAAAGCATAAAAATATGTAGTGAGCTATTGAAACCACAACTAGTTTCTCTTTTTTATGTTAATTATGTGACAAAACAAAAAAGCATGGATTTGTCACAATGAAATTGCAGAGAGACAGTCTGATTCAACTAAAATACCTTATATGCATTTGCTGTGTTTGTAGCCAGATACAAATGAGTTATGAATTTCACAGTGTCTGCATTCTATTTTTATTACTATTGCATGAACTGTCTCATAGTTTCAAAATATTTTAATGATTATCACTTGACGCTGCTTACAGTCCTTCACAGGCTGTTTTACCCCTGTTCTATTATTTAAAATCCCTTTCATTTGATTAAACATACTGCATTTCAGTTTACTGTAAAATTAAGTTTTATTATGGTATACATTCGATACTGTCAAAGGTATACCATAAGATAAGGACACAAATTGGCCGCTAGGGAGAAGCTTTAAATTTAGACAGAGATGCTCCACATGTACTGCTCATACCAGGAATTTTTCATGTCCTATTATCAGCAAGAAGCCCCATAGACCCATGAGCCACCTTAAATACTATTATTTTACTGTAACTGAGCCCAGTAACAACGGCCTGACTTTCCGTATCTTCCATCTTTGCAACAAAATCTGTATACACATAGAAGTGCATGTTTCACCATAAGTAATGCTTTTAATGTTGCTTGTAACAATCAAGCTCTTGTTGATAACTGTGCTCCAATTAATAAAATGAACTGCAAAAACAAAATCTTAAGTTTATGTTATTTTTTTCAACACTTGGTTGTGGAAACATGGAATTAAATCCAGATCCAGATGTTCTTCCCTGTGTGTTACACATTCATGCAAGCTCACACATGAGGAAAGGCTTAGCATCAAGCACATGAAAGTCAGAAGTTCATTATCTAAATGGGATATTATTAAAATTGGGATTAAAGTAGCCTTACCAGATGTTTAATCTTGTGAAATGCTTAAAAGCAGCACCAAGTCAGACTTGGTGTCAACTGCTTGCTCTCTTTTTGATCAAGAATTGCTAAACAACACTTTTTTAATATTTTCAGAATTTAAATATGACTAGTGTTTTGGAAAGGCAGTTTTTATTTCAGTTGAATTTTTGCTGGAAAAAATTTTATCAACTTTCTGATACATAATAGTAGTTTCATAGATGATTTTAAGAGCTGCATTTTCAGATAATGCCCAAATAACTCTCAAGGTTTTCATCAGCCTATATTTTACTGACCCAAAATTCAAACACAATCTCAGTGACAAGGGATCTGACAAAGAACCTCTAAGCAATGCCATCTGTGATGAGAATCTGACAAGTTCAGCTCTAGAAAGGTCAATGCAGAAGAATAACCTTGCTTGCTGTATCCATCACAACAAAATTCAGCAGTTTGGGTGAAGAAAATACTCTCCTTTAGTCTGATCAATCATGCAATATCAGGATATACTATGAATAAGTATTAACATGTTTTCAAATGTTGATTTTTCATTGCTGTCACCTTCAAATCTGCATAATACTCCAGTTTGGGAGACTACATCAAGCTGTTTGACATTGTTGAAAGAAGGAATTAGAAAAGTCATCAGAAAAAAATACTTAAGGAAAAAGTGTTTTCTTTAAATCACAGCATTTAAAATGCCTCAAAATATTTGTAAAGTTATGTTTATTTTTAGTTGAAAAATTCGTATAGGCCTAAATTCTGGTTAACTAGTTATAAAGTTGTTCGGTCAAACAACCCCCAGGCCATGAACCTACTTTAATTGTTTTATTCCTTCATGAGTTACTCATTCCTGTCTATGCAGACAATGCCCTTCAGCAACTTTTCAGAGCTTCTGATCTGCAGGAACACTTTGACCTTCTGTATGCCTCTTCAAAATGTGACAGCAAGATAGAATTACTCACACTTTGCTTTGCTCAGAGTTCAACTTTTTCCATGGACATGTCAGAAAAATAACTACAGTAATCTGGTGACATTTGAGTCTTGAAGGAAGCTCAGCATTAACTTTTTACTTTCATAGGTAACTGAAAAATTCAAGTACAAACACTACATGGAAATAAGGATGACTGCAATGAACACTGTGCATAATTAAGGAAAATTACGTAGGAAAAAAAAGTAGAAGCAACATTTCAGAAAGTTAAAAAGTGCTTTATTGAAACCAATATCAAGCACTGCTTGATCTCTATAGTACACTAGGTGTAACTGATCAGTCTACAAAAGAGTATAAATATGGCCCAAACTCTTTCGTTACCTTCCACTGTTGAAATACTATGCACAATAATGATTCATAAATTATGATGATTTTTTTTCTTTGGCAGGATGGAGCAGTTAAGTAAATTTGAATTAAATAATTTATTTAGTTCTTTAAATAGATCATTATATCTTTTTAACCACCAAGGTAACTTAAAATCAGCAGATAATAACTTCCAGAAGTACTACATGCTCTAATGCTTTAATCCATGCATAGCTGTTTCTGCTTTTTCATTTTACTAGCACTGAAAGAAAAATTCAGTAATTGTAATATTTAGCATGCTGACTAGATGGCCTCCTACAACCAATCTAGTGTAGCAGCCTACAGGTAGAAGCACAAACACAAAATAAAACTGGACTACGAAGACACTCAAACCTATGACAGTCACCAACCTTAAAAATACATTTGCAGAGGTTAGATGAGTCAAATTTGATAAGAATTATTTAAAGATTATCACATCTTTTAGCTGCTGTAGTGCCACCTAATGAGCATAAACTGCTAAAGTCACCTCAAATATACCCCTATTTTAAAGAATGCTTTAAAATGAGTACTCCAAACAAAATATAGAGTGTGACACAGTGTGGACAGTGTGGTACCAATCTTCATGCATAATAGTTTAATATTTCTAAGTCCCATTGGAATGGTAGGGAGCAAGGAATCCCTTAAGGCTGATACTAAGTCAAACTATAAATGTATTTTACATCATCATCATCATCTGTGCCATAGGCTTCTTTAAACAAAACGTAGCACATGAAAGCTAGACAATTATTGGTAAAATATGTGTAAATGTCCCTTAGCTCTCTGGCTCTCCCCCTCGCTTGTGATGCTTTCTAACATGTCATTTTTTCCACAGGGGTTCCCTGTATAATGAGCAGCCTCTCCTGCAGAGTCAGGGCAGAGTCACACACACACACACTTAGGAGAGATCCGGTCCCACCTCTTCCGTATGGTGATGGTAGTAGCTGGCACATCTCTGTGCCAAACACACACACAGGTGGGGCCATTTACTGGCTACCAGCTGTCATTCATCTCCTCTGTGAATAAAGGAGCAGGATGTCATATTACTATTTTGCATGCTGCTTTGGAATAGATGGTGTCTGAATTGTGAATAAAGGTATGCTACAGTTTGGCAGTCATTGTTCTGGACTAAAACAACAGCAGCAGACGGTTTTGCTATACCCAAGATCAATTCAGACTTGGCTACAGCCCATTGCTGGTAGTGTGCAGCTCCACAGTTGTCACGAAGAAGTCCAACTAGAATATTTACATTAGAGTGGTGCCTCCCATCTATTGTGCAATCATAAATACTGCAAGCACTGCACACTCCTATTTTAGCTCAGTGCTTTCCAGACAGTCAAGATGAATGGTGACCCCCATACATTTTTAGAGCATGAAATGTATTCAGCCTTCTGATCTTTACAGTTTGCACCAAGCTCTCACCAGCCCCAGCTAAGGGGAGTAAAACCTGGCAGGAAACACAGGCAAAGCAAAGCAAAGCCACTGCTGTCCTAAAAGTCTTTTGGGGTCACAGACAACCAGTGCAAGTCAAAGCACACCACTTGGAGTCTTCACCGGTGCTCTGAGACCAGCTTCCTGAGAAACCAACCTGGCTTGAAGGGATGTTTGCACCCTCCCCCACTTCAGATGCACTAAGCACTACTTGGTTACAGTTATGACTAAATAAAAATCTCTACTACTTGAAAAAAAAAAACAAAACTACATCCTTCACTTTATAAAGGTAACAGCTTCCAGATGGTACAACTGTCAAGGCAGATCACTTTATGAATGAGTTCCAGCTACTTTGACAATACCATTTTTAGTACAGATGCAGAAAAAGAAGTCCAGAAAGACAACAGGACAGAGGGAATCTAAATTTCAATCGTAAGGTTCTAACTTTTGATCTTGTGATTAAGTTCATTTTAAAATGATGCAATATCCAGCTATTGCTTTTGAAGTATAATAATATGCAGCTATATGCTATAGGTAGAATTAAAAGGCCCAACTCTGAAAACAGCCCAATGATTCCCGAGTAGTATTGTACAATACAACCCAGCAACACTTCAGCACTGTTTTAAGCAAAAGCAGAGCAGAAATGACACAGCTGAAGTGTCTAGGAAAACTGAAAACTCTAAGATATAAGAATGTGTAATTCAGAGAAACTACACATCCCACACAGCCACATATTTCTGGCACTTGTGAAGGAATACTTAAAAATAATTTTGAAAAAAAGGAGTTAGCAGAAGTTAAGACTTACATGCAATTCTAACCAGCTGAAGTATTCTCTCCTGTTCCCTTTCCATACATGTTACACCATTACTTCATCCTTCAGCAATCTTTCTCAGAATGTTTGATCACCTGAAAATCACAGTTCACCCAGCTACTGTTCATGCAAGCTCTCAGATCTGTGGGAAAGAGTGGGTTGGGGCAGGTGATTTCCATGGTCAAAACATACTGTACAAAAGTTTTAAGAAAAATGAACCATCACATGTCATATAGGAGATTGTTAATTGCCAGAACTCCTCTGAAGTTCCACTGGGAAGAAGTAAGAGAGAAAAGTGGAATATAAGTATGATTTAAAACAAAAAAAAATGAGAACAGCATAATAGTATGCATTCAAATTTGTATAAGATAGTCATAAACAAAGTTATTTCTAAGATAAAAATTTAAATCGACTCTAAATTAAAGTTCCAGTACTTGACTATAGGAAACATTTTGCAGTTCGCCTATGACACGTGCAAATAATTTTGATTCTTTTTTTTTCTCACCTACAGTGCGCAGGATGCACAAGCCATATATGGATTAAGCCTTACTGCTAATGTATTTTTTATAAATTACTCCTATTTGTAAATAATTCCAAGATCATTGGTAAAATACTTTTCTCCTTTTGAGGAAAAACATAAAACAAAACACAACTCACAAAGAAAAACAAAGTCCTTAAGGTTTTCTTGGATGCAAAGAAAATTATAATAATTTTAAAAACACAAGCAGCTGGTGGATTGGCATGTGAAGGTTGATGACAGGTCTGTGGAATTTATGGAACACATATGCACTTGTATATTTTCATTCAGAAAAAAAAGAAAACTGAGATACCTATTGCTTACCCTAATGCAGTATGAAAGTCAGAACTATATTTTATAGTCAGACCTGTCTCAGATAAGAAAAGGACACCCATGATATTATTGTTGGTTACCATGTAACCTGGTACATTTACACAAATGTATCTGAAGATCACCCAGAGCACATCACAACCTCAAGGGTCCATCACCTTCCAAATATATTACAGGCATTTGACTTCCCCTGTGAAAGATCAAGAGCCTTACAAATGATAATGCTGCAGTATAATATCTTTTTTTATGGAATGTTATGACAACTTATTTGGAAACATAGGGTTTGTATCTTGCAGAAGAGAAACACTTCTGTCAAGGGGAAAACTTATGGGTATATTGTGATGAGAGATTCTTCTGCTTGGTTTCTTATGCCTGCACCTGGTGGAGCCATTTATAGCAGTTTGCCATCATAAGCATACTGACCTAAAATGGAAATAAGAACCATTACAGAATGACATGCGTAAGCTTTCTCAAATAAAAACATGCAGGCAGCCATCAGCAGAACTAAATCCATATGATCAACCTGAAGTATGCTCTAAAGCAGCTGTGTGTTGATTATACTGTAAAGAGAGAAACTGCAGCTGGAAAAATCTTCAACAACTTCATGTCTTTGCCATCTGATTATAAAGGAGTAGGAACAGAGAGAGAGTAAATATCAACTGCACCGTGCTTCACCACAACTTCTTTATGAATTAAATAAATTGCAGTACATTTCTGAGTTTAGAAGAATCAGACATTCCTTCATGAACCAGCTATTTACACAGTCTTCTTTCTTAATAGCGTATTAAGTATATTGCTTTATGTGACAGTATATATTGCTTTCATTTATTTGCCTACTTGTCTGTCTCTGAAAACCTGATTGACACTCTCTTCCTAAAGCTCTCCCTGCTCTCATCCACCTGTCTTCTCTACCTTCTTGAACTCACATTGAAAGTGCTGCCTCTGCCTTGCTTAATTTTTACACAGTTCTGGATTATTTCTGTTTACACCCCATTTTTCCTCTCTACAAACTGTAAGAAAATGTTACCTTTCCTCCTCTTTTGTTACCTGCCTTGGGATTTAAAATCATGAACTCTGAGTGCCGTACTTGCTCACTCACTTCACTCAGGCTTTACTGCGGTCTTCTTGCCTGCCTTTTCCAAGCCAACAGCTTCCATGGCAGACTATAGCCTTTCTGGCACTGGCCCACATGAGTCTACACAGTGCATTACAGGAGATAATGAGTTTGTTCTGCCCACACTATGACCTAGCCAAGATGAACCTGCTTTGCATGGAAATAAGCCAGAATTTTAAAACCCTCCTGAGATAATGAAATACATCAGATCAAATTCAGCATTCTGTCAACTGATACAGATATTTCAGACTCAGACCAACTCACATTGCACTTTCTCAGAACCCACATGGGAGACTCTAAATATATCTATGGAATATCTCTTGAGATATTTCTTCATTCTTCTAATTCTTCCTCCTGACACAAACTCCATATTGCATTCATATAAATGTGTGGAAACCATTCCTGGATGAAGCAAAAAAGACAAGAGTACTCAAGAGTACTCCTTGTTTACACTTGGTATTTCCTCAGTAGTTTTGGAGGGTTTGGGACTTAAAAATAAATAAAAATCTTCTTTTCACAAAACTTCTGCTGAAGGTGCAAAAGCACCTGAGTCAGCACTGTTTAGGACAATGTGGATATAGAGTATCATTAGCCTAGGCTGTTTCACACTTCGGTGGAGCTGCCTTTCTTCTGATGCTGCCTCTTTTTTTTGAGAGTCCTATTTCCACACATTGAATACATTAACCATCATGTCATGAGTTACAATGCCCTGTTCAGGACTCTCCAGTACAAAGGAGATGGACACATGGACAGAAGTTCAGCAAAGGGTCATGGAGATTATTGTAGGGCACCTGCCATACCAGAAGTTGAGACAGCAGGGACTGCTCAGCCTGGAGAAAAAGGAACTCAGGAAGGATCTCATCAGTGTAAATAACTGATGAGAAAGAATAAGAAGAAAAAATCTAGACTCTTGTCAGGGGTTCCTAGAGACAGGACAAGGACAGGACAAGGGATAACGAGTACAAATTGACAGAAGTTGACATAAGATAAATTCTCTTTTTATGTAAGAAAAATCTTTCTCTCTGTGAGGTTTGTAAGGCAACGTAACAGGCTGTCCAGATAAGTCTTGGAATCTTCATGGAGACATTAAAAATCCATCTGAACATGGTCCTGGGTAATCTGCTTTAGCTAATCATTCTTGGAGAAAGGGAGTTAGACTAGATTATCTCCAGGGATGCCTCCCAGACTTCAACAATTCTGTGATATCTACAAACTTTTGGTCCACTTCTTGCTTTTCAAACTGTTCATGACTCCCTGTTTTTCCTCCTTCTCCCATTCCTGGCAATTTTTTTGCCTCTTTTTTGGAAGGTTCATTAATGACACCCAATGGCAAAGTCAGCTCCAATCAGATAGCAGTTCACCATCCCCACACAGTTTTGCACTTCTGAGCAACGCCACATGCAAGAAATCCAGAGTAGAGCTAATTATGCTGACTGCACCCTCCAGATCATCAATAAAAGAAAGTTGATTTCATTTATTTTCTCTCAATTCCTGCTGCCTATTTACCACCTTTATCTATAATGTCTCTGGGTGGTTTTTACCAGGTAAGAGGTCATGCTCATTCTGACTAGACCCAAACCACTTCTATGCCTCTCACTTATTTACTATAATAAGCAAAACCTTCCTTTTAACCTGGAATCTCCAAGTAAAGAAGGCCTTAAAATCCTGGGATTTTAATGGAAGATTTACCAAATTTTAGCTTCTTTTTTTTTTTCCAGTTGCTTCATTCATTGCAAAATCAGCCTATCCTGAAAACAAGATCTCCTCTCTCCCACTCCTATATACCTTGGGTAAACAACAGATCTGATCATTCTTTCATTAGTCCTGATAGCTTTGATGGAATTATTCCTTGCTTTTATAGATGCAATCAGAGGAAAAAGTTGGTGTTCCATGCTGCAAGACTTACATCAAAGTACTGGAGCAATGATCAACATGCTTTCTACTGCTCTTTTTAAAATATTGTATTTAATTACTGTTACAAGAATGGTTGAGCACAAGCTTCAAACCTGGTTATATAGAGCCATACATGCAAGCTGACATAAAGGAAAAACTTCAAAGAGCCCTGTTTATCCAATTGAGAAGGGCTAGATTCAATTAAAGACAAGAAAAAGGCAAAGTAGTAAATTATTTAATCAACTTCACGTCTGCTTTACTAGAGATTGCAGTATAATTTAGCTTTCTCTAATAAGATTTTACTTTATCACAAATCCAAACAAATAAATTGAAACATCATCCTGCTTCATGAAAAATACACACGACCAATGCTATCAAAAATATTTTTTCTGCATTCTGTTATATAAGCTGGTATTGCCAAAAGTTACAGAGTGCTTAAAATATGTAATTATACTGAATAACAGGGACAAAGCCCTGAGGAGTTTCAAAGTCACAGATAAAAGCCAGCACAGTAGATGCAGCTCTGCAGCAGGGACACTGCCATTAGTGCTGCTTGACTTTACTACTAGAAGTAGACTGACAAGTCAAAATGCTTCCATTAAAATGATGGAAGCAGACACAACTCAAAATTATTGAAAAGCTATCTGGAACAGAAAGCAGGGAGGTCCTGCTGGATAAGGTGCTCCTATTTTAACTTAATGCTTTCTGGGCCTATTAATGCCATGACAGAGACTTTTCACACTCCCCCATCAACAGACTCATCTCAGTGGTGGTTATGTCAGGACAAGGAAGCAAGCTCACTTGGATTTTCCCCTAGACAGGTATTTCTTCTAGGTAACCCTGGACTAAAAGTAATTTTTTCTAGGTTTTTCCACCCATGCTCTTCTAAGAAGAGAAAAGGAAATGAAGGCTGAATAACTTATTATTGCTGAGGACTGAAGAAAAATGTAAATACTATATATCACTTCCCATGTAAAAAGACAGAGTCTGAAAACAAGACCCATGAAAAAAACATATAAAGGCAAGAAAGCACCTGTGCAAGTTTTGCTATAAAATAAAAGACATATAAGACCAGTTTGGAATCACTTTGTGATTCCAAATTTCCAAATTTCCAATCACTTACCTACTGGATATGAGCCATGTTAAAAAAATAAAAATCCAATGACAAAGAGAAGTGAAATGCAAATGTACAACTAATCAATGGAGATAAATGAATAAGGAAAACTACACTTGTCATTTGTTGGACCCGAAACGAGAGCATTACAATGGATGAAGAAATATGGTTGCTACAGTTTAAATGCACAGAAGTTCTGTATGATGTTGCTTTCATTATCCACAAAACAGCAAATATTTTAATGGTTTCAAGGAACATTATAGCTTTAGTGAACCCATACAGAAAAATAATATGACATAGTAGTCTACTATTTATTTTTAAGAACAAATAAACTGCTTATACTAGAATGTAATATATTCAGGGGAAATGTGAATGTTTTGCTAGAAATAATAAAAAATCTCCAACAAGCAATTTTGCTTACATAATCACTTTGACAGTGAAAACCAGAAGAATCCTGCTTAACAAGCAAAATACCCTTAAGTGCCACCATCAGCTGGGCAGGAGAAAAATAAACAAAATATTATATTATTACATTACTGCTGTTTCTGAAGCCACATCTTTCCTTAATCCAGCCAAGGATCCTTTTTTAATTTTTTTCCTATATTGAAGCAACAAAGATGAATAAATCTGTGGAAGCTAATTTCATCATCAATGAAAATAAAACCTGTGCTGTCATATAGATCTGTCAGGTCTTAAATAAGAGCAGGAAATATTATTAAAAAAAAAACCCAACCCTCCAGTTATGAATTAAGGTCCTGTTTTGTTACTGAATCACATTGTTACAGTTTTACATATCTGCTTAAGGTTCTCTTGCATACACACGCACAAATAAAGAACAACTCTATGATCTGGTACGAAAGTCATGCAAGCAAATGGAATACTCAGCACAATTTGTTCTAAGACACTGGTGAAACACCTGTTAGACAGTCTGAACTACATCTTACATGAGGCACTGCAGTCTAAATGAAACCAATGTGATAGAGGAGATCTAATCTAGTAAGGAAGACAGAAACCAAATGTCAAAAGACAAGAATTGCCTTGGGACAAAATTTGTGATTCCAGCTAGCTCTAATGTCCTGTGTTCAGATAGGCAGCTGCCATTTCCATCACAGAGCCCCAGATAAACAAGATTGTAGCCTGGAGAGGTGATATTCTCAGTCCACTGCAGAGAGGCTGCTGTGCTCCAGATGCACATCTGGAACATCCAGGAGACAGAAGAGCATTCGTGCAAAACTGTAGAGAGAGTATCTGTGCAGTAATTAATAGCAGCAGTCTGGCAAGTGACTCACCCTGAGCTGATTCAGGAACTCTGTTCCCTGCTTCTGTATGTGTAAACCTATTTGGAATAACTGATTAATTAGGAAGGCATCACATTTGAGATAACCTGTCAGGTTCTCCAGATACTAAGACAAATTTAAAGGTCACATTAAGCTAAATAGAAGTTTAAGAAGAATAGAGATGAGGGCAAACCCCGAATTTTGCCACAGATTTTGCAAAGAACCATTAAAAAAAAAAAAATAGGAAGGTTGCCTGAGTGTACAAGAGTAATGAAATCACTTGCTTATCCCAAAAGCAGAATAAAGTGCAGCTAGACTATATAGATCAGATTTTTTTTTCCTTAAAAAACCCTAGTGAAAGAGAATCCTCAGTTTCCTGTTACTCAGCATTCCTGCATTTCATTCTCAAAGGTGAAGGTTTCCCTACATACCAAACCTAAAGCAGGGGTTTTTGATTGGTTGTTACCTCAAGGGTTTTTCTTGAAAACTAAACTATTTATTACCTGTTTATACACATGGATGCCTTTTGTTTATAAAAGTCTTTTGCATATTGAAAATATTTTATCATGAGTTCCACCATTTAAATAAATTAAATATGTCTTCTTGGCTCAAAAGAGAATTTTCCATAACTCTTGTAATTTTGCAACTCTCCTCAAAGCATGCCATGAATTTTAGCTGTTTTCTGAAGTAGGGAGGCAAAGAGTGGATGCATTACTTCATAATTACTTCATAGTCAGTTCTTCATCAGGTCTGGAGTGAAATTACTAACTTACATACCCTGCATATGGCAATCTGGTTAAGAAAACCAGAGTAACATCTGATGTTTACTTTTCAAAACCATCACTATCCTTCAGCTTACAAATTCTGTGGTCCACTCTAGCATTCAGACACTGATCTTCAGAATAAATACCTTGTTCTTCATCCTAATTTTCTATTTGTGCATTTCCCTCTTCTCACTAATCATTTTACAGCTATTTATTACCAAATTTCAGCATGTGATACATAACAGCTAAAATTTCCCAAGATAATGATCTTTCTCTCCTATTGCTGAAAAGCTACCGAACTGTCATATTTCATCCATAAAATATATAAAGTGTACTTGTTAGTCTGCTGCAAAGTCATTTATTAAAATGTTGAAAAAAAACAGGACCACTGACTGTTGACCCTTCTTGGTAGTCAGATACTGATAACTCAGCTTTAAGTATTGATTCCAACTAGTTATGTACCTCATCTTAATTTCATCTAGATCATATTGACCTAATTTATTTATGCCCTTCTTTGTGGGACAGTGTCAGAAACCTTGCCTGAAGTCACAATTAATCCTATCTGTTCCCATATCCGATTAACCCAGAAATCCCATCAAAGAAAGTAATTAGAGTACATTGATGTGATTGTTTTTGACAAAACCATTCTAGCTGTTTTTATTATTTTATCTTCTCTGTACAAACACACTGAATGCTAATAACATGTTCCAATAACTTCCCAGATGTTGAAATTACACTGATTCATCTATAATTCTACAATAGTCTATTTTTCCTTTTTTTAAAGTTGGGTACTATGTTTGCTAATGATTCAGGGATTAACCGGCTAGGTTTTCTGAGTACTTAAGGGCAAATTTAATTGGATCTTGTCAACACAAATACATAATGTTACATTAATATTCTTTAAATTATTCCTTCCTAATTCTGTTTGTACCTATTTGATAATGGTAATGTTGTTTGGTTAGATACTTGCCCACAGAAAGGGGATTTATTTTTTCTTTTTATTTTTAATTCTTTCTTGCTGAGTAATAGATCAGGGCTATCCTTTTATCACTCCAATGCATCATTCTAACACCTTCAGAATTATCCCCAAAGTTTTCATGTTTATTTATGTACCCTAATGCATCCATATTTCTGAGTATATTTCCTATGTTTCCTGACAATTGTGACAGTTTCCAGCTTTGTTTTTAACATGTTCTCTTTCAGTAACTGCTAGCTCTCCGTCACTCATTTATCCTTTACATTATCTTCCCAGGAGATCACTTCTACTAGGTCCCCACTTCTACTACGTTCATTAAAGCATGCTCTTTTCGAAGTTAGTTTTTCATGTTCTACTACTATGTTTGCTTCTCCCTAAACCTATAAATATTGCCATTTTACAGTCACTTGAACCCAAATTGGCTTCCAAGTGGAGATATCTAGTTTCAGATATCTCCTAGTCTCGGCCAAATCTAGTTGTGATAATAACAACTTTCTTTATCTTTATTTTTAAAATAAACTTGTTCATATGTGAGACCTTCTCTATGCTTACACACTCTTTTTGGAACTGAATATCCAATGCTCTTCAATTCAACCACACCAATTCATTCAGATATTTCTAGTATCTCCATTCTTCTGAGTAAGCTGCCTGCAATAGATTCCAATAACGATATGTCCCTTTTTCCTTCATAGCCTGTGAAGGTGCGCCTTCAAGAATTCTACTTCTCACTTTCTTACTTGAACATCAGAAAAGTAGAAATACATTTTTCAAATTAAATATAACTCTACTAGTTTTCATTGGCTTGTCTTTTCTAAGGTCTTACCCTTCTAACACACCAGCCCCAGTTCATGGCATCTCTGTGATTCATACCAAGTAACATTTCTAGATACCCTTCAGACATTTCTGTAGAGAATTCTCAATGCTTAAAGGTTTTAATCTTCACTCTTCCCCACTATCTTTCTATAATTTTCAGATTCCTGCATCAATTTTCAGATCTGTGAATAGTTCAGCCTATCAGTGATATCTTAACTTACAAGTAGGTCTTTGTTATTAAAACATTTCAAATTTGAGTGAAAGGGGCTGGAACACCTCTCCTGTGAGGAAAGGCTGAAAGAGCAGAGGTTGTTCAGCCTGGAGAAGAGAATGCTCAGGGGAGACCTAATTGCAGCCTTTCAATAGTTAAAGGGAGCATATAAGAAAGCTGGAGAGAGACTTTTTGCCAAAGCTTGTGGTGGCAGGACAAGAGGCAACTATTTTATACAGGAAGAGAGTAATTTAGATTAGATATCAGAAAGAATTTTTTTTTACTGTGGAGGTGGTGAGGCTGGAAGAGGTTGCCCAGATAAGTTGTGGATGTTCCATCCCTGGAAGTGTTCAAGGTCAGGTGAGATGGGATTTTGAGCAACCTGGCCTAAAGGATGATGTTCCTGGCTACAGTGGTTTGTTCCAGATGATCTTGAAAAGATCTCTTCCAATCCAAACCCTTCTGTGGTTCTTTGCAATCTGACCGTTCTTTCCTCATGGCTGAGTGAGCTGAAAATTGAGTGTGTTATCTTCCTGAAATTTATCAGAAGAGTTCTACTAATTGCATGCCTATAGATACACTTATGCTAATAGAAGCAAAATCAAAAAGAAGGGAAAATAAAGGTGTTTAAAAAATCTGTAAGCTCCACAATAAAAGCCATCAACTATATTAATCAAATCTTTGAAAATTAATACTTAAAACAAAAGCTATTCTGTTACAGATATGTTTTTTAGGACTTGAACATTTTTGTCATTGCTTTAGGCAGAAGCAATGCAATCCTAAGTGCCTTTGAAAGCAGTACGTATGATGTGAATACCCGTCAGTCATGCCCTTGATCTCATTATGGCTGAAATTTTCATTAAATTATCTTCAAAACTGTGGGGAAAGTCTGAATTATAAATATTACAATGGAAAAAGTGTGACTTTAAGCTAAATCATTTAGTTTACACTAAAATAAGCATTGAAAGTGTGTATTCAGAACACTGGGCAACACTTGCTGCATGGAGGTAATTACGCAAAAGGGTTCTATCTGCAACAGGAAATTCCACCACTGACAATACAACATTCGGATGCAATTTTGAGGCAATCTGCATAGAATCTCCATTACCAAACATACAACAATTCTTTATATTAAAAACACAGTAATCACATCTATAATTTTATGAGCATATCTAGCAATGGAAAAATACATCCACACAAGCAAATATTTTCACAGTTATTTAATAATTTGAAATAAAGACATAATCAGTAATATTGAAATGAATGTAAGAGATCTTAGAAAGTATCGACACATTTTGCATTATAAATGTATTAGAAAAATGCAATGAAAATTTTAAAGGATTATATTCTAAAATCATTGCTTGTATAAGACTGATTTAATATCTCAGATTAATCCTAATTAAAAGACTGGCCATCGGAGTCAAACAACCAGATTAAATGGAAAAAAAATGCCAAGAAATAATAAATTCCAGTAAGATTTAATATTTTTGTAATAGACAATGTCATATTTCACATTTCATATGCGCTATCGCAAAACAAACTGAAACACTTATTTTGTAACTTTCAACTGGTAGAGAGCCATTATCTGCATTTTAACTGTTTAATTTACATTTAATTAAGCTATTGTTGCATTCACTTGAGAATTTATCAGTAGTCATTTTCTCACTATTGTTTTATGCACAATTGTGATTTTAAGCCTTCTGCAGTATAGCTTAATATTTAAGAGAGGGTTTCTTTTACATTTCACTAGCAAATGCCTGGCAATTTAACAATCTCTCTACAGTACAGACATTTATGAAAATGTCAATCATTGTGGCTTACACATGCTTAAAAATATTTAAAGTTTCAGCAGAAGGTGGTAAGCTCAGCTTCTTGTCCTGTTTTTGATAAGGTAATGGGCTGCTATCATTGGAAGTTCTCCCATGTTTTTCCACTCCTTTTAGCTGGACCTAAATATGGAGAGAAGGCAGCTTTCTTTAACATCTATTTAAAGGTTCCACTAAAATGACCTTATCTGCAGCTCATTTGAGTTTATTCTCACATTCTCTTCAAGAAGACACAGGAGATGGCTTCTGGAGTCGTTAAGGTTATGCAAACCTAATCATTAAAGCCACAGTATATGTTAAGTCTTCCCCACTACAAGATAGCATTATAAAAAAATAAACAAAACTATCAGAGACAGTAAAAAAATCATTTAATTTAGTCCGTAATTTCCAAAGGTGCCTTAATCTGGTGTTGTTTCAGAGATGGTGTAAAGTGCCTTCCTCACACTGTGCTGAAGAGAGTAAAACAGAGAAACACTTTTTCATAGTTTATCTTATTAGTGAATCAGATACTGTCAGTTTATAAAGAGTAGGGTGCTTTGGTGCAGAGAAGAAACAGAAATGAAAGAAGAGGAAGAGAAGCTGCAAAGATCTAAATATTGAGAGATAACGTATCTTCACTAGAAGACAACATAAATAAGCTATAGCACAATAACCTCCGGAATTGCACAAACATTCCTGACAAAGCCAGAAGGCCCAATGCAAATGTTATAGCTCTCTAAAAGAAAGAGGAACATTAAAATTAACAAAAGATCCACTGGCTTCAACAATACCCATATTTCCTTAGGATGCAGTAAAATCATCCCTCCACTGTCCCAACTTACTAAAAATGTCAAAGCTGAAATAAAACTGTAGTGGTGAAAATATTGAAAAGAAGTATTGAAAATAAGTCTTGAAAAGTGTAATGCAGTCTGTGAAAAAGTACCAAGAAAAGTTTCAAGGGAAATTAAAAAATTCAAGGATTTCAAGATTAAAAAATAGAGGGGTCAGATGTTATGAATCCATCTTAGACTTTGTTACAAAGAAATTTATTCATCCTTGATGTTAAAATAATAAGTTAGCTCTGGTCTCTTTCTGCAGTAGCCTACAGTGTCTAAGCCAACAAAGTAAGGTGTTTTTACAGTTTCCACTAGAAAGGAACAAAGCTTTTTCTCTTATTAGCAGAAAAATGTTATAGGCATCCCACAACGGTCCCAAAGTTCTCCTTACACATTGAAGAAAAATTTTTCTTATTGAATGACACTAAAATTTTTAAGAAATTTAAAAGCAGATTTTTAAAGTAATGGTTGAATGTTCTCCAGTTTATGTGAACTTTGTCAAAAACTGTAAGAGACATTTTGTTAAGGAACACACCTGTGAGACAGAAAATCACCAAATCAAAAATATGTCAACAGGCTGGAAAAATCTGCAAAGAAAATCTTACTGTGATAAATTGTAGGCACTTAGAAAAGTTATATGTGTTAAAATTTAATATAATTTACTGAAGTCAGATCCTTCCTACCAGATCCTACAACCAACAACGTTATTGTGCTATTCATAGATTTTTTACTAATATCACATCCTCTGCTATCCCACAATGAAGAATCACAGCTACAATATCAGATAAAGGTTTGAACTGTACTGACAACTTATGACCAAAAAACAGTTGTGAAAACAGTCCAGTGAAATTTAGAATCCTATAAAACAAAAGAGAATGAATTATTCATTACAGTAATTTAAGAAAAAAAGAGAATATTTTGAAAATAAATATAGGTCATGTCACAAATCTTTTATATAGAGTAAGGAAACCAAAATTTCTAGACCAACCACTCTCAACAATATCTTTCATTTCTCACAAACATGTTTTCATTAATTAACAGCTTTAAGTTAAAAAAGAAACAAAAAATCCTAAAAAAAAAAAAAAAAATCTGCCTTTCATCATTACAGTAAAGTCCTGGACTGTTCCAGAGTCAGTTTCAGGATACATACAAGAATATGTAGGCTGTAGAATGAAGAGTGCAGAGGAAGGAAAGCACATAATGCTTCTATCAATGAGTAATTCATTCCCTGCAACATTTTTTTTTTCATACTAGGAGACTTCATACTTACACAGGATGTAGATGATCATAAATTCTGAAAGACTTCTGCCCCACTAACTCCTTTCTGAAAAGTGCAGTTGAAATTGGCATTGTAAAATTTTATTTTATCATGTGCTAACATGATAAAGCAACAATGATGATATTTTTACAACTTCAAGGAATTAACTAGCAAGATTTCTATGTTTTCTGAACAGTTACAGGTGCTAACTTTTTATTTAATTAAGAATCTGAAATAGTTCTCAAAATCAATATCCAAGAGATTTACATGCAGTATGTGCATGATTAAAGGCTGCTCACTGAACTTTTCCTTCAACTGACTGGGCTTGAGGCATGAGTTTAATGAAGGAGACATATGCAGCTAGCAAACTCAGCTTTCAGTTATTTCTCTGCTTCTCCCAGAATCCTTAAGCTTTGTATTTGCTTAATTCTTAGACTAATTTGCACCTTTCTATTTCTGACAAGGCAAAGATGTTATATTTAGTAGTTCTAAATAGCTTTGATCATACTGTCAAATAAATGAGAAGAAAGATGCCTTCAGAGCATCAGGGGGAAAACATCTGCCCCTGCTTGAGAATTTGCAACATTTCAATAGAAAATGTTACAGAAGAATGAACAGGGGTGGGGTTTTCATTGCTGTTTGGTTGCTTGCCAGATTTTCTATCTGGTTTTACTCAGTTTTGAAAAAGCTTAAAATACGAAGTAATTATGTGTAAGGCTAATCACTAAACCTTAGATGCAAATGAACAGTAATCATTATCAGGAAACTTCTCAGTATCTCCTAGAAAAGATATAGAAGTTATACTAATTTCACACACTAAAGGCTTTGGAGCCTAAAAGAACCTATAGCCACTTTATGAAAGAAAGGGTGAATTCAAAGAATAACAAACAATTCCAGCTTTCAGCTCTGTCTGTTGTGGAGTTATATTTAAATTCTTACTCAGTAACACTAGTAACTGAGTAGTTAGTTACTAGTAGTAACTAACTAGCTAGTAACATTTCTTTTGCTTTATTTGTAGATCCAATCGTATAAATTTTTATTTGTCCTGACTTTAGATCAAAGAGATGAGCACGGGATCAGCTGAAGAGAATCAATTCTCATTCTCTGAATGAAAAATGCCCATTGTGGGCTACTCAAAAAAAAGACTGTTTAATTATAGATCCAGGCACATTTCAAAACCACATTAGAAAAAGACCTATAACTAGACCTGAAACTGACTTTTTTCCTAACACTTTAAGATATAGCTTGTATCATTTCTTGTTAAAACTGTGCTTATTCACTTTTAGATTAAAATATATACTGTCATCCAAACTGTGCGACTCTGCAGGGGTTCCATGCTGCTTTCATTGAAGGTAAAGTTTTCTCTGCCTCTGACCTCAATACTGATGGGACATTGTAGCCTCTTAAGGCAATCTTTACCCTTGCAATCTACATTTCATTCACAATCTACAGAGCTGCAAATCTTCTTCTTTTTATCTGTGGTGAGTTCTACAGGGTGCACTCAATTCTGAATGAAAATTAAATTAAATTCCATTGTGGATATGCAATAGTCATCAAGCAGACATTAAATTCTCCCTATTTTCTTATACCCACAGTGCAAACAAGGTCACTTCACTGTTTACGTGAATTATTCTGCGATAATTGCCGAGCCAATTCTCAGTCTCCCAAGTCACTGCAAGCTCCCGCTGGGTCATTTCCACAGCAACTCAGAGGCCACACAGGGAGACCTGACCAATAAGCCAACGTCAGTGAATGAAGGACAGCTACTCATGAGAATGTTCATACACCTCTGCCTCTGGATATTTAATGAAATATAATCTTATAATTCTTCTGGAACTGGTGAATTAAGTCTTATTTCCCATTAAACTTGTAGATAGCCAGAGAGGTTTTATGAAAGAAGATTATTTCTATATCATCAGATGATTTTCAGTTCCCTTTAATCTACCTTTTTAAAGAAGACTGACCTGAAAATCTCCCATAACACCATTTTTTTTCCAGTTTAGTAGTCTAGGATAAATTATATTCTCTTTAGAAAACTGTCACTTTGGTAAACTATGCATACATTCATAATTTTTCAGTTTGTATTCTGAAAAGTTAAAAGTTAATTATTATGCTAATCTCATAAGAGATTGGATAACAGGGGTCTTCAACTGTTTTATAATAAAAATAAAAATATAAAAAACTACAGAAATTTTATTTGCGGTCATTTTGACTAAGCAGTGTGTCTTCCTTTTTTCAGTGATGGACTAGGGCCAAAGTCAAGTACAGAATGGAGCTCTTCTGGCTCCATTGCTCTGCTGTGCCACCTTGGCACTAAATTTCCTCTCCACTTCAAAACAAATAGTGAAATATAGTGCCTATGTGACTGTGTGAAATAGCGCCTATGTAACTAACTACAATAAAAGTGTAATTTAGGCAAGAGAAGACTTTATCTTCTTAATTGAAAAAGCAAGTGTCCATCATTCAGCTATCATTAATTAAGTCTACTACAGCAACATCAAGTTTTGAACTCTGACTTTGCTTAATTACAACTGTGGGTAAATCATCATTGCTTGTGATTAGCATAAAACATTGATATGTATGACCTACAGAAATTCAAAGTTTGAAAATAAACCTCATAAATCTATTCTTATCTTATTTAAAAATACTCCAGCATACCCTGCTCATTGCCTTAAGTACTTGCAAGATCAGAAATTGTAATTTCCTGTTACGGAAGAAAAAAAATAATGTACCCATATTAACCTGCACAACATGCATCTGTGCTTAGGAGATTGAGTAAGAAATAATCTCAGTTTCCAAATGCTTTGTTTAAAGTAGCTGCATGTACACTGCAAGGCCACAATTCCCACACCAATTTGTCTTCCTACAATCACTGTTTCTTAGTGCTAACACTGTTTTTCTTTCTTCTTTTGTAGTGTAAAGCACCTACACTAAGAGTGAGAATTGATTTATTAGCACTCCTTTTAAGTAGATTTAATGCACAAAGATGCATCTCAAGCATCCCTCTATTCCTGTGAAAGAGCAAAGTAACTCTGCAGCCTATTCATCTTTTTCCAAACTTAAACTCATTTGCATGAGCAGTGATATTAGAGATACTGCTCCCATCTGGGACAGATGCTAACCCCAAGAAACAGCTACTGCATTTTGACATTTCTTTTGCAAAGGAGATAGACCACTCCAATTTGCTTCAATGAGGCATGGCAGAATGAGAAGCACTAGTTCACTCCTGTAGCACAATTAATTTCTTTACTGTTACTGGGTAGGAACACCTGATAGTATGAAGCATCTAATTGTAGGCACTGGAAAAAAAAAAACCTTCTTATGTGACAGGGGAAAGGCAAAAGTAAGGCACAAAAAGCAAATGAGAAAACGCCATGTCTGGCTGAAGTCCACACCCCTACTTTTGCCATTAGGGCAATGTTTTGTTTCATTACAGATTTACTACTGCAAATCAGTGAAGGCCATAATTCAACTAGACACAAAACATTACGAACATTATTTTTTTTCCATTTTGCTTTTTTAAGAGGTCTAAACTTCACTTCCAAGCTTTATTTGATTAGTTCTTAAGTGAACCATGTTCCATATGCAAACTATATGCAAAACAATGCTCCAGTAGCCAGCACTATATATTCTACTGAGAAGAAACAGATCCCTTTATCCATACATCCAGTTTTTCATTATGAAAATTCTGAATTCTTCTTTACTATCTACTCATACACTAAAGAGATGTGATAGTCTATTGCAACATAATGCATTCCTGTAAATAATATCAGTACCCAACTATTAATTTTTCTTATTTAAGTGCAACCAAAATTTTTGAATTTCCTGTGAGTTTAGTGGATTGGTTAGAATCATAGAAACACAGAATTGTAGAATGCTTAGGTTTGGAAGGGACCTTAAAGACCATCTCGTTCCAAACCCCTTGCCATGGGCAGGGATACCTACCAGTAGACCAAGTTGCTCAAACCCCATCCAACCTGGCCTTGAACACTGCCAGGGATGGGACATCTACAGCTTCCCTGGGCAACGTGTTCCAGTGCTTCTGAAAAAAAGAACTTCTTCCTAGCATCTAATCTAATCCTGCTCTCTTCTATTTTAAAACCACTCTCCCTTGTCCTGCTCATATCAAAACAGGAACTACCTGCTCATATCAAAAGTTCCTCTCCCTTTTATTTTGAGACCCCATAAGGTATTAGGAGGCCAAAATGAGATCATCCCAAAGCTATGTCTTCTCTACACTGAACAACCCCAACTCTCTCAGCTTGTCTTTATAGGAGAGGTGCTCCATTCCCCTGATCATCACTGTGGTCCTAAGTCCTGTTGCCTTCTGTTTCTTCAACTGTGCAAACAGTGAAATGACGAGCCTATAATCTATTCCCTGTTCAACTTAATGAAAATCCATTATATAGTTTTAGTTTTTAGTTTATTTTTTTCTCTTTCAGTGTTTATCCAACAAGTAGGTATTTTCAAGGGGTTCATCCTTGATAACATTAAAACCAAGCTCTCTATCACAGCTTGGTTGAGCTTTACTGCTCTCACTGAAAGCTAGTCTGTTTTCTAGAATGCACAGACATTGACATGCTATAGAGTTCCCTCTGTTTAAGCAGTGGGTGAAAAACATAGTTAGGTTTGGCTCTCTCAATGTAAATTCTAATCTGACACTATTCCAGGTGAGCAGGATACTCAGATTCAGCTGCCTCAACTCTGAAACAGCCTTTCGAGCCTCCTAAGTGCCACAGTTAATTGAATATATTTCTCCTAGAAAACACAGCTATATCAGAGATGCTGGCATATCATTAATTTTTGAAACAACAAGTTGGTAACTGACAGAAAAATTCAGCTTCAGCAGTAGAACTTCTAGAACACACAAAAATGCTATTCTCCAGAAAATGAAGAAAAATGTGAAAAAGTGGAAAAAAAAGGGAGTCTGGGGAAAAGTAAGTTCCTTAAGGTAACAACAGGTTCCTGAATATAATTTTATTTCTGAAACTTCTAATGAACTTTATGCTTATCCAGAAGCTACTTTGCTTTCCCCTTTCCTATTACATTTTTGGGCAAAAGCAGCCTTCTTTGTCCAGACAGCATGCTCCTTTTAAAATATTCTTACTTTTGCTGTTTCAGTTCTTTTTACTCTAATGCTCCTGTCATTTGCTATTGGATTTCTGGCCAGAGAGCTGCCCAGAGCAAATGGCCCTGCCTAAAGAACATTGACACTTTTCCCATAGGGAATCAATGTCAATAACACTGTTTTATTCTCTCACATCTTCCCACATTGGGCAATAGCTCACTTGTAGAAAAGTTAACTCTCACAGCCCTAGCAACAATCATATTCAAAATAAGAATGAAAGACAGACAGACACATGGGAAACCCACCCCCCCCTCAAAGAACTGCAAGTCCAGGTGGCACTTTAGCCATTATCTGCTCAAAGAATGTAGCACAACAAATTATGCTTCCTAAACCAGTGAGCACAGCACAGGGGCAATTCAACCCCAAGGAATGGTTCTGCAAAAACAGCACCTCATGGTTCAGTGCTTACTGTATTTTAGTGGCATCTATCAGTTTACAAGTAACAAGATCATAACAAAGCATGCTGCTCCCTTCTCCAGCCCCTCTCAAGCTGTCAGTATGGGATCTAAAAAGCTTGTTCCTCTCACATTGTCCCCAGTAATCTTGATCCAGTTTGTACACAGCCAAGGGACAACTGTGGCAAGAATAATTTCTCTGAAGTACTACTCTCATCAGTGAATGAAGACAATTAATAATTATTTTAACTGAAAACAATTATATGATTGATAATATTGAGAAATCCTATACACATATTAGAACATATCTGCAATCTATTCCAAATTCTCTGAATTCTTGACAGATACCAGCTCCAGGTGCACCTTTCAAAATAAATGTCTTTACACACTATTTGAAGGCAAGTAACACCAGACAGACAGCACAAGTAGCAGCCCCAAAGATTAATGTGAGTATTTGAGAATGCTCCTCTGTAATCACGATGAAGCACTGAGTTCTGGAGGGACTGGCCACTTTCAATTTCTAGAAACTTACCTTGAATAAAGGGCAGTTGTATTCCAATTAAAAATGACACGACTTTATCAACATTGAAAAATAGATACATATTTTTGGGCATAAAATTCAGTAACCTGCTCTTGCTACAGACAGAGCATCACCACTAAGGGCTGGGATCTCATCACCATACAGCTGATGGCAGAGCACGCAGGACAGTGGTATCTGGATGGATGCTGCCACAGGCTGGGAGAGGTTGGCAGATGGGACACAGGCAGAAAATATGGAGAGGCAATACAGTCAAGCAGCTGCATCACTTAGACTGTCTAGCAGAACTAAACAGGAAGGCTACAACCACTTCCACCTGCTAAGTAAATCCAAGCTATATGAGGATACAAATTACTACATCCCAACTTTGTTTTTTTAATGTTTGCTAGTAATAGTGGTTTCATTATTTTTCATATTTTCAAAAACTACACAAGCACAATAAAACCCTCTTACCTCTTCACCATAAATCAACATCTTATTTGTAATATTTACAGGTAAACTATCAGCTCTGTTAGCAAAGAATTAAGTTTTAGCAGCTAATCATTCTGACTGCACAAAAAGAGAACCTCTACCTTTCATAATATTTAAGGCAGTCAGAAGTTAAATTCCAGATTGCCTAATCAAACACCTGTATTTTGCAGCACTTGGCTGTGTAATTAAATGTGGAGCACTGAGCCATAGTGTTCAAGGTCAACAATTAAAACATCAGTCATGTAAGTAATAAGCCCTGGCTGACTTTCCTAAAACCATTCTTCAGCAGTAGTGTTTTTAAATAGATCAAGAAGATGGCTAAGTTATGAAATAGCTGCAATTCCCATTGTCAGAGCTTTTTAGAAGTTTTAATTAGAATATAAGCTTCAGACTCTACAGCATACCATGCCTTTTAAAACTCATATAGGTATAATCAGGAGTGGTGCTCAATTATGAACATGTTATACAGTGATTTTGCCTGGGTATTCCTCCCAAGCTAAACAGTTTGCCCCATACCCTAAATATTATCTTCATTAACTGTATGTTAATAATGCCCAGAATTGTGTACTGTAGATATACTTTATCATGTTCCATTAGGCTGTCATTCAAGCATATATTTAACTACTAAGAATGCACTTGATGTTATCTAAGCCAATGGGTCTACTGAAAAAGCTGAGAATTTCATGTGGAAAAGTTGAAACAGTTGTGCTCTAAGGGTAATACAGGCCACTGGGAAGACTAAAGATTTACATGCAGAAGGACCTTGTAGTACCTGGAGAGAAAGAAACACTTTCACACCTGCATCTCGCTGAGAGGTGAATACAATTAGTCTTTCTTAGGCAAGACCTTGTTCCACTCATGTAGTGGCATTTTACCTGAGTGAGCTAGAATGGATCACTGAGCTAGATGAACTTTAAAAATCTTTCAAACCAAAATATTCCATAATTCTATGAGTCTGTAACTTGGTCCAAAACTGCCTGAGATTTGCAATTCAGTACAATACAGAAAAGCAACCCAAAATTTCCTGAATATTTGACTATGCTCCTTCTCCATTCAAACATCGAAAATGACCTCAGAGCAGTTACACTTCTAATTTTAGCTATTTAAAAATAGAGAATAATATCAGATATATGCTTTGAGAATAAAATTATTAAAAATGTAAATATCTCCCTTTTTTCATAACTCTCAAGAACACAGGTGCATAAAAAGTTGAAAGGAAATTTCAGTGCAAAAATGTTTCATAGCAATGCCACAAAGGAATAATTAAACCCATTTATGTTTACAGAGCATTTTGAGACATATTAATTCAGTTTTAGTAACTTTTAAGGAACATAAAATTCTCTTCCAGACTCCAAAATTCCAGGAAGCAAATACATCTGTCCTTTTGACTCCAGTTCTAAAGCGTTCTTTGTATTTGACTATGCAAAATGTAAAAAAGAAAGAAAAAAAAAGAAAGAAAAAAGGGTATAATAAAAGCAAGAACTACTCAAAAGCAGCTGTAATGGTTCACTGTTTCACACAGTGCTGGGTGAAAAGTAAATGGTAGAAAGAAGGGTGGATAATGTGTATCAGAGATTAATAAATGAATGCTTTGTAGTATGTATGTGCAATGTAAACCTGTTCTACAGATATGGTTGCTCTGAAGAGGAAAAAAGGATTTCTTTTCCTTAAAAGTTAAGAAAAAAATCTTATATAATTAGAATATATATCAGCCCCTCCAAGAGTGGGGAAAAAAAAAACAAAAAAACAAACCATTTGCAACACAGTGGCTTTTATCAAAAGATACCAAATGCATAATGTCTTTAAATGGAAATTTGCTGAATGTGCACTCTTCCTGCTAAAGCTTTCTGACGGAACTGTGGGAATGCTTCTGTAAAATAGTGTCATGTTTTGTTAAGTATATTTATGCAACCTACAAAACTAAAGGCTTAAGCTTATAAAGGAATCAAAACGTGAATCCACTCTTTGTCATATCAACATTTGAACATCATTTCATGAAGGCCATATATATCTGCCTAAAGATCTATTTAATGAATCCCATAGAAAATACAAAGCCTTTTTGTTTCAAAGGAATGGGGAGAAGGTGGTGTTTGCATTAGAACAAAGGCTAAGAACTATCTTAATTCCCCATACATCAGTCCATATATCAGTTATGTTGCAAGTGATACTTACCATCCTGAATTTGCAAATCCTTTGAGATCTGAGAGGTCTGTACCACTCTTTTAATCTGCAGTATTTATTTTAGGGTCTCATTTCACTTCTGCAAATGGTATTTCAAACAACCGTTCAAAGTATAGCTAAATTCTCAGAAAATTATACCTTATGCATTATATTAGTATGGTTCTAGTATCTGAGCATACATTGGATAAAACCGTTTCAAAGAATAGACTAGAGGTCATTAACACCAAAACCCATTACCCATCAAAAATGGTTTGCTTGCCTTTATTGTCCTATTTCAGTCAAGTACTGCTGCTTAACCATGCAAATTATTCTCATTTATATGTTTGTAAGAATAGCTGTCTATTATTACATAAAATGGATATTTCAATGTATAAAATGCATAAACCGTATGTATTTTGAACTCCATATTCTCAGAAAGCTATACATTCAGATATGGAGTAAACAATTTCAAATATAAGCCAAGAATTTAAAGGAAAAATATATTGTCTTTAGCAGTGCTCTTCTATCCTTTTCAGGTAAGAAAATTATCAATGAATGTTCACTGCAATAACCCACTAGAAACTAAGTAAGAAATTAAGTAAGAGAAGACAGAGATACAAATTTACATTGGTAGATATTTGGAAAGCATTGATTTTTTCTTCTTGTGCCTTGATCAGAAGTGAAATTTGCATGTCTGCATTTGTTTAACAAGAGTACTTGCACAGTGTCTTGTCATTTCCATATATCTCTGTCTGCATGCTACCACCATTTGACTGATAGTTGCATAACTCTATGAATAGTGATTGCTTTTCAAATGTATCAACGTTATAGGCAAGGAACCAAAATCAATGTATACTCCACAGAAATAGTGATTTTAGGAATCCTAATATCACACTACAGTAGCAGTGACCCATCCTAGGGAGGATCTGAAAAGTACAACCCAGAAGAAGATAACACTTAGTGGCTGAGCCTGACTTGATATCTGACATGCTATTGCTTAATAATATGCTATCATGACAGACTAATATCTGTTTGTCTTCTGGCTATACTGCAATCAAAGTAGTCTGATTACATTATCTTTGAGGACCTGAATAAAAAGCTGGGGCTGGTTCTTGTACTGCTAATATAGTAACAAACACTGCTGTACTCATGCCCTGAAGACTCTGACTTCTATCAAGAGAGAAAAAAAAAAAAGGAAGGAATAATTAGTATATAAGAATTATTTCTGTCTCAAATTAAAAATTAACCAGACAAATAAAAATGCATGTATAATATATTGTAAATGAATGATATCCGGAGCCAATTACAAGTTTCCCTACAAATACACAGCTCTAGTTTCTTGCAGATAGAGATCTTCAAAGGCATTTGGAAAAGGAAAACAGAGTGACATTGAGGATAGCTGCTGAGTTCTGTTATTATTACACTGAAAAAAAATTCCCCTGTTTACAGAGGTGTTATTCACAACAAAAATTCTTGTGTATGTGCCCCTCTATAATAATATTAATTTAAAAAAATTGTCTAAAGAGCCTAGCATATGAAAACTTATAATAAAATCTTCCATGTATTTTGTTTCAGTAGAAAACTGGAGCTGGTCCAGGGTATTTCACTTTGTAGTAGGCAAGAAGTGAGTTGTATTTATGAAACTGCAGTCCATCTCTGAATTATATGTATTTGACTCAGCAGTCAGTTACCAACAGAAAAGTAATGTTTTTCCAATAGTAAATCATAGAGTAATAGGTTTAGCTAGCTGGTACTGTGGGATGAAACTTTTCAGTAGCTCATCATCTACAGTTTAGCCCAGACAAGATAAGTTTAGGTCAGAGGTTTGGGTATAGCTGCTTTTAGCTGATGAGCTCTGGGATAAGCAGTGCAGGTCATCTTTTGCTGTCACAGAACAAGAAAATGGGCAGAACTGCACATTTCTCTTCAGTCTATATGGAAGAGCTTAACACAAAAGCTTTCTCTTCACCCCTTCCCCATGAACTCTTTTGCAGAATTTTGCCTGTTCTAAATTTTGAAGCATATATTGGTATGCCAATGTATTATTAAAATAGCTTTTGCCAGACCTACCTGTGGAGGGCTTACTTTTCTTAAACATTTCTCTGCTATGCTTTGATATCTGCTTCACCTGCTGTGCCTGCAGTCACGCAGGGTATGTTCTGCAGTTGCTTCATCCCATATTCTCATTTGAGATGTTATCAAAACTTCATCAGCTGGGACATGGTATTGCAAATGGAGAACAGAATAAGGTAGCTAATGGGACAGTGTCTAGGGAGGGACATGGACAATGACAAATGGAAATACAATGGAAGGAGTAATAAAGACTGGGAGGTCAAGTTGAGGAAGGAAAGGGAAAGAAAAAGCAGAAGGTTTAGGGACAGGGCAGTTATAAAAGCATTCTGGAAGAAGAATGTTAGGTCAAGTTCTGTGGAAAAGGGAGTAAGGCAAACAGATAATGGTAGAAAGTGGAGAACAGAAAAAGGGAAGAAGGAAAAAGAAAAAAAAAAAAAACAAAACAAACAGGAAGCCATAGTGAGCTTTTTTAATATTTTCGAACATGTTCACTTTAGTCAGTAATTTGTAGATATAACAGTGAAAAAAACAGCTTTGTCTATTTAAATAATAAAGGTTTTTAATATCTCAGGATGAGAAAGCAAAATCACCTTTTCTTTGAACTTTTAACTCTGCCTTCACCTTCTTACAGGAAAATACATTAGTCAACTTCAACTACAGTATGTTTCACCAAAGGTAGGTAGGGCCATGGGGATTCTCCCCCAAAATGTATCTTCTCTCCTTAGACAAAAAAACATTCAAGACACTTCTCAAATATCATCAGTCACATAGATAGGACTATGTGATACTAACTGGAAATACAAAGAATAGACAAAACCAAAACAACCTGATGAAAACTGCAATGGAATTTGAGAATTGCTTGCAAAACTCTTTTCCTTCTTTGAAATGTTAGCATGTTTCTATTTGAAATAATAAAATCAAGAAAAATATCAAAAACTGGTTCCTAACAGCACGTTGTTTTGTTATGTAGGAATTTATTCCCTTTTCACAGGCAGCTCCTTGCAATATCTTCCTGGTCAGGTATTAAGTTAGTAAAAAAAAAAAAAAAAAAAAAAAAAAAAAAAAAAAGCAAATATAGCAATCCCAAAAATATGGTAAAGCAGACTATTTTTGGCTCCCTACTTATAGAAACCTGACTAGTAATCATATTCTGAACAATCCAAAATAAACATGCATAGATAATTCTGGAAGATTCAAACAGTCAAAGTGCTATCCTTCAGAATTAAATAAAATTTTGCAGCTGCCATAACTTATATTGAGCTAGTACAAGATTCAGGCATAGAAATAAAATGTGCAGCAACACTTTGAACATAAAAGCTCAATACACAGAGTGTGGAACAAGAACATACCATTTGTAAAAAGACAATCTTATTTTATCCTAATAGGTTTCATACACATTTTAAATTTCAGTGAACATACAAGGAAAAAAGAAACCTGAATATCTTAGAGAGCTTGCCAAAATCAACACTCAATCAGCCATCTAGAAGATACATTTTAAATAAATGCTTACTCAAGTTTTATAAATCAGCATTTACATTCAGAAAAACACAAAATATAGCGGGCATCAGCATCAGCCAAGAGTTTAGCTTACCACAGACCATATGGGAGGACGTCCCCATAGACTGTGTATCTTGTACTAGCATGGCATCTGCAGTACATAGCAACACTTTATCTGATGTAATAACACCTTCTGCTCTTAGCCTTTCTAAGTTATAAAACAAATGATTAAGTGATTTCACCATAAACAGCCTCATGGAACATAGACAGAAAGGGATGAAAATAGGGTGTTATCATTTCACATGTCAGGCACCTTGTAAGTCAATATACTAAAAATTACAGCCTAAGTTTATACCTTTTTTTTTTTTTTTTAAGAAGACCATATTGCTTTTAAAAAGAAGTATAACTAGCAAATTGAGAGGAGGCTCTTGGAGCTCTTTGGTTCCTTCCAGTGCTTATGCCAGTAGATCAGTAAATTCAATGAAAATATAATAAAATCAATGCAAACCTCAGTTATCAAGAAAGTGCTATCATGTTTTGGAATGATTCTGTTAGTTAGAATGTTGCAATGTCACCAGCACAATTCACAGCATCAGGGTACAAATTCTGAATCACCAGTCTGGATTTACCCAAAGAAACAGAGACAGAAAAAATAAACTCATCCAATATTGCATGAGTCTTCATCACAGGAGAAAATAAGTGTAGAAGAAAAGATACACTACAAATTTTTCTCATTTATCAAGTGTTTTTCTGATATGTGCTCTTTCCCTAATAAAAATAGTCCATCTGGCTCTTACCTTGCCCTGTCCTATGCTAAAAGCACTGAGTAGGAAATGCTCCACTGAAGTTATAAGCCAAACAATACAATAAGAATATCTTCAGAGTGCTACATCTTGTGAGAGCTCCCTTATACAGTCTACATCCAAAATGAAAGCTCTAATGACGAAACTAGCCCAGGAAAGGACCACTTTAGAGATTAGTTCCAAAAATTTCTGCGTTGATGTCATGTTCTCACAAAACAGGGTTTAATCAATTACAATAGTCTTGTTTTATTACAATATATTAAATTTGGTACACTATTGCTTTAACATTCTTCACTGATGTATGAAGACCACTTGACCAAACTGTGTTCATCAAATACTTGAAATTATTTTTCAGAATTATAAGACATGGATTATCCAGAAAACCAGAAAGTCAAATTTTATACTGCTTTTCGTTAAATATTTTTTACCTTAAAGGCCTTGACTTTCTTATCATATCCCTTAACACATAAAATGCACCTTCAGATAATCTAATCCAGTTTAAACAGGGGAAATCCTTTCAGAGTTCTCTCAATGTCTGTAAAAGATGTTTTGTCTTTTGGCCTCAGATAGAGATACCCTTAGATTATAATAGATTTTTCACTCTCAGAATTGCTTTTGATTAATATTCTAAACATCAAAATTCTTTTCTCTGTAATAAATATCTACCTAAGAGATTACTTCAAATTGTTTATTTAGAGCAAAAGAAACACAACCGCACTGGTAATAAAAGAGGTCCTCTAATTTTATGGAGGTCCTCTGAATTTCCTCAAACCATCCTATTACATTGACTGCTGAGGAGGAGGAGTTTACCAAGTTTAAGGATTCATCATTCGAGAAGTTCCAATAACCTCAACTGGCTTAAGGGTCCTGAGGACGCAAACAAAAATAACATGATCTCCAAATATCTGTAAGTAAGTGACCAGCTCTGAGCAGGGCATTTGAAGAACTCTCTTTCAATTCAAGTCCTAACACTCCACTTGAATTTCCACTCATGTACCAGAATGCTTTTTGGATATTTTCGTAAAAGGAATTAAGGAGATGAAAGATGTTTTCATGTATGTTACATACATGCTGCAGACTTCCCAATATCACTAAAACATGTGGTGGGTCAGCAGTTACTTCCTTCTTGAAAACTGATAATTTGAAAACTGTCACTCATGTCTGGATCCGCTTCACGCACTAAGGTCATTCCAGAACTAATCATCAGTAATGAAAAAGGAACACATCTTCTTTCAGTAGAACAACTGCTAACTCAGATAGTATATAAAAGGTTCAAATAAAATCTTGAAATAACATGTGTTAGTTTAATTATCTGTCAAGTCACGCCAAATGAAACACACACAGGCAACAAATGTGATTATATTGAAACAGGAGGGCCACTCTTCCCATTCCAGCTACTGATATAGATCTCTCACCCTCATTTTCAATATGAACACAGGTCCTTTTGGTCTAAACTCCTAAGTAATTACATTAAAAGAGGTAAATTTATGGCTTAGGGTTTTGGCCTTGCCTTTAATTTTGGACAGAATTCTTTAGGTCTTTTTTTCCTACTTGGAGGTTTTTTCAAGCGCTCGTCCCTACAATTCCTATTTCCATCTGTGACTGTTTCCTTCCAGTTTTGCTTTCAGAGGAGGATAAAAAGATAAGAAAGATTCAGAGATGAGGCTGGGAGGCAGCATATTAAGCTTTGCAGGGATGAGCCAATGTTTTTCCATGACATCGTCGTTGTATGTGAATGAGATCATGCAGAAAGAACCAACAACACTGCTCTCTACCTGGAGGTAGAACAGAAACTCTTGGTTAAAGAGTAGGAAGAACAGAAATAAAAAGGAATGAGTAACAAAGATAGAGGAGAAAGAATTTAATAAACCCGTGCCAGAAGAAATTAATTATTCAGATTTTTTTCAACAACCAGGCTTGGACACCAAGCCTCTACTAATCTTTGTCAATGGCTGACATTTGTTTGTGAGGTTCAGTGAAGGAAGATGCAATCAGGAGTCTTTTCTCCTATTTATTGGTAGCCCAAAGAAATGTTTATTTTATACTTCCTGTTTGATATCAAGGTAATTAATGCTGATTCCAGAAATCTTGTTTGTCCCTACAAGGGCTTGTTTATAACAGCTGTGTTCAAACCTCCTGACTTGGGAAGGGAAGAAGAATTTTCTGTGTACAGCTGCAGGCACTGACTACACAACCTCCAAATAACTTCCCATGATAATTCCAAACAAAGAGAAAATCATAGACTCATAGGATGTTACAGTTTGGAAGGGAATTAAAATATCATCTAATCCCAATTTCCCTCTTATGGACAGGGACACCTTTCTCTAGATGGGACCTTATCTACCCTGGCTTTGAACACTGTCAGGGTTGGGGCATGCACAAACCTCCCTGGGAAACCTGTTCCAATATCTCACCACACTCATAATAAAGAATTTCTTCCTAATATGTAGCCTAAATTTCTCCTCTTTCAGTTTGTACCCATTACTCCTTGTCCCATCACTACAGACAAATCAACAAAAAACAATCAGTGGAAGAGTTGCCACACTTGCTTTGGTACAGATGGAAGCTGGGATTTATCCACCTATTCCATTTCACTCAGTAATAATCAAGGGCCCAGCTGTTCCACTATGAAACAATGGGGAGGTACAGCATGGTGAGGACAGGAATGTCACAAGAAAGCAGTGAAATATATTGACATAGGAAATGGGTTTAACGAAAACAAAATCCTACTCTTCTGCTTGTATTTTTACCTCATCACCTGAATTTCCATACAGACAGGCTCTGAGCTGTAATGCTCTTGTTCTGCATAGGCAGCAAGCTGAATTCCAGCCTATGTCAGCAGGATATAATGCTGCCTGTGGAGTTGCACAAACCAGCTCAAATACTGGAGGCAGTTTAACTGCACTACAGAAGTGTTCTGCCACAGCTAATGAGACTAACCACTGCATCATGGCGTGGGAACATTCCCTAGGAGAGTTCCTGAGATCTGACACTATATTTCTCTTAGAATTTAATTTCCAAGGTGGTGTATCTTTTGTTGAACCTAGACTGCTTCATGGCCTTTGAAACATTTTGGATGCTGAGCTTTCCCATCTGAACTGACTAAGAATACCCAAACTCATCAATTTGCTTTTGGCTGGGCCCTGGCTACTATCACAAACTCTTGGTTTCTTACTGAGTAAATTTCAGCTTAGTTTGTGAAGCACTTCATAGTTATCAGCAAGCACGATTGTCAGCTTCTGTTCCAGGCACATGCCCAAATTATATGTTCCAATAATAAACTCTGAATGATATGGTACTATGGGAGCTGAGTCTTTAAAATGCCTTGTCTTTGTAATGCAAGCTTATTTCACTTGCAGTGATTTCCCACATCTTCCTACTCTATGTTATGCCATGAAATCTCTTTACTGTTTCAAACTCCCAGTAGTCCAATAGTTTTATAAACAGTTGCAGAAACAGTACCTGCTATTCCTGAGCCAGAACAGCCAGTTATTACTCATATCCTTCACCTGGAGGCTCCTTCTACATTCTCCAAATATTTTACTTTCAAAAACTATGCTTTCACACTTTGATTTACAAGTGATACTCTGATACGCTGAGGAGCACTTTAAACTGCAGAGTGGATGAATTTACCAGTTCATATTCCACCAATGTGTGCCCTGACATGAGGAACTTCCTTAATAAGTTTTCAACAGATCTGAAAACAAAATTGAATTTTAAGTCTCCTGAATTATATAAGGAGATAAGCCTCTCTTACCATGCATACTTTCCTTCTGTTCCTTCAATTTTGTTCTTCACCTAGATACTGTCCTAAAATATCACATATTTGGTTAAGACATCAGCATTACTGTGTTTATGCTCATGCCTGGTTTAAGTTTATAATCTGTCATAACAGTTCAGGATTTTTTTCTAGCCACTTAGCAAGCTGCCCCTCAAGAATACAAAACCATAAAAATCTATTGCAGGGGTACACTATCTAAGTGTATTCTCTATTAAAGAGAAACATTGATAAATAAGATTTCAGTGTTCTAGAATGCAATCACAACTACAAGGTTATGCAATTATTTCTCTAAGGAAAATCTGGACTTCTCCTGTATTGACATACCACCTCCTTAAGACACTGGTACACTAATAAGTTTTTCTGAGACTGTAAAGACTGACTTCTGTGCTCAACTTTTAGAGAATTTTGGCATGCAAGCAGGCTGAAACTAGAGAAATTGCTGTGAATGCTTGAAAAGGGAAAATGGCGTTGCATTAACTATTGTAAGCTTGCCTTTCTCATTTAATCTGTGCTTTTTTTCTATGCAATTCTGGCTTAGCAATATTATTCAGCAAAACAAGAGGCTCCTGAAAAACTTTCTATATCCTAAAAGAAACGGAAAAATATCCATTTCCACATAGCGACAGTTACTACAAAAGAAATGCTGACCCCACTGACTTACTGTCTGCTTTTTAAATAGACCTCCTCTTTGGATTCAGTTTCTGAAAGACAGGCTCCAGTTTATCACAAACTGCTTGCCAGAGACTTCTTCCAAGATTCAACATGCATTAGGCTATGTATTAGCAGGATGACAAACAGACCTAGAAACCCTCTGTTGATCAAGTTGTGCCAAAACTTTCACACCCATCTTTTATTTCGTTCTCTTTACTTTTTCATACCTAGCCACCAACCCAAATAACATCCAGTACATGCCCAGTATGTGCTCTGTCAAAGCTTTTCCATACACAATCTTTCAGCTTCTGAGCTGCTTTGCATTGTTGTTGCTTCAGACAGACAGAAATGCTTATATGTCACACGTAACCAGCAGAAATGAAAGCCACATATTAAACTATTTCCTTACTTTGATTTGTGAACATGAACAGTAAATTGAATGAATGAATGTTCAGCTTTAATCTACTATACAGCTGCTGATGCAATAATTCTTTTCAAAAATTAGAGAAACAATGCTTATACAAATATTTCCAGAAATTGAAAAATGTTAAATAGCAATAAAGTGGCAAGTAGCTTGCAAATTCAGCAAGCAGATTTACATTGCTGTTATATCCCTTTTGATAGTATTAAATAGAGCCATGATTCAAAGCTTTTAAACACATGCTGTACTTATTTCTATGGAAACTAAAAGTTTGCTTTCATTTAGAGCTGCACACCAAGCAAACCTTACAAAATTCATACAACCTATTTCAGAAGCAAAAGTGCCCAATTCTCACAGTCACTTATCACATCACACCAGAAGGGCTTTCATACGTCCAACCTACACACCTCACCAACTAAACTCTACAATGAATAAAAGGAAAAGAAAGAGCTCACAGCATTTCCTTGGACACTTGGCCTGTCACCAAGGGGATGAATATGGACTCTGGATTCACAAGACTGACCCCTGAAAAAGCTCTCATCCATGCACACAATCACCATCCCCATGAACCCACATAGGCACACTTACAGGCAGAGCAGCACAATCAGGAACACACCAGTGACTGAATGGCTTCTGCTCAGGTACCAGGATCACTGCTCCTAAGCCTCTCTTTTGAGAAGAAATATTAAAAAAGGGGTATGCAACACTCCCATTATGGATCATGCAGAGAAATAATTCTGTTTGAGTGTATTTTGAAGGAACATTTAGAAGTGACTCCCCAATGAAGTCTTTCACTCTTCACTGAAATGAAGTAGGATCATTTTCATATGAAATCACAAAACTGTCTGCACGTACAAGGGAATGAAACAAAATTTAAAATCATGCAAAGGCAAAAATATTTTTAAAAATACTTCACACAGAGGCCAGGAGTATTTTTCTGAAAGTATCTGCAGCACATTCTTTGTTGCAATTACCTCGTTTTGCATTTATTCTTATTTGCATTGCTTTTTCAAAGCTCTTTGAATTTTCTTAGGAAGCTAAGTAATCTAGATCTATTTTAATACAACCTAAATGTAATTTACATCTTGAATTATTGATTTAAAAGCCTTTTGGTTTCTTTTGAAGAACTCCTTATAAAGGAAATTTTACATACATCTGCCACGAACTAAAAAGTAAGTTCTCAAAACAGGAAAGCATCAGAAATTTCTGGCAAAAGGAAACAAATAAAACTGACACCAAGGAATAACAGAATCAAGCTGTACCTAGTCTGTTGGTTTTGCAACTTCATGCATTTGGCTGTCAATTCAAGAACTTGACCCTGCCTAGCTTTTACCTCTGAATGCTGTCAGACAACCATCTACCAGAAGGCATAAGAAGTGCCTCATGAACAAGAAAGTCAGATTCAACCCAGCTATTTGAAACAAGGAAAGCCAAGCCCACAGCACCAATCACCTCTCTGGAGCCCCATTAGTCTCAACACTGTCAATGTGGTTTCAAACTGGGACATTGCCTAGAGAAGCTGTGGAATGCCCCATCCCTGGAAATGCACAAGGCCAATTTGGATGGGGCTTGGAGCAACTTGGGCTAGTTGAAGGTGTCCTTGACCATGGCAGCAGGGTTGGAACTCAATGATTTTTAAGGTCACTTCCAATACAAACCATTTTGTAACTCTACATATACCCCTCAAGTTTTTTTTAATAATACTTTACTTAAATCTAACCTTCATATCTGTTTTTTGGAAGCTTATGCTTTTCAAGTTAGTCTGAACTTGACCCTTTCTAATTTTAACAATAGCACACTGAATAACGCAGTCTAATTTCAGGGCAATGCTCATGCTTATTGCCATGACAGAAATATACCCAGACCAGCAGCAATTTCTGGAGCAACACACACAGGAAGGTGGGCAGCTGCAGAGGAATGGGGCATGGGGAACTCTCCAGCAGTGCAGGGAATACAATAAATTTTGCTTCTCTACTTGCAACTTTTATAACTGTACCAATCACTAAGCCCATGCCAGGTAACATGTTCTCCCTGAGAGCCATTCCTCTCTGCAGTCTTTAGAGAAGCTTAGATGTGTCATGAGAATCTTTGCATGCTTCTTTTTCTGTCATATTCGTGCCAGTGTTCAACAGATAGAAAATACCAAAAGCTGATTAAGGTAAGCAGGCACTAAAGGATATTCAACCCATTGCACCAATGAAAAAGAATGAAAGTGTCATTTTTTGAGTCAGAATTTACATAATAGAAACTTCTCCTTGCATATCTAAATTGTGCTGTACTTTTGAAAGGCTGGCCAGCTAATATGAAAAGTATTTCTTTAATAATGTTGGATTTAATTGCATAAAGTAAAGAAAAGTGCATTTCACACTCTTAAATTATGGATTACAGTCATCTTCTTCAGTGAAGCTATGAGATCATACACTGCATTAAATGTTAATTAGGATATTTTCTTTCAGTTTATCCATAAATTTAAGGACATGGGAATGAATTCTGTGGAACAACTTGGGGCAAAACTCTCTTCCCTTTTATCTAGGATGAAAATGACAGGTAGAGTAGCATTTTTTTCTGATAAAAGCTATATAAAATTGAAACTGAAAAAAATTCTCTGATTCAGGAAACATGTCAGGAAAATATTTGAAATAATATACTAAACTGGACAGCAGCAGAGTTTTAATTGGTTTGGAGAACTTTGCTTGCCATGATTATTGTGGGTTTTTTTTAAATTTCTTTCTCTTTTTTGCAAAGCACAAAATGCATTTCCGATGGCTTAGTTGAAGTCACATTATCTTAATGGAACTCTTCAGTAAACACAAACTAAAGATGTGCAAGTGTCATAGTATTTTTTTTAATACCATTTATCCTTGCTCCAGACTGTTCTTTTTTAAGTAAAAAAAGACAACATAAGAAAAAACATGGCAAATATTCTAAATTAATATCACATTATACAGCTAGACCACTGGCAAATCAGTTTAAGTAATAAATTTTTAACTGATTAGAAGTCCTATACCTCACTTTTAAACATAATATTCAGCAATAAACCTAAGACAGTGATTCAAGAATTTTGACTATGACTTTCAAACCTTTATACAACCAAAAGAGATACACAGATTGAAATTGTTTCTTCACTAGATGTGGTGTGAAATTGAGGTATTTCAGCAGGGCAAAATGGCAAAAGGGATTAAAATAGTCAATTGTACTAAAAGCAATGCTGAAACATCGTAGCCAAACATACACACTACACTGCTGGTAGAATTAATTTTTACATGTCCACCAGGTTAACACCAGGTTTTCTCAAAAGTGAGAGTTGAAAAAATAGGACCTATCTCATAAATCATTGTAACTGTCAATTAGTAATCAAAGCTGGTGAAGGCCTCGGCAGTAGCAAGACAGCCATCACCCTGGATGACTAATGCAAATGACCAGGACTGGTAAACTGATACTCTCAAAAAGTCTAAAAATATGCATGTCTGAAAATAAAATATATTACTTACATGCTCTTAAAAGCAAAAATAACCCATTCCCACCTCTCAGTATCGTCTTTAAAATTATATATTATCCAACTAATGCTAATGAGAGCAGTCTAATGAGATTTTATAATGGATTTTTATCTCTACTCTTGCAATAGTATTTCAAGGAATTTATTTATTGCATAGACAATTGTTTTTGATGATTTCTACAAAGATGCTTTAAATTTTGCAGTATTTTTTTTGTAAGATTTTTAAAGTGAAACTAAGTATAAGCTTACATATTTGATTATTTGGGAGTACATATAATCCATGTAATAACAATACTCAGACATTCCACCTGTCAAAAATAATACAATCTAAAAGGTATAATTAAGTGCTTAATAGTCTTAGGTAGAGAACCACTCAAAGATTCAGAACCAGCTCCCCCAAGAATAATGAATATTCCTATAAATGAATAAATATAAAGGTGATAAAGTAAGTCTTAATGAAAAAAGAGAAAAGTACTTGTTGATTATTCACAGAAAATATGGACTTTATAATTTGCTATAGTCAGAAATCTGTGTATTTTTTCTGCTGAAGCCACCAATGCTTCTTCGCTGTTGTGCCTCAATACTGTGGTATTTTTCTCTGACAAAAAAGATGATTTATTTTTCTTTTTTTTTAAATCATTAGCTGTCTGCTTTTGAATTATGTCGTATATCTTTACAGTGACTTTGTAAGGCCTTCACATTCTTGTATTCTCTTGACTGTAAATGAGTTCTGTGTTTACTAATTCATCTTTATTTGCAGCTGGCAGATGCAAAGATGTTAGCTATACTCAGGAGACACTGACATGGGAATTCTTGAAATGTAGAGGAGTTACAATTTTCCCTTTAGCAAATTACTGCATGTTTCGTTTTCATGAAATGTGAGTCCCAAAGCAAAATGAGATTATTAGACTAACTTACTTGCTTTCAAAAGAAGAACTTAATAGTCAACATGCAGATTTTTATTTCTAATAATCTTAGCTAGCTAAGTTTAGTTCATATAACTTCTGGTTAAAACAAAAGTAGAGTGCAAGGGAACAGAATAATGTAAGCTTGGTCACCTCATTCTGTCCTGCCTTGGATTTACAAGCTGACAGAGCTGTTAAGGTGATTCTTCTGGTTGACGATGAAGCTGCAAAGAGGACTGGAGTGAATGTTAGGCTCCTCTGCAAGCCACTGATGGTGGAGAGTAGCACTGGCAGCATTTTGCCAAGTTAATTCATGAAGAAATTAAGCAATATGCCAAGCAGACAACATTCTTTCTGCTGGTTCAGATTTCATGCAGAAGATCAATTACATGTTGCCCTGTCAAAACTGAAAGGAGTTGGTCAGTCAAGGAAAAAAAAAAACAAAAACCTGAATTTCAGCCCCCTGACAAAGACATGCTCCCCACTGAACCCACTGAGCAGCTCATCTGTAACCCTTACTTAGTGCTCTTGTACAGGATGGGACATAAGATGAGCTATTGTATTGCCCAAAAACATGCAAAAATATACCAGGTACAGGGTAAAAACTGTTTTAAATATTTAATACTATTGACATGAACAAAATCTGTAGTCAGTGGTAATATGATGTCATCTCCCTTACTTGGAAAGAGTTCTTCTGAAAAAGAGGGCTTTTGAGTCCCATCTACCAGAAGGTATAAGTATTACATTCATTACAGGTATTACATTCTTGTAATAGTACTCTGCCCTGAAGTACATGCACAGGAAAAAACCTTTATAGACTAAATTTGTAAAAATCAGGCTAACTGGAAAAATCTGTCTGCAAAGTCTGTGGTGCCAAATCAAGGAGTGTACACTTGATAAAATACCTTTTCCCCCAAGAATCCAAGTTTTCTTCATACTTACAGCAGATAATACTGCTGATAAACTTCTGATAATACTGCTGATAAACAGCAGATAAACTTCTGTCTATTCTGCTTGCACTCGCCACCTGCAGGTTGGCCTCAAAAGCCAAAACTCTAAATATGTGTTTAGGGTTAAATACATGTAACCAAGTACACTAACACTATATAATGCATATACAGAATAAAAGTGAGTTGTCATAAAGTATTGACAACTGCTAAATACTCTTTAAAAATTATCTAAATACACAGAAACACAGAAATCTTGGACATAATTACTTCCAGGCTTAATAATTTGGTGTACGACATTCTCAAACTCTTGTCATAATTTCTAAGAATGGGGATAGCTAAAAATGGAAGGAAAAAAAGTTTGAATTAAAAGAACATCAAAGGAAAAATAGACTATCAAGTCACTGAATCATTATTCTCTTATCTTCTGTTCATAAACATAGACAAAATGTGGGAATCCAACATGGACAATGATAAATAGCATAAAGAGCTTTAAGAAAGGAAAGAGCCTTTGAAAGGAATGCCTCCACTCGCTGGTGAGAACCCTCGAGCACGTTGGTATAAGCTGACTGATGTCATCTTACTGCTCTCCTCAGTTACTCACTAGGAGCCTGTTGCTGTATTTTTTTTGATTCAGCAGAGCTAAATAATTCATCATGGCACAGCGTTTTGTGAGCAGGCCAGACTGCAGGCAGCAGGCCAGGACCAAGGTCGCCATGGAGACCTACATGCAGCTTCACCTCCCTCCCTTGCAGGGAGAGCCTATGAAAAACGGCATCAGCTGAGCAGCCATGCTCATTTCGGCAGTGAACAATAGGTATAATAAAAGAAGAAAAGAAAAAAAAAAAAGAAAGAAGCAGCAAAATGAGGATATAAAAGCATCTTCTGTAGCTGCGTTGAAAGACTGAAATGACAAATGAATCATTAAGCAGTTCCTATTTGGACTGCCACAACTATTATTTTACATGAAAGAAGTACTAACCCCCTCATTATTAGTAAGAGCTATTGCTGCTTTTCAAACAAATAGATTATCTTATACAATGCAGATGGAAAATTATTAAAGATAGATTTTCTTTAGAACTTGTTTTTGTTACTAAAATAGAGTTGGAGGGGTAAAATGAAATCCTAACACAGAAATGAGATTTATTGCTTAGATTTCTTTTACCATCTTTTGCATAGTTTCTGTCAAATACTGATTTTTAGAGTTCTCTCATCACTCTTTAAAAAGACAGGCATATTTATTATCAAACACAAAAAATAGCAGTCAAAAATGGAAAAATTATATTACATCAAAGAGAAAAAATGCTTTTGAACTGTGTTTATTGAAGGGTTGTTTTATTTCTCATTAAATGTTTTCCATTAGCATGAAACCAGAATTTTTGTATACTTCATGAATGAAAAAAATTTAAATATATTCTGAGGTATTTATAGTAGATCAGCTTAACTTCATAACCACTATTCTTTTTTTTTTTTTTCTGCTGTGTAGTGCTGTTCCTTGATTATCTTGTTCTCCAGGCACCTGTTATTAAACATCACCATATTTTTTTACCCAAAACCACCTCAAAAGCAAGAGGCTGGTCATGTTTTTATTAGCTATATAACACATAAACTTTAAAAAAACCTATATTCTGCAACGTTCTAAACTTATTCTTCTTTTGTCTTTACTTGTAACCCTGTTTATTCCAGAAACAATATAAAACCCCTTCCACTAGAACATTCCCACATCCTCAAGCTTACACATTTATTGGAAAAAGTGATTCTGTGGAATGCTGACATCACACTAATACAGCATAGTACTATATATATAGCCTTTGCAAGCCACACTGAGCTCTCTATAGGTGATAATGGGAAAATTTACAGAATGAGACCACAAGTACATAAGTGAGAGGACCACATGACTTCTGTGTGGTAAACCTGAAAACAGAAAAGCATCCCTGACTGCTTACCCTGGAAGGTTTTACAGAGCCTCCCACTGCCTGCCATACACACTCCTGTTAGGGGTGGAGAACCTGTGTTTAGTAGGAACCAATTCCTTTATTTTTTTTTTTTCTCTATAACTGTTAATCCCACCTTCTGCTTAGGCTCAATGTTTCCCAGCAATATTCTTGTTTATCACTTCTCCTTAGAGATTTTTGTTTTACTAAACACTGTAGTCAAAGTACAAGAGGGCTGAGTGGAAATAATTGACCTCTTCTGATTTTCAGTATTACTACAGAGATTCTCCATGTTCAAAATAAAGTTCATGACCAGAAGTTCCTCTACATTTTGCAATAGTGTTGCCTCTGGCAGTTGCATGTGTGTAAGCCACACAGAATTTGAGACCAGATTCTACTGAGGTAAGGCTGATAGATAAAAATTGGAAAATAGTGCAGTTCCTGAAAAAAATTTGAGAAGATAAAAGTCAGGCAACCCCTGATGTCAGAACCATCAGGCCTAGTTTAAATCCCAGTCCACCCATCAAAATCTACCCTATCAACAAATTTATTTTGTCTTTGCTATCTAAATATTAAGGAGGCAAAAGAGTTCTAAAAAATACTTTTTCACATTACAGAGAAGATTTTTTTTTTCAGAGAAATATATTGGCATGAAACAATTCAGAAAACTGACTCTTGTCATCACATATTTTCTGGGCAGAAGGAATGTGGGATATCTTTTCACTATTTCATCACACCAAAGCCAAGGTTTCCCTTGTCTAGAAAGAGACTGTTAAATCACAAAAAAATCTCTGCTGATGCTCCAACACACTTCAGACAGAAAAATAAAAAAAGTATAGTCCCTTTGCTCAATTATGAAATGCCTAAAAACCCCTAAGTTTAAAGCCTTGCAGTTCAGATAGGGATAGCATGATCTGTTGCTGGAAGACCAAAGGCCACTTCAGGAGGAGAAAAGACCTCTGAGGGGAGTTTTCATTCTTGATGATCTAACTCTGCAGCTTTCTAAGCCAGCTGGCCATTACATTTATTTTCCATCGGCTTTGACAGGCCTGGTTTGCTTCCAAGGCTGCACACAGAACAGTCTGGTTATCATGGATCTGAAGACCTCATTATGAATGTGTAAAAAACCCAGATATGGTAACACAAACACCAGCAAGTGTTGGACAGCTGAGGAAATGTGCTGATGATTTTGATGCCCACATTGATTTAAATGGACTAGAAGAGATTTAATTTCAAATCACAGAATATTCTTGTTGCATGCCGGGTTGGTTCAGTTAGGGATTTTAATAAATATTAGTTAGTCAATTCTATGTACCCTCATTTTGTCCTCACAATAGTTTGCTCCAAGCTGTCTGCCATAGGAGCTCTTACAGGTCCATCTTATAGCTACCCCCTGTTTATTCCTGGAAGTTCTGTGTCAGTCACCCCATCCTTGTAATCCTATTTGTCCCAGAACCCTGTACCCACCATCTGTTATGTTCCCGTAGGCTGCCGTGGTCCACGTCACTCCCCTGTCGTCTGTCCCCATTGGGTGAGGGGGCTTCTGCCCCTGTCTGCCTGCCCCCTATTTAAGCCAATATTCCCTTTGTTCAAATAGTCATTTTGTTCACGCGCGCGACCTGGGAACGCTGCTCCGACCACCGCTGCAGCCACACGGGAAATAAACTGTTCTCAGCCACGCAGGACAAGGTGTGCCTTCTCTCATCCCTTTATTTCCTCTCAGCATACGGCTACGAAGGCGGCAAACCCACGTGGAGGTTCAGCTCTAGAGCTCCGCACACGCGGCAGCCCCATTCTCACCGAGAGGCAGCGTGCCTAGCCGGGCGCCTCAGCTGCCCGAGGCCGGGGTGAAGAAGAACAAAAGCCACAAGTAGTGCCCAACAGTGGGGCCACAGCCGCGAGTAGCACGCAGCCCAAGCCACGGGGCGACCAGCGAAGTAGCCGACGCAGGAAGACCCACAAGGATCATTAAATACAACTCTTAAGTGAATGGTCTGTATGGGGATGGAAACCCCAACCTTGGTGTTATCAGCACCATGCTCTAAGTGAGGGAATCTATTCCAGAGCCAGGCCTTTTATCATCACCTGAACATGTACAGCTTGCAAAAAAAAAAAAGGTTGCTATTCGCCTGCCTTAAATTTATTTATTGTCCCATGAATATTGCACTTACACCCTTATAAATTCTTGCAGTTACTTATGTTAGTACATCTATTTTTTAAAAGCTGTTGCTCGCAAAAAGAAAAAATATTTAATAGCTTAATTTATTTCTAAGATGTGCAGAGATATAGCATAAATTTTTGACACATTTTTCCTTTAGAACACCATTTTCCTTTAGCATAAGTGGACATGGGGAAAAATACAGAAAGAACAATTACTATGAAAATTTCCTAGAAAATGTTGCAACAGATGGATTCAGTGACTGTTGAGGGTATATGTCAAAAAAACAAAAGAAAGAAAAATCACATTTCATGACATACAGCTTCCTCTTATGTTATCATGATCATATGGGACACAGAAGACATAGGAAATGGGTTCTTTTGACTTAGTTTTCAGCTACTGGTCTGCTCTTCCAATCTTCTCTGGACAGGAGTCCTATAGCAGACTTAAATGTCATTTACAAAACTCAGGATTCTTTTAACACAGAAGAGGGTAAAGAAATAGTTATTTACATGAGATGCATTAATTTTCACCTTGTCCCAAAGTAATTACTTCTTTCTTCTTTATCCTTTCAGGAGAAAGGAAAGATGGAGTAGAATGTACAAGCCCTTATCCTCTGTCAGAGGAAGCCACATCTTTAAACAGAGGAAGGCAATTTTCTCCTTTCTTTATGGTTGCTTGGGTCTCTTTCCATCTCCAGGTTCCTTTAGCATCTCTTAAGCACTCTGATGTTAGTTATTTGATCTCCATTTCTTTTTATCCTGTGTAACCCTTGCAGACATTGTGGCTTATGCGCTAGTGTACACAGGATTTTAAAGCTCATTAAGAAGAGAATGTGACACTGTGGTCTGACACTGTTCTTCCAAAGACACAAATCATGATGTCTGGGTCTGTGTCTTGTAGCAAGGTTTGAGCAAATTAAATGACATCAGTTTCCTCATGTATATACCTATGACAGACTAATAAAAGCATGTAAGAAAATTCCCATTTGACAATGAGGGCATACTTTTGTCAAAGGTCTGCTGAAGTTTCACAAGGCTAGAATGGTAAAAATGTATTGGCATCAAGCACAGTGTACTGTGGCTTGCTTTTGACACAAAAATCCCATTACCAAACATCTCACTTATACCTGAATTGCTATATTTGAGGAAGGCTCCTGGAGCAAGAACTTTTGGATCCATACCATGATTCCTTAACAACTTCACCATCACACCATAGTAACTGCTATGGCATGTGATAGATCCATAGAAATCACTGGGAATGGTGGGCATTTGCCAAATGGGATATTTAAACAAAGAGTGATCATGTCTAGAATGTAAAAGTGGTACAGATTGGAGACTCCGAAAGAACTATGGGACTGTAACAGAGTGACTGAAAGAGTGTCTGGAACAATGACTAACATTTTCCAACATATATATATATACAAGATTTCAATAAATGTCCTATAAAATGCTACAGAATGTGCAGAGATAATACTTTTACTTGGAGTTATTATTATTATGAGAATTTGTTTGATGATGTTTGTCAAGCATTTTGAACAATGGCACATTTATATGCAATAATACAAAAATACAGGATGCAGACAGGACATCTGACCTCAACTGACCAAAGAGATATTCCATACCGTTTAGTGTTATATTCAGCATATAAAGCTGGGAGAAGAAGGTATAGGGGGACACTTAAAGTTGTGCTAAGTTCCCAAGTCACTGTTATGCAAGATGGAGCCCAGCATTCCTGGGCATGGCTAAACCATGGGAAGTGGAGAATACCCTCTTAGCTCTTCTCATTTGCACAGCTTTTGCTTTATCTCTACGACTGCCTTTACCCAAACCCACAATTTTTCTCACTTTCACCCTTCCAATTCTCTGGCCCGTCTTACTGTGGGAAAAGTGAGATGTATAGGACTCAGCTGCTTCCTCAGGGCAAGCCAAGACAATTGCTTAACAAAATCCTAGGCTGTATAGCAAAATGAAATACAGCAAAACAGATTTTAAAGTTAGGAAGGGATCTCCCCTAGATCTCTGTCCAAAAGGAGTAAAGTGATGTAGGTTTGGATCTACTCATGCACTTATTACTTTTCTGTCTTTGGATATGGGGATTTCGGGATCAGGCATAGAAGTGTATGATTGTTATTGGGAGCCCAATCAAGTATCAAGCACAGCAGGTAGAATCAAAAACTATCAGGATATCTGTGTTTTACTCTGTACTGTAGGATAGATACCCCTTGCATATCACAAGCAGCATCACAGAATATACACCACTATAGTGACATGATCATCTCATATATTTTTAAAGAAACACTTAATTTGGTCCTTGACTAAAGAAAGAAGCAGCAACACTACCAATGCCAATGAAGTGGCAGTGGTGCCATCTATCTCATACTGTCCTCATCCACATGGAAAGAAACTGCAAATAATTTGTCACGGGAGCAGTTCAAGCAAAAAGGTTAGGTCAAAGTAACAACATTTATGTCTTGTTTCACTGGTCATTATTCAAATCAGAATAAACAAATTTAAGAGAAAACAGTTTCAAGTTGATGCAGAAACCATGTTCTCAATCTATATCATGATGAAATACAAGGACACAATCTCAAGCTGCATCAATGGAAATATAGGTTGGATATTAGGAAAAAGTTTTCTATGGAAAGAGTGATAAAGTTCTGGAGCGGCCTGACCAGGGAGGTGGTGGAGTCACCATCCCAGGATGTTTAAAAAGAGTGGATGTGGCACTCGGTGCCATGATTTAGTTGAGGTGTTAGGGCATGGTTTGGACTTGATGATCTTGAAGGCCTCTTCCAACCTAGTCATTCTGTGAATTCTGCGAAAAATATTTCTAGTGATCTGGTATATATCTACCTGGTGCATATAGATAAGTTAAACATATTGATAACAATTTACCACATTTGTAAGTGGCTTAAATTTTGACACTACCTTGAAAATTTCTAGACACCATATTGAAAGGATTCCTCATCAGGTTTCCCTATCTCAAATAGTTGTGTTACCTCACTTGATATTTTCTTGCATTTTAACATTTTCTAAATAAAATAAAATAAAATAAAATAAAATAAAATAAAATAAAATAAAATAAAATAAAATAAAATAGTATTAATAACCTGAAGATATCTTTGGCACTTGAAACATTTCTGGAAAATTATCAACCACATTATCATCCCACAAGAAATACTCCCCTGAATTACAGCTACCCCATAGTCTGCAGCATTCAATCTACAGCACTGATAAGGATTAGTAGGAATTAATCCTGGTAGCAAAGAGCAAAGTAACATGAAGCACGCTAGCTGGTCACAGGGGATTCATAGTTTCAGACATTACCCCTCACACTTGAACTGAAAGCTTTGTAAGAGAAGTGCTCCAGGTGAAACCACAGGCACACAAAGGTCAGAGTAAAATTTCTATTTTTTTCCAATCAGGACACAATTTCACTGTAGGGATTTCATTGTCGCTAGTCTCACTGTATTTTCGACATCCTTTCTTCTACTTAAAATAAAGAAATTATGTTAAAAAGCAGAGAGAAAGAATCATATATTATAAATTACATGGTAATAACTGTATTTACATAAAGAACAAGGGAGGATCTGAAAAACTGCAAATCAGTAACTCTGACTTCACTTTCAGAACAGAAATTGTAAATACTTTCTACAACCTAATGTATAAATGTTAAAATTGTATGCAGCATAGAACAGCCAGAGAACTTTAATTCACTGAGAAAAAACAAAACCAGCAACACAGTATATATTGCTGACTGATGACAGAGACAAATTTTACACAATTGACGTTTTATTTATGTCAGTTTCTAATCAGTTAATGCTGCATCACACAGCAGTTTCACCTACAAGATCAGACATTAGAAAAGTTGCTCACAGAGATTAAGAGGTTGTTTTCAAAACAAGAATGGAGGGTGTCAGATTAAGAGAAAGCATTTGACTTGTGTAGGAGTAATAAGCCCAGTAGGTATCAATAGCTTGATTTTGTTTACACACTTTATACTGAAGGCAGTATTTCACAGGCTATCAAGCGAATAGTATCAATGACAAAAAGCCACTCTGGGCTTTCTCCTTTCAAGATGCTGACTGGTTCTAGCTTTCTTAAACACAGCTCTCAATAGCATGCTTTAACAGATCATGGCTAAAGTCCTCTTCTGTGTACCAGCCTGAGGTTTATAAATGGAAAGGAATAAAGCAGAGGAAGACTACAAGCACTACTCTGAATGTGGTCTTAAAGGCTAATATTGCTACACCATTGCTACTACAGGAGTTCAGAGAGCTGCTAGCACATAAAACAAGTTGAAAATCCCAGCTCAGTTCCCAAAAGTATAGTACAGATTAATTCTCAGTGGCATTGTTCCTTGACTTGGGAAGTACCAGTGATGAGCCTTGGAAAACTCTCTTGACTTACCTCATTTTCAGCAGAGGAGACTCCAGGAATTCATTTCTTCTTTTTCCTGAATCATCTCCCAGATATGAATTGTGTCACCAGCATACAACTATCCACGTGCCTCAAAGGGCCTTTGGTTTTCCCACCAAAGGGGAACACATTTTCCAGTAAAATTTCATCTACTGTGAGACTTTACCCAAAGATATGGACCAGACAGTGAGGTGATGATGTAACATTTGCATCATCCACAATCTACAATCTAATGGACTTTACAGGGTAGTGCAAACATGTAAACTACAGGGAAATGTTTCACTAGAGCCAGCTGTGTCAGTCAAGATTTGAGGTAACAATGTTTCTGCTTCAGCTGATTCTATTCTTTCCCCTCCACACTTGGGCACTGCTATACTTAGAGAGATCCTTTGTGGATCAGCTAAAGAGCTGAATCTAACCCAATTAATACAATCAAAGTGCAATGTCTCAACAGATAACCTCTTCTGCTTTTTCAAAATTGGAAGCCACACTATCCACTGCTTTTCTGACATATTACAGTCTGTTTATCTTTTTGAAATTCATTACTTGCTGTCTCCTTTCCACCCAAGAAATGTTTTATTAATTGTAGGACAGAAATGGGTTGGCTGATTTAAAATACTCTCTACTATAAATAAATATGGTTAAAATAATGTTAAATTCCCCATCTGCATTCTTGAACAAGTAGAATCTCTATCAGCAGGTTTTCCAGAGGCCATCCTCTCACTTTCAACTCCTGATTCATGACATGAATTCAAACAGTATGGCAAGTTTGAAGTTTTACTTTATATTGCTGACAGTCAACTGTCTATAGTGCTGTGTCATGCCCCCTTCAACCAGTATTCATTGCTTATGTATCAATCAATGCATTTTTCTCCTGAAAATATTACCTAATCAGTCAGCAACTAAGCAGTACTCTCTTGTTAAATTTCATATATCTCAATCAGAGTGAAAGAAAATAAAAGAACATAATAAAAAGGACCCAAATACATAAGATAATGGAGAATTTATACTATCTAAATACTAATCTAAAATATTCATTTGTATTATTTAAATACTAGCATCTAAATTAAACTCCTTAGTTGAAAAATTAATGTTAGTTTATGACTAAAAGTACATGTCACTACTGATATTGGTACTATGATATGATGCTTTTGAAGGTCTAATCCTAAACCTTGGCGACACCGGTCCTACCTCACTTACAACCCTATTTTTGTGTCTCATAGATGCTATAAAATAGCAAATCAGGAGTACAAAGTCACACAGTTTAAAAGCAGTAAAATCTGTGTTTTCCTGTTCCTACTGGAGAAATTGAAACACCTAAAAAAATAAAAGCTAAATTTCAGGAGAATCCAGTCCCTGCAGCTACTAAAAATTAGCATCTAAGTCCTAGAATCAAACAGGCATCTCCTGCTATAGTGATGCACAAGGTCAGCCAGTTAGCTACTGTTAAACAGTTTAAAGGTGTTATGCAAATTGTGTAATGTTAACAGTCACCATATAATGAAAAACAGTGTTTGTCAGCAGTTAGAAGTACTTTGACCTTATGAAGTGGCAGGTTTTAACAGGAGCAAAAATAGCATCAAATACAATTTTGAAGACAATCAAAACTGAAAAGAAGTATGAAGAAAGCAGTGTGGCTAGTGTTAGACATCTTCCATGTTAAACTGTTGGAAAGCTTCTTGCAGACTTGGCTTACTGTATAAAATGAAAATATTCTGTTTCTTCTTTAACTGTGAATTTCTCATCCTTGTTTCAAAAAGAAAAAAGAAGTGAACCCAAGAGCTCAAAAAGAAGACAACCAAAAATATTCTAAAAGCCTTTTTTTATGATTTTCAAACAAGTATGGTTGATTCCAGGGGCATTATTTACAGCACTGAATTTTTTCAGCATTGAATTAAATGTTGTTGGAAAAATTTTTCAGCATTGAATTAAATGTTGTTGGAAAAAAAAGAGAGTTTCACACACGGTGACTGAAAAGTGTAAACGACAAAAAGCAATGAAGCAGAAAACTGTATTAATGCAATATAGTCCACATTTTTGGTCTAACACAATAGCTATAGGGTTCTTAAGGTAGACACACTAAACATTACAGTCAATGGCTGTCAGTAGAGCTAACAGCCTCTCTGAAGTAGGAAATTACTGTTAGACAGACTATAGAACAAGGAAGGAATCCAGTCCATTATTGCTGATGAATAAGGTAAGCCCCACATGAAACAGATCCCATCTCAAGTTAACTTCTTCTCTACATGACCTCACTACTGTTCTTTTCAAAAAGTGCTTCAAGAATAACACCCCTCTAGTGATTCAAAACTTTCTTCTAACTACAAGATTCAGCTTATGCATAGATAGTGCATCTGCACTTCTTTTTGTTCTAATTTCATCCCTTATATATAGGCTAAGTATCTTAAATATTAAATAAACATTCATATAAAACATATATTATAATATATTTATATAAATTTCCAATCTGGAGAAGAGAAGGCTTCAGGGACCTTCTAGCAGCATTCTGATACATAAACGGGCCTACAAGAAATCTGGAGAGGGACTTTTGAGAAAAGTATGTTGTGACAGGACAAAGACTTTAAAATGAATAGAATTCAAAACTTTTGGTCCAAATTAAATTGACATCACCTCATCAGGAAGATCTTGCATGTAAAAAAATTCTCTAATATCTCGGTGGTCATGAAATGACATCTATGCAACTAATCAATGAAGAACAATGATTTTATCTTTATCTGACTGCTGGAATAAAATCTAAATTCTCTCAAAATCAGGAAAAATGATGGAATTATTCACAAAGGATGCAAAATGCTGTTTATCTCTAAATGAGCCTGTGAGTGCAAAATAAGAGTAGAGCTATATATTACAAAGGAAGCTCTTCTGGATTAAAAGATTGCAGATATGTCACTCTTTCTTCACAAATGCAGACTTAAAAATCCACAGCAGATCTAGTCTCCCTCTAATTACATGATAGCAGAAAGCTCATTTAAATAGTATATCAGGGAGCATACTCACAAATTTCAAATTTTGGATTTAAAAATTAAGCAAATAGCAAATTTATAAATACAAGCCGGGCAGTTACACTCTTAATCCGACAAAGGTAAAATTGCCATTTTGAAGACCTAAAGTAAGTAGTATAAATAAATCAAATGAAATGACATAGATATGATGAGATCTAAATTCTGGTATTAAGAGAAATGTAAATTTCTCTTGACTTAATCCCCATTTTGTTTTACATAACAAAAGTATTTGAAAACATGACATTCTTGAAGGTTGAGGGCTCTAAGCCAAAGAAATTATTAAAATGTCATTTTCATTTTTATCTTCTTGGGGACTGTCTATCAGGCAACAGACACTGTTTATTCTTCTAAAATATATTTTCTTATTACTTGCTTTTTATAAAAATGCTTAACATTCAGTTTTCTCCCCTCAAGCTGTTTAGATGTTTGTAAGTTTAGGATGGGAAGAAAGCCTTTAAAACCATTTAAGGTAAGGCACGAAATAATAGTCAGAAGCAGTAAATTTGTAAAATCTGCCGTAAGTGTTTGCTCTAAGTTAGGTAACATGCTTTACATGGATTTGAACAAGCTCAGGCCTAATCTCGTTACAGTTGAAGGCAAAACTGCTTGGTTACAGTACAGAAATGTTGTTCTTTAAATCCCTAACTAAATACTTAGAATATGTGAGATCCAAAGATGTGAGGTAGTGTCAACCTTTTACAGTAAAGGATATTTGTGTGCAGAGCATCAAAGTGACAGGGTAAAAATTGTAGTGACATAAGGATGGAGTTCTATTCTTGGTTTAGTCAGGAATACAGGTGTCTGGTGTGATCTGAGATGAACTACATTAACCAGGGGATGGGAGATATATCACTGGAATTTTTAGGAGGCCCATGATTTTCTAGAACAATATCTTGGGACCAAGCAAGTCAGACCATAGGGCCTAAACAGCACCAGGTCCCTACATAAGTGAAATGAATCCTACCACTGCAGAGGGAAAGGATTCAACCCCAAATCATGACATTGGAATGCCACTGTCTACCTGGGGGAGCCCCATAGATATAGGTCTCATCAGTCTCCACCATCATTTAAGATTAGAAACAGGTTAGTTACCTAAATAGGAGTGTCTAGAGTCATTTGAGGTAACTTAGAACACAGACACTGGCTTCCTGTTGCTAGCCTAAAGAGGAAACTTTTTTGGTCCCATGTTATTTCTGCCAGCCTTGGGCACATCTTGGCCAAGGGCACTTTAAGACGTACTCAATGCCCACATGTGAGCAACTTAATCACACTTCTGGTCAATACCAATAGGAGAGTTCAGAAAAATACTTCAAGTCACTCTGAAACAGTCATAAAGTGAACAGATGGTACAGGAACCTTGAGGAAAAAGATACAGTTTCCACTTCTATCATACTTAACGTCATCACAGCAAATCTTATTTACTTATTGTATCCTGTCCCCATTAATTTCTTAACATCTAAGGGTATGTGAGCAGTATGGCTAACTGTTAGTGCTGCCTAATATAAAATATTAAATGCATGGAGCAGTGCATCTATTATTGTATGTCATAAAAATCCACCAATACTCAAATACAAAAGGAGAAGCTTAGGTATTGTGATGAAAAAGAAACATGAATGTTTGTGGAACAATTTACTTGTTTAAGAGTACATTCACTCAAAAACAGAACATTTTTTAATGGTGCATTGTATGGGATTTACAATCTGATCCAAAATTTATTTATTTGTTAAGACATTTACATTTATTTCAAAAAATTTTGAGTATGTTTGGGTAACTAAAATTATCTTGTTCAAAATTTCATTCTGAAAGAGACTGTGATGCTCTCTATCTTCAGTTATCTAATGACATCCTTTACCTAATCCTAATAATGCTGTCTACCAAGTTTTGGTAATCATATTTTAAAAGACCAAAACAAAAACAAAACAAACAAACAAACAACAAACAAACAACAAACCAAAATCTAAAAAAAAAACCTAAAAAAACAACCACAAAAAATCAAAACCAGTGTTCAAACTGTTACAGACATGTCTTTCATCTTTTCTGCTCTGGTACTTTATTTTGAACACATTCACTTCTAGAACAATTATACAGATTATTAAATTGAAGTGCAGTATTTATATTTTATGGTAGTCCTCTACTACACTTTATGAAAAAAAGTGAAACAGTCCCAAGATAAAGGAATGATGAAGATATATTCCTGGCTCTTTTACATTGCTTTTCTTCTATTGCTCTTGACATGTATTGGAAAAGGCTGGAAACACTCTTCACTTAGTTCAATGCACATTTGTCTAAGTTACGTTACAAAGATGGATAAACTACATGATCCATATGAAGACTCATGATGGAAATGGACACACAACCTGGATCTTTAGACCCCCAGAAAAATGCCTCAGTCACATCCCTTTCCCTACATATTTGAAAACATATGCAATAGAAAAAGTACAAGACCTTCCCAAAGCTGGCCTTTCATGTACAAGTAATGAAGGACAGAAGTATCAGAGCTCGGCAGTTCATGAGCAACAAGAAAAACCAAACACTGCAACACTGTCCTGGGTTGGTTTGAGGTTTTTTTTAATTATTATTTCATTTTTCTAAATACATAGAAGCAATGAGAACAACAAAAAAAAAAAAGCCTCACATGCCAAGACCAAAATCATGCTGTACAGTTAACAATATATTTCTATTACTTCTCATAATAGTAATAATACATTTTATTGCATGAAAGATCATTTCTTTCACTTGCAATTAAACATAAACCACATCACAGACAGATACAATCTGTCAATTTCTCTGCAAAGACAGTGGGTCAAAGCAATTTCCTAGAAGAGCATCACACAACCAATGTCTGAGGTAAAAATATGACAGGATCATCACTTTCAGATCCACATGCCATACAAAGAGAAAGCAATTTCCTCTGTTGTAGTACACTTTGTAAATATCCACCAATACACTTAAATAAAGTAACTTCCTCCCCATTGAAAAGGAAGTTTGTTTTTCTATTTTACTATCTATGTTTCAAAGACATTGATAATTTTCTTTCTGCCCTTCAGCTGGTAATTTTCTAAGAAATTAAGTCTTCCCCTTGCCAACATCTATTTCACATCTGTAAGTGAATTTCTGATTACATCTCAGCAAAAATGAACAGTACCAATGAAATAAAACAACTTTTTCTCTATAGTATCATGAGAAAAAAATTACTAAAGACTAGATTTTCTGAGGTTAGCATTTCTTTTCAAATTATCTATACAGCTTTGAAACCACTTCAAATGTTTTGTAAAAGAGAAAAAACACACAATACAATCTTCATGCATTAAAAACACATCACATGAGACGGAAAATCTGATGAAAATTGATACAGATTTGTCTTACAGCAGTTACTTTTTTACCCCTAACTCTGTCATGATATGATGAGTACTTGTGAGTTAATACAATGAGAATCTCAAAGAAGAGGGCATCAATGTCAGAGGGACATTATTTCACATAATCGTAGAATGGGTCAGGTTAGAAGGTACCACAGTGGGTCATCAGGTCCAGCCTCCCTGCTCAACCAGGGTCATCCCAGAGCACGTGGCACAAGACTGTCTCCAGATGGTTCTTGGATATCTCCAGTGAGGGAGAAACCATACGCTGTTCCAGTGTGAGTAAAGAAGTTCTTCCTCATATTCATGCGGAACTTCCTGTGTTCCAGTTTCTGCCCATTGCCTGTTGTCCTACTGCTCAGCACCACTGGGCAGAGCCTGGCTCCAACCTCTTGACACCCTCCCTCCAGATACCGATAGATATTGATGGGATCTCCTCTCAGTCATCTTTTCTCAAGGCTGAACAGGCCCAGATCCCTCAGCCTGTCCTTGTAGGAGAGATATTCTTGTACTGAGGAGCCCTGAACTGGACATAGCTCTCCAGATGTAGCCTCACTACGGCTGAGTAGAGCAACAGGATCATCATCTCCCTCAACCTGCTGGCAATTCTCTGCCTGGCACCCCAGGATATCTTTGTCTTGGCCACAAGGACACACTCCTGGCTCATGGACAGCTTGTTGTCCACCAGGACTCCCAAGTTCTTCTCCACAGAGCTGTTTTCCAGCAGGTCACCCTCAGCCTGTACTGGTCCATGGGGTTGTTCCTCTCCCAGTGCAGGACCCTGCATTCTCCTTTGTTGAATTTCAGATAGTTCTTCTGTACCCATCTCTCCAGCCTGTCAGGGTCCTCCTGAAGGGCTGCACAGCACTCTGAGGTATCAGCCACTCCTCCCAGCTTTGCATCATCAGAGAACTTGCTGAGGAGGCCTCTGCCCCTTCATCCAAGTCATTGATGAATAGGTTAAACAATACTGGGCCTAGTATTGAACCTTGTGGGGACACCACCCATGACAGGCCTCTAACTAGACCCTGTGCCACTGATTACAGCCCTCTGGGATCTGCTGTTCAGCCAGTTCTCAAACCACCTCTCTGTCCACTCACCCAGTCCACACTTCCCGACTTTGCCTGTGAGGATGCTGAGCGAGACAGCTTTGAAAGCCTTGTTGAAGTTGAGGTAGATAATATCCACTGCTCTCCCCCTCATCTGCCCAGGCAGTTGTATCATTATAGAAGGTAAGAAGGCTGGTCAAGCATGACTTACCCTTAGTAAATCCATGCTGACTACTGCTGATAACATTCTTATCATCCATGTGAATAGAGATGCCCTCCTTAACAAAGCACTGAGCCAACCAGAATAGAGGCTATCCTACCAAGTGGTAGCAGTAGAGACATAAATCTTCTTCCACCCTGGCCACACAATGTAGAGATGCTCTTTTAAGATGCAGACTTAAGGAATTTTCTTCAATATTCTTTACAAAGACATTTTCTACAAATACTCCATAATCTGACAGTCTCATTCCACATCGCTATTCCACACAACGGTCAATCCTGATATGATTCATAATGAATTAATAAAGAGAGCAAAATATTTTCATCCACAGTCACAAAGCAATTATTGAATAATACACTTTATGCTTTTTCCAAAATGCAATAAAAACTGCTGTTGTTCTACAGAGAGAAAGCATCAAGTGACTTTAATGTTCTTATTGCTTCACCTGCACATCTCCTAGCACAGCAGTTTTAACTTTAAAATGTAAAAACCTTTTCCAATCACTGGGTTCAAGCTTCAGTACTTGAGATTGGATTGCCTAATATTAAGCTCTGAAATCAACAGGACATAAGTTTCCTAGCACTCTGAAGCCTTGATCTTGAAATTAACAGGAGTTTCTAAACATGGCAAAAATACCCGGACAAGCCTCTAAGTCAATTATGTACTGTAATACCTCAAAAGTATGCTAGAAACATTACTATTACAACTGAACTCTTCAGCTGGTATAAACTAGATGTCAATAAGCAAAGAAACATTGTACCAACAGTTTTGGTTAATAAGTAAAAACTACAGAAATAATTTTTTTCTTTATCTGTAATTTATGTCAAATTTAATTCATCACAGAAATAAGTGTTGCCACTTAATTGCTCTTAGTCTACAGCAAAGATGCTTACAATGGATGATGATAAGCAGGAACATGAATGAACAGTTGCCAGGCAACCAATAAATAAAGGTTCCAAATAGCATGACCTCTCTTTAAAGGATAAAGGTCTAATCATAATTATTTTTCAAATCCATTTCAGTGCCAGCTAAAATCATATTTGCAGCACTAATCCTGGCCTTCCTCATACAGAATGAAATGAAATCTGTCATTTGACATATCACAGATAACAAATTAAACAGACTCAACCTGCTCCTTCAGATTATGTTCAACAGTGCATTTTGAGGATGGCAAAAAGGTTAGACAATAAACTGGAATCTGAAACAAAGAGCTGAGATTTAAGCAATTTAAATAGGGTAATTAAAATAATTTTCTTAAAGTTACACTGTTTTCTAAGGATCTTCAAACAGTATCAATACAAAATCCTCCAATGTTTAACATCATAAAATGATCATTCCATAAAGTACAAGGATGAGACAGATTTTAAAATACTAAAAACATGTGCAGTTTGAAATGCTTTAAAATGTATATAATACCACATTCTATCTTTATAAACTCTTACAACACAGTCTTGCTGAGTGCATAAGCAGAGCTGAGGTGCCTAGAGCAAGCACTGACCTTTTAGACGGATTCGAATAAAACTGACAAAGAGCAGCATAAATCTTAAACCAGTTAAAGAACACAGTATAACAACTTTGAAGAAACAATGAATGGTTATGCAGGAGTTTTACACTATGCCTTCCAAATAATGGAATGGGAAAGCTTGGGTTTGTTCAAGGTTTACTGGTGGGCCAATAAATATAGTATTAATTTTAGTAAGCTCTCATGTCAGAAAACATTAGGAATATATGTTTTTGTAGTTTTATCTTGCACTACATAAGGTGATTACATAAATCTGTTTAACCATTTTACTTCTTTTCTTTAGTAGAATTGAGATTCACTAATAGCTGTGATGCTTAAACACTAAACTGGCAAATATTTACAACAAGTAAACAAGCTGAACTACAATAAGAAGCAAATTACTATGTCAGCAGTGAAGCCATAAGAACAGGCACCATCCTTCCAACCTGTCTTTGAAAAAAATACAGGCAACAGAATCCATGAACTTTCCTGCAATATCAGTAGCACAAAATAATCTCACACTTTACAGTAGAAAATGCACTCTAACAACTAAGTATTTCTTCACATGTATTTCTTTGTATCAAATGAGAGCGAGTTCATTATATAGTAGGTATTCCTCTTCTTTGACAGAAAAGTATTTTGTTGCCTTCCACCAGACACATAATTTTCCAATTATTTTCCTTATCTAGATATATCTGCTCACCAGAAACATTTATAGGAGCTTTTTATTGTATCCGTATTTCATAAATAAGCAAACAAGAAATACACCACGTTATATCTGTATTTTCCTTGACTAATATTTTGCCCACTAATCATCTTCATCACTGATTCAGTAACTGCTCTCAATCTTTCTAACAATTTCAGTTTGAACTCCTTGTTCTAACAAAAGTCCAGTTAATTTAATTTAATTTCATCCTATGCAACAGTGAGATTCAGAATTTAAGTAATTGAGAACCATGCACACTGACTGTAACTTAAACAATGCAGAAGATGCTCTAAATTCCTGTTAGGACACATGGCACTATTGATACCAAAACCACATTAATTGCTTTCCCATGTTTTCAGCTTGCATTTTAATGAACTATAAAAGAATTGTGTTGTGCCTATAAACCTCACAACCAAGACCACTAGTTTGAAAGTGTGTAAAGGTGCTTTGGAGGATTTATTCCCCTGACAAATGTTTATTCCTTTTCAGATGCCAGCTGAAGAATGAAACTGGTCTGGTTTTAAGCCTAAAAGACTAAGAGCTTATGGAATAAAAGGTCATGCCTTATCACTTAGCAGAAGCTGGAGGCTAATTGTGAGGTTTATTAACAATGAAAACAAAGAGGTTCTCAGAAACTTACTACCATGGAGGAAATTGATGTTATTTTTCTGAAGTTTGGATCCCACTGTGATTTGTTCCACAACATGCAATTTAACTATCCCGCTTTTGAAAATGGGAGATGACTGTATTGTTTTACAGATCTGCTCACACTAAAATACGAGTAATTTTAAGACCTCCCCTAGGGATTCAAGTTTATACATTTAGCAACAGAAGGAGGAAAACAGCATAACTGCCAGCTTGAGGAGAGAGATGATGAGGCATGCTTTCTCTCTAGTGTTTCCCACATTACAGATACAGTCAATGAAACTAGGTGCAATTCTAAAAACACTTTCTCGACATGGCTTAGGCAGATACTCATGTGAGTAAAAGTAAGCAGTTTTATGTTCTGGAGATCAATCATATTCTAGATGCATGCTGATCCTGTCTTCTGATCAAGATATTTTTCTTTCAATAACAATTTTTCCCATAACAAAATGGTAACATTTGCTTTGATTTTTTTAAATATTGGATATTTAATAGGTAATTAAATACAAACATACTTATTACTCAAGTTCATACAAAAAATAATGGATGACATTGGGAGATAAATTTGCAGAACAATACCAGCTCAAACAGTGCAATACTGTTTGGTTTAGGAAAGCAAATATATATATGGATACACACTAGATGTATATATAGATACTTGTCAAGACCAACTGTAGACACTCAGTAACACACAAAGGAGTTGTCTTTGAGCCACACAAAATATTATTACTATAGTGAGGAGCCCAGTAGGGGAAAGAAGGTAGTTTGTTGCTCTATCACTTTTTAATAACAATTAGCTTTTATCCGTTTGATTCAGTTTTATATTTGGAATGTTCTTTTCATAACCATTATTCCATTCAATATCTCATTGATGGACATCTTCCCCTGCTAGTGTACAGAAATAGTTGAAAATAGCAGCAAAATTCAACATTGATGACATAGTCTTTCACTAATGTACTTAATGAAGTTACTGTTTTGAACCAATAGTTCAGCTCTAAAAGAGGGAGCTAAGAATGTAGTCCTTAGTTTTTCTCATGATGTCAGAAACAAAGTCTCACAAAAAAGCTACTGATAATCATTGATCTTTGAAAATTACTGCTAAAACCTCCCTTCACATATGACTAAGTGATTCCTAAATTTCATAATGATTTCTTAACCTATCAGTTACAAACATCTCTCATGAAGCTTTAGCACAAAACTCTCACAAAGTGCAAGCGTGCCCCTCTCATGTACCATACTCCCATGATCTCAATCCTATTTGCTGTGTCTATTACATGAAATACTGTATACATTAATACATTTCAGGATAGACAGCTGAATTCAGCAATCACTGGAAGCTTGAAGAATTCCTCCATTCAGTTGTTTGGGTAAAAGAAATTTTACAGAGGGACAAACAAATTACAAGGAACAGAAATGTTCATAGAAGCTTGTAAATTTCATCTTTGTGTTTTACTTTTAAAAGGAAACATTATTGTTTAATATCTTTGAGCTACAGCAGTATCTCTTAAGAATTGCCTTGGCTCACATCAATGAAACAAACAAACCAAAAAATTCAACAAGACTGCACAGATTTTACTAATCAATCAGGAAAGTAGATTAAACAAGACAGAACAAGAGGAAATAAATCATCTACATATTTTATAATGCTCAACAGGTATTATCTGTATTTTATTTAAAGACAAGAAAGAATGAAAAGTAAATCTGCTTTCCAACCATCCTAAGCAATTTTTTTCAGCGACATTTCATTCAACTATATGTACACTACTTCTTTCCTGAAGCCTACTTTGCGTATTTATTCTTATTGTCATAAGAAGTCTTTGTTACAGTTTCACAGTTTACTCTGATGTACAAATGCTTTATGCACTTGTGCTGACATGCAGAGTTTTACAGCACAATACATACTTGCTGTTGCCAAGTCCTTTGCCTCAAATTTCCCATGCTTTTAGCCTTTGCTGTTCCCAGCAAAAAGAAAATTGAATTTTCAGCACTATCCAAACAATGTGAACATGGCAATGGCTGTTCTGGGGCAAATGTGAAGTTCATTTAGGCCAGGACCATGTCACTAGCAGTGGTCAAAGGCAGTGACCTAGGAAAGAGCCCCATACTAGGACAACTCTCAAATAATACAGCAATCCCCCAGAATACTCTTCAGCAATGTGTGGCTCAAAGACTTAAATATGAAAAGACTGGAAGTATACCAACAATATATTAACATTTTTTGTTTTCAGAAGGGCTGGAAAGAAGAGCAGAAGATGACATACTTCAAAAAGGAGAAATATGTGCCCTCAGCACACATACAGGCCACTTCATTCTACCCATTTCTTGCTCCTGATATTGCCTTTACCCTCAAAATGTGCTGTTTTCCATATGGAAGAGGTGGCAAAAATGAAAGTGTTTCCCTTCTTTCCTCAGAAAACCTCCTCCTGACTGGAGATGGCCTCCTGTTCATATTCCACTTGACTAAACCAATCTTTTTCTCTTCCCACACTAGCTCCATCTGCTGCCCGACTCTCCAGCAGAGCCAGATGCCAGCAAAGCAGACTGCTGTGGGAGGAGAAAGTTCTGTCGCTGGAATTTTATCCCTATACTCTGCAGGGGGCCAGCCTGTGAAGCATGGGGAGGATACAGAGAGCAACTTCCTCCCTTCCATGATCCTTCCCCTGCTCATCAGTAAAGAAGGCAGCTGAGGACATGAGCAGAAAGATAAAACACCAATATGTGCTCTTAAATATTCAGCTTTAATATTCATATAGCAGAAGTCTCACAGTTGTACTCCAAACTTGAGCATAGTACACACCAGATAAACATGTGAGAAGACATGAGTCCTGCTCCAAAACCTTACAATCCAACAGAAGCAGAGATGCACATTTGTGATAAGGATCAAATGAGTGACTAGAGCACAGAGAAAAAAGACTCAGATTTATAATCAGGAGAGATTTTAATGATAGAGTAAAAAGACAATACTTTCTGGAGAGATGGAAGTCAAAGAAAGAATCAATGTATGAGAGTTGTTAAGCTGAGAAAATTGCAAAGGAAACTGCCTGTAGAGAAGGAAAGAGTAGGATGAAAACAGACTTAGCGAAAGAAAATGTGGGTTCTCTATACACTTGTGATCTTGCATGAAACAGAGGGAGAAGACATACAGGTAAGAACTTTAGATAAACAGTCTAGTAACAGAGGAGGATCTACATGAGCAATCTTGTCAGAGAAAGGATCAAGAATATGTGTCACTGAGTGAGAACAAGAGCTCACATAAAATAAGCAAGTGTGCATATGTGTGAGACAGGGACACAGATTTCATTTTTCTGGGAGAAAGAATCATGGGAACCCAGGAGACTAAAGAGACTATAAAACAAAAAAGGCTGGTGTATGGGTGCAACAGAAAGTTTTGAGTGGGATTGGCAGGACTGAAGAAAGTGAAGGTACAGAGTGACCTAACAGAATACCAGAATTATGTATAAGAATCTGAAAGAGTACATATAAATTACAGAGACAAACCAAGAAAAATCAATAAGTTGAATTGACAAGGAAAAGAAGAAGGAAATAGACACATCACATTGCAGTAGAGTAAATGATCACAGCAGGATCATTGAGTGACAGGATGGAGAAAAAGGAGGAAAGAACATAAGCAAAGATGATAAAAGTCAGTAAAGAAAAATTAGTTAAGTGAAAGCACTATGTAAAAACTCCTAATGGGAAAACTGGGTGTGTAGACAAAGGTGATTGGAAATGGATGGTCACTGTAAGTGTAAACTCCTAGGGTTTGCCCATCTTGGTATCCCCACATTTTAATCTTCATTTTTTCTCGGAAAAATACTGTTTCCTTATCCTCCACACCCTCTAACTTCCGAACTGTAGGTGCACTTTTATGTCATTTGTTTCACTATTTCTAGTGGCAACTCTTTTTTTACGTCTACATGGGAAAAATATCTTATTTTTTTCAGATACTCTACCACAAAGAAACGTGCCAAAAATCTCAAGTTTCCTTCCTCTTGTCCCCATAACACTCTTTCATTCATTCTTCTTCGGAAAAAAAAAACCAAAGCAAAGCAAAAAAGGCTGGGGAAACTCAGCAATACAGTAGTATCTTAAGTCCAAGACATTCAGCGAACCTTTCCTGAGCTGCATGTACATACTGTGCCCCAGGTTTCCTCCGTGCCCGGGTGAGGGTTTCCCGTCTCCCGCGGGCTGCGCTCCAGCGCCCGGCATCGCGCTGCCGGGATAACGGGATCTCCGGCTGAAACGCATCCATCAGGCGGGGCAGCGCGGGGAGGGGAGCTAGCTACCGGCTGCTGGAAGGAAAGCCTACACATACGTATGCCCTGGCTGCTGGAAGACATGGCTGGCTGGCTATTTGATTTGATTTGAGGGACATAAAAAAAGGGAAGGGAGGAAAGGGAGAGGGGGAAGCACACACGCTCGCACACGCATCCGGCAGATCTTACCTCCACATTGAAATACTGCTCCGCTTTGCACACTGTAGCACATAAAATCCAAATGAAGGTTTGCAAGAAAAACACCCTGGATTGAGACACGAAATCCAACCGGCTTCCAGTGCTGGATGCGAGTACGATCATAGTGAACTGTGCTTCAGCGGGTGGAAGACCTCTCTTTCTCTCTCTTTGCCTTAAACAAATGCACAAAACAAACCAGCCTCCCCCGGGTCGGTGAAGAGCCCGTAGCGCAGGTTCACCCACAGCCGGGGAGGAGGAGGAAGAGGAGGAGGAGGAGCAGACACTTCACAGCACAGGCGGCGGCGCGACAGGGTCAGCTCTCGCTCATCCTCACCACCAGCCCCGTAAAGAGGGAATGTGGCGTCCGAGTACAGTCGCTGCTCCTGCACGACTCCTCTCTGCCCAGCAGCAGCAGCCTCCTCCCCGTGTCCTCCCTCCGCTCCCGCCTCCTCCGCCTCCTCCACCTCTCCTCCTCCTCTCCTGCCTCCTCCCCTTCAGCCTCCGCCTCCTCCCGGGGAAGGCGGCGCGGCTCGGCTCGGCTCGGCCCGGCCCGGCCCGGCCCAGCTCCCTGCCCTGCCTTGCCCTACCTCGCCCTACCTCGCCTCGCCACCCGCCGCTCCTCTCCACTTCAGAATGTTCAGCCGAAACCTTCATGTCCCCGCCCCGTAGGCGGCCTAAGGGCGACGGCCCCACCAGGCGGCCCCGGCGCGCCAGCGCCGCACGGCCGCGCTCGGCGGGCCGTGGCCCGCAGCCTCCGTGGGCGGCTGCCGGGGACCGGCGGTCCGGGAGCAGCCCGCGGCCTTTCCCCACGGTCCCGTCTCCAGGAGCCGAACGACTGCCGGAGCCTCCCCGCCCTCTTCACGGGAGGCGCCCGGCGCGGAGCGAGCGCCCCGAGCCACCGCGGCTCCCGCCGGGCGCTAGCGCGGCCGCGCGGTGCCCCTTGCAGAGAACGCCGCGCTCCCCTGCCCGCGGTGCTGCTTGGGTGATGAAAGTCTGCTTAATGCGTCCCAAAACATGGCCATACACTTAAGGGAAAACAGCGTGTGAAATACTGTAGCACAAAGTAACTTCATGCTGGATGTTGTCATATTCAAAATGCCTTATGATTACGGCAGATGAACTACTGCTGCAGTGAATTAACAGTAAACGGGACTTTTTATGCGGCCCTTTGCTATGTCATCCAGTATAAGGAAGGTGAGACGATCCATAACATCAGTGGACACGATATTGCAGTAATGCATCTTGGGGGAAAAAGGGGAGGGAAAAAAAAAACCTCCAAAACTCCAAGTTGACTGACAAAAAAAAAAAAAAATCTTATTTTTTTGTTTGGTTATCAAAAAATATGCAAAGATACTTGATCATTATATGGGACAATCAGGAAGTAGATGACATACCCGATGTGAAATTTCCATAATCTGATAGATGAGCTGAATGGCTGAAATTAAAACACATGCAGACTACATGTACACAATTTTGACAGCACCTAGTAGCAGAATGTAGGAATGTATTAAGTTATCCACCATTTCGTATATTAACAGTAAGGCAGTTATCATGACATAAGAAGTCATGATCTGCCTAATCAAAAGTAATCCTGTTTAAGCAGAATTCCTTATGTGATATATTTTTCATATTAAGTACTTGATCTAAAGGCATTTTCTATTCTTCTGATCCGTAGTGATGTGAATGATGAAATTATGAAATACAGAATTGTCAGCAAGCTAAATGGACCTGTTGGCACTTAGGTGACAAATATGGGAAGTCAAATTAAAAAAATAAATAATTAAGCACAAGCTAAAGAAATGTCTTGGAAGAAGCAGAAGAAAACGTGATACTGACGCATGCAAATTATATTTGGGAAGAAAAATTAAAAAGTAAAATCAAAAGGATACTGGTAAAATAACAGCACTTCAGAAAATAATCTGGAGGCTGTAATGTAAATATGAGTCAGCAATGTGCTACCATTAAAGAAAAAAGACAGCGTCACTATGGAGTGTATTAATAGGCGTGCAGTACATCTGACAGGACAAATTATCTTTCTGCAAGGGGTTGATGAAGCCAACTGTGTTTGGTCTCAGACTGAACACAGTCCAGATGAAAATTACAAAATGTTAGAACATGTAGAAAGTTCGAGATGGGTATAGAAGTTGAAAGAACACTTGTTTAAGAAGATAGAAGTAAATTATCTCTTTATGTGGTGTCACTGTGAAAAGGACAAAAATATTTCATTCTTTCTGGGGGAAAAAAACCCCAATCATCTAAGTTATTCATAAAGTTCAAATCCAGTGTTGGACAAAGCTTTCTAAAGTATTACGGTTTATACACTGAAATATATATGTTTTTATATATACTGGAACAATAATGTCCCAAATTTAGCATTTGGAACAAGATACCTACCTAGTGGAAGTGTGGAATCTCTTCCATATGTAGGTTTGATAGGCAAGATTATTATAGTTAACCTCTCTAATCATAGGAAAGTGGATTGTATTATGAGATCTAGTAAACTTTTTTACTTCTAGCAAAAGTAATTCAGTAATTTCTTTCCTTTTGTTACTGTGAATTCATCACTGTAACTTTATGAAGGAAACACTAACTTTATACTGTCCCTATTGTTTTTCCACTTTCGCAGAGGGGCTGTGTGTGTGCCCTCAGCAAACACTAGCTCTACATTTGCTGGTCTATTTTGTAGAGTCTGCCATTAGTGCAATATCCAGAAATGGAAACGGAAATGAAAACAGGTAAGTTGCTGTAACGGGAATTTCATTAGTCTGCCCAGCCAGGACTGCTGTGTCTATTTATTGTAAAAAACACAGGGCCATAGATACAGCTCTCTCTTTCCTTTACACTGTATCCATTGGAAGAAAGAAGAAGAAAAGCCATGATATGAAGAGAATGGTGGACAACGAAGGCACATGAACATTTCTTAAGCATGTTTGAGGAATTGATGGAAAGATCACACATGTAGAGAGAGATTGGTAAGGAAAGAGAATAGCAATGTATGAATAGGAGCACCAAGGGAGAGACAAGGCATATGAAGGACAGAAGTGAAAGATACCATTCAGGAATGCTTGTGTGAGTGAAGAAATGCCAGCAATGGTGGGAAAAGGCTTTGAATATTTATGAGTAAGCTGCGGACAGAAACGTACAAGAGGACAGTCAGAGCCTCATGAGACATGTAAGAAGGAAAAAGAAAATAGAAAATAATTTAAATCTCCATACAAGCACTACTTGTACTTATGTGTGTATAGGATTATGATAGAGATTAAAGAAAAGACAAAAAAAGCAACAAAGATGAAAGGGTAAGTAAACAAGTAAAGAAGGAAGAAAGCAGAATAATGAAATAGGAAAGAAATGGGAAGTATTTGTTGAAGTGCTTGAGTGATTAAAGTCATGTACTTTAAAATATTAGAGATTTTTATCAAATACCCTTATGATTTTTATATTCTTGCCTATGGCAGTTACCAGCAGTAATTAATAAGCAGTGAGCTGGTTTGTAGGCAGTCAAAATTTAAAACTTTTAGACTTTTGAAAAGGCAGGAAGAGATCTGTCTCTCTACTGTGTTAGGAGTCAGCCCATATACCATCAGAGTTTCTTAGACTCTAGAATGTGTCTTTTATGGATGACTGTAGTCACAGGTTTGCAGTGAATAAATACCAGAATCTGACATAGACACAATACAGTCCCATGTCCAGCTTCAAGCACGAGGCAAAAATCTTTCACTGTTCTGTTTACCAATTATTAATACAAATTCATATCAAAAATAATTTTTAAAAAGAGAAAATATTACATGTTGTCCTTTCTGCACTCTGTGTTGCTTAGCTGCAGATAGTACCAGCTGGAACTTTTAAAAAAGGGAGCTTCATTACAAGATATAACAAACTGCAAAGAGTGAAGGTAGATATCACATATTTCATACTGTTATATTTAGTTGTGGTTTGCAAAAGATTTTCTAAACACCTTGCCTTTTATTTGTGGAATGAGGTTTTCATAGATGTGTCCATATGAATTCTGTTTGACTGTTTAAAAGGTCCTACAGGATGTGAAGGCAATGACCAAGTTTAACAGCGTAGGAGGGATTATTACATTGTATATATATTCCTGTCAGGATCACATTCATATTGCCTGCGCTCAGGTATCTGTTTATCCAAGGTTCACTGTAGGTATAAGGTTATCCTGTCAGGAAGTAGAACTGACTTACATTGTCAGTGCACTTTACTATGTTGTCTTGCAGCTCCATCGATGGCTTTATGCAGAACCTAAGTAAAGATAACAAGAAATGATAATGTAAAACCTCGCACATAGTTGTAGAATCACAAGGGAAATGCCTAGAGTCATAAAAATCAGTAATATTTCCAAATATTTTGATTCACATGTGGTTGGGGTTTTTGACAAAAGAGCAAAGGAAGTCAGAGAGGAAGAAAATCTGAAAGTGTAAGGTTTTCTTTTAAAGCAAGTTCTAAATTGAATTTCTAATTCATAGAACCATAGTATCATAGAATAATTTAGATTCAATGAGACCTTTATAAGTCATGTCCAACTCTGTACGAAGCAGAGGAAACTCAGGTTACTCTGGTGCTTGCTCAGGGAGTTATGAATCAAGTTAGTCTAACCCAAGCATCATTTCCTCATCTGCAATGTGATTTCTCTGTCTCAGGGAGCTATTTTGAAGGTAAAATTTCTTCTGTGAGGCATTTGTCAGGCTTTCAGTTATTTTGGTCTCTGTAGAGACAACACTCATTTCAAGAAGTAAAGCAGGTATCTCCTAATCTCTTGAAGGCAGGAGAAGTGAAGAAGAAAAATAGGAACAGAAACTAGAATTCTGTAGCTGAATACTGAGAGAAATACATTTGAAAGAGAGAGAACATAAAGTGAGAAAGACAAATGGCTCCTCTGGAGTCATGGAAGAAAATCATCAATAAGTATACAATAATTCAAAATATCTCTTTTTTATAATGACATTTTTAGGAACGTGAGTTGTTACTGGGTTAGTGAAGAAGAGGTAAAAAAATGCACTGAAGCAGTCAAGTCCTTACTTGTTTACTCTGTGAAACTGTTCACATGAAACTTTATTTTCTTTGCTTTATGACAATTTTCATGCTGCTTTTTTCTCTCCCACTCTTGATGCCCTGTCTCCATGCTTTCTGATTTTTTGCTTTCTTGCAGAGCAAGAAAGGCCCATTCAAGCATCAAGTCTATCAAAAACTACCAAAAAATGTTAATCTCAAATTAGAGGATTCTTTACAGCCAAAAGCTTACAAGCAGTCCATCTGTCCTTTGGACTCTGCTGGTGATTATTCACTGAGATTACAGTAGGGTCTGAATGGCAGTCCAGTGAGTCTTGTAATGTTTTAGCAATCTCATTCATTTTTACAAGGTTTCCTGTGCTTAACATTGATATTGGTATTAAGTAAGAGAAGAACACAGTACATGAAACAGAAAAAATGACACAGAGCAGTGTCAGGTGAGTCTGACAGATTTGAGGAAGACATGAGAAGTTCTGGGAGAATATACAAGCATAGATAAATGGCTTGGGAAGTAACCAGGTCCTCTGAGAAATATTTAAGGTTTTGATCAAGAAAGACACAAACAAGTGTCTGTCATAAATATTATGTTTCAGAGGTATTTAAAGGTCTAGTTAATAGATGGCTTCTACAATGTAAATACAAAGGCCTCCATAGCTCTATATCAATTTGAATTTTTAATGGAAGATAAATATTCCAGGTTTTGTGTTGCTCAAACCCAGCTGGAAATTCCACAGCAAGATGGCTTAAAATAGGCAATTTTTAAATTACTCTATTGCGGCGTTTGTCCGTTATGACCTCAAGCAGCTAAAATGCCGGCTAGCACTTTGTGAGGCCGTAGCCGCTACGTTTATGGGCTCTCCAGGATTGTGGAGTGCCCCGGTGCAGGTAAGCAGCTTTGGTAGCTCATGCTGAGAGGAAGCGAAGGGAAGAGAGAAACTGAGAACCTTTATTTCCCCATGCACGGTATGAGAGAATCACCCTCAAAGGATTGCAAGGCAAAATGGCCCCGGACAAAAGATTACAGCAGATTAAATAGGGGGTGGGCGGACAGGGTGGAAATCTTTCTCGCCCTATGGGATTAAACCAAAGTAGGGTTTTACAATCAATGGTGATTTAACAGAGGTGGATACAGCGTTCTGGGACAAATAGAAATGCAAAGGTAGGGTGATTGGCACAGAACTTTCATGAAGAAGCAGGGAGTGGTTACAAGGTTGACACTCCACAGGCAGTGAACAACCTCTGATTGACAGAACCATGTAAGGAGAAACGTTGGAAGGAGTGAGAAGACTGACAGGTGACTGTGGATTTGTGCGGCGGGAAATCTTGGAGTAAACAATCTGGATCAAACCACTGTGAGGAAAAATAGGGGTACAAGGGACATGCCTAATTAACATTAATAAAATCCCTGACTAAACCAACCCAGCCTACAACACTCTATTAATTAACATCCCCATATCAACTGTACTTAGAACCTGTGTCATTTGTTTCATTGTCCATAAAAATGAATCTTATATTTTCTCTTTTCAGCTTTCAACATACTTAATACATTTTCCCCATATGTTTGCAGCATAAATGAATTATGGAAGTGTTACATGGGGAAAGATAAGTATTGGCAATTGGAGTTTCAAGAGGAATAGCATTGTGTTTGGCAAAAGTAAACCTAAGACTGGAATTTCACAGATGGATTGGATATATCTGGCAAAAAGAGTACCAGTAAAATAGATGGGAACGTTAATATTTAAATATCATTGGTGAGTGTTAGAGTTCTGGTGAGTGTTTCAGAGTTAATTATCAGTGTCAGTAATGAAATCGCTGCACCTCTTAAAATTCTTTTTCTTCAGTCATGGGAAAGAAAATAATTATTATGCTTGACATACACATTCAGGAATATCTTTACTGTGACAGCATAATTTCTTCAATTACTTACTTCTGCATGAATTAATGTTTAGGTTCTAAAAAGCAGTTCTACAGCTTTAGTAGCCCAAGAACTGGAGGAACTTCCCTCAAAACCATCAGACACATATGACTTTTTAAGATCATTTTACTTTATACCATATACAAATAATCTTTTTGTTTAAGAAGAGCTGAGAGGAGAGCTTAGAGAAAAAAAACCTGTACGTTTCTTGTGAAGGGAGAGTACTGCTAACAAAAGAAAATGTTTTCTAAAAGGACACACTTGAAAACACATCTGGAGAGGCCAGCCTTCAAGAAAAAAGAGGTTTCTTAAGGTTAAGGTTATTTTTACTTAACTGCAATGCAGATACACCCAAAGTGACAGATGCATATCCGATAGAAACAGTTATTCAAGTGATAGAAGAACAATCACACACAGAGAGTTCAGTGTCTCTGTATCTCTATTCCTCCAACTACAATCTGTTTGTTTTCCCCTTTTATTGACAACTTCCATGTTAGGATTTTCTTAGCATGCTTTTGCTATAATTGACTAGCTATTTCTCATTTGGAAAGAAGTTGTACAGGCAAAGAGGACTACAAAATAATGCACACTCTCATAAGACTAGCATAAAGTTTCCATTTGCAATTTCAGCTTTTTATCTGGAATGCTGGTGGCCTAATAAGAAACATTAAGTTCAGAAATGCATTTTTTAAGTGCAAGAATATTGGAATGTGGGTGAATATTTATAGTCAGAATTTTCCCAAGGTGAAAAATTTGGGAAGGTAAAGGGAAGAAAAGATTTAGAAAATTAATTCTTCGGAATAGTAGGGCAGAACTATTTACCAGGATGTTTCTGTCTGAAAATGCATTGCACACTTACAGAATCTAGTTGCACTGTGTAGATGATTTTACATATCTTCGGGGAATGTAAATTTGGACCTGACTCAGTTTTCCTCTTCCCAGGCTCCTCTGAATAAAGAATGTTCAGTTCCTCCATTTTTAACACAGTGTATTTCTTAATTAGAGCTCCGTGAACATTCTCTTCTTACTCTTACAGGTGGTTTTTAGTTTATATTCCAGAAGGGGAGGATAGGAAATTATTTTAAATTAATTAAGCTGAAACCAAATTTTGCCTTGTTAACTTTTTTCATCAGTCAAACTTCATGGCCACCTTGGCTGTTCTTTGCTATTCCAGTGGCAATCGTGACCTTAGTAACAAAAACTTAAATAGTTACCATAAAATACGTGTAAAAGGATGAAGGTGCTGGTGTAGATTGTTAAGAAGAAAAGGACAGATCTGATGATGCACTACAATATTACTCTAGCATTTTGGTGGGGATGACCTCATATAAAGAGTCACATTTCAAACCTGTCTGTACATATGCTGGTGTTGTAGGTGTGTGTAGAGCTATTAAAATATATTTAAATTCATTATGTTTCTAGTTCACACTGGTAAAGGAAAAAAGATAGGAAGATCAGGGGCTGGAACTAGATGATCTTTAAAAGTCCCTTTCAATCTAGGCCAATCTATGATCTTATGATTCTATAAAAAAGTGAGACACAACTGATGGATATTAACTTTGAAAAGTCTGTGTATACATGGCTCCTGCTGACAGTGACACTGGCAAGAAAGTGTCCAGTGTCCAGTTTTACAACTGTATTCTGCAAAGAGCATACATAAAGTAGTTAGATTATGCTGTAGACTTTTATCAAGTCTCACTGGTTTAGTGTGACCTGTATAACTGAGGCACTGCAAAATCACACAAGATTTACTGAAGATTTTTGTTACACACACCATGTACCTGCACCCTCCTCCATCCCAATTCTGCTCTGTACAAAGTGTAAATACAAATATGATCCTGGCCCTTGTGATGCTTTGTACTATCTTTCTCCAAGAAAGATACTATTTCTATGTTTTTAATGTATATATCTTCTAATCTTCCTTAATCTAAGACACGCAGAGTTTTTTATCTTTCCTCTGCCTGTATTTTTCTGGTCTTCTCAATTTTATTTTCTTCTAACTTCTGCATTGCAAGACACTTCATAAAAGCACAAGAACTGGCTATGCAGTATTTCTGTATCATTAAGGATTCTTCCAGTAGAAATCCTATGCATATGTTCTTACTCATGCATAACTGAAGAAGAGGTGGAATCATGCTTAGACCTTTAGCTTGAGAGAAGCTTCAAAATAGCACTCATACTTTCAGGTTGAGATTTCAAATGAACTGATGGGATTAGAACAATTATTTCTCATTAATTTTTTAATTGTAACTAGTCAAACTGATCCCACAGGCATTTTGGAAAATACTAGACTTACACATGATCTATTTCATTGTCCTGTGTTGGAAAGTATGAAATAAAAATGAAAGAAATTAAAAACAGGAGAATTAGAAAGAGACTTTTTAATATATGTAATTGTTTTTAAAAATGCATTTGCTGTTTACTTAGTTGCTAAGTCATCACCTGAGATTTACACAGGATTTACATTAATTGATTGATATTACAATTGTCCAACTTATTAACTGCTCTGAAAAACTTTCTTAATCTTCATATTATTTCTACTGTATTGTGTTCAGTCATTCATAGTGAAAAATCACCTCCTCATGTAGTCAAGTGGGCTATATGAGGCAAGGGGCCTTTAGCAGACTTTGAAACCTTCAGCTCTCAGTGACCCAAAGGCAGGTGAAAACATTTGTACCTTTCAGAAAGTTTCTCACATTTTGTTAGACCAGGCATATGTTTGCCAGGATTAATAGAATTTCTGGAGGACAGAGGATGACAAAACAGCATCATTAGAAATGGTTTTTCATTTTAACACGTTAAGGTTGTTACTCTGTGAGAGTCTGTCAATATGTGTGCACACACATGTGTAAGTGTGTGGGTGTGGGGGTGAGAGAGAGAGAGGGAGAGGACAGAAGGCAGAGTTCCAGATTATCTTAAAAACATAATTTGATGTCTATTTCTTCATTACCAGAGGTACCCAGCGAGCTTCCAGAAGAATGTACAGTGAGAAATGGAGTTCTGAGACAGAAACTTCTTGCTTTTCCCAAACCCATAGATGCACTTAACTTCAAACATAGGATGTTCATCCATGTTAAGTATTGAACAAAACGAATGTGAAATGTATGCATTGTATCCTAGTGCAAACATATATATAAATATGGATTGAAGCAATGGAGGTTACATTAAAATAGAAGTAAACGTTTTCTCCTTAATTCTTTGAGAAAGTTCTGTTTCACTAGCTCTTTCTTGTCTAGAGCTCAAGTCTGTAAGTTTACCATTTTCTGTTAATCAAATAAGAGAGCTAGTCTATTCTTTAATTATTACAGAAGACTTTAATTATTGAAGACTGGAGCTCATAAAAGAATTTAGTTAGGATGTTTCTATTTTTTTTGTGCTTCATTTATTTAACCAAAGTGATGTTAACATACATAGAGTTGTAGTCTGTAGGTGTGTAAGTACAAGACTGATGGAGAGAGATCTTACAAGGGCATGTAGTGATAGGACAAGGGGGAATGGTTTTGAATTGAAAGAGAGTAGGTTTTGATTAAGTATCAGGAAGAAATTATTTATTGTGATGCTGATGAGACACAAGAACAGGTAGTTCAGGGAAATTGTGAATGCACCATGCCTAGAAGTGTTCAAGGCCATGTTAGATGGGGCTCTGAACAGCCTGGTCTAGTGAAAGCTGTCCCTGTCTGTGGCAGGGAGGGCTGGAACTGGATGATCTTTAAGGTCCCTTCCAACACAAACCCTTCTATGTTTATATGAACTCTAAGCTTTGTTTTTCTTCCTTATTTAATGCAATTCTGAGCAAACTCATCATTGAAAAACTAAAATATGAGGGTTAAAAAATCTAAATATCCACAAAGCACATAAATGATCAATAGTCTAAAGTAAATAGCTGATTTTATATTTAGATGAGGAATTCAAATACATCTGTAAGTATATGATCATACAGAAAATTCTCAGGGACCATAAGTAATAATCAGATAACTTATGAGGCTACACAGACTCATACAAGACTTGGAAATTTCCAGTAAGTGTACTGCAAGTAACCTATTAATTAAAAATAATTTGATTAAAAATTCTGCTCCAAAAAAAAGTGTAAAGCAGACAGAGTCACTTCCAGCATTCAGCTTCATGTGCTGTAGAGTGATTTCATTGTTTGCAATGGAAATAACTTTTATTACCAAAGGACTTGTTTCAGGAAATTTGTATGTAACTTAAATATTTTTTTGCAGCACAGTACAATTAAATACTTTGTGAATGCATCAGAGATCAGATTAGTATCTATGTGATAAGAGAAGCAATAATAATGTTTAAAAATAAGTTTGTTTATTTTTTATTATATGAATATGAGGTCAGTGCAAAGTCTATAGAACTTTAAATATTAAAGCCTTTTTTCTAATCTTGCTCTACCATTCCTTGGATTGTTACTCACTTTTTAAAATCACAGTGATATAGGTAACATGGTTTGCTGATACATATCACATGCACAGAATTTTTTTAAGTTTTTAAACTTTATAAATTTAAAGTATTATTACTGGATACTTAGTTTTCCAGCCCTTTGGAAAATTTCAAATAACTTGACAGTAGTCATACAATGACATTGGTATCATAGTATTGAACTGACACTGTGGAGTTTGTAAGTATTCTGAAGATCAACATATGTCAGAGAAAAGATCCCAAATCTGATTAAATTTAATGATGATAAATACAAGTACCATGCTTGGCAAAGATATTACATGGGCAGTTACGAAAGGAGGAGGAGCAACACAAGAATGACTACAGAAAAATATAAATGTGGCATCTTCTGAATTAATCTTTATAAGCATTAATTGTGTGTCAAAAAAGGTAAATGTTGTTCTGGGAATGGCTCATGGAAAACTGACAGCTCTGAATGATATTTTTTCTTCCTTCCTCAGTCTTGGCAAGGCTTCATCTAGAAATTAGGTTTGGGCACCATTCTCTAAGAGAAAACAAACAGAAAAGAGCAATAAAGTGATCAGAGATTTAAAAACAGATGAGAAAAGCTTTTATCTTCAACTGATTTGGATTTGGATTTGGATTTGTATAGCCTAGAAAGAAAGATGGTGCAGAGGACATGGTAATCACCTCTATGAAAATGTACAACTATCATGAAAAGAACATTTATCCCTCATCACTGTGGGATAAATTTGACTTAATTTATACCCAAGACAGCTAGGTTATACATATTTTTTGCCTTACTGTAATAATATGCAAATGTTGGAAGAGGCTACTTTAAGAAGGCCAAAAAAATTAAAACCTAAGAGTATTTCAAGTTACTCCTGCCTGAAAGCAAAGTAGATTGACCAAATGACTGACCCACTAATTATCTTTTTGATTAATTACAGGTAAATAATGCAATAAACCTTAGGAAAAAAGCAAACTGATATTTAATCAGGTTTTAAATATGTATAATAGTTCCAGCCCTTGAGAAGGAATACAGGACAAAGCAATATTTGCATTTTTCCAGTGCATAGATCAAATTTGGTTATTAAATATAAGTTTCTATTTTTTTTAATTTGTCAGGAAAGATCATCGCATGATGTGAGGTTTTGTGGGCTTTTGTGGAACACATTAGTGTGCTGACTAATGGGACTACTCTTTGAAACACTAGTACACTCTTGTTTCATCTTTACAGACAGATGATATATTTTTCTCTAGCTCCTGGAATTAAAACCTTTTCATTTAATGATTAAAAATGTACTTGCTTGGAATGACATGAGCTTGCTGTTCTGAGAATATAATGACAGTAATACAATTGTGATGTAATTACAGCATGTACAGCTTTGGGAAGTGTTCTTATTTTCTGAAAGCCATGAGTCCTCATAACAGTTACCAGTACAGTCTCTAAACTTACTGTTATAGATGGGAAAAGGGCATCACTGTCTTTCACTTTTCTGTTATTGCCTCTGCCTGTTCTCCCATTTTTTAGGAGGCATTTTGTTTTTTGTGGTGACTGAAAGAAGCAATCTCTTCCCTGTTCAAAGGGGTAGGTTGGGTTTGTGACAGCCATCTGAATGCCACTTTCATATTGCTCCATAATAAGGAAAGAGAAGAGCAAAAAAAAGTAATAATAATAATAAAAAAACCCAAAACAAAGAAACAAACCCACCAAAAACCAACCAACAACAAAAACCCCGAACCAAAGAAAAAAAAATTAAAAAAAAGAAACCAACAACAACAAGGAAAAAGATAATGTCTGATAAAAAATGAAGAGTCAATCAGAATGGGGGAATATCCTTTTTAGATGTAGGCTGGATATTGATTTGATATGGTAAAGATGAAGTATCAGTGCCACTAAGAGAAAGCAGGAAAAATGATACTGTCTGAGAACATCATGATTGGAACAATGGAACGAAGAAATAGCAAAGTAATAGGATGAGATCAAGAGGTGGAACTATGAGACATTACTGCTTGGCTGAATTGGGAGAAAATATCCTTTGTCTGGAAATTGTCTGGTATATGTAAAAGCAGCACGGGCAAAATTACTGTGCAGCACAGAAAACAGTTTTTGATTCCTTGCAAGGGAAATCAGGAAATCCTGCATCCGCTGAAGTTCAAAGGGGCATATATCACATAATTACAACCCAGAGATGTGAGTTCTCCCAGTTTATTGAATATTTGCATATAGATTTGTTTATCATAAAACTTGTCCTAGATTCTTATTCACAAATATTCCTGTAAGTCTGGATACTGTCAATTTTATTCAGAGTCAATCCTATAATTTTATAGAATGTCATGAAATTCTTGACAAGCACAATTCAAACTCAGTCAGAATAAGCAGAGAGATTCCCTAATATGAGGAATCCACCTGAATGGCATTTTTTTATCTTGCCTAAGGATGGTTCACAGTTATGACCAAATGGCTGCTTGCTTTCATTAGCTGCATAGTTTTTTTGTAGTTGATCTGACCCCAGGAATAGTACAGGGATGGAATTGTTGCATGGCTGATACACATCTCAACATGTTCACCCTTAGAAGCCATGTATATGATTACTCATATTAGTGTGGTGATCCCTGTACTGGCAAGCACTTAAACTGATCAATTTTTTTATAATGGAAGGGGCAAAGCACTCTCTTGCCAGATTTTCTTGCATTCTTCTCTGAGTTTGTGTAAGATACAGTATATCTGCCCACATTTTTACCAGCAGGTTAATGTTGTGCACTTCCTCTACCCTCAGAGGTAAAACTCCTAAGTAGGCACCAAATAGTCAAAGGAAGATTCATCTTTGTCTAATTTTAGTTTTCATCTGTGGATGTCTCTTTTTTCACAGTGATTTTATTGTGACTTTTTGCCTAAATCAACAGTTGTTGAGAGAATATACTTGGTAAATTATGCAATCTGAAGCCAAATTTTAAATTGCAGATACAATCTAGCAGTTAAAGCTCTGAAAAGGGATTATAAGTGAAGGTTGTGTTTTATGAATATATTCAGCTTTTTTATGACAGGAGCAGAATAATACCAGATTTAAAAAATTCAGAATGGTGCAAGAAATACATGGTAGAAAAATTTATCCCCAATTCTTTATGAGTGTTGTGTAGAAGTCCTCTCTGCCCTTAAAACTCAGAAGCATTTAACGCATTCCACAAAATTCAAGCAAACATATATTTGTGCCTAATTTGCTGTTACTGAATGAAAACTTGTTAGGGAAAAATTCTTGTTTTATGTATCTCATTTCCAGGGAGCAACAAAAGCCCACGGTTAAAGGGGTCTGGTCTAGTCCAGAAGAGGATGGTCCATTGACAAGGATGAGCCAAGAGCTGAGCAGAGGCAGGATAGTGCTCTCTCTGACAAAAGAACTGCACTCCTGCAGGAAGGCAGGTCCATGCGAGGAACAGCATCCATCAGCATTCCCTTACAAGATGAGAGCATGGGTCAAATCTGGGGTGCTCGCTGACATTCCTTCAGGAGTGACAGGAGACAGGGCTGCTACAGCATTTGTTCCAGGTCAATGCAGTAACCCCTTGGACCAGGACAGCAGGAGGCAGGTCAGGTCTCAGGGACACCTTCACAGGGCAGGGCTGTGTGTCTTGAGCTTCGTGATGCCTCCAAGCCCATAACAAGAGTGGCTGGGTAAAGATCTAGGTGAGACTGCTTAGGGTAGCTAAAGCGTGTTAATGTACTTCAGGCCCTTGTGTAAATCCAGAGTAATCCAATTCACTTCAAAGCATAAGCAATGGAATTTGCAGTAATCAGTCTCTCTCAGTTAAATTTTCAAGCCTGCTATGTGCTAAGAAATGGTTTTGAAAAATTATGCATTATATAATAAATATTTATGTAGCTCCTTATTGTGTGAAATTAGTATTATTGATGGACTCCAGATATTAAAACAACTCCCACTGGATATTTAAAAATAATAAATTACCAAATTATATTAATATTAGAAATGCTACAACATGGAAATTTGTGATATTCTGAAGCCATATTTTATTCCTATTAATACTCAGTATTTCATAAAAAAAATCAGACATATTTTATCTCAAAGAGAGTTTCATTGATTTTTGTTCTAAATTAAAACATCTAAATTACAATTCATTTCATATATAAAGGCCACATTTAGACACATATGAAGGGATCTAGCTATGCTATCTAGATTGATGCTCAGTGCAATTTGCAATGGCAAGTTAAGTCCCTTAACAATGTTTTTAGACCTACCTATGTGGTTTCTTTCTAAAATCCATCTACATCTTTGTTCAACTTCATTATCTTTATTAGACCAATACCTTCCATTTTAATCTTTATAAAGTAATTTAAAAACTCCTATATTTTATGCATGGCCTGATAATTTTCTGATATTCTTCAGGCAATATTTTCTTTTGTGGCCTTTCAGTGCTTATCCTTTACTTTTTTATCTGATTGAACATTTTCCAAGGCTTGCTTTCTGTCCCCAGCAGAGTTTTACATGCTAACTAATTTCAAAAATTTAACCAAGCATTTAAGCTACAATAGAATATGAATAATGCCTGAGAGTTATTGGGATTAATGATTAATGCATATACCGAGGAGCTGAAACCATAGAATGGCAGAATGTTTTGGGTTAGAAGGTACCTTAAAGATCATCCAGTAACAACCCCTGCCCCCCCGACCCCCACCTTGTCATGGGCAGGGGCACTTTCATTATACCAGGTTGCTCAGAGTCCCATCCAGCCTGGCCTTGAACACCTCTAGGGATGGGGCATCCACAGCTGCTCTGGGCAACCCGTTCCAATGCCTCACCACCCTCACAGTAAAGATTTTTTTCCTAATATATAACCTAAACCTGCCATTATTCAATTTAACCCATTTCCCCTTATCTTGTCACTACATGCCTGATGTATTTCTTGGGCCTTAGGCAGTCATGTCATTCTTGACTGGTTGGTGCCACTGCCAGGTAGATATTTGAAGCTTTTTTGCGACAGACTTTTTTCATTGTTTGATGTAATACAAGAAGTTATCTGTCTTCCAATATAATTTGCATTTCATAATCCCCAGCACGTACCTTATGAAAAATAATTAGTAGGGTATTTTTTCAATCAAAGTTATTTTCTTGTTCAGACTCACTGTTCTGTGTTACAGAACATATGTTTCTAAAAACCTTTTCAGGTTAATTTATGCAATTGCAAATAAATAAGTCCACTAGAGGGCAATAACATTGTTAATGTAGCTGAAATAACAGCATTTCATTTTGATTTAAAAAAAAATTTAAGTGAATAAGGAAAAGCACAGGGCACCATTTAAGTGACTGGGTGTTTGACTGACTCCAGACTGGGAACACTACTCATTCAGCTTCTTCAGTTTTCATATCCCAGGCATACAAATGAACACCGTGGTAAACAGATGTGCTGGTCCTCAGATATTCCTTTTTTCCACGAAGAGAAAAGGAAATGTCAGAAGGACAATTTTTTAAGCAGAGAATTTCAGGAACTCCATTTACCTAATGTAATTCAACCTCAGATATTAAGACCTTCAGTCTTTATCCTCAACAATAATTTCATGTCCTACTAGTTAAAATGTCCCTTACATACATAAAAAAAGTTGGAACAGTAAAATCATCAAATCCCTTTTTGACCTGCAAATTACCAGAAAGACTTACAGTGTCTTTAAAAGCTATCCTTTAGGAGTTTACACTAAACCTTAAAGTATGAGAAGAAAAACATAAATAAAGAATCAGAGAAAATATAGTAGAGTAGTTAAGATTCTCTTTCAAAAATGTTTTGACTGTAAGGAATGACAAAAAGAATATTTCCAAAGAAATATTCCAGTCATTTCCCACCTCGTTCCTCAGAGCTTTGCTGCAGCTTTCTAGCATGTATGTTTCACATCTGATGAAATGAGTAGTGATTTCTACAGTAAGTGAAAGCCTAATTTCAATCCATGGATTATACAGTTTGGGGCACAACAATATGAGATATGAAGCAATTAGAGACTGTCCAGAGGAGGGCAATGAACATAGCAAAGAGTCTTGAGGGGAAGCCAAAAGAGGGGAGGCTGAGGTCACTTGTTCTGTTCAGCCTGGAGGAAATTGAGGGGAGACCTCATTGCAGTCTGCAACTTCCTTGTGAGGGGAAGAAAAGGGGCAGACACTGATCTGTTCTCTCTGGTGACCAGGGACAGAACCAGAGAGAACAGAATAAAGCTGTGTCAGGGGAGTTTTAGGCTGGATGTCAGGAAGAGGTTCTCCACCCAGAGAGTGATGGGGCACTGGAACAGGCTCCCCAGGGGAGTGGTCACAGCACCAAGCCTTGCAGAGTTCAAGTGTTTGATCAATGCTCTTGGACACATGGTGTGACTCTTGCGGATGGTGCTGTGCAGGGCCAGGAGCTGGACTCAATGATCCTTGTGAGTTCCTTCCAACTCAGCTTATTCTGTGCTTCTGTAATTCTGTAATACACATTGGAGTGGAAAAGCTAACAAAACCTTTTAAACAGTCTATTGGTGTCCTTCACCTAGATTTTTCTACTTTGATGCTTATTAACACAAAAGACACTACATGCTTTAGCTTGTACATGTAGCATACAGCCCTCTATTGTCATGCCTAAAAAAATCAGACTTTTCTTTGGGCTTTGTCACCATAAGTATTGATATATCAGCTGGTCTGTTCACAACTAGAGAAGAGAAGCAGCAACTGATGCTCTTTGAAAACAATGCCAATACACTCTCCAAAATTAGCAAGCATGACTGTTGTCTGTTGTCTACAAAAAGTTACACCTGAAAAAGAAGTCATGAAAAGAAATCATCTTTATGTCTTTATGGGTACTCTGAAGACCCTTCAGACTCAGGAACTTTGTCAACTCTGTTGAAGATTTAATTCCAAACAAAGCCTTCCATAACCAAATATTGCTAGTTTGTTTGAAAAAGGTTGAATTATGTTTAACAGGGAGAACAAAAACTAAATTTGGATACTTTATAAAGGCTATATGTAGTTTTGTAAGTGCTATTTTATTTGGTATTATAAGAAAATTGTCCTCTCCACAGAGTGCTTTGCACCAGGGAAAAATTGCCATTACCTGTGAATCCTGGAAACAGCAACTAAGGAAATTTGAAGAAACATTGCTCAGTAGCTGTAGCACTAGTCAGGTCTCTCAGAGGTCTAGGCCTTTGAGGTAGAGGACATGTGGGTAGGAAATATGTATTAAGTAAGTAAGGCAACATTAACAAAAGGAGTATGTTAGAATATTATTCTAGAAAAATAGTAACATGCATTTATTAGGAAACAAAAAATCCAGCTAGTCTATGTTCCATTATAAAACTAATCTTACAAATTAATTTGAGCAATGAAAGTAGAAATAAAATCTCTCTTTAAATTTCATCCTAGTACTAACTAAGCTTTAATGATATCTCCAGTTGCTATACACACATACACTTATGTGCAAGGTCTGAAATGAATTAAGGAAATAAACATGCATATGAAATTATAGGTAAATTAGTTTAAATGGAAATATGTTCCAGATGCCAAAGGAGATGCTGCTAAAATGACTGGGATGTGACGTCAAAGATGATGAGTAAATGTTGTTTAGTAGTAACATTGAATTAACCTTGAAGATAAAGTAACATTGTTGTATGCTCCAGGAGGAATTCACAGAGGAAACTGTAAACTACAAGGTCTTAACTGTTGCACTAGATGGATGGGGAAATATATTCTGCTTGAGTCTTCTCTCTGGCTCACTGTAGATGTCCCATTATACCAGGGCTGATGAATTCCCTGTGCCTTCTGATTGGTGGAATCAAAAGAAATAGAATATGAAATCGTATTTTCCTTCTACCCGGGTAAATGTTAAGGTAAGTCCATAGCCTCTCCCATTTTTCCCCCAAATGTACTGGACCTGTAAAATCATTGCATCTGAATCAATTCTGATTTACCCTAATCACCTCTAGGTAGTATGTACGTAAGAAAAAAACCACACATCTAAATATTAAAACTCAGACTGGAAAAGCCTAGATGGGTTTTATATCCAGAATGTCCAAGTGAAGTTTTATGGAGTAATCTTTCAGGAAAGACATATGCTTTACCTCATGCAGTGAATACTGGTGTCAGGGCACCAAGAAAGCAGTTGGTCCTTTCTGATACTTGGAAATCAGCTTCTGAGCAAGTTTTCACTAATAATAACTGTAAATCTTTCAGAAATAATAGGGGTCTGAATTTAAAACCTTGAAGAGATAAATTCCATATCCAGCTGTGAACATGTTGTTCTCTTAACCTTAGATATTTCTTAAACCATCATGTCCAGTGCTGTAGATCCAGGTACAGCATAGCTGAAATAAGTCACACACTTTATTACAATGAACTCTTTGTTACTGTGTTCCCACAAACTCAAAATCAGGTTCATTTTAAGAATACTATTAAATGATATGTGAAGTCTTATCTCTCAAGAACTATATGTTCCTGACTTTAAAACTACATGTTCACTCCCCATGATAGAGGAGGGCAGGATTGATAGGAAGGTGTCATGCCAGCAACAAAAGGCATTACTCACTCTTATGCAAGTGAAATCCTCTTCTGTGGACACCTCAGTAACTCGGTGAATTTTCAGTAAACTCAGAGCCTCTATTCTTTGCCTATGGAAACTTTTCAAATTAATCCTTTAGCAGCTTAGAAGAAATATTATTTTCACCATGTTTTTAAAGGGACCTTAAGCACTCTAACCAAGATCAGAATCCAAGCATCAGAAATAATATATAATCCTATTAATTTTCTGTTAGAAGATTGAGGGGTTTTTTTGATTTCTACCAAATATCCCTTATAAGGCAATTTTAAGTGGATTAATGGGTTCTTTTTTGGAGTTACTAACACTTGCCAGGAGGTGGAGTAGAAAAAAATTATAATCTCCACAACTTTCTTTTTTGTCAGTGAGAAATGTTCCTCCTTTAAGTGAACATGCTCAACTACCTCTGGAGGAAACTTTCTACACAGACTATATAAGAAGCCAAAGCATAGACATAATTATGGGTATATAATAAAATATATTTAGAATAAATTGCTATATTTTTTCTTTCTGAGGATGAGCCCAGATATGTATGCCTTCTCTAAATTGTATATGATTTTCTGGAAGTCTGAAATTGTGCTATTATGTATGGTGGTTAGATTATTAAATAATGTATTTCTAGAAAATCAGAACTAATATCCAGTGAATCATAGACAGGATGGTTGCAGTCCAATTTTGTGTTTGAATCAGGTTATCTGCTAATTTTCTTTGTCTGAAAAGTATACCTAAGTTTTGTCAAGCACCTATCATAGGCAATAAAAAACCTTTGATGAAAAAGTATAAGGAAACGTTGATTTATAAGCTAAAGTATTCCTTTAGGATATTTTCTTTTTGTTCCAATGTCTTCTTTTCTCTATATGTTTTGCCAATTAGTTTCCCTCAGAAAATTAAGGCAAGAAATTACATTGACAAAGTTAGAAAATTCTTTCTTTAAAATTATTCTTCAGGAAGTTGTATGTGGTGTGAAACCTTAATACTGAGAGATACAGAGTATGTCCAAAAGGTGATTATCTGTGTCCAGATCTTACAAAGCACTGCTTTTACTAAGTCAGTCCTCTAAGGTTTTGTAAAGTCACTTACAGACTGAGATTTTCCAGTGTGCCCTGCTCTGAAAATATACAATAACTATCAGTGCAGTGTAACTGGGGTCCGAATTGCTAGGCATGGTAAAAAGTCTGATCTCAACAGTCAAAATACTTATTTTAAGTTTTGTTAATTCATATTTGCATGTCATTAGCAGTCATGAGAGGAATATTGTCTGACTTCTTATTTCAGTTTTCTAGTATGAAGTGTTTGGCAATTCTTTAAAAGTAATGTGAGTAAAAGAATGAAAACAATCACTGTTTTGTTTCTTGATGGGTCTCTACTATTACTTCCCCAAAAAAAAAAGGGCACAAATAGTAGCAATTTTATATAAATTTAAAGTTTTTTCAATCAGGTATTGAATTATGCAATGAATATCCTTGGGCCATTATACTCAAGTGGCCTCAAGTCACTTAATGATATCATCATTATCCCAAACTCCTTGTAGAGCAGTGTCAGAATGATGCGCAAAATAGTATTTCTGAGCAAGTTGTTCTGATTTAAATCCACTGACTGTGTCAGTTTGGATGACAAGTGACTTTGGTGATTCTCCTTGAAAAGGATTTTGCGTATTCATGTTTAAAGAAATGCTCATTTCACTTTATATACAGATTTCTTTTTAATGTAGAAAGTAGATGAGTCATGCTAATGAAATGGAACTAATTTTAGTATTTCTGTTATATTTTCACTAAAGTATGTACATTATTATGAAAAAAGTAGCAGGTAAAGCAGCTTAAAGGAAAATAGCAGGTAAAGCTTTTCCCCATAGTACTTAGTTAAAATAGTAATAAAAAGAAAAAAAAATTATCAGAATAATGATATCTGCATTCACCTGATAATGAGACAATTGTGTCTCCACAGACTGAAACTTGACATCTCAGCTTAACAAATGGATGATAAGGAAGTTTAAAATGCTTTTGTATATTATCCTCTAATCTTATCTTGTCCTTCCCCCCACCCCATTCTATTTGCTAAAGATAAAATGTAATAACATGTGGTTTTATTAATTGTCTTTCACATTCCAAGTACCCTAAAGTATATTACAAAATATTGAGACACAAGCTGGTCTTTTCAATGGGTGTGTAAGAAAGAGTACAGTGTGTCTGGTAAAAGAAGGGGGGTGCTCTGCGTATCTTCTTTGGCGTGATGTGCATTGACATCATACAAAACTGTCCTTAATAATAAGTGTAGGCAGAGTTTTGCAAGAGGAGGACTGCTTGAGCAGGCAGCCCAAATGTTACCCCTCCCAAGGAAGGGGTATAGCTGAAGTATCAGTAGAACTTCTGCTCTAACCTCCCAGATCAGCCAGGCAGATTTTTGTGAGAAGTACAAATTAAAGGGAAGAATAGAGAAAATGCAGCCAGAGGACTACACATATCTCCTTCCTCATCTCCAGTCATTTCCCCCCCTACAAAATCAGGGCAAATAAATATCCAGCTGGATGCAAAGTAATGTACTTTGATTTTAAGTATCAATATGTATATCACAAGAGAACAAAATAATTGGGAAAGGACCCCCTGACATTTTAAACTGTCACAGATTTCTATATACCAATATTAGTTTGTTGTTGTTGCCTATATTTCCTGAAATTTCTGCAAAGTATTTTGAAATATCAGACACAAGAAACCTTTAAGCAGTACAACGTAACCTAACAACTTTGGGCAGCACCACCAAAATGTTCAGATGTAGTGAACATGACTCACACTCATCAGCCTCTATCCTAGAAGTGGTTTCTAAATTAGGCTTCTAAATTACTTCTTCATTGTAATAACATTGTCATCCTTCCTGTTACTGCTGTATTGTGGCCATAAGATGTTACTCAATTTCTCTCTGCAAGCATCCTATAAGTGAAAACACTTATCTCTTAGTATTGATATTTAAAGAAGAGCACATTAAATAGTAAGAAAAGAAAACAACACAAAAGCATACAGGGACGGAAGGTAACTGGTATCTGCTGTCTGCACCAAGGTTAAACATACCATGTTAACTTGTGGCCAGACGAGTATTAGACTTTGAAGAGCAACAGCTCTGGCAGTATACTTTTTTGAAGGAAGAAAGAAAGCAGCTTATTTACAGCTAGAGTTTCTGCTGCACATGGTGTAAATAAATTAATAAGAATTTTCTTAATAAAAAATCAATTTATCTTTATAAACCTTACGTGTTTTCAACTGTAATGAGTTAATGCAATGAAAGTAACTAGTTTTATTTTAGTTGTAGTGTTAGGGGGTTGTCTTGTCAGATCCAGAGTTAAGACAAGTATTTGATTAGTGAAAAAATATGTACCTTGGAGCAAAGCAAGGCAGAACTGTGAAAAGATTCAGCTTCTAGAGAACCTTACCTCTAGAAACTAGAACAGCAATACATTATTTTTAAATAATGTTTCAGGAACCACTGGTGTGGTAGATTTTGCCCTTTGTCAGCAATATTTTTACAGAGGTGAATCAACAAGAATGCCTTCTTGATCATTGATACGTATTGGTGTATGCACATCCTCAGTTACAGGCAATTGACCAAACTTTTATAAAGTGATGTCAAAAAAAAAAAAGAGTCATTTTGAGAGGGAAGAGAAGTAGTGTTGAGCTTTTGACCAGGTCAAGCAGGTGGTAGCCAATGATGTTAGTACTGATGAGGAAGAGAGATGTAAAAATTCTGCCATATACCAGCAAAGGAGGCAACAGCATCTTGTGACAACAGCAGCAAGAGCTTATGGCAAATGAGCTTCTCAAGAAATGCAAGGCAAACTGTTGGGATTCAAGAGCTGAGGCCAATAAATATTCAAAAATAACTACATTTCTGGGGAGTAAGAGGTTTATGCTGCTGTTGAGGACATTCTGCACGCCACTGCAGTGCTAGGCACAGAGCAATCACTGTGATTATACCCTAAACTACCTGTCCTGAACTTTTTCTTCAAGGATTCAAAGCCCACTGATGAAAGAACTACTGCCATGGAGCAAAAATATGTGGTGACCTCTACCCAGTAAATATGTACTGGCTCAAGATCCAGTCTGGGACTAGGTGAGTTTATCAGTCCGTAGCCAGCAAATCAGCAATGTGAGAAAACCAAATTCCTCAGGCTACTGAAGCCCCAGCATATCATGAATTTAGTGCTGTAAACAAAAAGTGGAGTTTGTTTACACATAGATCTTGTAAAATTACAGCAGGGATCAGGAGGTGGTGAGCTGCTAATTGGAATCCCTACATGGGAGGAGCCGCCACCTGTGAAGGGACTGGAGGCTCTAGTCAGTTTGCAGAAGTAATGGACTTGAAAATAGCCTTGGAACATGTTCAGATTCATCACTGGCCTCAGTATATGTACACAAAGTCTTCTGGTTAGTGGCTAATGCAGTGTAAAAATGTCTCAAAAACTAGAATCCTGTTAACTGGCAGCAACACACAGGTGAGCCTGGAAAGAGGGGAGGAAAATGTTAGTATTTAATTGTGTGGTTTGGGGTTTGGATTTTTTTTAATACATGATTCTCGAATCAAAATTTCTGTTAACTGACAATAAAACATAAGTAAAATTCATCTAATTGAAAGTATTTTGCCTCTGACAACTGTTGGCAAGATGGCACAAACAAGATTCCTAGAGGATAGCTCTGAAAAGCAAAATACTGATCCCATCAGGTTGCTAGCATACCCTTACTTGTGGAAAATGCTAAGAAGGGTTCTAAATAGATGGACAGATCTTAAGTAACATATATGCCAAATTTCTGATGGAGCTGTAGAGGTAGCCCTTATAAATTTAGGAACAGACCTAATTAAAATGGATGTTTCAAATATAGACAAGTGTCTGTGTACACAAGATTATTGTGCATATGTTTAAACAGTGAGAAGAGTACAAGCACTACAGAAGACATATAGCCTCAAAAAATTCTCAAATAGACCTGGAAAAGATAAGATCAGTATTTAGGAAATATTTAGATGCCAGAAGATTGATTTACAATTTCTGAGAGAAATTTCAGAGGGCAAAATGTGTCATGACAAAACTAAAGATAGATTTCTGACCTATGTGACATTGAGTCAGGAAATGAGCAACACATTACAGAGAATTCTAGTGGTTCAGTGGCATCTGGGAATCTGTAAACATAATGGATAGCAGTAGGCATGCATAATCCCTTGGAAAGACATCCAAGAAACTGATGACAAGGGCAAACAAACAAAAAGGGATCCTTACCTAGCAGTGTTGGATCCAGCAGAACATCTTCCCAGGTAACAAAACAAAGTGTGATGAGCTAGAAAAACATTTTTATCCCCTGAAGTCATCTGGACCCCATCAGAGAAATGACAGACTCTGTCACAGTTAGGAGAATGCCAGGCAATGTGGGCAGCCCTCTATAGCAAGGAAGATCTACAGCTGCGCATGATCATGTCCGACTGTCGAATTGCCAAACAATGACAATAGCCTATGTTCCCATGGAAAATACTGCCTGTAAGGTAAACACAGACTGAGAGAACAGTGGAGAGAAAACTGTGGACAACAGCATGGAATTGGCAGACTGACAGTATATAAAGGACAGAAGGATAGCTACAGAGTGACCTAGAGTGACATCCTATAAGAAATGAATATGCCTAATACATATACTACAAGGGTTACATGAGCTGATAAATCCTCTTAGGTACTAAAAATACTTTCAAAATCTGACTTTCAGAGACCAAAATCTTTTTAACATTGATAGGAGTTCTGAAAAGATCTTTTTTTCATTCTGATTCAGAAATAATCATCAACTTTTATCCTCTAAGAAGAAAGCTGGATTTATCCAGCTTTACATCAAACCTATTTCAAACTGATGGCAAGATCTTTCATTTTTTCCACCAGATTCCATCTATAACTTTGTTTTAATGTCTAAGATATTACAGTACCTGGACTTTCTGAAAGTGCATAAAATAAATCGCTTAAAAAATATCAGATGTTCCCAAATGTGAGTTATTCAGCAATATACTAATTTGGTCCAGATTCTTTAAGCACTTAGTGCAAACACAAGGGGATGAAAATCTGTTTTATTAAATATAGCACAAATAAGCAGAATTTCAAATTTTCCCCAATTTGATTTTTGAGTGAGAAATGTTGCATTTATCCTATATATAGATACTAAGGAAATATATAGAATAATCTTTCATATCATAAAACACTATCACAAATGGATTATCTGTGTTGTGGATTCTAAATTTAACCTAGGTAGAACTGGTTATCAGTATCACAGAATTACATCAAAGTAAAATTATACAATGTTTGTCTTCACAGTATCAAGTAAGAGCTTACTAATTCACACTAGTTAGAGACTTTAGGTTTTACTTAATTTGCATGAGGGTACTCAAAGCAGTTTCTTAATTTTGTCTCCACTATATTAGTACCAGTGGGACTTCAATGTTTTAAATGGAAATTAACTGGCAAGTTAAAATTTGATGGGAAACAGTGAGATTGCATTTAGAAAGATAACACCTTCTCTAGTCTCCTCTCAGTGAGACTGGAAGAGAGCTGACAATGTGGTAGTGCCCATTTAATGGTTTACTCGCATTTTTCAGGTAGCCTTACTGAATGGAATCTCTCACTTAAATAAAAAATACAACTGATCCATTGTAGACAGGCAGGATGGATGAAAGAAATTATGCCAAGTACTGTAAAAATAGACCAAATATATATTTTGCCATGAAGTATGCTAGTATACTGGATGTGAAACATTAAATATTTGAGCTTTTAAAATACAGCTGTAGAGAGTCATGATACTTAGGCATCAAACCAAATATACCCTTCTTATCTGTGAAGTATCTACAGTAAAAGACATCATACTTTTTGACACATGTAGACATGAAATGTGATGGAAAGGTTTTCTTTTGTTTGTTTTTTAAAGTAGGCAGTTATACCTTTTTTTTTAATTTTATTTAAAAAATATGCATTTATTTTCAAAGCTCTCCATATGATTCTCGATATTCTTACAAAATAAAATTCCATTCAGGGAGTTATTCCAATTAATGCTATTTAAGGAAAGATATCAGAGATTCAACTTTAATCTTAGATGCCACTGTAAATAATATTTTTTAATATTTCACAAACAGGTGATCAGGATTTTAGTATAATTCCTGGATTGCATCTAGAATGTCTAACCTTAAAGTAGGAAGTGGTTCTAAAGAGATAGTTTACCAACAGAGAAATTGATACCATATGATATTATATTTCAAAATTAGTTACTTCAGTTGATGGAAGCAATTAACCACTGAGTTCAGCAGGAACTGTGTTGGATTTTAATGACACTGAATTGAAAACTAAATGCATTCCTAAAAGTCATGGTCTAATCAATAAATTATTTAAAGGGCACATGGTGAATTTCTATTCCTTTCATATACACAAGATGTAATTATAATGATACTTCTCACCTGAAGTAGTCTAAAAATATCTCTCACCTAACAACATACCTGTAAATTCTCGTCACAATAGGGATGGAAATACTTCCATCCTAAAGGAAAAAAATTAGCACCTATTGATGCTGATGGTATGCTGTGATATAAGAGCATTTATGCAACACCCTTTGCTTCTATTCTCATTGCTTCTAGTGCAATGTTTTGGCTAGCAATAAAAAATTTGAAGTACATGAAAACTGAGAAATTTCCCTTGACATGGCATTTGAAAACTGTCTCTCTGGAAAACAGTTGTATATTTTCTGCTAGCTGGAAATTTTATTTTGAATACCTGTATAAAATCAAAAAACTTTGATTTTATAGGTTTTAAAATTTCTCATTCATAGTTGCTTATCTGCAAGGGAAACAATGAGTTTGAAATAAAGTAGGAAAATGTGGGTAGGTAGTTTTTTAAGATGGTTTAGTATTTTTGAATGCAGATTTTAAAATGTTAAAAAAATTTTTAATTGCACTGGCATTGCATGAACATTATTGGACTAGTTACTAATGCATGCTGGCAGTAGATTTTTTAATACCTTTCCTACTTTGCTCTGTGAGAAAACAGATCATTTTAGTGGATATTTAAAGCCCCAAGATGTACCTAATACTGGAAAATCTTCAATGCAAATCTGGCAAAACCATAGTGAATTCTTAATTTTGTTCAAAACTGTCTCAATGCAGCTAATACATCATGGAGACAGGTCTCACAAAAGAGAGATCTTGTTTACAGAATGACAACAATGATAAGGTTGGTTCCATTTGTGCTGTGTCTTCTTTGATTTTCCTACTTTTGCTATTTTAAAGTTATAGAGTAGAAATTTGCTGTTTCCTTCCAGTCTGGAAGGCTTTCATTGAGTATGATTAATGGGACTGAAGGGTAGTTTAGAAACTAAATAACTGACAAATAATTCTGTATTAATTGATTCCCACTGGGTTATGTTTTCCTATTCAAGGCTGGACCAACCACAGACTGAGCCACAAAAATGAGTAATTAACTTCTCTGGGGACAGACAGAGCACTATATTTAGTGAGAGATTTAGTTATACCAAAGTGTTTGATAGCAGCTAAAGGCACCTTTCTATGTAGATTCACCAGATAGCTCAAAAAGAGATTATACATCCATACTAACATCCTAAGTTACTTGCCCAGATTCTGAAAAGGTTGTTTTGTTATCCAAAGCTCCACATACCTGGAAAAAAGGATGTTGTGCAATGCAATGCACAAAAGCACAAGTCCTCGCTGGCATATCGGAGTTTAAAAAACCCAAGCATCTTGAAATCTTTTGTACTGTGTGGTATTTACACATTCTTGGCTCATAAAATCATGAAAAATGATTCATTTCTCTACGTAAGCAAATAATTAAATCCCAGAGTTTATTACTCTTAATTACACTGGGCAGTCCCAACTGGTGTCCTTGTAAAAGGTGCCTCCAGCCTAACAATTAAGTCACCAAGAAAACTGTTGTTATTGGTTCAACACTAACAACCAACAGTAAAACTTTTAAACCCACAGGTAAAAAACAATCAAAACACTTGAAACTTAAATGGTCAATGAAGGTGAGTAAAAAAATTATTTCTAACTGCAATACTACATTCCTCATTTTAATTTTTTTTTTTGCCTTTTAACTGTGTGAAATCTTAGGCAGAAAAAGATTCACTTGACAGCATTTGAAAAACATTAGAGATTATATGATTCAATATGCTGCAGAAGAGAGGCAAACTGAGCTATATTATACTGAGCAGTTACTGCTGCTGCAGAAATCCAGTACGTTTTCTTTCAATATTTGCAAGGGCAGGAAAAAGATAAAATGTTGGTGAGACTCAATTGCAACTTAAAAATAAGGAAATTACAAATACAGTGTGGCATCTTATCTGTCCATTCCAGACTCAATAAATGTCTAGGCATACCTGTGAACAGAGGAATAAGAGTCTGATGTAGGAAAGCTTGCTTCCTGACTTATACAAGTTTGTATAGGCAATCTGTGTGTGTAAAATCACCTATCCTAGGACTGTCAGTCCATTTTCACAACTTATGCCTGACCCATCTTCACTTAGCTGGAGAAAATGCTTTACTCCTAAACCCTCATAGTGTTAAGTGCTACCTCCTCTTCCTTCAAGCTGTACATTTGAAATGGAAATCCAGTGAGGATTCTTGCTTAAACTTTATAAAGGATAGCGATTTTGACCTGCTTCCCTTCCTAACTTCTGCATTTGCTCAACAATCTCATTTCTGGATTGCCTAATACATATGTACAATGTAAGAGATCAAGGCTCTTAATTTGCATTTTAGATTCCAGACTGGTAGGTCTCACATGTCAAACCAATATTCTCCTAGGGATTAAATGCAGGTCATCTAACTTAGATAACTAACTAACACCCCGGTTTTAGATATTTAATGTGGTAAGATTTATCTCTCCTGCAAACATATATTTTTCTGAGGTGAAGCACCTAAGTTAGGCAAATATGATGTCACTCATGAGGACTTCAGAGGCACCTACTCTCCCCATTGACCAAATGGATGTGAGCTCTATCTCTAGAAGTTTGCACGCTTTTATACAACTGAAATGGAAGGCAAACTGAGCAGGCTATGCCCTAAGAATACTTTGGGGTCTAGGCTGCAATGCTAGGCCCTGCATTTTAAATTTTTATATTGTCCCATTTATGTTTTATTCCAGTTCTCAGAATCATTCAGTAATCCTCACATGATATTCTGTATCTGAAGTGCTTTTCAATTCTCTATCATCAATAAATTTCATTGTCACATTGACACTTTTGTGCCAAGTCCCTAACGAAATATTTACATAACATCAGACCCAAGGCTAACATTTTAGGAACTTCACCAATAAGTTTCTTCTATGAAGAAAAATCTAATTTCAGTTCTTTTTCAGATTTCATGGGTCACTTTCTTACCTATAATGCAGTTCCTCTATTATTCATGGTTTAATGAAAATCCCATGTGACACTGCATTAATTTATTTTAGTGAAGAACTGATTAAATCTGCTGCATTTCTCTAAATGGCTTAGAAACAAAGTAACATGACCCATTATATTAAATCAGCTCAGAAATTATATCTCAGAAAAGTATAGTGTGAAAAGATAATAATTTTAAGATATTAATCAAAAATGAGAAGCAATATTCTCAGAATTCACTCAGAGCCCTAACTGAAAGACTCCTTATTAAAAATGATGAAGATAAACCAAAAGACTGCTCTCCAGAAAAGAAAAAAAAATCAAATTAAATAATTAAGCTTTTTAAAATGACAGTTACTAACTGAGCTATTTTTAGTGATCTGATATTTAAATATCAAGCAGCTGGGTACCCTACTCCCTTGGAACTGCAAATACTGGTTTTACAATGTAATATGATGTTTTATTTCCCTCCTCCTTGGTTCTTTCTTTCTGACAGTGTGATGAATTATATTGGTGTTTCACGTTATTGAGTCACTAAAGTTAGAGCACAAACTCATTTTTATGACAGCACTAAGATATTACTCTGCCTATTCCTTGAAAATGAAGAGTCTTTTTGAAGCTGCAATTGTTTCTATCTACACCAAAAAAATAACAATTTCTGTGGTCTCTTAAAGAGAAATTACTTTCTAATGTACATCGCATCCGTGTGTCACGTATGACATCAATAAACCCTGATATGTTTCTTGCTAGATCTTCAGGTCAATGCCTGAAATACAGTACTGCTCCAGAGGAAAGGAATAACCTGGGAAATGCAGATAAACAGAGAACTCTTGTGATTCAAAAGCACAGAAATATCTAACTGGGTGCAGTGCTGAGCATGTTCTGTATACTGTTTTCCATCCAAGACAGACTGTATTTGTTCTTCTCCTTTGAGCAGAAGAGATTAGTACACAAATGTGTAATAATGTGTACCAGACAGCAAAACCAGAAGCCAACAAGATCAAGGGCAATTTATTATTCACAAGACAGAGGATTAAAATTCAGGAGTGATCTCTGAGAATGAGGTCTTTTGTAAAATGTGGATGAAATATTTGTTCCACTGAAGTCGATGAAATGTTGCCATCAATTTTAAGAGATAAATTTCTATTTTCTTGCTTTTGTCTTTCTTTTCACATGTCCCTCTTTTTTAGGGACTCCCTGGACAATTCATATTAATAGTTTCATTTTTCAGTTTGGGCCTAGGAAAAAAAAATTTCATATTTGTACATCCAAAGCATTTGCATCATTTTGTTTGATTATTTTTAAATTCAGATTTATTTCTGAGCATTACTGTGGAAAGGGTTGGAGCATCTGTGAGAAGGGTGATCAGGTGCAAGGCAATTGCACAGATTTGACACAAATTCAACAGGAAACAAGTAGGACTTACTGTCTTTAACAATGTCTCTGTCTTTAAAGAAAACTGATGCTCTTAAGCATGATTAAAAGTTATCTTCCAAGATGGTCAGAGAAAAAAGCCTAAAGGAAGAGGTTAAGGGAGGTTTTTGGATTGTCAAAGGGAAGATTAAGAGACAAAGAATTAACTAATTGAAGGGCAGTTACAAACATGAGGGAGCAAAACTCTTCTCAGCAAGTGTTTCAACAAGTGGCAATAAGATAATTCAGGCTAGACAGAGGAACTCAAAAAACCTCTGGGCTGACTTCCTACTCAAAGTATAATCAGCTGTGAGATTGGACCTGTTTGCTTGTGATTTCACATAGTCTGGTCTAAGAACCTTCAGGGATGCAAACTGCAAAACCTCACTTGCCAACCTCTTCCATTTTTTGCTTGCACTCATTGTTTAAGAGTTTGTCTTGATATCCAGTCTGAGCCTCTTTTGCTTCAACTTATGCATGCTGTACATCATCCACCCAATAGGCACCACTGTGAAGAGCCTGGCATCCTATTCCCTAACGCCCTGTTGATATTGGTAGGTTGCCATTAGGCCTTTTTGAAGCCTTCCATTCTCTGGTGTGAACAAGTCCAGCTTCCTCACTTTTTCCCGATAAGACAAATGCTCCAGCACCAACCACCATTGTGATGGTTCTTTCTTGAATTTGATTCACTTGTTCACATTATTTTTTATACTGGGAGATCCAAAACTGGATGCAGTATTCCAGATGCGGTCTCACAAGTGCTGGGTAGAATGGAACTGCCTCAAATGTGTTTGCTGTGCCACTGTTCATTTCACACAGAAGACAATTGGCCGTCTTTGCTGTCAGGACACTGCTGGCTCATGCTCAGCCTTCTATCAGTGAAGACCCCCAGGTGCTTTACAGCACAGCAGCTCCCCAGCCAGGCTCTTCCCAGCCCATATTGTTTCCAGGGCTTCCTCTTTCTAAGAAGAAGGATTTTGCATTTGTCCTTGGGGAATTTTATAGGGTTCCTGTTGGACCATACCTTGAGCCTGTCCAGGGCACCTTGGATGGCAGTCTGCTCTCGACCGTGTCAGCTGTTCACTCCAATTTAGTGTGTTCTGAAAACCTGAGGAGACTGCACAGTCATTTCTTCTAGATAATCATGTTAAACTCAACAGGTACCAGAGCAGACCCCTGCAGTTCTACACTTTTTTGCCACCTCCAGATAGAGCACAAATCCATTAACCACTACTCGCTGAGCCCACTACCCTCCAACCATCATTTTAACCATCTAGACTGAAATCTACTTATTTGAATTCAAGAATATTGTGTAAGTCAGTATCAAAAGACTTGCTAAAGGTAAATTACTATTTTCCTAGGGACTAAGCAGTCTGCCTGCCCTGCCACAAACTGAGGCTTGTCATACTAAGATTGGTGATTAGGTAAAAAATTTTATAAGGAGTAATGCAGTGCTGGAACAGATTATGAAATTTCCATCTCTGGAGTTTGTCAAGACTCTGTAAGGCAAAGATGTTACTAATTAAACACTGGTGATCTCCTATATTAAATAATTGTATTGTTTTACATGACCTGCAAGTCTGCCTAACTAGCACTTCTCTGATTTTATAGTCCTTTGATATAATTAATCCTGAAATTCATAAGGTTTTGAATATTCTCTGTATGATGGGATGTTGAGATGAATTTATTGCTCTTAATATAATCTTATTGTCTTATGAATATTTACTTAGTGTTGTACCACAATCACATTTTTGTAAGTATCAGATTAAGCCCCTTTTTTGGCTAACATGCAGCATACATAGGACTGTGTTTTGCCCATTGTGCATTATTTTTTAATTACTCTGGGTAAAAAATAAGTACTTAAGGATGCTCTAAGGCAACATTTTAAGTACAAAGAAGAAAGATTTAGAAAACATTATACAGAACATGCACAGTCATTTAAAGTTTTCTCTCATATGAAGTTCACAACTACTCTAATAGTTGGAACAAAGAAACTAGGTGGCATTGTCCCTCCTCAAGCACCCTATACCCTAGATAGACACAGAAAGCAGTTTTTAGGTTTTACTGTGCAATATGAGTAAATGCATGTCAAATGGCTTTGCATCCAAGGATGACCAAAGTACCTAAAAAATGTTGAATCCCATCAATCATATAACATACAGATATCAAGACTGGCATTTCCATCTTTTTGTGTTATAATCATGTTCAATAGGACCCATGTGCAACTGATTTTATGTTGCTTAAGGCTTTTCATATAGAGTCACTTTTTTCCAGGTCATATAAATTGTTATTATTCCTTCATTGGATCTAAAAAATCAGAAACTTAGTAGTTACTGAAACTAATTTGACCAGAATAAAAACCTAGCAAAACACATTAAAAATTCTCAGATTCTACAGTCATTTAAAGAATTGACTAAACCTTATCATGCAATCAGTTAATGCATATTGAGAGGTTTTTTAAGCAATTAAGCATGACACTCTGTACATTTATTTTTTCAATATGATTTTATATTCTTGTGTATTTAAGTGCTTTTTTTAAAAGCTGTGTGAAATTTGATTTTCACTTTGAGTGTATCATATCATATATATATAATTTTCTGTCCATCCAAGGATATGGCTATAGAAAGGGATATCATCTTTGCAGTAAATTGTACTGGCACTGGATAGATTTCAGAAAAATGTGAGACATTCATTTAAGGCTCGAATTAGATTGTCTGTTTTCGTCTCTATTCGCTACCCCATTTTATCCATGATTTACTTTAATTTCCAGAGCCTGGGGAAACATCAACCAGCTGTTTAAAAAAATAAAATCAATGCTTTGACAAAGTATTTTCCATCTTCCACATTGCAGACCCTAGTGCTACATCCTCATTTTCATCTTGGAAATAATGATCTCACAGAAACTATTTTTAAGGCCTGGGTTCAAATCTAACTTAGTATTAAAATGAAATGAATAGAAGTTTTCCATCTCTTGCCTAGGAAAAACTTTCACAATTTAACCCATGGTTGTTGCCTTTGTCAAAAGACAGAAGATAGAGTGCTCCAAACATGAAAAGTAAGCAAGAACCCAGTGTTACAAAACAGTGCTGGAATTTCTGTTGTGTCCTTTTAATCCCAGCCATGCTCCATAAGGAGGTCAGAAGGGGCCTCTGAGGGAGCTGCTCTTCTGGCTCATGCCCACACAGATCTCCCTGACAGTCAGGCCTGTTGCTCACCTGCTGCTGGGTGCCAGACGATGGCAGATGCTGCCCCAGCATGTCCCTCACTAGATGCCAAATGGAGCCACCTTCTCTCTCTCCAGACTAGTCTTATCCAGTTTGTTATCAGGCCAACCCCTGCTGCTTTAATATTTATCTCTAAGCAAAGATTTTCATTAAATGAACCTAAACTAGGTTTTTCAAGATCAAAGCTGTCTCTATCATCTGATTATCTGCTTGGAAATGACAAGTCTAAACACCCTGGAACCACTCCCATTTGACAGATTAGTGGCCCTTGAAATCCTAAAGTGTCAGTGACCAGCAAACAAACATTTTCTCATCTGAAATCTATATTGTGAAAACAGTCTATAGCTTGTTGGGCGAAAATAAACAGATTAGTGCCCCATGCACCTGATGTTTTGTACAGCCTGCGCGTTGACATAACAGGCTTATGAAGTTGGGGCCAGGCCAATTCTGATTCCAGGAAAGCAGCAAGAGATTGATTAAAGTGAGCTTTATGCCATCTGTGGTCAGGTTATGCTTGGTATAGTTCATCTATCTGCAAGAGAAGCAATAAATATGCCATTAGAGAGAACAGGTTTTCATGAATTGAGAAAAGAAATAGGTGACTAGGAAGATGGCTTCTGCTTATTGGTAAGGATTTGAGAAACAGTTGGCTCTCTGTCACCTGTGAGAAAAGATCATGCACAAAGGAAAGCTAGTACTGGGAGATGCTCCCTAAGAAATGAATTTATGATTCAAACTTAGATTCATTCCAATATTTATTCAATTAAATTCGGTATAGGCATTTTGGCAGAAGTTCAAAATCTACATTAGCAAGACAGCGGCAAAATATATATCTGGTTAGGAATGACTGGCTCTCAACTGCATCATTCTACTAATGAAATTGAAAGTAAAGACCAAATTATACCCAGGGCATAAACAGGCACAGCTTAATTGTCTTCAGTGGTATGGTACATATTTGTGCCAGATAAAAGTTTTGCCAGAGGAGGCCAGTATGTAACTAGTACTTTTTTCTCCACACCGTCAGCTAACACTGAGCAGCTCTCTCCCCACCACAAAAATTACTTGATTCTATGTCCACGCCATTTCTGATCCATCCACAGCACAGGCCTTGTGCCAGCTCCTGCTGTGGGTGGCTTGGCAGGGAACTCCATTGAGATCTGAATTACCAGCACACATAATCACCAATGTCAGTTGTTAAATATGAGGCAGTTTTTTATCAAATGCAAAAGCAGAGATTATAGTTTGTGATTAATCTCCTGTTTAATGTTTTGTTATCTCAATCATCCAATTGAATCCAGAAAATACTTGTTAGAGCCTATAAACATTTTAGCACTGAACTCATAAGAGTTGGAATACTACAGGAAACACTTTCCATGTTTAAGAAAAGGCAAGAAGTCAGTAGCTGAGAACGGTAATGCATATAATTTTAGCAAGTAAAGCAATACTGTGTTCTCAGATCCGTTTACACTGGAGTAATTCAGATACACTTTTGTTGCCATTTTCACTGGGATTTTGATACAAAATTTTCCAAAATGTGTTATGTGTGTATATATAGTAATAAAAACATAAGGCATATTTCTAATAGTAGTCTATATTTGTGAGTTTCCAGGCATGTGCAGTGACTGTTGAATCTGGAGCAGTATCTTCTCCTTAAAGAGTACCTAATCCATTCTATGCTATTCATTAATGTTATCATTATTACATGTATTGTCTTTGATGGAGTTTGCCAGGGTAGACCCTGCTTCTCACTAATGTCCTCATCAAATCCCTTTAATATGGGAATAGACAGTAATGTTAACAGACCAAGCAACTGTCATGTACTCTAATATCATCTTCTGGCATTGTCTTTTAGAAGTTATTTGATTATGAAGGAACTCTAATAATCTCACTTTTTCTAGGAATGTCTTTTCTTACCTAGTCTTCTGATAGAAAAATATTTTTCAAACTTTATTATACCAGAGGCAGTCTTTGGATGTATCTCTGGATATTCCTTGAACTAGTACTGACTAAGAATATTAACCTACTTGTTACTTGACAGTTCTAATCTTTACTCCTTTTTTGATCAATTTAATGTAATTTTTGATAACCAGAATAGTTCTTAAAATGTTAAGTATACAGTTGCTTTTTAGGCATTAAGATTAACAGAAACAACTCCCATTAGCTTTGTTAATATATGGATTTTCAGATAAATGTTTCATTTGACCAGACTAATTCTAGTCTTTTTTTTTTCTAGATTTTGTGGTTGAGTTTCTTTTGCCTATAAACAAAGCCATATGCCAGGCTCAGGATGGTGTGTCTTTTTGATCATTTAATACCACAGAATTTTCCTGGGAACCTTAAGCCGTAAAAGAAATACATTTTGCAAGTGATGTACCTTTCATGTTCTTGGTCTCATAATGATAGATGTTTGACTGTTCTCATCATTTTGAAGCAGCATTTTTAAGCATTAAATTCTCCTCTGCACGTTTTAAAAGATGTCTTCTTCTTTTAAACCTAAAATTACCAGGTCCAAAATCATCCATATTTTGGACTCTCTGTGAAGCAGTGACTCTCCATTACAAGCTAGGAATCCATATGGCTGCTTTATTTGATCTTCAGTAGCAGAATATTTTCAGATTTTTTTTATCTATTTAGACAAAAATTAAACAGATTAAGATACGGAGCCAAGTTCACAAGAAAGAGTTAGCCATGGCTTAGAGAGCATGAAAAACTGATTCTGTGGTTACCATGGTGAATGACAAGACTCCCAAATGCTGGTCCAAGATTTGTCACTACTTTTGCCACATCTCCTAAGTTTAGCATCACTGAGGGATATTCTGAGTGTTTGGATCATAAGCCTAAGGTGGAAAACTGTCAGTTCTTAGGTTGGTTTTAGGTTCAGTTTTATCTTCAGCTTAGGTGAGTAGAAAATTCATGTCATGGGGAAGGCCAGCAGAACAATCCCATTATACAGAATCTAAAGTAACTACTCACCCAGCCACAGATAGAAGTGTGCACAACACATGCATAGGCTTTAAGTCAATCTCAAAATAACTCAAAATAATATGTGACTCATAAATTTTAGAAGGGCTTTTATCCTTGCAGGTTTTTTTTTCACAGAGGAGACAAAGGGATGAGCTTCACATCTTCAGTAAAACATTGTTTTGTGTTCAAATGTTTGCTGTGCTTCTGGTATTGTGAGAAATAGCCACCAGTGATTTCTAAACATAGGAAACACAGTTTTGTCACATACTTCAATTTTGGGTAAAGCTGAATTCACTTTGTGTGAGTTTTATCAAATTTAGACCAAGGCACATATCTGGTAAGAAAATTGTAGTTCCATTTCTGAAATTTCAGAAAGGTATTGCAGGTGGAAATACAAATAACTGCAGGAATTGAATCATTACTAAAAGGTTCTTCTGAAACTTGCATTTTATTTGCAAGAGATCTTGAAAAAGCAGTCATATAAACACAATTTCCCAGTGGTATCTAATTACATTACCAGGATACACTTGTCACTGAGATTATGTGCTGCAGTAAGTGCAATAATAAATAATATCAGAGAAGGATTTGCTGAAGAAATTCCAAAGGCTGAATTGCTATTTTAGTTAAAATTATTACATCGGGAAGAGTTTCAAAATTGCAAGAGCCATTCACTTAAACCATGTAGAAAGGATTAAACAGTGGTGGTGGTATATTGAGATCGTCTTTGGCCCATCCTCAACATAGCTGAGAGTATGTGAGTACTCAAAAATTCTTATCTCAGCAGAAATTTTCTACATTAAGTTTTGATCTGTTCTTTTTAATTCCCCCCTTAAGTAACATCTATTGGGAGACATATTTCAAGTAAGACAGGTTTTCTTTCTTTATTTTTGCATCATCAGCTGCTGTTAAAACTGAGAAATGAAAGGCTAAATCTTCACCAAATGGGAAAACAGAGTGGAGAATATAGGTTGCCTGTATGAAAAAATATGTATGGGGCCAAAAATTTGTATGGCACCAGACCTGAAATAAAACTTGTCTGTCCCTGGAGTAACTCATGACATTTAAAGCCATGGGACTGTGGATAGTATTTGTCCATCACACTGAAAACAACCCAGAGGTTCTCATTCATGTATCTCTTACACAGAAGACATTACCTTCTTATTGATGTTAATCAAAAGTGATATTTGTATGCCTTAAAGAGTAAAGATCTAGGGCCAAGAAACTTTGCTTTTCTAATTTTCTCATTTCTGTAGCCTTCATGTGAGAAGTTGTCATTAAGCATATCTAGTGCAAGAGGCTAATAATAGGAGTCCATTATCTGTATACTATTATAGCCTGCCATGAAAAGAATACTTGTTCTTTAAGGCAAGCATTCAAGATTTCAGACTGGAGGTGGAAGTCCTCTAGAACCCTATTAATTTGTGTGATAGAAGTAGACAGACAGACTTGTGCACTGTACTGTTGCCTATGGAAGAAGCTCTGAAAGATGAATTGGGAAGCTGTAATTCCCTGCAGGTATCCGTATATGAGTTAGGAGGGAAACTGGATTAAGATGCTAAGAAAATTGTACTTATGCTTCCTCCTAACTACTCCTCTGGGGAATAAATAAGATGCTGAATTTAATAAGGCTTGAATATAGAATGGAATTCACACAACTAAAAGGATTTTTTGGGGGTAAGAGCTTTGGCCATACTTACAAGATTCCTGTGGTAAACATAAAGAAATCAAAGAGAGAATGTGAATTTATGTTGGATCATGTCCCATCCACAGTTAACTGCTTATCTTAATTTTGAATTCCTGCTTCTTTACTATCTTATTTTTATAAAACACATTTTATTTCTAATTTCTAAAAATCCAACCAACCTCAGAACATTCTAATAGCCTTTGTTCAGAGAGGAATGAAGTGGAACTAGGCAAATGGAAAGGATGCTTGGTAGAAATGTCCAATTCTGAGATTAATTTCTTTGAACAGTTAAATCTAAACTATGAAGTTTTTATTATATAGTTAATATCATAAGAACATTAATTAGTGTTTTTTCAGTGGTGTCTAATATCATCTTTAGTCTTCATTATTATTGAACAAGCTAATTGGCAAATAAGGACTTTTCTAAAAGTATTTAAAATATATTTAAAGTAAAGAAATACTATTCCATTAGATAAACATGCCATGGACACCTTTGAAGCCTAATGAAAAAAACTCCTAAGGTAAATATCACAGTAAGTGCTACAGTATCTCTACTGGATTTAAACACTGTAAATTTATTGCCCTCCTGACCTTTGAATATCTACAAGATCATCATTTTACAAACTTCCATGTCATTAAAAGGAATGGAAAAAGTCTAAATTACCTGTGCTAAGGAATGTTGTTCTTTTGAAAGCACAAACTGTGTGTTGATAGTACTGCAGAATACAAGACTAAACAAAATTTAAAAATTAGTACATCTTTATGCTTCCTTTGACTCAATCAACCTGTAAAATATGCATCATAGAAGAAAAATGTAAATCCCATCCATATATTGTCCAACATTTTTCTGTAGGAGATACTTTGTGTGATTCACCAATTACAAGGAAAAGCATAGTTAGAATGTCTGTGATTTTCCATAGATACACTACCCACGTACTGCTTTCACCTTTTCAAAACCCAAAACATTTCTGAGTTATATTCAGAGGTGACTAAGTCTGATCTGTCATTGACTGTGACACAGTACCATGTAGACCAAGGTAAACAGGAATGAAAAATCCAGACAGTTTGGGTAGACAGAGACGCCACCGTGCATGTCCCATAGGTGGCAACAGGAAGATGTTTACAAAGTGATAAAAATGTACCAGTCAAATGGCTACTGTCACCAATTTTCAAGCTTCTGCTTTTCCTCTAAATCTTCAATGTTACATTAAAATGTTCTTCATCAACACATCACCTATTTGAAAGTAAAGGAAGCTTCATATAGTAGAGGAGGGCAGATGGTCTGGCTAGTTCTAGTGAAAAGGTCTAGGAACCTCTGAATTGAATGACCCAACTTTGAGTTTAGTAGAAGCTGAAAGAACAATGAAAAATTTCTTCAGGCAAGTGATGCTTCTTTCAGGGTCACTTAAGAACAGTATGCAATGAAAGTGAGTAGTGTTTGATAAGCATTTGAGACCTTTAGATGTAAAATGCTATTTAAATGGTAATATAACTATGTATTTATTCATGAGTGAGGCTGAAGTGGGATTGGCTTTCTGTCAAAAACTGTCAGACAGAAATAGGATTCCTTCTGGATAGTTGTCTTGAGGATTCCTCCTGCTACCTAAGAGATTTACTTGGAAAGAGTTGCCACTGTATTAGGGGCCAGTAGGTAGGACACAGGACTAGATATGAAAATAATTTTATTCTACTAATACCTCTGACCTTAACTATTTTGTGATTTTGACATGTCATGATTCTGCATTCCTTTTCTTTCCTAGATTTTGTCAAACTTTTCTTCTTTTGCAAATTTGTAACTGCAAAGGAAGGAGAGGGGGCTTATGAGCTCTAATGACCCAGCTGCACCAACAGAGACATTGCAATAATGACTTTATAGCTTTCTAGCCACCTTCAAGCTCTTTCTAGCTTCTTGTTAGAGGCAGTGACTGTCTTCTGGTATATATTTTTGTAATGAATTAAAAAAGAAAATCTAATTATTATTTTGATGTTTGTGCAATATACTACAGCAGTAGTTCTGCTGTTGTTATCACTACTAATACTATTCATAATTATAATGAAGTTGTTAGACACATTTGTATAAAAATTGTTTAGCTGTATAAAAATTTTTTAGCTTTAGTCTCAGACTACACGTTCACGTAACAGAGATCTGAGCATCTGAATAGCTCAAAAACAGACATCAGTCTTAGTTTGATTACAGAAAGAACAGTAATGCATTCTTACAGGTCTTGATCTGGAAAGCAGAGTGACCTGGAACCCCACCAGATTTATGTAAGCAGCAAATTAATTCTTTTCAGAATGTGAAGAAGCCACAGGACATAGATATTTTTTGGTTTTATAGGTACACTGAGAAAGGTATGCATGAGGAAGATTGTACATATTTCCTTTCAGTTAGTTACATGTGCCTGTACAATAGTCATATTCAGAACAATCAGATTAATCTATAATCTGTCCATGAAAAATTCATGCTTTGACTTTTCCTTTAAATATTATGCTTTATTGATTTTCAAATGTCATGGAAAGGACATGTAATTATTTAGCACAGAAGAAAAACAGGTTTAGATCTTCCAATAAAAAGAGGAGACAGAAGACTCATAACAAGAAATGACAGTTTGCAGACCTTAAATCATGAATTATGGAAAAACTAACAGAAAGAAAGTAATAACAATTTAATGGTTATAAGTCAGCTAAAGGAAGATAAGGCAAAATATTTTCTATGATCTGATTGAAATTTTTTGTGCATTTCCTTTTAATCACATTTTATACTTCATATGTTTTTTTTTTTGTGGGTTTTTTTCTTTCTTTTTTTTTTTTAATTAAAGCCAGTACAAATTACTTTTTCTGTCTAAAATGTTTGCAGACAGAGAACACAAGGTCACTTCTATGAAAATAACCTGAAATTTAAATTTACATTTGTATGTATGAGGATTTGCAATAGAGCTGCTTGGATGTCTATGCAATCAAGAAACAAGAACAGTACCATTACGAATTTGTTGATCGAGGCATCCAACACACAAATACTCTGTAAAAAACAGTTAATATTCAGTCCCTAAAATTAACAACTTTTTAAAGAAACTATTTTAATTATGAGCATTTTATAAATTTGAAGGAACTGCAATCTGTGGGAAGGACTTAAATAAATTATTCATAACAAGCCATTCACTCACCTATGTTCTAAACAATCCAGTTATCCTGACAGTGTTTATATGACAAAAAAAAAGTATAAATACAGATATGAAAGTGAACTGCTCTGTATTATGCTTCAGAAAAGTAAAGAAAAACTTGTTACTTCAACCTTATATCCACAATTTAAAAACAATTTAGTAAAGTAACTTTTGCTATAGAATTTCTAGATTTTGTTTGCATTATATTGTTTCACAGGTCAGTTGTATAAGGAGCAGTTTGGCAGCTGAGTCCCTACACTGACAGTGGTTATGTGTCATGACCCTTGATGTAGTTAAACCAGCCAAAAATTCAAAATTAAATAATATTTCCTTTAAAGTACTGAAGCTACTCTAATCTAGAGAAGATGCTTTAATATCAGACAGGAAAAAAATGAATTAACTGAACATACTTCTGTATAAGAAAAGATAAATAATATTTTTTCTTTAAATGACCATAAATTCATTCCATAATAGAAGATACAATATTGCAATAATATTATATAACTCCAATTCTCTAAAACTGTAGAATTTCAGTTGTTCAAAATGTAGTCAGATGACACATGCATTCACATGTAGACTGTGACCTAAACTGTATATTTGGATGTGCAAGGTCAGGTCTTGAATCCATAGCAGGACCTCAAAGGAAAATTGACACCCTCTATGGAAATAATTCAGGAATCAAAGATTATAACAATTTTGCTGTGTTTAAAGTAATAAATCCAAAATCTGGTCCCTGATATAGCACATGGATAACACTTAGGGACTTTAGTTCTCCTTTTGTCCCAGCCACAACAATCTGTGTCCATGAGTGTATAGAAGCAGTGACATAGGACAAATTCTGAGATACCTGATCTCTGTTGTACAACTAGCTCTGCATTTTAGCTTTCATTTTCCTGAAAACCCCAAAGTGATGTGATCCATCATGCCCTTTGGAAAAGCCATACTTTAAGTGTGAGATAACTGTTAAATAAATAAACCCCACAGAGAACAATTAAGGAATCTGATTTTGGGGCTGTGATGTCTGTGAAATGACTACTGTATTAGCAAACTTGTAAATTATTCCCAAGAAACTTTTTTTGTCAAAAACTGTTTCTCTATGTCATTACTGTCCCAGTACAAGGCAGAGGACTATGCTAACAACTGTACAGCACAGACCCTGATACACTTCAAAGACTTCCACATTTTCAGGCTGAAGGTAGTTACCATATATCAATACAAAGTTTTACTCTCAAGCATATAACATTTCTGCATGTTTTTTTCATGATTAAACACAGCGTACTTCAAAACAGAGGGAGGCTTCATTTCCAGCATAGAATTTATCATTATTTAGTGTTTACTGTGGGAGGAAAATCATCATTGTGTGGGTAGCAGAAACCAGTAATAAAGATATATTAATTGCATCATAAATGAGATTCATGTTGTACTGAGAGGCTTGTTTTTAGAGCAGCTACACTGTGTGGAGAATATGTAAAGGAATAGGTTTCTCTAACTTCATACTCTTAGTTATACACTTTAGAAGACCTGCAGTAGTACAGTTTGTGTTAATATTGAGTAATAAATATAAAGAAACCTTTCTCTGATTGCCTTCTTGAAAATATGCATTCCTAGTATAAAGAACATGTAGCAATTGTAATTGATGCTCCTGAGAACAATATATTTTCTACTTTACAAAGAAGAAAATTTAAGCTGGGACTTAGCTCTTTAGCATCTTTGTGATTTGTGGGAATGGTACTAATCCTAGTACTAGTTTCATTATCTAAAAGCAGGCTAAAAGGGCATATGACATGAATCATAGAGGAGCTGAAAATTAAAGGGAAAGCATCTTTAAATATTGCTCACTAGTCCCTTAAGGAGCATCTGGTTCTTTCCCATGCATTTTCAACTTAAAAAAAAAAAATAGTAAATTATCTTATTAAGTTTACTTAGGGGTATATGTGTGGGTGTGTGCCTGTGAGACATGGAGGCTTGGGAGCTATGTGTGTTACAGTAGGTTTTTTGTCTTGTAATTACTTGAAAGAGTCTGAATTCGTGAGGCTTGTCAGACAAGAGATATTTGTCTGATTTAGGTAAAAGATGTTAGGTAATGTCTAAATGAGCAGAAGGTACTTGAATAGAATATTCCATCAACTAAAATACATGCTACTTGGAGCTGCATATAGTAAGAGCTTTGAATTGTAGCTACCACTGAGGCTGGCAACACAGATGTTCAGACATGACTGGAAGGGGGAAGTAAGTTTGATTGCTAAAAAAATAAAATAGAATTGGAGAGGAGGTGTATCCCAGAAAATTCGTCTCATTGCTAGTTTCTGGAGAAATGAAGATTTTTTTTTTAAGGTTATGTTATCTAAAATACAAATTATATTATTTTAAATAATCAGTGAGAGGATTATTGCATTCTAGAAGGGATGGAGAGGGCACCTTGAGCCAGCATTACCTGTTCTTAAATTCATTGGGAAGGAGACTGAAATTGTCTAGAAACTTCTAGGCAAATACCAGCTCCTTCTGCATTAAATTGTTTTGCCAGGGAGGATTCACCTCGCTAGCTAAGCATGCACTAAAAAAAATATGTGATATCTGGCTTTCTCAGGGTCTTCCATTCTTTAGTACATTCAGATATCATCATTCTGGCTTAGATAATGCTGCTGTTTCAATTTTTGCATTTTTCCTTTGCAGAGAAAGAAAAAGACCACATAAACAGTCTGTTGGTTTGAAAGTCAGAATGTGAGCAAAATTTCTTTTTTTGCTATTATTTCCAATGTAATTAATATCCTTTCTATAATTTGTATTTTAAAAAGCTTTCTTTCTCCATTTTCATGATGTAATTCTCCCCTTTTGGGAAATGAGATGAAGGTGAAATGAGGTGTTTGCTGAAATGAAGGAAATGAGGTGTTTGCTGTCTTCTATGCATTTATTGTCTTCTGTGATCACTAAGGAGATTCCACAATGATTCCACTAAAGGGGTTCCATAAGCAAGTGAGGTTGACTTTCCAAAGGGATTTTACACCCAAGATCATAGATCAATCTCTTTCTGAAAGGCAGAGAGAACAAGTCAGTAGAAAATTTCACCCAGAAGCTGTTTTCCAGTTTCTTTAATTTTCTTGTAGATTTTATTAATTTGCCCTTTGAAATATTTTTCATTAATGCCTTTGAACTTGGAATCTGAATCTGCCAAGGTCATTCATACTTTAAATTGCCAACTTTTATCTCTTTCAAAGCTGCTATTTACAGTTTGTCAAAAAAATGAATCTTGTGTAGATCTGTGGCTTCTTATTTTTACTTGTTAAGGGTTTGGGGTGTTGGTTGTTTTTTGAGGTTTTTTTTTTGTTGTTGTTGTTGGCGGTGGTGGTGGTGGTGGTGGTGGTGGTGTTTGTTTGGTTGGTTGATTTTTTGTCTTTTCCAGAATTCAGTCCAAACACCTATGCCCAGTGCTCAAAATCTGAAGGGCTGAACCTATATGCATGCCTGTTTGATGGATTTATATAATTCATCCACCTGCAGCTGGATGAGAAAGAATGTGATCCTGTTGTCATCTCATTGGTATACCATCCAGTATATCAGTCTTCACAATGAAAAGGTGCTATTTCAATATGAATACATGCAGACAAAATTCTCCCTTGGTATTAACTTTTAAAATGTAGGAAAGGACTAATCTTATGACAGTTTTTTGCGGTGAGGATGGGTGACTGAGGGACTGGGGCATGTGAACTTTAAGTGTTGTGGTTTGGGTTTATTTAGTCAGTTGTTTTATTAATGTTAGTTGGGTTTGTTCCTTGTACTCCCCCATTGTTCCCCTCACAGTGGTTTGTTCCAAGTTGTTTACCCGAGAGTTCCCGCCACTTGGATCCCCGGGTTCCTGTCAATCTTCTCACCTCTCCCTGTTTTCTCCTCATTTGTTCCCATCAGTCAGGGTTTGTTCACTCCCTATGGGTTGTCAGTCCTGTCTCTCGTTTGTCCCCATTGGGAGAAACAGGTTTACACCCCTGTCCGCGCACTCCCTATTTAATCTGCTGTTATCCTTTGTTTTGTCGGCATTTGTCTCTGCACCCACCCCGAGAGCGCTTTGTTCCTGCCCCGCCTGGGGGAATAAAGACTCTTTGGGCTCACGAACAAGTGTCCTTCTCTCGTCCCTTCATCTCCTCTCAGCGTGTGAAGCTACCAGAGCTGCGTAAGCCACGCCGCAGCGCTCAGCACTACCAGGGTGGCAGGCGCCGTCCCCATGGAGTGCCCGCACACGTGGCGGCCACTGGCCTCACACGGGCAGGGCTGGCCGGCGCATCTCGACTGCTTGAGGTCGTGGCAGGGAGCCGCCACATTTAAGTTAATTTCATGTTTCTAAACTCTTCTATGAGGCATTCTATCAGTTAAAAGGTTAAAAGGAGTTGACTGTCTAAACAAGCAAAGTCATTCTTTTTAAATAACAGGCAAAGAAAAGATGATGCTGACTTCATTGTAGCAGAAATCTACAATGCCCAGGTGAAGTCCACTATGTACTAAAACAGTTTTCTAGTTTATATTTTATTTCATGAATGCATAATAATGTTGTGTCCGGTTAGAATTATAATTTCTATGTCAAAAATCTTGCATTTCATGGAATTTATTGCTGAAAGAAGAGAAAAACTGGTTTTTAGGTATGTCACAAAACCAATTTTTTTAAACTGTCTGTGTGAATTGAAGATCAGAGTATCATTAATTTATGCAAGGCAGTCTGTCCTTAGAAATCCAAAGCGGTCCACATTCAAAGTGGTACACATCCAAGTGTAGATGATTACACTTTCCCATAGCTTAAAACAGTTTTTTTAAATCATTCTGTGATATCCCTTATCACAGAATAAGGGATAATAATTCTTGTTAGTTGTCCCCTACGTTTTGTGATAGTTTTAAAATCCTGTTCCCGTACATGTGTACTATTTTTTTATTTGTGGTTTCAACTACATCCCACATAATGTGAACACAATCATAGAATCACAGAATATGTCAAGTTGAAAAGGACCCCTAAGAATCACTGAGTCCAATCCCCTGCTCTATGCAGGACTATGTAAAAGTAAACCATATTACTAAAAGCATTGTCCAGACACTCCTTAAACTGTCAGACTTGGTGCCGTGACCACTTCCTTGGGGAGACCATTCCAGGATAATCCTCTCAGTGAAGATACATTTCCTAAGGTCCACTCTGAACTTCTCCAGTCACAAATTCTCTCAATTTCCTTGTGGTCGCTAGCAATTGAGAGATCAGCATCTCTGCCTCTGTGATGAGGTACAAACTGATTTCAGCCACTCTTTGTAAGTCTGGCCTTCTCACCCCTCAGTGTTTGAGTACAAGGGTAGTACAAGGGTTTGTTCTCCTGTCTGTCACAAACTGGCCCTTTCCACAAGAAATATGGAGAGTATAGTAGGGTATTGGCCAAATTTATTTTATATCCATATTATTGGTGCATGAAAGATCAATCAGATAGGCTCACATTTTTTTTCCTTTAGAACTGATTCCAGTAAGAGTCTTCTTCTTATTTCAGTAATTTTCTTTTTTCTTTTGTTTCTTTTGTTTCTTTTATTTTTTTTTTTCTAACTACCTGTGTCTTTTTCCACTAAAGACTGCTTAAAATGGATTTTTTTCCTTCCTGATGTGCATATACTAGATATTTCTCTGTTATAAGACAGGGAAAAGTAGAAAAGAATAATACTGTTAAGGCACAACATTGGAAAAATTGTAGTAGAAAAAGATAGTGAATTTGGTGCATATGTTCAAATAAAGGGGGAAATGTCTCTTCTTCTGAATCTTTCCTTCTTACTATTAAGAGTCAAATTGTGCTTCATGTTTACACACAGTGGAAGAACTCTAGTACAGGATGCTGTAAAAACCCCAACATCCACCCCAGAATATCCTAAAACTCAAGGCTGAAGAATTTAGAATTAAATCTTTACTGCAAATCAAGCAAGAAAAAAATTCTGTCTGGAAATTGAGTCACACACATGCATGTTGACTTAGTTTTCAGGAAATCTTGGTACTGTTTGCTTGTTCGATAGTTAGATTGTAAGTAAAACTGTGTGATCCATTGTAAGTGGCTGAGTGAAATCACTATAAGAGTGGCCTCTTCTGGGAAAAGAAAGACCTGGGTTGACAGCAGCTGTAAGCCTGGATTTTCAGGGACTGTAAAGTCTAAGCAGATGGCATGCATGGAAATGAATTTCCATGGGCTTCAGGGACTCTAGGCACGGAGGGCTACAAGCCTGGATGACCTTGCAACGCTAGTTTACTGAGGGCTATAGGGTTTGTTGTGTCAGGGAAAGTTGCAGTTATGATCAAAACATGCTGATCTGTGATGTGTTGCTGTCACCCAACATAGGCCTGATCCTGCTTTGTGGCAGGCAGCTGTCAGGAGCTTGCACAGCTTGTAGTGCTGTGCACTACAATCCCTTGTAGTCTGGCTCTCCTAATTCAGTGAATGAGCACTCATTCATAGCTATGGTTTCACTTGGGTTCTACACCTGGCCTTCTGACATTCATTCTCCATGATATCATAAGGACCAAGCAATATACTCATGGCAATGAGGATCTGTGTGAGGAAGATAAAACCAGATTCCAGCCAAAGACTGAAACTGCTGCATTTTCCATACTTTTCAGGTATCCAGCTGCTCTAATGCCATACAAGAAAAAGCTCTGGAAGCAACTGATATTGCTTGTGAACAGTTCTATAATTCTAATTATTATAAAATTGGTAGAGTATATTGTATAAATCTGAATTAATATTAATTATCTGTAGCTATTAAATAGATAAACTAGATGCTCAGCACCTTTCTCTGAATTGCTACTAACTGGAAAAAGGGTGTTCTGTTTGAGTCTTTTTTAACTCTATTGAAATTCAGAGAAGTCTACCAGAAATACTCTGCAGCTTGCACTGATGCCCAGACTGGCTGGTCATTGCTTGACACAGCATGGTATGCGCCAAAACTCAGTCAGACACAACTAAAACAAGTTAGCACAAAGACAGTCAGGTTTAAGACCCCAGAAATGGTCCTTGTAAGTGGAACATATATATGCCTATATTATGGCTTGTTTGCCTGATATCAGCCAGGGAAGTATTATGGTAAATATGGACATATGAACTAGATGTTACTGCATCCATAAGTAACTGCAGAAAATATTGACAATGACCTACAGCTCTTGTAACATCTGAGCAATACCCCTTTCTGTTGATAAATTATTGAACCCAACATGAAACTGAAGGGGGAGAAGGAAAAGCAAACAGGGTAATGGATGTGCATATATAACACAGTATTATTATGAAAATAGTTGATCGTGAAGGAAATTTCCACTGTGATTTCTTATGTCTCCATTTCTTGTAAATGTCATGGAACCAGGTTCCTCAAAATGGGGAATATCCCCTCTGGAACTGCCTTGTGGTATATCTGGGAATAACAGTTGGTATTGCCAGCTTCTAAATGTTTCTTCCACCTGTTGTCACTCTGCAGCAGTTCTCTTTTGTAGTAAATGAGGAGAGACCTCAGCACAATTCACCATAAATGTGAACTCTCCTTTGGCTGGCTCTTCTCTCGCATTCCTAGTAAGATTGTCTGCCATTAGTTATTTGGCTTTTTTTCAGATGCTGAATGCAGTAGGAAGCCATTCATCAGTATGCTGAGGGTCAGTTCAGACTCCTGTAATTTAATTTCTTCATTTGCTTCTTCTCTCTGTATCTGGTCTGTGGTAAGCAAGAGAGCTTGCTCCCATACATCAGTTTGACCATGGCGGAGCAGATGAAGAATTTTGTAGCAGCTACTTTGTGTTCATCTTGTCAGAATGAGCCACAGATGAAAATAAAATTTGAGTTGATAATTCTATGGTGCAGATGGCCACCTGAATCAGCAATATTATTGCTCTTTTAAAGATGCTTGCTTCTTAGGTACTGGTCAGCTTTGAAACCTAAGGAAAAACACAGGGGCATGCCTGGCATTCCAGACTGCAGAGATCACAGAGGGAGGGATGACAGCACTGAAGTTTAAATGCACTGACTGTTTAAAATACAGATTAATAATATAGATTAATTCTAAGAGTAACAAGGTCAAAAATCTAAGTTGCATGCTCTTGCTAATTTATCAATGAAATTTAGCATGCAATAATGAGACTGAACTTGCTCGACCCTACCACTGGGCCATGCAAGCATTAACTTGTTAATGCTAGTTATTTTCTTTCTCTGCCAATAACTTTGGCTTTGTGAATGTTAACTGCTGTTTTATTGTTATGCATTGATATTTTGTGTAATTCTGTTATTTAATATATTGTGATAATTAAGCTAAGGGCAATATGACTATTGGTTTTTTGATGCTGCTTCTTAGGTTTAATATTGTTTGTGTGGCCTGAAGGAGCTGTGTTCCAGCTTTCCTACAAGACCTAGTAAAAGATATTCCCTCTCCTCACAAGCATGTCCTCTATCACAGAAGAATCCTTTAAATCTAAAGATATCTCTTAAGATCATCTGGTCCAATATCTCTGCTTGAGCAGCTTGCCCAGGACCCTCTCCATTCAGGTTCTGAGTATCTCCACAGAGGGAGACTTCACAACCTCTCTGTGCCAATGTTTTACTACAATTACTGTAAAAGAAACCCTGTGTGCTCGTGTTCAGATGGAATGTAATGCTTTCTGTGTGTTTTCTTTTTCGTTTCTCTCCATCATCTCTTCTTCTGCCAGTTGGCACTATTGAGAGAGCCAGGATCCCTCTTCATCACTCCCTTCCACCAAGTATTTATTATATACATGGACAGGTTCCCCCCCAAGCCTTTTCTTTCCCAGGCTGAATTTTATCTATATAGACAAAGAAGTAATGAAGAAGGTCTAAAAATGAAATAAAATACAGTTTTCTCAACTGAAATTAATCCTTTATTTGGAAGAATTTGTACAATAATAAGTAGGAATTTTTCAGTTTTATAGCACTTGCTGTATCTTTTGTTCTTTTCTTATTTTCTTTTCTTTTTGAGACTTTTTTTTTAAATTTGAATTATTGCTATTTATTATACCTGTTATGTCAATGTTACATTGTGTCTCTGAACTAAGGAACTATTTTCCTGGGGTTTTTTGTTTGTTCTGTTGGTGTTTTTTTCAAACCTTCACCAATGCTTGCTTCCCCCCCGACAGAAAATACCCACATCCTGTGAGTTTTATGAACATCACCTTTTAGAAGGAAGACCTGATGTTTTTTCTGTAGATGTTCAATAATGTGGCTACTGTTAGGAATAGCCCTGGTGAAGTATAAATAAAAGATTATTTGTGGTAGTTTTATTTCTAAATGCTAATAGCATGGCATCAGCTCATAAATCATTAGTGATGAGCTCCTAATTATGTGCCAGCATCACAGTGGGATCCAACCTAATACTAGAAATTTACATATTCATGAATACACCCATATTTGTGCATGAAAAAATGCAGAATACAGCAGAAATCAAATAGTCTTAGTTTTCTCCAAAGTGTTATTTGGGTGAATTGCCTCCTCTCCTAACATGCCTTTTCCATCTATTTACCTATGAGATATATTCAAATTCCAAAAAGTTTTCTTTGGAGTTCAGTTTTAGACTGTACATAGTTTCAACTTGTCCAAAAGAATGTGTGTAGTCTGCAATGTTACAGGTAATAAATACCTCCTATAATTAGTGTCCACTCCATTTCTAATTGCTGACATGAATTTTGAGTTTAAAATATGGCTGGTGTATGTTTAGTCTAGAACTAATGGGCTATTATCTAAATTTTCTGTGATGTAAGTTGGAATTAATGTTTTTAAAAGAATCTACTCTTTCTTCAGTGGATATTTACAGTTGTCTGGAAATGGGAAGGTTTATTTTGGATAGTGTAGATACTTAGATACTTGAACAGATCAGCTACAAGTGATGACTTGTACCTGCAAACGGTAAGATCTGGAGGGAAGAAGATGGGATTATTTGTGTTTTTACCGAACCTCACCTTACAAGTCCTAGAAAACATCCTTTATTGATGTGAAAGCAATCGGCCTTTCCCAGCCCTGAAAGAAAGTAGTGTAAGAGTTTGTCTTTAGGCACAATTTTATTCTCCAGAATAAATCTTGAGGGGAACATTAAAGCAAACACTTTTTTAATGTTTATTGCAGGTTCTCAGCCCTGGAGACTTGGAGGGTCTTTTCCTTTGTGCCTCTTTGAGAGTGATACTCTCTTATTTACCCTGCTCAGTATTTGGATCTAATGTGGCAGCTCACTTGTAGATCTCTTTCAAATGAGTCACTTCCTAAGTCTGTAGTAATTTTCACCTTTTTCATTGAAAACTTTAATTGATAATGATGTGCTGACACCTGACGCCCTGTCTCCTAAAGGGCTTTCTCTGTAGAGACTGCAGTCTCTGCTTGGGGCTTGTTGGCTCTGCTGCATTCAGACACCAGTTATAGCAATTCTTAATTGAATATATCTATGACCAGTTATGTGTATTTCCACAGAAGCTATTATTCAAGGACCCAGAGCAGTTTTTGCAATTATGAATTTCTAAAATTCATATCAAACCTGCACAGCATGTAATGATAATAAGAAAATCAGTATGTCTAACATGGAGCAATCCCTATTTTAGAAAGTAATGTCTTGTAAAAATGACTTGCCAAGAAATTCAGAATGCCTATTTTCTTCCCACCTGCTCCCCACCCAGCCCCCCAGGCCATATGCCTGTATCCCTCTCATACATATCATAGTGGCATAGAGTCCTTGCTGCCCCACTGGCCAGATACTGTTGGTCAGAGACTGGGGAAGCTCCTCCTGATGGCACATTTTTCCATGTCAGCCGAGTCCCTTCCTTGTTATTCAACAGACTCTCTAGCACAAGACTCAATATTGGGCCATGTGACAGGTCTGTCGAGGCATGAAATGAAAGTTCAATATCTAAGGGAAATTGCACAAGGAATTTGTTGAGTCATGCTTACCCAAAGTATGGCAGAGTGAAAAATGCCAAGCTGTTCTGCAACAGTGGTTTGCATAGTCCAATAAGCTGTCTTTGACAGAGAGAAGTGTTGGGTGCTTTCATATCATGTGCTATAAATTCAGTAGTTATATGGTAAGGAATAAAAAATCTGATTAAATAAAAAAGTCTTTTCAGCTCTTAATTTTGAAATGTGCTTCTTTGCTCTCACTTTCCTTAGACTACCACAGCAGTGTGATAGGACCTACTCCTTTTCCCTTTGTCTATTCTAGTTTATGCTTGAAATTGCAGGCAGAGTCCTGCTTTTCCTCTCAGCTAAGTATTTTTCCTGCATGCAGAGTCCACAGTGGTGTGTCACTGAGATTGTGCCTGTCCTTTGGTCCTGGACAGCTCTGGTTCTATCTGGAGGAGGCTGAAACATAGTCTGAAACCAGCAATGTTCCAACAGTCAGTAGTGATTCATGATCTTTATTAGAACAAAACAAGAAAAATTATCTGGTAAGGAAATTTGAGGTGTTTTTCATTGCCCATGGTATTTGAATGTTCTCATTTTACTCAAATCTACCTCTCATTATTTTTGTGACAAAAATCCTAGCATGCATATTGAAGTGAAAAATAAATAAAAGTTATTTGATTCATTATCATCACACATTCCTATTGTATAGAAATGGTATTCTTGCATAAATTAAAATATTGAAACCATACAGTCCCATAAATGAATAAATTTAAAAATATTCTTTAGGTCACCATTAGCTTTATTAAATTAAAACATTTGACAGAGGGCAACTAATGTGGCCATATACTCTCCAGATTAGATAAGCAAGTTGCCTTGTAGTCAAAATGCATGTAATCTATTTCCCTGTTTACATGATGCTGCCATGGGAATACAGCAGATGTTGAACTAAAACCATGTGAGGCAGGATTGTAATATGTCAGGCTTAACTAAGGTTTTGCCCTACTGATGCTCATTTTTGCTTATAAAACTTAGAGGACTTTTTATAAACTACTTTTACGAAACCCACTTTTATTGGAGCAGTTTCTTCTATATTGAAAAAATGTGTAACTTTAATATCTAGAAAACTTATTTTGCAAATAACTCTAATAAAGAATTTTTTAAGAGTTCTGCTAAAAATAAGCAAACTAAAAACTAACATTCTTATTCTTACAACTTATCCAAATATAGCTTTCTCATGCCTACTTCTATCCCAGTGATATCCCTATGGCTTTTAATCCTCCATTCTACTGTGTAAATCACTGGTATTCTTACACACCAGGGAAGCCTTTTAATGTACAGAAAAATCTCCATAAATGGGATGTGGCAGCTCATACTGCAAGGTCATTTAAAGTGTTTTCTCAGCTGACTTCCTATTTTCCTAGCTCATGACAAGGGAAATTACTTTGCAGGATAACCTTCCTTCTTGGTGCAGAAAGATTAAGAATCTTGTCATATATCAAACTGGGAATTTTGTTACATGATAAGAAGTGCTTGAAGTTGAATATTTCTCACAAAAACAAGATACCCCAAACTCAGTTAAGAAAGAGGATAACTCTTGCAAGGCATATTTTTAAGCAATGTCATTTCTAGATTTCTGTAAGGGAGCTTGGAAGTAGCTGGTTTCACCTTAGTGCAGTGCTCATTCTCCCACTGTTTTAATCTGGTTCTTTTCTGAGTACTCAAATATTTTAAATACATAGGGCAAAATTTACCCCTGGCAAAATGCACCTCTCCCAGTGGAGTTCAGCCAACTGACAAAAAAATTCTTATATGAAAATTTCCTTAATTTCTTTAATTATTTTGATTTTTGTTAATTTTTAGATGTACATTTTCTAGAAATATGAGCCAGTAATATTCTCCGACTTTCTTAGGTCATGTCTACAATTTCCTCCTGTAAGAGTATTTTTTTGCCTGGAGAACATTGTTCTGTTCTGGTCAAAAATCAGCAAATTATTCAGCATGTGTGGAGAGACTAACTGTCACATGAAATCTCAGAATTGATAACATTTCTAGAATAAATAGGAGATTTATTTGAATGACTTCACCAAGCTGTCTTGATTTGATTTTGGTGGTCCTAATCTAAATGTAGTGTTGTTGGGATTAATTTTTGAAAGTTAGAAAAACCAAGTAAGCTTTTTAAACAGTGGAAGAAATTGAAAAGTTGTGCTGTATTAAATCTGGACATTGCCTACACTGAAATTAGAATAGTAATAATAAAATAAAATGCCACGTCAGGACATAAACCTAAAACAAAAAGCTTGGAAAGGAACTCTAAAGTCTTGCTCAAAGCAAGCATAAGTTCAAAGTTGGACTGAGCTGCTGTAGGACTTTTCCAGTTGTGCTTTAAATACTCCAAAGACAGTGATTCCATGTTGTCTCTGGGTTGTTGCATTCCCATATGGAAGAATTATATACCTACAAGACACGTATAGACAGTGCTTGTATAGATTCATAATGGTCTGCATCATGTATTTTGCCTGTGGTTTTAGAAGCATGTACAATGCTTAGTTTAATGACCTTCTTTTGACATTCAGCTCAAATTTTCTATCACTTTTCTATTCTTTCATCTTAAATTATAAGATGTTCCTAAAATCTCCTCTGTATACATTGTTTTCCACTAGCGTGATAGACAATAAGTATTTCATAAAAAATCTTGACCCACCCAGAATTTAATGGCAAAGATCCCATATATTACAGTGAGATTAAGGTTCCACTGAAGATATATGTAAAATATGGCCTTTCCTGGATAACTGTAAATATGAAAATATCTTTGGCAATATAAAAAAACCCGGATATTTTCCTTACCACATTATTTGCCTTTATTGCAATATTTGTACTATTTCTGACACTTCATGTAGGAAATTCCTCAAACACTCCATAAATTTAAGGAATTATTCTGATAAATGTCCAGTTGTTGTTGACTCCCAATGTAAGATGAAACATAGGACATATAGTACTATACACTGATGTCCCAAAAAATAAATCTATTTATGTCTTGGACATCTCTTGATTCTGAAAACTTCTTGAAGTCAAGGTATCACAGCTAGAACATAATTTCAGACAATTTTTTCTAGGTCAGTGACAAAAACAGTCTTTCTTGAGTTTTAAGGAAGCTTTTTGTAAAATTTCAAGCACTTGGTAGAGATTTAAATGAAACATAAAGGAGTTAAGGAACATGCAAAAGAGCTGGAGGGAATGACTGAACATTGCCATAGGTATAAGAAGAAAACAAGAAACACTTTGTGTGGAAATAGAGGAGAATTGAGAGACTTGGGAGAAATCTGATCTAGAAAAGTTTGTTACATTTATATGGAAAAAATGTGATGCAATTTATATGCCTTTTTTCCACTAATTACAATGTAAAGCAGCCACTATGGCCCCTGACCTATTTTTTGCTCAGGTCAGACAGTATCCTTACAAACAATTTTTCACCTTTTAGAAGTTAGAGTTGGGCAAGACTTCCAGAAAATTCCAGTGTTACTGGCCTGTTTGGGGGGGATTATATTAGGTATTAGGTATATCCAGCATAGGGCTGGATATGATTGGTATGGAGGTTGGAGTAATTGCTTCAGTGCAGACACAGACTAACAGTCATAGAGTCACAGAATCCTGTCATAATTAAGGTTGAAAAAGACCTCTAAGATCATCAGGTCCAACTGTTAACCTGACACCGCTGTATTCACCACAAAGACATATTTACTCTTCAGCTTACTTGCTATTTGAACCTTCTTCACATCATGACTTTCAGAGTGGGTGTCTGCCTCTGAAAACATAAAATCTCTGCCTTAATGTGATCCCTAGTTCTTTGTTTCACTGGCAGAGAAGAAGAAAAGTCAAATGGAGCACTGTATTCCTGAGGTACCCAAGAGACACTTCTCAAATGACTTTGCTGGATATTCCTCTGATAGAGGAGCAGATATAAAGAAGGGCCAGAGGGGACATGGAAGAATGGAATTACTACAGTGGTACCTTTTTTTTTTTTTTTTTAGGTCCTGAACACCTACCACTACCAGAAAATTACAGCTAATGTGGGACATTCACACTGTGCAGCAGGAGAACAGTCTATTGTTTAGTTTGATAGATGGAACTGTGAAGATTCCGTTTCTATTTATCCCTGTTCATAAACATAAAATATTATTGTTTTATAAGAATAGTTTTCCTGACTAGAAATGAAAGTTGATATGTCTCACCTTTATAGTATTTAATAGCAGTGCGGGGATGCAGAGTTTAATGTGGATTAGCTCATGACATCTGGCATTGCTAGTAACCCATCAATCCTCCTACAGCGGTTTACTGAAGTTCTAATTGTAGCTGCGATGCTCATTCAATGTGTCTCTGCAACTGATGAGGATTTCATTCTCTGTCACATGCATATGTCTCCTCTGATTACATGCAATTATGTCTTTTTCCATGCATTCCAAAGCACTCAAAATTCGAGCATGATTTTCAGGGGGAGTAAGCAGTGCTTGGTGGTTTCTGTTATGGTACAGGCCTCAATGGAGGTGAATTCTTCTGGACAAAATCTATCTTCTCAGCAAGTTCTCATTTTTGGCTACTCCAAGAAAACCTCACAAAACAGCATGACTGCAGAGATTTAATTAATTTGCCAACTATAGAAATAATGTTTGGAGCACAGCTTCACGTATTTTGTGAGGGTCATGTAGATAAACACTCTAATTGTCCCTGACTAGATTTATTGTCTTTGCAAGTGATTTTCACAGTCTTTGATAAGGAAATTGATGTGTGCAACAATTTCACTTTCAGAATACAGAGAAATAAATATTATTCCACAAGCTTTCTTGGCCATCAGGATCTCCAGGTCCTCTTTCTATTTTCCAGTATTTAGGAACATTTCTTTACTAATCAGAAAAGATGTGTGACATTATAGGAAGACAAAACGCTCTTGAAAACAGAAAAGACTGTAACCAGAGCTCTAGTGCATGAGCAGTAGAAAAACAGATTGGTTTACTTTAAGTAGTATAAGTCCTAGACACTAGAGGAGTCACTTTTAATTTACACTGGTACAGATGAACAAGTTACCTTACCCTGATACACATGAACTTAGATTCTGCCTTTTTAAAGAAAAATAAATGCTGGAAATGTCACTGTGGTTTTGGTGGTGGCTTTTCAGTCTCCAGTAAAGTGGAATCACAATGTATGGACTCAGTATTTGATTACTATTTCCTCACTGTGCCTTGGATGGCAATCACTTAAACTAAAATGTAGTATTAACTAAAATTTGGAAACACATGGCAACAACTTAGTCCCTTATGATACAGTTATTTTCAAATTACTTTCAAAAATGCTCACCCCTGTAGCCTAGCTTTTAATTTGTATATTTTCTTAAGCACATAATAGTATAGACATCCCACTGTAAGACTGGCACCATTCATAAGTTGAGGGAATGAAAATTTAATTTGTTTTTATTAATTCGTGCAGGAGCAGCCTATGTCTGGTATGTAAAAACCTACATTCACCAGTTTGTATTTAAACACTGAAAAAGAAATACACTCTGTCTTTATTGCTACAGTTGCTTTAAATTAAAATTGCAAAGAAATACAATGCTAGGTAACACAAAGCTTCTTTCACTTCTCTTTAACAAAAAGTTTTATGAACATGCCGGTGTATTTTGTAAACATAATAAATTTTATCCAGTGAATCAGTGGGAAAACATATCCCCAAGGCTCAACTCTTTTGGTGTCTCTCTGAAATGATACTGCCAATGTTATTTGCTAAAGCTGTCCTAAAAGTAAAGAGGAAAAACCTTTTAGTAAGTGATTGCAACATTTTAATACTAATGGCATGGCATTTGCTCAAATGAGAACATTTTGGTAAATGCTTGCAGAGCAAAAGGCACTGCATTTTCTTTACACAAATTAAAGATGGAGCAGTAAAGGTCATATATAAAACTTTGCCAAACAACTCTCTGCATTGGTTTTACAGTTTGTTAAGAGGTGAGGCTCTAGTCTGCTTGTGACATTAAGAAAGAGAGCTGGTTTGACTGTCTTTGTGAAAGTGAAGTGTCAGTGGAACAAACCATGGAGTGAAAAGAGACAAGTTGTGCAAAGACAATGACCTAGGCAAACCTTCAAGGTCTAAGATGACAAAGAGCAACCCAAAAGCTCGTCAGTGGATACTGAAGGTTCCAGTGTTCATGCAATTATCCTCAAGGAAAAGATAAGGTCAGACATTCACAGATGTTTCCAAGCTGGTTCCTGTCAAAATGTCTTCTGTGTTATTTGGGTTGAGGTTAGAAATCTCTTTATTACAAGTGTTTCTTAAACCTCATTATAAAGACTAATCTAGATGTACAGTTATGTTAACTTTTTCTCCATTTTTCATCTATAGGAAAGAAACACCTTTTTCATATGATACATATTGAGAAAGAAAATATTTTAGGCATGGTATATACAAATGTAGAAGAAAACTAGAAAAATATATTTTTTTCCAGATTATGTTTTGCTAATTTTTTTTTTTTTTTGGTGTGTGATAAAACTATTTCAAACTTTTCAGTGTTGGGATGATTTTTTCTTATTTCTCTTGGAAACTGAGTTTGCTGCTTAAGGGTTGCTTCTGCCCTCAACAGGGAAGCCTTGAACAGAGGTTTTGAATGGTGCCAGTTGAAGGCATTCTGAAATGCACATTAAATATGCTGAGGCTGAATAACAAAACTAGTATTTATGTTGCTAGTTATCTAATATTTACCTTCCATTAAAAATTGCTAGCTTTTACAAATTATACTATAGTATATTACAAATAGATCAGTCTTGCCAAATGAAGTTTGAACACAAGAGTTTTTCAGTTTGATTTTAATTTGAAAGAAATCCCTAGTCTTTTGCTTTGCCTTAAAGTAATTGCTTAGAGCAATATAAAATATATTTTGTCTTGTGTCAAAATCATCAGAAAATAGCATGTTTTACTCCTATAAATAGTCTGGTTGTTAGATTAAATTTTATGTAGAGTCTCTTGGCATGACTATGTTTTCTCCAGCTTGAATGATGTTCTTGCATACTGTAGTGTCCCTAAAATAGACAGTTACCATTATATCTCCAACTCATTTTAATTAATATTTGATATCTGAATGAAAATGTTTAATGAATCCTTAATTTTGGTGTAACTCTGTTACCTGAATTGACAAACTATGGGATTGGAGATACTTTGTCAGATTAGTAGAATAATAAGTATAACCACAGTATGTACTAGCATGCATTTATGTAAAATTACAAATGAGGTGGGAGAAGGAATGTATTTCTCTAATTATTTGAAAGAAAAAATTAACTAGGGCCCAAAAAAACTATGTAGTCATTTGGAAATTAGTTTAAATAAATATTTAGGTGAATGTTAAAGGGAAAATGTGCTATCAAGCAGCTTTAGTAGGTTATGCAATAGCTTTTTAAAGAGAAACAGTTGAAGTCTTCTCATTTGAGATATATAAAGTTCCAAGTGACAGAAAAGTAAATATTATACTGTAGGGAACAGTTTCAGCATGGTAGAGAGACACAAAAAATGGTCTAAGAGATGTTTTCCTTTCTCTGTTTCTATACTCCTATGAAAATATTTCTCTAATATTCAAGTATCTATCTGTGTGAAATACAGTGGCAAAACAAGCTGTCCCCTTTCTTCTGTATAGGAGATGGAAGGGGAATTGAGAACTGGATAATATAAAGAGAGAAATGACTAGACTAGTTATAAATATAAAAATAGCAGTCATATTTGAATCTGCATATGTTATATTGACAGACACCACACACAAAAGAGACACTTTGGAATGTTACATCAGGAAGTAATCCTACTCTTAACCACTGAAGAACAATAATCTCAAATCTGCTCTGATATTTCTTAGCCAAGTTCCCTCCTGCTATGAACACAAGCAGAGAGAAAATGAAATAGAATTATGAACAAAATCCATGATACATAAACAGGAGAAAAAAGGCTTAGTAGGATAAGAAAAGTGTCTCTTATAATTTTTTTCAATTCTAATTCTTCCTAAAACACAGCACAGAAAATGACTGGTTGCATGTGTTTTCAGAGGGGAGAAATCTGTGATAAATTAAGAGTTCACACAGAGGAGGTTTTGTCCTAGTCTATCTAAAACTATCCTCACCTCAATAGATATGTGTAGAAGCCATTAGAATGCCATTATCCTGTCTGTCAAATATTTTTTAACATCTTGTTGTAAACCTCAAAAGGAATAGACTGACTCTCTCAACAGCATCATCTTTCTCCTTTTCTGCAGAATACAGAAGTCACCAAATAGATGAGCACAACTGACCAACTGGCTCATCATCAACAGGCTTGGCACTGCTTGAGATGATATTTTGCATAGCTGGAATCTGAAGGCCCGAGTGTCAAATGAAAGCAGTAGGTAAGATAACAGCACTCTAACATTTACCTGCTGGTGATTCCCTTCACACAGGGCTCTGATGGAAAGCTAGAACAATATTATATTTTTAATGAGTATCTAGCTAGCTAGCTATCCACTGTCCCATGTGGAGCTCTGAGCAATCTGATCTAGTGAAAGGTGTTCTTGTCCATAGCAGGAGGATTGGAACTAGATGATCTTTAAAATCCCTTCCAAGCCATTGTAGGATTCTACAACATTATTGGAATGACCTGCGTGCTACTTATCTCTCAATTTCCATTTGCATGAAGAGACAATAATAAATAAGGAAATAAATAGCGTGCTGGAAAAGCATCTTTCAATTAACATTTCAAAATGCCTCAACATAAGTGAATGAGTAATCTGATTTTTGTGTTACAGGTAAAGAGACCAAGGAAGAGAGAGGTAGTTTAAAAAATAAGGAATGCTTTCAGCTAAAAGTACCAGTGTATGCAGGGTTTTTCTACTCATTTAGATGTCTCATTCCACTGAATATGCAATTAAAATTCTGATTCAAAGAATAGAGTAAATTAATACATCCTGCCATATATTTTGATTTTATGGCAAAAATGAGAAAAGGATGCATCAAACTTATCTAACCTTGCAATGAGACCATGTCCTATCCAAAATCCAGTATAAAATACCCATTGTCTTGTGTTTTATCCACAAACATAGGGGAGTTTAAACATTTTATTCAGTTGAGCTGAGTCAGATGATTCAGGTTTTAAATAACAAGCATCTTTCAAAGAAAGTGGATGCCAGTACTTACTAGTCAACTTGCATAAAAGAGCTGCAGAGCTCTTTGATTCTAAATAAAGTGAAAGAAAATTTAGAAAAGCTTGAGGAATAGCTGGTATCATCCAATCAATTTTTTAAAAAGATTTTGGAATACCATTGAAAACCAGGAAAGAAGCCAATGGGGCAGAGTAGGAGAGAGAGATCAAGGATAGTGGTTGTGAATGCTGGGTAACTGTCAGAAAAGAGGAAGGATGGAGGCTCAAATTGGAACCATTACCTTTAAAATGGCATTTAATAATAAGTTTATGGATTGGCTGTTTAAACTGACATTTGGCTTCAACTTGTAACACAAGCTTCTAGCCTGATGGCAATTTTTTTTATGTTAAAAATATCTGATCCTAGGTTAATTTTAAAACCCAGATTAACCATTTCTGTATTAAAAGAAAACATCCTCAGGAAAGAAAAAAGAAATACATCACATTAAATGAAAAGCAGATTGTAGATATTTCTGTGAACACGTGTTCTTTATTTGCTGCTGTTATTGACCACATTGGGGTTCCAGAAAAGTAATTTGCCTTTTGAAAAACATCTACTGCATCTGGGTGTTGGTTTCCATATCAAAATCTCTCTACCCAATGACTGCTGACATTGATCCACTCTAGCTGCTGATGCAATGGTTTACTGTCTTTTCTGTGAGATTCTCACATCATTATATTGCTGCAAAAAAGAGTAATTCTTCTAAAGTCATGCCCAGAGATATTTAAAATTCACTTTATAAAATGTAAATCTTTTGTTCATGCATTTATGTACTGACTATTTACATTAAATGAAATAAAGCAAAGAATATTGAAAAATACTTGAAATTAAAGTTAAAGGAAAGAAAGCTGTATCTGATTATCTTGTCCTTGAATGAAGCAGAGTGGGATAAGTAAAAATTCCCAAATACATTCATCCTATAGTGCAAGAATGGTGAAGATGGAATAAGTTGTGTTGTTACTGTAGGAAATTATCTTTTATGGTTCAAGTCAGGATGAGTGGAACGGGCTCTTAAGGTGAACGTGCAGGGTTTATCCAGAAGCTTTACACAGTGTAAGACAGTCATATCATACTGTACCTTATGTATAGCCATTAAATTGTAATCATGTTGTTCCTCAGACGATTCTTATGATTTCAGTTGGGCTGTGGTGCTGTAGTAGACACAACGGCTGTATCTTGAAATTATGGTTTCTCCGAAAAGTCTATTTTCTCAGTCTAGCCCATCTGTTGATGAGACATTGTTAGGCTAACTTATCTCCCCATTTTACTTTGGAGTAAAGCTAGCCTTTGGGAGAATATATTTGGGCCAAAATTCGGAGTCCAAGAAAGTCACAAACTAATTGTTGACATGATAAATACTGTCAGATGAGAAATCCTGATGATAAACAGAATAAAAAACTAATGTACATATTGAGTCATGTCTAAGACTGAAGGGTCTTAGGAAGATGAAGAAAGGAGCGAGTATACATGGTACTACTCCTTAGCAATTTTCTAACTGTCAGTTATTTCACATCTGTGAATTCCTTTTTCAATATTATTTCCTTAATTAAGGAACCCCCAAATTATTTCTTTATATGAATAAAAGAAATCTTCCAATTAACCTTATTATACAAGCTTTAGCACAGTATAGGCTAATTGGCACTTTAGTTCATCTTATGAAGTCTAAAGAGAAAGAAAAGAATAAGGGAAGTGTAGCATGTTTGAAGCACACATTTCCACCACAGGTGTTCCTGTACTCTTTCAGTCTTATCTCTGGGTTATGAAATAAGTAAACTGCAAAGACGCTCTGAAAATTTTTTGGTCCAATTTCCATACTAGATGAGTCCTAACGCATGGTGACAGAAATACAATCCACAAGTTAGCTCCCAAATGACACAGAGGACCACTAGTAGTGACTACATACTTCTTAAGGGCTCTTTTTTCTCACTCTCTGTATTGCAATAGTTAGTTAGACCCTTAATTTCACCTTAAATAATAAAGGGAAATAAAGGTGATATAAAGTGAATGTTCTAAGTGGATTTTGCATCAGGTAGACTGTAGGAAATATAATCAAGACAGTCAGTATTCAGTCATGAATTTGCTTGTATCTTTTTAGTACCTATTTTTTAGTAGTAAAATATACACCCTAAAAGAGCTTGTGATAGTTGTGAACTTACAAAATTAGTTTTCTGTGGTTCCATTTGGACACCTAATTTAGGTACCTGCTTTGGAAAACTTGCTCAGCATTGTATTTGCAGTTTCTCAGGCAGTATCTTCTTGAATGAGAAAGATTTCATTTAATGTGAATGCTCTAGATCAGAGTTTTATTCTGGGGTATGTCAATATACTGCCATATACCATATGGGATTATATATACCATATATATAAACAGTAGAACTGAAAAGAAGTTGTAACACATAATAGCAAAAATCCAGGTCAGAAAATGCTTTTTTTTTCATATGGCGCCAGGGAAATATTCCTAAAGATATTTTCAGGAGAGAAATAATTATCTCTGTAGTGATTTAAAGGCAAACATCTCCCTCCCCTCAGAAAATCACAAGAAACAGAACTGGAGGAAAAGAACTATTTTCTAGATTTATACAGTTAGACACAAAACATGAATCTTCTCATGACAAAGAAACTTATGCAGAATTACACACAGACAAAGGTTAACAGAGCTCATTAATCAGATAGTTGAACATATTTATTTAAGGCAAACACAAACTTAATAAGTAGTGGGGGAACCAATGATATGTAACTTCCTAGCAAAAATTATTTTGCAGACAGAATTATTCTCACTTTCCTGATAGTGCTAATGTAATTACTATGAAATGATTATAAGTCTTCTGTTGATTTTTATATGTCAGTGTTTTAGTCAAGGTCTTAATTTTAAAAAAAAGTTTAAATCTGTATATTAATGGACTCGGTCCTTCATTTAAATTCCAAACAAAAGCTAGTTACTTCACAGGAAATTATAATAATGATAAAGTAATTTTACTCAGGGAAAAATAAAAAACCTAAACTCCTCCTGTGGAGAATAAGAACCCAGAGGAATTCCATGAATAATTTAGAGATCAATTAACATTGTGATGTTAGGATCTTTTACTAATTCTTTACAGACAGAATTTTTTTTTCTGTGCAGACAGCAATAATTTCTTTATTATTTATAAAAGACAACAAATTATCCTAGCTTTTAAGACATGGAGCCATATCATTAATCAGTTTCAGCTGTAAAACAAAGTTAAAGACTTGGCTTTTCAGCCAATTTTATACAGATTAATTTACTCAGAACCATAATGATACCCAGATTTAAGAAAGAAAATCTGTGCATGGATGTATCTATGCATATATGTGAAATCCAAGAATGATATCTTACTATTTGATATATATCTGCGTAACAGATAAAAAGAGTGCAAGGCAATAGTCTTCACCCAAGTGAATTTATCTCTGAAAACTCATGTATATGTTATGTGACAGACTGGAATTTCTCTATCATTAATATGCCGAATTGCTCTTTTGACAGATGGATGAACACAATTTCTGTTTACCTGTACAGGTTGTACAAGCCTCATGTAAGGGAAGGTGGAATGTTTTTTTTTTGCAAAAACTGGTATGAACTAAATTCCTTTACTTCAAGAGTTTAGAACAATTATATGTACTCAAAATAATCCAAAGGCTCTGCCAAGAAGTTAATTCCTGTTTTCTTGAAGCGGCATATTCTGGTAATTAAGGAGTCTTCATGTGTGTGTAATTTAATATCAGGATGTTCAATTAACTACAGAGGGATGACCCTTGGAAGTCCTACCACTAACTCAGTCAAGAAGCATAAAAATTCAAAGCCATTTGCAAACCAGGCTATGTGTGTTAAATTGGAAGACATTATTAGTACAGAGATGACATGTCTATGTGAGCAGCCTCTGGATTTAGTCCCAGGAGAGGTTCATTTGAGATCATCTGGCCTGCCTGCAGGCTGCCTGATGAAAGATCCCATTTCTTTCAAGCCATAGCACGTTTCCTGGGTGGCTGGCACATGGAGCTGAGTGGTCTTGAGGACAGCCTCAGGTCTTCCCTCCAGCAGCAGACCGTACACACTTGCACAGGGAGCCTGGACAATTATGTTTTGAACATTCATCTAAATTCTGAGGCCTGCAACTCATACTGCCAACCCATACAGATAAAACCTATTTTATGGGTGGGATACACATCTTTTGCAAATATTGATGCATAATTAGGAGCTGCATACGCTAAACTGTTTGAAAAGTGAAGATCTTATTCAGTCATAAGTTTAGAGTAAAATGTTTTATGGCCCTGAAATACTTACACTGTAGCAGAACTAGGAACAGAGTTTCAGGGATTGATATACTATTGTCTTTATGTTTTTAATACTTTCATAGTAGAATTGCCTAGCAGAAATACAGAAAAGACAGCATGGGGACTGTGTAGTACTATAGGAGGGTAGTTGCCAGTAGATAATCTTTTGAGGTGCCAAAAACTATGGTTAAGCATTTTTTATGTCATGTTTCCCTCTTGGACTAGGGGAATACCAGCCTGGTGAGATGGCTCCTTTTGATCCCAGTCTGTGACACCCAGGTGCACTTGTGACTTGACTCTCTTTTCTCCATTCTTCTCTGACAGATGGGTACCTAAATGCATAACCCTGCGTGTCCACCTTTAGATTCTCTCAGATCTTTTTCTGCAGCTGTCTTCTAACTCATTTTTTAGTCACAGTTATTTCAAAGTAGCACAGTTTTAGTAGCAATACACATAGATTAAATTATTGGCTGGGTATAAAATAGCCATGTAGTTTTTAATTCAAAGACAAAAAAATTGTCACCTTCATTTTTGTCACTTTTAGGTTTTCAATGTAATCTATCCATATCCAGTGTATTTGTTAGCATTTTGGAAAAGAGGTTTAACCTCATGACCAAATGTAAAGTATTTATTATGAAATTCATGCTGTTCATTATCTCTCATCCTCATTAACATTTGGCAAATTCCCTTACTGAAGGAGGCCAGTAGTTTGCCATTTCTCTTCCTGGAAAGAAGCTAAGACAAGAAAATGTAACAACATTTTTGTTTCTCAAGAACAGTATAAAAGAGAAATTAAGTAATTTCCTACACGAATAAAAATATATAGAAACTCTCCACAGATATGAAAAACACCTGCTAATGTAACTAGTTAAGTTAGAAGTCTGTGAGCACTCAATATATTATCAATATATTATATTCATGGAATTAAAGTCTAATTAAAATATTAAAAATTGAAATGGTTATGAGCAATTTTACGAAATGTGTTCAAGATGAAATTTCAGATGTTGGCAAAGGTATTTGGAATTTGTGTTAGTCGCATGTTCCTGTGGATTTTTATTCCTTTGAAATATATAGAAAAAAAATATGAATTACAAGTGAATCTTCAGTAATAAAAATACTTTGTCACCACAGTTCGCCCCAAAGTGAACTTTACATTGTATTATAAGAAAAGGTCAACTTTTTGTTGAGAAAATGAATAATTTATTTGAAGCATTAAACGAAAGATTAACTAAATGTAGGTATTACTTTTGCCTATTTCCTAGTCAGAAGTGCTTCTATTTTACCAAGAATAATAATTTAACCTCTTTTTTTACTGTTCACATCCAATGTATAGTTATTCATTTTCTCAGCTGTATGTTTAGTACTCTTAACTCATTCAATAATAATGCATCTACTTTTAAGAGTGTATGTATCCAAGTCATATGGCCACACGAAAGTGTGTGTGTTTCAGAAGGTAAAAAACCCAACCTGTATCTTATATTTCTGTAACAAGACTCAGTTCCTTGTTTAATTCATAAGGATATTTCATTCTAAACCTCTACAAACCACAGAATCAAGAACTTTAACATTTTCTTTAAGAATGTAAATAAATGTTAAAAATACTAAAAATTAAAGCTGATACAAGCTATGTATTTACAATAAATAACACAATAATGCAATTATGGCAAGTATTCTATGTTACTAGCAAGGCAAGTAAGTCAATATATGGTAACACCTATCTGTGAACAGCTGAGGCTGTAATTTTTTTCTCATATCTAAAGGAAAAATATAAAGTTTCCAATTTCAAAAGTTAGTGAAAAAAGGAAAAAAATATCAAATTTAGCAGGGCTTAACATGATAAGCTATATAAAAAATAGTACTGAAATATTTATTTTGTAATGGATGTAATGGCAAGGGTGTTTTCCCTAAAGACAAATTGTAATTCTGAGGGAAAGGGTTGTTAATTGTCTACAGTCCACAAGCTCAAGTATACAAATATTTACCAATCAGGAAACAACAATGACAGAAGATACTTTTTCTGTAATTTAACTGGCAATCTCATGCTACTTACAATTATTTTTAACTTCTTCTCTTCACAAAGGAGTCACACTGATACATGTAGTGAGGAATGTTTTTCTCCTTACACATAGAAACAAGCTGTCACTGAAAAAAAATTAAATTTTGACTTCCAGTTATGTATTAAAATCCACTTTGAATAGAAGCAGACCTATATAATAAAGTCAAAATTATTATTATTAAACATCATTTGCAGTGATTTGGTCATTAAATGCATAAAAGGAAATCACACTATTTAAAATACACACTTATTAAAATAGAGTATTTGAGAAGATGCCTTTTGTTTTTTGGTTTTTAATACTAAAAATGGGGGGAAAAGAGCTGGTTTATGCTACCTTTATTTTAATAACTTTAGTTTGAACCTTAAAAATTTAATATTTTTTTAGACAAGGCAAATGCCTTGGTAGGAAAGTGTTGTTTCTTATTATGACAAAATATTTTAAAAATAATGTATATATCTCTAAGTGTGAATAGTATTATGGCTTAAATCTTACTGCACATTCAATCCTAGTGTTTTGACTTTATCTGAACTTGTCAAAGCCTGAATTTATTTACGTATTTTTTAATTAAATTTTTTTATCAGTAAAAAAAATTTAAAACATTGTCTTGTGAAACATTACTGGAGTAGTCAATACTAATGTAAAAGAATTTTTGTGTAGTATTGAATTCTACTACTCTGAGAAAAGATCTGACTTGTATTATGAGGAAAGACAACAAAAGCAAGAGAAATGTCTGTTTAAGCTGAATATCAACACTAAAGATTCAAACCAATGACATGAACAATTACCCATCTTATTGATAATTTAGGTAGTGTATTTTATTTTTTGGGAAAACAGCATATTATATGTCAAAGTGTATGTGAGCAGTCCTACATCTTTTACAGGTCATATTTGAATGAATTTATTTGTCAGTTTTATTCTTCACAATTGCATTATATTTCACATATAAACTTTCTGAAGCAGTTTATTACATCCTTGGTCAGCAACTCTGAGCATTACAAATGCTGTATAAATAAATCCAGTGCAATGGCATCTAATAGGTGTTGTAGTCCTTCAATAGATAATCTTTTGGTTAGACACCATATTTGCTGTCTCAGAAGAACTAATTCTATTTCAATCTTTGTTACTAGATTTGTTTTTGATCAGTTTTAATATGTGATGAAAGTAACAAAAAAAGAAAAAAAAAGAAACATGTTTTGCTAACAATTTGCTTGTTTTCTGTAAGTACTTTTTGAATTTGCCCTAGTGTTTGACAATGGTGGGAGAAGATTTGGAATTTTTTGTCAAAATGACTCCTAAGAATATTTTGGCAACATTGCAAGATATCCTAAATCAGTTAGAACTGGGAAGATTTAAAGCTGTATCTTGTACAGTTGTGGCTACTAGTGTGACAAAACAGCAAAGTAACAATCATTAGGAAAAAACCAAAACAAAACCAAACACCTAAAGCCCCCAAATAAAAAACTAATCAAGAGGATATAAGAATATTTAATATTTCCAGTTAGCCCTTAATATACTGTTTCAAATTTTAACTAATAACAGTAAAAACTTAGTGAGATGTGATCATAAGGGAAAAATTTTCCCTGCTATATCCCCCATCTGGCTGCAACTTCTTGTCACTTCACAGCCTTGAATAGCTCCATGCTCTTCAGTGCTGATCCTGCACAAGCTGAAGGCAGCATCAATTCTCACATAGATTGTGACAGAAACACCATTAAGTCCTTACACTGTGATGGGCAGGTGTGCCTTGAATGAAATTTGTTATGGAAAACTTAACAGCCACCTCAGGGCTGATTAAGGAGCAGCATCGTCCATTTATTTGCTGAAAGATACTAGCGCTGACAAAAAATCCTTGAGGTGGGTTTAAATCAGGCATATCAGACTTCCATTAAGTATATATACTATTTCCTGGAAAAAAATAGGACCACTGAACTAGTAAATATGAAATATTGAGGAAAGTCCTCTGATAGGAAAGCTCAAGGACAGTCAGTCAGAAAGCTCAGCAATCTGAGCTCAGTTCTGTATGAAACACCCTCTCACTGGACAAAATAATGGAATTATCAAAACTTTCTCCCTGGCTAAGGATCACATTATGCTGTGAAGAGAAGCCTTAGGAACAGAATCACGTGCAATAAATTACAAAAACATGGTTCTGATCAGGATGAAGGGACAAAGTAGCCTCCAAGTCAGACCGGGTTAAAGGCAGGATCTGAACAAAGTGGACTTTCAGTCTGGTCCAGAACAGTGTCTTCTGCAGTCTCATCAAAGCAAAAAAAAATTGAACTTTGGACTTTTATATAAAAACAAGATGCAGAAGAATGTTGCTAGCCAGAGGAGTGCCCTTGAGAATCTGCTTCCACATTTGTGTGCCCTTTTGCTCATTGCCTTACACACAGCACAGAGCTGATGACTTTTGCAACTAGGGATTCCTCAGCAATTTTATAGGCTTGCCATAGAGATGGCATGCCTTTTTCCCTCCCAGAGAGCAGGAAACTCTTCTCAGTGGTACAGTACTAGGAGACCTGAGTGTTGGTAAGCATACACATCCTTAGTGCTGTCTCCCGATCCAGAAATGCATTATTTCATCCCACATAGGCCTTCAACTAGTCTTACTGATATTGTTAGCCCATAAATAGTGGTACACCATGTACTTGTCTATCTTGCTTGGAATTTCCAGGGTTGTATTCATGTATTTATGGAGCGGTGGTTGTCTTTTATGAGCAAAAAACATAAGGAATAAAGTACACATAAATAATGTGTACTTTCTTCAGTCTCAATGTAAGAAGTGGCAGACTGCTTTCCAAGGATGCTGAGACAGTAAGTAATTTAAATGCCAAGTAGCAAAAGTTGTCAAGAACATTTCACACAGGTTGACTGGCTTTGAATTGTAATGTTTCATTTAATTTGTTTCATTACATAACTGCTTTAGGAACATCTCTTAGTTTGAACCTCTCTTGCACTTTATCATTTATTACTCTCTAAATTTTTTCCATTGAAACTTGAGTCAAGGTGAGATATTTGTTCTGGGTAAAATTATAAGAAGGTCAGCAAAAATATCAGTCTTTAAAAGCCATGTTTATTGTATCATTTCTGAAATGGAATTATGTTTTCTTGTTAAACTTTGCAAATTTTAACAGAGATTTTTCTTCACAGATAGTGGATTTCCTGACCCAGAATGTCAGATTTTCTGAGTAGGGACCTTAGGTTAATGGAAAATCTAACAAACAACAGCATGCTTATTTAAAGTCAATAGATTGTCCATTAAATATTCTACTTTCGATGGAAAAGTAAGTGTTTGATGTTTCCTTGACTTCCTAGGAAGACATAAACTTCTGCTGTATTTTCCCCTTCACCAAGGAGGAAAATGTCTTCAGGTAAGGTGTCAGGGTTGCAGCCCTTTATTGCTAATTCTCTTTATGTTCACGAAACATCTTCATCTTGCCTTATTTCAAAATTGTCCTTAATATATATGAGTCCTAAACAGCTCTTCCTGAAAGAGATAAAAATATAAAGTCTGATATCATCCTCTGTCGGAAATGGAGCACTAAAATAAACAGCTCTTCTATCTAAGTCTGGTGTTGCCAAGTCTATTGTAAATGTCATGATTTAACAACGTGAAAAGCATCTTTCTTTATTTTATTGTAAACTAAGAGCTAAACATTAATTTCCTCTTGTTTATCTTCAGTGTTCTGTCCTTTTTGATCTCTAGATTCTCATTTTTAACAATTAACTATGAATGTGTAGGGGCTTCTTTCCCCTAAGACAATACTATTCATCTCTCCTTAAATGTAGAAAAAAATTCCATCTGATTCTGTATGGAAATGTATACACCTTACCTGCTGGGTAAGAGAGAATGACAAAGCAGCAGTGAAAAGGCTATACCAAAGACAGTTGTCATCAAACTATATCCCTGCAGAACATTTCTGTGAATTTCAAAGCTGTCATATTGTTTATCACTATATGAAAGCATGGCTTGCCTGTCATCATGAAAAAGCTGAATCAGAGTAAGGAGAGCAAGGACAAGAGGACATGAATAGATGAGGAAAATATTTCTTATGCAGTTTCCCATTGTTTTCTTTTGTCATAATCACATTACTTGCAGTTGCCTTAAAAGAAAAAAAAAAAAAATCTTTCCAATAAATAGTTTCCTATATTAAATGTCCCTTATCTTCCTGGAAGCATGAAATCAGCAATCATTTCAATACTTTCATTTTCCTCAGGATAACTCTTGTCCATGTCCTGCCCATATCACATTCAAGGAAATTTCTGGTTTCATTTTTTTTCATTAATTAATATCCTTTACTTTTACAAAATTTATAAAGTTTAAAATTATAATGGCTAGTTTCAGTCCTCTTTTTTCTCTGGAAGACAAACAAAACAGGAGTTATATTTTGAATATCAGCATTTTAGCTGGTGTTCCTGCTAATGCATGCTGCTTCCTCCCCGTGCTACCTAGTGACCACCTCTTCAGTCACAAATAGGTGTCTCAGTAGGAAGGTCTGCAATGGCAAAAGCTACAATTTCTATTAAGTGATGTCCCACAACCAGTGTGTGCATATGAACAATATTCATGGTGGTGGGTACATCGCATTGGGTCTATTTCCTTTTAACAGGGATCATGTCATGGTTTAGAGAACAAAATTTGGACTTTTAATGAATAAAGGCTCTCTTTTATGCTATATAATCATTCTAAATATTCATGCTCAAAGAATGTACTTTTTTTTTAGAGAGATCAAGCCAATAAACAGATTAAATTAGAACTCCTTCCAATGAGCTCTTGGTTGATTTGTGATTAGCGTGTGTCACACTTCAGTAATGTCAGTTCAAACCTTTTACTCTAATTAGGAGAAGATAATAAGATACGACGTTTTTTAGTATGGTGTGTTATACGTTTCTTGCAATGAGGCATGTTTGATACTGAGCATGACAATGAAAAAGCGTCTGGTATTAAAGTAATATAAAAGTAGAATAAACAATATATAAAAAGCAGTCTTACATAATCAAATAATGCTGTAAATTAAATAATATAATATTTTAGCTAATGCATCATACTCTAATATAATATGACATGCCAGTAGTGTTAATGCTTAATTTGAAATGACGTGATGTCTAATACAGAAGAAAAACAAGTTTTAAAATGTTGGAATTTCCTGTGCAACAGAAAATTTGGCTGCTGTCTGGCTCCAAAGACAGGAGAATGGTGAGGCTGTGAAGAAAAACTGAAAAAATAGAAGGAGGGGAAAGTTTGAAGAAAAGGACAAGGTGATGTGGCTCATACCTTGAGATTAGTGAGTTCATCTCCACCAGAAATTTATAACCTTCGGTGACATCTCCCTGTGTTGACTTCTCCTCTGCACTGAACAGATGCTGGAACTAACAGTGCCAGGCTGGTGCTGTAAAAGGCAGGAGCAAGGACCATGAACTGGCTCAGGGATATGTTGTCCCTACACAGTGAAAATGCCCCAGCAACTAAAAAACCTTAGAACCTACCCTGATACAAATAGTTCTGAGCTCATTATCATAACCTACTGAGAGCTCAGATTAGGGGTTGTGTAAATGAGGTCAACAAACCAACAAACAAATAAAAAATGGAAATTATTCTAATTTCTGTCAGGCAACTATCTTTATTGATATGGTAGAAAAGCAGATTTAAAAATGCTTATTGTAAGACCCAGGAGTAGCAAGATAAATTTGGATAACCAGTTTGGAAATTCATCTCTGGAGATGTGCATATTAATCATGCAACATAAGGGAAATTCTTGTCTAAAGTAAAGGGGAGATGCTACCTAACACATATTCTGGTCCATGAAAAGAGAGATCTATGGACAGGTATGCTTTCCATATGTTTGTTCATTTTAACATTTTCCCTATTCACAGTGATGTTTGTCTGGAAATAAGATGTTCAAGGTCTCTACTGTTGATAAACTCAATTTAAAAATGAGGAAATCACATTTACTGCCTAAATTATCAGTTAGGATTGGTACATAATTTTTTTTCAATTCACATGTACAGAATTGAGATTCCCTGCCATTTCCACAATATGTAACTCAAGGACTTTTATGTCACCCATAGGAAATCAAAATTTAAATTGAGTCTTCTTTTTTTTTTTTTTTTTTCTCCTTTTTTTTAAAAATACAATTAGTATTTCTTCCAGCATCTTCAATTTTAGTCTGCTCCATTGCCATATAATTTAAGAGCGGGCAGTGCAGCACTTTGTTGTGGTAGTTCAGGAACACTTTGAATACCATTGTATTTTCCAATGGACTGGCTGGCTGCCATTTTGGAATGCTGAAGAGTCTAGGGGAAATTTGAGAATTATAAAGCTATTTAATATTAGGCTGAATTTTAGAGATAACCTACATCCATCAGAATGAAGCTGCCATTCCATGTCTGAAATTAACAAGAAAGTTTTCCCTTTAAATTGATATATGTATATTCACAAGTCTCTTTAGGTTATGTATAAATGAATTTTCAAAAATTCAGCTTTAGAAAAATCATATTTATTTAACAAAGTATTTAACCATGTGATCAACAGATCACATGGCCATAATTTCTGGATATTAAGGATTTTTTTTTCTCTCTTACCAACAATATTTGTTTTCACCCCACAACAAGAAGATCTGGTGCAAGCAGCTGATGTTCATTTGAGGGAAATGGGCTTTTATAAATGTTGAATTTCATCCAATAGTATATTTTTTGATTGGATTTTTGAACGTAATTAAAACACAACTGGTTAGGACCTTAATGATGTTTATGATATGTCAAGAAAAGAAATAAGAGCATTCTTACATATATTGTCTTTTAAACTGAAGTTGTTAGAATCTAAAAAAGTGTCAAGATTAAAATAACTGCTTTTATTCACAAAATTATAGATTGTGAATAGAATCCTGGTGGAAATATCGTAACAATATATTTATATTAGTATTATAAACTATTAAGTGCCTAATTTATAAAGCAATGCTTGTTTATCTATTATTAGGCTTTACAGATTTTTGCTTTGGCATCAGGAACAAAGTAATTAATAATAATGACAATAATTATATAACAACAACAGTACTGTGAGAAATAATACAAAGACTGTAATTTTAGGAGGCATACATTTGTCATGCAGTGAAGCTTGCTCGCATAGTGACCATTATATATTTCTAATTTACGGGGTTCATTGTAACTAGTTTGGCTCAAAGGGGCAGGAAATCCCTGCCTCAGAGAATGGAAACTTATATACATGGTTGACAGTATTTAATAACTTTTTTTCTGCATTAGCCTTCACTTACCGGAAGATATGGACAGTATTGCAAATTATGATGCCCACAGAGTATAATTCAGAGGAAGATAATTCCCTACTTTTGTGTTTTGTCCAATTGGCCCTCTCTATTTTTCCAAGGAGGTGAAGATTTACAACACATTTTGTCTTCATAATAATTATTGCCTGTCTCTCCATAACATTTGACTAAGAAAGTCCTTGCATGCTTATTATTGAAATGAAGTCTTCCTTAAAGAATTCTAATTTTTTCTGATTTTGTTACAGTTACAGATTCAAGTTGGATGCTAATTTTTTGGCTTTCTAAGGAATCAATTATAATCAAAATTATATTTAAAAAATTAATAATTTGAATTTTGTAACTGGTATTCTTCAGTCAATAATGCTTTAGAAGATAGCAATTGATGACTTTTTCTTTTGTTTACTTTTACTTATACCTAGAATTGCCTTAAGAGTTTCTTCAAAAAAAAAAAAAAAAATTAAAACAGTGCACTCAATTATAAATTCTTTAGAGGAGAGGAAGTACAGGTTATGTGCTTAATGATACAACAAATATTCCAAGTAATGTATAGCGTGGTTTATTTTCTCTTGTATTTCTTCAGATTATTTCAGTTGTTAATCTCATACATGCAGAAAATAAATCTTGGGATTCTGTTACTCCTGCTCTGGGTATTCTTTTTGAATAACATCTAATTTTGCATTCAAAGTGGTAACTTTTTATTGCCTACATGCACAGATTTTCAAAATCCGTATTGGCTGAATTTTATTGAAACAGAACATTTCCCTTTCAGTATGAAATTTGGACATTTTGTTCTATATCACTGTAGTTTTTTACCTGCTTTTCCTAAATTTCTTTAAGAGCTTTCATTTTGGTATAATTTCAGAAATTTGGGGGGTGATTCTTCATGATTCCGTAGAATTTTTTGAAAGTAATTCCTTTCAAATTCCTATAGGTTTTACTCCCAGGATCAGTACATGAAGTTATGTTGTAGTGCAGTGCCATAGCTATTAATGGCAGCCTTTTCATGGACAGCTTCTATAGCTAAGTCACTCTCATGGTGGATGCTTTTTTGCTGTTTCAGGTTTCTGCACTGCTCTGTTGGGTTTATTTTTTTCTAATATAGCCTTGCAATGTCAGTATTACCAAGAAATTCCGTAGAAATAAAATACATTCAACATTCAATTTCTTTCATACACATCTGTCTTCATGTTTTTATACATAGCACTATACTAGATATAAATCCAGTTATAAAAGTCTTCAGTATGATATCGTGAGTTATAAATTACAAAAATAATTTCTGAGGCAAAATGTTATATTAAGAGCATTCTTTATTAAGATTTAAGAGGTTTAACAAAAATTGGATGGACGAGCTGTTAAACTGATATGTTTTCAGTTATCATAATATAAAGGGAAAACCATATTTCAAAAAGAACTTTTTAAAATAAATGTAGTAGCCCAATGTGTAAACTGTTCATCTTCATAAACATTTTTGTGAAGGATTCTTCCTAAACCTGATGTGATGTTTCTCCCTCAAAAAAAAAGGGACTATTATATTCTGGGGAGAATTCTACACTGAAGTGATCCATGGAAATTTCAAGTAAAGGAGAGGCAGAAGCATTCAGCAGCTCATGGATATTCAGAATGTCTAAAATCTCCATAAGGTTTGGGTCTGCCCTGTGAAGAAAATCAGGTTATTCTAGATATCAAAAAGCACTTCAAAAGTCCTAAGAAGAGCACTCATAGAGTTGCCCCAACTAGGAAGTTATAGATAGAAGGATTCTGGTGGAATTTAAGTTGTCAGAATATGTCAAAAAAGAAAAAATAGTGATTGTACTACTGAAAAAACATATTAAAATATATTTTCTTTACGATACTACTCAGTCAAGAAGGCATCTAGTTCTAGGTCTTATCTCCCCTTATTAACAATTTCAGTTATTCAAATGTTTGTGTATGAGGAAGTATTGATGTCACAGAGCCGAAAATTACTACATTACAATAAAAGTCTGTGGTTTCAAATTTAAATATCAGTGATATTGCCATGTTTAAACTGGTCTGAAGGAACACTGTCCCTTTGATTTGGACATATGATTTTCTCAGGAATCTACGCTGTATGCTCACACTACGCTGTTTGCACACAGGGTATGCAAACACTCTCATGTTTGAGAGCACCACGTCTGCATGCTGCTTTCTACTTGCTATGATTTTTTTGGATATTGAGAAATATATGGACTGATTGATGTAAGAGACAAAGCTGTCCTCCATTCTCTGAGAAAATTTCTGTTTTCTAAGCTGTGAACCAATGTTTGTAATGGATTTGTAATAAGTTGTTTCTAAAGGAGAGAAGCTTGTTTCATCTCTGGTCATTTGAAGCTATGGCTCTTGTTTCATCTGCCTCTGTATCTAAATACCTCTGCTGAGCTTTTTTTTCTCTCCTCAAAGTGTCATAATATTTCATTTGGTCCAAACAATGATTTTGGGATCCTTGGGATGGGTTTAATATTTTAAATTAGGTATAATTGATCTCTTTACTTCCTGTTTAGTTGTGGTGTAATAAAAGTAAAAAAGATAAAAAAGAGAGAGAAAAAAGTTGTCTGTGAACACAATTTTTTTTCCTGTAGAATCTACCTTACATTTTAAATAATTAAAATGGAAGAGGCATGATATCTTTCAAGGTTGCTTGAGGTGATAGCAAATCTTTATTCTGATACCTAGCAATTGGTAATCACCAGCAATTATTTTCATTACAGCAAAATCTATGTAGATGGCATGTGCAGTTGAAATTCAGCAGGAAAGCTGACAGGTAAAGTGAGTAAAAATGCAATGACTTTTAGACTATGCCTATGAAAATTAGTTTGGGTGGACAAATATGATGAAGAGGCAATAGTTCTGAAGAAGAAAACAGAATTGTATAGAGAGACAATAATGCGGGAACACCCTCAGAAGAGGGAAGGGGGATGAGCAGTTATAAAATCAAGTAATTGGAGAAGAAATATTGAAACTATAGTGGGCAATTAAATAAGATATAAGAAAGGAAAAGATGAAATAAAGAGGAAGGAAATATGGTTTATCTTAGTTCCTCCATAGAAGCTTATCTTAGTTCCTCCACTCTCAGTAAGGGCTTCCTAAACACAGCACCCAATGCCAATGCTCTGGGCTGCAGACCCAGAATTCTTTGTCCTTTACACTCATCACTCCAGACAGAATTCATCTGCAAGTCTTCTCCTCTGCATTTGTTGCAGCCTGCTTCCTTGTCTACTCTGCAGTATTCTCATGGACACAAGGGTCACAAGCTCTTTGATCATCTCCACTTTCTTCATGATCAGTGGGAGATCTGATTTGTCTCAAAGCAGTCATTGCCTCTATTCCATAGAATTCTTCTTGTACTTTAGCTTTAAATTGCCTAAGCCATGACAATGATTAGTCATTTTCAGCAAGGAGGTGGAGGTGGTTGGACTGAAAAATGAGTTTGTGTGATGTGATTACCATTCACCTTCAGAAATTGGGTTTTATTCCTTTTGCTATCTTTATGGCAAATGTAACAGACAACAGGAAGATTGTTTCCCTTTTACATTGTAATGTGTTTTCCTGTTTGGAAACATCACCGATTGTGTGGAGAACAGGATGTTTCTCTATCAGCCTCCTGCAGTACAAAACTTATAGACTTATATATCTTTTTCTCTGGACTTGGGTGCCCATCTCACACACAGAGAGGTGTACTTAGGGCCCAGTTACCAAGTGTCACAGAAATTTGTTCCTCACACTATAGATTGTAATGCTGAAGCAAGATGTGTTCAAATACTGTCCAGAACATCTCCATTACTGACAAATACACATTGATAAATATAGTAAACTTACGTAATTTATCAAAGGCCAAAATTAAATATATACCAGGGATATCACAAATAATAAATAATGATTTAATATATATTAGTATAAAGTTCAGAAATGCAGTGATAAATTGTCTCCACATATCCCAAACAAGCTGACCTCAGCCATTCTAACAAATAAAATTTATGTGTTTCAGTAATTCGCAGAAGTCACCTACACTGCCTTAGACAACATACATCTTTTATGTCTTTAATGGAGGTAAGCATGATAAGCAAACGACCTTCTATCATTGTCATGATGAATATAGAGCAGTGAGAGATTGTAGACATGCTCTTAATCAACTGCTTGATGCTTTTGACACATTTCAATTTGTGCTCAGTGAGTTTGACAGTTGAGATCTAGCCAAGTGTTTCCCAAAGTAATGTATATTTCTGCTTTTTCAGACAACAACTTTTTGTATTTGCTGCTTGTATTACCATGGGAGAGATTCCAGCATAGAGTTTCAGGATCCTTTGGTTCTATGTGTAAGAAGTAAGAAGAATACAAATGTTGAATGACTTACCAACAGGAATAGCAGAAAGGGTCCATTTCATTGGATTGGGTTCACAAGCAAAAAACAGTGCATTTTTTTCTGTCATCCTTGTTTTTCTAGCATCCAAGCCTTCTGCAGGTGAAATAAATACACTAATCATATCTAGTAAAGTCTAGCCTATATTATTTGTGTCTTTTTCAGAATAAACATCTAAATAAGCCTAATTTGAAGGCTTCACTGGCTTTTTGAAGGCTGGTCCATGATTATAAGTTGTCTTGTAATATAATCAGAGGCATGGTTTGACTGTGAGCTGGTGGCCATTTTTGGCCAGATGTAAGTCCTTTCAAAGGCAGTGAGCTTTTGGATGTATTCAAATACTCCAACATATGATTTGGCTGCCAAAGAATCTTGACTGAGTAATTTTTGTTCCCAACATCTTGTTCCCATATTTCTGTTATTACAAAATAGATAACATAGATTTTGATGGGTTGCAAGATCACTAAAAAGAGCAAAACCAGAGCAATTTGAATAATTATCTGTCCCTATTCACAATTCTATACCTAAGGGTGAGCTGTACCTTTTCCTGACACATATTGTTTAATGCCCCAAAACATAAAATTAAGATGCTGCTGCCTTGCTGAGAACACCAACAGGGGAAATTAATCTGTAATGTAATTACAGATGTAATTACAAATATATATTTCTAATGTAATTATAAGAAATATCATTCCACTGGAAAGGGGTTAAAAAAGTGGCTAAAGTGGGATCCTCTTAGAACTGAAAGAAAAAATATATGTAAGAAACACATTATTTGATTATCAAGAGGTAGAAATAAAATATGTGTTCAAGTAAAATAAGTGAAATAACACTGCCATGAAAGCAGAAGAAAGAAATCAGGCTTGGGTTCCTAGTTTTTTTGATGATTAGAAGGACTAACAAAAGAGCTCATTAAGAAGTAATAAGCAAGTCAATAGGGATGATAATAGCTAAAATACTGAGAAAATAATCACAGGACTCTATTAACAAGAATGTTTTTCTTTGTTGATTTCAGCAAAGTTGCAGTGTAAAACTAGATTCATAGAATGCATCATGAGCTAAATTACCTAAAAACCAAAAGAAGTTAACTGTTTCCCATCAAAGATTAAAAGGCATGCATAAGTGAAGAGATTCTGGAATTATTCTGTGGGGTTGAAATAGGCCTTCAAACATTTGAAAATCTTGGTGTTTACTTCGCATTATCTATCTTGCCCTGTTTTTCTGTCATTCATTTATTTGACATTATGTTTATTTTACTTCCTTTATCTTATTGTGAATGAATGAAAGACTAATGCAACCTGGAATGCCAAGTTTTGTGACATGGAAACTAATTAGAGTAATTATTACTAGTAACAAACAATTCCTTCCTCAAGTGTGTATCCCAGCATCACCAGGGACAGAATATCTTCTCTATTTTGCTCTAGGTAGATAAGTAAATTGCTCAAAGTCCTCTGTACAGATGAAGGAGACATCCAATTGAGTCTTTAGTAGGCCTATGAAAATTCTATATCCAAATAACCTGGATTCTAGTTTGATTCTATCCTGTAATTTCCTATACTTTACTTCAACTATTACAGATCCCAGATCCCATCACAGGATTAACTCAATCTCTGTTTACATGTGTGATAGCAAAAAGATTAATAGCAGAGGACTCTCTTGTTGCTTATCAGTCTTTCCAGAGTGCAGGAAGAAAAAAAACCTCTTATAGCTCTAAATTGATACCTCAAATATCCAAAACATAGATATTAACCATAATACTGCACATTTATCTGATTAAAATAACTCAGAAAAAAAAATTAAAATAAGGGATTTGTATGACATGTAGACAGTGCTATACCTTTACATTTTACTACAGAGCAAAAGCAACTTTGAGAATCTTAGTGTTGGTGTTTTAATTTTGACACAATTTTTCTAAGTCTATTCATTTAAGGTCAATCCATCTCTGATGGCCTATTAAAAAAAAAAAAAAAAAGAATCAGTGAGGCTTAACTGAAAAAGTAATGTCTCAGAGGCTTTTTTCTGAATCCATACTCCCAGGATGAATTGAAATGACACAGCAGGACTCATTTAGAAGTGAAGGTTTTGAGTCAAGCAGATCAGACCCAGGGTTTTCTGATTTATTTTTAGTTCAGCATTTGTAGGGCTTAATTGTTAAACATTTCTGAAGTGAAGTGCCTGGTTCTGTACTTATGTCATTATGGCTGGTAACTGTAGCACCGCACACAGCAAGATGTACCTTGCATTTTCCATTCTTTGGAGAAAAAAAAAAAAACACCAAAAATATATGGCCAAAGTTTGAACCACAGGATTCATTATAGAATATCTGCCACATACTAAATTTGCTCCTAAAAATCAATGAAATTCCATTTTAGAACAGTAATGAGGAAAATAAATTGTTTTTCCATGCTCAGTCATTATTTTAGATAAATAATTCAGTTACTATACTTCAGAGTGAAAATTTAAATCTGGCTTATGAATGGTTGTATGCAAAAAACTCTTTAAATATGGCTAAGTTGAAAGACTCTAAATCTTATATTGCTCAAAATTGAACATACTGAGTGCAGAATTCATTCTTCTGGATCTTCACTTGACTGCCCCATGTACTCCTGCAAAGAATAACTACTCTGGTCTCTTTAGCAGCTGTAAGGGGTTGACCCTGGGAGGGGATGACTGATGCCAACTGAAGGCACCCTATACCTCTCCTCCTCTGATGGACAGGGGAGAGAAAATATAATAAAAGTTTTGTGGGCCAGTAGAAGAATAGGAAGACATCACTCACCAGTGGCCATCATGGACAAAAGAGATTGACTTGGAGAAAATTAATTAATTTAACCAATCAAATCAGAGTAGGATAATGAGAAATAAATTCAAATCTTAAAAATCTTCCCCGCAAAAACACTACCTTCCCTTCTTCCTGGGCTTAACTTTACTTTCCATTTTCTCTTGCTCATCCCCATCAGTGTCACAGGAGGACAGGGAATGGGGGCTGCAGTCAGTTTTTCACATGGTGTCTCTGCCACTCCTTCCTCCTTAGTGGGAAGAATCCTCACACTCGGTCCCTACCAAATAGGGTTCCTACCATGGGAGACAGTGCTCCATGAACATCTCCAAGGTAAGTCCCTCCCACAGGCTGCAGTTCTTCACAAACTACTCCAACATGAGTCCCTTCCACAAGGTACAGTCCCCCAGGAACAGACTGCTTCATTGTGATTCCCCCACAGAGTCATGAATCCTGCCAGCAAACCTGCTCCATGTGCACTCCTTTCCATGGGTCTGCAGGTCCTACCAGGAGCCTGTTGAGCATGGGCTTTCTGCAGAGTCACAGCCTCCTTTGGGCATCCACCTGCTCTGGTGTACAGTCCTCCGGGGGCTGCAGGTGCATCTCTGCTCCACCATGGACCTCCAAGGGCTGCAGAGGGACAGCTGCCTCACTATGCTCTGCACCAGGGGCCATAGGGGAATCTTAGTTCTGGAACTCTGGAACACTTCCACCCTCTTCTTCTTCCCTGTCTTTGGTGTCTGCAGAGCTGTTTCTATTACATATTCCAAGTCCTGTCTCCAGATGTGAATGCACAGGATGTTTTTCCCTCTCCTTAATCAGTCTTCTCAGAAGTTGCTGATGGGCTTGGCCTTGGCCAGTGGCTGCTCTGTCTTGGAGCCAGCTGGCATTGGCCCTGCTGGACATGGGAAAAGCTTCTAGAAGCTTCTTGTAGAGTCACTCATGCAGCCATCTGCTACCAAAATCTTGCTATGAAAAACCAATATACAGGCCTTGAGCAAGAGAGAAAGACAAAACAAAATCCTGGTTAAAGCAAGGATGACTGGATTTTCAGAAAGCTTATCAGAGATTTTTATAAGACTTTTAAGAACCAAAGTGGCTTTTTCTTTCAACATTTTTTCCCATTGTCCACCTAAATTTCTTCCCGTCACCTTTTTCTAATTCCATTAGACCCACTCCCATTCAACAGTTCTTCCTAAATTCCTATTTCTTTCTCCGAAGTTTAATTAGTGCTTGGATATTCTCACCCACAGCATTTACTTCCATTAGGTAACACAATTTGCTGGTATCACTGTTCCTACTCTGTACCAAAAAAAATTGCTAAACAAATATTTAAGATTTTATTGTCTAGTTAAACTGGAATGTTTTGGAGAAATAAACTGCTCTATTATAAAGTATATAAACAAGAGGACAAAAAATTACAATGTGAAAGGAAAACAGAGGTTGCAGAAAAATAATGGCAATTCTACGAATGCCAAAACAACCATTTCATATATTGTCTTATGTGACTTGTTGGGTACAATTTTTTGTGATTGCACACATCCCTGTAGAAATGCATTTTCTTTATTTTTCAGATTCAGGACTTAAATACTGAAACAAGGCTGTATAAAGAAAAGTTGGTTTAGTAATATTTTCTTAAAAAGATATGTTAAAAATAAGGCATCCCTGTCTCCTCCATGCATTTCCCATTAAATTCTTAAACATTTAGATCCTTTGCAGTATTGTTGCACTTTTAGCTCTACAGACCATGCCTTTATTAATCTGTATAGAACTGTAGCAACTAATGAGCTGTACCAGGTCTTTAAGCTCTATTAGCAGACCTTTTCAAAATACATAATGAAAATACAAGAGAATGGGCACAAACTTACACACATCCTATGATTGACCTAATTTTAGATATTAATCATGCTATTAATAGGGATATTCATTTTAATGTAGCTACTAATACTTAAGTTACTATTAAAAATTTAAAAAATAATGTTATCTATGTAATTTACATATGATAAATCAATACAGAACTATTAATTATTAGAATGCTACTTTTATTTATATATTTAAAATAAAAATTATATTAGAATGGTAGAAGTAGCAAAAAGCACAACCCCACACAGTGTATCTTATGTGAAATCCCATCAACTGAGTCAATTTCTCTATGAAATAATAAATTTGTTTTCAACTGTTTCAACAGATTTTATTTATTTCAGTTTACTACTAGTTTCTTGTAGGATATTTATTTTGTTTAAGTGACTAAATGAAAAGTGCACTGCTTGCCAGGAGTTGTCTTTTTTTTTGGATTAGACATTTATAAAATATATTGGGGAATAAATTCTAATCTTTTCCTCAATCCTAACCTTGTCAATAAATTTCAAAGGAGATAAACTGTTTTCAACATCTCTTTTTTAAACTGCATCTTTTTCTATCTGAGGAAAAAAAATGAAAATCTTAACCTAAGCAAAAAATTCTCTGAATGTTTCATTTTAAGAGAGAAAGTAATTTTCCTTTGAACTTTTTAACAATAAACATTTCAACAAGAGCTGGTGCTGAAGCATATTACAGAAGAGAATCTTCTGATACTGCTCTCTGAGGTTCATTTGTTACAGAAAATCAACACAGACAGTCTTATTCTCCGCAATGTGATCCTTAAACATTTCATCCATTGTAGAAACATAAAAAGAAATTAGGACCATAGCCACTAGCTCTCTACATTCTTGATGAGCTTCTGCTATTATACACTTGCTTCATAAATTATCTCTTGGCTCTAAGTCACATTCAGCCTGCACTTGATGCTCTGATTTCTAAATTGCTAGAGGATTTGAAATACAGGAGGATTCAGCAAGCTGTATTCTGATATTATCCCAACAGCTGAAGTCTGGCACAGCAGGATGACATTTGATTGGTAGATTGCCACCTAATAAAATAATGTAATAGATAATAGGATTTAATTGCTTGAGTCTTTCCTTTCTGTAGCATCAGCTAACCTGATGAGTAGCTTACATTTTTGCTGACACAGTCAGCAGTTCTGTTGGCCTTTACAGTAGTAATATCACTTTTTGGCCAAATCTGGAGAAAGTCTTTAACAATTCACCTAACTTTTGTATTCCTGGCTCAGCTACCTATATAGACCTTGTGCAGGCTCCGTTTTCTAGACATCCATTCCTTATGTGGGAAAATTGCTCCTAATTAATCATCAATAGGAGAAGAAGAAAGAGAAACTATTTTAGGATGACCATCATTTGGGAGTCCAATAGCATTCTGGCTCTTCCAAATGCCTGGAAAAAATGTGCTGGGATCAAAAGACTTCTATTTCTACAAAATAGAAGACTACATTTCTACAAAATGTATAACAGATTCTGCTGAAACTCCCTATTTTGATACTACTGTGTAGACACTTCTTATTTCACACTGTAAAAGGAATTACTTTTATTTTTGAGATTGGGTTTTGTAACTTAGGAAGCATACTATTTTCTCCTTCTTCCCAACCCTATCCTCTTGTGTCACACAAACACTGACACATTTATATTTTGATTACTCCACCAGTAACATTAGAAATTGCACATACTGTATGTAATCCTTCCTCACTACTGTTGGGAGACAATAGCTATGCAGTTGAGGCATAACAGGCATTTTAACTGCATCAGACTATCAGTCGCTGATCATGAAAGTGTACCAGAAAAATTTGGGAGTGAAATAAAAAGGGATACAGGTGAGTAGAGGAAGATCTCTGAAAAACATAAAGGGAGTCAGGTCTGTGGTGATGCACCTTCCCCAGGTCTGTCCATTAAGGGCAAAGTTAATTTAGTCCAGTTTGATAGGACAAGGATTTTTGATAGCAATCCTATGGTTATCATACTGATTACTTCTACTATATCATGAAGGATTTATGTTTCTTAGATCTCAGAGGGTTTTTTTTTTTTTTTTTTTTTTTTTTTAATGTGGGTTTGTAGCAGAATCACAAAGGAAAAATGATGAAAATGAAATATGTAGTCTGATTTGAAGTCTAAAGTAGATAATGTGTATTTCCAAAATAAGGAGAAAACCCCGAGCAGTAATTTTGGAACTACTGAGATAGAAAGTTTACTCCAGCTTTTGATGGCAGGAAAAATCACCAGTGTTCAGAGATTTGTTGAAGAAATACTCCTTCTATAAGTTCCTTTTGCTTACCCACTCTGTAAAAGTCAGGAACATAGATAAGGAAAATCTGTACACATATTTTTGAAAAGGGACTCCTGTTTTCAGTTATGTTCACAAGATAACCTCTCACCTCTGCTGCTTACTTAGGAATGCTCACATTTGACATTGTGCTATTAGCCACAGAAGTTTGGCTGTCAAGTATAGTCCATGGACACCTGGAACCAGGAATTTTCTGGTCCTAGTGTGGAAAAAATTTTTTTAAAAAACAGCATTTTTGTCCCTCCTTGCCATATTTTAGACCCAACTCAGCACTGTTGCTCCAGCTACACTCCTTTTCTACCCTGCTCTTCATACATGGAACACACAAATCTTAATTTTCGGAGGTTTTGCTAGCTATTCAGCTGGTAGAGGTACCACACACTCTCTTTCCATGGGGACCTGGGATTCATCTCAGATTAGCGAGTTTTTTTCAGACTGAAATCTGAAATGAAGCCAATTTCTAGTTAGTTCTTAAGCTAATTCCTTCAAGATGTGGGTGTCAATTATGTTCTGTTAATCTGGAAAATCTTTCATTTTACAGGCAGCAAATCCTTGTTTCAGCAATGCCACGTGGTATCAATGCAATCTCCTGATTTGCTCCAGATAAAAGATATAATTTTTTCTGCTTTCTTGTTAAGAGTTCTTGTACTTACAGGTTTTGGAGGTTGTTTTCTTCTTTTTTTTTTTCTTCAATTTAAAATTGCCCAAATTATTTAGGTAAGAAATGTTTCCAAATATCAAGGAGTTCTTTCACTTCTCAGCTGTCTGCCTGAGCCTTCTTTCACTAGGCTGTTTTTAAACTAGCAAATATGAGAGCCTCAAAGATAAGGAAAAAAAAATTCAAACACAAAAAGAGAAAGACTATTTTAATGATATGGGAAAATATATTTGATGGCATTATGAACAAAATGTGATGTTCTTCCTCAACTGTAATTTTTTCCAAATTACAAAAGAGTAACAGTGAGAACAGAGACATATAAAAGAACACACGGATTTAAATGTCCAGCTCTTGCAAAGTTTCACACATTCAGATATATGTGGTTTATGTTATATAATTGAGGAAAACAGCAGCTATGTTTTGGAAAAAAAACCCTATTCACAATTGAACCTTCTCATATCTCAGGAAGATAAATTTAAATTTGAATTATTTTCAGTATAATGGATGCTGAAGATCATGTCTGTTGAAGATATAAGCATTGTGTTTAAGGTAAAGCACAAGAAATTTGCAAATGGAAAACAGTTGTAGCTGCAGAATATAAATTTACTCATTTGAAAGTTCAATACTTTGGTTTCATGGGTAATAGTTTTAAATAGGAACATATTCACAGACTAGAAAAATCATAAAGAGAAGATAAATCCTTTATTAACTTTCTTTTCTAATAAAGTAGGACAGTTTGAAGGTCTTTTCTTACTGAAATATCACTGTAAAACTTAAATAGACTTTGTCTCTAGTCCAGACTCCTGATCAGAGCTAGGGCAGCTCTCAGGTCAGACTCCTTTGTTCAGGGCTTTACTTGGCTGGGATGTGAAAACCTCTGAGAAGCCAACTTCTCTGGGTAACCTCTTCCACTGCCTGGCTCTCCCTGTGGGGAAAAGAGATGCCTTATATCTGGACTGAATCCTCTGTGCTTTGGTTTCTTCTCTCATAGCTTAAACTCCTGCAAAGAGCCTTAATGACCTTGCTATAAGCGTTGGAGGACAGTGGTGAGGCTGCCTGCAGCCATCCCTTCCTCCAGGCAGAACAAGTCCTAGTTTCTCAGCCTCTCCTAGAAGGGTAAGTGTTCCAGCCCCAGTTATGGGTGGATTGACCTTGGCTAGGTGCCAGATGCCGACCCCTGCTACTCTCCTGCTCCCTTTCCTCGACAGGAGGAAATATGATTAAAAAATACCGGATTGAGATATAGACATGAAGACCATTTACCAATTACCATCACAGACAAAACAACTTTGCCTTGAACATTAATTTATCACTAATTAATTAGAATTGGACCATGAGAAACAAAGATAAAATTGGAAATCCACCTTCCCCTCATCCCCCTTTTCACTCAGACAACTTCACTGGTCTCCCCACTTCTCTACCTTTTCAGCCCTTAACAATACGGGGATGGTGGGGATTGGGGGATTATGGTCAACCCATAACTGTGCCTCCTTACATTTGGTCCCTGCTCCAGCAAGGGTTCTCTCCATGGGCTGCGGTTCTTCAGGATGATCCTGCTCCAATTTGCACTCCCATATAAGCTGCAGGGAAATTACTCCTCCACCTTGGTCTCCGTGGGCTGTGGGGCTGTCCCAGTACCTGAGTATCTCTTTCACCTTCTTTGAACCTTGTGCTCACAGGATGATTTCTCACTTTTTTTCCCTTCACTCTTCACTGCCTGTGCAGTTTTCACTCTTCCTTAAATAGATTTTCCCAGAGCTGCCACCAGTTTGGCTGATGGATGCAGTGGGTTCTATCTGGTGCCAGCTGGAGTCAGCTGCGTCCAGCATCAGGTGGCCACTGGCATCTCCACACCAGGGTCACCCTGCAGTGCCCTCATTGCCACGGGTAGACACAGGCACCATGTACATCAGCCTTCCACTACACACACAGATATCTTATCCCTCCCTACTTTCTAGTAATATCTTTTTTTTTTGTCTGATTTTTTTACATATTTTTATTTTTTGTGTTAATGATCAAACAATGAATATGCTGAAAACCAGGCACAGGAATATTTTGAGTAGTAAGTGGGACTTTAGCCATCCTCTCTAGACACAGGTGGCTCTCATGCCTGCACCACAGGACATGGTGGCCAGCAGGCAATGGAGCCCTCAGCAGGGCTGACAGCTGAGGAAGTACTGAGGAATACTTGAAACACAAGGAACTATTTTGTCCCCATTGGTGAATACAAAACAACTAGCATCTCAACTATCATGTCTAATGTAGTAGATATGTGACAGCCTGTTTAATTATTCTTGTGTCAGATCTAGAAGTCATACTTCATCTCTGTATTTTGAACCCCAATTTGATCAAATATTGATATCAATAAAACAACCTACATTATGCCAGCAAATCATTCACTTGAATGTGAAACATGCAGGAAGAAATTATCTTAAGCCTTGATTAAACACACTGTTCATGTTTACAAGTAAACCAGGACTACATGCAAACAATTCTAATATCAAGAGCAATCCTATAGCACTTATTTGTCCAGTAAAACAACATTACTTTGACTTCAGTGGAAGTCTTTCTGGGATGAAGATTAAGGAATGTGAAACTTCATACTATCGTGGAAATATCAGTGCCATTACTGAGTCTAATGACACAGCAGGGAAGCTCTCAATAATCCTGAATATATTAATAAACTGCTTTTTAAAAGGCCATTTTCTCACAGGGACCAAAAAGACCATTCTGAGTTATTTTACTGAGATTGAGCTATTTCAAAACCACAAGACAAAAATCTATCACCTTCTTTTATTTTATAAAACTGGCAAAAATATAGCATTTCAGCTATGAGCTTATTTTTCCACCACATCATTCTACTTCACAGTGCTGACAATCAAGATGTTTATAGTGCTATTATTACCAAACCTGCATATGTGGAGTGACTTGGGAGTGATTTTGATACAAATTCTGCAGAAATAAGTATGCTAAGAATTGAAAATGAAACTGGAAATAAAATGTAACCTTTAATGCCCTTAGAACTAAGGCATGCAATGCATCCTACAACAATGGGAACACTTGGTTTAAGAATAACTTTCTTTTAAAAAGTAGTTTAAAGATCAATCATGTTATTCAGTTTGATAATGTTGATTTCCAAACAATGAAATAATAGTTCTTTTCACCTCAGATATTACCAGGTGAAAATATATGGCTTATGTTGTAGTGGCTAGTAGAAATAAAAATGTTTCTCACTTCAAGGGGTCAAAGCATCCCACTCCTTTCTAAATAAAGAGTCACAGAGGACTACAATTAAAACAGCTGCAGGTGACTAACTGTAGGTAACTAACAACCTTTTGGCAATATTAATGAGGATAGCAGGAAGGATAAACGTGTCTTAATCATATCATTAATTATTGTTACTATTGTTGTTGCTACCTATAATTTGAACCTCTGTGCTGAGCTTTACCCTGTCCTAGACATGGGGAAATAAATAAAGACAAATTCCTTTCCCTTGGGAGTTAATAATCCAAAAATAACCCACTCACAGAAAATGTTTCTTCCAGGTGGAGGTGCCAGCATTGGTGGGTGGTGGCAAAAAATTATTCTCTGCCAGTTCTAAAATGGATCAATAGATAATAAGGATATTTAATTCTACCAGATTGATAGGCACATTTAATGAGCATTAAAATCACATGTGGATACTGCTAATATTGAAAGCAGAATATCAACTTGGTTTAAAAAAAAATCTATAATGGTCTTTTCTGAACTGTTATTTTGGAAGACTTTTACAATGAAAAAAAATCAGAAATTTAAAGAACACTGTTATGACATTTCTTTTATATCAGGAACATAAAAAATCAATTATTTGTCTTCGGCTTTGGACTTTGCATGTTACACTATTAAATGATACAAGATTTTTCTTATGAGATTTTACTGTCCTTTGGCATCCTCTTTGTTTTTCTGTTTATTTATTCATTCATATTTCACAGATTCACACAGAACTTTTTGGTGAAGTTCTTTTGCAGAAGTTTGTTCTGAATAGGCAGAGGTATAGCCATAGGAGAAATCAAGCAGTACAAAGAGAAGGGAAATGTTTTCATAAGAAAACTTGAAATTTCACAAAATATTTTTTTATTTAACTTGGCTGTGAGTTATTGTTTCTATCTTCTTTATCTTTCTCATTCTACCTAAAACTAAACGTCAGCTAGAAGTAAAAAATAAAAGTACATATAGCACTTATAATAGGTCAGAGAGGACTTTAGAAGTGTGTGCATTTAAGTATTGCTATTACATGATGTAAAATGTCTTGAATTATTTTCGATTATTATTTTACAACTGCTTGCCAGTCACACAGATATTTTGGTGTCATCTCTCTCTTCATAGTAATAAAGAAGGGAAAAACCTCCAATCATAATATGAACCTCATTTTTTAAATAAATAAGCATATTCTATGAGAATTATTCTCTTTGCTTTTATCCCTTATCAAACACAATTATATAATTACACTGTGCAGCAAAGACAAAAAAACTCCTACAGTTTCATGTGGTAGGATTTTATACCTATTTCTTTCCAGCAAAAGACAAAAAAATATGTGGTCTTTATTTTTGTTAGTATACAAGTAACCAAATAGAGGGATTATGGTGGTGCTGAGGGAATTACTAGATTTTAGAACCCATTTTTCTTTCTTTGTCCTTTATATTACTATGAGAATGAATCAACAAGTTTTTAATATTCAAAAAAGCAGGGTAAGAGTAAAAAATGAACATCTTTTGTCAGTTCAATTATTCATCCATTTACTATAAAAATGAAACAGTCTTTGAACAAGTGGCTTTTTCTTTTGAGTAAGTTTACTATGGAATGAAAGTGGGTTTCTTAATGATGCATTATAGCACACCAATGCCTTAGAAGCAAGGCAGTATTGGTTTGTAATCTACAGAGTATGGCATATTTAATTGTGCAACAAAAGACCGCATTCCTAGTGGTCTTTTTCTTATGATTGTCCCCTTGGTACAAATGTTTCAAGGTCGTTAAGATTAAGTTTGGACAGATTGCAAAGTAAATTAGGCAGTCATGTAAACAGAGTTCATGTTGATTTTGTGAGAAACTGTGAAATAAAATGCAGCATCCACTAGCATGAGTGTACTAGTATGCATCTGAGTGATGCAAGACCCAAAATTATAGGATGGGGAGATTTTCAGAAGAACATGACATCTTATGTAAAGGTGCATGAGCAGACTTGAAGGAAGTCAAAGAAACACTAGAATGACCTGCAAACATAAGTAAGGAAGAACATATCATTATTGCCTTTCTGCATATATTGATTAAATTAGTTCAGACAGTGCTTGACTTTGCTTATAAAAGCCTTTATCCTGAGCTTACAGCACCCTTTACAAAAAGTGCGAAATACAGTCAAATCAGACTGAAATGTAATAATGTCTTTACACAACCAAGCCAAAGAAAGTAATCAGCTGTAAAGAAACCAAATCCAAGAACTATCTCTTTCCTCCACAGATACAAGCTCTAAGCATATTTTTATCTTTCACAGTGTGTGAGTATTTCAGCATGTCCTGCAGACCGGGAAATATTAGGAAGCAATTTGCTCATATTGGAAGTGAATGCAAATCATTCTGCTTGAGTAAAATGACTTTGTAGAGGTGGGGTGGGAGAGGATTTGCCTTCATCTGGGAAAAGAAGCAAGATGTGGAGCCTTAATTGTGGGCTGCTTTGCCTCAGGCTGCTTGAGTTTGCTGCTCAAAGGGGTGGCACTGCATCCCACACTGCCTCTCCTGCAATCTGTTCATGCAAGGACCGTCCATCTGCTGAGTTTAAACAGACCCCCAGTTGCTTCTGTGTTTGTTCACAGATGTAGGTAGGAGGTTTGACTGCGGTTTCTAAAACTCAAGTCCAAGATTATGAGACACATTTGCAAACATGCTTGCATATAGCAGAGTATTATTGCTGGGAAATGCTCTATTGTTTTACTTGCAAATCAGTTCCATTTAAATTGAAACGTGGTAGTGATACTTGTGCATATAAAATTAAATTTGCTTCTATTTAGTCAAGAACTGTAAAATATACAATGACTGGAAACACTGAAGACAAGATCCATGAAATTATTATAAATGAAATAGAAATTATTTGACATAAGAAAGATTTGCAAGGGGAATGTGTTTCCAAGAGAATTGTTTCTTAGACTATGGAAAATGTATCACTTGAAAATAACATTATAATTTCAATTGATTCCCAAGGGTCCTCTGTAAGTAAATCAATTGCTATATTTTTAGCAATGGACTGAATTGGCCTCTTTATAGGAAAATTACAGATTACTGCAAAAGTTTGATTGCAACAGAAAGAGCTTTCTAATTCTTTCAGTCTTTCCTTGGGAACATTTCTTTCTCCTGAAAGTATGTTCTTGGTATTGAAAAGTGTGGAATACAACAGAAAGGGTACAGAACGAAATGCACCAAGACGACTATCCTGTTTTGACAAGAAGAATCTTTGTAGGAAGATGTTACTATGATTTTTAATAAGTGAGACTTTCTTCCTACTCCACCAGCTGCAGCAGAGCATTAGATTGCAATCCACAAAAAAGGTTTGGGTTCACTTGCAAGAGGAATTTTATGGGACAAGGCTAATGCTTTTATTGTCTCTGCGTTTTATGGTTCATTATTTGATACCTTCTATGCACACAATTTGGTGTGGAAAAGAAATCTTGATCAGTGAATCACAGGTGACGTATGGATACACGGATGATTTCACTTTCATCCTAAACATATGTTTCTATAAGTCCCAAAAGGAAAAAATCCTCATTATAGAATGAAAGAGCAGTTTCAAACAGTTCTCCTTGTAGTTTCTCAGCATATCCAGAGTGATTCAGCTGCTGAGCTGCAGAACGAGTCCAACCTGCCCAACATCCCCAGAACTCAGTTATGTTCACAGATGCTGTTTTGCAGGATGATCGAAACACAACTGAGAAAGAATTCTGTCAACTACCTAGGCAAGCTAGACCACATTTATCAGTCTATTTCATTCATCACAGGATAATTGTTAGCTTTTGTTATTAGTTTGCTAGTATTCCAAGGCAGTGTTGATTCTACTTTACATCTTCAAATTTTTACTGATGTAATTTTCTTGATATGAGTGAAGTTAAACCAGGATTTAGATACCAATCTTGCTAGGTACTGAGCGTACTTGAGAAGTGAGTAATTTCAGACCTTACCAATATAGTAGAATTTGGGCCATAGGCAGATGAAAGGAATAGTAGAGTAAAAACAAGATTTCTTTATAGCTAAATGTTGCTGCCCATGGATAGATTTCTCTGGGAAAATCCTGGAAGTTGGCAAATGACATTTTATAGAATTAGAGAGTGGTTTTGGTTCAAAAGAACTTTTAGAGTTCATATAGTCCAAACCCCTTGCAAAGAGCATGGGCATCAACTAGACGTGGTTGCTCACAGCCCCATCCAACATGATGACCTTGAATATTTCCAGGGATGGAGCACCTACCACATCTCTGGAAAACCTATTCCAGTGTCTCACCACCTCTTCATAAAAATATTCAGCCTTATATCAAGCCTGAACCATACTCTTTTAGTTCAAAACCATTACCCCTTGTCCCATCACCATAGGCCCTACTAAAAAGTCTGTCCCTTGTTTCTTATAGGCCTTCTTCAGGTACTGGAAGGCTGCAATAAGGTCTCCCTGGAACCTTTTCTTCTCCAACCTGAACAAGCTCAACTCTCCCAGCCTTTCCTCATAGGAGAGGTATCCCAAAATTCAGATCATTTTTGGGACCTTCCTCTGGACTCACTCCATCAGATCCATGTCCTTCCTGTGCTAGGGACCGCAGAATAGGTGCAGCACTCCAGGTGAGGTCTCACAACAGCAGAGCAGGAGGGGAGGATCACCTCCCTTGTCCTTCTGGCCAAGCTGCTTTGGATGCAGCCCAGGATATGGTTTGATTTCTGGACTGTGAGTGCAAGCTAATTTGAAATATATTTGTGACTTAGATTGCTATATGTTACCAATTTAATGTTACTCGCTTTGAGAGACCTAAATTTACTTTTACGAGAAAAACTGACACAATCAGTACAGAACAGCTACAGAAATAAAAGTTGCATTCTTCAGACATCAAAATCCTTCAATAAAAACAACATACCTGAGTTATACTCAGAAGGATTATGTGTTTGTATTCATACTCCCTTCATAGACATGTTTGCAAGATATGCATGTTTGCAAGATATGCATAGACATGTTTGCAAGATATGCAAACATAGACATGTTTGCAAGATCAGTACACTGATCTGTACTGATGAAGGCAAAAAAAGAGTATGCTTAAAGCATTTTTCACCCTGAACATCCCTTGGGGTACTCACTGTGCATGAGCACTGGGCAGTTTCCATCCCCTGAAAAAATATCCTCTGCAAAAATGCTGATGAATATTCTCCTAACTCCCATCTATCAATTACATAATGTAGAATATTTGTATTTTTTGGAGTAAAGAAAAAAAAAAAGAATTGGTGGAAGGGGGTATAATTTTAATATTTTTATGATTTTAATGATTTAATGTTTTGTTGTTGACCAGCTTGAAGAATAGTTATCATTTTTCAGGAAGCATTGAATGGCTCTGCATTACAGGGAAAGAAAACACCACACAAATCCTATTTAAAATGCAGCTAGGATGCTCACTCTAGAGGAGAACAGCTGTGTAGAACTGTTATTATGCAGTAAATTTCCAGCCTGGCACTCTAACTTTCCTGTGTAGATAACCCCCAAAACCATTCAGGCAGGTCAGGGAAGTGCCTGCTTTTTTGGCCATTAACGTGAGTTACTGCTCACTGAGTTACAGCTGTTTTCAATTGCTGCAGTCTAAATGGAGAAAGCAAACATTAACAACATAAAACGATGATCCCACTATGAAATGTGTCTCTGCAAAATTTATATTTGAAGTTCAATGTCTGTCATGTATTCTAACTTCTTAGTTCAAACATGTTTAGCTTAAAATTAAAAAGCTTATTCCATCTGCTAGCCCTGCATATTCAATTTTAAATTTGTAAAGTGAGGCTGCTGCTTCTTGGTTCCAGTACCATTTATGGTGAAGATTGAACAGAATAAATTCTCCTTATATTTGTGTTCATGACATGTGAATCAGAATTCTGCTTTTGTGTGTATGCATGAGTGAAAAAAAATAATATATCATTGTTTCAGTAAAGAGACATGGCTTTTGTCTCTCACAAAAGGTAATTACATGTCAATAATATTAATTTTTAAGGACAGAGCTCCTGAGAGTCTTAGCTGGTGGCAAATTATTCCGACAAATAATATTTTAACTCATCTCTGTCAATATCAACTTCTGGATCCAGCTCATTCAATTGTTGAAACAAACATCAGCTTCTGTTTTATTTGAGTATTATTAGAGAAGATTCCCAAAAATGAAACAATACAACTTTAAGTTTCAAATTCAGACAATTAATACTGGTGCTTAGTGTTGGAACTTATGTTACACAAGATGTAGGACAATTTATAGCTAGTTTTGAAAATCAGAGAAATTAGAATAATGGATTTTTTTCTTCTTTAAGGAAAAATCCTTTTTCCTCACAATAGGGAAGGGGATTAAAGTTTTGAATAAAAATCCTTATTTTTTTTTATCATAAGCTGTCTTAAATGAATGAAAAGCAATGGTCCCTTTGACACAAGGAAGATCTGGAGAAGTTGACTGTGGAGTCATAGAAAAAGGAGTGCCAACTTGCTGATATGATCCCGTTGTATTCTTATTTTTGTTTTGATTTCAGAGCAACAGAAAGGACCAATAATTCTTAGGGTTTCATATTTCTCCCATCTAGTTGACAACAACAGAAGAGTCTGTGAAGAACTAGGAAAAAAGGAAGACAAGAAAAAAACAAGGAAAGAAACAAGACAAGCCAAAATTTTCAGAAAGAAAGTACCTTGTAGGTACATTACAGGCTCCAAGATGACATATTTTCAATTTCATGGCCAAAGAGTGAAAATCAGGATATAGTGGAGTAATAAGTAAGTAAGTAAAAGCAGCATTTACAGAAACCAGCTTTATGTTTTAGCGGAACAATTTATGCTGACATAGCCATTACCTTTTTCCTGTGCATACCCAAGAATGAGTGCTGATAACGTGGGAGACAGCCTGCATGAGCAGATTAAAAAAGAAAGGCAGTGGTAAAATGTGCTGCTGACTCATATTAGGTGTAAAAGACAAAGCCCTACGCTGAGTGACAGCCAGGGAAAGTATCACTATCAGGCCAGATAAATTGCCAGATTATCTGTGGATTTTCTGTATAAACTTGCATGTCTGCTTGCCAAGACTATTTTACACTTGACAGAGGAGTAGAAGGAACAGAAAACTCTTTGTCTGCGTATAAAAGGTGCAAAAGGAGAGAACTACTTTTTTTTTGAACACGATAGCAAATTGTACTTTTGTGGTCATGACTAGAAAAATATGACAGGACAGTCAATGTGAATATTATTTGAAATGCCAAGGAACAATTGAAAACTCATTGTCTCTTGCTGTACAGATTTTTTTTTGCAATTATTTTACGTGATTAATTTGTTAGTTAGGAAGCTTGAAATATGAATTTTAAGTCTTTTTTCCAGAATTGCCTGGAAGAGAATTTGAAACTTTTTAGACTATGTAATGAAACCAGAATTCTGAGGATGTTAGATTCCTGTGTCCTTAAAACCAGAAAATATATGGGCTGTATGGATACAACTTGGTTATATATGACAATCTCTGTTTGAATTTGAAAATCAAATACTTTTAAGTGTTACAATCTACAACCCAGAGATTCTTTGCTGACAAAAATTTCTGTTTAATTTAAAATAAATTATATTGGATAAAGACATAAATTGCTTATGGACATTTTAGGAAAGACAGTGCATAGAATTGTCATAATTAAGGATGACGTGATTCAATATGAATTATTAAGTCACAAATGCCAGTCATTGATAATATAAAGGCTGCATTGTTTGCAACTAAGATTAGTTTGAAACTAGAACTTTGGTGGCTGGAGATGTTTCTTGTCTCTTGATCTACAACTTGTTAGTTGTTGTCTGAAACAGACTATTATCATCTAATAGACATACAGAATTTGGGAATGGAAGAGGACGTGATATGAACTTTGACATTTTCTAACTGCTTTACTGGAAGTTTTTAGGAAACATTGCTGATAATATTGCTGAGCTAAATTTTCCCACCCTCCCCAAAAATGTATTTGTATGAGACTGCCTCTAGGAAGGGATAGTATGAAATATATTCACATTTCTGTGCCAACTTTTGAATATTTTCTTTTAATGTTTGTAGGAATTAAGTTATTTCACAGGATAAGGAACAGATCATAGGTTCCTCATTTTCATGTTTCTTTTGGTACTATTAAGCAGATCTGCAATGGCTTCAGGCTAGAGTTCTGTTGCTGAATTTAATGCTACTTTGAGTTAAAAAATAATATTTTTTTTTATTTATAAGTGGTTACTTATCTGGGAATATGTATGATTTATACTTAAACATTATAATTTGTTGTATATTCCTCTGGTGTGATAAAGAATATCAAGCAAACAATAGAAATGCTTAGATATTAAATAATTTCATAGAATTGTTAAATAAATGCGGAAACTCGTATTTTATGCTAATTGGGTGTGCTTAGCATTTGAAATGTGGTAGCAGAATATACAGCTATTGTTTGGTAAGCAGCTGATGTTCTCAAGGAAAAGTAAAATACTTTTTTATAAATTGCATATTTTAAAATTACTTCAAAATTTTAAAGAATAAATTTTAAAACGAGCAGAGTGTAGAGTTTTGGTTGTTTTTTTGGTACCTTAGTTAAAACCACTTAATTTTCACTTGAAAGAAACAGTTGATTGAGTGGTTCTTTAATTTTAAACTTTTTTAGTAAAGCTTGTTGTCCAGTGTCTTTGTTTACTAAAATTTCTCTTTTAAACAATAAAGAGAAGAAATTCATAGATAGGATATTCATAGATAAAGATAAGAAATCTGAATTTGCCCTTTTAAGTGCGATGAGTTCTTAAATTATAGAGGTTAAATATAGACTAGGAGCTCCTAATAAGGATGACGAGGAGTTATATTTAGCCTGCTGACACATCATTCTCTTACACTTCATTCTCTTCACTTCACTCTTACAACAAAGAGCCTGCAACAAATGCTGGAGCACAAAGCCCATTGCAGATCAACTGTTGTTAAACATTATTAAAATAACCCCATGAAATAAAACTTCTGTTTTTCATTTATTGTCTCCAATATTATCATAGATATTTTATGTAAGTGGAGAGTAGAAATAATAATTTTAAAGATGTAAGATATTAGGACTCTGCTGCCCAGGCTTTGATACTTAAAACTTGGTTACTTTGAAAAATGGAGTATTTTTCTTTGCTGACATATGCTGACACAAAAATGCACAGAGCATCACTAGAGCAGGAGTACACTTAATGATATCCAGGTTACTCAGGATCCTGGTGATACAGAAAAGATCATCTGTACCTTTCATTTCTGTCTTCTAATGTTCACAGTGTTTGGGTTTTTTTGAGATTTAGAGATTTAAAAAATACAGCATAATAGTTTATTTTACAGGCCTTGCTGATAGAAAAGTGGGGTTTTCTATCAGCAAGGCCTGTAAAATTCAGAGCATGTCTCACCCCTACTGAGTGAAAAAAACTGAAAGCAAACATCACCACTTTTTCCCGTGTTATTCTTCCTGCCACTGTTACTCTGTTATCACTAGAAAATGCTTTGTGAAGGTGGTACAAATCTGGACTCAAAAAAGAGACAAACATAAGCATGGAAATTTTCAGAAATCAGTTCCAAAAGCAGATTTGTAAGTCCTCCTCAAAAAAGAATCTTAGGATTACAATCCACTTCACTGAAAAACTGGACTAAAGATAGTTGGTTTTATAGCTTGCAAGTATATCAGGATACAAAAATAACATTACAGAAGTACTTGATTCAAATCCTGTTTCCCAAAAGATACCTTCTCGTTGCATCCTGCTCTTCCCAGCAGCTGAGGTGATGGAGGTGGCAGAGCCCACCCAGAACCCCAGCAAGGACATCTTCTCTGTGCTCACTAATTCAGCACGTGATGGAACCAAGGAGTTCACAGCAGCAGATCATGTTGTGTATGGCAAAGAGAAGGAAAATCAGGCCTGGGAATGCTTTACAGGTGCAGACAGGCACTAACCATCACAGTCGACTTTGTGGGACTGCGGTCACAGAGTAGTGACCAGACACACAGTAGTTTCATTCTTTTCATTGTTTTTGGTCAGAATCTTGGACTAGAAACTTGCCACTCTTTCATTCATGTATGTAATGACAAGTGGAAAAGAAATGCACTTTGCTGGGTTGTTTCTAACCATTGAGTGAGGCAGCTCTGACTCACTCTCTTCCTACCCCTAATGTGCAAATGTCCATCATGTATTGGCCCAGCACAGCCATAACCTTGTGCTCATGACAGTCATGCCTTCAACCCACTTTTACTACAGTCCCTGCCTTGATATTGATAATATGGACTATTAAAGACTTAATTATAAGTTAGACACAGTCTATAATCACATAGACCAGACTACGGCTATTTCTCAGAGTGTGTAGAGTGACACTTTTTGTCTCTCAGAACTTTTCTAACTACTCACTGCAATTTCAGGGATTGGTTATGTTTCCATTTTCAATTAGTATCTCCTGGGATAAAATATAACTTTATACATGTGTAAATATGTCTGGCCGTGTTCAACGTGTCTGATAGATTTTATTTTCATAGCATCTTTTAGAGCTTTGTAAACTTAGAATCAAATCATAATCCTAGATAGTGAATAACTGGCTTCTTAAATTTATTTGGTAGATGTATATGTAAACTTCATATTTAAACTGTTTAGTAAAGAAGTGTGATTTTAGAATTCTCCATTACTATGGTCACAAAAATATATATATAGTTTATAAGAATTTTCTGGTCTCTAAGCTGTGCATAGATATTATATATATGTATATGTGTCACATATAGATGCGTATATGTGTCACATATAGGTGCATATATGTGTGTGCATGCATAATTATATACAATTTCATATATATATATACATATATATATATATATATATGGTTATTTTTCCCCATTCTGAAAAGGAGACTTTAGGACTCAAATACCTTAATAGACTTGAATTCCAACCACATAGTCATCAACAGAATTAAGATTTGTTAGATTTCAAAAGATAGTATTTTTCAGTCTTGAGAATTAAAATGGTCTGTTATAATTTGGTTTTAAGCAGTGAAAGTCAGTTAAAACATCTGGTAAGTATATAATTGAACTTTGCTCTCTAAGATCATTCCATGCATGAAGTACTTGAAAGGACTGTGTTACATGACCTCAGGTCATACAACAATTATGGTTACAGTGTTTTAGCCTTGCATGTAAGATTTCACTCAACAACGTTGTTTAGGTTCTATTGCTGGGAGTAAAAATAATTTGAAATTTAACAGGTATTGAATTTGCTTCAGATGGCATTTTGTGCTTGTATCTTATCAATGACATTGTATTTTATTTACAAATAAATATTTATGTTCCAAGCATTTTCTTGTTACAAGCCATATTTATTTGGTTTAAGGCAAAGAAGTTTTTACAAGTAGCTCAACTGACCTGAGCTAGATATTCACAAAGTTGGACACTATTTATTGGCAGAGGTTTTTGTTATGTGACTTGTAGAACAATTCATGATGAATGATAGTCCCTTTATCTTCATAATCTTCCTCTGCAGGTCAGCTTTTTCACTGAATTCTTTCTCCATCCCTGTGAAAAACTTTGTCCTGGCTTTCTGTAAGCCTGTCATCTAGACACTGTGCCTAGTTTCTCATGTCCAGGTGGTTTTCAAGTCTGGCAGACTTTTCTGCATAATTCACCTAACAGGTGATACCATCGAAAAACTGAAAACTTTTCTCAAAAAAGTCTACTGACCTTGTATTTAAAAGACTGAAACATCTTTTCTATTCATTCTCCTCGATGCCTAAGGAGAATAGCTTTTTATATGTAGAATAAGAGAATAGCCTTTTATATATATTTTATACTATTATATATATATTATTTATACATATTATTATTATATATTTTTATATATTTTTTAGCTTTTTATAATTTTTTCATGTATTTGTAACCCTGCAGATTTTTAATGTATATTTGTGTAGCTTCTAGGATTTTCCTGCTCTCTCTCATAGTTTAGCAAACTCTTGCTAATACATCCTTGAAATTCTGTTTGTTCTTATTCTTAAGAAAAGAATTCCTAACAAGGATATCTTATTTTCTATGAGAACTTAAGAGACATAACAAGAAAATTGGGTAAAAAGCCCCTGGATCAGCTCCAAAGGCTGACCCACTGGTGGGTGACTGGGATAACTTATTTCCTATTGGAAGTACTGGCTAGATATACTAATTAATTAACCTTATAAAAATAATAGAAATGCTGTATCACTCATGTGCAATGCCATATTTTGTGCACCTGAAACCTTTCATTAAAGCATTTATTTTATATCTTACCATTTTAACTCTGTTGCAAGGGGTTTTTTTCCTTTTTTTTATTAAGCAACACCCTTACAACATATTTTTTACTGATTTTCCTAGAGTATGGTTGTGTAAAAATTTTTGCTGATATATTACTCTAAGCACATGAGCCCTCTCCTCAGCGTCCTAAAGTTCTCACTTCTTTACTAAATCAGAAATTACTTGTCTTTGTTTTCAAGATTTATATAATCTTTCTTTCCCTTGAGCATTACCACTTCTTTCAGCTTGAGATCCTGAGAGGCTAACTCTTTTGTGTGTAACATCTTCTGTCACTCATTTCTCTGATTTTCAAGTCAAGCCTTTCTGATTTCTGCCACAGTGCCCTTCATGCTTTAAAAGATCTCACACTGGTACCATGTAACCTTTCTCTCATCCCTGAATTAAATTTACCATGGCTGAGAGTTTTGCAGAAACTGTTGATGACAAAGATGCTTCAGAGCGCTCTGCCCTACCACTTACCACGTTGAATGCCATTGTTTAACGCATCTTTGTCTTCCCTTGGCAGCATCCTCGACTTTCTTCTCATGAACCAGAAGCAGACACTGTCTTTTTGTTTTGTGAGCACCCAGCAGAAATTCCTAGTCTTTAACTGAAATTCTTGGGATCTGTGACAGCAGAAAAAGATAAATGATATAAAAATAGTTTCTTGAGAGTGACAGGAATATTAACCCCTGACATATGTATAGAAAACAACAGTGCATTATGAATCACACAGCTACTGAGTTTGCTTGTGCATTCTGAGATGCTTTACTCTTTTCAAATTTGCTCCTAAAGATAATTGGCCAGATGCTGGGGTTTGAGCTACAAATATAAAGTGTCTTTTATGTGACTGATTTTTCCAGTTCATTTTAAGAGCCTTACAATGGTCTATTTGTCAAATTTACATTTCACAAAGTAAGCTGTTAAAAAAGGAACCTTTCTAATTTATTTCCTGTAACAGTTTGTCAGTTTATTCTTCTAAACAGTCATGCATTCCTGCAACTATAAAAACGAATGGTTAGAAGTGACAGTCTCAAATTATTAAGTATTAGCATCTTTATAAAATTTTTATATTTTATAAAAATCAGCCTAAAAACTATACAATTTTCCTTTTAAACTGTACTACTGAGTAAACAAACTAAAGTGTTTCTTATACCATTGCATTTTTTCCTTATTTGTCTACGTTTTTTCTGCTTATTAGAAGGGCCTTTTAATTTTGTGAGGTCACATCTATTGTAAGAATAGTTATAGTTTTGTAGCATATAGTTGTATGCTACAAAAAAGTTAAGTCTGGTACCTGAACCCTGGCTTTCCTTCCCAGTTCTTTCCCAGAAATTTTAACACTTCTGAATTAATTTTTTTTTACTCAAGTTTTAATACATACCTTAACATGCGCTCACTTTCTCCTCATTCTGCACATCTAAAAGAGACCCTTGTGGGTTCTCCCTTACTCCTGTGCCATTACTAAAAGTGTGTTTTACCCAGAGATGGGTTGTACTTGCACTCTCTGGAAGTGACACTGCATGAATTGCACTTAAATGAGAGCTACTGTACCTCCAAATTGCTTCAGTGATCCTTCAGTGCACTAGCATGTAGTTAGTATTTTCAAAATCTGTTGTCCTTTCAAGGTCTAAGACTTTACAGTGATTTTATAACTTTAACTGTGGCAGTCTGGAATAGCAAAACAAAACCAGAGTGAGATAATGGCAGGGGCAAGCTTTGTAGAGAGAAGCAACATAACTTTTCCTATGGCTGTAGCTGGGAATATAAACAAGCTTTTGAGCATCATGTGAAGGATATTGTAGGTTGGGTTGGTTTAGTCAGGGATTTTTTAATGTTAGTTAGGCTTGTTCCTTGTACCCCTATCTTTCCCCCACAGTGGATTGATCCAGGTTGTTTACTCCAAGATTTCCTGCCGTGTGGACCTACAGTCACCTGTCAATCTTCTCACTCCTCCCAAGGTTTCTCCTTACATGGTTCTGTCAATCAGGGGTTGTTCACTGCCTGTGGAGTGTCAACCTTGTAACCACTCCCTGCTTCTTCATGAAAGTTCTGTGTCAATCACCCCACCTTTGCCTTTCTATTTGTCCCAGAACGCTGTACCCACCTCTGTTATGTCGCCATTGGTTGTGAAACCCTATCTCGGTTTAACCCCATAGGGTGAGGCAGGTTTCCACCCCTGTCCACCCACCCCCTATTTAATCTGCTGTAATCTTTTGTCCGGGGCCATTTTGCCTTGCAATGCTCTGAGGGCGATTCTCTCATACCACGCATGGAGGAATAAAAGTTCTCAGTTTTGCAGGCAAAGTGTCCTTCTCTCGTCCCTTCACTTCCTTTCAGAGTGAAGCTACCAAAGCTGCTTACCCACACTGGGGCACTCCGCAACCCTGGGGCACCCGTTCATGTGGCGGCTACAACCTCACAGGGCAGCGCTAGCCAAAGCTTTTACTGCTTGAGGTCGTAACGGGCAACCGCCGCAAGGAGAAATACCAAACTGCAATCCAGTAATAAAAGGATGAGTTCCAAAGTACTTTTGCTTTATCAGTGGATGCTGGACAGATTTTATATTCTAAATTAATCTTTACCCTTTGTTTCTGTCATTAAGGCGTATCTGAGACCTTCTTGAAAACTTGTGTGGAAATAAGGCAAGAAGCAATGGGTGTTTCTGCAATTTCTTCACTCATCTTCAATGGTGTTCAGTGACTGCTGTGCTGAACAGGATTCATCTTCTCATTACCCCTTCTCAGATCTGGTTTGTGTTCTCTCATTCTATCACAGCTAGGGACAGATAAGGAAAGTTAAGACAACAAGAAATAGTAAAGGCAGTTGCCTGATTCAACAATTTCTCAGCCTACAATGGTGTGAATAGTATTGATAACAAAGTTTTTTCACAAGGAGAGAGAGAAATGAGAAGAAGAAGGATAAGGCTTGAAATAGGAGGGGTTGCTCTTTGAGAAACACAACAGAATGAGCAAAAAGAAGCTGGTAGAAAAAAATCATTGGAGAGAAGAAGAGGGGATAAAAAAATAGTAAAGGATGCTGAGATGACTCAACCTGAAGGGAAGAGAATTTAACTGAAGGATAAAATTTGTAAAGAAAATAAGCTGAATAACAGAGCAAAAGTAAAGAAGCATATATATCAGCATTTTTCTTCCTAACTTTCAAAAAAAATCTCTTTTCTGTTGGATATTTTCGCCATATATTTCTTTCTAATGGCAGCAAAAATAACATCCCTGGTCGGGACAGGCTTTCAGCAGCTTTTTTAAATTGAATGTCTACATTGTAAACCTGACAAGAATATCTACTAATATGGGAGGTACATATTTGGGGATTTCAGTGTACTTTATTTTAAAGTAAACAGTGATATAATTAGTAATTGCTTGAGTCTCAAAATATTGACAGGTTTAAATTAGAACCCTTTCCCAATCAAAATATTTCTCTCTTTACTCAGCCAAGTTAGAAGGTAGCTGATGACTGCGGGGTCACATAAATGCAGTATCAGGAAGGATTGCTCGGACATTATAGATTTGCATGCAAGCAAGGAATCTGATATACCCAAATGAGTGGAATAGAGGTACCCTGATTAGGTAGCCTGCAAATGGTCTGGATGTACGCCTGTCCCAGGTGCTGAACATGAAGTACACATGCTTAAGGACTAACCTGACAATTAGCTGTGTTCTTTGCTTATAGAAATCAAGAGGTTTTCATAGAGTGTAGCCCAGGATGGTTTATATTTGGAAGTTCAAATGAACTGCTGGTGCCTTTTTATTAGTTTTCTTCAGAATTTCCAGAGTTAACATTCCTAAGAAAACCTGAAGAAATTCACCTACATGGAAAATTGTCCAGGGACACATATTTAATGCTATATGTGGGAATCTGGATTTACAAAGAAAATTGCAATTGACTCCTACAATTCAGTTTATAGCATTTGTCCATGTGATGATAACATTTACATTCATTTGAGAGAGACCCTTTGATTCTGCATTTAACATGGAAACTCTTGATATAAGAAGAAAAGAGAACTGTGGCTTAGAAATATTCTGACATAACACATCTCTCTTGCTTCCTGTTTTGCTTCTCTCTTAGTTCCTATAAAACTTTCCCTGTATCCAGCTTAAGTCCAGAAAGTAGAAAACATATCAAAATAACTGAAATGTTGTGCTGAAGTGGAGCTGTAATTCTGCAGCACACATCTGAGGATTGTCTAAGGGGTTTTTTAATGTTCCTTTCAAATATGTTTTGAGGTTTGTTTAAAAGTATTTAAACAGAAAGATAGCTTTCCATGCCACTGTGATGTACTGAGGACATGCAACAATACACTATCAGCTCATAAGAGAAGACACATAAGATTTTGTGACTCAAAAAAGAACAGCATTTAACTTTTTACTTCAACTTAGTAGCAATTCTTTGAGTCTTCTACTTTAAAATTCCTTAGATGGCTTTTTTACTTTGTAAAAACTACAGATTCAGAAGCTGTAGCTTAACTTTCACCTTTCTGTTTGACTAAACATACCAAATTATTGCAAGAAATCACGTCAAGGACGTGCACATCTTGACACAGGAGGGATTTGCTGCAAAATAATCTTCTTGATAAAGTACCTGTAAGTACAGTATTTGCAGATCAAAAGCTCCCCTTGTTTTGTTCTCTTAAATATTTTGCTATAAATGTGGATGCCAATTTTTTCACTGTCAGGGCATTTTCCTTCCTATTCCCATTTGATATGAATTAAACTGACATTTATTTCCATATAACCTTGTGCATCCTGTTTTTTGTATTGTAGCAAGTGAAAACTGGCGTGTGCAAAACATCCATCTGAAAACGTTTTTTTTTTTTCATGTCTCTTATCAGCTTTCTATTTAGAAAATCTGTGAATTCCCATGCTGTAAAGAAAAGAAGAGTGCTGCCATTAGCTCCATCCCCCAGTAGTGTGAATCAATAAGACTCTAGGCTAAAAAAAATCTGACTACCACAGATTCTGTGTTTTATTTTAATTTCTACTCCCACTTGTTAGTTTCCAAATAACCCATCTTTTTACCCGTTTAATATTTGTTTCTCTGATGCCCTAAGACCCTCAGGAAAAATCCTTGAAGTTGAAATTACAGGGTCTCTGTTTTTCTTGCTGTTTCTAAGTTTTCTGACAGAATAGATTGTTGTGGGGAAAATGCTGATTTCGCACAATTTAAATTAAATTAATAATATTAACTGAATGAAAATCTGCTTCCTTAGGAAACAACTTAATTCTCTGAAGTCCCATTTCCTCATAACCTGGCTACCAGGTGGAGGTTTGATATTAATTTCCAAGTTACACTGACACTAATTTTCCTTCTTTTTAGATCCCAACAGGGAACTAGAGATCTCAAAGCTTCTGAGCATCACACTTACCACCTGACTAATTTTATCAGTTTCCTGCCTGGAGGCTTCCCTAGTTAAATAGAGAACCTGGTGACCAATCCTCTTTACTTATGACTCAACAATTTACAGATAAGCCAAGGTAACCAATCAGCCTGAATGCCCATAATCTTATTTTGGTTCCAAAATTTCCCTGCTTTTATGAACTCCTTTCCCATGGAAAGTACTGCTTCTCATCCAAAGGAGGTGAGTTATGTGTGAGAAGAAGTTGCATTGTTTTACAATTTCAGGATTTAGAAAATAATTTATAAAACGCAAGATCTGTGCAGGCTTAAGTCAGATTGCATTTTTGCAAGGTGTTCTATCTCATGCCATATCCCTTCCTTGTTATGCAGGCATGAATTCTAACTGTTTAATAGCCCATAGAGATAAAAAATTACTCTTTGCAACCATGTGAGGAAAATTATTTCTCTCTGCCTGGCTTTTGGTGAGATTCCATTGGAATCTCAGGTTTTCATATCAGGTCTTCATATCAGGTCTTTGATGAATTTTCAGAAGACAAATATTAAAGCTCTCATAATAATTTAATGAAACCTCTATGTTCCAAACACATGGTCTGAAGTCCTGAAAATGTAACGAACATACTTTTGAGACCTTTTGGCTAAAAAAGAGGAGCCTTGCTGGAGATCCAGGTGGAGACAAACCTAAGGGGCAGGAGTTTCTGACAATACTTCCTGTCAGCTGAAGGCAAGTCAGTGGAAGTGCCAGTCTTTGTGTGCACTTTGCTTAATGTGGTAGTGTGTAGATTTTGTAAAAATTCAGTCTAAATTTGGGTTTTAAATGCTTCAGTATCTACCTGTGAATTCTCTTGGGCAGCTGAGTGAGGATGTATGGACAAGAAAAAGGAAAGACACAAAAGAGGTATCTTCGTGGTTAATTCAGGAACAGAGACCTCTTTGGAATTTTACATAACAATAATTTCTCCACTACAACCACACATGTATTTTGGACAGGGATAGGCAGCAATGAATTGTCATAAATAACGTTATAAGACTGTGAGCCAAAACACGTCAAGCTGCAGCAGTGAAGGGTGACAGTCTCCCAAAGTAATGATCTCATCTAGATTCTTGTTGATCAGATGTATTCTGAATTCTGAGTTTAATTCCATAATCTTCATGCAATTCAGATGATCAGACCTTCTTGTGCTTATTTTGGTGTCCCCTCAGGCTGAGATGCAATGTCTTCTAGTTTGACTGCAAAAAGCACTCAGAAATAATAGCTGAGACGTTATGCTAGTAACACTCACCTCTCTGCCAAATCCATTGGTTGACTAGGTTAGCAGGAAACCTCTGCTCTGGGGGAAAAGAAAGCATGATACCACAAACCACTTGTGATTTAAATACTTACACCATAGCTGGCTTTCTAACACTGCTTCACGCCTACTTCAATGCAAATGAAACTAAATCACTTGCCTCACTCTTCTCCCCACTCCGTAAACTGAAGCTGCCTGAGCAAAGATGCAACAATCATAGACCACTTCCGAGGGCCCATGGCTTGAAAAGTATCTCATGTCCCTTTTTGCTGTTTGTTGGGAGATCTACCTAACCAAATGTAACTTGAGATATGCTGGAGGATACTGAAGTCTTAGAAACACAGGAGATCAGGTAAATGACAATATTGAGCAGACATCAATCTGTTTCAGAAATAGAAACTCTGAAAAGAAGCCTGCTTAAAGAAAATGATGGATCACAACTTGGCAGCTGGACCTGGACATTTTCTAAGCCAAAAGTGTTTAAGGAACACAACTTCATGAAAGGTTTTTTGTTCTCCGAAGTCTCAACTTTGAAACCTAGTTAGTTTTTGTCAGCAAAATGAGACCATGATGTCTAGAAATAGTCCTGTGACTTTAAAGATCACTTTTGCAAACACAGCACTGATTTTCTATAAGCTGTTTAGCCCATACTTCTACTTGCAAGGGCCAGTTAGAATCTCAAGTCTATTTTTCCCTGTTAAAATGAATATTTATTGATACAACCTTATATTTCTAAATTTGTTGCTGGAACATCAAAGTATTTCTAATGAGATTTTAAATAACTGCCTCTCATGACATAAACTTTAATGTATATATCAAATTGCCTAAGCATGAAAACAATGTGCTAAGCAAAACCAAGCAATTTCTTCCTCTCCAGTTCCTGAAAGAAGATTGTAATGCAGTGTTACAATGTAATGCAGATGGCCAAAAGTACTTCCAAGACTTTTACAGTGAAGTGCCTTTACTGTGCAGGAAGAAGTCAGCTCCTTTGTACTTTAGATAAATTAAGGAATGTAGGCTTTTCTATGTTAAATCAATCACAGGCTTTGCAAATGCCTATAGGAAATTATTCATGCTGCAGTTTCAAGAGTATTAGGGATATACTCATTACTACAGGGATCTGAAAGGAAGAAAATCCTAATAAATAAAATTAAGTCTGTGATTTCAGGGACTGTCATTAAAAACAACAAAAGGTATGGGCTTACTTAATGACAAGGGATAGTCTAATTGCAAAATTGTATTGACTTGGGTAAATCCTGGCTAAATCCTGAATTTCCCACAGAAAATACTCTTCAATTAGCTATAAAACCAGTTTTTACTACAGTGTAATACTGCTGTCATTGAATTTTTAATGCTCTCACCTTTGTCAGAGTTTTCCAAATTCAGATTTTCTTTTATGAAAATAGTCTTTTTCTCAAATGTTTTTGCTCTTCTCTAATGCAATTTCGGTCTTGATTTTCATCCTGAAGCTGCACGACTTCAATGGGAGAATAATCAGTTTTCTATTTTACTCTCTTAGAATGCAGCAAGTTTGGGCAATTTCAAAGTGAACTGATTTTACTAAGCTTTTAAACATTTTGCTTAGTAATTCCTCATCTTCATCAAACATTGCAGACTGAGTCACTGAGTTTTTAATTGCATACCAGTAATTTGAATTCTTCCTCTCTGCTTTTCAGGTCTCCTCTCTTCATAATGAAGAGACAACAACTGCATTTACCATTCCTTAAATTTTGTCTTTCACTTTAGTAGTGCTTATTATTCCTTTTATTTCTATTAGTTTATTAAAATGATTTAATGCATTTTTCACTTCCATGTTCCACTGCTGCATAGTATTTATTTACAAGGGATCCCTTTCTATTCTGTTTAAAAATGGTAATGACTATGAAACCAACAGTATATTTCCCTGAAAAAATGCAAAATCTTGGGTTTTGTTACTGAGCAAGAGGCTTTATGATTAGAAAGACACGTTCAGTAGTCTGAGATTTTTATTTTTCTTTTTGAATTCCCTGTAGACTTATTATTAGGCTGATTTCTTAAAGTTAATTCAAATAAAGGATCAATCTTTTTAAAAAATGCACATGTAACTTGAGTTTTGAGATAAATGGTAAGAAAAGATATAATGGGGTGTACAGAAGTATGAGAAGGAATATAATGGTGAGATTAAGAGCTAGGTGGCAGCCAGAGAATGTAAGGTACCTCTTTTTTCCTTCTAAATTTTAGCTAGATCTTAACTAGAATCTGGAAATCACCAGTGATGTGTAAACTAGTAAGGAAAGGAGAGACAGAGTTGATAGGAGTGGACAAGTCTCTCCTTCTATGTTGTCCTGTATGAGAAGTTCAACCCAGTCCAAAAACCACATCACTTAATTCTGCATTTATTGAGGTAATTGTCCCCAGAGAAATTTCTAGGGCTAATAGCAATAGCAGCTAATTCTTTCTACCTGAACAAGTGCTTTTTCTCAGTAGAAAAGATGCCCTATTTGAATGCAGGCTTGTCAAAAGAGTCCCTTTCTCTACATGATAAACTCTGTTACACATCTATCCTGCTGTTTCCAGACATCCTTAGGGCATTTGAACTGTTAGTGATGAAACAAATCTCGGCAGTTGGAGAATCACTCACAGACAATTTCAGTGAAGGTAATGAACATGTGGATGGATGCCTTTTCCTAACTGTACCAAAACATGCAAAGTATGACATTTCTCAGTGGACCATATTTCTCTAAGTTATTCATATGATGCATACTCTTACTGGTTTGTGAAAACTTCACAAAAAAGCACTAATGTCTATCAGTAGCTTCCATTCCATAAACTTTTTCTCTAACTCCTCTATAAAGGCAGTATTATGCTTTTCTCTATTCATCAATAGCAAATAAAAGTATTTTTGTAATGAACTCCAAGTGAAAACTAAACCTAAGACTTACCTAATTGATGCATTGTATCGTGGCATCCAAATAAGAAGATCTATATTAATTCTTTCCATAGAAAAAAAATCCTTATATTTTTCATGATAACCAAAACCAGAGGTTTTGGAGGAAAAAAACTGTATGGTAAAACCAACTATACACAGAGAAACAGTTTTGATATAAATTATAAATCAGTCCAATTTATCCATCATTCATGCGTAATATTAATTTGGTATATCTGGAAGAAAAACTGTATCTGAATTTGGTGTCTTTACTAATAAGATTATGCAGCTTTAAACCTTTGTGATCATTAATACTCAGGCCTCTGGTAGCTTCCCCATGGAAATGGGTTTTTACCACCAAGGATCGGTAGAGACTTTGAGTATTAGCAAATAACAAAGTGCTCTTAGCATATATTCTATTGGATGTGTTGCCCAGTCATTACCTGGAATTCAAATATTTGCTCATACTTCAAAGAGGCCATCAGTAACAAAATAATTTAAAATATAATGCTAATATAAAACCATTTTGGAAGGAAACTAGGAAACTTTCCTTTAACTCCAGGGAAAGCAAAAAATGCTTACCTGAACTTGTTATGATTCAGTTAAATTAAATTATACATATATTTTGGGATTATTTGATTTCTGTAGGAAACAATCAAGTTAGGAAATGGTGGAACAAGATTTTTGCTTCAGTTTTTTTTTTTTTTTTGGACAACCATCTTCTGTGCATGTATTGTAGTTCTTTATCACATAATCACTTGGTAATCTTTTCCAGTAGTTGTGCCTCATTCAAGAAGAACAGAGAATGTGGTATGGAATGAATCATAGACTTATAACAACTAAGGTCATTAGACAGAGGAATATTAATTTCTTTGTTAGAAACCTGGGATGTGAAAGCCACAAAGCAGCAAGTTTTGCTGTTATAGTTGTATTTTGAGATCTGGATGCAAACTGCAGCATTTTCTCAAGTACTCAATAGAAGTTTTTTATTTTCTTTCAACTTTGCCTCTGAAATATAATAAATTCATTGATAGAGTCTTATAAAAAATTAATTGAGTGATCTTTGTGGAATATTCCTTTGATTCAACACACAATGGAGAACACTAGGTGTAAGTGAACAGTTTTGTATTTAGTACAGAAGCTCAAAGGATGAGCTGTAAATAATACATGGTAAGGCATCTTCACTGAGGATAGAAATCATTTTTAATGTTGTAATTGCTCATTCTGTGCCACTATTTACTGTGTGCCCTGAATGAAGAAGGAGCTCTGTGGAAAGAGCAATATGCAGTCAGAAACTTGGAGTCTGTGTTAGTAAACACAGGGGGAATTAAAGTTGACCAGATCATCTGACTGAAATTGACTCACATCCACCCACCACGCTTTACAGGGAAAGCTAACATATGCTTCTTTGAACTCATGAATATATAAATATCTTTAGTGTTCTCTTATATAATTGGTTCCACAATCTGCCAACGGGCGTGTTAAAATTCTTTATCCCTTTAGCCTGTTAAATGAACTAAACAACAAAGAGTCTCTTCATGGATGACCAAAGTTTATGTGCAGAATTCTGAATTATCTCAGAGTCATCTCAAATTGTGCTAAATCTTCTACCACAGAGTCACCTTATATATAAGTTTGATTCATTTCAGAATCATACTTAGTTTTGGGGTTTTTTTGCAGATTATTATATTGACAAGTATGACAGGAGTTCCTCTTGTGCCTCTCCTAACAGATGGATTCTGCTTTTAACATAAAGTCTTAATTACTAAATGCATGTATTTGCAAATTTTGTTATCTGGACACTTTCCTTCTCCATTATTTTCTTGAAGAATTTTCATTCTGCCTTCTATGACATCCTTATTCTCCTTCATATTATGTTATTCCTGTACTACTTCCTAATCCCTTGTGTACAGGTCACTCCTGAAATACCAGTAAGTAGGTTATTTAATATTAAGCAGTTTTAAAGAAAAGCCTCATCTTGTCTATATGAACCAATAATTTCTAATATGGACCTATTCAAAGCATCTTTGTGAAATCCAAATTTATCATATTTATCCCAATTCCTAATCTAGATTTAAAAATCCAATAATTTGTAAAAAAAAATCCCAGAAAATTATTAGATGCCTTGCACAATCTATTTTCTGTAAATTCAGATTTTACATTATCCTTTAGCCGTTTAATACTGAAAATAACCCAAAAAAACCCCCACAATGCAATAGCACAAAACCCATAAAAATAACATTCTTACTATTTTAAACCGTACTAAGAATCTTACTTGAATCCTAATACAATTTAGTTGATATTTTTTCCTGGTGCTTTAATGCATGTGTTAATGTGTCTCTTTAATGTGCTGGTATGTTCCATGACAGTCCCTTCTGTTTACATCTGATTTTGTTTCATAAAATTATAATCAATTCATTGCCTATTTATATTGCATACATTTCCTTGAAAGTAACCTTGACAAAAAGAAAACAACAGAAAAAAAAATACATGGTTCTGGTGAGTTCTGTGTCTGGCTGCTTTGCTGATGTTGGCTTGATTTCATCAACTGGAATGTTTTGGTAGCAGTTGTCTAAGGGTCAGTTTGCTGTAGGGCCATCCTGTCCTTTTAGATGGCATTTAATTTTCAGTTGTATAAAAATATTCTGCCTCTTACATGGTGTTCTACAAATGCCTTGTGACATCCATCCTCAATGTCTTTTATGGCAAAGGAGGGCCTGGCTCCACTATGTCTTTATTTATTAGACTGTAAAATACATACAGTGCATTCCATCCTCTATGTGTGTTTTGCATGTTTAGAAATACAGATCAGTTCCTTTCACATTTCTCTGCAAGTCAGAATTTAAATCTCATTCTGTCCTTTATACTCTGATAAACATAATTGCAGACATAGTCAGGGCAAATTTCCTCACCCTCTTTTCATTTAACAATTCACAGTACTTGCTTTCTTGTTTTTTCATATATTTGTAAGATATAATCATTATACCACTCTGTCTCATTTAATCATTCTCTATTGTTTTTATATGTCACATATTAGCAGGAAGGTCAATGCCTTACTGTAAAAATTATGTATGGATAGGCCCATGGGCTGGAGAGGCTACCATATAAAAATATGGTTTTATATACAAAATTCTGTAAACCAGAATGTCACTTTTTTCTTTTTGTAACAAATCACTATTTAGAAGGTCAAATTCGTATCTTTGTTGTCATTTCCAGAAATAAAATTGTCCGGCCTTTTACCAGCTACTTCAAAGTAGCTGTGTATGTAATAAAATAATATCATAGACAGGATTTATTTTCCTCTTCACAGAAAAAAATGGTAGAGAAGAATTGTCAATTGCACTTTTAAAATTTTTACTCATTTACTTGCAGACAACTAGAAATCATGCCTTTTGTCTCTTTGTCAAGACTTGAATCAGATAGAACACCTGCAGATGTTTTGCAATGAAATACTAACTCAAGAGGTTAGCTCTGATTCTCTATTTATTAATAATTAATTTTATAGTACTAGAAAAATATGGATCACTCGGTATCTATTAAAGGTTCAAGTTGATGCAGGGGCTTAAGATACTAGAAGCCTACAAAATATTGTTGCCATCTCTCTTCAAGAGCTTACTTGCAACAAAACAGACGCGAAGGATTCAGATGTTCAGCATTTCCAATGTAAAGTCCAGCAGTTCAGGATAGATTTTCCCAGCAGTGAGTTGAGCTAGACAGCTGGATACTGCTGTTGAAAATTGTTTGCCTACTTCATTTCTCAAATATGCACGTGTGGGATCACATAATGACAGCTGGATGTCTGCAATTGCATGAAGGTTCTGTACTTTTAGCTTATGCCATATCTAAAGTAACAGTACATTGATTTAGATCTCTTTTATTGATATTTAAGCAATTATAAGAAGGGCTCAAGGGGGCTCACATTATTGCCATAGTTCAACCAATGGACAGTAATTTACTGAGCCACCACAGCTTGATTGGAGTAGGCATGAAAGCTCTGCTTCTCTGTGTGAAAACCAGAGATAATGTTTCCTCTCAGTTCTCATGAGGACACTGTGAGGATTAAAGTGTGCACACTGCTTCAAAATGTAAACTACTACATAGAATCAATCCAGCACTAAAATGATGTCACTGTTTGGAAAAGATAAGTGAACATGTTCAGCCTGCCAAAGAAAGTAGAGCAGTCATGCGCAACATGAATATTTCCTCTTCAAGATGTGCAAGTGTGGTGTGGATCTCTAAATACTAGAAAGCTGATAGAAGAGTCAAATCTCTACAGTGTGAGAAAATAAACTAGAATACACATTACAGTAATGCTTTTTTTTTTTCTAATTAGGTGTATGTGCCTTTATTGTGCTGGTGTGTGCATATGTATGCAGTTGTATAAAATTTCTTAGGAAATTTTTGTGAAAAATTATCTGACAGTTTGATATGGCTTCAGAAGTAAACATAACTCCATGGTCATTCTTTGAACAGCAGGATTTATTTGTCATTTATCAAAGTTTAATATATGCAGTCTGCCTCATAAAGAGCAATAATGAGGAAAGGGGAGTAAAAAAGGGAAGAGTGAAGCAGACCACAGATTATGCTTTTGAAACTGTCCCAGCCTTACTCTGCTTGCTCTGTTTAAAAAAAAAAGATGATCAAAGGACTGAAAGTGCAACATCCTTTGAGAGCTGCCAGGCAAGTGCTCTGTGATGACAGGCTTTTGTGCAGCTGAAGCAGCAGTCTGTTCTGTGCACTATCCGGACTCTCATTATCCCTCATCTGTCAAACCTGCAGCTGTGAAAAGTGCTGGGGTGGAGGTCAACTTGTAAAGAAGCAGCAGTAGAAGGAGACATGCTCTACTCTTTGGTGAGTTAGTTCTTATTCTCTAATGCAGTTAATCCCCCCCCGTCCAGGACTAAATTGGTGATGAATGTTGTTCCCTTCCTTTGCACTCTGACCTGTCCACAGAAGGTGCTAAATGGAGCTTTTTATTCCCAATGACTCCAGGAACCTGGAAACCTGTGGCTGAGGGATGATAAATAGATGTAATTTGTCCTTTTGGGAAATTCAGAAGAGTCAGGTTGCACAGCAATTTTTTTTTCCCAAGATTTAAGCAAAAAATTTGGTAATTTTGGTAAACTGTGACTGCACTGCTTACAAATGGTGGCATTAAAATCAGATTGTCACATTACAGAAAGAAAGGACTCAGTATATCAACTAATCAGTTCCCATGTGCAAGACTGAAATATTTTCCACAGAGCTTATCCCTCTATTGGCTGATCAAAATGCTACTCTGTCCTGGTGGAAGACACCTAGGAGTAAATCTCCTGCAAGATAGTGAGTGTCACGTAAATTTTGTCATTAAAGCCCTATTCTTGCCCGCACACTGAGATTCATAAAGTAAATAAATATCCATTTGAAGTCTCCTGCAAATTCTTAGCCAAAGACTAAAATATCACTAGTAGTCTGAGTCTTGACTTTTCTATAACCATTCTTTATACATTTGGAGTTTTTTGTTGGGTTTTGTTTGTTTGTTTTTGGTGGGTTTTTTGTTCTGCTTTGTTTTGTTTTGGATTTTTTTAAATGCAAATAATTGACATGTAAATAATTAAATATCCATGGAAGATTCTTTTTTAAGTGATGAACATAGACTGATAATTTCTTTTAAAAGTTTTTCATGTATTATGGTTTGTGGCGAAAAAGCATACTACCTATACATACCTATTGACAACTGAGTATTTCTGACAAATATATTTTAATCACCTTAAAACTGGAAAGCTCTTTAAATTTCTGGAGAAACCCAGAGTAACTTTGATTCTCAAATGTTCCATTGGGACATTACAAGTTGAGCTGAGAGTTCCCTGTCAGTATTATCTGCTATAGTGAGCTCGTTGCCAGGTTTTTCAAATATTTTTTGCCTGATTTTTTTTTGTCACAGATGTAATGCTGATTCAGTGATACAAAATTACTCACCAACTTTATTTTGATGTTACCATACTGTTCAAGACAATGTTATGAAAATAAGAGGTCTTACATTATCAGTACCTGAATACCTCATGAAAGTAGCATCTAACCTGTTCCCTTTCTTTTAGCCATTAATAATTTCCGATTCTGAGCATAGGTGCTAATCCAATTGGAAATGGAAATCCCTGTTCTCTGAAGAATAGTGTCTCAGGTCCCTGGCAGCATCACCTATCCCTGAAGCCACCTGTGTCAGGCTGGAACTAGGTGGGAGCTGGGACTTTACCACTATTAGGGCTCAGGATTGGTGTTTGAGGTGAAATACCAGTTTGTTTTTTTTTTTAATGGGTTGTAAAAAACCATATTCCTTCACAATAGCAAATTCCACAAAGTTATCCTGATGTTAAGTCTGTCTGAAAAAGTTTCTTGGACCACAGATAGATTTTGTGAGCAAAAGTCCACAGACAAATTGCCCTGGAGAAAATTTTTGCTAAGTGCTTTCACTTAGAATATAGAAAATAAAGCATTAAGTCCCTTGTTCCTCAGGCACGGATTATAAACTAAAATTTCATGCATGCTACGAGTATCAGCTCCTCTGAAATTGGCCATCTCTCCCAAAACCCTGGAAAGCCGGTTTTGTTCACATCAGGATCTGAACACAAATGACAGAACTATGACATTTATCATAAGATAGAAACCTCGTTTTCCATCCAACTGTATACTTCAGGGAAAAGAGACAGCAAGCATTCATCTTTATTTTTTGTATATAAATTGAGAATGAGATACATTAAAGAATTATTTTACTAGATACTTCTGTGGGCTTTGGAGTGGTCAAGAGATACAGCAAATGTTGTCTGAAACTGAGGTAGTAAAATCACTTTACAATTTATTTTATATATGAAAACTTCTGCTCTCATAGCTAGCTCTTTCTGAGGAACTGAAGTATAGAACACATTCTGGCAAATTCTTGAGATAGAATAAAGCAATGTGTCTCCTTCAGATTTAATGGAGTTGAGCTGCTTTGTACCGAGTCAGCAGCTGTCACTTGTGCCTGATGATTTTCAGTGGTGTTGTTTGGATATTTGGTCTATCACAAAGTTGAGGTGTGATGTGCTATTACAGAGTTTGTCTTGTTAGCCAAGTCAGACTGAGCAAACAGCCTTGTGTTAGAACTTCAGGGAACTGCTCCACAAATTCCCCAGTGTAGCCTGGAAAGTAGAGTCTTCTACAGGTGAACTTGAGTGTTCATGAAACAAAAATGTAACACAAATTTATTCAAAGTATCTGATTGTTTCCTCATCCCACTGAAAGAATTTGATGGGGTTTTTTTTATTTCAATATTTTGTCCTGAAGATTCCTCTTGCTGAAAGAATAATGAGGAACTGTGGGTGTGGTATTTTGAAGTCTAGTACTATCCCTGTCTGTGCATCACAATTATAGTTACTGTCAGACATCTGCCTCAGCAAATATCTCAAGAACTGATGGTTTAAAATTACTTTTTCTGTTGTACAGAGTATTATTTAACAGAATAATTACAGCCACCTTTGTAAAGGCAGTCCAAGTACAAAATACCCTGATCTGTGCAAAAACCAATTAATAAATACAAGAAATAATTAGAAATATTTCAGTAATTGACAGTTGGCATCATTTTTCTGAGTGAGAGTTTTTCTGATGTTCATTTGCATTTTCCTTTATAATAAAATTGTGGTAGGAAGAATAATTGAAGAACATAAATTATACTCTAGTGAGAGTGAAAAATCTACTTAAACTCCTATAGTCCTAATTTTAGAAATATTGAATAAATCAGCATTGCTTCTAAGTATTAACTTTCTTTTAAGGGCCTTCATTCATTTATCTTCAGTACAGTTTTAATTTCTTCAGGATTTTTTGGGGAGATAGAGTGCCATTAAAGTGATCTGAAAAAAAATTTAATAAAAGATTAAACCAAAAATAACTTTGTTTTATTGAAAATAAAAATATATCAAAAGTGATGGGGTAAAAGTCAAAGCTTAAAATATATAATAAGAGGCAGCTGAACTTCAGCAGTTTACTATCTACAAGTTGTGGATTTTTTTTAGCTATATGAATCTCTCATATATCTACAAAAATAAAGCTGCAGCTGTGAATGCAGTGAACTATCCTATCATGTAATTGCAATACCACCATGGGTATGTGGAGCCTTTGGAATCTGATGGAAGTTGTTTCCTGGTATCAGTTGTTGCATTTTTATTCTGAAATTTGGTATGACAAGTGTTAAAGGTTTAAAGAGATGTCACCATAAGCAGCTCCTCCAAATGCTAAAATATCAGGTGACAGCCAAGCATTCTTACACATGAAATATGTTGTTTTGGTCTTCTGTAAAGGGTAGCTGCAGAAGAAAGGACAGCACAGCAGGTTTTGGACAAAATATTATGCAAAATTATTTGAAGTGGCTAGACTTTTGAAACAGTGTAAGTGTGTCTGGTGCCTTAAACATCTGTGTGTTGAACCCTTATTTGAGCCTCTGATAAACGGCCCATGCTTCATGTATATTTCAGCAAGTTTTTCTGCCTTTAAAATTGGAAGCAGTGGGAATAAAATTTCAACACTTTAAGTGTTATTTCCCTTTTTCACTTTACGTGAAAGTGACAAAAAGAGAATGGCCACAATAAATATACAATCATAATTTAGTGGTGTTTGCAGTTAAAGGTTGTTTTCAACAAGTTCATGTGCAGCAGTCACTGCTGCCAATAAATGAATCCTGTGATTGAATACAGAACCCTCTATACAAAAATATTAAAATTGCAGATTACAATGAAATCATGGACTCTGTGGTAACTGTAGGTAAGCAATTATTTTTAATGACAGAACCATATTCATGGATTTACTCATCCCACTGATATAAATCAAGTGTTTTATCTCTTTCCTATCTGAATCTCCTCAGAAAGTAGAAGAAAGGTTCTGTATTTATGGAGAAATTATATTTCTTACAATAATGGTATTGCAAATTGATTTGGTAATGCCCTTCTGCATATTTTGATTCACCTATAGGAAAAACATAACTACATCTGCAGGCTGTTCATATTTTGTTTTTTGTGGATATTATTAGCAAAGCTGTCTGTTTATAGACAAATTCCACCATGTTTCTCGTGTCTTCTGAATTGGTACCGCAGTAAGGTAAAAACTATTTTAATCAAATATGAATGAATCATCAGGGTGTTGAAATTTTAGAGTACAGTGATGAGCCTGAAATAAATAAAGAATAGAATTGAATGTAGACACTATTTCAAAACAGATTTCAGGATTTTTATATTTTTGTGGTTTTATTGTAAAGAAAAAAATAAATACTGTATTTTCAAAAAGACTAGTATAGTATTTTCTTGATATTGTTATTTCGTAACTGTTAAACTTTTCAAACATGGAACATTTGTGTGATCATTCCTGCAGTTCTAAAGCTCTGCTTTAGTTCTGCTGAAAGAGTCAGTTTTCCAAGAAGAAACGAAAGCAGTTTTAAGAAAATCATCTTACAAGACTAAGACTGGAATTTTCCATCTCATTAAACTTCTAGGAATCAGAGAAAAACTTCTTTGTTTTTGTTTGTTGCCACCACTGTTGCTGATATATTGCTGAGGAACTCCTCATGATATCAAAGTTTTTCTCTGGGTTTCATGTGTTACTTCTGTAGAACTATGTGGGCACAAAATCATGAATCATGATGACTTCAGGTCATCTTTTGCCCAATGGAATTGTTGATTGGTGCTTGGAGTTATTGCAGCGTGAATAAAGCTGGGGTATTCATAAGCTGACTGACTAATGGGGAATATGCACTGTGAAATAAAGGATATCTGATGACAACTGCACACAGAGTTGTGTGAATAATGATATTTTTTGGTTCTGAGTGCAACCAAAATCATTTGTTTGAAAAATGCTGTAGTGAAACAGTAAAAGAAAAATTGAAAAGGTCTTTTCCCTGACCAAAAGTGTTTTCCATAGGAAACAAACCTATGATTTGTTTGGAACCCATTCTTCCTCTGCCTTTTTGTTTTTCAGAACACCGATTTGCTGGTAGATAAAGTCCTGCCTAGCAATGTTCAATGCCAATACAGCTAGAAAAGCCTTTATTTATTCAGAACATTAACTAACCACACATAGTAGTAATAGATACTGCTAGATACAGCTGTTTTAGAGTTGGTGAACAATTCAAATTATAGAGCTTTGTTATATTATAGTTATTGAGGGACTTTTGCTAGCTCAGTGCCTATATCCAATAGATTCTTCAGCAGTAGTCCCTGGATTCCTCTCTAATGAAATGTACGTTCAACTAGATGTTCAATACACAGAGGCCAGTTTTGCTGGCACAGTAGATCTGTTTAGCCACTACATGAAAAAGTGTTTGTTAAAGCCCCTTTTATTTTTACAATAAATTGAATAAAAGTAATTCATGCATCTATCTCTCACGGACTTCTTCAAGGTGAATATGAAGCCCTCAGGGGACACCTATGATGACCAACTGCTTAGACAATGCAGCTTGCCTGTCCTCAAGAGGATCTGATGAGGTTCTCTTTTATGTAGGCTACCCTATTCCATATCTTGATGACCTCTTCTTCCCATGTATGGGAAGATTCATGTATGAATCTTCCCTTGTTCATACATTCATTCTTTTCAGCACATTTTCAGTTTTATTATCCCTGCTTATAATATCTTGCTGTCTAAATCCAAGCCAATTCTACTTGTGTCTCCAACTCTCTAACTCTCATCTTCAGTCAGGGAATTTAATTTCTTGCTCTTCCTCTCAAATACTGAGTTCCTTCCTCCTTTCTGATTTTACCTTTAAAACCTCTGTTTTTGTGGTCTATGACACATTCTTGCCAGAATATTGCTATATTTTATTTCAATGACATTTAATCAAAATAAGTGGCATTGCAGAAATAGAGTTTGCAAGGGGATGCAAATACCTTTTCAGCTTTTAGTAAAAATATACCCAAAGTCAATTAAATTATTGGGTTTTTTTAATTGCTCAGAATATCTAGAAAATACAGATGTCAGAATACTAATGGTATGTGTGTTTATCTTCTTAACTTGAATCCCCTTCATTATTTAAGTTTCTCTCAGAACATGAAGTAGAAAATGTAAATAAACATAAACTAGTTGTCTTGAGATAGTTTCCAAATTTTTTAGCACTCAGTCAGCTTTAAAAGCCCATTGAAAGTCAAGCATGCACATTTCTATGTCATAGAAGGACCTACTTAACATTTAAATTCTGTTCTTTAAATTTTTTTCAACTATCACATTAACAATGTCATCTAAAATAAGCCCTGTCTTCGGGTACCACTCTACACATTTTATAAAATGGATATTTTATCAATAAATTTTCTAAAGGCAGGAGCAAATTTCTCTAACATGCATTAAGAGGGTTTTCATGGGCTGAAGTTCACACAGATGCTGCTGTGGAAGCAGTGGCACGTGATGACTCAATGTGCACAAATAGCTCCATCATATGAGGCAGCTCTCCACTCCTTCATGGCCAATCTGATGCCAATGCAGCAATAAGGTGAATTTGAACTCCATCTGTTTTCAAAATTGATGGTTACATTTATTTGCAAGTTCTCAGCTAAATATCTGTAAGATATTTATACCACAATGTGCTTTGGAGTTTTATGAAGCCTGGCCTCTCTAAACCAGTCCTTTTGTCACTTTCAAGACCTAGAACTACTTCAGCTGCTACAAGATACCTCCATCATCATAGACAGTGACAAAAGCAGCAATTAATGCTGATACCACTCCTCCAAAAAAATATTGACCAGGGATGAGTTCTATTAGTTATGGGAAACTCTTCTGCCTCCACAGGACCCACCAATGAGCAATGACCAAAGGAATTTCAAGGATTTGAGATCAAACGTGATCGATCGTTAATGTCTGTATACTGTGTATGCATGTTTAACTAGATCTAACACACACAGTTGTCCCTGCTAGTCCCCCCCAGGACCTAGATGAGAACATCTAGAGTCTGAGCTCCTTTAGTTCAGGAAGCAGGAAACAGCAATAACCTTAATTATTTTAATAAATCTTAATTAATAGCAATATTCTTAATTGTAAGAATGTACTAAGAACCCCATTGCAAATAGTTTTACAGAAATGTCAACTTAGGTCTCTCTAATTCATCCTTTACTTCTATGCAACTCCCTTTTCCTCATCTTTGTCAATATGAGGTCCTATTTAGTTTCCTACCCTTTAAAGCTACTTCTTTGGCCTAAATTATTTTTACATTATCTGTGTGTAACTGCTGCTCTTTCCATAAACGGAGTTCATTGTCTTTTAGCAGGACAACTTACCTTCCGTTGAGATTGAGGAAAGTGAGGAAATAAAAGACAAATAGGCAAGATCCACACAACAGACAAAGCACAGAGTTTGTCACTCATGCTGACAGTCTTGAGCCAGTCTGCCCTAAATAGAAGGAAGTATAGGATCCCTCCCACTGAAAGAGAATGAAAAGGAGCAGAGTACAAGATAAATATCTCATATATATAATATAAAAAAACTGTGAAAATTTCAGTCTGCCAAGTTGTCCTGCCTTAGAGAAGTATCCAACAGTATAGCATGAAATGTTCAGTGTGCAACCTGTAAATCTGAAATAACTTCAGAAGGGAAAGCAGAGGGTGTTGTGGGGTGAGAAAAAAAGAGATGCATATAGGTTATTTTAAAGAATGCAAAATTATCATGGAGATATCATGGGCTATTCAAATGGTGCAATATATACATCATTGGGGTAAAAAAGGAGTTTCATCTCTACCCCTTGGTCTCTAATCCTGAGATTAGAGAGTGCCCTGATTTTTGTCAGAACAAACTTGCTAAATCATGGGAAGCATATGCGGACACTGGTTGCTAAACCAGGAGGATTTGACTGACAAAGTGTTTCTGTGGATTTTGGGACTAGAATTTAGTAGACTAAAATCCAATTCCTAACCTGCTAAATTAAAAAAGGTATTCTATGAAGTCAGAAGGACTAGAGGTCAAAAATGCATACAAGGCTCAGCAATTATTAAAATACAAGGTTTAAATAATACATAATTTTCATCCTAGCCTTCTAGGAATGGTTCCCATAGCAAACTAAATAGATTTCTTGGAAGGACTGTGACACTTATGAGTAAGTAATGTTCTCAAGTTAAAAAATAAAGGGCTGAAGCAGAATGGTCAAAACTTAAGCTGATTTGACCTTGATAGGGAAATGAAAACATGTAAAGCAGAACAAAAAGTAGTGCCATGAAGAATTTCTACATTGTTGATGGAATAGGAACTAAAGAGAGTTAAGTATCATCTAAATCTAAGTCCAAAACTGGATTAATACTTTACTATAGTTCTTTGTGAGAAATTTTAGTGTACAGTAGACAGACATGGTTAGAGCAGACTTTGCTCTGAGGCAGATAGCTGCTTTTCTGGATTAGTGAGGGAGTTGCCAGTCCATGTTGCACAAAACTTTAATTTGTCAAATAGGTCTCAAACATCATATGACCTGATGAACAGGAATGTGATGCTTATGCTCAAGAAACAGGAAGATATATTCCAAATAAACTGCAGGCTCAGATCTCTGATTATAGTAATTAAAAAAAGTCGTTGAAACATGTTTTAGAGAGGGTAATAATGCTATAGATTTAAAAGAACAAAGGGATAGAATGAACAACATGTTTTTTGAAAGTTGTGTATAATCTTTTCTAGCTTTCTGCTCTTGTGAACTGCTGGCTTTTCCTGTTTTTAGAGATTAATGATACAGCAGAACTAGTCTATTTCAGGGAGGTTTATGATATGATTCTGCATCAGAATTTACTTATTCTCGAGCAGACAGTTAAGGTGGACAAGACATTGGTTCATGTGGAGGAAAGCTCTTGCATACATTGAAAGAGGAACTACCATGTTGAGGAAAGACTACTAAAGGGAGTTCCTCAAAGATCAGCCTTGATACTAGACTGAACTAATACTTTCATGTATTATCTTGGCAGATACAAAAATATTTTAAGACCATTTTCTGATGACACAAGGTTATTAGACTTTTTCAAAGAGTAGTTGGAGGAGACACAAAGGAGTTGGATGACCTTGAAAGCTGAAGCAATGGTAATGTGACAAAGTACAGTAGTGCAAAGTCATGAACTTGCAGACTAATGGAAAAAGATTCCTCTGTGAATTGGAGGATTATCAGTTGAAAATAACAAAGGAATAAAAAACATAACTCAGTTAATACAGAGCAGAGATAATATAGGCCATTATACAATGTATCTGTGAAAAAATGAACATCCTAATCTCAGAAAATAGAGGTTGAGGCATTTCTGAGAGAGATAAGGACAACTCTACCTAGAATATCACGTGTAAATAAACCACTCATGTTCAAGAAAGCGCAATTTAAACTGCTTTAAAAAGGGGGAGATCTGTAGGTAGATAGCAAACCTATCTTATGTGACCAAAAGGATTTAAGAAGCTCACTTTAGTAAGTGAAAGGTAAAAAGAAATGTGACTCACATCCAGGAACAGAAAAACCATTACATGTGTATAAGATAGTCAATATTTCATGGAAGCCTAAAATTAGAGCCATCAAAGGAATGATTTTCTAAAATATTCTTACAGTATAAGAAACTTTATTAACTTAAAAATACAGCATAGACATAAATGATTGAAAAATCTTCATAACATAGAGATACTTTTAAGAGCAGGGGACTGGATGCAGCGAGCAGTACTTTGGTTTTGTGTTGGCTGTGTATCAAGGAAAGGTGGGAAAATCATCTTACTAAGGTGAAACTGACTTTGAAAGAAACTGAGTTGCTAAAATCCTGCACAGACAGATAATTTGTAAATTTATATTAAAGGAATGTGCCTTTAAATTTACTGGAAGGTTCTTACTTTCCAGTATAAAATCAATAAATCTTGATTTCTTACTCTAGTTCCCTGTGTAGGAGTATTTTAAGTTTTTGAGAGCATGATATCATAGAGTCATAAATGCACAGGGCCATTTGGATTGTAAGGGATCTGTAAAGATCATCTAGTTCAATGCCTTTGCCACTGGCAGGGATATTTTTTTACTAGATCAAGTCCCTTCATTTCAATAAAGTCATTCCAATAAAAGGAGTATCACGAGAGATTGATGACCAATTAGAAGATTTTAATTTAGCTGTTCTAGAAAACAAAATACTGGCAAGAATCTAGCAAGTTTTCTTGAGAAAGAAGGGGGGAAGTATCTGTTCTTCATTTTCCATGTTGGATGGCTTATGATTATGTCATGTCATGTATTTTTTACTGGAGTTTAGAATGCAATTTTTTAATGGCAAAAGTAGTTGAATACTGGAAGTAATTAACCTAGAGTTTTGTAGAATCTCCATTACCAGTACATCTTTATGAAAAGGAGCAAAACCAACATCTGTTAGAAACAAGACACCTAAAAAAAATCCTGGGTTTAGATAAGGCAATGAAAGAAAGCACAAATTTTACCTTTTATGACTTTTCAGAACCAATATTACTTTCTTTACCTCTACTTTCAGACTATTAGATGTATATTTTAAGAAACATTTTAATGTTCAAATTCTGCAGAGCAGATATTTCCAAATAAGATTAAAAAAGATTTTCTGAAAATAATTTTCCATTGTGAAACATTATTTGTCATGTATTACGATAAGAACTAAACTACAAATTAAATAAATGTAACTTTATTATACCATCTTATTTTATATAAGATTATTTTGTACAGCTGGATGATACAATTTAAAATGGAAAACCTTAAATTTGTAGAATGATCACAAAGAGACAGCAACAGCAGGCTGTCTTTGTTCACTGAAGTTGTCCATCTCATGTAATCTCACTATCTCTCATCCTTCCTTCTGCTCACAATGTTATTGTTAATTTTTTTCACTTATATCCCAAATGTTGAAAATGTATGAAAGGTACAAATACTGAAGAGGCAATTACATGAGTTTCAAGTTGTTTACAGAGACGTTAATACAGAAATTATTACTGGAATAATAGTAGTTGCCTGTATTCCTTTTCAAGTGTCTCAGAATAAATACTGAACACATTAATTATTTTGTCTCTAGAGATAAAGTAATTTTCATCTTGCTTAACAATAATTAAAAATATTTTGTTAATACTCAATGTAATCCTACTTTGTACTACAATTATCCAAGCTTTTTTTAACAAAGAAATAGAAGCTGATGAATTAAGGGCCGCAATTATGAATATACATGACACTTGTTAGATTTTCAGACATGGTTTATTTTGTCTCTAAAAGTGTATCCTTCAATCAGTCAATCAGTGCACTTAATTTTCCCTGAACTACACTGGAAGCATAAAATGCAATCATGGAAGTTACAGTATGTGTCTGATGGTCTCAGCCTAGACTAAATCATTGTTTCTTATTAATTTCTGTGATGCTTCATACCTGAAATTATAGAACTTGGCATCTTTGGTTCATTATTCTTTATTATGCTAGTCCTCTGACTCCAGACAGTAACATCCATTCTCATATCTCTAAGAGGCTAATTTGCCCATGTGTGCTTTTGGCAAAATACTCCTAAACAGATGAACACAGTTTTGAAAGTGAGGTTGTTAATTGACATTGTATAAATGGAGATATTGCTTATTGGGTAAAAAGTCTGAAATGGCTTGTCTGTTTGATATGCTAAGATCCAACTGTACCAAAAGTGCTTATAGCTAATTAAAGTAGCACTTTTCCATTACAGGCATTTCTCTACATCTCTCAATTTATTTTTTTTAAGTTCAGTGCATTGATATGAATAGAATGACTCTCATTGTTAGGAGGAAGATTGTTCAAAGCCTTGTCAATAGATATAATCTTTTTCTTTTTCATCTTTTGAAGTGTCAGTCCATGCAGGCTATTTAGCTAGAGTATTTCACTTTTCAATATTTACTCTTTCTATTTTTTTATACTTCTTTGAATTTTTCTTTCACTTCTTGAATTCAAAGCTTCATTCATGTTAAAAAGCAGCCTTGGACTGCACCATACATATTTTTTGACTTCCAGTCCAGTTTTCTAAATCTGTTTGTTTTATTTGGCTCCCAGTTCCAAGTCTCCTACCTACCTTCATATCATTTGTATGGGGTTTTTTTTCTCTTTTTTTTTTAATGTTGTTGGTTTTTTGTTGTTGTTGTTGTTGTTGATGGGTTTTTGTTTGTTTTTTGGTTTTGTTTGTTTGTTTTTTAACCAGGGTTCTCTAACAGTCTAAATTAGACTGTAAAATCCCCAGTGCTGAAATCTTTCTTTCTTTGAAATATACTCTACTTACCTGATACTTGGTGCTGTATGGGGATTTTAAGAGCCAGGCATTAGTGTTATTATGTAACACTTAATGGGATGCTTATTTTCTCTGAATGCAATTCATGTCAAGGAGTGAGCATCTCCAGAACAATTCATGAGCAATGGAAAACTCTCTGAAGCCCTCACAAAGCAGATGACGGGATAGGTAAGCACTTACACAGCTGCTTTTCTGCGGCATAAATCTCCTTTTTACTTACAAAAAATTCTAAAAATTATGTTTTTACTTTACCCTTAGCAGAGATATATTGATATAAATAATTACAACTACATCTATTTCATTGTCAGTGTGAAAGACAAATACACATCACAAAATTCCCCAAGATCTAGCAAGGAGAATTCATTTAACCTTTGATTACCTGTAAGATATTCCAATGCAGATTATGACTAGAGCATATAGTAACTGTTTGTGTAGCACTCTGAGTCATAGTTTACCAAAGAATTTCCAGTGTAAATGGTTCTAAATACCATAGTTAAAAATTTTCAGTGAATAAATTACAAGGTCATAATGCTATTATCATATTTTATCTGATGATTTTATCATTTTATCTGTTTTGGTTGGGTTTTTTTGTGGTTTTTTTTTTTTTTTTTTTTTTTGTTTTTTTTGCTTTCAGCCTCATTTCAATAAGTTATTATATTTACAACTTTCCTTCAAGATATCTCTTTGAGTTAAACCTTACCATGTGGTAGATGATGCATGATGGAAACCTGTCAGGAGGCTTAGTTTACTCAGTCATGGAGCTAATGCAATGTGAGTTTTTTCTTAGTAACATATGGTACTCATATGCATAGGTGCTCTGTAATTTGTACAGAAAATCAGCAGGTTGGACTGTACAATTCAGGACATTGTTTTTAACTTCAGTAATTCTAAATCATTCCCACATGGAAGATAAGGATAATACTGTCAACTCCTGTTTTGTTCTAGTAAGGTGATCTGAGTCATGAATTAAGGCACTTGGCATTGATGAACTTCATGAAGTTCACACAGTCCCACCTCTCAGGCCTGTTAAGGGTTCCTCTGGATGCATCCCTTCCCTGTGTTGTGAACAACACCACATAGCTTGGTGTCAAATATAAACTTGCTGAGGATGAGCTCAATAGCACAGTCCATGTCGATGACAAATATGCAAAAAAGCATCATTACAAATACTGGTCCCTGAGGAATGCCACTTGTCACTGATCTCCACTTGGGCATCAGGTCTGTTGGCTGCAACCCTCTGAATATGAACATCCAGCCCATTCCTTATCCATCAAGTGATCCATCCATCAAGTCTGTGTGTTCTCCAGTTTAGAAGCAAAAATATCATTTGGGACATACTCAAATACCTTACACAACTCCAGGTAGATAATGTTAGTCACTCTTCCCTGATTCATCTTTTCTGTAATCACATCAGAAAAGGCCACCGAAATTGTCAGGTGTAATTCTCCCTCAGTGCAGCCATGTTGGCTGTCATCAGCCACCTCCTGATTTTCCATGTGCCTTACCATAGCTCCCAGGAAGATCTGATTCATGATGTTGTCAGGCACCAAGTGAAACTGATATGACTGACAGTGGTTTAGCCACTTCTGCCAGTTCCCTCTGGACCAGTAGATGAATCCCATTAGGTCCCACGGATCTGTGCACATTCAGGTTCCTTAAGTGGCCTTGAACTAGGTCATCTCCTTCTGCCATGGGTCCAGAATTAAACAAGTAGAGTTCAGTCCTACTAAGCCAAGTTAATATTTAAACGCTGGCAAGTGCTGTGTTAAATGTGTAAGGGCTTTCACAGTATCTTTAGGCTTGTTGAAAACAAGACTGCATTATTAACCCAGAACTGAAAGCATGTGACTTGGGCTCTGACTGTGGCTTACATGAAAAATTATTGTACAGGAAGCACATTCCTATGTAGCAGGGTGGTGTGTGTGGGATGTAGTTTGGAAAATCTATATTACATTCCTGCTTTACATGATTCCCCCAAAAATGTTATCAGTCTCCACTAACTATGAAGTCCAGAGGAGACTGAACTGGAACAGCTGAATACTGTTTTGTGAACAATCCTCTTGCTCCATCTGTGCACATCTTTAGCAGGGCAGACCTACTGGAGCAGGGGATACCAACCTGTACTAAATCTGAGCAGCCAAATTAGCACAAGACTAAGTCCAGACTCCCTGGGCCACAGTCAGAGCAGAGCCCCACACTGACATGGCTGTACAGTGTAGGAATCAGAGGTGGTTGGTGCCTTGCTGGGGAAATGTGGGGGTGGCTGAACTCCAGGGCTGTCTGTCCATGATACTATAGCCATGCCCTTCTTGCATGTCAGAAGTGTTTCTTTTCACAATGCCTCCCATGGCAGGAACTTGATCACACAGTCAAATACAATTAACAAGAGATGGGAAAAGTGGATACTGAGCATATCCTGATAATTGCTTTATCTTCAGAAACTGTGTGAGGGAAAAGGAGAAGAGAAAGAACTACTTGTTTGAGCAATAGTCACATTTGCATCTTGTCTAAAGTGTGTCATTAGATCACAGATTCACAGAATGGGCCAGGTTGGAAGGGACCACAGTCATCACCTGGTCCAATCTTCCTGCTCAAGCAGGGTCACCCCAGAGCACATAGCATAGGACTGTGCACAGACACAAATGAATATTGACAGTGAGGGAGACTCTACAACCTCATTATTTTTCTCCAAATATTTACTTCTTTAAGCTTTATTATTAAAGTAATACTGCAGTACTTCTGCAACTTCAGAGGTAATGTATTTAGAATGCAATAATAATACTAATAATACTAAAAATCTCCACAAAAACATTTTTTATTAACGTACCTATAACACACATACCATTTATAGTACTTAGATGGACTCTCTCAACATTAATTAGACAATATGTTGCAGTACTGAGAAAAGGTTGCTGTATAAACTGTTCTATTTCTTAGATGTATGTATGGTAAAGGTGTAAGGAAGCAATTTGAAACTGATGAATAGAAATTTTTTTTATGCTTACCAAATACATGGGATTTTGAACACCAGTTGTCTGATCCAGTATCACTTTCAATGTTTATTTACTGCTATGCATTTGTCTTCCAGGAACCACATCATCTTGGTAGTAATTTATCACTCTTTTCCTTCTTTTAAAGCATATCTAAATTTTTAATAACAAGTTATTTTCCATTTTTCAAAATCTGGTTATAACATGAAAAATTAATGCCAAAGGCCAACATTTAATTATGATGTGCTGCTAGCAGCATGTCTGGTGTGGTACTGGAATCTGGTAATATTTTTTATGGTTTAGTTTCTTGTAGGCTTTTAAAATCAACTTTATCTTTCAAAAAGTAGTTTAAGTATTGTTGCTAATATTTGTGAGCTTCTGGCCAAAAAAATACTATTTTATTTATTGCTTTGTAAAGAACTGAATGTTGCATCTAGAACATCTGTAGCTTTGAGAATTCATTATTTTATATTATCATATTTCCTACTTTTCTAAAATCGCACCTACACAAATCAGCATTCTGCAAGTGAAACACAACTGTCCTCACAACTTTCATTCCTGGATGCAATCCTTACCAAACAGTGAGGTAGATATGCTAAAAATGGGCTAGTCATCACATTTTCAAGGAAAAGCTTAGTAAGATAATACTTAAGAACATGGAATAGCATTAAAGGTAGCATCAATGTATTTAATGAAAAAAATACATTGACATTTTAATTTTAAATTGTGGTGTTTATTTTCCTTAATCTAATACTTTTGGCCCTGTGGTTAACAGTGTAGTATCTTTTAAAGGGTATGGAAATTGTGGAAATTTCCTTTCAAATATTATTTATGTTCAAATGGATCTTTGCTGGCATTAAATCTTATCTCTTCCAGAGCTGCAGGGAAAAAGTCAGGACACTTTATATCATGAGAAACTGCACTCTCATCTTCTCAAAGAGACTCAGAACACTCTGCTTCCTGAAGAGACCAAGATTTTAAAATGTTAAAGTCATGGGTTATTATTTTTCAATGGAAAAAACAAAAATGCCTATGTATAAAACATTTGAAAGGTATGTGTTCTGCATGCATAGAAAACAAGTGCAGAGTTATAAAATTTTTATTGACACTTTTTTGGGGAAGATTTGCATATCCACCTCAAAACTTCTGTTTGTAATCTTTTACTATATGCAGTGCTATCTTGTATTCTGTAGTCATGAATCATAAAAGGCATTGAGATAGAAGTGACAAGTTTCTAAGTCACATGGAAACTATAGTCCTCATTTCTCTTGCTCACCTCATTTTCACTCTGCTAGTATATCTATCTCAGGTTAAACTCTGAACATTTCACAGCTCTCAAAAGCTTCAAACAGTTCCCACTTTTGACTCTCAGAGCAGGATGTTGTAAAGAAACAACGTTCCTCTTGAACAAATGTGGAATTTTTTTACTTACCACTTAGTTCTGAACTTGAGCTTTCCCAAAAATCTAAGGCAGAGAGACCTTGTTCCAGGAACACTTTTTTTTACCACTAATGTAAAAACAGTTGAAGGATACTTGTCATAGAAAATATCTGAAAGTCACCCATTTTTTTCTTTTCCATATTAGTATTTATGCAAACACAAATTACATGTGCATGGAGGTAGAAATATTAATTTAACTATGGCACTCAAGTAATTTCTGTGCATCACACTTTGCATTGTGGCACAGCTATTACACTTAGTGTGAAAGAGTTATATTATGATATTGCATTGCAAGAAACCCTCCAATGACTTATTCAGTCCTCCATATTTTCAAGTCATGAATTTTATGAAGATGTAGGATCCAGAATGACTGATTTTACAACCTAAGGTAGAGATCGGGTTCTTTTTACAGAAGAAAAACATCTAAAATAAGATGCTTTACACATCTCTTGTTCTGTTAGTGTTGGAAACTGAGCTATTTATTGTTTGTTCAAACTGTTTTGCCTTTTAAGTAGCACAGTGTAATCATTGAAACTTGAGGATTTCAATATATCCTATCTCATAAATGGTTCCTCACATTTATTTCAGAGCAAGCTATCAAGTTTTCAGAAAAATGAACTGTGTTCATCTTGAGAACCGTAGTACAGATAAGACAGTAAAATTTTAGTTAGTATTGCCACATTGAACCTTATAAATGGCACTTAGGTACATAAACTTGTTCTAAATCTTGTATGCAATAAAAGAGAAAATCAGCTTGAAAAAGAAAGTAATTTTTCTTCTGTGTAATCTTGTTTTCTTTATGAAAAAGATGTTACTGTATTTGGAGAATCAACACAAAACTGGTAGATTTATGTGGGCTTTAGATTATATATAGACCTCTAACTTTCTATGCAGAAGTGGATTTCCCTCTGTGGTAAATAAATAATATCTCCCATGTCAGCTTGATATGTGCCTAGCACAGCAGGGACCTGATTCTGATTAATGACTGCAATATTGTTTGTTTCATTTTGCTTTTGCTGCTAATCAAATAATAGAAATATACTTTACTGTTCTCTTCCGAATCATAGAAGATGATCCACATCAAATGAAATATGTTTTATTTTCATAACCATTAAGTCACATAGAATGGTAAAATCATAAGCATTTGGTTAACAGGTGCTTTCAGACTATTAATTTAAACAAATAATATTTAGCTTAATATCCAAAATGTGTTGATATACTTTATCATCTAGTGAATAAAATATAGTTCAGGAAAGTTTATCTCTTTTCTAGGATATGCAGACATGCTCTCATGACCGTTTTTCTAGTATTCTTCCATCTTCATGATATACAGAGTATGATCCTTTCAACAATCCTGCCTCAAAGAATAAAGCCCATATGTAAAGTGGTAAGGCACATATGACACAGTGACTTCCAGATTTTCACCTCTAACACTAGAGCTACTCTCCCTCTTCACAATGAGGATATGATCTTGGGACAGAGCTCCTGGCTGATTCATTAAGTCAATGGTGAGCTTGTAGGGTCCAGGCTGTGCTAAAATAGTGTGTCCACACTATCTGGATAATTCCCAGAAATGAATGTTCAGGTTTTTTCTCTTCTGATGTCAGCCTTTCTGTGAAGACAACGGAGAAGGTGAGATGGATCACAAGCATGTCTGAGGGAGAGGTTTCCAGTCTGCAAGATACAGAGGGGAAAAGAAAACAAGGTGATCACAATGAGAACCTGAGAACCTTCAGCTCAGAGAGGGGAAGAAAAAAGGTAGAAAGGAACAAGAATCAGGTATCCTGACCATGGAGGATGCAGAAGACAGCACAGAAATAAGATGTTTGCCATAGCTCAAGATGCCTCTGAACTACTTCAGACCAAGACTTCATGCCAAGGACCTTCTTTCATGTAAGAACTCAATAAACTTCTTATTGCTAGGTAAACAATCATTCTAATTTTTGTCTCCTTTAAAGTGTATTCTCCAATGAAACCTACCTTTTCCAATTTAAGAGCCAATATTAGAGCTTGTCTAGAGGAGATCACATAAAGGACAAGTTCTAGACATATCCAATTTAAAGTTTTGTCCAAGTCAATGTTCTATCACATTCAACTAGCTTTGACTATTCATACATATTAAGATATTAGAAATTTTCCGGTGCCACCAGTGTACTACACCACTGAAGTTAATGAGAGGAACAGTGTATATGGTCATAAAGATAATTTAGCAAAACCAAAACTGTTTTCCTTTGGAACCCAGGCTAAGTTTGATGTGGTTGGCTTGGATGTCTCTGTAGTTTTTCACTCCTATATACAATCATGGGCTTACTAAATGGACAAATTGTACAGGCTATACAGTCAGAAGGGCCAAACAGCAAATCAAAGAACACTGTGACGTATAACATAAGACATGATGTCTTTACTGGTAGCATTATTATATGTATAAGCAGTTTTACTTTGTTGCCTTAAGATCATTTATAGATTCTCTGTCCAGAAGAATTCAGGGTTAAATACTTGACTTAATTTGAGAGTAAAATGATGCCAGTCATTAAATAAAATCATTAGAATCAATATAAAGATGAAACCAGTGTAGCTGTGTAAGAACATTCTCCCATTCCCAATATCTGTATCCTCTGTTTGAAAACATCCGTCATCTCCTTCAGTCGGGAGCACATGAACTCACTCACTATTTCTAGCCCTATTTCTAGCCCAAGAGAATTGAAACTCAAGGGAAAACTGGGTCCTGTTGGAACAATCTCTAAGAGTTCCTAATGGATGTTTGTCACCCAAGCACTTCTTTTTTGCCATCCCCAGACAATTTTATGTTTTGTATACAGATACCAGGCTTTTGTTTGTTGGTTTGCTATTTTCCAGCTTCTTTAATTAGAATTTAAATCTATTGGTGTTTCCAAGGACTCTCATCAGGGTCGTGGTACCAGTAACATTGGATATGGGAAAAATAAGTTTACTTATAAGAAAAGCTTTCAGGTAGAGATATGGATTCAGTGCAGTTGAAGGAAAGAGGGAGATAACTGGATTCTGAAGCATCTTGGATTTGAAACAGATGCATATACACACATCCATAAAGATTTGAATGAGTGGAATTCTATCAGGCTGTTTGACCTTGTCTCAAAACAAAAGGCATATAAAGCATCCTTCCCTCACAGAGGTGAGACAGCGAAAAGCTCTGGGACTCCACCAGGCAGGGCCCATCTGCCTTGGGTCTGTTAACTGATACAGAGGTGCCTGCCACTGGGAGAGCTCCTGGGAAATTCTGACACTACCAAGAGGCTGCCAGGGTAGCTTTCCCAATATGGGACACTATGGATATCCATAGGGACTTCCAGTCTCCTTTTTCCCCTTAGCATACAATTTCTACTTCCAAGATTTAAATTTTCTACTGTTTCTTCATGCATCATCCTTTATATGTCTTCCAAAATATTAATAACCTCTAAGTTACTCAATTGCCTTCTATTTTCTGGCAGTCTAACAAATACTTTATGAAAAATAGATCCGTGATTCTTCCTTTTCCTGTAATTTATTCTTTCTCCTAAAGCATATGTAAAATTATCAAAAGGAATGTAATAATTAATTGCTTAAATTCTGTTGATGCTGAATGAAATGTAAACAATTCCCAGGTTCACCAATAATTTCTGGCATGGAATTTCAGCTTCAAAACCATGTAGCTGTTTTTGAAAATGTTACCTTTTTCCTTTCTAATAATTTTATCTGTGATTATGTTCTTTAGTTTTTCTAAGAAGGTATATTTATGTCTAATTGAATTAATGGAATCAAGATGTTAAAGTTACTAGTTTTGATTTTTTTGAATTACACATGAAAAAAACAGGAAAATATGTTATTAAGAACCAAAAATATTTGAAAAATATAAATATAAATTTGATTTAAAGATACATTTCAATCTTCTACTTAGAAAATTGAAATGTAGTCTGTAACAAATAATGTTCTTTGAGTTAAATGCGATAAAATTTGTTATTCCTGGAATATAATTGAAAATATTTTAAATTAAAAGTTTTTATGTGGGGTTAAGCAAAACCTGAAATGAACTAATGCACATGACTGGTAAAGCATCGAACTTTAAGTTCTTTTATGCCTAATGTCTTCCTGATGGCAACATTGGCATATTCTGCCTTGCATGCATTCACAGAAGTTTTGAAGATCAAGATGAAAGGCATGAACAGAAATCCCAGCTACCACATTGTTTTTGAGAAATGTATCTTAAGAGTCAAGCTTTTCCATGCATTTCATTAAATCTTAATAAATAGTGTTACTTGCTGCTTCACACTTTTCTGGAAAAAAACTCTTCTCAGTAATTCCACAAAGAAATCTAATTCTCAGTTCAGTAGGAGTAATTCTTGCCCTTCAAAAACTTTTCATATTTTATTATTTTTATCTTAGAACATAGGGCTAATCGTTTTTCACAGAAGGTTAGTGCTCATCCAATTTCATGGGGTTATTGGTTCATATCACAGATGTAAAAAATGCAAGTGTTGGTTATTTCATCTTTTCTAAAAATACAGACTGCTGCAGGACAGAATAATGGCATTTGGCTTATCTCTGAAGCACAAATATAACTTGGAGACCACTGGTGCATTTTAGGAAAGTAGTACCAATTCCTCATGTAAAACGCCAATCTCATTCCAGCATTCTCTGTACTGCAGACCTCCTAAATAGAGTATTATTAGCAACTGCTAATATTCTTTCCTTTCAATAACTAGAATGTGTATGCAACATTACTGAAGTTTTTCTAGTAGGTCACCTGAGGCCAGCTCTTAGTCTCTGAGCCCTAAGGAGATAATGTTGAGCACAAGAACAATTCTTAGATTTGATAGATAGGAGCAGGTTGAGGTCAAGTTTATTACATCCAAGAGGCATTTTGGTGTTTTACATCAGGTGCTCAGATGGGGACTGAGGGACAGAATTATTTTTCTTTAATTTAATGGTTTAAAAATGTAGTGCAAAGTCTGAAAAAATCAGTTGCCTTGGTTTTGTCTAACCATTAGAGAGGGAAGTGTGGGAATTTCAGTCTAGTTTTACGATGGAGTTCATTTTAACATGAGTCCTTGCTATTTTAAAACTATGGAAAAGGAAAACTAATTTGTAGGTGCAGATGCAAATGAACTCCTTTTTCAGTGTTTAAGTTTCACAGATACTTCAGTGATTATAGCACACATATATAGAGCCATATAAAGATATCTAGAAATGAGTGCAGAGATTTGGATTTTGCTGCTGTGAAATAGCCTTAGAAAAGCAACAGAGACTATAAAATAATTCAATAAACCTGTACAAAATATTACTATGACACATGATATATATGAATTAGTTTATGAGTGGCAGGCATACAGTGCATGTTTCTCTCGGTACACTGGCCTCAACAAAAAAATCTTATCTATATGAATTACAGAGTAGTTCTTCTGAGTCAAACTATAATGAGGCCAGTGCATAACAGCAGACATTACCCAGAGCAATGCTTTCTGCCAGTCCTTGACAGGCTGTAGGGCAGGCTAAAGACAAGGGCATGAACAAATATATATCCCTGGATGCTATTCCTGCCTAAGCACACTTAAAGCAGCATTAGCAGGAGGTTAAAAAATAATCTTCCAATGCATTAGTCTGATACTTATCAGAAATTCCAAATTTTTAGAAATTTGGCTTATTTACAAAAGTCTACACTTTGTAAAAGTAACCCAATTATTCCTGGGCTGTAGATTCACACCCACAGGGCATGTGAATCCATTTCCATGGTTTTAGTTACTGCTAACATTTCATTCAGATATTATCAGCAAAAGTGTCAATCTTGCCTCTCACTGGTAAGAAGTCATTAGACATAAGTTTTTGTTTAGAGGTGTTTCTTTCCTTAGCAAAAAGGCTCCTTTGGGCTTTCCTGTTGCTCTGCAGCCCTGAATATTACTGCTAAATTATTTTGCTTAACAATTATTTGCAGGTTCCACTTCTTTCTTATCTACCATGTGATACATTACTGGGAGTGAAGCAAAATCAAGTCGTTTCAGTAAGTCATTTAGCTAAATATCACTTTTCACTCTGAAAATATACAAGGATTCCAAAGAGACAAGATGACTGCAGCATTCTGAACTCTGTAGGATGATGTCACAATTCAAAGGAACAAGGATATACAATTCTTTCAAACTGAATGGCTAGTCAAAATCTGTGGTCCTGTGAGTTATTTTGGTTAGGAGAAAAAGATGGTGATGGAGCCAGGTTATTTTGATATACTTATATTCATACTTATATGAGCCATGAGAAACACTGCTTTACCCTGCACTTGAGGAAATCAAGCACTATGAAATCATCATAATTAGCCTCAAAATTCTTTCATGAGCTCAGTTTTGGGTTTTGGTTTTGTTTTTTTTGGGGGGAGAGGACTTTTTTTCTTTCTTTTCCCCCAACTTTTCTGTATCTTTTGCTGTCATAAGTCTCTCTGATTTTCTCTTTTGTATATTTATCTGCACTAAAATAGTACCCTGCCTCTAAAAGAGCATCAGTTCCAATTCTTAGATTAGCCAGGTGTTGTATGACAAGAACCTCACTTGATTCTGCAAAGCACTAGTCAAGTCACCTTGTGTTATTATACTGCATTTACAACATTCCACTGATATGCATATAAATATGCATACTCATATAAATTTTATATACTGCATGAAATTTAACCCATACCTCAGTATCTGTAAATACTTTGAGCTGTCTTAAAAGGGCAGACTTCTAATTTTCTTCTGATGCTCATATGAAGCAAGCCAAACATAGTCTATACAATGAGATCAGCACAAAATTGGAGCAAGTATTCACTCTAAACACACTGGTAGAATGAAGATCTCATGACTTTCACCAAATCTAGTGCTTGTAATAATTAGATGTTGGTAAAGAATTCTAAATTTGGTGCAAACAGATAGAAATACAACCAGCACAATAGTATAGCATAAAAAAATTAAACAGTAGGGTCAGTGTTAGTCCATTCATACAGCCAAAAAGTTAAAAATATGTGAAGTCAGAAGGAAGTGCTTCAATGAATATTACAGCAGCAGGTGTAAAAGCATTACTGCCATCTGCGAAATAGATTCAGTAATGCTCATTAAAGGTGTTGTCTTGATTTGATTTGATTTGATTTGATTTGATTTGATTTGATTTGATTTGATTGATCTAGTGCTCATCCTCTTAGGCATGTATTCATTTTCATAGTACCCAGCAAGTGAGAGAAGTACAACACAGAGAGATTTGACAGCCTAATATTAATAATAATTTAATGCTTATATGGAGCATGTTATATATTCAAAGAACTGTACAAATAGTAACCAACTAATAAAAACTAATGTTATTCCTTCTCTATCTCATGATATTAATGAAGCATATTATTCTCCATCTACTCTTTCATGTTTTTTGCTCTTTGCACTTGAGCATTATATGGCAAACTCTAGAGACCAATTTGTACAGCTAAGAAAGTTGCATACATGCATAATACATTTTACAAAGTCATCCTTAAATAGTGTATGCTGCAGAATGTGGACAACAAATTTTAAAATGAGGTATCCCGGAAAGACTCTGGCTTTATGATATTGTGAATTAGTTATTGATAGAACTTAAGTGAGATCAGGTAAAATTAGAGTTGGTCAGAATTTTTCTGAGACAAATTTACTCCCAGAGAATGATGATGTCTCAAAAGTCCTTGAATGCATAGTCCAGTTTGTCTGTGGAAAGCAAGCCCTGGGACGGGGGTAAATGACATCCAGCTCTGAGAAGCCCTGTAAATTTATGGGTCCAGTGTAACAAATTCTCTCTGCACCCAGTGCTGGACCTTGAAAGAGGCCTTTCCAGCTTCCTCAGTATTGACCTGGAGTCTTTTGATTCCTTGAAAGTCTGAGCATTTATACTTTATTTTATCCTTCAAGTGTGTTCATGAGCAGCTGTCCCTGCTTGCTCACATTTCCCGCATGCTGAATCATGATTAGGCTTCTGAATCCAAGATAAGACAGCTACATTTGCTGATGGGGAAGACTGGAGATAAAAGAGCTGATAGTGTCCCTTGTGCCCCAGCACTACCCTGTAGTCAGAGACAGCAGCCTGAGAGCATTTGAAACTAAGTTTAGTTTCAGCACAGTTACTAACAACACTAGTGAGGTTTCTTGACATCTGAACTTTGCTCTCAGTGGGGACAACCAAATTTTTTTTCATCCTTACATGTCATTAAATCCTGGAGAAAAGGTACTGAAACAGGAACATGGCCTCTTAGATGGAATTTTAGGTCTAAATGAAACATTTTATGGTAGAAATTTGAAAGAACTATTTATTTTATTTGAGGGGTTAAGTTTGGAGATTTGATATTTGAATTTTTTTTTTCATATTGAAGCACATAATTTGTGTCTGAAATTTCAGATTACTGAAAAAGAACTCTCATTTCCAAGATTAAAGTAAAATCTTGTAAGCTTTGGGACAAAGATTTTCCCTGCCTTGTTTCAGCCTTTAGCCAATTTTTGAGGACAGTGATGGTAAGAAAAGTGGGTGTTTGAAGTTATATTATAGATCACTTCGGTAAATCATTGTGTTGAACAGTTGTGGAAAATTAATAATGGCTTTTTCATTGAATTTGTGTTTTGAAGATGAAAATATGACAGGAATACTAAGTATGATTATTCTTAAGCTTAATATTTTATGTCAGATTTCCAGTAGTTTGCATATTGGCTTCAGTGTCCTGGACACTTCCCAGTTTGCCTAAACAATTGCATTCTGCTTACTGGCATTTCTGCCTGCAATTTCAACTTCTTATGTTATTTATCATTTCCTGTTGTGCTGCACTACCATGGCCTACTAATTCTTTCATCTTGATTCAAAGTTCAAGTCATCCCTAGTGAGTACCTGAGAGCAGAAGAAAGAGAAATGTTATTCTCTTTTGGAATTGCTAGCAAACTAAATTCAGATGAGGAGTAATAAAAGAAGTTGTAAGATGTGGGAGGATGGACATTCACTGTAGTATGCTTAAATGGTTACTCAACTAAGAGCAGATTGTGTTGAAGAGTTTCATGACTTATTTTGAAAATAAAAAAAAAAAAAACAAAAAAAATGGAAATGTTTACACTTTCACCTCTTAAGAGTGCTCTGTAGGAAGCATGTGGAAGTATATGGATAATGGATGTTTTACCTGACAAGCTAGCTCAAGCATAATAATAGACAATAGGAAAATTCAGGCACAGTCTTGACTAAAACAGGATTTCAGTGTTACTGGTATGGGCAGATATGAAAGTCCAGGAATGAAGCATAAATATGAGAAGGTAACAAGGCAAATGCATGTTTAAATTTAAAAAAAAAATGAAAAGATATCTATTTTTTGTCAAGATTTGAGAGTACTCTATGCCAATGTTTCCCATAAAATAGAATGACTGTATTAAAATGTATTATGTTTTTCAAACTGCTTACTCAATAATGCAATCTGGATTTACAAATATTTAATATTATGGCATAGTAAGAATTAATTGATGCTGATGGAACAGGGAAAATGAACTACATAACTGATGGACGTAACCTATATCCATATAGGGAAGGGTAAGTATTTGCTGAGAGCAATCTTTAGTAAAAAATATGAAGACAAGAAGGCTCTTTCAATAGAAGAGGAAAAAAGAATCTGAAGAGGAGAAGTTAGAGGGGAAAAAACCTGTATGACTTTGCTTCCTTTCCTAGGAAACTAAGGATTTTAGCACTGTTATTTAACCATGTGACTCTTTCGTAGTTAAACTACTTTGCCACTTTCTGCTCTAATTATGTTAGCAAAAAATTCTCTCATCTAAAAACACTCAGAAGTTTCTTCTAGAAGAGTATGACTTCCTGCTTAGACAGCGCAGTACAAGGCACATAGTTCCTATGCCCAAAGGTTTACATAGGCTCCCAGATCATTTCCCAATGCAATTGGAGGAATCAGCTCTGCTTTGAAAAGTCATTTAGGATTTGGACTTGCTCTAGACTATCAATCAAGTGCCTCTGGAATGAGAGTGAAAATGGCTGTGCAAAATTTGTACCTCATGGTGAGATAACATTTGTACCTAATGGTGACTCAACCTGATTATGTTGAGTCTTTCTGCTCTCCACTTAGTCCAATAGAAATCCAGATTCAATAACACTGAGAACACATTAGAAATCCTTCCTCTTCATACTTGACTTTGCCTAAATAGTGAGTTGAGCAGGTTCTTATGGAAGACCATTCACTTTATGGCCTGTCTTGGAGAAAAGAGTTACCCTATAAGTGACACACAGGTAAATATCTAAACCTGTTCCTCTTATACATTATAGTGTAATATACTATCTTGAACATTATGCACTTCTGAGTCTATTACTTACATTGTTTTCAAAACTGCACCTAAATTATACCACTGTCATGAGCAAATCAGCCTGTACTGACAAAAATGGAAAAGATATCATGAATCTACGTGTCTGCATTAATTTTCTGGCTATTATTGGCTTTCTTAGAGGGACATTTGCATGCTTTCATCAAGCTAGTTGATCCCCTGAAGAAGCAGCAAGGTTGGGTTACTCCACTGAGGGAAGGGAGCTAGGAGCTGATGGTGACAACAGACTGGCATCTAGACAGAATCCTGCTATCCCTAAACCAGGAGAGCAGAGAAGATCCAGTGAGAGTAATCAGAGCTGGTGAGAGCCTAGGCATCCCCAGACAAATATTTTATAACCAGCTACGTCCAAGGAGAAGGCAGGAAGAGAATCCAGTGCAGTCAGGTCCTGGCCAGGACTGGACACAGGCTCACCTGGATGGCTCAGGGGAGCATGCGGGCCAGGTTCTGAGCTGGGATGAGCTCCCAAGCCAAAGGGCTGAGAGTGCCTGGGCGAGCCCCAGACGAGGCTCCTCATAGCCCATCTTTGCAAGGCTCTTTGCACAGCTCTCCCCTAGGCTCTGCTGTCCATCCAGCACTCACCTGCAGCAGCTCCAGATGAACACTCAGGAGTGAGGAGACCTCCTGTCTTGGTGCACTTTGGCTTGTGACAGATACAGGGCAGTCTGTTGTGACTACTGAGGTTTGTCTTACATGTGCTCTGTCTTGGTAGTTCGTTACTGTTGGAAAAAGGAATTAATTTCCTAGTAATTCCAAGAAAAAACAAAGGAAAAAAAAACAAAAAAAAAAAACTACCAAAAAAACTCCAGAATTAAAAAAAAAAGGAAAAAAAATAAACCAAATAAACAAACAAAAAAACCCAAAAAAACCCCAATGAAACAAAACAAAAAAAGAAAAGCAACAAAAACCTCAAAGCCCCACAAAGTTCCTTAAAGTATTTGGAGGAAAGGTAATTAAATACACAGTTATTCCAAACACTGTGGTAGTGGTGGGTCACTGCAACAACTGAAGCCCTAATTGAGCAAATTGATATATTGCAAAGTTCACAACACTGTTTTGCCCCATTTCTTAACGTTTATGAAACAACAAGCCTCTAGAAGAAACTGATTTAAAGTACAGTGTATCCATTTAGTTTTTTGGCTTCTTCTTTTACTTGTGACTACCCCAGTATCTATCATTATCCTCTCCAGCTTCACAGCTCTGATCCTCCGTTCTTGGCTGTGTCAGATGCTTTTAACCATGCTTCTGTCTTTACTTCAATCATCCCCTAGGCCCATAACAACAATTTAACCCACTCTATATTGAATGTGATTTCCAGCTCATTCTTCACTTGTTCTTGCTCTCTTACTGCCTCACTAATGGATCGGAAGGATCAAAGCAAAAATCCTAATTTTTTACAGTTGCTGGCAAATCTACATGTATTTGAGAAACTTAGTTCTGAGCTAGGTGATAAAGGTCAGGCTCATCTGGTCCTAAATTTCTTATCAGCTGCCTTAGGAAACCTTACTTCACAAGGTAAAATGGAAAGGAGAAAATTATGCAGAGAAAGGGAACAGCTGGTACACTCCTACACATGTGCAAGAGCCCAGATGCACAAACATTTGGACCTGTAATCATAGAAGCTTGGCAGCTTTAGTTCCTTGCAAGATTTAGTGTGAATGAAGACTGGTGAACCACATTGTCCTCAGAAACTTGTGTGCATTGCTTGTACCACTTTTAAAAATACTGAAGACAGGTGGACAGGGGTGTAAATATTTTCATTGAAAATAAAAACATGCATATATAGGTCAGTAAGCTAACAGTAGCTTCAAACACTTGGATTTAATTATAAATTCTCAGTCTGTCTTTTGATTAACATAAGAAATTACAGGAAGCAAGAGGAACCAGGAAATCACAGTTGCTATGGTTGTGTTCAGCTACCTCTCAGAAGTATTGCAACATCTTGGAATGACATTCAATTTATACTGTTGCCTGTATACTTTTAAAGTTCTTGGGCACTTGGACCATCTTAAAAAGACTTCTTATTGTCATCACAACAGATGCTGAGAAACGTATTTGTAATGGTTTAGGTGTTAAGGCTAAATAGGGATTTGCACTGTAGTATTGTGTCCTGGATCTGTACTGGTATATTTGAGCTGTCTTTTGATGGTGGGAAATGAATAAATTATTACAGGATGAATGAAAATATTCTCCTTATCCCTCATCCGGGCTGGGTTCAGCGACTTTACAAATGTGCAGTTAAACTAAATCACATACTACCCTCTATTTAAACTCTTTCTTATTCATTGTGTATGTAAAGATTAAAAGTTCCTACTTTAACAAACTTACAAAATACCTTAATAGTATGAATATATCCCAGTTTGGAAGGATTCTCTTGTCACAGTTCTTTGACAACTATTTACTTGAAGAATCTGGCATTTTTTAGTTCAATTGATTTTTTTTTTCTTAATCTCTTTTCCCAGCTTGGTTTTACTTATTTTTTATTATTTATTGTATAGGAAGTAGCCTTGATAAGAATTCCAGAAACTTGACGTTCTTAATTAGATTTATTGATTTTCAAGTTTTAACTCTCTAGAAAATACAGGTCTTTGATAGCATGTACAGCATTAATGCATTAGATGCCAAAAATTGTAATTTAAAAAGTAAAAATGGAAGCAGCTGCAATTTTTGCACATACTCTATGAAAATATCAGATAGCTTTTGGGTAGTATGCAATAAATATCTTCTACTAATTAAATCTAAATATACAATAATTAAGGAATCTAAGAAGCCTTCTGTAATGAACTTAAGTTTCACAAGAGTTTGAAACATATAAAAATTATATTAAAACAAAAGCATGATATTTCTTAGAAACCAGTCACCACATCTGCTTTAATAATTTATTTATATGTTAATATTATATTTTCTTCCAAGGAATCTAAAAATTTCTGTATGGCAATTTAATATATAAAAATCCTTTTGAAAGTAAGAATATTTAACATGTAGACACTCAACATATATCCAAATTTTCTCCCTAATTAACTGTCCTTCTAAAGCTGGATCTTACCATGCTAAGCCCCATTTGATTTCTTGTAGCCTTGGCATTTCTCCTGCATATGTTGATAGCATCAGCCTGTAACACACAGAAGAAGGAAGTTCCTTTTCAAGCTCCAGGGAAGAATGATCATGAATTCAATATGCTAGCAGAGAAATTCATACACAGGTCAAGTATCCTGTATTATATTAGTGTTGTTAGATTGCTATAAGTCATCTGGGGCTCTTTTTGAGTCATCTCAGTTCAACTTTAAGAGAGCTTTCAGACACATCTGTTTTCTGATTTAAACTTTAAAAAAAGACAATTTCAAGAAAAGGGATATGATTTTATAAATCACACACAGTAATATCCAGTTTTGACAGAAACCAGGCTAGCAAAATTCTATCCATACAGAGATAACATGTAAATCTCAGATATCTTCAGAGGAGTGGAAGTTTTACCAAATAAATCCAGTAACAAAAGTTAGATTGGAACAGGACAAAACATTCCAACTTGGAAGTCACTAAGAAAGTATTCTTACAACGATATTGAAAACCATGGCAAAAAGAATTAATCATAGTGGAATCAAGGCATCATCTTTGCTCTTTGCAATAGTCTTTGTTTTAAAGAAAGAAGTTACATCAAAATATGAGAGGAACAGAGAATTGGGAATCATCTATGTAGTCACCACATGAAGTTCCCAAGGAGTTGAATGCTTTATGTCTTAATTTCTGACACAAGCTAGACTGTTTCTTTGTACAGCAAGTCCTCAAGCATATTGATTTAATAAAAACAAAGAATCGGTCCTACTGTTTAGATTCACATTGCAAAACTGTATAAACATTTTCAAATTTAGTCTAATCAATGTACCTTTTTTTTTTTTTCTGAAATAGCTATGTAGTCTGTACACTTGCTATAAAGTTGGACTATATTGTTGAAAATGTGTTGTCTGTAGAATTGCTAGGACAGAACACAACAGCCTTCTCTTTCTATTTAAAGGAACAATAGCATTCTTTGCATAACCTAAAACCATCACATTAGATATAGGTTTCTTTCAGTGGATCCCTACTGAAAAAGACATTTTCTAGGAAGATTTTAATGCTGAAGGAAACATTTCACAATTTGCTTCAAAGTCAATATACATTTCTATGTTTTTATGAAAATACAGATTTTACTGGAAATTTGAAGGAAAATAAGGTGAAGCCTGAATAAAATTTATTACTGGTCTTTTTCCTACAGTGTGCTGCATTTTACTTCAAATTACATTGAAATTCTTATAAACTTATCACCCACTGGGCCTTAGATGTGATCTGACCATAGCAAAAATATAGGAAACAGAAGTAGGGGGACAACAATGGCAAGGAACAGGCGACATGTCCCCTGACACGTGGATTGGTGATTGATCTTCTAATTGTGCACCCCAAACACATTTTATGCTTAGATGGAAATAGGCATTATTGATAGGCCTTGCTTGATATCTATGCTCCATATGACTATCCTTCCCGTGCTTGAAAATTAATAGAGAGCATTTCAGCCTTGAAAGAGGCTGGGAAAACTTCAGAAAGATAAACCTCCATCAGTGAGCAGTGTCTATTAGGTAGTCTGTACTAGGGCAATGATTGATTTCCAGATGAATGACCTTGAAGTTTACTTTTCAAATCTATTTGCCTGATAGAAATTTTGGTGACCTCAGATAGGTTTGTTTTTCTTGTATATATTTACATATTATAATTTGCATCCTCTTTACTTACATCTCAACCTATCACTTCGCTTAGAGCATTATTTTAATATTTTAACCTGCAACTGTATGTAGGGCTTATGAAAAATTACTAGTATTAATGCTAAAGTTGTTTCTGCATGGTTGTAAACACTAATTGACATGATAACCCTAGGAAACAAATAAATTTATTTAACTTTCATAAGGACATCAGGATATACCATTCCTTACTTAGCCCTATAGAGACCAAAATGCAGCAGCTTTATTTCAGCAAATGCAGGCATAGACAAAATAATATTCTACATTTTAAATTTTCTTCAAATACCCCCTCTACACACTGAAATTTTACAGTAGAGCTGTTTTATCTGTGAATCAAAATGACGCAATTGTAGAATATGTCATGTATTACCAGTATTAATTCCCATGCTAACAAATGTTCTCTGTTTTTCCATCAACATAGGCAATAAACCACATAAAATATAAAAAGGTACACAAACAACCCAAGAGGAATAAAATAAACTCTTTACATGGCAACTTGAATGAACAATCAGAACTTTTCATATAATTCACGTTTACTGTGAAAGCAGTGGATTTGATAAATTTGTCACGTGTAAAAGACACGCTTAAATCAACTTCTGTTCAAATAAATTAGTTTTCATATAGAGACAATGAGGTTGAAGAATTACAGGCAAATTAGGCATTTGAGATTGAAGACAATGAGATTAAAGAGTTACAGGCATCACAGGCACATTAAGTCAGTTCACACCCAATTTGAATATGTTATTTCTATGAAACGTTTTCTGTTTAAATCTGTTTTCCTAAAAGAAAAGTATTGCTGGTATGTAATGGAAAGCACCATTTCAAGGTTGTGCACAAGTAGGAGTTAATTATCTAACTGTCACATGAATAACGTGTCCAAATTTCCGATCTTGAAGATCTTTTTTCAGTTACATCCAAGTCCTGAAGGAAACACCTACATTTTTGAAATTATCTCCCTCTAGACAGCTCTACTTTTGTTCAGGGCTTTTCAAGAATCTTTACTGCCTTTACTGCACCGAGCAGGCCAGCATTTTGTTGTGCTTCATTTTCTGTGCTCCACAGACCTTGTCTGAGAAGTTTGAGCTGCTAAAACAATATTTATTAACTTGTGCAGTTTGCAGATGTGTTATTCATGACATGGAGGAGGGTGCCCTGGTGAAAGGCTGTAATGCCATCCTCCCAAAGTGAAGACTTAGACAATGTCCTGACTATGTAAGCAAAACAAATAAAGGTAACACTGAAAACAAAGGCAATATTTTTTAACATTTGCTTTTAACAAAAATAATTGTGAAAGATGTATCTGAAATAGGCTGCAGATATCTTGAAGGGAAGGGACAAAACTGTCCATAGCCTGCAAGCTATGAGTATTAATGCTTATCCTCAGTGGCAGATTTATCAGAAAGCAAATACAAATGTGATCATGAACTACATTTTTGGTAATAGACCTTGCCTTTAAATAATATCACAAAAGAAAAAAACCTATTAAGAAAACTTAGTGTTTTGATCTTAATATTATTAAAATACCTTCATTGCCACTATGTTAATTGATGCTTTTCATTTAGTGTAAATATAAGCCATAAGTTTTAAAGAAATACAAGATATAGTCTTTCCTTGAAGCCAAACTAGCTGCTCCAGTGGAGTCAATGGCATTGGTGTTTTAATTTCAAAAGGCCACAAATTCAACCTACCACTAAAATTTCTTCTAGCATGGAAAAATATTTTATGGCTCTAAAAGAAACTTTAGTATTAATATTGCCATCCAGTGCATTCCAGATTAATTGTTTCAGTCTTTGTACTGTTTCACCTTAAGACACAATTTTTTTTTTTCAGTAAGTTAATTAGTCAATTTCAGAGATTGGCGTGAGTCTGATTTTATTGGAGCATGGAATTAATTTTTTCCTTTTTTTAAAAGATCGTTACAGCATTTAAAAATTTGTCTTTAATAGTAAATGTCTATTTTTGACATCTATCAAAAATTTGTAGTTGGGAGGGTTGAAGTTTTCATCGCACTATAATAAAAAATTATATTATTTTCTGAAATATTAAACTAAAATCATGTCCTATCGCTCTGGAAGGCAATCAACGGATTAAAGAACTAAGAGGGAAACTAGGGATTTTTTATCAACTATAATTCCCTCTTGTTCTTACTAGAAATAACTTTCCTTCCATTTTATATTTAAAATCAATATATAAAAACACACAATTATTTAATAGGATAGGGATCAGTTTCAGAATACTTAATTTTTCATTAGCTTTCACTGGATGTAGCTTGAACATTTATAACTCTGTCCTAAATTATTTTTAAGTCTGGCTTTCTGCTTCAAGACACTGAGGAAAAAAATCTCCACAAAACCCATTTTTAATTAGTTGACAAATATAAATTGGGATGAAAGTTGCCAAAACTGGGCATGCACAGGATGTTAAGTGAATTGTACTGAACCACCTACATGTAATAAAAATTACTTAATCTCTAGGACAAGAAATCCTTCAATTATTCACCAAACATCTGAGCTTGGATGTCAGTTATGTTATAATCTATCTGTTATTTGTGAAGAAACTCTGCCAGAAGATTTTTTTTTACTTTGCAGATGTGAAACACAGGCCTTTGACACGTAGGGGTGTAGCTTTTTTCAGGCCTGAATGTCTGTGTCTGGAAGGTCACTTCTGCAAATGATTTTTGCTCTGGGAAGGGGTTTTCAAAAGGATTTTAACAATTTTGAAGTTGCGTAATGAGGAAGGCATACTTCTTCTCCAGAGTTACGCTATATTTTCATGGACTGTGGCCAAATGCCAAAGGGTTTGGACGTTATTATTCTGAGTCTCCAAATGAATTCTAGGGATTAAGTGCAAAATAATTGCTTTGAACAGATCATTTCACCCTGCAGTTAATTTTCCCGTGAGACATGAAACAGGACACTGAATTCTTCCTTTCTTATTCTGGGGAAATATAATTGCAATACTTCAAGTACTGTTTGACAGGGTTTTTGGATACTACAGTGTTTCCCTGAAATCTTCATGACAATTCATACTTTATATTTTTATTATTGTTTAGAACAAATCTAATCCTTTCCTTTATTTCATTATTTTGCTGCTCAAAGAGATTGTTGAAACTCTACATTTGGGGTCAGGGTTTTGGGTGAGCTGGACACAGTCCAGCAACTATTCTGGGGAGGAACTCATCAGTCAGTCATCACCATGGGACTGAATTTCTCTGGCAATGTGGCCATCTACAGTAGATGTGGGCGTGACAGTCACCACTCATAGGCAAATGTGGGTATAGAGACCTTAGCAGACCTTTTTTCCCTGGTCTGACACAGATTTTGTTGTTATGCCCGTCCTTACAAACTATAGAGGATGAGGTCATGGGCTTGATGCTCAGCATCACCTTTATTGTTCAAGTGTTGACTTTGTTAGCGTTTTGGTCTAGACCAGCTGGTAGGGTCCTACAAAACAAGGGAGCTTTGTCTGGGGACAGAATGGCCCCCAGCTTGGTCTGACTATGCCATTCTCTTTGGGAAGGAAGTGCTTAGCTGTATGAGAAGTGCCAGTTGTCTGAGAGAGTGGGTTTGGAGGCAAAGTGGTTTTAGATTTGTCATTATCCTACTTTTATTAACTGATAATAATTTATTTTCCCCAAGTAAAGTTTGTTTTGTCCGTAATTGTAACTGGGTGATATTAGCTTGTCCTTGTCACTTTTTCTCTCTCTGTCCTGTTGAGAAGGGGAAATGATAGAGCAGCTTGGTGGGTACTTGACAGCCAACCAGGATCGACCACCACAAGTGTTTACAGGTAGATATTTGAAACATTACTAGAAGACAATATTTATTAATGCATATCTAAAAAGTAATAGTCGAAGATAATGATCTCAACTTTTGCTAATAGTCATTGTCTTCTTTTGAGCTATTATTCTTGAACAGTGCAGTAGATTGCCATGTCCCTTTAACAATTTTCCTCATCTTTTGGATTCTTGTTTTTGAAAGCTTGGTGGTACGAGCAGCTGTTATATGAGTGAATACCTACTCATTCACAGTTGGACAACAGGTAATAGAGTTGATTTAGACCTGCAATTTTGAATTCTAGAAGCTATCTAGAACTCCAGACTGGCATATAAACTGCTCAGAAATTAAACTTCATAAAATTGTTTATGGACAATCTACTGCACAAGTTAAAAATATTGGTAACAAAACAAACAAACAAGTTAACGTTAGCTTCTTTCTTTTGACATACAATGGAACTTGTAAAATGTGCTTATTTTTTACCCTTTAGGAAAACAGACCAAAAAATCATCTTCTAGAGAAAATTTTAAATGTTTCTGTAAAGTATTCTAATTAGTTTCCTGAAATTCAGAAATAGATTTACACAAAATTAATTCCTTTCTTAACTGGCAATTTGCCGTACTTTCTAGATCCTTTGGGGATCAGTACGATAGTAAATGGTGACCTACACAACAATTGCAAAAGATTTTATTAAAAAAAATGCAAACAAATCATAAACTAACAATCCAAACAGGATGGCAAACAGGGAGGCATATTATAAAAATGAAAATAATGAATGAAGAGCAATAAACTGGTTGTAAATGAATGTATGGGACTATGGTAATATTCTAAAAAGCAATGCTCAGATTTTTTTGCAGAAAGGTTAAGTGACCCTTAAATTTAAAAAGATTGAGAAACACTTCTCTAAGATTGACTGCTGAGAGTACAAAGACCCTTTCCCAGAGATTAGTGGCTCTCTTTCAAAGAGTAAGTAGCTGATTCAGAAACTACATTTTACAGAGATCTCAAGTTCTGTTTCCTTTCAGCCTAATTTTGATTCCTTTCAAGCAATTTTTAGGTTTTTCAGAGTCATTAGCTTATGGCAAATCTCTACATCTTCTGTCACTCAGATGTACAAGGAAGAGTGAAAAGAGGAAGATTATTCAAAAACAATTATGTGGAATAAGTTTTCTGAAAGACTGATTTGAGTCTAAACCTTGGTCAGGTTTGAGAGAAGTGACTTATTTTAAGCAAGGGAACAAAGTGGTGGGGTGATCCCCAAAAAAACATAAAAGGCTTAGGCAGCTTGTGGTGAACAACTCCTAAGAGAAGCTAAAGTCCAAATTCAGTCAGCTGCACAGATTCAGCAGAGAGCTTTTAAAAAGGATTGACTCCAAAGGGGCATATTCAGCAGCTTATTTGCTCTGAACTGCAAACTGGAAAAAAATTAACTTCTTCACTTTTTTATCTACAATTTGTTATATGCTTTAAATTGTTGATTCTAATAGCTATTTGCATTTTAGGAAGAAGGCAGAATTATACTGATTTATACCAAAAAAGTCAGCTGTTGGAAATGTTATTAAATCATTATATTTGAGCTAAAATGTTTCTCAGTCCTTAGAGCAGGAAATAACAAACACTGTGATACAGTAATTGTTGGTAAAAAATTATTTTTTTTTTTTTTAGATCGTAACCTCAATGGCCTCTAATTATGAAATAATAGAGTTGCCATACTGAATTTTTTATTTGCTTTGGGAAAAATTAATTATATACAGTCATTTACTCTATATGATGCTTTATGAACTACCCTGCTATTACTGGCTGATAAGTCTCAAAAATGAGCTGTATTTCTAGTCCTTTTCTTCTGAAGAACTGAAAGCAAATATATTTGAAACCATTCTTTCTCATGATGCAGTGAACTCCAAAAAGTTTTTAATTTTAATTATTCATTTCTCAAGAGACGGCCTGTTGGATTTTGTATCATGTATGTGGGCAGAACCTTCTCAGCCCTGCAGCTTGTAGGGGAACTGCCTTTAAAAGCATCTTCCTTGGCTCCTTCACTGATTTTTTGGTGTATGATGATGAACTTGAATAACCATTTTAATCACAAATGTCTGACCCTGAACATTTCTGGGACTTTGGCAGCACCTTATCAGAGCTACACTAATGCAAGATGTCTGCCATTAGTTTTACTAATGCTTTTGTAAAACCTTTACCCTTAAAAGAAACACTCTCCAGACATCTTTCTTGTCCTTCCATTAAGTTATTCTGATATAAAATTGCAGTAAGATGAAGGCTTATGGTATTTGTTACTGGTATTGGATAGTAATGTAACTATACTATGCTACTCTCTTTGTTACCTGTAATTCAAATCATTCAAAAGAAAGGAAATTTGTTTTAAATTTGTATTTATCTTGAAACGGGGACAGTATTACCCATTTTACGGGTAAACTATAGGAGTAAGAATTTGCAACCCGGTTTTAAGGATATTAAAGAAATAAAATTTAAAAGAGTTTGTAATTTAATTTGCTTCACTCAAGGCAGTTGGCTTATAGAAAATGATCATATACATATCAATATTTTTATTCTTCAAAAACTATTTTTTTGTGATAAAGGAAGCTTCCATGATGCATTTTTTTTTTCTGTAAATGATTTTCAATTATTTCTCAGTTGTACAGGACCTATTTGGAAGTGCTGCAATGAGAAAAATCTGACTGTGGGGCAAGTAGAGGAAAGGCTCAGAGGCCTTTGCTGTGTCTGAATAATCTTGTTGAAGAACGGCTATAAGAACAAGATCTGTTCATTGAATCCCAGGGTACAGTATACCAGGCTACCAGCTACCTTTCCTAGTACACATATTTATAGGCTCAGCTCAGACAAGACAGACTATGTTATAATCAGCTGTACAAACAACGAAGTGGAATATAAATGGAACCAGTAGACTTTGATTTAAACCATTATTGCTCTCACAGTTGGATAGAAGCAACAAGCCAAGTAGCCATACCTCTCCATGGCATTCAAATTTCTTGACCTCACCTAAGACTCAGGGGAGTTCTGTTACATAAGAGTTTTTTTATGTTCTGTTGGATACTTTATCCTTTGGCCAGAAAACATCAAAAAATTATTTAAAAAAATACTACCTGTTTATTTCCCACAGCAGTGATAATATAACCTCCTTTTCACCTACCTCATCTTGAACGAATTTCATTCTGGCCATCGAGGGACACATGTAAGGATTCTTATTCTTTAAGACTTTTTATAGTTGGAGCATTTCTGTAAGATTTCTCTCTGCCTTTGGCCTTGTCATTGCCCATTTATAGTATATGGAAAGTCAGTTATCTCTCTGCCACCCCAGAAAACTCTTCAGATATATGTTCTTCTTATACTGAATTTGAGAGCCCATTTCTCACCATTGTGGTATAATGCCACTATAAAATGATGTTTGCAAGGTCTGTCAAATAAAAATAGCTGATATTATATTTATTGAAATATGGTTTTGATCAAGTATGTTTTGCTACTGACTCAGAAAATGATCTACCAATAATTGTGCATAGAAGATATTTTTCTAACAGCAAATTATTAGTATTAATAACACAACTTTAAGAAAAAGGGACGTTTGCTCTAGACCTTAACAAAATAATAAAGTTTTGCACTGGTTTGAGTGACATAGGCAAAAAAAATCTCTTTTGCCTCAGTTCTCCATTTGCCATGGCATGGCAAGACCAGCAATCATAGTTGCTCTCCATTTCGCCCTCCCACAAATCTCTTCCCACACCACTGCCTCAGAATGGAGGTGAAAATAAAAGGCCTTCATTGATGGCTCTCCAGACAGAAAGAGATTTTTTAAAGGGCTCAGTTCCACTGGACATGAAGCACCATCAACTGAGGTTAAAAATATTCCTGTATGATAATACTTGAGTGTATTTTAAGGTGGAAGAGATCAGAATTGTCCTCATTAAATTATTCTCCTGTGATTTTTCATACCTTGTATTGACAAGGCACAGAAATTATAACCACTAATCCTCAAGCATGTCTTTCTGCAGCTGAGTCTTAATTTAATGGCAAAAATAGAGGCAACCACCCAATTCCTTGCCTTTTCTGTTCAGTACCATTTCTCCTTTGTTCAATTAATTTAACTTCTTTATTATTGTGTGCTGCTTCTTTTGTTTATGGCTTCTATCACAGACTTCCCCACAGGTTTTACCACACGTTTTATTATACTTTTGATTACATCAGCTTGTGGCTTTATGAGCTGGTTGAGTGATTTTAGGGGAGACTGGAATGATTTCAGATTAGACAAGAAAAGAGAAATATGGGGTAGCAAGGTGAGTAGGGCAACTGCAATAAAAGGAACAGAAAGTAAAATTCTCAGAGGACTTAATTCACATCTGTTAAAAGGAATACTTTTTAAAATGGGAAATTCATAATAATTTTTCTTTCTTTTAACATACAGCTCCTTCAAGTAATGATGTTACCATAGATACACTGTTGACCAATTTATAATTGTAAAGGGGGTTAATGAGAGTAAGATTTTTTGAAAATGGTATTTTTCAGTGAAAAGACAAAGTTATTTTCCTTGGAAAAACATATTTTCTTTTTTGTTTTAGGTTTATATATATATATATGTGTTTGTGTGTGTGTATATATATACATATATATATATATACAAGTAAATCAAATGAGAATTTATTTTTCATGCCAAAACAAAAAAGCCCAGCACAAACTAAACCAAAAAATCTCTCTTTAATTTTTTGCTCTAACTGACTAAAAAATAAAATCCTATGAAACAATAATAGTCCTTTTGTGACCTGCTGCTGAGATAATAATGGTATCTGAAGTATTATTTTCATGAACAGAGCTTTCCTAGACAATGTAGCATTGGTTTATTATAATTTCATCGTATGTTAAAACTTTAACTCCCTGGGGGCCCTCAGGCACAGCATGGTCACATAACACAAATCCACTTTTTGTATGCAATTATACTACGCAGAGATAAACACTAAAGAACACATAAACCTGCTTCATTATAGCCATTGGTTTTCATTACAGTAATTTTAAGATGCCGTCCCAAATTCTTACTCTATGTACCTATGCTTTTAAATGGCCTTGATGTATCATTTAATGTTGCTGAAAGAACAGCATGTAAAGCAAAAATATTGGGAAAAGTAACAATCTCCTGTAGTTTTTCCCTGTCCCTAGATGCCATTGTGACTCCTGTTAGGTCAGGGCTCTGTGTCTTTGGGGACAACAACTGTGGCTAAGGTGAGAAATATTGGGTTTATTCCTTCTCATGATATTCTTTAGTTGGCTTTTAACACAAACCACACTTTTTAGGAGTTTAAAAAAAGCTGCAGAGACCCAAAAAGTGACTGATGTGAGCCTTTTTCCTCATATACAGTGAACTAAACAATCTAATTCCCTCACTTCCAGTTTTAAATGGTAAAGCAGCTGCCCTTTCTAAGGAATAGGCACATGCTTTTCCTTCCTGTGCAGAGGAAGATATTCTTCAGTGGGAATTCATGGAGGTATTTCATTCCTGTGCAGAGAATATCTGCTTAAATGTAATGTAATAAAAAGTACGTTAGCTCTGTAAGAGCAGACAGTCTGTCTGTGGTAGACATTAAAACAAGCATGTCTCAGCAATCTAACAGGTCCTTCTGGGTATGAACAAGCCAGATACAAAAATCTTTCTCCATCTGATTGAGACAGAATCTATAAAGATAGATATTTACAAAGTCTGCAGCTAAATTCAAGGTGCTGCAAGTCCTATAGGCAGAGAGTACTTTGGAGAGAAACAGCAAATATGTAAACAAGACATCTGGGCAATTTGAAGTCTGGGCTTTGTTTACAGATGGGTCCCTCTGGAAGGGGTGACAGAATGCAGCCTATGGGAGGTTACATCACTGAGTGTCTGCAAACACAGAGATATCGCCAAGAAAGCCGACAGTCTGTATTGTTTAGGGAAGAGTGTTCTATGGATTAAAAAGAGAAAAAGTTGGGATAGCAGGATTTAATCTGAGCAGAATTTCTGATCACAGGAACCTCTATTATATTCTGCATCTGGGCCGCTCCTGAAAGAGTATTCAAGTTTCATCTGATTTCATGACCTGTTATGGACAGCTGTTCAATATCTTAGGCAAAGAATTGTTGCATAGGCAAATCTAGGATAACAAATGAAGGTGTGTGAGGGTTGGATGTTTGTTTGTCTACATGGGATTTCAATATGAATCCCTGCAGAGTCACATATTCTTGATTTTCAAATCATATTTTCCAAATGAATTGCAGCAAAAATGACAATTTAACAATATATGTTGATAGGTATATAATATAGCAGGCTATAAGGATAAAATGGAATAATGTATATGATGTATTTTAGATTGACCAGACTGTTTTATATGACACTTTCTGTTTTCTAAAAATGTTACATTGTTGTTTGAAATCAGAAAATAAAACAAAAGCTATGAAGCTGTTTTCTCACATTATATCTCTTGGCACATAACAAGCCATCCCTTTTCCATATCATTTGTGTCTTTTGGTGGTTTATTTTGTAATGCACCATTTAAGATACCAAACAAATGGAATATAGTAAGCTGATGATGAAAGGGTTTGCTCTTCTATGTGTAAGGTAGGACAGATTCAGATATTACAGAGTCAGAAAAAATGTTGCGTCAGCTTCTTGTAATGCACATCATATCACACAATTGACTTAATTCTCATTTGATGCAAGACATACTTTTGTAAAGTACTGAGTTTTCACTACTCAGTTACTCACCTTATCTCTTCAGAAAGCTGTTCTGGAGGTAATTATACTGTTAAGCAAAACAAACAAACAAGCAAAACAAGAATAGATGCCCCGTGTCTGCATTTATCTTCATTCACATTTCAGTCCCCAGAAGTTTGTTTTTTATTTTTTTCTGAATGATTATAGAGGAATTGCAAGTATTTTTTCACTAAAAAGGTATTTTCAGACTCTAAGCCACCCCTTATCTTTCTCTTTGTAAAACTAGCACTTGTTTAACTAAAGATTATGTGCAAAATCTCAATTCAAGCAGTGTTTCTGAACAGACCTGCTGCTGAAAGCATATGTGTGAAATATTCACAGACATTTGCCCTTGCTACATCCAATCTGGCACCTTCCTCACTACCCTGAGTTGTCTAAGAGGAGCACCTACACTGAGATAATTCATATGCTCAAAATACATGCTGATTATATGACCTCACTATTTCTGAAAAAGTTTGGATGTCAGATGCACATTATACTGTATTACACTATATATATAATATATATATATTATACTGAGCTCCCAGATGTTTCTGTCTTTTGAGGTTTTTTAACTAAACAAGTAAAATTTTAAAGATATACATCAAAAAAGTCTCATATCACCTATACTATTTTTTTGAAGTTTACATTATTTGTTTTCTAGTTTAGTTCCTGTTACAAGTCCTTAAACATCCTGTCAAAAGATTTTTTTTGTCTACCCAATGTAGCATTATTTTCTCAATTTAAGAACTGAGGTTGAAATATGCAGCAATCCACTGTCAAACAGACATTTACTGCAGTCTTTTTATGTCCCTGTTCTATCTCATAATTGTTCTCAGTCTTGTGAAACCAATGCTTTTAAACAGCAAATGTGTGCCGGTGTGTGAGCAAGTTCATGTGAAGAATAAATATGCACGTTTTCTCTCTCCCCAGATATGAATTGTGAGCAAGTCATGATCATTCAAACTTAATAGCTTTTCAGCTCCGTGATCTCTTCCTCTGTCTCTGCCAAGAGGGTGGCTAATGTTTTTTTTAATTGGAGAAAGTGTGTTTAGCAATATTTAGGAGTTGAACTATCAGTACATCCTCTTCAGTGGCTATAAAAGAATCAGATAAAGCCTAAGGAAGTATCTTCAGTTCAGCTGTGACTGTTCTCTGCATTTCATCTTATACAAGCAATATTGTAATGAGACATATGTCAATTAGTGGTCAAGGTAAACAAAAAGGTAAAAGGAAGGATAGTGAGAACTAATAATCAGTCAGCCTCACTTTCTATGCCCAGTAGGAAGTTGGAGCACATCCTGCTAGAAGACATGTCTAAATGCATGAAGGACAGAGAGGTGATTAGAGACAGTCAACAAGGCTTCAACAAGGGCAAACCATAGCTAACTAATTTAGTAGCCTTCTACAATGGAGTGACTGCATCCACAGATGAGGAAATAGCTATGGATGTCATCTACCTAGACTTTTGATACAGGGTCCTACAGCATTCTGGCCACTAAATTGGAGAGAAATGCATTTGACAGATCATTATCCATATGAGGAATTGGCTGGATAGTTGCACAGAAATAATTATAGTAAACAGCTCAATGTCCAAATGGAAATCAATAACCAGCAGTGTTCTTCAAAGGTATGTACTGGGACATACGCTATTTAATACCTAAAAGTGGGATTGAATGCACCCTTAGCAAGTTTGAAGGCAACATCAAGCTGAATAGTGAAGCTGATTACTTAGAGGGAAAGGATGTCATCCAGAAAGATCTTGACAGGTTTAAAGAGTTATGAACTCCTGTGAACTCCATGAGTTCCAACCAGGCCAAGTGCAAATTCCTGCACCTGGGTCAGGGCAATCTCCAGTATCAATACAGGCTGAGGGATTAATTACTTCAAAGCAGGCCTGCAGAGAAGGACTTGGATGTGTAGGTGAATGAAAGATTAGATAAAAACTGACAATGTACACTCACAGTCCAGAAAGCCAACCGTACGCTGGGCTGCATCAAAAGCAGTGTGGCCAGCAGGGTCAGGGAGCTGATCCTCTTCCTCTACTCTGCACTTGTGAAACCACACCTGGAGTACTGCATTTATATCTGGGGGCCACAGAAAAGGAAAGACATGGACCTGTCACAGTGGGTTCAGAGACTGACACAAAAATGGTCAGAAGCCTGGAACCCTTCTTCCATGAGGAAAGGCTGAGAGAGGTGAGGTTTTTCAGTCTGGAGAAGACAAGGCTCTCTAAGACTCTTTGCAGCCTTTATATGTGTGCAGGGGTTTCAAAAAATAGCAAGAATTTTTAAGCCTCTTACCAAGGCCTGTAGTGACTGGACAAAACACATTGGGTTTAAAATGAAGGACAATAACTTTAGATTGAACATAAAGAATACATTTTTTGAGGATGAGGGTGATGCATGGGAACAGATTTCCTAGAGAAGGTGCAGATACCCCATCACTGAAGGTGTTCAAGGCCAAATTAGATGGTGCTTGGAAAAACCTGTTCTAGTGAAACATGTCCCTGCTTACTGCAGTGCAGCTTGGACTAGATGATTTTCAAATGTCTCATTCAACCCAAGCTATTTTATGATTTTGTAAAGATACCTTCACAGCATTAATTATCTATTGGTATATCAGCATTTGCCAGTCTCTATCTGTCTACAGTAAACCATTCATTTTTGTTAGATAAATAGGTATGCAAGTCATACACACATATTTTGAACTTCGTTCAGATTAAACCAATTCTTCAAATACATGTTTTCATGTGTTAAAACATTGGTGTAGAGCAAAACAAATATTCTATTTCATCAGGCAGAGATGTACTGTATTTTTCCTTGAGTCATATCTCAGCTTTAGCAAAAAAGTTGTTTTATAGAAACATGCTACATTGCTACTGTAAAAATGGAGTCAGTTTTAACAAAAACAACAAAACCTTAGCAATAATATTACTACTATATTGTGAAACTGTTGCTAACTTCAAGAAAATTTCTAATGTCCAATGTTTCTGATCACTAGCAAGCTGCTGTCTGTATGTCCATTGAATTGCCTTTCTGCTTCAAAACTAAGTAATTACATTGATTTTTTTTTTTACAGTATATTTCAGGACATGCTGAATTATCAGATTTATCAAAGTGGGATTGTACAGTCTCGTTGGACACATCGAACAAAAACATCAGGGCAAGTCAGTGACAGTGTAAAGTAATTTCCATAGAACTTTATCAACTCACACCAGCTGAGGTTTGGCCCTTGTATATTGTTATCAGCAGGTCCCAACTCTCCAAGAGCTCTTTTGATATCCTAAAAAGTTAAGGATTCCATCTGATATAGAATTGACACTTAGATACACTTAGGTCTTTCATGGACCTAGGTTTGATCCATCTAGATAGGACTGGTTTGTACTGCTTATATATGGGTGAGATTATATGGTCTAACTCACATTTTATTGACTTCTTTGGATTCATAATTTGTTAGACTAGAAGCGAAGAGGTTGCTCCTCAGATTCCAGAATTTCAAGGAAAGTGTTAGTAGGACAGATAGTTACAGGCACACCATTCTCAGATGGGATTACACAGAAAATATTGTCCAGCTCTGAATTTCTTTTCCCATCTCCAGAGACATGAATGAAGATTTATGGTTTTTTTACTTGGTTCAAACAAAATTAATTCTCAACATCCTTACCCCCATGGTTTGCTTAGGGACTTCCTAGGAAGAGTGAGCACAATTTTGTTCAATTTTGAGATGGATAAAATGGATGAAATTTATTTCCTCTTGGTACAACTTGACTTCAAGGAATTTTGAAGGCTTTAGATGTAAAATCTACTCCTCAAATATTACAAACTTGTACAACAAAGTTTGTGAGTACCATGATTCAAAGCAGTACCCGAAACATAATCTTGAACAAACTTCAAAGTCTTTTCAAATTCTTTACAATGTGCTTAACTGAAATGGAAATGAAGGCACAGATATGCTGGACATGGGAGCCTTGAACTTCAGCTATGATTTCTTTTGTTTTATTTTGCTTTTAGAGGTTTTGTGTTGTGTATGTGCTTTTTTCGTGGGTTTTTTTTTTCATCACAGATGAAAAGACTGTGTTATTTCTAAGAGCACCAAAAGTAAGAATCCTTCTGTAACTGTCAGTGAAAAGAAAAAAAAACAAAACCACAAAGCATATCTTGCAAGACTTTCTTCTTGAAATTTTCATAAAAATTTCAAGTAAGTGCAAAGTAGTTAAGATGGTTAGTCAAATGGAGCTAATTTTTAGATGATACAATATTTGACTGCCACTAGTTAGGGCAGCATTTTCTTTTAAACAAAAAGAAAAAGAGAAGTCAGTACTGAACTTTTTTCCTTGTCTGAACATCAGTATTGCTAATAATGTATTCACAATATAATGAATTAATCACAGCATCATAGAATGTCTTGGGTTGGAAAGGACCTTAAAGTTCACCTAATTCAAACCTCCCAGTTTACATTACATTTGCACATAATTTTTATGCATTTGCAATACATATTTCCTGATACTTCAGTTTCCTTAAAAATTACAATGAATATTTTACTGGGAAGTAAAAACATATTTTATATTAAATGTAATGAAATAACATAGTTTTAGAAACAGACATATTTTTATATTTTCCTTTTGAAATAATAATTTGAAATATATGAAAAAAATCAGCATCAGGGAATACAAAAAATGAGAATCCTTACTGCATGGAATTTTTGCCACTTGTTTCTATTCTAAATAATGATGAAAAGCAAAAGTTTCCCAAAATTATTCTCTGGAACATCTCATTGCATTTCTTTCTGTAAAGGCTAATTCAGATATTTAGGAACTGAAATAATAATTTTGGTTGTTTAGTTGTTTGCTGGAACTTAAGCAAAGATTATTTTAGGTTCATTTATCATTTAACTCTTCTCCAGTAAATTGTTGTTTCCTCAACAGTTGTTCTCCCATGAAATCTATGGAACACAATTCTCCCATGACCTTGGACACATCACATCAGTTGAGCAAAAAGGAAGAGGGAGGCACCTGACAAAGGATGTGGCTAGATCAGCAAAGGAGAGATGAACCACCCAAACCACAAGTAACCAGAATTCAACCAAGAAGAAATTGTCTGTGAACTCAGAGGGGATGGTGTAATTTGGTTTAAGAAAATAAAATTTTTGTTTGAGTCTAAACATCCTCAAATGCAGTATTTTCATTTTGCAAAGAATAATTTGGGCAAAATCATAAATTGCCTAGGTAATTCTGAACTCTGCGCAAAATGTACAGTCTCTTTAGGCAATATTGGATAAAAAATTCCCATATCAGTTTTAGCCAATTTAAAATGGATTTTAAAAAGAATAGAGTGATCAAGATTTTTCTTTGCCATGTGATACTTTTCTGTTGGCCCAGAGAGTATTCTCAGCATTTAGTTACTCACAGGCATAGGCTAGAGGCACTACACTTCATATTTTTGAGGACAGATTTCCAAAGCTCATATTTTAGTTTCCTTTACTTTCACACTATAAGAGTAGTGCTTAAAAGAAACCTCTTCTAAACTTCAGGATATATGTAAGAATTCTGAACAAGAAACCCAATGCTTTTATAGCTGTAAGAAAGACAGTGATCATAGGCATGATCACTACATGAAAGGCATCTGTCATTCAAAAGCTGAAACAAGCTATTTTAAGAAATTTAGCATGTGTCTCTGTGTACATGTGGGAAGGAGAGGACACTGTGTATCAGCAGGTGTGTAGATAATTAATGGATGATAATAATACTAGAGGAAAAAACACGTTACTTAATACCCTCAGGCTTACATGAAACCCAAGATATGCAGATTGCATGAGGTAAACAGAAGCAAAATTAGTGTACATGAAGTAATAATTGCTACAATCACGTGAGCATATTGGTTTTAATTACTCATTGCCAGAAAACCTGTAGATAAAACACCCACTAATCATTAATCTGAAAAACCCTCAGGTCCATAAGACCTATTGAGGATGTTAAGAGATTAATAAAGTGGGGGATGGAATCGAGGAGGTTATATAAATTTTCCTCAGTGTTTGTTAGCAGAATAAATTGTGTAGAGATTCCATAAATTAGCCTAAATAATTCAGTTTCATTTAGCTGATACTGCTGCATTTTTTAAAGTGATATAGAAGAGTAATAAAAGACATGCTAAACTATTAAATACTTTAATAATAATTTTTTCTACCTTTGTTGTCTTCATCAGTTATCTTTCTGTGGAAGAAATTGAACAGATGTTTAGTCTGAAATCATTCCTAAGAGAGGTCCCACATAACAAATTTTCTAATTTTTAACAGAAGTTACAATCTCAGTGATTGACATCATGAACTTCCCAAATGAACATCCCAAACCCATAGAGAGTAAGAATGAAGCAAATGAAGAAGTAAATATGGAAGAGAAAAAAGAAAGAAGCAAAAATAAATCTGAAGTTTTTAAAGAGGTTTTTGTATATGGTTGAAAAATTTTGGGTTTTGTTTTGCTCCCCATTCAGATGTTTTTCACAGTTCACATGACAAAGCAGATTTAAGTTATCTTAATATTTCCTTCAATTTAATTCAATCTGAAGATGAAGCATGGAGATATTTATAGCCCTGAATATTACATGAGGAAATTTACTATATTTGAAACAAATCCATTGAGAAAATTGAAATGAAATGTTATGAAATTTGGATCAAGTGGTGGACAAGGCCCATTCTGTTATAAATTCCTGGATGCTGCATGATTCCCCAAGCTATTTAGTCTGATCAGTATCAAAATTTAAACAAAGTCCTATGTTTTTGCAAAGTGTTACAGGAAAACTTTAGCTCTAAGGGCTAATACATCTCCCACCAAATTGTGAGCAGCCTCACTGAACAGCCTTTCTGGCTGTTAGTGCTTCCAGAGAACAAAATAATAGGAATGAGGATCTGGCTGGGTATCTAATCCTGCGGGGACCTGAATAAATCTCTTTAGCTTCTTTCAAGTCTTCAGAGGCTGGCAATCATTAGCATACAAATAATTATAGAACCAATACCATCTTAGGCTTTAAAAACTCATTTGACTTTCGTCTGTCATGCAGTACTTCAGGTGTTTCAGATATATTCACTGGAGTCAGCAAAATGTATGACTTACATGGCTTGTATTTGTCATTCTGCAGAATATAGATTAGCAAAACAGATGTGCAAAGCCTGGGAGAAGTCTGGCTGTGCTGAATTTTACCATGAGCAGAAAGAAATCTGCATCTTGCTATGATTAAACTCAGCAGGAAGAGTCACAATAAATTGTGTTAAATCAAGCATGACCCTACAAAGTCTTAATACAGATCAAACAAATCTAGAAATGATTTTTCATGGTTAGGCATACAAAATACAGAATGGACAGAAATGCAGGAAGAAAAAATAAAACAAACTACAATGACCCACATAGGGTGTCATTATTTGTATCACTGAACTTTTATTAACAAAGTAGTATATTAAAGTAATTCTGTTTGTTTCTTTAAACAATTCTAAGGATTTTCCCCTGCCAAGTCAATGGCACTGGAAATTTGTAAATTCCTTATTTTTTACAGCTTGGAGACATGCTTAACTTCTCAGTTAAGAGAAGTTAAGTTTTTTTGCTTTTTTTAAGCAAAAAAAAAACTAGAAACAAAAAGGTAGAGAAGGTGTGAAGGGCACAAATACTGCATTTTTCTTTAACATTGTTTGCTAGCATTGCAATATTCCAGTTGTCTCCTGTGTGTTCATGACAGATTGCTGCTCTAGGTGTAGAAGATAAAAGAACATGCATCCTGGCACACCTCACCTGTGATGTAGATACCCAGGTATGCAGTGTGGGAGAGGAAAAAAAAATAGCTGGGCACACCCAGCAGTCATTTTTCATATTCCTGAAATTTTATTGAAAGCAGAAGTGTTAGTTTCTGCATCTAAATTGGTACCAAAAACAATGTAAGGCAAGAAGTGGAATTTAAAAACTTCCTTGAAATTTGTCTTTGAAATTTGGTAGAACAATAATGATTTGGTATGTCTTGGGCAGGAATAACACAATGTCTTTCAATTGAGTGACCATTCTAACAGAGGATTTTACTTGATGTGCTGCAGAAAAAAAGATTAAAGGTCTGACCAGATATACAGCATACTATTAGTTGTGTTTTCTCTTTTGCTGACCCTACTCAATAAAAAATGCAGAGGAATGCAATTAAATCTCACTCACTTAAAGGAAAAACTGGGCATTAGTGTGTAAACTATCTTATATGTTTTATTGATGTGGGGTGCTAAGTGCTTACAAATCTACAGAAGAGAATCCAGAGGATTAGATTTGGTCTGGACTTTGCAAACATTTATCAACCTTTCTCATGTTGGAAGTTCTGTTTCCATTGCTGGGCTTTATAAATATCACAATTTACACCTATCTTGCTTAAGGTTAACTGAGCTGTCAAAAAAGATGTGGGTCTTCAGGTGTGGAATTGCATTTATTTGAATCTCTGCCATAGTAATTTTATCTTTTGTTGGTTAGAAAACAATTATTTTTTCTCGCTTACTTATTTGGTACTCATAATATGTACATGAAATCTTATCTTGGTTTGGAAAAAGTATTTACTGACTATATTGTATTGCAGTTTTCATTGAAAATCTTAAGCTATAGTGAAATCCTAGGACTTTTCATATGCCCCACTGTGAAAGCTTGTCTTTCTGAGTAGTGGCATTAAGCAGACAAAACTGAGGGACAGCATATGAGGCTACTTCACATCACCTCTGCAAATATGTTAGAATCTTGTGTCTGTATTTTTGAAAAATACCACGGCATTACAGCTCTGCTGGAAATCATGAATGTAAATTACTTTATATATATAAAAAAGCAATATATTATTTAGTATATTTTCAAATAGCTTATGTCAAAGTAGAGAACATTAATAAACATCAAGGAATTTAAAGTGGTGGTGGTAGGAGAATGCAGAGAAGACTTATGCCTACAGCTGAAATAAAATTTTATTTCTCCTCAGCTAACTAGTCTGCCAATGAAATGTCAGGGCATTGTTGCCTCCCAATTGATAGCAAATGTGGAAAATTAGTTTGAATTATGGCACAGAAAAAACAGGGAACCTACTCCTAAAATGAAAGTTATTAACAAGAAGACCCTTTTCCTAATTCGGGCTTTATCTAGTTGTTCTGTGGAGGTAAACTGTTGCAGCACATGTTCCTCATATTGCACCAAAAAAAAAAATATAATTAAGGATGTTGCCTTCAGTTACTAATTTAGCAATGCAAACCATACTCTAGCTTCAAATTTGGTGGGAAATTTGTTGCTGTCTTTGACATTTATCTAAATGCTTGTCTTTGTAAGTGTAATATATCAGGCATCAATAAACAAGTGTTAAGTGTTGTGGGCAAACCCTCTGCAATCTGCATATACATGATTTTTTTTTCCTCCTCTGCAGCATCCCACCTCTACTTATCTCTTGACTTCATAGTTTTTGCATTCTGAATCCAAGATTTCACTTTCCTCCATGACCTCACAAGCAAATCCCTGATCCTTCACATATGTGTCTACTCTTTTCTGGTGCTAGGGCTTTGCAAGCCCTCTCTCATCACAAATGTCAATTTAAATTGACCTTCTTCGATCAGCTTTTCAAACAGGTCTCCTTGTGAGACTCACAACCTCTGATAGCATGACCTTCTAGCCCATCAAACTCCAGCTTTGGTTCCTCTTCAAGGTTTAAAGTCCTCTCATTGAGTTGCTTCTTATTTTCAGAAGAAATATGAAACTACAGCAGGACACAGCAGAGTCAGAAAATCAACCCAAAAACTGTTTCGGGGGGGGCTGGAGAGATCTCCTAATTCACATCTGTGCAATATGAGCAATTTTTTTTATAAATGTGAGCTATCAAAAGTCAGACCTACATTTTTGCTCTTCCTTTCCAGCCACCTCCACATCGTCAGTTTTTATAAATATCTTTCTTATAGTTCTCCATTTTTTTGAGTAGTCTTTTTGAACTCTCTTACCAACCTTCTGCTCTGTAATTACCATTAGCATAAGTGCAGCCAGGCTGGCCAAAGCCACGGCATGAACCTGCCCACCTCTACACGCAAAGTGGTAAGCAGTGCCCGAGCCAATCTGCTCCAGTAGTTCACATTTTCCTGAGGAAGATCTCTGGTGGCTGCTGGCAGTGCACCACCCAGGACCGCTGTGGTAAGTAAAAGAGTACTGTTCATCATTGTGACAAGTCCATTCCCTCTGCCAGCAGAATCACCTGACTTGGAAACGAAACTGTGGAGTTGTCAGAAGCAGAAGCATTGCAGGTATCCAGATCTAGCAAAACTGGTAAATGTATTACATTGGCTAGAAAATTTGTAAAATCTCCTTTAAAAAAAATTACAAAGATGTGACTCTGCCAGCCCACAACCTGTAGATGTTCTCAGATCCTGTCTTAAAAGCCATTGAACTACACTGAAAAAGGAGATGGTTGTGCTGGTTTTTGCATGAAAATTAAAAGGGCAAAAGTTCTAAGGGAAAATATGTCCTACCCATGCATGTGCTGGGAAGCTTGGTTTACCAAATGGGTGGGTTTGCTCCCTTCAGATTGATCACTGCCTTGCTATTGCCCTGGCTGGGAGCCAGGTCACATCATCCAAGCCATGCACGACAGAACACTGGGTCTGTACAGCATTTAGGGCAAAAGCTGTTTCCCTGCAAAGAGGATCCTCATGCATCAGGATGCAGGATGAAGTCTTCTCATACTGTGCTTTTACAGATATGTAAAGTCCTGCAACAATAATGAAGACGCTTCAGTAACATCAGTACTGCAAAAGAAGTTTCCTTGGTACTTACTACTGACATTTGGGAAAAAGGTCCTGAGATTAAATGGCTGTCTTTACTTTAAAGAAGTTCCCATTTTTGTGATACTTCTGGAAACAAGAAACTGATTATGAGATTACGAGACCTCTTCCTTCAACAAATAAATGCCTCAGTGTCTGAATGCTCACTTGGCAAGAAAGACAGAGAATTGTTGCTAAGTTTGTGTAATATATGCTCTAATACTACACATATAAATTGGAAATCCACAGAGGTGTTTTGTTTATTCAGAACTTATCACATTTCAGAAATACAAATTACCCTTATAACAGGAAACTCAACTGTTCAGAATTCTCTAGGACAACATAAATTTCTCTAAATAGTAGTTGATATATATATCTATTGACAGATTATTTTTCCCCTTCTTCCTATTTTCACAGCATAAAATACTGACAGAAGAAGGCTTCAGTAATAGGAAGGTAAATATATTTTAGTCCAAAATGCAGTAGCCTTACATGAAAGATAATTTTGTATTGGACAGCTATATAATGACTACTCTAAACCACTGTTGGACCTAAAATGAAATGCCCCACTTTCTCTTTGGTCTCCTGTGAATTCATTAAGATAGCAAAATGGTATTTAGAGAATGTTCCAATGACTTCTAGAATATGTTTGGCCTTCATGTACTCACTGTTCAGGACAAAAAAAAAAAAAAAAAACAAAACAAAAACAACCAAACAAAAAGATTTAAAATGGAATTGCAAACAAGGTGCAATGCAGTGCTTCCTTCTGTTTAGTCTTCCAAATGTGTAAGTGATATTATAATTTCCAAAGTAATTGAGCATCATTATAATAGCTTTTAATATTGTGGACTTTGATAACAGAAAATACTTAGATATAACTAGGAAATTGATGGGAAATGTGTTAAGAGTTAATTATTTTTTTGAAAAATCAAGAAAATCGAATTGCTTTGGAGATCAGAGCCAAAGAATCACAGTATATTTAGATCTTGTATCAGAGTAGGTCAATTTTAATAAAATATTAAAGTATTTTGAGGCATGTTTTTCTTTTAAGCCTGATGGAATAAAAAATATGAAATAAAATGTACCTTAGTGAAGATGGAAATCTGTAGAAGGCAGCTTCATAAAATAAAATATTATTTTAATTTTTTTAGATAAAAGTCCCGCCAATCTTTGCTGTCCGAGTAAAACTAACATCAAATCTGTCTGCCTAAAAAAAGCTAATGCAGACAGTAAATATTTTTTCCAAGTGCAAAAATGGTCAAGCAATCCATAACTTCTTCCTCATTTGGGAAGTACTTTTGAGTCATAGAATAATGATCTCATAATCCAGCAGGATTTTTCTGCATTGAGAAGGGTAATGACAAACCCAGTGCAGAAACATGCTACATGTTTTGAGGGAAATTTTAAATATCTGTGACTCACTCTCAGAATACCTGCTCTGGGAGATCTGTTAGTTTTCAGAGCTGCATCATCTTGACCTTCTCTCCTAAATCCGAGGTGCAATCTGAGAGAATTAGTTCACTTTCTCTTTAAAGAACATTTTTTTCAGTCTTCCTGGGAATAGAAATACTTATTAAATTTCACTGAATGAGAATATACAGGAATGTTCTGAAAAAGAGAGTAGGGTTTGCTCTCCTTGTGAAAAAAGTCATTCCTACAGCCAGTAGGCAGTAGGAATGCCTACAGGCAGTAAAGAAAAAAAAGAAAAGAAAAGGAAAAAAAGTACCCTCTTTTATTGTTCTTTTTGGCAACTCCTGAATAAATTTTTATAATATTTTCCTTATGTCTATAGAAATAATTTTTACCTTATATGTGTTCTTCTGCTACCATCTCCTATTTATCATCTGACTTCCTATATACAGTACCAATTCTACAATTCTAAGCTGGTAGTCTTAGGGTTTCTTTTTTGTTTGCTATGAAATTTGTTTTTTCTTTTTATTTATCTAGAAAAAGCTAAGTCAACAATTCATTTTCACTGTTCATTTCCTATACCTTGTGCAAATTCATGCAGGGACAGGTGGGGTGGTCCCCTACTTCGGACAAACCAAGTAAGATCTTATTTATGCAAAAATTCATTTTCAAGCAGCCTGAAAATCAACTAGTGACTTAGAAGAACAACAAGTAAGAGGAGACATTTTGAAGATGTAGTACCTCCGAAAAGTTTTAAAGAGTTACAGTTGTTGGATTAGGGAAGACAGGGGCAATAGAAGACTGCTGCAAAGTTAATAGTCTTTGCTCTTTATCCATAAGTAACAGGGAAAGAAAGCTAAACCAGGAAACGGTTGGAATATATGTCAGGAAAAATAGTTTCACTGCAAGGACAAAGGCCTGGATTGGCTTGCCAAGACAGCTGGGGTGATCTCAGACAATGTGAGCAGAACATAAGAGCTAATATGGAAATAACTCAGCTAGGGCTGTGGTCTATGTGAGCTCCCTGTCAGCCTTATTTTATAGGGAAAAAATATCTGTCTGTACTTTTTTTTTAGTCTACTTAATTGAATTGGCTCCATAACTTCCTCGTGTGAAAAGAAAGATTGAAACCTAAGCAAGTTCAGTAATGTATATATAGATAAACCAGGACTGGGTTTGCTGCTCCATAGACATTTAATTTCCCTCAAAGTAAATTTCCTAAATTCTATTGAAATTTTGTAGACACCTTCAACCATATTGACCTATGTCACTTAGATGATCAGTTTTCCATGAAAAATGTTACAGTAATTAAACAAAAATGTGTAGTGGCACATTTTCATACTCATTTACAACAAATTTATTTTGAGGTTCCTTTCTTTTTTCTGCAGATGATCAGGTTTGCAGCTTTACAATATTCAATTTGCAGTTACAAATGATTCTCCAAAAGTTTATAAGTACAGTGTAGATGATGTGTCCTCAGAGTGAAAAAAAAAATACTCAATATTTAAATGCAATTTAAATTTCTTTTTAAATACTCTTTGGCCAGATGTGATTTTTCTTAATGCCCTATGTATCTCATGGCTCTTTTTTCAGATAAAAATAATATACCTAAATCAAAAGATATTTGAGAAGTTGGTTAGTCTATAATGACAAATTGATAGAATTAGTTCATGGTTCCAGTTGGAAGGTCCCATAAAGATCATCCAATTCCTATCCCACTGCTATGGACAGGAACATCTTCCACTAAAACAAATTGCTTAGGGATCCATCCTTCAACACTTCCAGGGATGAGGCACTCACAATTTCTTTGGGCAACCATCCTCAGTAAAGAATTTCTTCCTAATATCTAATCTTGCAGTTTAACTGCCATCTTTCAGTTTAAAGACATTCCCACTTTTCTTATCACTACATGCTCTTGTCAAAAGTCCCTCTCCAGCTTTCCTGTAGCTGTCCTCGAAGGCTGGTCTATGGTATCTCTGGAGCCTTCTCTTCTTTGGGTTGAATGACCCCAAATCTCTCATCTTCATGGAAAAGGTCTTCCAGACAAAAAAAAAATAGTTTCAAACCAGTGCAGCTAATATTTTCTGAAAATATATATTTTGTATTGATGTGCGTTATGTTTGCTGTTTTGTTAACTGTTAACCTTTATAATTGATAACTTTTGTTTCAGGAAAGTGTTTTAGCATACTCAAAATGTATATTTCATGGATTGAAATTAAATTTTCAGCAATAACATAGCAAAGATGATGGCTTTTATGGAAACCTGACATCTGAATCGTGCTACAAGTTTTTAGGTTTTTTGGTTGTGATTGAGGTTTTTTTTATTATTAATACAATGGAAATCTCTTGGCCTCAGTTTCTGTATTTTCAAAATTATTAATTGTTTGAGAGATATATCTTGAGTAAAATTAACCGCAAATTTATTCAAATGTACTATTTATACTCTTTGGAAACCTTTAAAGGCTCTGTTAACTAACAATGTGGAATCTGTGCTTTGCCTAAGTCTGTCCTCTCCCTAAGAGGTCTATAAAGCATCCACTGATAGATCCATTTGATAGATCTTCACATTGTGACTTCTTGGTTTAAGTATTAACTCCCTTGGATTACAGGGTTATTTGTGTTTGGTCTAGTGGGCGGTCTTCTAATTATCAAATATTCTTTTATTTTAAATAGGACATAAACCATTAAAACTCAGTTTTGCCCATGCTAATGGCTCTAGGTTTATTTTCCACGAGCCTGAATGAATTTCTATTATCACCTGCTGCAATATGTCCATGAGTTTGAAATAGCATTACATTCAGCCATAAGGAAATATTAGATAAGATTGTAACCAAGGAAGAACTCGTTCTTTCAAAAATTCCGCTAATTTTATCTCTTCTTAAAAAAATTGTACCGACACATTTGAAGTAGGAATGCTTTCAAGAGGCAACAACTTACTTGTTTTACTTTCTTTCCCTTAACTTGCACAGCATTTTGTTACTGAGTTTACGTATACCTGAATCCACCTTCCTTGACAGAGGATGAAAAAAAAGTTATTTTCAGGTAACAGTTAGGCTGAAATAGAAGACCCTTGCACATTCCTCTCACAGACTGTTGACTATTAAGAGCATTTCTGGCTTTGATTTAAGCCAAAGGTTGAGGAATTATCTGATCCTGACCTGGTCTCTAGTATGGCATGAGAAAACTTCTATAACTTCAGTAACTGTTGTAAAAACATAAAAACTTCCTATAAAAATTAAATTAATCAAAATTCATGTAAAAAAATGTTTTTTCAGATGGTGTCAGAAAGTTTAAAGACTTGTCAAATAAAAATTGTGTTTTAAAATTCACTTTTACCATAAGGTTTGAGAAAAGTTTTCAACTGAAAAATTGAAGTGTGTTACATTTTCATTTACCTGAGAGGACTTCCTTCTAATTATGTTTCTCTTGCAATTTACCTCAATGAATGAAAAAGATAAAATTCTATTAAGTATTTTAATGTGAAACGCGAGTAAAAATTCTTTTTTCATCTGTTTTCTTTGGCGTTCTCAGTACAGATATATTCCAACACCAAAAATAAAAATAAATTAAAGACAGTTTTGCATGATTTTATCTTTTCAAGAAGGACAAATACAATAGAAAAAGAATTTCTGAAACTGTAAGCAAAAGAGGTAGACAAATGCTACAGTGTCCAAACTCTAAATCTACTTCTGGTCTGTTAGCAGTAAATAATCTCTAATTCAGTGGGTTTTTTTAATGCTAAGGCTTTTAACAGGTTTTGAAGATGAAAACCATCCATCATTTATTTTTATTTTTGATGTTGGAATATATCTCACTGCCAAAATCCTACCAAGCAATATTAAATTAGTTTCTATTGTTTTGATATCTTGTGATTTTTTGAAACCTTTTTCTGGTACTTAATTAATTACTTAGGTGTTTGGCATCAGCACACTAAGAACTGTCAAAGTTCTGTCAAAACAAAGAACTGTCAAAAGACAGAAGAAGAAGGTAATATACTTTCAAAAGGCCTCCCTAAAAGTACATTAATTGCTTCAACAAACAGGTGAGTATATGGACTTTGGAAAGAAAAGGGACATAACCATAAAATAACCTAATGTTGACATTCTACAACTAACTCAAGATTACATAATCCTTGACATAGCCCTTATCAATCTAACCTAATTTCTTTAGTCCTCTTTTGAGCACAGGACTGTCTTGCTGAAGCCCCTTCCAACCGCACTCATATGATTCATTGTTTTATATTTATGAAGTAATAAAAGCAGCTACAGTTTTACCTACAAATAATTTAAATTTATTATCAAGTAAGCTATGATGTTTTGACTTTCAGGGTTTATTATAAGTCTCAGATTTTTAGCACAAGTCATACATTAATCTTGCCCAACACTAGCACCAAAAGCATTAATATTTAACAGCACTATGTCTTTGATGAAACAATAAAGTAAATATTACTTTAACAAACAATTAAATATAGTAAATTAACTGTGTGCCAAAGCAATGCCTGGAAAAATAGTTTCTCCTCTTTCTAAACATTATTTTCAATTGTTAAAATAACAACTTTTTATTAGCATTTGTAAACTGTAGTAATTTAGTCCAGTAGTCTAGAACATATTTAGTGTATGCAATTATGTTTGTTGACATTGAATTTACAATTTATCCCTAGCTCTCTTGATTACTTCCTTGTTTCTATGTAACCAGAGTGAAATCTTTGACTCTAAAACCCAATAAACATTTAGATTTTTTAAGTAACTTTATCAAGTATTGGTAATAAAAACTTAGATGTGTTTATGAAGCAAAAAACCCAAGAAGGGAGAAATATATAGCTTCTGAATATGTAGCCACTGAATACGTGGTGCATGGAGGTGCCTAGTAAAAAAGAATTAGATTTTTAAAATCATTTATTCTGAATGAGAAGAAACACCAAAAGATTGCTTATACAGAGGATTGGTAAATATGATTGTTCATCCAGGGGAAACTGGTAATGGTATTCTCAGCTGAAATAATCAGTAGTTTATCCATTAAAATACTGTGTGAAATGATGTTAGACATGCAACTAAAAGTAAGAAAGAAGACTAGAAAAAGAATGTGAAAAGGAGTGTGTGGTTAAAAATAGCCAATGACAAAAAAGCTTTGCAGCTCACAAAGGGTTCAAGACAATGAGGAAGTCAATCAAGTCTCCAGTGTTTAAGAACAAATTATGTTGGATACAAATGGATTTATATTGGACAAATTAATATTGGACAAATTAATATTAGAAAAACATTGAATCCTAATACAAAGATAAAATTATTATTAACATGATTGACCTATATATGAAAGAGAGTTTCGAACACATCAAGAAAACAAAAAAAAAAGCACAGTAATTACTCTGTTCAGTAATTATATATTATGTCAGAGGAATGGAATCTTGTGATACCTAGTAATAACATAAAAGAAAAGAAAATGACACAAAAAGTTTCCAGAGTTTGGTAGTTATGTTCCATTAAGACATTGCATTATGCACCCAAATTCAAAGGTAAAACCATTGAAAAGTATCTCTGCAAAACTGTTGAAATTTGAAGCTCACTGTATCTCTACCTCATGAAGAAGAATGCCTAGTACTACATGCTTCTAGTGTACTTGTCTAACTGGAAAAAGTAATAAAAAAAAAAGCCACTTAGAGAACGGGTCTTGGAAGTTATCATCTGGAAATAGACAGTACAAACTGTAAAATACAGCACTATGCTAAGGTTTGCAATGAAAAGACAGGCTAAAATATAATTTAATTCAGGTTATATGCAATAAATTTATTTCCACAACTGAACACAAATGTGGCTTCAGTGATTCACCATAAATTCTGGTTTTCAAAGAATCCTTTCCTATAGGCAGATACCATGGATGTAATAAATCATATTATTGACATTGCATTGTTAACTTTACTTATGATTTTGCAATATGTAAGGATGTGATAACATGAAAGTCATCTACAAGGCCTAAGAATGTACTTCAGTTATTCATCTAGACTATAAAACAAAAGAAAGGAAGAGATTTTGGTCACAAGTCATATGGCAGACTGTCTTCTGTCCACTTTGCCAGGGGCTAACCCTCACATTAACATAATAACCATTGCCTGCAGCATTGCATTTGTTTCTGGGTGTCATGTCATGTTTTAACCCCAGCTTACAACTAAATAGCACACTGATGCTCACCTATTTAGCCCCCATACAATGGGGGAGACAATTAGGAGAATAAAAGTGAGAAAACTCATGGGCTGAGATAAAGACAGTTTAATAGGTAAAGCAAAAGCTGCATGTCCTAGCAAAGTGGGACGAAGATTTCATTCCCCACTTCCCATGGGCAGGCAGATGTTCAGCCATCCTCGAGGAAAGCAGGACTCCACCATGCATAATGGTGACTTGGGAAGGCAAACAGTTTGACTCCAAATCTGCCTCCCCCTCTCTCTTCTTCCCCCAGCTTTATTTGCTGAACGTGATCCCATTTGCTGTGCAATATCCCTTTGGTCGGTTGGGGTCAGTTGTCCTGCCCATGTCCCTTCTCAAGTCCTTGTGTACCCCCAGCCATCTCACTGTCAGGGCAATATGAGAAGCAGAAAACGCCTTGTCAATGTGTAAGCACCACTCAATGGTAATGAAAACATCCCTGCGTAATCAACACTATTTTTCAGGGCAAATGCAAAACACAGTCCCATACTATCCACTATGGAGAAAATTAATGCTATTTCATCCAAAACCAGCACTGCATCCTCTGCAGGGAATACCCTGTAAAACTAGGAGATAGGTATTATTTTCCAGGTTTGGTGCAGTTTCATCCACATGACATATATCAGGAATCAATAGCCTGTTCTTCAGACTTGTTATTGAAAGATCTAGTGAGAGTGGTCCAAAACACATCTAATGGGTGTGCTGAGAACCTCAGCAGTGTGGGACATGCAGGTTTCAGTGTTCAGACATTCTTGTTTACTCTTTTCTGTCCAAATGCTAATTAAGAAAGTCAGTTCAGCACAAAAGTGACCATTTAAGCAGTTTAGAAGATTGAAGAAATGTAAATACCACAGGTCAATAAATGCATATGACAGCACTCCCATTCAAGGCCTCTTGGTTCTGAACAGTTTAAAAAGTAAACATCAATCTTCTGGAATAAAAATATGCTAATATCTCAACACACTGAATGGTAAGTTAGGAAATAGCAAGCGATTCTGTATGCATCTGTCACAACAGTGCACCCATTAATGGTTTTATTTTAAGCATTCTGTGTTCAAGGGAAAAAAAAAGAAAAAAATAAGATCTCTAACAGTTGCTCTAAAATGTTGCATGCGGGTAGGCAACAACACTTTGTGCACATCCTTCAGATCTTTAAGAAACATAACTGTATATTGATTTTACAGTTATAAAAGACTAAATGAAGTAGCAGTGCATGAAACAGGGTATTGTGGACCCCTTAGAGGTCAATTGGACAATTAACTGTAAAATAACTGAGTGTTAAAATAAAAGGCTGTAAAAGTTGCTATTACTGGGTAGTGTGTACCATAACAGAAGATTTATTAGGAATTAGATAACAAAAATTTACTATGTGGAAAAAAACACCAAACAATCAAACCTACAGATGAGGCTCACTAGGGACAGAGTCCTGAGATGACAGTGAATTCCAGACTTTGAGAGAGTATTACAAGCTATTTAGAAGAAAGTTCTTTCATTTATCATTTGCAATGTAATGCTTGCAATTAAAAATCTAAGAGCTTTTGTCTGGCTGTATGTTAATTTTTTATGTTGCCTAAAATAACAATAAAACGTGAAGTATATTTGTGAAAATTACTTGGCAATGTCCTTCCAAAGCACATAAAAGCATTCTTCACGGAGTAGTAATGACTTGCTGTGATACCTGTTTTATATGTTCCACATATATTTTACCTCTCTATTTCCTTATTGTTTCCTCAGAAATGCATCTTCCAAACACAGATAGAATAAAGTGGTAATGACATTTTATATGAGTTCTTTGAAAGGCAGAAATTAACCAGTTTGTGATTTGGGTATCTCAAGATCTAGAAGGCCTGGGAGGTGTCACAGGAGATTCTGAGGCAAGAGAGACTTTGAGAACTGATTGACTGGAAAGCACCTCAAAAGAAAAGAATATGAAGCTCCTGGTGGACATGGTCTTAGTTTGCTACTGAACATTAGTTAAAAATACATGTTTGTACTGATGGTGTTCACTGTGTAGTGGACCACAATAGCAAAATCATAGCTTTCAGGCCAAGGAAAATGATTATTACTCTTACCTCAGTTCTTGGAGGGCCATATCTGGAATAAACCATCCAGTTTTGCCCTCTAGTGCAAGAGCTGTATCAATAATCACAAGAGAATTCAGTGGAGGACTATTATGATGAGCAGGGAGCTGGAACTTTGGTGAGACCAAGAGAATAAGGTTTATTTAGCCTGCAGAAATGAAAGCAAAGGAGAAACCTAATTAGTCTTCTTCTCCTAAAAGAGGGTTTGTAGACAGTGGACCCAGACATTTGTCTGAGGAACAGATAAATAGGACAAAAACCAACAGACAAAAGTTACAACAAAGATAATTACAGTTGGCTATAAATAAAAATCTCTTTTCATGAGGGTAATAAAATACATTAACTGTAATACAGCCCCAAAAGGCTTTAGAGTCTCCATTCCTGAACGTTTCCAGAAGTCATTTGAATATGACTTTGAAGAGCCAGGCCTGATAAAATCTGTCCCTGCTTTGAGAGGTAGGTTGGATTAAATGAAATCTCTCTGCAGGATTTGATCTCTTTATCCATTCAGAGAGAAACCTGGAAGCTGATGGCTTGTAACGACAAGCAAAGAGAGTACTTAAGAAACATGTTTTTCATGAGGTTAAACTGAAAAATACTTCATTTGACACTTTAATCACTAATTCTCACTGCTTCTCTAATTTACCACCACAATAACAAATAAAGTTCCTTATAGTTTTGCAATTTGCAGATTGTTAAGATTATGGTGATTTTTTTTTAAGCAGACATCTGATATGCTGGGGTAATGTTTTCTATTCAAGAGCAATAAAATGCCATAAAATATTTTTTAGATTGATTAAATTAGATAAAAGCCTGTAAATACTTGCAGGGAAAACTTTCTGACAAGTCAGGGAAAGAAATCATGAAGACAGAACTGTTCCTCATTACATCACTGACTATTGCTAGGAGTCATGAAAGGGAATTGCACCACACCATATCAAGAATTACCAAATCCAAGAAGTATTTTCATTTTCCTGAATCTCATCCTCCAAAATTTTCTTTCCATTTTCATTTGTTTCATTCGTCCAGATTGAAATACGTTGAAATTCATCCAGAAGCGTATTCAGAAGGGTACTGAAATACTATTGCCAGGAAAGAGGGAATTAAAGTTCAATCAATTTTCATCATGTTAATCTCATATGAATTCTTGAGTTACTTGAAACACTTGAGTTACTACAAGGACACTTTATCAATAGAGTGTACTCTACTAATATGTGTTTTCTACTTTCTATGATACTAAAGTTCTTTTCTGAATGTTCTTAACATGCATAAACATTTTAATACAATAGAAATTAAGATAACCATTTTATCAATTGAATGCTTTAAAATATGCAGCCTTGTGCCTTGGAAACATCAGAGTAATTCTCACTCACTTTATGCTGAAATTGTTACATTTAGGATATATTAATAGAAGGAAAAACAAATAATGACATCCATTTTTGGGTCATGATAATTGCCTGCATAATGTTGTCTGTAACATGGGTGAATCCACCTTGGAAGTGCTAAAAAGAACGTTTATGTAAAGAATAGTGTCAGCATGAAAATGTAAGAAATCAGAATTCATCTTGTTATTTATGTGGAAATGCTGTGGAAGAGAGTGATTTTTAAACTTTCAAAGATAAAACTAGAGAATGCAGTGATCTCTGAGCATTTTGCTAGAGGAAAAAAAATAAAGCTCAAACTAAAAAGGCTAAGCAAAAGTTGATCTTACTTCTTACAGGGTTTAGACAGTTTTTCACTACTTTTTTTGCAATATTAGGTTGTATTCTGTTATTAAAATCATAATAGTATGACTCTACTGGCAATTTAGAATGGAATGAATTTTTTTTTTTTTATATAATTAACATATTTATCTCCCCAGCACTACCTCCACCCTGAAAGAGACAGCAGGAGCTCAGCATCTATTGCTTTGGCCATGAGTCTACTTTAATTATGATGGAAGTTTGCTGGTATAAAAACAGTAAAATGAAGTTGTATAAAAATAATATTTTGGATGGTTTGTGGGATGAACTTTGATCTCAGAGGTAAATTCGTCATCCTACTACTACATTTAAGACATGTCAGATATCTACCACATTTCTAAGTTTTTTCTGTAAAAAAAACCATAGATTATAATGTTGATTTATTTCCAAAATGCAAAGGAGTCAGGTTAGATTTATTATATAGAGTTTGGTTTGATTTTGTAGTTATTTTTTTAAACATAATTTATTTTACAATTGCAAAACTTGTACCAAATCTTAATACCCACCTGGGAGGTATTTTTTATCATATTGATCTTCCAAATGGACAAACTCTGATGTATGGAGATGTTAATGTTGGCATTTCCACAAGATCATGCAGACAGAGCAACCTGCTCTGAAAGGGCACAGCATATTCATGGTCCCTATGGGTGTTTTCAAAACAACATTTTCCAAAATACCAACTTCCTGGAGTCCTGGAGCATCAAAGAGAAGCACTGTATATTTATGGGTTTTGCAAATAATAATTACATGGACAAATTATGTCAGTGATGAATTAATACAATTAATCCTTCTGACGTTGAATTTTTTCCTGGTGAAATAAAGTTACTCTGCAAGTCAGACTAATACTGAGGGTTAAATTTGCTGCTAGTGAAAATGCATACAGAAAGACAAAGGCTTCTCCAGCTCCCCACCAGTCGAATGATGCTAATGCTACTTCCCTCCCCCGCCCCTGGATCTTTACAGCCAGGTCCTCTGGGTGATCAACTCCTGCACAGTGGAAATGAGAGTGAGACTCATGGTTCCTGTGCAGTGCATGAAGCCTAATGGAAGATAGGCAGGCAGCCTTGGAGGCTGAAGAAAGACTGAAGCTTCTGAGAGGTAAGTGAGACTCCCTGGGGAAGGAAAAAAATGAGAAAAAGAGCAGGAGCCACGGTGTATTGAAAATGGACAAATGAACAATACAGATTGGTGTGAAGAAGCATCTACAGGTGGGGCATGAGAGGCCAGAGACAGTAAAGAAAAAATTCTGTCAAATCTGGGACATTTGGTCAATTTCTATTAGGTGAGAAATTGACAAAATGTCCTAGATTTGACACAACAAGTTGCTGGGGATTAAAGGAAAAATGTGTATGCTAGACAAGGGAAAAAAGCCTGGATTTGTTTCAGGGGTTCTGGAGCCAGGTAAGATTCTCCTTCACAGGCTCAAGTTTATCTTCTCCTTGATTTTACTTGCTTTTACTTCTAACAAGTTCTTTCTTTGGCAAATATAAACAGCAAAGTTAATATGATTGACGTGAACAATTAGTTTATTAAGGTGCATCTGTTACTACTTAATGTCTGAAATATCATGAATACTTTGGATGGTGAGCTTAGTGTATTGATTCCTTCTTTGAGGGTATTTTGCTAACAAAACTCACTCATCTCACACACTGGAAGTATTCTCAGTTTGGAAAAAATGTATTGCTACTAAATGTCAAGGATAAAAAAATTCAGTTGTAGGGTTTTTGTTGCATTCTGGGTTTGGATTCAGATTAGGGGTTCTGATATAAGTTAGTTAGCCGGTTCTGTGTACCCCTGTGTATCCCCAGGTTCCCCCTGCGGTGGTCTGCTCCGGGTCACTTACCATTGGAGCATCACCATGCCAGTCCTGTAACCACCCCCCTGTCCACTCCTGAGAGTTCTGTGTCTGTTACCCCATCCCTGCATTCCCATTCATCCCGGAACCCAGCACACACCCCTGTCATGTTCCCATCGGTTACTGTAGTCCATGTCACTCCACCTTTGTCTGTCCCCACTGGGCGAGGGGGGTTTCCGCCCCCGTCGGCCCGCCCCCTATAAAACCCCAAGTGCCCCTTTGTTCATGGCCATTTTGCCCCTGCTGGCTTGGGATCAGCTGCGTTATCCACCGCTGCAGCCATGCGGGAATAAAGAGTTCTCAATCACATGAGCTGGGTCTGCCATTCTCTCACCCTTTGTCTCACCTCAGCATCTGGCTACAGTGCGGCAGACCCACGCGAGGCACAGTCCTAGAGCTCCGTACCCACATGGCAGCCCCAGTCCAGACGAGAAGCAGCACGCTAGCCGGACACCCCTGCTGCCTGGGACCGGGGGGAAAAAGAAAAGTGAAACGCCGCAGGGTTTTTTTCCTTAAAAATACTATGTAGGTCCCAGTACAGATGTTATGCAAAAATATTTGTTTACATTACTATACGAAGTTTTTTAACATATAGATGGTAGGAATGCATTTTGGTTAACGTTTGGCTAAATACTGTGAGTTTTTCATTTCCTCACAAGACTTAACATTTCTACATCCTGCTTCTTACTCTTGATGGAGTAAGTAGAGTTTTGGAATTAGAAGTACTAATTAGAGTACTAATTCCCTTATATTTCCCTGGAAGCCAGCCATACTATAACATGTGTGCTGAGCAGCTGTGCATAAGAGTGACCATGATTGCACACTGGTAAATTTTTGGAACCTTCAAGATGTATTGCTTCTTAATGGTAAACAAATACTCTAGGAATGTTTTGGATAAATGGCTTTACCAATCTGAGGCTTTCTAATTCTGTAAGAACTTAAGGGGAGCATACCCCAAGTAGCATGGTGGAATGCCCTTCTCAAAAATGATGAAGGCCTGATGAGTAGGTACCACAGAAAAAGCAAAAGATAGGAAGTCTGTCAGGTCAAATGATAATCTAAACAATGCATACTCTGGTAGCCATATCTCACAAAAAGACAATAGATTTATATTTTTCAGAGCCCACATGGCTTTTGAAAATTAGACTTTTAAAGTTGAGTAAATAGTTTTAAATTATTAAATAACTCAGTGTATAATCACTATTTCTGCTTTCAACGCAGTTGTATGCAGGTCAGTATTTTCTTGAAAGTATTCATAATTTTAATTGATTCAATTAATTGTTTTCTATTCTGGTCTTTTTTTTTTTTTTTTTTTTTTTTTTTCCTCTGGGGTTGAACACAAAATTGTCCTACAAATACGCAAGATAAAAATCTGAAATTGGATCTACCAAGAGCTTTTGGTTATTTACAAATAATGTGAAGACACGTATGTGCACAGATATTATTGTTTCTTAATTCTCTTTCTTTTCTAGATGATGGTCAAGCTAATGTTTTGCAAAAGCTTGTGGATGAGCTAGCATTTTGTCACCTGGGGGGGAAGGGGGAACAGTGCAGCAAATTAGTCAGCAAACTGTAAGATGTACTGGTATGATACAGACTCTGTTTAAGATCCTGACACAAATTCATACAAATCCAATGTAACTGTGTAATTCCACAATGTAGCATGTCCTAAGATCCATCTTGGACTCCAAAGATGTAATTTAATCAAAGCTCTATGAGGATATAAGAAAATGTGCACAGAGAAAAGAAATCAGGCTCAGGGGTGCATCATTAGAGGAACCAAACTGCAGATCAAAGGATGTGATTATTTCAATTTAATTTACTATTGTTAGGCTACAGTGGAAAGCTATAGCTAGTTTGATGATACAGTTGAAGAGATAAACTAATAAGTTGGATAGAATGCAACAAAGGGTCACCAAAATGATGAGGGGATTAGAGGACCTGACATATGAAGAATGGTGGAAGAAATTTGGTTTGTTCACTGTAGAGATGTCTCAAGAGGAATCCAATTACAGCTTCTCGGTGCTTTGTAGAGAAGCCAGATGCATTCTCTCCACAAGGACATACATTGGAATGATAAGTAACAGGCAGAAGTTTTTTCGGGGGAAATTCTATCTTGATATTTTGATAGACCTCTCCATGGGAACAGGTGAACATTGAAATAGATTTTCCAAAGAATACATAAAATCTCCCTCACTGGATATTTTCAAAACCCCATTTTACAAGGTCCTGGTTAACCTCATTTGAAGCCAGGCCTTCAAGAGGCAGTTCAACCAGATTATCTCCAGCAGTTCCTTCTAAATTAGGCTTTTCCATCATTCCATGATAACGTTGTGACTTAAAAATGTAATATCCTGTCCAAATAAAATTCTGCTACCTTACCATTTCAATTGATCACATTACCATGAAACCAGTGCCATTTCTGGGACAAAGGACATTTTTCTGCCTTAGCTATCATCATTCAGCTTTGAAAATTATGTTAATGATAAAAATGTGTTCACAGCAACATAAACCAATTTTATGTTACTATACTTTAATGTCTGATATTCTTGCATTTCAAGCTTCTAAAAACTGCATGCCCAGAACCATCGAACAAGAATGTGGAGAAAGCTTATTGCTGACACTTCTAAACACTTTTGTCCAAGTTAACACAAAAGCTGCAAAGGGTTTAAAATGTGGTTAAAAAACACTACACAACCACCTTTAACAGATAGTTGGTTGCTGTAGTATCTAATGTTGTGTTGTGAACATTAAGAAGGTCTCTAACCAGTCTGTGACCATCCACTCATGGATTCATAAACTTTAAGGACAGGTGGCATCAAAGGAGGCTGTTAATCTCATCTGTTTGCAAATAACTTGGCCCCCATGAACACAGCTCTACAATGATATAATTCTTCTGAACAGTTACAAGGAGGAAGATAAGATTATATGCCTTCACAAGTAATCCTGTTTCACATTTGGTTTCTACCAATGCATATCTGAGGGAAATTTGTTTAGTTTAGGAGTGGCAGGGCTATAAAATTATACAGGTGAAATCTGACCTTTGAGCAGCTAAGCACTAATTGCCAAATCAAATAATTGCTGAAATTCACAGTGAAATTTAATTTTCTCCCTAAATTTGCACCATTAGTATAGGAAAATATTGAAGCCTGAAACTTGTGACACAGACAGAGTGCAAATATTCTCCAGTCACACATCTGGAAACAGGGATAGGAGAGAGGACTTGCCTGTCATGGAAGTGTTGCAGTGCATTCAAAGAAGTTTCCCTTATTATAAAATGACATTTTTAAAATCCTAACTGTAGCAGCAATATCATCCTAATCCCATACATAGTGTCAGACCAGAAAGTAAATCACTTCCATCATATGTAGGATTCACCTGCATACGAATTCAGTAGATCTGCTTTTTGCAAACTATATTCTGGGAAAGGTTTCTCCAAATTGAGTGAAAATAAATAAGAATCCTGACATGAATTTATCACTAAAGATACTCCATCTAGTTCAGCTGTCTGATCACAACAGAAATGCTAGGAAACTTGAATGACTTCTTGCTGCCGTGCCCACCCTGAAGCTCCCTGGTTTCGCCTGTCCGGCAGAGGCATGGTCAGCTGCAGGGGACACTCCCCTGTGTCTCAAGGAGAGTCGGGAAGTGGCTAAGACAGAGCGCTGCGCTGTCTGTCTTGTATGGAGGAGAGGCGACGTCCAAGGAGGCAATAAGGGAGCCGACTCAAGGCCAGGGAAAAATTCTCAGATTTAATCTGAGCTCCGAGGAGCTCCGAAGGCCAGAGCATCTGACAGCAGAAAGTGCCTTCGAGGCTTTCGCAACATCTTAAGCACCGGAGAGGTTAAAAGGGGGAAGGGACACTCATTAACCAAAGGAGAAATTCGGGGGAGTGGAAGGCGGAAGGACAGACAGACACACAAACTAATGGGGGAAATTTAAGGGAGGGACCCCTGGCCTTCATCCACTCACTTGACGCCCAAGGTGGAAGATTGTGGGAGAGCGGGATGGGGAGCCGAGTGATGGACAGGGTGCCAGGGAGGGGACAGGGGAATGACTGAGCATTTTCAGGGAGATTGGCATTGAGGGAAAGGCGGGAAAGCTCGGAGTGGAACCACTGGAAGAAAATGGTGGGTGAAGGGGCAAACCATTACAGAACTGTTCCAGAGATATAAAAACACAATACAACAACTTCTGGTAATCTCTTTGGAAATACACAAATATTTAATGAATATTCCTTTTCCTTCCCAATACACACATCTTATTTTTGTAACTTTTTCAAAACAGACATGGGACTCTAAAATATAGTTTGCCAACTTTGGAGAAAATTCACTGTGCAAGTAGTAGATACTGGAGAAAATCTGCTCAAGATGTCATCAGACCTCTTGGTTTTCCTCAGAATCACAAAGGTCTGCTGGAAAACAGGTATCTGGACTCTGATCAAAATCCCACAGTGCAAAAATTCAATTTGCTCTATTATAGGCAGTTTACAAGTCCAACTATCCAATCGAAGCCTTTGGAGCCTGACAATATAGTCATGCTTTGGACACACCTGCATGTTGCAACTGAAATTATGTGCTTCAAGAAACAGGATCCTTCAGACTAACCAGTTTCAGAAAAAACTGCATAATTTCAATTGCATTTCAGAATCAGAGAATATGCTGAGTTCGAAGGGATCCACAACAGTCATTGAATCCAACTCCCATCCCTGCTCAGGACCATCCCCAAGAGTCACACCATGTGCCTGAGAGCATTGTCCAAATGCTTTTGAACTGTCAGGTTTGTTGCTGTGACCACTTCCCGGGGGAGCCTGTTCCAGTGCTCAACCACAAAATCGGTGAAAAACCTTTTTCCAATATCCAGCCTAAACCTTCCCTGACACAAATTCAGGCCACTCCCTCAGGTCCTGCCACTGGTCACCAGAGAGAAGAGATCAGTGCCTGACCCTCCTCTTCCCCTCATGAGAAAGTTGCAGACTGCAATGAGGTCTCCCCTCTGTCTCCTCCAGGCTGAAACAACCAAGTGACCTCAGCTGCTCCTCATTTGGCTTTGTCTCAAGGCCCTCCATCATCCTCATGGCCCTCCTCTACAAGCTTAATATCTTTCTTATACTGCAGTGACCAAAACTACACACAATATTCAAGACAGAAGACCAAAGATCAGATACTGCATTTCGCTCAGGAATTAACATATAAAGGGTTTCCCACTTTCCACTTAGACCATTATTTCAGGTTTCTGCAAGAACTTATTCCTGACAGTATGTAAGTCTACCTCAAATTTCTCCACAGCTTACTTAAAATACCTGTAGCTATTAGGGTGCTATCAGGGATTTATCTGTTTCACATCAATTTTCATCCACCTCCAAATACACATTTGCCAGCCATGGTATTGCCAGGAGCCTACATTAGAACTGCAGACAGGTGGCAATGGAAGAATCTGTCTATACCTACATCAGACACATGTTGTTATGGCCACAAATGTCAAGGTCCTATTCAGCTGTTGCCAAAAATCAGGTGCCACACTTAGGGAAAAAAGAAAACTAGACTTAAAAAATCCAAGTTAAAAATATTCAGCCAGACATTCATCTTAATGGATCTAACTTTTTTTATCAGAGCATACAGGCCAGCAGCTTCCTTTCTGTTTTCAGATGAAGATTGTTAGACAATTAAAACAAAAAACTTTTGTGGCTTTAGAAAAGCACCAGACACAAGGACCTGGGATAGGGCAACAAAAACTGACAATGGTGCAGTTAGAGTAGTTACATTGTCCAAGTGCTTAAAACAGAGTCACTTCTAAGTAGCTGCTTGAACTTAAGCTTATAGGTGTAAAAGTCAGCTATTCTCTGTTCTGATCTAGTAAAACTGCTCACATTTCATAAGACAGCATAAAATTTAAAGTCTGTTATCCCAGTTCTCATCTCCCTATCTTGGAGAACCAAATGTATTTTTATTTAAAATAAAGCCCTTTTTATTATATTGTGACTACCTGGTTTCTGGAGATATTTATAATTGAATTATAAATCATCTGATTTGGTATGCTTAGCTTCTTTTTGCTCACATTTACCTGTCAGCTGTAATGCTCATGACGCACCTTATACTTGAATATTTTGCCATCCATGGACACATACAGTTATTGTTTAAGGAAAGTCTAAACTGCACAATAAATATATATCGGAAAAATATTTTATTAACAATGTGGTATCATAATGTATGGTATGGTAAAGTTCATTACAAGTTTTCTTTTAAATTTTATCATAGAATTATTTTAAAAATGTTTCTTATTCATTTTTTTATTATCGGCATAGTACGTACCTCCTAAATGTATCAGTTAAAATTTATCCTTACCGTAAAGCTATTGAGGTCAGTGGAGTTTTACCCAGGATTCATTTGTTCCATTCAAACTTGTTATGTAGAGTGTAGTTCAAGGTTGCTATGGTTATTTGAGACACTAGTGTTTTGAATAGAATTACTTATTTTATATGAAAGGCTTTTCCATGTGCTCAAACTAAAGGGAAATTATCAGTTTGTTCTCTTTATGAATAGATCATGTTCCAGGACCTCTTTCAGTTTAAGACATTTTAGTTTAACATATACTTCCTATATTTAGTATATTTTTTGCATGCAAATAAACCTTGAGGAAGATTGTTTAAATAGGTTTCCTTGATGCTGCCTTAGATAAAATTCTTCTCAACTTTTATGGCTAAGAATTCAGAATTGAGTGCCTGTATCTTTCTGTTTCTTTTGGACTGTTATCATATTTTAATTTTGCTGGCTCCTGCAGAGCTGAACTCTCTTTTATTGTTTCTCACACAGATAAATGAAACAATAATGAATAGTAAATGGTAGCACGTTTGCTGCCTGATTTAGTAAAGTCTCTTTTTGTTTTGTCCCCAGATGTGGTGTTAGCGCATTTGGGGGGGGGGGGACTCCCCGGGGGTGTCCCCGGGGGGGCTCCCCTAAGCTGTGAGTTCGCTGGTGGCAGCAGGCAGGCAAGGAGACTCCACACGGCTTCTGAGGGTGCTCATTAGATGAGGTTTATTGGGGGTCCTACCCCTGGGAGGCAGCATGGTTTCTGAGGGAGAGGGGAGAAAGGGGAGTGAGGGGGGAAAGGGGTGGGGGAGAGAGGGGCTGAGAGAACACCGGCCAGGAGAGCCAGCGAAGAGAGAGCGAACCGTCCCCCAGGCACACTGAACAGGGAGATTCAAAATGGGCGCGGAACAGATTGGGCCAATGGGATTACAGACACAGGATACTGCAGGGGAGGATCACAGGCTGGGAATAAACCATACATTTTCCAGGGGTGAGACAGGGCATACCATTTAACTAAAATATAACGCCATAATTACACTCAATGACATAAGGTGCTTTTGCACAGAAAGACATGTAACTTGGCCTGGTTAATTATGGGGTAAGACATGAACTCATTTGTTGCTAAATTGAATCTCAGGAGCCAGATCAGAGAGCTCTGGTAACACAATTATTGCATCATGAATAACATCAAATTCCTTCACAGTACATTAAAACCAGTATCACTTAATGTTTTCCCAGAGCAGGCACTGTTCTGAGTAAACAGTTTTCAGATGCTTAAGAGGGGATGAAGGAGCCAAATTCTACAGGAGGATAAATAAGCAGAATGAAGCATGTGTTAAATATCCTCATTTGAGGAATCAGAGACAGAGAATGTCTTGGGTTGGAAGGGACCTTAAAGATCATCCAGTTCCAACGCCCTTGCCATGGGCAGGGTCACCTTCCACCAGACCAGGTTACTCAGAACCCCATCCTAACTGGTGCTAAACACTTCCAGGGGTGGGACATCCACAACTTCTCTGAACAACCAGTTCCAATGCCTCACCATCCTCACAGTAAAGAATTTCTTCCTAATAGCTTTATCTAACTCTACCTTCTTTCAGTTTGAAATCATTATCCTTTGTCCTGTCACTGCATGTCCTTGCCTAAAGTCTGCTTTCTTATAAGCCCTGCTTAGGTACAGGGAGGTGCTATAAGGTTACCCCAAAGCCTTCTTTTCTCCAGGCTGAACAGCCCTAACTGTCTCAGCCTTTCCTCACAGAAGAGGTGCTCCAGCCCTCTGATCATCTTCATGGCTTTCCTTTGGACTCGCTTCAGCAGGCCCACCTCCTTCCTATGCTGAAGGCTCCAATCAGACAAAGTATTCAGGTGGGGTAGATCCTGCCTCGTCCTGCTGCCAGACTTCCTTTGATGCAGCCTAGGACACTGCTCAGTTTCTGCATTACAAGAACACCCTGCCATCTCATGCTCCATGTGCCTCAGTACAGCTTCTAGGAAGATCTGTCCCATTATCTTCCCAGGCACAGAGATGCAGTCAACACATTGATAGTTTCAAGGGTCCTCCTTACTACTCTTTTTAGAAATGGGTGAAATATTTTTTTCCTTTCTCCAATCTACATGGACTCTACCCAATTGCTATGGATTTTCAAATATAATAGAAAATGGCTTGCAACTGCATCAGACAATTCCCTCAAGATTCTGGGATATATCACACCCGGACCCATAGACTTATGTATATTCATGTTCCTAAGGTGGTAAGTAAACACTATAGATATCAGTCTTGAAGAAGAATCCAGATGTGAGTTACTGGTCTTGCAAGAAAAGATGCAAAAAGATGTATAAAGATGTAAAAGATGTATCTGTAAAAAGATGGCATACTTGTAAAATGTCATAAAAATACATCCTCTGGGGTACTTGAATGGAAGCAGTAAAACCTTGGGTCTCTATTCAGAAGTACTCCAAAAATTGCTGAAAATTATATGGTTTATATACATATACTACCATATACAAGAAAAATAGAAAAGACACTAGCTCCTCTTCCACAGAAGAAAGATAATTAATTATGAGACAATATATAATAATACATTATAATCATACAAGAGAATTACACTAATTATAATAAGACAATACATATTTAAATATACCTTAAAGTTAGTGCTGTTTTCATTGACATTTCCTCTATTTTACTTCTCTGTCTGTGCTAGTGATGTGCTTCTTACAAACTGCTGCTCTTTCTTCTTTCCCTAAAACTTTGATATCTTCCATGGAGCAAACCCAAGACTATGTGAATTATCTGCTTAGCTCTCTTTGAACTTGCTCTAAAGCTGCAGCAGCTGGTCATCATTTATGGAGGCCTGTTCTTTGAAGACCTGGTAGTGACCCATTTTGTCTTGCGAGCATGCAATGATGTTCAGGAGGTGCAATGATGCACAGTTTTTTCCCTCCCTTCTCCCTCCTGACTGGCAGTCAGGCAGCAACTCAGGATGAAAAAGTGACATTTAGGGGACAATAAATTTCCCTACCCCACATACCTTGAGTGGAGGTGGAGAAAGACTAAGAAATTACCCTAGACTTGCTTTCACATTTTAGCTAGCACAGGCAGTGTGGTCTCACTGGCACCTGGCAATTCAGGCTGAGCAATGCGTGGCTCTGGCAAATGGTTGCATCAGAGTAAAAGCAGGAAAAAAATTGCAGTTCTTGGAAGAGAAACTTTCTTTCCAGCTTATGCCAAGGCAGTTAAGCTATGTGCCACCCAAAGGCTTGTGACAAGGCCACTTTTGCCTGTGCAATTAGCTGTGCTGACAGCAAGCTCAGCTGAAAGACTTGGCTCGTGCTTGAGAGGGTTGCCTAAGTACAGACACAACAAAAATGAAAAAGCTTCCTTGGCTGTGGACACTGATATCCACAGACTTCTGCAGAAAGCAAGGACTTTCCATTACAGGTAGCCTAAGACAGTCTCTCTTATGCTACGTTATAATCTGGTAGCCTGGTAGCTGTGTGATTTCTTTACATTGAATCACTTTCAGTTGTACTTAGAACACTTGTTATACATTTTTCCCCTTTAAAAGTTTGTCTGCTCACAAATTTAATAAAAACTCTGTTCTTTAAAATAGAATTGAGTGAATATTAAATGCTTATTCCTGGAAAATATGGTTGCTCATTAAATTTGACAGTCATTGCTTATGTGGTAAATGCTGTCAGTGCCAAGAATCCTTTGGCAGTTTCTGCCAGCTACAGGTCCATTATTTTAATTGCCTTTAACCTATAATCAATATTTGCTGCTTTCAATACAACTAGATGCATAGCTAAGCGAAATGGAGGGGAAATATGTAGTCTATTGCACCTTATATTCTGATTTAATGTGTATGAGATGCAGGACAATGCATCATCACAATAATCATTCCATCATCAAAACTATTCCAGATTCTTAAGCAATATGTCAAAGAGGAAACCAAGCATTTTTCTCTTACGCCAAAAAACTTGATGTGCATTTTTAGGTCAAATTCTGTTGCATCAGTGTAAACTTATAATTGGTGAATTGGTTAATTGGTAGCTAGTGACATTTAAGTTATTTGCAAATAATAACGGAATACTGCACATGGGATTGGATTTCTTTCATTAACTGTTGTAAAACTATGCATGTTCATAACAGAGTTCCAGAGGAGTTACTGAAACCTAAAATGTGTATAAAGGCAGCTTTTCTCTATTCTGGGGATCAACTATTAGATGCTGTGTCTGACAACTGGGTAAAATGAAAGACTGGAGAATGCCATGCATTTAGAGAATGGCACACCTTGTGGGAGTCATTCTTAGTGCATCAAAGTAATCACACCTTCAGTTACATTATTTTGCATTTCTGATGGTTATTTATTTTTCTTTTTCTTTCCTATTTTTTTTTCTTTTTAAAAAATAAAGGAGCTAAAAATTAATATGGAAAATAAGTAGATAGTTTTGATCCAAAATGTGCAATAGTCTTTCTACCAGTTATATTTGAAAGGTATGACTTGAAATTTTGAATTATCAACCCATCCTTAGCCAAGCATAGCTTGCATTACTTCTATACAGATTATGTCTAAATATGACATTTAGATCAGGCCCATTCATATCCTGAATTGCGATCTATGAACCCCTTTTCAACAACTCTTAGCTCAGTTGGTCAGAGCATGGTGCTAATGGTGCTAATAACACCAAAATTGTGGGCTCAATCCCTGTGTGGGTTATTTACACAAGAGTTGGACTTCATGGCCCTTGTGGGACCCTCCACCCCAGAATATTCTGTGAATCTGTGAATCTGTAAGCTCTTGTGACTGAAAGGAAATAGTTCTTGGTAAAGTCTCCACTTCATCACAATTAGAACAAGCAATCCCTTTGACTTCATTTGGGGTAGAATTTCATCCTTAAAGTCCAGACTGTTTCTTCAGAGAAATTGCATAAGCAGTGCACAATTTAGACTACTTTCATGCATAGAACACTGTAGAAGCACATTCAGTTTCTCAGTGCTTAATTGCATCGTGGAAAAGAGGCTAGTTAGATAAGTAAATACATAAATCTATTTAGATGGCAGAAAGGGAAAAGACAAATCAAAGACACAGAAGCACAGACACAGAAAATATTGTGTTCATGTCATTTCCATTAATAAGGAATTACTATTACTAGGTTGTCCTCTTTAAATTTCTCAAAAGTAAGCATAACCTTTTTTTCATAATCTTTTGCTCCCTATGTACACTGTGAGCTTGCAAACACACACAGTCCACTGCCTCCTGCTTGCTCTGCAGCCTGGCACAGGTATCTCTGCTCTCAGCTGACAAAATATTGCTGTTTGGCCAGCTAGCAGAGCACATTTCTACATGGGACCACAGACCCCCAAGGGACACTGAGCCCATCTTTGAACTGTAGCCACACTAGTGAGCCAACTCAATAATTTATGTTTATTAATAATGCATCTCAATGAATCATTACTCCTTTAAATTTTAAAACAATTGGTTTAGTATTTTTAATATTTATGTACCATCAATGAATGACTCTCTTATTTATCTCTATGTATGTCTCTACAGACATACTTGGATCATAATAACAAAGATGCTGGCTCTTAGTGGAGAAGAACAAGATTCTGAGGAGAGGTCAGACTGGTAATTAGGTGGAAGAAAAGAGGGTGGAATAGAGCTGCACATAATCATTGTAAAAGCTGGAATTTGCAAAAGGAAATACTTCCTCTTGTTGATATCAACTCCCCACGCCAATATCAGTGCAGTTCCTCAAACTGTGAAGAGCTAAGATATCTGTAATATGAAGAAATTAGATTTGTTATGTTATAACATTATGCAAAAGGTAATGACAATAATACATCTAGTCAGCAGCTGGCTGAACTGCAACACTTCTGAACTCTTCTTACAAACACCACATGAGTTACAAAGCCATTATATCTACAGGAGCACACCATAAGACACTATGAGTCATGTATTTTAAACAGTGCAACTCATAAATTAGCCATATGACAACCCAAAGCTGTTAGCTGCTATACCATAGCTAATACAAACAGCTGCTTTCTCTGAGGTAATAGTGGTTTTTAATTCTACCCCTTGGTGACACTTTTTAGATCCAGTAAAACAATTTTTACACAAGCCTAGTACATGAAAACAAAGGACCAAGTGGTTGTAGAGCAGACACATAAGTTGAAATTGTCACATACAGGAAACTCACAGCCAACTACCCTGTAGTCGAAGCTTCTGGAAAGCAGTATGTATATCCCAAAACTTTCTCTCAGCAGCTCTGGAAAAAGATTGACAAACCTAAAAATGCACCCTGTTTGAAATCTGTCTGTTTTGCCTATTAAGAAAATTAATTCTAATTTTCCAGAAGTATAATTGATTATTAAAGATATGAAGGATCGTAGACAAATATTGGACTATATGCCAAGGATAGCACGTGCAAATACAACAGGCAGAATTTAGACCCAGTATAAGTGCTTTTTATAATCAAACTACAGGTTGCAAGTTTCTACCTCAGCCCAAAAGCCTATATATAATGATTTCTAATATTTTTTGTGAGTCCAGCATTTTTTAGTCTCCCTATCACAATTCCTCAGTTCAAGCTTGTCCTCCAGTTCATGTATCTGTAGCATCCAACTCAAGATCCAGACAATCTCTAAATCATAAAAAACATCCTTCCCAAAATGCTGTAAGAACTAGCCCTGAAAGAACATTACAGTACAATAATCTTTGTGGTCATAAACCCCAAATGTGACAGAGCAGCTCTCACACCAAGCTATTTTTCTCCTGCCTTACACTATTGAGGCACATGTCTGATGGAACAGTCATGACTCCTACATTCTAAAATTTGTTCTATTTCCTTATGCCAAGCTTTTAGTTTAAGGTTTATTCATTTCCTTAGATTCTGTAAGGGGAAAAAAATAAAGTTTTGTTTAGCTAGGCAGAGCTCAGTATTTTGTAGTTACCATACTTATGCATTTTTCTCTTCAGGTTAAACTTCATTTTTTTATTAAAAACCCAAACCAACAAACAACAAAACAAACAAAAACAAAATCAGAAAAAAATGCACAAAATAACCCACCAAAACCCCCACACCAAACAAACAAACCTGTTAAAAACTTGCTTAGAATGTTTCAGTTAGCTGACAAAATCTAAGATCTTACAGTAACCTGTCTTCCTAAAAACTCTGCTCAAACACTCTTTTACCTACCAATATTCTTTTAAAAGACAAGTTGTTTAAGCCTGCTCCAAACAACCTTTTATAATTATCTAGGTAGATCATTCTGAATGTGTGAGCCTGTGCCTCTGGCCTGTTGCTCTTATAACACTTTAAGAGCACAATCTCTGATGGTGCAGTAAGTCTGTGGGGAGAAAAGGATTCAGGAAAGGTACTTGGACATTCAACATGACTTCCAGCTGAGACCCACAGCATCTCTCTGGGAGCCTTATGATAGCAGCCATCAGAGCCACAGAATACATTTGATCGACAGCTTTTATTTGTATAAAAATGTTAAAGCTATTTGAAACAATAGTTTAATATATTTGAATATATGACCAGGGAGCTTTTTTGTTATTTCCCAGGAATAATGACAACTGTTTTACTCAATGCACAGATCTCAGTGGAGCAAGGGGTTGTAAGTCAGTTTAGAGGCTGAACAGATATCATAAAGCACAGAATTCCCACTCAGCTAATTACTAAATCACAGTAGATCTTGAACTTTGAATTAAATTTAGGGTTGTGCTATCTAATAAGTATCCATATTATTATATATTTATAATCTTCAAATACATCACCAGTTATATCTCGCTGAGTACTGGGTGAACAAAGCAGAGGTGCTTGGTAAGTACCAGTAAAAGCAGAAAATTTAATAAAGTATTATTTTCTCCCTAAAGAAGAGAGATGTAGACAAATAGGATTTAGTCTGAATCACAACAGAGACAATATATAAGATACTTAAGGAACTAAATAGAAAGAAAATCTCCATTAGGTTGGAAAACTTGCATCCTTTGTGTTATTTAATAATCCAGTGCTGATTCAGAAAGCTAAATGCTGGGCCCCAAGCTGGCTGGAGAACACTTAGTTATTCTAGATTGACTGAGAATCACATTCTGATGTCAGGTTCATGTCTCTGCTAGACATATGTCTGTGCCTCTGACAGTCATTTGCAGACAGAGATCTTTCAGAGGCAGCAAGGAAAGGGGCAAACTCTGCCCAGGTATATTATAATGATATGCATTTTAATACATCAAACTTGTGAAACAACAACATATATTTATTGAAAGGTAAAAAAAAGGAAACAGAAAAATAGTACAGCATGAGGCTTTAAATGATGTTACACAAATCCTGATATGTGTGAAAAGTAAATTCCTACTGGCTTCATGAAAATTGCACCTCAGGTTCTGTCACTGGGTGCACAGTATGTCAGGCTGCTCCACATAAGGAATGAGTACCCTACAGCACTTCAGCTCCTCCAACTGCCCTGTACCTTAATCTTATTTATATGCTATCTCGCTCCCCTAAAAACAAGCTTAACAGTTCCAGCAGCTACCCAAAGCCAGGTGGACACTTTCATAACATGGATTAAAAAAAAAAAAATACAACTTGTATTCTGGTGTGATGATTAGATTAGTCATATTATTTCTTTGGAAGCTCTGAAACCCTCATACATGTACCATCCTGCCCTGGGTGCTCAAGTGGAGCATGATGATATGTAACACCTCAGACCTTTTTCTTTCTTTGAAGGCCAAACATTCTTCATCTCAGTTCAAAAATTAACTCGATAAGATTTCTCAAAAGACTAAAGACTCTTCCATAATCCTCCTAGGATCTTTTCTATTTCCTCTTATTGTCTGTTCTGATACATGTACATCAGTCCTGAAACCACTGGGCTTTGTGTTTCCTAGGTAAAACTGATCTGAGTCAAGCAAGCAGTGTATTTGTATTCTTCAGCTATATTCTGGATGTTATGGTAGTTAAATCATCTGTTATCGATATTCATGCACTCAGTTTTTTTATGGCCCCATAAGAATTTATTTACATTACAACGACTGCTGTAATAAGTATCCAGCCCAAAAGACCAAATGTCTCATGGTTGTTTCTTGCATATAGAATATCACTGCAGTATGGATTTTCTGTATTATGTCCATTAATTAACAGTAAATTACAATGCAGCATCTATATAAAAGATGTTGAATATCCCACAAATTCATTTTTATTACTGTTATTACACTGAATGTTAAATGAATTTAGAAATATAGGACCTTTTAAGTGTCGGCAGATGTCTTTGATCAGTCTTTTTATCCTCTTTGGTACAATTTAATGAGAGATCATATGTTAATATGCAGCTGAAAAAAACTACCTTTCAGACACAACAAGCCTGAGAAGAGCTTCCAGCTGTCATTGCATATACCAGACCTGTAATTACCAATCACCACAGAATAAATTTTAAAAAGCAAGCCACTTAAATTAGAATACATGCAAAGTGACTGTAGGCTTAAACTTAACACCATGAGATGAATCTGTTCTTATTTAATTGCAACTGATATGCTCTTTTTAGTCTGCTACTAACCAAAGTTATTCCCCTCAGTTTGTGCTCAATCTTTTCAGAAATGCATTTCAAAACAGTCCCTCTGAGTCCCAAATATATAATTCTTAAAACTCCCTCCTGATCCTCCATATGGATGATAAAATATTACTCTCTAAGAAAGTTTGCAACAACTTTCTAATATCTATTAGTCCTTCATTATCCCAATTAAGTAAGGACTTTGATGAGTCTCCCTGAAGGAATGTTTTTGCAATTCTGATTTCTGTGCATGGGACATTGATTGATTCTGAGTGGTTGCAGATAATTGCTTGTGTTGTCAATTTGAATCACTGGAGTCTAGTGTGATACCAAGATGATTTTTTGCCCTTTATATACATTTTATATACCTTTTATGTAACCTTAGTACTAATAGGATGCATGCTTGCAATTCCTTAAGTCAGATACCTTAGCATAGTCCTAGTATTCTGTTAGGCAAGGAGATCAAACATCCTAGAGTCCTCGTAGCTGGAGGACGGAAAGCCCTGTGCTATCTCAAAAAAACAAGGTCCTCTCTAGAATATGTCCTGAAAACTAAAGATTTGGCTATCCAGGGGGGAATTCCTCCAGATGGGAAGATATCACACTATTCATTCACGTCTCTCATTGGGGCATCTTTGTTAGATATGCTAATGGCACATTCCACTTTGGCAAAGTGGTGCACCATATTAAATACTTGTGGTCCTTATTAAATACTGAGGTAAAAACCCTTTATCCCTTAACTATGTCTGGCTCTTAATTTTTAAGACCAGGAAAAGGCATCAAGTACCTTATACTGCACTTGGGAGAAGACCTATGGCATTATCTTTGGACTGTACCTATACCAACGAAACTCTATAAATACCACACTGGGTTTTATAAGCTGTAGTAACTTATTAATAGTTGATAATACTATGCACATACTCTAGTAGACTGAAAAATCAAATTGTTGCCAATAATTTTAAAAAAGTTTCTCTCTAAAAAACCTCTGAATCAATTCAGAGAACTGTTGTATCGCTCTGGGGAATGGTTTCCCCCCCCCCCCCCCCACCAGAGACCCTTGTATCTGCAACCATGTTAATTTAACCCTTCCTTCCTTTCTGGACCCAATTGGCTTGGAGCCAATTGTCCATTCCTGAGAAGGAGGGTAGAAAAGATCATGCTTTTCCATTGTTCGCTCTCTTTCCCTCTTCCTCCCCTGGAAACCTCCAGGAATAAACGTCTTGGACCACATCAGGGGTTAGAGCCTCTTTTGGAATCTTTTGCCTCAACCGTGAAATATTTCCCCCAAAGCTCTCTCATATCTGGGTAGCCTTGTAACTCCAGGGGGCTGTGGGGGTAAGTATTTCAGAGAACAAAACATTTTACTTACTTAAGTCTCTCCTGAAACTGAGATGTCTGCAATACATGAAGTTCTCTTGTGAGCCACTATATTTCACTCAAACTCTTCTTTTTCCACATTTATAGTGTGTACTTTTATCTTTGAAGTGAGGGTGAGTGTCTGTGTTAGTAATGAAGGTCAGTGTTATATTTGAATTTTTCTCAGGCACAGTTTCCTGAGAATTGACATAATCTTTATTCTGTGATGTCTTGAGTCATTTGATAAATATCACACTTAGAAAATGTTACCACCCAAGAACATTACCTATTTTGTCAAATTTCCTGCTACATTTCTGAATTTCAGTTGATTGCTTCCAAGGATCAGCATGCAATGCATAGCTATTTCTTTATCTATTTTGGCCAGTATTAAAGCAATTCACACAGTAATAAGCCACCCTTTGTATCATTTTTGAGGCAAGTATCCTTTGTCAAAATGGCTCTTTTGCTGCTTTATCCAGGTTGATGCCAAAGAACTTTGACAGAAGAATTTCTTTAAGACTAATCTGAGTAGAACAGATTTCTTTCACTCCTGGGAGTACAATTTGTATTTGTTGCCTCCATTTTCCATCTTTAAAGTCATTTACTACCAAGTGGGCAGGTTTTACGAAGAAGGAAAGGGTTTAGGATAGTTCATAATGTTCTCCAAATACTCTCATACCTTTGTTAGAAGCAAAATCAGAACATGAGAGCTGAGTCTGTGAGAAAAAAAAATCTACTAACTTGAAAAACCAGACAGGTGGTTGAATCCCAAATGACACATTAATTATTTTCTGCAAAGATCTGTTCCGAGTAAAGAACAGACCTTACCAGTGAAGGGAAACACATCTGAATATTAGTCTTAAGTAAAACAAATGAATTTTCTTTCATGAACTATCTCTGGAAAATTATTTAATATTTCTTCTAAGAAAAGAAAAGGGGAGGGAGAAAGGAAGGCAAGCAGGAAGACAGGAAGGAAAGAAGGCAAGAAGGAAGGGTGTGAATGCTACTCGGGAACTCTGATGCCAACTCATAACAAGTAGTAGCTTTTTGAAAGGTAAAGTACAAGAATTCATTATGACATTTTCCAATGATAGAGATGAAAATAATGATACCCTTTTCCAATGGAGAAAAATGTGCAGCCTGACCACTACAAATTTAATCCATTTCTATACTAGCTTGAACCACATTGTAATGCACTTGGATATTGAACACCAAACAGGATTTTTCCTGGTATTGGAAGTGACAACAGAAAGATATACCTATATATATTCAAGTGTCACTGGAACTGATAGTCAAAAGAACTGGGAGTATATATACACAATCATTTAAGATGACAGATTTTCAACCCTGAGGTAGATGGACTTCTTTTAGACAGTCAATGAAAGGTCACTCAATCTTTCTGAGACGATTTTTCTATACTAGGTTTCACTGGTTTTACTGGAAAATATTTAAAGTTCTATAAATAGTATTTATTAAAGCCCGAGAAATAGGTGCTTTAAATTTTTGCTCTCTGGGAATTTGTTCTCTCAGGGAACATAAAAATGCAATCTCTGGAGGCAGCTCAAGAAAAAAAAATTAAATTAAAGAGAAGTTGAAGGGCAAAATCAGCAAGATAAATTTTAGAAATAACTCTGAAGAGTGTGAAAAGGGACTTAGAGCATCACTGCCAGGTAGAAAAAAGAAAACAAATGTCACAGGTAAGGCTGAAGATGAGTTTCTTTTCTTTTATCTTCACTAGAAAGGTTAACTGTGATCAGAATTTTAAAAATTAATTTTAATGAAGAGATAGGCATTCAAGCCAGAAGAAGAGAAGGGCAAGTTAAAAAACATTCAAATAAATTCAATGTGTTCAAGTTAGCAAGTCTTGACAAAATCCATCTGAGAACTAGTCAAAGCAATTTCTGAGCCATAGAAAATTATATTTGAAAATTCATGGAAGACCAGTAGGGTCCCAGATGAGCAGAGTAAATGTAGAATCTATCCTTTAAAAGGGAAAATAAGAATGCAGAGAATTGTAGATGAGTCAACATAACTTTTTGCCATTTAAATATTTTAAAAAATATATTTACAATCAGACATCTAGAAGATAGCATGGCAATATGAAAAGCTAACAGGGTTTTGCTACAAGAGATTAATCTAAATTCCATCCCTGACAGAGAAAATGGGCTAGCATGTAGAGAGAAACATGATTTAGCACAGCTAATGATTTAGCATGGCTCTTGGTACACTATATTTTCCTGTAATATTTTCCTAATCAAGAGGAGAATTTTTAGGTTAGGTGTTATTCCCATTAAAAGGAACACAGCTGGCTGGACAATTACTCTTTAAAGTATTATTGGTATTTCACTATCATATTATGGGCATGTCGAAAGAAAATTCTCCAGGGATTTATCCAGAACTCAGCTACTGCCAGGAGCTAAGGCCACTATTTTCAGTAATGGAGGAGGAACTGGTCAATATGCTTGCAAACTATGCAACTGTTGTAGAAATGTGGAAGACTGCAAACATGTTCTAAGAATACCAGAGGATCTCAACACACTTGCGTCTCATAGTGACAAAATTTGCATTGAGGTAAATGCCATTGTGGAAGGGGAACGGAATGGAAAGTGTATCCACCTATGCAAGCAGTAGTGCTGCAGGACATCATCTGAAGTGTTCTCATGGTTCTGTCAGGAAAAAAAAAAAAAAGACAGCATTTTTCCAAGGATGCAATAATTACAAGAATCACTTATTCTGTACTAGTGATATTTCAGATAAAATTTTGAGTTTAGTTTTCATTACCTCAGTCCATGACAAAAATAATGAAATTAAGGAGAATCTGAAAAAGAGAGAATGCTAAGACACTTTGTAAATGTGTCATACTGGAAAGCTGTTGAGAGGATCAAGTGTATTTCATCTAGACAAAAAGATCCATCAGTTCTACATAAATTATGAAAATTTGTAACTAATAAGATAGCAATCAATCTCTGTCCATAAAGATGAACAATAAGAAAACTGCTCAATAAAGTAACAGCAACCAAGAATGAAATTGTACTTTAAAAAAGTCTTTCAAAAAGTGACTCTGGAAGTGGCTGTCTTGGTATATTGGGCAACATCTACACTAACTCTTACTCTTTGTGACTTAAAATCAGTAAACATCTGAAATAATTGGATTTCCAGTACTCCAGGACTAGAACAAGCAGAATTGAGTGTGATGTCATCTGTTCAATCAGAGAAAAATGAGTCTGGGTCTAGGTGGACCTTTGTGAATTGCCCTGAAAAAGGCCTTTGAAAAGCACACCAATTGTTTTTGGATCTTCTTTGATGTAAATATTCTTCACTGGGGTTCTTAGAAAGTGGAATAGTGTTGACTCAATTAAACAATCTCCTGTTTCAAGAGATCTAAGTGGTTTCCAAATTATTGAGTATGATCTTTCTTTGCTGTTATAAATAGATAAAAATCCATTACAGCTGGTTTTTCTTCCACCTATTTTCACTCATTAGATGAGTTTCACTCTAAATGCTTCATAATTCATCAAAGGTGAATTTTTGTTTCCTCCAAATATGTTACTATCTGTGTGAGGCAGAAAGCAAATTGTAGTTCATGTGTCTACTCCCAATCAACATAATCAGGATAACCTTCAAAAGAAGGAAAATCGTGACAATTCTAGTCTGAGAAGCAATTTTGTTCAAACTGTACACAATACCAAATTCCAGTTTCTGATGAGCAGTTAGTTATTGCTGTCAGGACTTAATTTCTCCTGGGAATTCTTTTGAGTGTTTGGCATCAGATGCTGAAAGCATACAATTTTAAACATAGCAATGTACATGCTAAATAGTTTCTTTAACCTACATGGCACTATGAACTGGCCATGACAGCTGCTGAACCTTTCCAGAGGAGTCATAACAAAAGAGCTGTGAAGAAATTCTAAGCATATAGTAGAGTGGAAGGGAAGCAGTGACTGACTGAGTGGTGCTGATATAGAAGCCATGATGGATATTAAATATATCTACAAGTGTATATTTATGTCTCTTTTAAATTCCACAAGAAGCACTAGCTTAGAACAATTGCACTTATGAAGATTTTTCTTAGTCTAAACAGTAGTTGTGCATGCAGCTGAGAAAATTGTACAATGGAGAGAAGAAAAAGTTTCAGAAATAAATTTTGTGCCTTTAGAGGAATTCAAAAGCAAGGGATAAAAAAACCAGAAATTATCTAGGGAAAAGAGTTAAAAGTTGTTTTACTCAGTTTATACTGGCACAAACTGTAAAGCTATCAAATAATAAGTACTATTTATTTATTCTGAGTTAGATTTGATACTATACCAAGTGCTGTAGGAAGCACAGTTCCTGAAAGCGTGCATAGAATCTGCCAATTTTCCTTCTGTCCCCCTCCTAAAAATGTCAGTGAAATCTCACTGCTTGAAGTCTTTCCCAAGACCCCAGGAAATCAGTGAGACAGTTACCCAATACTTATGTCCATCTCCAGTTACAACGAGTTACCTCAAAAGAGGCAGTGGATTTCTGAATGGAGTTTGCAGTAGTTACCTTCCTCCAGCAGAATATGCCTCAGGAAACCTGCTTAGCTGGAGAGTAGTTATTTCCTGCTAATGATTATTGCACATGCTCATGTTTTGACAGAGCAAGATCACCCATTTCTGACAAGCAAATTTAAATGTCAGTGTGCAATTTCCTATGCTAAGCTCTTGCCTGAGCACAGTTCTTAATACCCCAAACCTGATGAAGAAACAAGGAGGATCTGTGCAAACTGCCAGCAGAGCCCTACAGCTGTTCTTGTCTGATTATTCTACTTTGGCATCAAATTTGTAATTTTGAACAATTACACTGTTCAAATTTCAGTGATGGGCAGTCCACTGTGCAGATCAAGCTTTCTTGAGTGGCCAGTCTGAGCAGAACATGACCAGCCTACAGCTCACATGGTTCTCAAATCTATGGAAGTCAGGATGTGCCGTTTTATTCTGGACACCACTGTACTTCAAGATATTCTATAATAGGTTTTCCAGCAGAAATACAGTACATCCCTAATGAATCCCACAGTGCTTATCTCACAATAACTGGGCACACTGCTCAGTTATCTGATCAGCAAACCCCAGTACTGCAGTTAATTCTGAAGAAAAGACATCCAAAAAAAGAGAGGTGCACCCTTCTTCTTAACTCCATGGAAAAATAGCATGTTTGAATGATAGTTTTAATTAAATTACATGGGTTTAATAAGACTAGCCAGTTTTACGGAAGAAAAAGCATTCTTTGAGACTTTTTAAATGCTTTCATTCCTTTTTTTTCCCTGAAGAATGTCTTTAGCGGTGCTACATCCTAAAGTAATCTAGTATCTAAAGCTGTCAATCTAATAAGATTTTTTTTTGCCACTGATAATATGACATTTGATGAAAACAGGCTGTAATCAAATCATTAATATAAATGAAGTACAATTTGGTCTTTTAACTTTAAAAATTAAAATCAGGCAGCAGTTAAGTAGCACATATCTCTGGACACTGTTTTACCTATAGTACTGTTAATATTCTTTCCTGCAAATAGTTGTCTTTTATCAAGGTTTTCTTACAAACTTAAATGAAAAAAAAAAAAAAAAAGGAACCAACTATAAGGGAAAAAAAGTTAGTAAAATTTTTAATTCCAAAAAACAAACAAATAGGAAACATTGGTTTGTTTGGGCTTTTTTTTTCACATGGGTTATAACTGTTGAGAAGAAAATTAACAAGTTGGACAAAAGCCATGAAGATGATTAAGGGCCTAGAACCTTTTTCATAGGAGGAGAGGCTGGGAGATGTGTCACTGTTCAGGATGAGTTTATCAATGTGTACACATATCTGATTGCAAGGAATGAAGAGTGAGTCAATGGTGTTCAGAGACGAGACTAAAGGCAATATCAACAGTATAGAAAACATGAAAGTCCATCTGAACACAATAAAATTCATTGCGAGAATGTAAAATGTTCACAGTAAAAATTGCTGGAACTAGTTGCCCGAGAGCTTGTGGAGTCCCCATTCATGGGGTTATTCAAATCCAACTGGATATGCCTCTGAGTAGCCTGCTTTAGATAGCCCTGCTTGAGCAGTGGCAAGCTGTACTACAAAAACTCAAGACATTTCTTCCAATCTAAAGAGTTCTGTGATTCTGTGATTCTAGTACAAGTCATAAAAACTGAAGGAAAAGAGATTCATGGCTGCTCCTAGGGAAGACTGGATAATTGCTGCAGAAGACATCCTATTGACATACTACAGAGTGGCAAGGAAATTATTAAACAGAAATATCAGAGTCAAGAAAGAGAAGCAATTGCGTGAAAGTTCTTGAGGAATCTGACAGTTCTAGAAGTATGGGATTTTCTGAAGATAGGAGCAAAATTTTTTATTGATACAAATGAACCCTGTTCCAGTCAAGTCAAAAAATAAGCCTTACAACCACAGAATCATTAATATTAGAAAAGACCTCCAAGATCATCAAGTACTACTGTTGATGGAATACCACCATGGTCACTAAATTGTATGATGAAGTGCCACATCTACTCATTTTTTTGAACACTTCCATGGATGGTGACCCTGTCACTTCCCTGGGAAGGCTGTTCCAATGCTTAACCCTTCTTTCTGTGGAAAGAAATTTTTTCCTGATATCCAGCTTGAACCTCCCTGGTGTGACTTGAGGCCTTGTTCTATTGCTAGTTTCCTGGGAGAAGATTGCCTTTAGATTACACCACCTGTAGATCTGACCTGTAAGAGTTCATCTAATGTCAAGAAATGAAAAATTATTAATATTTCATTAACTCAAATTTTGGAGGGTTTTCATCTGAGTGCAGAAACCTTCTTGTTTTAAAGTCAATAAGCAGTGAAATATTTCAGGTCTACTTGCAAGTAGAAACAGTAGAATTGATACATCCAATATTCACTAATACTTAATATTGTGATGTCTTCTGCATAAAATTGATATATTTGCAGTTTGCATGCTATTGGTAAGCTTTATAGATCATCCAATTGAGAGAGAGAGAAAATACTGCATTGTGCAACCACGCACTAGCTGAGCTAAAGACAGATCGCTAACAATCTAAACAGGAAGAATTATATTAATGAGAAATACTGCAGTAGTTTTAAAACAAAAATTGATTCAAGTTTAGAAAACTTTTATAGATGTTTCGTATGCTGGCCAAAAGGACTGACTCTGACCTTATTTGTAACATAAAGATAAATATAAAATCAGAAGACTTAAGGTAATGATGTAGAGGAAATTTGTACTGAAGCACAAATGAATGTATTTAAAGAACAAGAGATTAATAAATTATCTTGATAAATTCAAGGTTTTATGGATTTCAAATTTAAAATATTCCGCTACACTGAAAATGTTTTACTGAAAATTACTTTTTTTTTTTCCTGATAGGCTAGCAATGTTCATCACACTGAAGTCATGAAAAGACTATGGAAAAGGAATGAAGAAATTTGACAAAGAAAATGATTGTGCTGGAAGGGTTAAAAAGAAGACAATTGAATTTGTTATATCTGACCTACCGGGATGCTCATCTGAAAACACAGAGAATTTAACTAAATAAAGGAAATAGAGAGGGGGTGTGTTGGGAACATATCCTGGCTCTACAGATAAGCTTTTTTTTTCTCCTGGTAGTTTGCACAGCCTCTTTGCATTTCCTCTCACTGTAATAGAATTATATAATTGGGAAATAGCTTTAAAGTCAAGGGCAATAATGGGGCTTCAGAGGCATAGAGAAACTGTCTGGTAAAGAGCTTAGTATGTGCTACAATTATTGTCTCCATTAAACTTTTCTTTAATCATAAGAACTGATGTTATCTCCATAAAGGTAAGCAAAATCAGTCTTACAGTAGAAGTATTAACCAGAAAGCAGTGTCCATTTTAATTACTTAGGTTTCTTCCCCCTGATTCTTCCTGTCTGACTGCCTATGTGGAAAAACAGTATTTTGTAAAATGCCTACATATTATATTTTAACTTACAAGTGCCCAATTTTATGGACTTTTGGCATATGACTGTAGGCTTTGTTTGTAATTTTGGATTTATTGTAGCAAGGTAGGATGATGTTTTCCAACAGTAGAAACATGACACTTGTCAAAGGAGCTAATTATAACTAGGATAAATGGAAGCTGGCCTAATACCAGTAAAGGATGTGATATATACTGAGAAAATTTTCTCACTGTGTGAACCAAAAAATATTTGGACAGGACAGGGTGATCATGTAGTGGTACTTGGCAGTTTTTATTTGTTGAAATTCAGAACAGATTATCAAAATCTGTATTGGAGAAATTGACTAGGTAATAGTTTTCTTTTATCCCTCCATTATTTCTATGAAGATAGAGACAACAATTTTAGACAAACATGCAAATGCAGTGGAATGTTTAAGGAAAAGAAATGGAAATCTATAGTCTTCATAGGATAACAAAATACAGTTTGATTGGTCAAGAATGTAAGCAGATCATGAAAGTGATGCAAATAATTAGATCTATAGCTATATCCTACTGTAGCCTTCTCCTCACAGGTACTTTGTACTTCAGAGGTAAAGTAGCCTGGACTAAAAATTCTTCACAGTTCCAGTACCAAGCTAGAAGTTGTTGTGTTCACAGTTCAGACACATGCTATTTCATTAGCATCTTACTGTGTATTTCTTAGGTTTTCCTTTTATTCTGGTTTTAAACAGCTTTCCTACTCCAGATCTTACTCTAAAGTCATATTCCCAAACATGCATAATAAAAAATTTTTGGACCAATACAGATTTTTTTTTCTGTTTATAGCTGTATTACATGTTAATATTAACCTTGATTCCAAGTTACCTATTGTCACTACCTACTCATATACTGGTTGTCATTATATGAGATCAAAAATGGAACAGAGGCTAGTAATACATTAGTCATGAGTTATCTCATTTATTTACGTGTGTAGTCATGAAAAGATTTATTTTTAAACTTCACTATCAACTTAGGTTAAAATTTCTCAATTTCTTCCTTGAGGAAGAAAAGTTAAATCTTAGTATTCATTTTTGTATTTTACTGCTCGAGTTAAATGAAATATAATAAAACCTTAACTTGAAAGAGTGACACTAAATCAAGCACTGCTGTATGTCTAACAGTCATACCAGAAAAAAAGAAACAGGAAGGCTTTTTCAAGAATAAAATCCCAAGGTCCATGTCTACATTTTTTCATGTCCAAATTTTTTTAAAGACTTAAACTAACAGCTTACAGGTAAATCAATCATACAGATAATTTTTTGTCCATATACCTTTTAACTTGTACAAGACTTGAACAGTAGAGGGAAAAGGACATAGTTCTAGGAAAGTCTGAATAAGTCAATTTTGTTTTCATTCCCTTTGGAGGCCCTGTAGTGTTCTGCACTATATGCAGATCTGTGCTAAAATGCTGATATTCATTCTTGGTTTCAAGTATTTTATTACACATCAATTTAAATTATGTATTCTGCTTGACAAGGGAACCACTTTGCTTATCCCAGCAATCTCAAAGTTGGGAAAAAAAAAAAGATTTCAGTGTCATTAAAAGAGATTTCCACAGAGGAAGATGTATTTAATTGTTGCTCTCTAGCCTCTGGGCTGGAGACATCTTGCTGTAAAGTTATGACATTTAAGATGTTGACTATATAACTAAGTCAGGGATCCTGAAGATTGGATTGGCAGAGAAAAGCAGGACAAAACACAAAAGGATGCACAAGCAAAGCCATCCTGGCTACTGGATTTCAAAGTCCTAAGGTCCCTGGGACGCTAGGGGACCATTTGGCTCTGATACAAATGACAGTGATAAAAACCATCCCTGGGCATGGTAAGGACTTAGCGTAGACTAGGGGCTGTTCCCAGCAAGTAGCTTACATGAGGCTGTGCTGTTTTACAAGTGGGTTGGCATTACAGACACAGCTCCATGCCACTTGGCCTCTGTGCCAAGATGACATCCTGATCCCATTTACTTCCCTATAACAGACAGAACCTCATATTCATTAGCTATGCCCATTTACTATGACCATAGCTGTTCTGTGGTATGTCCTAACTTGGAAGCAGCAACAACACTCAATAAAGATGTAGAATATTAAAGACTTTTCTATTATGGACTAACATAATTCTTTTTCTAGTACACTTATTTAAAATATAGAAGTGGCATGTCTGTGTCCTTATTTGTTAATTTAACTTCTTTGGAATAAATTTTCTGGTGTATGTCTATCTGGTCCTCTACCGTACTAGGATATGTCATGCTTTTCTCAGATAAAGCTAAGTATACCTTTTAAAAGTCACTGGTAATTTCTGTTAATAGTATTTAGGCCACTTCTCCTAAATGCCAGAAAGATTCTGTTTTCTGAAATTCAGATTAAGTCAGATTAAAAATAATAATAATAATAGTAATATAATAATAACAGCTGTATTGGAAATAAACAAAGAAAAACATCCACTAAAACTCAAAACAACACAACAAATCAAACCAACATGGCAATCAGAAAATTTTTGTCAAAATCCTTCTTTGGACTGAAGTTGCTTAAGCTCTAGCTGAAAGACAGCTCTTTCCTCACTAATGTGAAACCATTGTCATCGAGCTGGAGATACTTGGCAGTTCTTGTTCCAGCACTGAAAAAACTTGGTTTCACAGCAAACAGCTGTCTCTACATGAGAATCAAATGTGACAAAGACATTTAGGAAAAAAGGGTTTCAAAGTGTTCAGCATGAAAAATGTTTCCTTCTAGACTTGGTGAATCTCCAGCTGTTATGCTGAACAGATCAAAGTTGTTTTCCCATGAAGGTTGATTTATAGAATAGGAATGAATGACCATACATTGAGCTCCTTGAAAGGACATTTTTTGCCTCCCAGACAGTTATTCTTTTATATGATTATGTTAAACTCACAAGGAAAGACCAAAATTATTACGAATCCTGCCATAAAACTATAACTTGAGGCAAAATTTAATGGTGTTCATCTCACTAATTACAAATTTGATATTTTTTCTTTTGCAAGGATGAAAAAATCCAAAGTAGAATTAATTTGCAAAGTGCACACTTGCTGTTTTACAGTGGGCAAAATCTTTTCAGTACGTTAGATAGAGAGTTTCAAATGTTGTATTTCAGTCCAGGAAGGAACCTTAGAAGGTCACATCTCTTGTTCTTCCCTCTGCTTACAGCCACGATAACAACACATGGCAAGGAGAAGGCTGATGTAGCCTGTTACTCTAATAGGGATCCCTCTAATGCAAGGAAATTGCCAAGGGGACAGGTGGAGAGGATGGATAGACCTGAATCAGCTCCTTCTTTTTCATCCTGTTTCCTCAGGTGAAATACCTTGAAAGCAAGGCAAGATCTGGCAGCTTTTTAACCCCTCTGATCCACAGCTTTTGAAACTCATCATTCTGCCAGACATGAAGGACAGTGTTTGAGGCTAATCAAACTTGTGTTGTGAGTCATACTTCTACATAAAGATGGCATCATACCACATCTAGCTCCTTCCTAGCTTTCTGAAGCCCAAATGTAATTTAATTTTGTAGCAGTAGAAAACAAGCTCATTCCATTTCTCCAAATTAGAAAGTCTGTCTAGCACTAACCTTTAATCCTATGCAAATGGGTGCATTGAGACAACATGTATGCATGGAACAGCACTCCCAAACTAATAAAATATTTTTTTCTGCAAAGGAATGGAAGATACTGAAGAGAACAGTCATAAAACATTCCATTTGCAGCATGTGAAAGAAAAGGGGAAGGCTTCACTCGTGGGTAAGCCAAAATAAAAGCATAGAGTAAGCTCAAAGGTGCAGAGTAGGATAATGGAGAATATTTGTAAATTGTCTCATCTCCAAATAATCTGCCTTCTGTGGTATACATGCCAGCCACCTTCCTGACTGAGTCTGCTCTTCACATTGCAATCCTTATGTGACTCAGGATCCTTCTGTTCCTGTATTCCAGGATTTTTTTTTCATAGAATCACATAATGTCTTGGCTTGGAAGGGACCTAAAAGACAATCTAGTTTCAAACCCCTTCTATGGGCAGGGACACCTTTCACTAGTTGGGTTACTCAGAGCTCTATCTAATCTGGCCTAAAACACTTCCAGAGATGGGACATCTACCACTTCTCTGGGCAACCTCTTGCTGTGCTTCAGTCCCCTCACAGTAAAGACTTTTTTCTATTATCTAATCTAACCCTACTATCAGATTGAAATAATTTCCTGTTGTCCTGTCACTACATGCCTTTCAAAAGAATTTCTCTCCATCTTTCTTGTAGAATCACTTCAGGTACTCTAAGGCTTCAACTAGGTAACCCCAAAGCCTTCTCTTCTTGAGGTTGAACAATCCTGATTCCCTCAGCTTTTGCCTGCAGAGAAAGTCCTTCATCACTCTATCTTGGTGGTCCTTCTCTGGACTTGCTGTAGCAGGTCAGTGTCCTTCATATGCTGGGGACCCCCGACCTGGATGCAGCACTCAAGGTGGGGTCCATGAGAGGAGACTAGAGAGACAGAATCCCCTTCCGTGCCCTGCTGTTTGTGCAGCAGTCCAGGACACATTTAGTTTTATGGGCTGTGAGTGCACATAGCCAGCTTTGTCCAGCCTCTCATCCACCAGCACACCCAAATCCTTCTTGGCAGGGCTGCTTTCAATCTGTTTATCCCCAGCTTGTGTTGATACTAGGGATATCCCCAGTCAAGGTGCAGTACTTTTCACTTGGTCTTGCTAAACCTCATGAGATTCCTGTGGAGCTGCTTCTTGAGCTTGTCCAAATTCCTCTGGTTGGTGTTCTCCCCTTCAGGTGTGAATCACACTAGTCAGCTTGGCGTCAACTGCATATTTGCTGAGGCTGCACTCAATCCCTAGTTCTATGTCATTAATGAAGATAAAAAATAGCAGTGGTCACCATATGGAACCCCGAGGGACCCCACTTTTCTGTCTTCTATCAGCAGTGCTTTGCTCCACATTTCTCCTAATCCCACAATTGATGATGGTGCTGTCTGTTGAATACGATTAGAAGAAAAAATTGACACACTGCTTTCTTGCAACTCTCTCTCTTTTTTTTTCTTCCTTTTCATCTGGCTCTGTTCTTAGCCAAGGAATCTTCCTCCACATCCTCACTTATACCTCTAGTCTGTGATGTATCTTTGTCATCTTTGAATCACTGTTGGAATACAATGTTTTCTTCTCTGTCCCTTTGTTTTTTCTCTACTAGGATTTGACAACATATTACACAGTTACACAGTATTCTCATTTGAAATCTCCTGGATTCTCCCCATGTCAACTGGAATGGCCAGCACGTGATTGTGTTGTCACTGGGTATTTGCAACACAGGTGTTTACATCTGAGACACTCACTTTCAGATTTTCCAGAATTTCTACCCAACAGGACATGGTTTATCTCTGCCTAGAGAAGACACCTACATTTTGTCACATGAATCATACTCTAAACTCCACTGACTATGCTAACAAAAATTCTGTTGACTGTGATGGAAGCCTAGAAAACCAACTCAGGTGTATAACCAGTGTTATAGTCCTTAAAATCAGCTGTGAGATTTGCCAAACTCAGAATTACTCCTTTTTTTCTCATCCTTTATAACAGATAGCTTTTTAATCAAGCAAGAATTCATTGTAGGATTGATGTTGGACTTTCCCAGGCTAATGTCCTGTGCTGAAGGAAATGTAAAATGAAGGCAACTTTAATATAGATATGGCACTATTTCCCTTGCCTGTCTGTCCTCAAAACTGTGAAATGCAACTCATTCATTCAGCATAACTACTTTTTCAAAAAAAAGCATGTGGGTCATGAACCCCAGTAGCTCAATTTGAAAAAAGTCATTGCTTTTTTCTATTTTGTATTTGATCTTTCCATCTGGAAGATAATTCCCCTGTGTCATATACCAGAAATGGCCTACAGTAGGTAGGTACCCACCCACCAAGGCGGTAACCTCCTGATTCTCCACACTGGACTGCCCCTGTCCTGCTTCATCACTCAGTACCATGTAACAAGTTGACATGGTAATCTCCCAAAGGCAACTGTGGAAGCCTTTCTCCTGGGCTGGAGTCAATGGGCATTTTTTCATAAATATTGAATATGTCAGCTTTTCACTGCAGGCTTGAAGTGTGTTATTAAACTTCATATTTTCTGGCTTTGCCATATAAATTTAATTTTTTATTAAGGTGGCTCATTGGCTGAAGAAAATTTGTTTTTCAAGGCAAATACTAATATTATTTTTTCTTACTGCATGCACAATAAATCAAATTACATTACCCAGAATTTCTAAAAGCTTCATTTCTATGCTTTGCTCTTTTGCCTCTTTTTGATATCCTGTAAAAGAAAGTCTGTGTGTCTTGTGAAGAAAATGGAAATGAGATGGAAATATTCAAAAACATGATGAGCAAATGGACATAGGAAGCATTAGGGCATTTATAGAATGTCAGAGATCTAGACATTCCTTGGGCAGTTATGTAAGTTTATAAAAGTCTTCACACAGCTTGGCCATTAACTAAAATGCCTCACCATGGACAGCTGGTAAACACGGGATTAACCCTCATCTCTAACCCTTAAATATATAAAACCTTTTCTTCCTCATTGAAAAGAAATGTACCAGCAAGGAACAGAAAAGACATCAGAACAACAACTGACAGTGCTGAAAGGCCTCAAAGGCTACCCTCCAAAAGAGAGAGCAGTGGCTGGAGCAGCATGGAGCTGAGTGATGCAGGAGTGCACAGCAGAACAAGGGGCTTGTAATACAACACAGCCTAAAGAACCAGCTAACAATGCTGGTGACCAGCCCAATGAACATTAATGTCAAACACTCTGCAGAAGAGTTGGGAGGTTTTGATATGTTGAAATACATATACTTGCTCTAGAGGAAATTTCAGACAGAGTTAATTGAAAGCTACTAGTCTCCAGTGAGAGGAAATAGGAAGGGATTGGAAATGAAAGAAGAGAAATAAAGTCAAAGTTTAGGCCAACAGAAGAGAGAACAAAATATAGGGTAATCTAGTACACCAGAGTATTTAAACATATGCTTAAATTTTAATGTATGGGTAATCCCACTGACTTCAACATATGCTTAAATGATTTGCTGGATCAGGGCTTTAATGTGTATTTGAATTAAATTGTAACATGATGATTTAGAAGTGAGCTCATTTTAGGTTTCACTGACTGAAGAGAGTTCTGCTCAACTGACATTTGGAGTAGAGATTTTTAATGAATGCCTAGTTACTTCAGAAAGCAATTAGGCTGTTATTCTGTAATGGCATTTTTCTCTCTAAAACAATTTTCTTCATTCCAGATTATTATGTTTCAAAGAAAGCTTGCAGGACATCATGCTGCTGGTACCTAATTACAGTTAACTCATAACACACACACAAACACACACACATGTAATTCATTTCCAGCCACTTCATCAGCATCTAGATTCTTATCAAGAAGGGTTGAAAGTTTCTGTAATGATACATACCTCTGTTTAGTACTCCATATTAGAATATATGCCACAGAGTTAAAGGAGACTGGACAGAAAAAAAAAATCTAGAAATAAAACAGAACTAATATTTACATAACTATAACAAACCACTTCATAAGAATTAAGATTGTGGCTTTTTCACTGTTTGGGATGTACTGAATGTCAAAATTCAGAGTAGTGTGGTTCACCAGATGGAATTGGTGGCATCATCTAGAGAACTTTGGCTGCAATGTTTTCACTGATCTCTCTCCTTTTTGCCAGCAATTTGTTGCTGAAAGCAACTGGCTGTTTCAGCTGCATCTGGGAGCAAACCCAGACTTAATACTAAAGCCGTAAAAAGACCAAGAAAAATAACCAGCTGGAATTCATCTACAGAAAGCTGGAGTTATCGTATGTATTTTTATGATGCACTGTTCAGTATTAAGCATGCTAGCCTCAGGAAGGAAAAAAGTTTACATGTAAGTGCACTGTCAGCAGAGTCTGATACATAACTAGCACACATACTGGGATAGCAGCAAGTAGACCTAATTCTCCAGCCTGAAGTGGAAATAAACTGAAGCAGATAAAATAAAATGTTGAGCTAATGTAGGAAAACACATGGCTAGATATGTGGTTAGGGGTTTTTGTTGCATTAAAACATTTTCCCCCGAGGCAATCTTTCTGATGGCAACTGACATGACTGGTGTTTTGACAATGCTGCCTTTTCAAGAGAGTCTAATCAGGCCAGTGCTCAGTTCCTGGAGGAAAATGGATAACAGGTGTTTAACCCAGCTGGACTGTTTGAATTAGCCTGGCTGGCAAAAGAAGCCTGTGGCCTAATGTTCACCGTAAGAGCAGTCAGGTTCCATGGCTCAGCTCAGATCACAGTGCTGGGATCCAAACCTGGTGCTGAAGGAGGTGCATAAGACTGCACTGAAGTTTATTATGGATCTGTGCCTACAAGGTTCAATCAGAACTGATCTGAGTGAAAATAACTAGTAGCAAGAGAGTACGATAATTTATAAGATTGATCATTTCAGAAAAAAAGCCAATAAAAATTGGGGGGGGGGGGGGAAATGGGCATTTACAACAGAGTAAAACACCTTCTTCTAGAGTTATACCCATTTAGACCCTGCTGTCATTTAATTTATATACCTGCTATTTATTTATCTTCTTAACCCTTTGTTCGAAAAATTAGCAAATCATTATATCAATGTCATTGCAGGAGAAACCTGAAATCCTATGTTTGAGCCACACTGGCTTCAAAGAGGCATCCACGCATTTCCTGTCCACACTGCTCCTGGCAAGGGGACTTGATTTATGTTGCCCTGTTGCTGTTACCCTGTGAGAGTAACAGATCCCTGGGTGTTGCCACGTCCAGGAAGCTGTAGAGGAGGAACCATTGTATGGGGTCAGTACAGAGCTCTTCCCACCCTACTGTCGCTGCTCTAAGGGAGCTGTTCAGAATCTGAGGCTCTAATAATTTTCCCCACAGAGCAATGCACGAGCACATCTGTGATGAACAAATATCTTCTTGGAGGAGTTCTGTCACAGTATAGCTGTGTGTAGATGGATACAAATGCTGGAGATGGATGGTGAGCACTGTTGCCTAATATCTGTTCCCAAAAAAACCGCTCCTGTAAAAAAGCAGGTTAGGTAAACATTCAGGCAATGCAGTCAGATCCACACACCACACTCACCGCAGCTGGCTCAGCAAGAGAGGCAAGAAAGGCTCTTTTTGCAAGGCCTTATTCAAGCAAAGTCACACAAAACTGAAGGGAAGCCAGCAAGAAAGAGAGCCACCATGTGGAGCAGGCAGCTTAAGAAGGGGAAGGGGTAAGGGGTGGAGCTGAGGGCAGGGCAGGGCACGACCACCAGGGCCATCCAGCTAAAGAGGGAACAGGGAAAGAAGAAACCAGGGAAAGTCCATGGGGGAGTCTGTCTTTACCCCCCAGGAGGACTGCTCTGTGGTAGTTAGTCACTGCCGTCACCAAGGCAGAGGACTTGTTAATTTTTCTCCATCTTATTACCAGGGGTCATGAAAAAGGTTTTTTCTCTTTAATGTGACCACAGTCACAATCTAAGATTGACTGGCAGTGTGCTACCTTCTTTGATTCCTCATGTTCTTTTCCTTCAGCATATTATAATTGTTACTTCTAAGTTGTTCGATGCAGCTGCTGAATTTGTTGCAGGCTACTGATCACTGTTATGTAGTAGTAGCATTTGAAGTAGAAATTCTGTGAATCATGCAAAGGTAGAAGCCTATTTCATCACTGTATATGGTTTTACAGGTCTTGACACGATAACCAGGCGGTGCCCATAAATCAGATGTTCATAGGTCTTTAAATTTAGCGGAATTATCTGACAACCTAACTTACTTATGGCTTCTTGCAAGTTTCGTAGAAGAATCAAATTCTGTTTTTATGAGAAAATCTTGAGACATCAGTGGAATACAAAAATTTGTTCTCAGTCCTTGGAAATTGTCACCAACTGAAAATACTGAATAGTTTCTTTCTTGAAAAACAACAATAATCTCTTTGCTGCAGTTTGTTCTGCTGTTGGTGATGTAAAAGTTAAGTGAAAGTAGAATCCTAGTCCTGATTATTACCTGTCGCTTCGATGGTGCAGAGCTAGCAAGTGCCATGGTACCATCTCAGGGACCCCACAGCCCCATAGTTCAGGTACCACTTGATAGCATCAAGGTGTTGAGAAGACAATGGACACATGTCAGAAGACCCAGCTCATTGAAGAAGCGGCCTACATCCCTTAACTTCAAAGAGTACAGCACAGCTTAGCTTCAAACAAGGAAGTAAAAGTGGAAACTGATTTTTCCAAATCTTAAAGATATTTTCATCATGTGATATACATAGGAGCAAGTCGTCTAGACTTTTTATTTTACCCCTGATCCCTCAAAACCTGACCAAAGCTTTGGTTGTCACTCTTTTTCCAGAATTTATCCTATAGTGGTTGTAATGATGACACACTGTCTCTTCTGTGTTGGAAGTTTTTTTCAGCTTGTATTTCTTGAGTAGGGAGATAATTCAGGAAGAAATAGAGACAAAAAAAGGATACTTATCTTCCAGTATCTGCCTATACCTACCATTAATCTTAAAAACAAAAACAATCCACAACCTCTTAAATCTTGGATTGATGATTAAAATTTCTTGCAGCCATCAATTTCTTATGGAAGAATACCCAACAAGATTGGATATGGGTGGAAACTTGCAAGACAGGGTTTTTTTTAATGACAGGTGTAAATATGCTTCCTTCCCTTAAGTGCTTACAAATATCACAGTAAAACATGTTGACAAGTTCGACAGGACTGTATTTATACTAGGGTGATAAAAATACAGCTTATCAAGTGCTATAAAGCCAGGTGCACACTTCTTTGGAGAAAAGAATGCAATGACAATGTGAGTTGAACTGATCAATGAGGTCTTGTGCTCAGAGTCAGTTCAAAAGGAGAGGATCCCGCAGTAGTTTTTGTTCTCCAAGTTGGGGAACTGCCAAAATAGCATCTTTTCCCCCCTACAACATGTCAGCACAGCAACATAGCCATTTTAAATTACTTCAAACCACTGTTAAATCTCTACCAACATGTCCAAAATAATTTTCTCCAAACAGCTTTCAGCTGCCCTTTTGAAGTCATAGCAGCACTAGAGGTGAAAAGCTCTAACTCCTATTTGTGCTCCACTGAGTCACGCAATGCTTCAAAGTATTTATTTTTTTGAGAAAGTATTTAAATTTGCCACTTACAGTTAAGACATATTTACCACCAAATTGTTGGAGCTAGAACTGAGTTTTTTTCAACAGCTAATGTCCCTAGCAATCTAATCATGGAATTAAAAGTGTCACCAATAGAGCAGACTTTCATTCTGCTAAGGATTTATTCGTAGTATTTGCCGTTAAAACATTGCAGATCCACTAGATATTTTATTGATTTTTCTTTAAAAATCACACTATGCAAAGAGAAAGACCTTGGTCTTAATCTTTAAAACAAGCAATTTTAGTCGTTGAATTTTTAAAAAAAGTGTTTTGAGGAGTACCAGCCATTTTTTTAATAGCAATCCACAACATGCAGGTCAGAAACTGCTTTATATATTTCCTAGAAAATATCCATGTTATCTAAAAAAGGAAAAATATGGTGTTGAATGTCAATGACCATAACAGTTAACAGTGGGACTCCTTTAAATACAATTGTCTAAAAATTCAGGGATTAGGCTAACAGACTTTTTCTGTACTTCTAGGAGGCAAGTCACTGTTTCACTGCACAGTGCAGGCAGTTATAAATCACACCAATGGTTAGCAGTGGAGAGCCCTTAGACCACTGATTTTAAGTGGGTGACTCACTTTGCTGTAGGATATGCATCTGTCCATGTGCTACTGGCACAACACTGTTCAGGCAGTAAAACACATGGTTTTTAAATGTATTCCTAAGAGACCTGGTTGCTCCAACCCAGGTCTGTGTAAAGTCCCAGTGTACTCATGAGCAAGGCAGAGGCTGAGCACCACAGAGGACTGAGTATGGAAAAGAGTTTTACATATCAGATGACATCAAATGTCTGTGGTGGCAAAGGCAGTCATGTTAATCACAAGAATACAATTGCCTACATTTCTGAAGGATGCAGATAGTCAGTCTCTAAGCATACAGAAGAGACAGTGTGTCATCCCTACAACCACTACAGGATAAGACATTAAAGGGGAAGATACTGAAGGATTCTGAAATCTATGTTCTTTTATAACCCTTTTCCAGAAGGTCGTTTACCAATTACATTAGTCACCTGCAACTACTGCTTTTTTGATTAGTTTTTGTAAGTCAACAAGAGAATAAATAAAAAACACAAGCAAATGTATTTCTCCGCTTACTTAATTTGGAAGGTTTTAGGTCACATCTGTTCCCACCAGCTTCTACTGTATTCAGATACTAAACCATCTGGGACATATTGAAAAAGATATACACAAGGGAATTCTTACAGAGGAATGTCATAAAGTGGGTCACTCACTAAACCTTTTCAGTGGAAAACTAAGCAGAAATTGGCCTATATGATAGAGGAGGATGAAATATGTTTGGATGAGTGACACTGCATGGGAGTGTGGATCTGAAGGCAGGAGTGTACAGAAAGCATAGATTGCAACATCCTGTAAGTAATTACATTGACTCTCTGGTACGGTCAGGATGTTTTCTAATTATTTCTTATATCTCATGGACTTTCAGTTTGAATTGTTGCCTCATTCTCCACTTTTCTTTTTTTGCAGATAAAATTTGGAGGATTTTTTTCCTTGCTACATGCAAGGTAGATGGATATGTTAGCAAACTAACATTTTAAACTGTCCTCCTTGTCACAGCAAACTGTTGCAGATGTGCATTTCCCTTCAAGACAGAAGCAACAGTAAACTTAAATTATAATAAAAAGTTCAGTGGTAAGTGCAACAGTGTTTAAACAAGATATGATAGAAAGGTAAACTCAATTATTCACTGCATAGATGACAGGGACAGACAAAACTCTCAGGGAGACCCTTCCATTGAGTTATGAGATTCAGAAGGGATCCTAAATCTTCCTAAACTATTTCTCTGAGGAGAGTTTAGGTGTGTCTGGATTCGGATTTCATTCCAAAGACTAGGTCAGCTATTGTTTATGTTTATAAATTATTGTCTATGTCTGAACAGTTATTTATACACAATCAATACTTTATAACACTTGGCTAAGATTTCAAAGTTTCAGCATGCTTGGTTAAAATTCCCTTACTAAGTACCTGATGTGAAAAGGAGTCTCTCAAACTTGAGCAGTCATCTTGAGAAGCCCAGGGACCCCCTCCCTACTCAAGGGGAGGTCCAGCTGGGCAGCCCACTGTCATACCATCACTGACAATTACTCAACAGATAATGCACTTTTTATGTTCAATAACAATGATACTGTTTAATACTCAGGACTTTCTCAGTTTTTTAAGATACAAGACAATTAAGAGTATTAACAAATATGACAAATATATATGAAAAGCCCGAAATTAGGGGGGAAAAAAAAAGGTATAAATACCACCTTGCCAATTTGTTCCATGTTTTCAACAGCAATCAATCTGAAATGTCAGTCTGAAATGAATTATTTGGAATCAAGCAAGAAAGACAAGCCACATAAAATTTTGAATGTGTTAGGCCTTAAACTAAAATACTGTTTGCAGTTCAAATATTCTCATAGTAATCTTTGCTCATCTTTATCATGCATGTTCAATAACAGAAAAAAGAAAAAGAATGTCATTGTATTAGGTACCAAATCTATCAGGAGGTGGTATCCTCCTGTATTGTTGTGACAATTTAGAAAAAGTGATGTCTGTAAAGTGATGTCTTACTTTTTAAAAAGCCACTGTGATATGGGTCTAGTGAAGGATATGAGAAGGTGACTTTATTAACAGCAAAACTTAGGTGTAGATTACCAGGTGGGACCACTGCCACCAAGTGGAAGTAAGATCTGTGTCAGTTCACATCAGAGGTCCATCGCATTGTTTCAGGCTGTGTCATCCACTAGTGAGTATGCTGCAAAAGCTAGTCCAATTTTTATACAACTGCAAACAGACTATCCCTTGGGGCATTGATGCAGGTAAACTGTCAACAGTCTGTCTCTTTGGGTATAGATATGGGATGTGGGATTCCCCAAAATTCTGTCAATAGGAAGCTTATTTGCATAGGCAGAGACACATATATATTTAGTTGAGCTAATGTAACTGCCTTTCATTATCATATAATTAGTTTTATAATCCTGCTCATTTCCTGGTTTTTATTTCTTGCAACAGTGAGTAGGTCTTATTAAATACTAAGCATGTTAAATAATACTTTTGACAAACTTTAATCTGCTTCCTTCGAACTTCATCGAGTTCCATTTCTTACAATATGAAAATGCTCACAACATATATTAAATTTTTCATTTCAATTTGCATTAATCTCTGCATAGGTCAGAATTCAATTGCATTTGTTAAAATATTGTCCATTCATGTTGTTAGCAATGGTTTTGCTCATGTTCCTGTGAATAAATTTTGGGTTCTAACTAGAATGACTTGGGAACATGTATATTTCTGTACTGTGTTCTTCTACGGACACTCTTTGTCATCTTGGATAAATGACCTACTCTACTAAAATCATTGTTTCTGTCAGCATTCATCCTTTATAAACTGGAAATAAAATTTCCCCATATCAGAATGGTTGATGCCAGGATAAAATTTCTAAATGGCAGTGAAATGTTGAGGGCCCTTTTAGTAGGCAAGGATTTGGAAAATCTTTTGAATAAAATGAATCAACTAATAAGGACATGTATTCAGTAGATGGATAGATGAACTCATAGACCTCAATATAATTTTACTTATCAAACTCATTAACTTCTTTCCCTATGAAGCCAGCGCTGTAAAAATAGGACCGTTATCTAAACTAGTTTTTAAAAAAAAATCGGAAATGAACATGATTTTGTTCAGAAGCACAGATGTATTTCCTTGCCTAAAACTTAAAAAATACTGATGTACATACACACCACATCTCACTGAAACATTTAGTATATGCCTAAATTGTGACAGAATTTTGATTCAGACCTGCTTGGGGAGCTATTTCATCCATGGATAATCACCACTCTCTGCAGGTTGATCCGCTCATTTCATGTTAAAAAGAGGGTCACTTTACAAATGCACAGCATTAATCCCTTTTTATTTCTTGCAGGGTCTGTTAAGAACTGCAAATACCAGAGAACTGAAATATTTGAGTAGATTATACTTTTTTTACCCTTCCAAATCTTTTAACTTGTAGTTTCAAGGAAAGAGCCTTTTTCTTTACAGAGACTGCAGAGGTTCTTCTACTTGGTAAAGTTGTTCTGTGAAACTTGTTCACAATTACATCTGCATATGGATCCATCACCTTACTCGTCTGCATTAGAGAACGTAAAGTGAGAGCAATGTCTCCAATATGGAGCTAAAAGGGTCAAGGTGGAATAATTCTGTTTGTATGCACGTCTAAGCAGTTACTTTTTTTCTGTTTTTACAAAAGACTTTAGGGATAGAAATTAGACTGAACTTTTTTCCTTACTTTTTCAGACATTCCTTCAAACTAGATCTTTCCTCAGAAAGCTTATTGCTTAAAGTGAATTAGTTGGCTGAATATGAAATGAAGCCTGCTTCTAAAGCCACAGTGTATGCACTGCTTTTCCACCCAGTAAAGGCTGACCAACACATAGAAATTTATCACAATTCCTACAATAGTTTCACTTATAGCTCTCCATTTTCCAGGGATCTGTTATTGCTAGAGAATTTCAGACTAAAAATCGAAACATGAAAATGCAAGTCTCAAACACCACAGGCTTCCGAAAACCAAGGATGGATTATTTTTAATAATCCTAAACTGAGTCTGTGTGATAATCATTACTCCTAACAGTTTCAGATATTTGCAAAATTGGAAATGGAAATGACTCCAAGAGATTCCATCCTTCTATTTCTGGGCAGTACTTGTTATGCCTACATCACTCCTGATGGATGTCCTTAAAAATAGACAATGTGGAATATTCTCCATATTCCCCTTCTCAGTCAGATGAGTTTTCACTGATCTTACCATTTAGAAACTTTTTAACTTGATTCGGCTAGGTTAATAGCTATTATATCTTGTCTAATTGAATATTGTTGGAAAAACCCTTTGCAGCTGACATTCTAAATACTTGTAAACCAAAATAATTTTTCTACTTAATCTTATTTTGTCAAGACTAGACAGCCCCAGTTCCCCCAGCTGCTTCTTAGAGGTAGTGTTTGTTAGATGACAGCACATCATGGATGCTTAGTGTTGGACTCTCTGTTAACATGCATCTGGACAGAGAGCTCTAGCCGGGGTCTAACTGTGCTGGGCAGAGCAGGCTTGCACTCCATACTGAGGCTATTTTAATATGCTTTGAGTCCTGTCCTATTTCTCTACTGTCTTGACAGAACCTTGGTTCCATTTTTCCATGGCCAGGGAGAGACTAGATTTGCAATGATCCATGGATAGTTTTCCTCAAAATTATTTACTTGCTTTATCATTCTCACTTCTGATATTGTCACTGACTTTTGCCTAAAATTGGAATTTGGACCTTATTTTCTTTGGATTGAATTTCATTTTGTTTTTTTCTTATAATTCGTTTAGTTGTTAGGAGATTCTGATTTCTAGTTTTACAGCATCCTCATGTCAGTCTCAGATCAGGGTCAAGGGCAGATTTCACGAGAATTCTTTCCATTCTTTCTTCCAAGATATTAATGAAACATCAAGGACAGATGTCTCTGGATCCCTCCCTACCAAGTTTTCTTCTGTTGTAGAGAGCTTGAGTGCATTCTGTGGCCTCCCAGCATCCCAGTCTCTTGAATGGAAAGACAAATAAGACGTGTTTGTTTCAACTCAAAACTGTAAAATTTCTTACCATCAATCTGTCATGTTCTTTTCCAGTTTAAAAATGCTGTCACTTAAACACAAAATGCACACTCCATATGGTTATTAAGTTCATTATGCTTTTCAAACTTGCACATATTTCTCATCTTAGTCAGAAATGTTGGGAATTCTATTGTGTAGGCATATTTTAAATATATCAAACATTTTCAGTTTTTACATTCACTGGAAATGGTTGAGTATTTTTTATGTCGTATTTATTTCAATAATCTCTCAGAAGCTTTTTGAAAATACACATGTGAATATATGAATGTCACCAAATTTCCACACAGTGAGTTTTTTCTGACTGTACAGAGATGCATTACTACATTGTGGTTTAGGATCATAAAATGCCCTTTAGTGATAAATCTAACTACCCCTTTTTTGTAAGAATTTTGCTTTATGCTAAATCTCTAATTAGATTCTTTGTCATGAAATTTTAACAATTGCGAACTGCGTAGTTTTCGTATTGTTTTTGCATTCACCACCCTACATGCATATTTTAATTTTTCATTTTTCAGAAGCCAGTAACTATTCTATTAATATTACATTAAACATGAGTGTTCTACAAGCTTTTAGGAACACATTGCCCTTGTTCCTGGGCAATAGACTCCAGGGGCATATGCAGAAAATGAGTCTGTCTTCAATATAGTTTTGCTCATCCACAAGTTTGTTTTCAAGGAAATATTGCTAGAACTCACTTGGGATTGCTACACAGCCTCACTTTTGATCCCCTAAGGACAGATGACAAGTTTGCAGTTCATGAAAGAGAGAGGCATTTATGTTGTACAGAGCAGGGATATAATGTTTTCAGAAAGCAAACTCATAGCCCTATAGAAAGACAGAGGTTGAACACAACACGTCAGATTCTCCAGGAGGAGGCTGTGGGAAACCCTATTGAAAACCTTGGAGACATGCAGGTAGACAATGTCCACCCCACACTAATTTTGCAGGTTACTTTGTCACAGAAGGCAATCGGGTTTGTGAAGCAAGATTTGCCTTTGGTGAATCCAAAAGTTTTTCCCAATCTTGGGCTTTATCTTACCTATGGTAGCCCCTGGGAAGATTCATTTAATAACTTTCCCAGGGACTGGAGTAAGGCAGATGTGTCCAGATCTCCTGGCTCATCCATTGGAGATCCTCCATTTGGCAGGCTAAAGACTCGGTGGGCAAAAGTGTTCACTGGTAAACAGCTCCAGGTCTTCTAAGGGTACTTTGAAATTCACTAGGACTTCCTAATCCCTTACACTACTCAGTGGAGAGGCAAACCTCCTGACACCTGCCAAGTTGCTTGGATTCATGGTCATGTCACTTGCAGAACATGATTCAATAAATAGATGTTGCCAGATGACAAATACTGAAGAGCAGGCTCTCCAAAAGACTGGTGGTATTTCTCCTTCCCTTAACTTTAGCAAGAATTCAGTGATTATATCATTGCTACAAAGTGAGAAGACAGGCTCCACTCCTTATTTCTAAATGTACTGTTGCTCAGGTGGATACTGTTACTACTGCTAGTATTTTATTCTAGGTTGACTGTAATCCTGATGTCCCATCTTGGCCATGACCACCTAGATGGAGAGCTGTGTTCCTTTGCTCGCTGTGTGTTTTGCCAGAGCATGTTGAAAAAATGGAAACTATATCTGAGAAGTCATCTTGGGAAATCCATGATTAAATTCAAATAGGGGGGGAAGGAATTGAAGCCAAGTCTCGCACAACCTTAGTCTGTCAGTAACCTCCTATTTTGGCTGTCATAGCCAGTTCCATGAAACCATTTGGGGTTAAGGTTGCTAAGTAAAGTCAAAAATCTTTCTGTGGCCTGATTTAGTTCCTAATCCTTTGTGAGAAACTATTTCTGGAAGATATATACCTCTTCCTCATTTTTGATGGAGAAACCTGAGTGCCTTAGTGCTCTTAGCTCCCTTAAATAAGGGAGATTTAAACTGCATGTTCTTCCTACTGCTTACAAAGGTGAATATTCACAGCAGGACCACCAAGTCCTAGGTGTCTGGAATTTCAAGGCCAGATTTTTACTTGAAAATTCCACCCATTTAGATAAAAAATATGTATTCAGATATCTGCAGAATTTCAACATTGTTATCCAAGTGTTGAGAACTGCCGTGTTCAGTAATACAATGCATGTGATTTGTTGACTGGACTCTGATGCTTCTCCATTTCACAAAAGGGGTTTTTTTTTAATTTAAAAGCCATAGCTAATTAGCTACTTTCTGATTAAATTCATTTCATGGGAAAATGTTGCTTAGCCCAGTACGTTTTGCCAGAAGTATATTGTTTAACAAAAATTGATACAGGGCAAGGCAGTTTTCCCCCAGTTCCCTGGGGGGGAAATATGGGTCAGTATCCCATATTTTCAGACAGATCTGCACTGCACTGAGATAATGGTATGATGATTTCAGTTTCCTCATTCCCAAGCCATCTTCTGGTAGCCACAGTTCCCAGCAGGTTAGAGACCTGGAGATCCTGATGTCCCTTCTCTCCAGTTGTTACTCTGGTGCTTTTCAGAAAGACCTGCATATAAGCTCCTTCAAGACCAGAATACAGGGATTTCTGACTCCACCTGTCCAGGGGTGAAGTGCCAGAGTCCCAACATGGCTTGGGTGCACTGTGCCATGCCGGAAGTCACAGTTGATCTTCCATGGAGCCAGGATTTAACTAGAGACCCAAAGCACATGATCTCAGTCTACTTTAGTAGCATTGTTGTTCTTGTAAAGTTTAATTCTACAAATATTAGAAATGAGCAACACACAGGAATTTCAGTTTTAGTGAGCATAACACACACCAGTAGTCATATCTGAAATAGTGTATCAGCACAAACATTTCATCCAAATTTCTGGCTCCCAGGGAAATTAGGAAAAGCTTTTTTGTCTAGATTATTTGCTTGTCCTGTTTATTCAGCTTAGACCAGAAGATATGGAACATATAAGCACAACAGAAAATTTGTCTCATTCTACCTTCATCTCCTTGAACTTTATCTGAAGCCTAGACTCATAAAGATTCTCAAAGCTATAAACAGAATTGACTGTTCTATTTCGATGGATTTTAAAGTGCATAAAACACATTCTTTAAAGGTATTCTAAAAGCCACATTACTCAGGAAATGGCAGGTTTTGTTTTGCAACATTTTATAGATATACATTAGAAGGTTGTGTCACTTCAAACAAGAAGTGACAGAGCAATTAAAATACAATTTTAAAATAGCTTTTTCTCATATATAAAAAAATAATAAACCTGAACTCCCCTATCTAAAAAACATTAATTTCCAATTCTGAACTCTTATAGTTTCAAAATAATGCAAGTTGCCAGTTGTATCTTCCAGAAGAGTGAAAGCATTTTTCTACATAGAGGTTGACTGTATACACTTGAAAGATTAGAAGGTGATTATATGTTTTGAAAACCACAAATCAGAGCCAGCATATGGAATGATGTGTCTGTGGTGAAGGAAAAAAAATACAAATGTGCTACCTTTTTTTCATGTTAAAAAAATAACAAACCTTAAAATCAGGTTTGCATTTACTAAAAAAGAAAACAAAAATTAGTAGCTTGATTGAAAGGCATAAGTTTTCCTTTTCTTCTATAATGCTATTGCAAAATAATCTACTTAAAAATTTTATTTCTTAAATTGCAAACAAGATTTTTTATACCAAAACAAACCAGAATATCATATCAGTTAATAAGCATATTTTTCATGCCAGAAACTAAAAGCTCACTAGAAAAAAAAAATTGCCACATTTTGTACAGTGTTAGAAGGCAAGTTTTTTGGCAGCCAAGATGTGCAGCTCCCATCTGCAAAAAATGTGCAATCAAAATCTCCTACATAAATTATGATAAAAAGAATTATCACAATATCATGATTGAATACTAGATTTTCAAAAAATGTATTTTATAATACAAGAGTCACTTAATTATGAGGGACTTTTTCCAAAATATTGATGATCTGTCTCTTTACAGCACAAGCCTTCATTCAGAATGAATTGATTAGATGTTCTTCCTTTCTGCAATGCCAGCAGAAATAAGCTTGCAATTCAGCCACTCTTCTAAAGCTACAACAGACCCAACAGAAGGTGACTACCCATCCCTGTGACACAGCTAACCTAAGGGAAAGTCTTCTAGACTTGTTGGCAATATCAACAGCTGTTGTAGTTAAACTTAATCCTGTTTATTACTTTGACTTCATAAAAAATCTACTACCTCTAGTAAATTGATTTTTTTCCTGAAATTTAAACAATCTTTCAGTATTATTGGTGTTGGAAGTCTGATGGACTGGGCAGTGTCTATGTTATGGATGAGCATAGTCTCATTAGTTTCCCTGTTCTAACTTCTATCCACTATACCTACTTCTACTTTTTAGCTCTTATGCAATAGCTTACTTCAAAATACTCTGAAGCAGGAACCAGCTTCTCCTCTGGCATTAGTACTAATCTCTAATACACTTTGGGCCATACTCTCTCTTCCAGAGTCTGTTGCTGAAATTATTCTTATGTCTATTCAAAGTCTGGGAGGCTTAGCACTGGGCAGCCTGATTTGTTTAACATTCTCTTGAATCTAAATGCCAGCACAATTGCAGATGAGCTTAACAGACCTGTTTGCAAAGGAATTTAATTAAGAGTTCGTTAAGAGAATGGTACAGGGTACATTGCATCTGGAGAAAATGATAACAGTAAAAAAAATGCAAAATGCCTTCTTTATGTCATATAAAATCTGTAGAATTGTATTTATTTTTAAAGGAATGTGTGGTTTACTCTTGTTTATTAGCTATAGATTTAGATTATGTTAACTAATTAGATGTTAAACTAATTTATAAGTAATTTATATGTTATTTAAAGACTGAAAAAACAAAAAAGAGAGAAACTATTATCTTTTGATGATGATACCTTTTATTCTCACCTTTTTTACCATCAATTTATGGGTAAGCCTCTATGCCATAAAAGAATAAGCTGAAGGGAATAGATATAAGATTCATTGCAGTTCCAAAACTGGTGGGCTCTCAGAAGGCATGAAAGGAAATACAAAAACGCACAAGGGAATTGGATGTGGTATTTTCGATACTTTGAGCTTTGTGAAGGTTTTCCTAAGTAGATGCTCTTCAGAAAAGTTACGCTGACAGTCACTGATCAAAAGAATCAGTAACATTTATGATGCCAAATGCCTAATGCAGTATAATTCATGGCAGAGCACTGGATCAGATCTACACTTCAATAAATCACATGAGAATCTGGAGCAATCAGAGGAAGATGACACTCCTGATTATATTCCACATCAGGCTTTTCTGTAAAGAAACCAAGCTATAGATAGGCATGAAAAAATTTGTCACCATCCTAAAAAGTAAGCTTAACTGCTAGGTTCATTTTTATGTATCCCAAGAAGACTTTTGGAGCAGAATGGGAAATCAGCATGATTTTAAAAAGTCATCTCATACTGATCCAGTGCAATGGCAACAAAGGTACCCTTAGCTGAAACAGTTGATCTGTTTTTCTATTACTATCTTGCACTGCTGCTTATGTCCCAGAATTTTACTGCTGATGTTACTTTGGGGGTTTTTGTTCACTTTATGTTTGAGCTGTGGCAAATACTGAGACACAGGGTTCAAAATTCATTCAATTGAAATGAAAAGGATCTTGGTGTGTGTCCGTTAAAAGATCTTTCAAAATTCATGGGGTATATACCAAAACACAAGTACTAATATTAGCTCCCTCCAACAGACTCAGTTACAGACAAATCAATCCTTTAGCATGAAGAGAGTTTCTGTGCATTATAATGAGCAGTTTCTTTGAAAGAGTAAAAACATAGAAAAATAACAAATGAGTAATCAGTATTTAGGCCAAACAAAAAAACAGTACCAGGCTGAAAGATTAGGTAATAAATATCAAACCAATGATCAGACAAAAAAGCTGAAACACTTTGACAGGGAAAAAAAGTAGTTCAAAAACAATGGCCTGTCTAGGAGATTCATATTAGCCAAACCTGAGTTCCATATATATTGGCAAAGAATAATCACCTACCAAACTAAACTGCTCAGTGCCTGTCACTGGTTTTAGTAGGCTTATTCTGAAAAATAGTGTTTCAAGTTATGCTGGCATTTGGAGAGTCATGGTATCTGAGAGATGGTATCTGAAATGCAGCACAGGTATAATCCATGCAGTACCCTGCAGTCTTGACCCCCCCAGAGGTATGTTAATCCTCTCGCCACCAGTGGTACCATATTTTCTTTCAAGAGGAAACAAACTGTAGGAGATAGACTCTGATACCTGATCCTTGTCACAGCATGCATTCAGGGAATGTCCTTGGCCCCTCAGATTCAACATGTCCAGTGGATAGAGGAGAATGAATGGTAGGAAACTGATGTGTATCACAGCTACAGATCTATTCAATGATAGGCACTGTAAGGGTGATACAGAGTTCCCCAAACCTATTTCTTCTTTCTTAGTCAGTGTGATGTTAGCTGTGTTTCAAGACTTGAAATTGTGTTATCCCAAGGCAGTTCACAGAAATGTAGCCACATTATTTCAGTATCACTGCTCCTAGTCAGACACCAATATACCTGCTGAGTGTGATGAAACTTGTGTCCTCATGCTAGAAGTGTCTTGCTTTTCTCTACACTTTGTTTCATCTCAGATCATGGAATGTAATAGCATTTCACCTTGTTTGTAGGGAGAACAATAAAAATTCTACCTAGGTGACGTATAGCTAGACAGCAGAGCAAGGACAGCACAGAGGCCCAGTGCAGCCAGCAGCAGTTACAGTTCCTCTGTTACCATGCTGTCAGAGACTGCAATAGCTTATGCCTCAAACATTTTGATATAAAGTTGTGCTCATTATAACAAAAACCATAAAAAGAAATTATAACCAAAGAAGCCTCCCTGAAGATACCTGACTGGGACTTTAGACTGAAAGTCAAACTGTTGAGATTAGGTAAAGGGAAAAGCCATTCTTCAATCACCTGAAACAAACAAGTAAACGAGAAGAATGTAAGCCAAACCTAGAAGCCACGCTAAAAATCATCCTTGGCTTGCTTCAGGGTGGGGGAGGCCATAACCCACAGACCCATTTACTGGGAGCTGGTTTGCACAGATTTTGCCCCCAGCAGAGGTGGGTGGAGGAAGTCTCGTTGTGTTGCAACCTCTGCTCAGGAGCAGTGAACCCACCCTCCTTTACACAAACTGGCTGTGGAACCCCCTGCCTTGGGAAGGCCACATCCACAGGGGCCATTCACATAAGGGGCAGCTGAAGGGGTGCCTTAAGCCATCAAAAACCCCCCAGAAGTGCCCCCCAGAGTCATTCCTGAAGCCTTGCACCACAGGACTGCTCCTGATTTAACAAATGTGGAGTCTGTTGTAAGAGACAATGGAAAACTCCTCCCTCCAGCGAAGTGCCTGGATTTTCCTACTTGGCCTGAGTGTATATTAACCCATCAGATTCTGTGCTTTTTGGGGGGACCTTCATCACCAAGAAGACCTGCTGGAGAGGATCAATGGACCATCGTTGAGATCCACAGAGTAGTGATACTTTCCTTATTGTATCCCTGTTACTATCTTTCTGTCCCCCCCACCTATTTCCTATTTCTTTTTCTCTCTCTCTCTCTCTCTCTCTCTCTCTCTCTCTCTCTCCCTCTCTCTCTCTCATTTACTATCAAATAAAACCCATACTATTGTCACTGGCATGTGGTCTCGTTTGCACCTTAATTCAGGCAGAAGCATTTCTAAAAACCTTAGTAATCAGATCCTGACATGTGCCAAACAGGATAAAAATGAGAGGCTTTGTCAGGTGGGAGTGAGTATCTTTCTCTTTTACCACTTGTTTGGCAAGTGTGAAGGAGCCAGACTCACTCATGTCCACTGCCTGTGAGGACACATGTGCATGTTCTGTTGGTCAGTCATTAAACACAGTCACAGTAAGCCTAACTTACACTAAACAAATAAAGAATAACCATGCTGGAAATGCAAAAAGAAGGAATGTGGGAATGTGTCTGATCTGAGATCAGAAACCTACTGTCAAAAGGCCTTTTCTTGGGGTTTCAGTGTACACTTGTTTTCATTTGTTTAGATACATCCAGTCTAAAAGTAGCTTACAAATTTGCTAGCAGCAAGGTTCTCTCCTACCAGCTTGTGCTGTGACTGGGATATCGCCAACAGGTTCTCTGGAAGAGGTGAACAGTAACTGCTAAAGCCAACAGCAGTCCATAGAGGCTGACAATAGACTAGCATCTGCATTCATGAGTGTGTATTCCTTTTCCCCAAGACTTCCATTCTGAGGCAATGTAATGCCTACAGCTCCTAGATAACACACCTGACTAGAGACCCTTTCACCATTTGCTTTTCTCTTCCAGGCTCTTTTAGTGCTTTTTTTTCTCCTTTTTTTCTGGCCCAGAGAACTTGCCTAGATAGGCAGAAAGGAAAATCTCACAAATGCTGCATACATGCCACACAGTTTCATATAGATAGATTGCACTGTATTTAACTCCAAAGCTTTTAGAACTGACTGCTATTCATTAGTGTCTACATATGGCTGCGCGTCCCAGCTTGAACTGCTTAAAACCATCTCCTGAGCACAGGATTTTTCACCAACCATCAGCATACAACGACCATTTGTCTACGTATGCAGTGCATTCTCCTATAATCAACTTACTGTATATAAATATCCAAATTAATTCTTCCTCAAGGTTGGTCTTCAGATTCCACCATATCAGCCAAAAGCTGCTCTGCTCACTATCGTTTTCCACTCGCTAATTAATTAGAGAAACTCACAAGAAATACCAGCTAAGTATTTTTGGGGGGCTTAATGAATGAGTGTATTAATTTAAGAAGATTTAGCAATTATGCATTTTCTAATATTGATTTCCACTAAATCCTATCTGGAAATTAAGGAGATTGATAATAAAACCTTTTATTCAATTCCACTACAATATATCTAATGAATAAATTGGCTGCATGCACATCTTTAGAACTAGATTCATTTAGCAATAAACGGTGCAATACAAAGGAGCACATTGTAATTGAAATTAAGGAGGGTAAAAAAAGGTGTAGGCTGAACTCAGTAATATGCTAATCAAGCACAATGGAGAAAGGAAATTTTATGTGGGGCAGATTTTTTTCCTCTGACATTCAAAGAATTTAATTTTCAAACTTCTTTTCTTATTTTTGTGTGTAGCCAGGTCCTGTTTCTTGGGTTCCTCAGACTGCTGTTTCACAATGAAAAAAATCTTATGTACAGAGCAGGACACTGTGAGCTGAATCCTGTTGGGCCAAAAAAAAAATTACAGATTTAATTTTGAAAGTTGCTGACAACACATTTCTTCAGCTTCAGATTGTTTATTTCTCTTCCAAAGCCACAGAAGAGCGGAATGATTTCCATTAATGCAGAAAATGCATCATGGCCCTAAGAGAAAGGAAGTAGTAGATTAAAAAAAAAAAAAAACTGAATACAGGAAGGCTCAAATGCTCAGCCTCCTTCATCTTCCAAAATGAAAGCTGTAATCGGTTAGTGTAAGACTCATATCTGTGATCATTAAAATTCAAGACAGGCAATACAATCCACTCAGATCTTTGGAGAGTGGTCAGCACCAAGAATCTCTCAGTTGTAAATTCTTCTTTTCATTTCAGTAAACCTCTCACATCTGAGCAATTTTTGAAGATAGGGTTGAAACAGTAAATTTTCTTAGCATTTCCTCTCCTAGGAAGCAGAAAACAATTTTGTTAATTCTTTAGTGGCTTCTGAAATTCAGTCAACATATCTTTTTCCTTTAAATTTTCTTTCTTTTTGATTCACTCTTCTTATGTGCCTGCTACCTCTTGAAGTAGCACATGAAGTTCAAGTATCTAGCAGAAAAGATACTAAGGACTGACTTAAAACCCATATATGTTAACTCATTTAAGACTCCCACTGGTTTTAATAGAATTTTGATTAAGCTCTATGATTATTCAAATTACCTTCTTAAATGTACTGTATAATATATCCAAATTTGTTTTATTGTATTAAAAGTCATCTCTTCTTGCCCAAGGGAAAAAAATCATATCAGTGAGAGCCTTTTTAGAATGAGGTCTTCAGAAACAAAATAATGTCAATGTCAGAATCAGACATCAAACCCCAGAAGTTCAAAAAATGAAATACTGATTCCCAAATCATTCATGTCCATTATTTTTATTTGTTATTACATTACTTTTAATAGAGTGTGTAATTAAAAAACCTGTCTTGACAGTAATTCATTTAATGTTAATAATAAAGATTCAAATAATACTAAATTCATAGGGACCATGTCAAAACAACTCATTGTGGCTTGGCAGTGTATATACAAGGGCCTCTAAAAGTTAATGATTTCATTCACAGCACTCATTTTGTGAAGTAAGAAAACATTACTGTCATTGTAAAGACAGCAGAAAGAAAGTAGGTCATTTTCTGGAGTACAGAGCACAGAATGATAGAGCAAAAATGAAAACTCTGAGAATTTTATGAGCTATTCCTAGGCTTTTTCCCGTATAGCCATCTAGATACATCTTTCACCATTTGATAGGCCTTAACTTTTTCAGCCCCATATCCCAATCACATATAAAGAGTTGCGTCTTACATAACTTACTAAATAAAACTACTGTAATCACAGATACCCTGCATCCTTAAATAAAATTTGAAATATGTGTATTAGCACAAGAGCTTAGAACTGCAAATTATGTATGAGATGTGGAGATTATGAAGATAGACCCTTCCCTAGAAGTCACTCTTCTTGTCCCTTTCTTTACATCTTTGCTCCTTTCATACCTATTATCATGGAAATAGAGGCATGACAAAGATCCAAGGACAAGCTGACTGGAGAAAGAAGCAGCACAGAGGAAATGAAAACTGCTAAGCATGGCTGCTGAGAATGCAAAGGGATGGTGAAAAGTAGTCTAGAAAAGATGAAATACTGGGGTGTCTGTCACAGGACATGGGAAGACAGGAAAGCCATAAAATCAGTCTTTGAACAACAGACTTTTGTGCATACACACACAGGTACTTTATCCTCAGTTCCTCCCTTCAACAACTGCAGCTCTCTCAGGGAGAGAGAAATGTAAAGAGGAGAAATAACTCTTTCTCTTACAGTGGTTGCAGTTCTTTTAAAAGGCCTCTCAAGCACATTTAGCTTTGCATTTGCATACTCATATACCATATACTGATGCTCAGTCTCACATTTTCTGCAGCTAAGATATGAATATACAGTAATTCTGGGGGTAGTTATTTTGGTATGATGAAGTCAGCATAATACAGCTGAAAGTGAGAGAAAGCTGCCAAACTTGTATCTTTGATACACCTGAAAATAAAAGTCTCAGAAGAGAAATTTCAGTGTTCTGCTAAGTAGCTCAACAGCTAATAGATTGGGTAATGTCTGCTCCCTCTGCTCTTTGTGTACTTCATCCAAAGCAAAATACATATGCAAGTTTTGGAGCAGGGAACAAGATTGACGTGCCTTTGGTGCCAGGGAATGCTCCATGAACAATCTGCAGAATTAGGGTCCCTCTACCTATTTCTCAGGTTCCATAAATTCTATGTCACTTTCTGTGCAGAAATTGGCTTCAAGCGGGAGAAGGAAGCTGGAGACTTGCTTCCCTAGAGGTTACAGAATAATCTTGCAGCTAATACTCTCTGCTCCTCAAGCTGAGAATACATATTCCTAAATTTCTTTCTTAGAGTTTTGCTTATCAGAGCGTGCATAATCCAATTCTTGGTCCATTAGTCAGATCTGGCCCATGGCACTCTTGTGCCCAGCTTTTTCATTTACAGCTATGAAGCGGAGCTGCTCAGATAGTGAATTCTTCCTGTATGGCTGGATAATCCATCTCCCTTGGTAAAGAAGTTCTGTTCTCACTTAGAGACAGACCTACTGCCATGCCATATCCAAGGAAGATGAAGCAGGCACCAGCAGACACATGTCTTTTTATGAGTACCCACATAAAACCCGAACTGCCGCTCCCTTGGGCTCCAAGTTAACTGTGCAAAAAGCTGTTCCTCCACAAACCCCTTTCATAAGAAGCTCTGTGCTGTGAATCCTGAGTAGGAGGAGGTGTTCAGGCTAGCTGCATGTGCACAGTGGGAGATTAAGTCTCTGCTGAAGCACTTTGGCTCTGTGTATAGACAGTGGTGAGAGCTGGCACCTCTGAAATGAATTTCCTGAGAGTATTTGATACAGCACTTCATTGCCAAAGTAGCAGTGAGTCCTGGCTTTGTATGTCACAGATAACTAAAACAGATTACAGCTGCTGAAAAGACAATTCATTCAGGAATTGAAGAACTCTGGTTTATCATGAATAACTGAAAACTTAACAAGTAAGTTATCTTAAATAAGGTCTCATAAGAGGAAGGAATTCTTAACTCGGTTTCTTAGAAAGAATCTCATTCTACACAGCAAAATATGCACCAGTTCAATTGCAAAGGTGGTATTGCAACATATTTAAAAATTAACATTAATTATCTCTCACCCAGACCCATTTTTTATCTCTTCTCCCAAGATGCATGCTCTCTAGAAATACTTCTTTAAAAACTGGTTAGCAGAATCAGCTCTTAGAGTCTTTAGTGTCAATAAGCTTTCAATACCCTATGGAAAAATTATTACAATTTAAAGTTAATCCCTTGGCAACACTTTTGCAAACATCAGATTAGCAGTGGTGATAATATCTGGGTGATTTTGTCCTGTTTAATCAACAATGCTAGACTGGAAGACAGCACTAGGTGATGCTGTGCAGGAGGTCTCTGTCTCAGAGCTGTGTGACTGCATAGAAACATTACATCAGTGGACAGGGCAGTGATAAGAACTAACACTTCATTTTAGAAAGATTTTTAAATTTTCTTCCTCTAACATGATAGAGAAATGACACAGATCTAAAAATCAACCATGGTCACCTTTAGGTTAATTTTTCATGGATTTTCCACCACTGAAGAAAGGCTTTACAAATGTACAAAGAATTACATAGATACACAAAGAATGCACATCTTTTTTTAGTTTTACTAAAGATCCAAAAGGCATATGAAGTCTTCCTACCCCCAGGACTGCCAGTTACTTTGAGCTAAGACAGTCTCCCAGAAAATGTTGATTTTCAATCATGTTAGGTGAAGGAGGGCATCGTATCTGGGACTCTCACTTGATTTCTGGCTTAGAACAAACTTCCTAAGTATATGAGTCACTGGAGTGTTGTATAGAAAGGGGAAAAAAAACAGCAGGAAAAAACCATTGCCAACTCATTTTTTGTGGAGTCTACTGCAGTGGGTATATGACTAATGTTTCAAAGTATGAAAGTAGGACTGAATCTCTCTGGAGAATATGCAAAATTCATTGGGTTTTTTAATCCTGAGTGGTCTTAGTTATGAACCAAACTGTTTCAGAACTGCCTGCTCCTAACTGTGCTCCTTATTGGAACACTTTCTGCACTTTTGGTGCTTCATCTCTGCTTTGTGAGTTGCATTCAGTATTTGAATATCCCAGAGAGTATATTCAACCTACATGTGATTGATTGTGAGAATGGTTTCTAATACTGCTAATGCACAGTCTGGGGCAAGCAGCCTCAGGACTTAGCCTTTAATTCAGGTATTAGCAAAATAAGATAGTAATATGCAATTAACTATTCCGCAAACATATTATGTGGCTTACTTTGTTAATGCTTGTAAGGCACACTTTGGAAATTAAAATGCTACATGCACTGAGTATTATACAGCATGGAAAAATGTTTGACTTTTTAATTCAGATGGAATGCATGTAACACAATGAAACCATGAGTCTTGGCCAGCACACTAGAAATCCTTTGCCATCTTTCATTTGATATGCAAACACTGGATTAAGTTTCCTTTACTTTGGCCAAACCAGCACTCTCAGGAATCATACTGTGTCTCTCCCACAGCTGTAAAATATTCTTCTTCTTATAGAGGAATATCAGGTGGATTTTGGTAGTAAGGTGCCAATGCCTGGAAATATTTTATGTGTACTCTGGGAACAAATGTCTGTTCAGTTTGTTAACTGCAGAAAACTGAGAAAGAAAAATGATGTATCATACAGACTTGCAGGTAAACCCTTGAGATGGTAATGGAGGACTTTATTTTGCCATCCGTAACACTAAAAGAAACTTAAACCTTAAGGTTCTACACAGCAAAAGCAACATACTTATCCCAGCCAACAAGCACAGTTGAACTCCTGATACACGCCACTAATCACACAGAAACATCAGTGACATAAATGTCAAAAGAGTGAGAGAAATTTTTTAAACGCACCATATATAGACTGAGGTTGCTTATACCCCTGGCTTGTTATATATTTTATATTTGGGGGGGGGTTCTTTTCTCCTTTTCTTTTCTTTTCTTTTCTTTTCTTTTCTTTTCTTTTCTTTTCTTTTCTTTTCTTTTCTTTTCTTTTCTCTTTTCTTTTCTTTTCTTTTCTTTTCTTTTCTTTTCTTTTCTTTCTTTTTTCTTTTTTCTTCTCTTCTCTTCTCTTCTCTTCTCTTCTCTTCTCTTCTCTTCTCTTCTCCTTTTCTCTTTGCTTTTCTTTGCTTTTCTTTGCTTTTCTTTGCTTTTTTCTTTGCTTTTTTCTTTCTCTTTTTGACTTCTTTTCTCCCTCCCCTCCCCTCTCCTCCCCTCCCCTTTCCCTTCCCCTTTCCATCTTTTTATCCCTGATTTATGCTCTGATTTGTCAATACCAAGTTTTAGCTACAGTAACAGTGTTTAGCTATTAACCATAACACTGCTGAATTTTGTGAATGTGCATTCCTTGGTGCTCATTGGTCCTTATATCTATTCCAATAACAGAAGCAGAACAATACAAGATGAATGCAGATATCAATCTGTCAGCACTCCTCTGCTATCTGCTGACATAATCTATCAGAGTTTAAATGGGGATTACAACATGGGATAGAAAAAAAAGGAGACAAAGGACAGAGAAGCCTGAAGGTGATAAAAAAGAATTAATGTATGTTTCCCTTTTTTTTAGTTGTTAAAAATACATATTAACTTAAGATAAAATTTATTCTTTAGCCATAGGAGTCTTAATCTGCCATTGTTTTATTCAAATGCACCGTGAATATTAAATAGTAGATGACTTCACCTCCCCACATTAAGAGCAAAGCCATTAGTTTTGAACTCTTGATCCTCTTTTTTTGCTTTTTGTTTCATGTGTATGTTTTCTTCATTTACATTATTCGTGATGCTGTGAGATATAATAGAGAGCTGGGATTCACCCTGAGTGGTGGTGTCTGATGTCAATTTGGAACAAATTCAAACTACCCAAATAGTCCAGGGAAAACTCCAACTTCTCTTGTGATCACCACCTGCCAGGAAGCCAAGCCCAGCTGCAAGAGAACATCACAGTTTGGCAGATTGCCATCACAAGAAAGGTATGACTTTTCTCAAATATATTTAACTCCTTAAAGATTCTGGTAAAGCAAGCAAGCTGATGTGCTCCTCAGAACAGAGAAGATTCCATATTATCAGCATCTAAGAGCAAAGACATTATTGACATTGTACTTCAAATTGCCTTTTGAAATATCAGGAAGGTCTGTCAATTAAAGTTTCTTGTTTTGAAATACAGAGATGATATAGTCAAATTTTCACTAGAATTTACACAAGAATGAACTCAAATAACACGCATAGCACCACTTTTAGCCTTGATTCATCAGACTTTTAGGTACTTATTTAACTTAATGTCTGTACTTCAGTGCAAGTGCTTTGCTGGATAAAAGCCCTTGTGAACATATATGGACTCTTAGAAAGTACCTGAAGGAATCAATCTTTTCTGACACTGAGGCAGATTTTAATTCATGGCTTAGTTCCTGGCTAGAGTAACTGCAGATCAGAGAGCTAAAATGTTCAATGCCTTAATGTGCTTCATTTCTCATGGCTTCTTGCAGCAATAGTGGACAATCAAAATTATAGGCTTGGTCTGATGCCTGATGATTGCTTGTCCATGTAATTGTACTGGTGTCAAGCTTGGTCCATCTAGGAGACAAAAGACAATGAAATTTAGAAAAGTGCTATAGGTCAGAGCTGATGTCTTAACATGGCTCTTGCTCACCTTTCCTTCCCCAGGATCACTGGAGATCACTGGAATATTCCATATTCCATATCTTCCATATTTCTTCTCTTGCCCATGGACATGCTCAAATGCTAACAAATTACAAACTTTCTTTAGCTGCTTAGATGCCAACTATTGCAACTGAGTTAAGCTTGTCAGCTTCTACAGTTGTCTTTATATTAACATTCATTTTAATGGTTACTTATATTTTGAAGTCTAAAAATTTAAGCCAATCGCCTCAGCTACATAGTCATTGTCTGAAAATACATTTTTCATGCCTCTGGTACCTATCAACCCAGAAAGAAAAAGGTAAGCATCGTAAATTCACTAGAAATCTTATCAAAGAAATCCCAGTTTAAATGCAACAGTCTCCTGTTTCAATGCTACATAGGTATATCTGACTCCCAACCGTCTTGTAAGCTCCTGAAACTGGAAAAGCAAATGTTTTTTATCTGTGTAATTGGCTTTGTCTTCCATCTCTAATACTGTGAAGTGGAGAGGGTTAGCCAGTCTTTTATCCAGATGTGACATAATCAGTGCCTTTCAGAGACAACTTTTCCACATGGACATTACCATCTCTTGATATCAACTAATTAGTTTCTCAGAAAGAGCTATTATAGTCTCTTGGATATGCACAAAACATCTTCAGAAACTACATAACAAAGTCCCAGTAGACTCCTATTTGCTGCAGTAAATTAGACGTATTTATCTTCTGCTTAAAACTGAGTCGCATATTTACACCAAAACCCTGAACATTTTCTTTTCTTTTGAGGAGTTGATAACTGTATTCATGCTCTTGTACCAAAACAAACAGAAAATTTCACTATTCAGGTGTGGACATGCAGGTTTAGATGTCTGTAGCTGGAGCTTCAGAACCGCTTTACTTCAACATAAAGGAAAGCTGCCCTTTACCTAGACAAGCTTCCTTTCTTCCCTAATCTGAACTACAAATTCCTGCTGCCCTGAACCAAGAAAATAATCAGGTTGAAAAACATCTTGGGAAATGGAAGGAGGCTGTGAGACATATCGAGTAATTCTTTTCATTCAGATTAATTCCCTGAACAAGGTCAGTCCTTAAGTCCAACAGAAAGACATGGCTGGAGATGAGACAGAGGGTAGGACTGATTGTCTTGTGCCATTTAGGTTGGTTTAAACTGATTCCATAATTGCTATCAATATTACTGCTATAGATATTAAAAGCAGAGAGTTTTTCTGTAGTTTACGATTTTCTTAGATTACAATTCAGCAAGATATTTAAGTAAACACCTAACCTAAGGTTTCATGCCAAAGCAATACTCTAGTATTTCTGTTTTCTAGTTGACTAGAAAGTGTCAAATGGAGGGGAACTGTTCTTCTTTTTAACTGTTTTACTTAAAAATATTTAGCTATTTTAAAGTATTCATTGTTGCTAGGAAATATTGTTTATGAGCTTTTTCTTAAGCAGCTACAGCACCTCAGGGAAGAAAAAAAGGGACATAAGCTTGGCAAGAAGTAAAATTTCAGGTATGATTTGTGTTTTTATTAGCCTCCAAAGAGTTGGATGTGATTTAACTAAGTTATACAATATATAAAAGACTTTGTACATGGGCCATGGAGTATATTAGATGATAAAATTGACTTCTTCTGCTTTTCCATTAATGCTGACACCAGTAGATAAACAAACTTAGACTCATATGTCTTGATGCACAAGGAAGAATGCAGCACATTAAGGAGGATGAAGGTCTCAGAAGTGCTTTCCTAGCATAATAGCTAGTAAACTAGGATGCAGTTGTAATTTCCTTCTTCATCCTCAGTGGGAATACATGTGAGAGCTTAACATGGTGTTGTAATGAAGATATGCAGCTTCCCAAAGGACACCTGAGAAATCTTCAGAATCAGCATTTTTCCAAGATGTTTTGCTTTCTTAATGGAATGGATGAATATTGCAAGGCTGAACACCGTGGGGGGTGGATAAACAAGGTCATGCCTGGATGGTTGCTCACATTACATGACATGTAGTGCAGGGCTGTTATCCAGACAGTAGATGAAACAGGACATATTTCTTCATCCATTTTTCTTTCATAAATACTTTCTAAAACAATCCTTGAAACCAGCAGAGCAAGCATCAGCATGGCAGAAATGAAAACTTAACGTGTTGCCCTTCTAACCTTAACAGTGGCCATTTGCATGTATTTGTTGCAGGGTGGCCCTTCTTACATTCAGCCACATTGATTTTCTCTCAAAAGAGACATACTATGCAGAAATTCCCAAAAGATCTGCTCCATATCTGCTTTCTCCTCTTTCTAATCTCACAGATTTCATGTCATTCTATGCCTTGATCTTTACATGGTTTTTTTTCATTTTTTTCTTAAGATATTGCCCAAGTTAATATTTATTTCTTATACTAATCATATATTATTCTATTCTTATCTAATTAACAAATGTTATCCTACTTAGTACACAGGCACTAAACTATGCCCTGTCTCCCTTCCACAAGATAACTGCACTCTCTGGCCTACAAGTGCAACTGCTCCTTAGCCTAGTTCTGTCAGAATTATTTGATTTGTAAAATCCTCGCTAAGAAGTGTTTTAGTAGGTTTTAAAAACCAAATTCTTTTGACAGAATCAGGCTGGGGACAGCTACATATGTAGTTATTCTAGCAAATCTGAAGGGGGAGTGGCAACTTTCGGGGAAGGGAGAAGGGAGTCGTTGGCGAGGAGCCGTCTACATTGTCTCTATGCTTACATTATCCACCTATTAGTAACCTGGCTGATCAAATAGTCCTAACTTTCCCTCTTTTTTTCCAAAATGACAGACCTGCAATATAAAACCACAATGCTCTCACTCTATTAGACTTTCTGTCTAAACCTGCGTTTTCATTTTCTCAGCTGATTTTCCTTATTCCCTTCTCTTCCTCATTCTATGGCAATTTCATTATGCTTCCATACTGACCAGTCTTTCTTTCCAAAAATTCTGGTCTTCATTTACATCTCTTCTGTAGTCCCTTTCTCAAAGCAGTTTCTCCCCAAATCTTATTGGACAAACTCTTTCTTCTGCCTTGTTCTAATTAAATTGTGAACTCTTTGGGTGAATGAACATGACTGAAGTGTGCAAAATGCTTTTAGTGTCTGGTCTGCCAAATTATAACAACAGCAATAGTCAAAAGGGTTCTGAAGTTTGAGCACAGGACAGTATGCCATGCTGCAGAAAGTAAGCTGATAAAAAGAATAATTATTTAAAAATTAAAAGAAGAAGGCATGCAGCACAGAGCAATTTAGGAAATTCAGAACACCCAACAGTCACTGACACATGGAGATGGTGAGGAGAAAAGACAGGTCTAGAGACAGAGGAAAAACTTCACACCTGAAGTGCCTGATGATTCAGGCAGAAAAGTATCTCTTCAGGAAACTCTAAAATGTTGGTAGGGCCCCAGAACATGCACAGGAGAAAATTCCACCCTGCCTTACAGACTGAGCACTGCTATGTCTATGGAAATGAGTGACATCTGTGACAGAAAACTGGTTTAGGATTATATTCCTAGATGGGAACTGTTGAAGACTTTGCTGATAACTAAAAGGCCTGATCTTTCTGTGAGCAAAGTAATTTCTGGTGCTGTTTTTTGAGGAGGAACAAAGTAATAGAAAATGCACTGCATGATGTTTATCTCAATATACTACCTGTGACAGACCTAGCTGGTAACCTAGAAAATGCCTTGAAGAAAAACACGGAGCAAGTGAAAAAACAGTAAATATGAATGAGAGAGGGGGAAAGGGAGAGGAATGCTGAAATGTAGAGGATTTCAAATGTACATTTCGTTTCTGCATCTGCACACATGCTGTATAGGAAACAGTAGGAGCATCAATTTAGTGTTGGGGCATACTCCAAATTTTTGCATCTTTTCAATGATACAAATGATACAAACTTAAAACTTTGTATTACTGGAGTGTAAATTTGTCATTTATGTTCCCTCTCAGATTCAAATCTGAGCCAAATTTCTTCTGTCCTCCACCCTGCTTATGCTGTCCACACAGCCATCTGCCAGGTGGCTGCCTAGGTGAAGAGCCATGGGTTTAGAGGTGGTCCTGATTCAAGCCCCATCATTGCAACATGGAGTTTCATGGATAGTAATGAGTAGCTGAATCTTTGAGCCTTTTTTTTCCCTCTCACTCTTCTTTTCTCTGCCCCACTGAGAACCGCTTAAACAGTAAAGGTCCTTTACTTCTTGCTTTCTTTTGTTTTTTCTCTTCTTTTTTTTTTTCTTTTCCCAGGATAGTAGAAATAAGAATAAATTCAAAGAATGTGATGGGTTTCAAAAAAAAAAACAGGAAAATTTTGGCAATGAAGCTCAGCAAAAGTTGAACAATTGGCTCTGGAAGAGGATTTAGACTACAGCAGCAAAAGACCTGGAAAATCAAGATTCATTAGGCATTTCAGTGCAGGAGAGAGAAGGTTATGCAACCTGGTCAGGTGGAAAGATACCTAGTAGTCAAGAATTTGTGACAAAAAAAAAAAAAACTAGAGGATTTTACTAAACAAAAAGGAATTTTTCTGAGAGGAATGTACAGAGAGATTTAACAAGAAAAGACATGACAGTGAAACCGATAAAATTTGTATCTTCTCAAGGCTCAAATTGAATGGAAATAAATTTATCAGCAGCATAGAAATTTACTATTTCGTACTTATTCATGGGATAGTAATCTGACAAAATAGTGCTCACTAAAATCTGTAAGAACATTTTTTAAAATGTAGTTTATACACTCTACTTGAAAATAACACATTTAATAAAACAGCTTCTTGCGCATGATGTTCTTCTTGTTGTTTTCTGTGCTGCCCACCTTGGTGGAGATCACACACAGACTGCCTGTCAGGCCTACTAATGATGAAGGTTCTGATTACACAGAATACACATTCCCAAAGAGCAGGGGAGGCACCTGTCCAGTGAGGACAGGGAAGGAGATTTAGTTGGTAGCTCCTTAAAAGCACCAAATTAGGAACACACTGCAGCATGGATAGATAACACTCTTTCCAGGGGGATTTACTGGATCAAGATATTTCTGAGTATGAAGGCTAAGACGAAAATAATTAAAAAGCAAAACTTAGTACTGGTTTAAACGGAAGAAAAAGATAGTGCCATAGATCCAGGTGTAAAGAATCATGAAAATGAGTTTGCATGTTTAGTTATTCATGTACTTGAGAAATCTTAAAAGACATAGAAAGGATGTAAATGTCAAGTTAAATTAAGGCACATAAACCCAGCCTCAGTACCTGCTATCTAAGAAGTGTTACTTAAATTAAAAGCACTTTGCAGTTTCTGTCCAGAAGCATTGGAATTTCTAATGAGGCTCAACAATGTAGCACTAAATCAAAGACTAAATCAAAGAACTTTCAGGATCCACAAACGTGTTTTCTGGTGCTGGGCTGAAGCACTTCAGTCACTTCAGTCAAATATGCTTCAAAATATGCAAACAGGTCCAAAAACAGCTGTACAAAAGCCTAATTCCACTCAACCCACTCATGCCTTTCACAGGATAATGCCACCTGTGTCAGACTTGGTGAGTAATTCTACCACCATATGCCCATCAGACTTGGACCACAGTTTCCAGCTGTGTAAAAGCAGGCATTTTCAGCCAAGTCTCCACATTCACCTTCATCAGCCCTGGCAACAGAACCAGCCAGCATTCATTTCACTGAAAACATCTAGCTATCTCCTCCTTTTGTCCACTTCTAACCTCATTCCAGTCTCAATTTGCAGAAAACACAGGTTCAAGCCTATGTGCTCTATGGCATAATTTGAATCTATATATCTTTTCTCCTTGTATTTCAAAAATTAGTCCATAGAGGCGCCTGAAATGCTGCATACATAGTTGTTTGTGTTGAAGTATAAATTACAGCAATTTAAAGCATTTATAAGATTCCCCCTAGACTTTTTCATGGCTAAACATTCACAGAATTCTTCTTGTTATCATGTGTTGTCAGATCTCCAAGCCTTTAGTCATCTTCCTTACCTTTTGCTAGACATGGTCCAATAAGCTCCTCTCTCCCTTAGACTGGGGAGTCAAGAGCTGGGCACAGCTCCCCAGGTATGTGTCAGCAGTGCTAAGAGGAGAAGGATTGGCTGCCCCAGTCTGTAGGCAATGTTCTCCCCAATGAAACCAAGGGTGTTCCTCACCTTTTTCTGTGAGGGTATATTACTGGTTGATGTTCAGCTTGGCCACAAGGATGCTCAGGTCATTTCCTGTAAGGCTGCTTTCCAATCAGCTGTCCCCCAGCCTGCACTTATGTGAAGGGATATTCCACCTCAGGTGCAGAATTTAGCAATTCTCTTCACTGAACTTCATGAGATTCCTGTTTGCTCATTTCCCCAACCATGCTGAGTGAATCATTTGAATGGCAACACAACATGCTGAGTGAATCATTTGAATGGCAACACAACACTGACATATCAGCCACTCTTTCCAATTTTACATTACAGCAAACTTGGTGAGTGTGGGCTCTCTAGCGTCATCCAGTTCATTAATAAAGATGTCAAACAGTAGAGGGCCCAGTACTGACACCTTGGGTACAGACTCACAATCTGACTTGCAGTGGTAGTGGGCTTTTACTGACTTGATGGGCTTTTACTTGATAGCTGGATGGGTGTTGATAACACATCAGTGTTTTGGCTACTGCCGAGAGGCACTGTCCCTCTGACATTCCACCAAAGGGGATGGGAGTCGAAAGATCCTGGGAGAAGATACAACCAGGTCAGCCGACCCAAATTAGCCAAAGGGATATCCCATTCCATATGACATCAGCTCAGATATAAAAGCTAAGGGAGAGAGGAAGAAGGGGGATCATTTGTGACTCTTCAATGTTTGCCTTCTGGAGGAAACATTACACATGCTGAAGCTCTGCTTCCCAGGAAGTGTCTGAACACCACTGCTGATGGGAAGTAGAGATTGACCTTTTTTTTCTCTTTAGCTCATGCAGACACAGATTCTTATTTATTTCCTTTCTTTCACTGTTATAAAACTGCTTCATCTCACCCACTGGTTGTTCTCCACTGTCCCATTGGTAAAGGGAATGTTAGAGCAACTTACTTGGCACCTGGCAGTCAGCCAAAGTCAGGCTACATGCTGGTAACTAGTAAGTTCAAGGAGTTGGACTTCATGCTACTCTCATAACCAGTTCAATCTAGTTTTCAGTCAATCTCCCTATCTGGCCACATATCCACCAGTTTCTCTATGAGGCTTTTATGGGATACTGCAATAATATCATTATAAAATTGAGATAAATAAGATCAAGAACTCATCCATCTTTCACCACACCAGTCATCTCATCATAGAGAACAATCCCATTCATTAAACAGAATTTTCTCTCCACAAATCCATGCTGACTTATCACCTCCTTATCCTTCACATGTTTGGAAATGTTTTACAGGATTATTTTCTCCATCACTTTAGAAGAGATTAAGGTTAGCATGACAAGCAATAGTTTGAGAGCTATAGCTCTCCAGAACCTTGGTTTTGACCTTCTTGAAAATAGAAGTGACATTTGTTCCTGATCCTCAGGAACTTCTCCAAAGCTCCATGACCTGATAAAGTTAACCAAGAGTGGTTTTACAATAATGTTAACCCCCCAGCTTGGCCTAACGCATCCTAATGTCAGTCATTCCTTGTTTTGCAAATATGAGGTCAAGCTCCTCATGCTGGTATCAGTATACTCCAGAAATTTCACTTGTGTCCTGCTCTGGTGTCCCTCCAGAGACATCAAGGTCATTAATTAGACCTCATTAACTTCATTTTCTTGACCAGGCAATCTGTAAGAGACATTGCAACACCATCCATGCTGGTCTGACGGACAATCCTGATCCATAAACTCTCAACTGATACATCATATATTCCCAGGCAGAGCTCCAAGCATTCCAGATGCATTTGAATATAAAATCAAAATGTTAATTAGTTGCTTAATTACAAATCCATCTGATCAAATCTGTTCTGCATTTCTTCTCTATTTTTCTCTTCTCCCCTGCTCTATGGATACTTTGACAGAAATCATATCAAAAGTGAATATACACTTATGTGCAATAGAAAATCATGTTTTATTTTTCCCTCTATCTGTATCTGTCTTTCTAATGCTCTATATTGAATGTACAGAAGAGAAGCAGAATGACAGAGTTATGTGGTTTCTCTTATAGCAAAAAGAAGTTTTGAAGGAATAAATTCACACTGCAAGTTTACCTCCTGGAGTGTCTGACTATTTACAGCATTGTAGAATAGACAGATAACTCACACAAATTTACTCCATTTTAGCTGTGTGAACACCTACAGATATGAAAATTTCCTATTGTGCTTTTGGAAACATACTAAACTTTTTCTCCTTCACAAAGTTTAGAGGGAAAAAATGTAAATTCTGGATGAAATTTAACAGATTAAAGCTCCAGATAGATCTGCATATAAGCATGAAAGGCATCTTTGATTAATGGTTTGCTGTATCTTAGATAACATTACAAATCTTGAATGAGTAACAAGGACATTAATGTGCAGGATGAGTGTGTAGAGAATAGGCTTCATATTCAGGAAACATTGCAGAATTTCCATGGGCCATGGAGCAGAAATCTAATGATCTTCTTCCTTTCATCAGGCATATTTTTCAAATGAATTAGGTGCAGAAATACATGCAATATTTCAAAATAATTTACCTCTACTGCAGGACCCTTAATACACTGACAGCATTGCTTTTTCTCATAATGGCTTTTAAAGTACCCTTTTCCTTTTTAAAGTTTTAAATACTTCTAAATTCTTACACCCTTTCTTTAAAATGTGATGCTTTAGTTATTGGGTAAATCCATTATGGTCTCACAAAACAATTGCTAGCATCAAAAAGGATATGCACAATGGCAAGCTCAAGCCACAGAAAAATGCTTGTATAAATATTGCTTAACCTAAATTATTTCAGTGTTCATATTTCTTTATCTGCTTTACACTTGGGACAGTATAGCTTTTGGTTTCAACTGCATCTTGAATTAGAATTAGATTTGAGGAACAGAGGCAAAAATACTTCATATTTAAATTAAACCATTGAACCATAATTGTTGAAATAATCAGCCACATAAAGAAAAAATATAAAACAGGAACCAGAACTGACTGTACAAAAATCAAATGCAAGACAAACGATGATTTCAAGGGACCTCAGAAAATTAAATAAAAGATAATATAAGTCTTCAAAAATATTTGCAAAGAACTTAGCATCACATTGTGCATATGATACAGGAATTGTCAGTAGTTGCCACTTTCAAACAGTGTGAGAAGAGTTCTCAGATGTACTGGGTAAATAAACATTAAGGCACAGAATTTGGATAAAAGCCAGAAAACAACATGAAACCTAGGCCAGAGTTTCTAGAAATGAGTCTCTGATTTGGGCTCCCTTTATTTACAGATATTCAAATCTAAATATATGTTAACTTAATTTGGATTTACAAAATCAGAAATCAATTTTTAACAGACTAGTCCAGGCATTTACACATCATTTGACACACCCCCACATCAGCATTTCTTAGAACTCTGTAATTTGGACTTTACATAGCATAATAAGATTTTATTTAAGAAATAAAATCATGTCTTCAACGATAATTCCCATGTTACATATTATCATTAGAGAGTTCAAAGTGGCATGCACAGTTCCAACCCTAAGTTCCCTGAGCTTCAGAATTCTGCAGGAATTCTTCCACTTCACTTATGTGATCATGATGAAGATTATCTTTTATGCAATGCAGTTGGGTTTTTTTCTCTTGTTGGATAGGAAGTCTTGTAATGCCACATCAGAGAAAAATAAATACCTAATATATTAAAACTTCACTCATGCTACCATATATGTTTATTTTTTGGAGTTTGGTTAGAAAATGCCATCTTTCTTTCTTGAACTACTTTCTGTATTAGGTGATCCCCTCTCACAGAGGCATTCTGCCTCTCACCTAGCTTTCCTTGGGCGACTTATATGCAACTTTTCCCTCAAAAGTATACTTGATCCCTTGAAAAGTGAACTACCAGTCACTTTACGCTCAAACCAAAATTGTCTTTGGATACGGCTGGGCAACAAACCTTGCAAAGAGGAAACAAAAGGGTCCTTAGCTATTTTTATTTTTTGAATAAAGCCCACTTTGTTTTGCTGCCTTATACATTCTGGCTGTAATTGCTCTGCAGAACTATTTTCCAATCTGTCCCATGACATAGTCATACCCTGTTAATATGCTCTTTAAATTTGCCACAAAGCAGGAGTTTCCTTCTTAAAAGAATCCAAGGGAAAATGACTGTGGAAAATCAATAGGGTTGGGGGTTATTTTCTAATACAGAGATAATGCTGAGACTTTGTTTTCCTTGTATACTATCCAGCTTTTTGCAGTATTGAAATCAATTATACCATTTCTCAGGTGTCATTTTTAATGTTGGTTGGACAGGTCTCTCTGTTCCCTGAGGCTCGTGTACTTCAGACTACAGTCCCTCAAAATTTGCATGTGCAGTCCGGAGTACTGCACCTATGGCACACCAAAATTATATTATGCATTTGAAAAGTTTATTGACGCTGGCAAAAACTCTGGTATTACATTTAATTACAGCTGATTTACCTGTCATACTGCAAATAATATGCACTTAAAATACAGTCAAGTTATCCCAAAACAAGCAATCATCTAAAACGTAGGACTTATCTCACACATTGAAAAAAATAGATTGAATCTGTTGCCAATGCACTTTACCTTTGCAGGCCTGTTTGAGTGTTTGAAGTAAACATTTCTCGTAATACTAAGCTCAAAGTCCTCTAGGAAGAGAGATAATATCCATTATCAAATCTGAGAAAAAAGGGAAATAGGAGTGTTTTTGCAGTCCTGGAGTCTTAACTTGATGACAATTAAATTAAGCACAGAGGTGCCAGTGACCCTCTCTAGAAAAACCAACACTGTTCTGCTAAGTCCAATATTTGATTCACTGGCATTTTTCCAAAGTCAAAATAAGGCAAAATAATTCCCCCAGTTAAATTCAATAGACACTTCAAAACTAATGAACAAAAATTTCTGAAATAAAAATAATGCTATTGTGTCTTCAGTGATAACACTTTGTTCTGAGAAAGTGATTGGATCTGTCCTTGTGACAGATTTGCTTTTTCAGACGAGACAATTGAGCAAAAGTTTTAACTTCCTTGATCCCTGAGTCAGATCTTTCCCTGCATTACATTGTAGGCATTACAAACAATTCAGCTTTTTAAAAAAATATAACTACAACATTAAAGAAGAAAATTTCATTGAGTTGATAGTTCAGCAATCATAGAATTTGTGTGTCTCTTACTACATCTGACTATGTAATGAAGATAGCATTTCTGAAATGCCAAAAGCTAGGATTACTATGTTTTAATATTCAGATAAAAATTAGCAGTTTTTATGATTTTAATCACACTCAAAGTATTTATCATTTATGGAGAAAATTAATGGGCTATATTGTAAAGAGAGGCTACATTTTTTTTAATATAAAAAAATATATTCAGAGTGTTTTCTGTCATGTTCCCCTCCACTTAACACTGTACTAATCCTCTAATGAGCAATTTATAACATTTTGTTAAATTACGTCTAAGGTACTTTTCTCATAGATATTTAGGAATTATTTTAAGAGTAAATTTTTTAGACTTTCCATATTTTCTGCCAGAGAAAAACTATATGAGATAGGAATAGAAATAGCAGACATATCCTTTGGACTACTCAGAATTAGTGTATTTTCCTTTCAATCTATATTTGTACATATCTCCACATTTTAACAAATTATTGTAATTTTTTTTAAAAAGTCAATTATTTGGGACACATATCACATATGGTTTTGAAACATGTTTTCCATTATTTTTTGGTTTCCATTTTCATTACCAATTGATACAACCAACATCTATTCATACAAGCAACATGATGGTGGAACTAGAAAAAGCATAAATTTACTATGAAAACAATATCAAATATAAATACATAACAATCAGAAAATCAGAGAATTCCGTATTGAATTACGGTTCTTCAAAAATAGTCAACACAGTAATATTTCAATTCCCATACATTCTAAAATAAACATAATGAGACATCAGATGTTCATCTTCCCTGGTGATTTCAAGTAATTTCCTGGGCACTTTCAATTCTTTTTAATAACATGCCTAAAATATTTTTCATTTTTATTTTCTAATCTGTCATTTCAACACAGGTTCTTTAAATTTAGAGGAGAGTTTTATGTCCAAAATATTTGTCTTCAAAGTAACTTTCTGTGTGATTTTTCATCCTATTTGGCAAGCATCCCTATTTTCCAGCTACCCATGCTTTGGCAAAATAACCCATAGAATCATAAAAAAAAATAGAATTATTTTGATCTGGAAAGATCCTAAGATCATCAGGTCAAATTGTAAACTTACCCCTGCTGAATCTACCACTAAAACATGTCCCTAAGCGCCACAGGCCATGGATCCAGCATGCCCCAATCCCTCTGAAGTGCCTATCAACATTCAGGATCATCAACACTCACACCCAGCTTGGTGCTGTCTGTAATTCATTACTGCTCTGATTAAATTTTATTAAAATACTAGAAATTCACTTAACTATCTAAATGTGTTTAGTGCTATTTTGAGTTTTAATACTTCACATACCATTTGGGATATTTTTAAATGGAAATAATTTTTTTTACTTGTCTGTTGAACTGAAGAATTCCTATTCTGGAACATGGCTTACTTTACAGTTACTCTCCACTCACCACCCCTTCATCTTCCATCCCAAGGCTACAGTTAACAAAGATAAGTGATCAGGTCACTCTCATAAATATTCAGCCTACTTCCTGACTCCCACAGTATGGAGGGAGGGAAAGAACAAATGGAAGGAAGAGAAGAAAGGAAGGAAACAGGCAACCCAAAGAAACTAGCAAATGCCCAGGTTAGCTCAGAGTAGTGACATTAACCTTCAGTTTTCCTAACTCCTGTACCAAATATGGTCTTACTCAGTCTAAATTTATAATAAAATTATAAGTACTGTAAAATCTCAAATGTATAGGGGATTTGTGGTCATATTTTTTGAAATAAATCATTGCCCTTTGGATGAGATCAAGAAGCCTCTGTTTCCAGTTACAAACACAGAGATCGGCAATACTGACCATGAAAGACTGAGCTCAGAAATCTTAATAGCCTCATAGGAACTATGCTAACCCTAATATCACAAGCCTACAAACAACCTTTGAATAAAAGATAAGGGGGTTATTTTAAAAAACTAACAAGCAAGTTTATTTCTGATGTGGTTGCTGAGGAAAGAGCTTGACTTTCTTTGCAAATGTGTTAAACATGTTGATATATTGTGAATTTTTTTATTTTGACTTGATTTTTATTTTACCAAGGCTGATATGATTTTAGAAGTTCTGGCAAATTGCCATCAACTTCCAGAAACACCAAGATTATTTAGAGAAACACAGCTGAAAAAAAAAAACCAAAGGGACCATGGCCTTAGCTATAGTTTCCCACTGATGTAATCGTTTCCTCACAATAACCCCACAATATCTCCACTGCATCACTGCCTCACTAACCTCTGTACCACTGCATTAATTTTGAAGCTTAAGGGCCCAAGTTTCATTTTTCATGTAACACAGGGCAGAAGGGCTAAGCTAACTGGTGCATTACCATAGCCCAGTGAATCTTCGTGCAGAGGAAGGAGATAAGGGCTCCCAAGGACATCCCCAGGACATTGTACATCCATGTCTTTGCTATTTAGTTGTGTTGTCATGGTTATGTTGCTTTCATTTCTGGAGCTTACACGATCACTGCAAGCTTGGTGTTCTTCATACTGAATTGTAGTATTAATGGTTTACAGTTTGAACGACATTGAAAAACAAATATTACTGCATATTTCAAAATATTGAAATAATAGCCTAACTAAGCTACCCATTTTAAAACATTTGAAACATCTGTACTTTAGGTATCTGCATAGTAGATATCAATCCACATTCAGGGTAAAGTCTAGTCACATCTACTTGCTATTATAAACATGCACACCCTTTAACATTTTCATTTGAACTGCTATTGGCAAGGTGACCTTGGTCACTTATACCATACAGCAATGTGGCACTGCATCAGCTCACTGAATTTTTCCTGGTCTGAAATCTGGCAACTCCTTTCCTCCATTCTAAGCCATTAAGCTTTCTTTTCCTCTTCTTTATTTCTGTGTCTCATCACAATTATATATGGGGAAATGGAATTAATGCACAACTGCATGTAATGAGCTAGGACTGTTGTTTCTTTAATTTAAACTTTGATGTTAAAAATCACTGTAGCAAATTTTATCGGTTTTCACAATTAACCTTCAGGAACTACAGTGTCTATTGTGTTGCTTAGCCATTAAGAGACAATTTCAGTATTAAACACAGGTGCAATAAATACTAAAGGAACTAAATTACCTTGATGTAGTTAAAGCAAAACATACAGAGAAACAAGGAAACAAAGGAATATTGAAATGTATTGCCTCATGGACTTTAAAATAGTCTTGAATGTTTATAGGTATTCATACACCTGTTGGAAATGAGTTGGAAAAAGAATTCAAAGTGAATTTAATACAGGAGTTTAGTGCAGGATTTATCAGACACTGTAATCAGGAAAGGAAGCATTTTTTGGCTTCAAGGACAAAAGTATTTGCCTAATTATGCAAAGCTGATCCTCCTTAATAGGCTGATTCAGAGTACTTCTGTGGAGGCATTCAAACAATCCAGTATGAAACTTGATGTAGTTAATAATACAATTTTTTTTATAGAAGTGATAATTGTTGAAAGTGTTGAGTTACTTCAACATCACTGCAAATAGTAGGACACCTTGATGAAGATTATTACTATTATTATCATCATTATTATTTTAAGGGGGAAATATGTCAAAATATTTCCAGTAAAGCAATACTGCATTTTCACTAAAAAATTAAACATGGAATTTGGAATTTGGAAACGCCTACTTCCAAATAATCTGTAGAAGTAGGAGAGCCATTAAAAGTTTTAATAAATTCTTTTGAGACACCTAATAGGCCATATTGTTTTTTCTCATGTATGTGGATGTCTTATCTTTTTATATACATAATTTTTAAAATAAAATATTAATAGTTTATATCAAATATTACTGAACTGTTGAATAAAATACTAATACCCTAGCTAATTTCTAACTAATATCACATTATTGTTTTCATATCCAATAGCTGTTAATTTCATGGCCACATATACTATCTAAATTCCCTAAGCTGACATCTCTGCTCTAGAAATCAAGAATGCCAAGCCTATATTATATCCTTCAAAAGGTGCAGCAACCCATCACTGCAGTAGGCAGCTTGCCATAAATATTAGCAAGAGCTAGAGTGAAATTCCAGTAAATGAAGATTAAAGGAAACCACTTTGAAATTGGCTGAGCTGGGCAAAGTAAGGAATTCATGTACCTCCTGAAGTTGTAAATCAACTTACGATGTACAGTCCCTAGCTATTTAATTAACAGCTTCATATTCTGCTTGCAAAAGAAGGGTCACAAGGACAAGATATAGAATGTTCAATAATTTCAACAAGGTCTGCATTACTTCTAAGGCCAAAATGCTGTTTTTTAAAATAAATATAACTTCTGAGATATAAACACAAAGACTTTTAGCATCTTTTTTTTTTGTTTACTATTTATTTAATTTCATTACCTCTTTATCTCTGTGTTCAGCCCCACTTCTCATATTCCTTCATAGTCTTAGTCCTGTTGTAGCTGATTTGGTCAGCAATTCTCTGGTTTGATGTACAAAGTGCAATGAGGCCTGACAGCATTCAAACTGATTGTTTATAAGCTAGAGGCCATCAGTTCTGTAGTTAAATGAGTATTTGAAATTGCAGCACATAAATGTAGATGTTTATTCATGAGAGCTTTATGTACAAACAAGGATATGTTTACATAGTATCAAATATGCAATAACTCTTCACAGAAATATCAGAGGCTATTCTGAAGCCCAGAAATGAAACTGTGCTTCTTCATTCTCCCTGGAAAAAAGTACTCAGAATGAAAGGTTCAGATTGTACATAAAGCAAATCTTTTCAGGTGTAGGACTTGGGAGAACTTCAAGAAGGAATGTTGAGATTACCTAAAAAAAAAAGGCTGACAAGAAAAACAAAAATTTAGAATAATAATAGGGAATAGTACAATGTGATCATTCATAGGTGGTATTTTGGGGAAATAGGGATTTGTAGATCTGAATCCCTTCACCAGTCTGAAAGAATGGGCTCTGCACAAGTAAAAGTAAGCATATTTTCTTCCACATATTTTCTGGGGGAAAAAATGTACAGGAAAAAAAAAAAAACAAAAATGACCTTGTCCTGTGTGGAAAAGAAGTGGTGCTCTTTCTAAGTTTAAAATGGAGGACTGCTTTATTGCTGTTATTGATTTAGTAGGATTCTTATCTGAATCAAGAAACTAGATATTAATTTAAAACAAATAAATACTGCTGCATATTTGACAGAAGTTGGTTTTCCAGGAAATCCATTCTTATTATTGCTTTAGCATGCTATGATTGTAGACTGCCACATGTAGATGATGATAAGGGAAACTAAATCTTCTGTAATTCTAAATTTTCTATAATTCATTATACTGAATTTTTACCTAAAATGGAAGTACTCTGGACTTTAACTTCTTCATTAAGGTTTTTCTACATAGTTAACATGGATGCAAAGCTTACACAAATAGATACAAAAATATGGCTTGCCACTAAGAAGCCACCAGAAGCACATCATCAAGCACCCATAAACTTATATACTGTTCAAATCAATGCATGTGGCTGAATACAACTGAATTAATCAATTGCTCCTACAAAGTAATATTTCTGCTTTAGGCATATTCATATTTCTTTTTAGTCTTATTTCCTATTTTCTATCAGTATTCTATAAAACATGCTTCCTGGCAGTATAGTTAAAAAATGTTAAATTCATACACATTTGAGGAATATTCACAGAAATCTAACTTTATCTAGCAAGTCTGAATATTCAGTTTGATGATATTTTATGGCCATTCAATTACCTGACATAAAGGAGAAGCAAATGATCTATGTAGACCATTGAAGATAGTCAAGACTGCTTACTTTTACATAGTGACTTATAGCAAATTTCTTAGGATCACTCTACAACTCTAGAACTATTTATAATAGGACTCTTCCTTACAAGTCTTTTTTTTTCTCAGTATTTTAAGAATATGTATGTAAAAAAATCTTTGGACAATTCTATGAGAAAATTATTAAAAATATAAAAGAAATTATTTTCTGTTGTTTCAAAGAATAATTTCTGTATCAGATTCCTAGTCTTTCAACCAAAGTTAGACATGAATTTGCTTTCTGATTTTTATTGTTACTACTATTGGTAACTAAGGCAACTTGCTTAAGAATGAACTGAACATTCGTAAGGCATTAGTGATGAAATCAAAGAATTTCTGAATGTTCTCAAAATCTTGTGGGAAATGAGATCCAAGCATCCTAAAATCTTCTTCACAGTGTCTACTCCTGGATTTGGTACTTGTTTACACTATGATTGAGACAGTCAGGGTTCACAGTAAAGTTCAGTGGAGCTGGAAATAATCACCTGAAAGAAAGCTGACACAGGAAGGCTATCTAGATACTTGTCTGCTGGCTCCGTTTCTAAATCAGAACAAATTATCTAATATGACTTGACTTCAGCCCACAGTGGAAAAAAGTTTGTACTTTTTGACCACCCATGATAGATATGAGGGAACATCAGCTTCCCATTGCTTCTAGCCATGTAATGAAAGAAATACCCATTTCAGCAGGGGAAATGAATAGATCAAGGCAAATCACTTTTTCATGCTCTGATTCATGGAACATGCTGAAAAAATATAGGCCTCTTCTTCCCTGTAGAATATGTATGTATGGACATCTCTTCCCACTTTTAAGAAAGTCGTTCTCTTAAACCGTATGTTAGTATATGACTAAGACTTAATAAAACCAGATATAATGCCAACAGAAAGCCAAAAGACTTTGGTTCACTGACTTTTTTTCTTTTAATATAAAATATACTAAGCTGCAGGGATTGGAAGGCAAAAAACAAAGAATTATCTGTTGGAAGTGTGCCAGAAATCTTGTGTGAGAGTTTATTGCTATATTTTATCATGTGTATTGGTGCATATATTTTCTAAACTGTCCCTAAGATTTACACAAGCTCTAAAGTAAAAAAGTCTGCAATAAATGCAAACAAGTTCTAGCCCCCCACCCAATTATGTCCCAGTACAGATTTAATAAAGAAATATGACAAGTACTAGGTATATTTCTAGGTGCTACTGGAAATTGGATACCATGTAACAACATTAATTAAAGAAAACCAGAATTTTAAAGAATCTATCAGAGAGTCGAGCAGAGATTTTTCTGATATAGAAAAAATCTTAGCTAGTAGTTTCACAACTCCAGGCATTTATATAGAATGTATAAAACCACCATTCATGCCATACTATGTCACTATTGAAAATATTATTCAAGATAACAATTATTAACAATTATGTACCACATTTCCATGGGTTTATGGGCATGAACTTGAGTTTACAACAACCTATTAGTTTCCTAACAATCATATCATCAATATGCTAGAATGATCAGTCTTCCTATGTATGTTTATCTGAACTGTTTTGTATTTGTTTATTTTTTACTTATTTGTCTGTGGGTATATGTTAGCAAAAAACAAACCAAAGAGCACTCAAATAAACAGGTTAAAGAAATTCCCACTCTTCAGAATAATATTTCTCTGTCATGAATTAGCCCTGTGGTTTTAACATGTGATAAGAAAACAATCTTCTATTCATATTATTTTCTACTCTTCTAAGTTGAAGTGAACTGCTTTATGGAGTTTGTTGCGTTTGTTGTTTGTGACCACTGAGCAATAAGTTCTCCAGGAACTTATTGATATTGGTTGCATTGTGATAGGTGTTTCTGTTGCAATTTCAAACATGATATGGCATCTTCATGACCAGTATCATTTTCAGTTTGCACTCTATTAAGCATGTTCTTCAGTGATCTTCATTTTGCTATTTCTAATTTGAAACCTTCAAACAGATGACATCCTATATCCTTATACAGCACACAAAACATTACAAATCCACAGGTTACAAATTTGCTGTGTGATGATTAGAGAACATTAATCCCATCTAGGCATTACAGCAGACTGAATATTTAACTGGGAAGTTACTCTGCATGCTGGAATGCACACACTGGCTTACTTCAAAGACAGTAACTGTGGCAAGCACATTTCTCTCTCTCAGAATTTTTCATAGAGATGCACAGAGAGAAAGAAAGAGAAAACATTTTCTATTTCTGCTCCTTATTTTTCTCATGTGGAATGTGTTTGGAGAATTGTTTACCTGGGGTGATTTCTTGATTGGATTCTGGTGAGGATTGTTTGAGCCTGATGGCCAATCAGATCCACCTGTCTGGACTCTCACCAGAGGGTCACGAGTTGAGTTAGTTATAGATATAGTTAGAACAAGTAGGTTTGTAGTTTGAATATCTTCCTTTATATAGTATATTAATGTATTTTAGCATAGTTATAATAAAGAAATCATTCAGCCTTCTGAAATGGAGTTGGACATTATCATTTCTTCCCACTGGGTTCGCCTGCATTTACAACAAGTAACTTCCCTGTAAACATAAGTCATTAGATATTTAAGTGACAGAATTTTTTTTCTGAGTCAGAAATTATTGGGGCACTCTGGACATTTTAAAACACAATTTCAGAGTGCAAAGATAGAGAAACTCGAGTATCACACAGCAATGTTTTATGGTAATTATATTTTTTGTTGGTTGTGTAACATTGACCTCACTGACCATAATGACTTAAATTACCCCAAAATGGATCATAATGGCTATTTGACAAAAAGAAAACCACAGGAGATGAAATGCCGAGTTCATCAAAATTAACAAGTAAATTCTGTATGATGTGTACTTCTATTTGCACTGCATAAGTATGCATAAGTAGTAAGTACATTATTCTTATGGCTTTTTTCCTCAAGGTCTTCTTTTTAGTTTTCTCAGAAAAAATATTTATCCCAATAGCCCGAAATTACTGCCATGAAAAATGTGACTTCTCACTCCATCAAAATTCATTGAAGAAAGTTCCATCTCACAAAGAAAATGTAGACATAGATAGGAATTGCATTTAAGCATATCATCCTGGTGCGCCCTTTAATTTAAAGTGCTAGCATATCTTTTCCCAAGATATTTTTATTTCATTGTCTGTTGTGTTTTAGACTTGAAATACCATCTGACATTGATCATCATCCAAACTGAAATATGAGCATCATATCAATCACGTAAAGGGAGATAAAGAAAGAAAACTGGCTAATGGCAAAGGACATTTTTTGTTTCAACATATTTTTATTTTCAGATCTCTTTGTTTTTCATTAAGATCCCTCCAGACTTATGTGTCTGTGTGTATGTTTCTTGAGATTAAGTGACTTTGCTGAACAGATTCCTTCTGTGAATATTTTCCAAATCAAAACATTTTATTTATGGAATACAAGAAAACTAACATGGTAATGAATGCTTGAAAAGCTTCTAATTCATAAGCAGGTGCTCTAGACTAACAATATGCTTTGATTTCTAGCAAGGGCAGGTATTTCAGAATAGTAAAGTACATTTTGTCATAGCTTACAGAGTTTGATAAAAAATGTGGGAATTTGTGTTAAACAATTCTTTCATTACCTATGTCATAAAAACTCCTGTGAAAACACAATATAAAAGACCGAGAAAAATATCAAAAACAATGAGCATAAATTGAATGGTTTCTTCAGCACAAGTGACCCTTGGGGAATGGTGGAGAAGAAAAACAAGTTTTCAGACTAAAACCCGTTACAGTTTTGTGTATGAGCACTGAGATCTGGGAGACTGCCTGATGAACCTTCTGAATGAGCTCCCAACACTCCACCCACACTAGTGACAGACCTTCTTTCCACCTTTCTTTAGATTTTTCATCATCTTTTTGCCCATAATCCAAAGTTATGTGTTATCTGAAACAAACCAAGTATACTAACATTGGAAAAAACACACCAGGAGTGCAAGGACAAACTGTTGCAGAGATGGGGATTGAAGTGGTTCGGACAAGGCCTCTCATGTAGGTCCTGCTGAAGAATGACTCTATTACAGGCCTTCTCAAAACAGTTCCATATACAGGCAACCCACGTGCAGATGCAGCTGGTCAAAAGTTCTATTGTCTTAATGGAAATTTCTTTAAACAGTTCAGAAGGATTTCTGTGCCTGTTCCTGTGCCAGCCAGATAGATCTCCCCAATCCTCAGTCCAAGTGTCAGTGTAGTTGTAAATAAGACTGAATTATATTTTCCCCTCAAATTGTGTGCTTTCATCCAAATTGTCTAGTGGTGAGCTACAGCTGTGATGGGCTCTCCTAAAGTTGTGCCTTCATGTGGCCTGGCACTGGCTGGCACTAGTGGAGATTGGAGTGTGATACCAGTTTAGCAGCTTGGAGCTGCAGCCCCAGCCTACTCTCTTAAACAGTATAGATTCATCTTCTTTGCCAGCTGTTTTTTTTTGCAAAAAACACCCTGCTGAAAAAATAGATTTCTCTCCTTTATTATGTTCAGGAGTGATCCTCTGATTCCCATCCTTAGTTAAATCAGTCTTGTATTTTAGTCAATATTGGAAAAAGATTTTCTCCAAGTAGGAAGGTCAGGCCATTATCTCTTAAAGAACATTTACCTTTTTATTTACAGGCACCACTGTGTTGTCTTCTTTCCATTTCCTTAACAGCTCTGTTATTGAATCTAACTAACAAATACATGAAGAACCCATTTCAGTTGTCCAAGGTGTTCATGCCACATTTGTGGCCTTAAATCATACCTGAGTTACCAGTCCTTCAGCCATTATTTCTAACACTGGAAGGAAGGCACTTTCATTATAATTAACATGCCATTTATATGAAATGTCCTCCCTTTGCAGCACTCAAGAGTGTTCAAATAATAAAAAACCACAAATTATTTAGTATTTGAGCATCAGATATGAAGTACGATTAGTTCCCATGAAATCTAGAAATAAAAATGGAATCATGACAGGTAGATCAAACTTAAGCTGAAATCTCCAGTGTGGTTTGTTCCAAAGATATAATGCATGCAGGACTGACATAATTCTTTTCTTTTCCCTTTTCAGAGGAAGGAAGGGAAACTTTTGTTAACACATTTTTTATTTAGTAAGCTATATGTTTTCAATGAAGACATTTGTCCAAATAGTTGCCAAAGCAGAAGATTCCAGATTACTAAGTATTTAGAAAACCTGTGTTATACCATATGCTTCAAAAAAGACATGATTCTCACCGGTATACATCTGGTATGAGATTAGTAGAGATAATTTTTTCTCATTGAAAGGGACTCCAGAATAGCAGTGGTGAAGCCATAAACATTTTCTGACATTGTGATTTATCTAGAACATCTGAAAAAATCAGTGAATTCCAAATCAGATGCTAATACTACTGCAGTAAAACTGACAGAACTGTAATATTAGTAACCACAGTTACTATATAATTTTCAGTCCAAAAAAAAAGAGAGACTTTGAAAGAAACTAGATCTGTTAGTCTTTAAAACAAAGCTCAGTCATAAACATGTTAAAAGTGTGTAACTTTCAATTTGAGCAAACAACAGAATTCACTTTGACTACAATTTACAAAACATATTGATTAAAAAATGCCATTATTGGAATATATATTGGGAATGGAATGGCCTGCAGAGTGTGTCAGCAGCACTACTGGTTTCTTTATCTTATACACAAAAATTCCATGACAATCATCAGTTAGTTCAGCAGATATTATCTAAAATGTAATACTTTTCTTGTGATGCATTTTTTTTTTACTTCAGGGTTTCAGAGAATGGATTTAATAAATTCTAGAAGCTAGCAAAAGTTTGCAGTTCTTTAAATGAAAAATGAAACTGTGTCAAATTATATTATAAAGTCTAAGATTCATCTGAGATTCCTTATATTTATATTGACAAATTCACAGTATTGATTTACAAAAGATGAGAGATTAACAATAGATTTGCATGCAAATTTGTAAGCACAAATATCTTCAGAGAATCACAGGATGGCTGAAATTGCAAGAGACCACTAACGGTTGTCTGGCCCAAACTCCTTGCAGGGCCACATAGATGGTTGTCCAGGATCATATTCAAAAGGCTTTTAAATGTTTCCAAGGATAGAGACTATGCAACTTGTCCTGGGCAACCTGTGTCAGTGTGTGATCCTTCTCACAGTGAAAAAGTGTTCCCTTATGTTCAAAGGGAACCTGCTATGTTTCAGTTTATGCCCATTGCCCTGTTTTTACATTAAAGAAATGACTTTTGAAAGAACATGATGCATATCAGATAGATCATGCCAAAAAAAAAAAGCAGAAGGACCTTGACTATATTAATGACCTATGTTCTGCAGAAAGATTACCAGAGAAAATGGCCACTGACCTGTACTGCCATCATGATAACCTCCACCCCGTTTAAAATACTTTTTCCTTAGTCACAGAGATTAATATTATTATGTCTCTGGGTAACCAAAAAAAAATATCGATTTTGTGAAAATATGTGTTAAACAATCCAATAATAACCTTTCCTCTGACTCTTAATTATAATTACCAATAAACATGGAAATTCTTTTTTGTACAAAGACAGTTGGAAGTTCATACTTCAAAACATATATCACTGTGATAGTCCCTCTTACAATCACCAAGTTTTGAAAACAATGGGCTTCAAGGTCTGTTGCACATCATGCCTTCTAATTACAGAGCAGCTAACATTTCAGGCCTTAATATCCAAAGGAGGTCAGTATAGTGAGCTCTTCTGCTTCATGCTTTTTTTCTCAGAGGTCTGTTTTCTAGCAGAGGTCAGCTTCATTTAGAATGTAGGTAAAGAAATGGTTTTATTTCAAAAACATGCTCTTCCACCTTTTCTGTCCTTAATTTTCTGTCATAGAAAGAACAAGAAAGCACTACTCTTCTTAAAAAAAAAAAAAACAAACAAACACAAAAAAAACTAAACCAACTCATTTCATCTTCTAAATAATTTGACTCTAGTGAAAACTTGTTAACTATTAAATTCATATGCACAAAAAATAGTGCAGCATTGGTGATCTAAATTGATGCAAATAGAAAATCCTTCTTTGTATATTCCCACCACTGGTTATGGAAAATGACAAGACTTTCAAAATATAATATCACAGTGCTAAACAATTTAACAAATATTACTAATCATTCCTGGAGTCTCTAAAATAGTATTGAAGTACATTATATTATTCTAAGGTTCAGTCAGCAGGTGCAATAGAATTCAAAGGATTGCTTATTTGCAATATGTGAAAGTGCCTGAGGATCTGGAGTTTAAACTTGTTTATTTTACATGACCACGATGGAGTTTTACATTGGACTTGTCCATTATGAGGTTTGGCATATCTTAATCAAAGTATCTTATTGGACTAAATGAGTCTGAACACAGCAATTGCACTTGTGGAAAGTATCATGGATTTATCTCTCTAAATCCATGTGAAATCATTCAGACCAGTGCAGTGTAGTCAAAGTAAAGCGCTGGTACACAATCAGCTCCTGTCACCTTGCTCTTCTGTTCTGCTGCCCCCAGCACTCGTGGTTGCACACCATGCTGCGCTGCCAACTGGGTACTGGTGATGCTAAGTGCTGTCTGTCTGCCTGCCAGAACAGGATCACCTTCCTACAAACGGCTTCTGTGCATACTTTGGAAAATCAGCAATGACTTTCATTTATCAATGCAACTGTGAGTGCACAGAAAGTTCTCAATTACTCTTAATATATTTTCCATTTTCCAGATAAAGTCCCCCAAGTTCAAGATGACTGAAATTGCCCATCACTGGCAAACTGACCATTTGATAGCTTATTGTTTACCTTATCTGCAAATTGTATGCTGCAGAAAATTTAATGATCTCCCAAAATCCCTCAAGTCCAATTTTACATAAATAATTTTACAAATTTTTTTCCTTCCTACTGAGGTTGTTTGTCACTTATTTCTGCACTATGACATGAATCTTGCCTGATACCATGTCTTAGCTATAAAGGTGATAATTTCCTTCCCTGAGAACAATCACCATTAGATATGTGACTGACCTGCTGATTTTTACAGTTTGTTTTTGTTGGGTTTAGCTTCTCATTGAATAAGCTTTCCACCTTTCTCTGCCAACAATATTTGGCAGCCTATCTCAACTGATGATTCTGTTAGTGTCAAAATTGTTGCATATAATATGAAATTTTAAAAGTATACTTTATAATTTATATTTTCCTGTATACTTTGTGAAATAACAAAGGTACAATTGTGTTGGGGATGCAGTCAATGCTAGGAAAAACAGAGCTAGCTTTTAATTCTGTTTGAAATTATTCTAATCAAATGAACCCAAAAATATTCCTCTAAATCAACACATTTTAAATATTAACTTTTAAGAAAATAAAATTAAAGAAGCATCATTTAACAGTGGAATGGATATTGCTTCACAGTTTTACTTAAATTTTTATTCTAGATTAAATTTTTAAAAATCAGATGAAAATTTATGAGTACTTCCCCATTGCAATCCATGAGTCTAAATAGTTGTAAACCTAGTAGCAAGTACAGATCTCAGGGCCTGGAATAAACTCTATCTGTCTTGTTGCCATGCTACAGAAAAAGGAAGACAAAGTATAAGCTACAATCACTCTTCAAAAAGATGCCATACATCTTTTTACTTCCCAGAAAAAAAGAGATACAATTCATTGGTAGAGATTTAGTGCAGGACCACTAAGATATGTGTTCCCTGCAGAAATTCTAGAAAATTCTCAGAAATTTCTGAGTTCATACTACAATGAGAGCACATTCTGAGTCTTTTCTGACAAGTAGCTGGCTCCTTTTAGTAACGGTTGGCAGAAGGAAACTGTTAATCCTTACCAGTTCTCAGTTCAACAGTTCCCAAACTAAATCCTGTCTATTTTTCATTTTCATGTGGGAAAGTACTGTACTAGCAAACTACTGTACTAGCAAAAAACATCATGAAGTTTTTGTAATAAAGTCTGGCGAACATAAATAAAATGCTTTACTACAAAATTATTTATTATTATATATAATGTGTTATGCATTTTATATTTTATTCTACGTAATATGCATAACAAGTATAATACATTTTATATTCTCTATTGTGTTCTATGTGCTATATGTTTTTATAGTATATAAATTACTATATTGTGTATATATCTATTTGTGTATTGAAAAATATTCTTCATGGAGCTAGAGGATATTATATAATGCTAGAAATTGCTGGCTAGAAGTTTTAGAGCTCCTTGAACTATTTTAGTCAGCTTCAACAACAACCTCAGTTCTGACTTCAAGCTGATGGGAGGTATTGGAGAGGTCTTAAAATTCTTTATGAGACAGAGGGCTACCACCCTGTACAAGAATTAAGTCTCATTTCTTGCAGTTCTAAGGTGAGGAACTAGTCTGAAAATGCTGAAGCTCTGTTGGTTTTTCACCCATCTTTGGGGAATATCTCAGTCTCTGTTTTTTCAAAGAGCAATTGAATATCAGAGGTGTCAGTCAGAAAAAGGAACTGATGCCTTTTTCAGGTTTACCTAGGAGCAGAGGCCAAACAAAGTTAAAGAGATAAAAGTGGATATATTTAGTGAAGGGCCTTCAGGTACATTAAGGGCAGATGAAGCCTCCCAAGGGGCTACACCCAAAATGGACAATGGTCACGAGTTTTTCAGACAGATGCAAGTTTGGTCTATTTACATATCAGGGGTTAATCCTCCAATTATGGCTTCAGGTAATGAAGTCATATTCCCCCAGTTTGCTCTCCCCCTCCCAATCCAATTTTGTTTATACTTTTCAGGGGCTGAGGCTGTAGGATGTCTTTGAGTTTCAGGCCTAGAGGAATTGTTTTATTTGACCAAGATGTGTAGCTAACACTTTCTATGGAGTTTAGAGTTATGCACTAATGCACTACAGGATTTGAAAATTATAAAGGCTAAAATCTTAAGGCATCACATCAGGACTCAATAAAGAAGAGTACCTCATGCTGCTTTGCATTGAAAGTTCTTTGTCCTTTAGGTTTGTGGTACCTAAATCTAAACTACTGAATCTAATGCTATAAAAAGGTATAAATTGATGAAGGGCAGAGGTAGGCAATTGGAAGGCAAATGGCTATAAAATGGTTGTTTTGAAACTGCTTAAAATATGTTCTTAGCCACTGCAGCTGCAATAGTGCTACATGAAAGGTGACTAGGACCTCACCAGACTTCTTACTATCCGTCCGTCTTTCTGTGGCTTCCTCCCACTTAATCTCCAAAATCACCAAGAGAGAGGAGCTTTAGCACTTAATATGGAGATGCAACTTGCCAGATACCCCTCTGGCACTACAGGATTTATTCCTGCCCCACATATCTGGCCTCAACCAGAAAGACATCAGATGGAGAGGCCTCCTTGTTTACCCATCACACAAAGATGAATGATCTTGAAACCTTTGAAAATGCACCTAACTTCTCAGATCTTTACTACTGTACTTGGTTAGAGAAGGCCTTGGGTTTGGAATCTGTGTGCACTTGAGTTTAGTAGAACTCACTAAGGGAAATTCACACAGCCAGTTACTGAACATTTAATGAGCTTGCAATAAATACAAGCTATGTTCTATTAAAACAAGAGTTAAACCTTGGTGCAAACATTTGAAGGAACAATTACAGAAGTAAGGCATGTAAGGAACCATGTACAAATTGCACAGAAGAGAATTATCTTAAGGTACGTGTCTCTCTGCCATCACTGGAGAGCGCACATTTTTTGTTACAACACCCACCTGTAAAAACACGCCTTGGATGCCTTTAGGAATCAAAATTTGTTCTGGATGCCCATGTTTAGGTTATAGACTCCTACTCAAAGTGTCATGAATCTCACATCCTAGTTGTTAGGTCTGGATTTGTCATCAAATACTTTAGAAGAACTGAGATTCTTGCTCCACAGTGCTCCATTTCTCCCAAGGCACTATTACCAATGTATTTGCTTACTCCTACATATGCTTAGGGCTTTTATGATTTCTGCTGAAGCTACAAAGTGTGTGTGAAGAACTCTCTTTTTACTCTACTCAGTCAAGAATACTTTGGTGTTCTCATGCAGTTTTATCTGGTGTCTGGAAAGAAATGCCTCTGTCACTAACTTTTCAAGCTGAAAGGTCTGGAAATGTCTGACACCCCTTCTATTTACTTCTAGCCTCAGAAAATCAGTTGACTTGTGAAATATGAGTAGTCTGAATACAGTAAACACTGGAAGAGAGACACATTACTTTGAAAGGAGAGATTTTGTTTCTACATCTTTTCCTCTTGCTTTTGTCCAAAAAAAAAAAATGTAAATCGTTATGGTATATAGGCAGAGTGGAGAGGGGAAAATAGTGACCAGAATTAAATTAATGGAATATCCATGCTATGTATAAAGAAATATGGAAAACAAAAGAATGAACATGAACATGTATAAACATTTCATATATATGATTCTTGTATGAAAGAACTCTGTGAGTGAAATATTTATTTCATAGGCAAAATATGAAAGTATTCTATAAATATTACAGCACATACCTAAATGGAAGATAACTAAGCACATTTCTCTGAGAATAGACGGACAGATTATATGTGACATTGCTTAGAAAGGCACTTTTCCATAAAGGACTTGAGAATGTTGGTCAGTTCCAGTCTGTATCAGTGTGAATTGCATAACTTTAGATGATAGACAGAAAGGTGGCAGGTAATTTCAAAAAACTAGATTTTATCATTTCTAAGTCACCAGTAATCTCGCTCTTCACTGTCTGACAGTGAAAAAAGTGGACCTCTGAATCCACACTCTCTGATCCACTTTGCAACGTGAAGTATTGGAGCAGCTGGGGTAGAATTGAACACTAAATATCAGAGAATCGGGGGTTAAAGATGATGGCAATGACAGAGAGACAAAAGGAGCCACAGTGTACCCGGCTGCTGGGACAATAAAATTTAGCCAATAAAACTGTCTTTCTTATCTAAACAAGAAAAATTATCTGTCAGTGTTAATCATTGTGCTAGGATCTAGATTAATAGAATCCTATATTCTAGACTTTGTCACCTATAGCTCTATCTTGTTCAAATTTTATGTAAATCCTCACCCCCACGTGTAGTGGAACACCGTCAAGCTGTGGTTTTAGTTCTGTAAGAACTCATGCACTCATCAGGGATGAGGTCACTAATAAGCCTTCCTAAAATTTTTATCATCACTTCCAATTAAAACACTTTTGGTCTAGGATTTAAATATATTCCTGCCCTGTTTGGGGCCTAATTATTGCAGTGTTGTGACACTGTGGGTGGAGACAATTGTGCCTACCTCCTGCAGATAATTCAGAAGTGACACTGACCCATGTGTTTTATTTGTCCTTGATGAGAAAGATACAAGACAAAAAAGTCACTATTAATAGTAAGAGATAAATTGGCTTTAAAACTCCCCTTATTTGGTACATCTGGAGTTGTTGTATCATATGGAAAGAAACATATTATGACAGAAGTTATTTTTACTTCTGCAATTGAACTTTCAAATAATGTTATGGTGGTAGCATAACAATGCTTAAGCTCACTTCTCTTGTCAGCAATAAAATGCAGAATCACTGTTATATATATATATATCACAAGTTCCATTTTTTTTTTTACAAGAAACAATCCTGCAAGTGATAGAAAAAAACATGTAGGCCAGGTAAGAGCCTGCATGTAGTGTGACAATTGTGATTGCCTTTGGTTCTTGCCCTGGTCTGGTTTGCCTTCGTTGCCTCTGTTGGTTCCTGCGTGGTGAGCAGAGGACAAGATTGGGGCTGTGGGCTGGTCACAAGCACTCAGCACCCATTCCTGCAAGGAGAGGCTGCAACATGGAAGGGGAGCTCATGAAAAGATAAAAACACAGTGCTACTGTCAGAGCAGAGCACAACCAAAACCTCACTGTTCAGGCACAACAGTACTGAGTCTATCAATAGTAACCAATTAAAAAAAAATAAATATCGCTGTTATCTTTTCTACCATTTAATTTTCTAAAACCAGAAAACAGAATCTTTGTAGTAAATCCAGAAAATAAAGCAGGATTTTTTTTTTCCTGTCTGTGAAATATGGTGGAAATTGACTATCAAGCATATATTTCAGGAAAAAAGGAATGTTTGTGAGATGAAATAATTTGGAATCAACTATCAAGTTTATCTTGAATTGCCAATTCAATCATTCAAATCTCTGAATTATAAAAATTGTAATATGATTTAGGTAGGAAGCCTGCAAGTCCCTAATCCAACTCCCAAATACGGTTAACTTCAGCTAAAGGAGGTTTTCCAGAGCCATGTCCAGCTGAGGTTTGAAAGTCTCTAGGATGAAAATTTCACCACTTTATGCTCTATTTTTGGGGGGTCTTTTTAACATGTATCTAGAGGGAGTTCCACTTGGGGCAACATGTGTCACCTGTCTCTTGATGTTTCACTGTGCACCTCAGAGAGGCAGCTGGGTGCATCTTCCCTACAACTTCTCTTAGTAGTGGTCAGTTGTGATTCAACATCCTCCAAGCCCTCTCTTCTCCTGGCTAGTCCACTTCAACTGCCCCACAGGACAGAGGCTTAAGGCCCTTCACCACCCAAGTCACCATCCCTGGCCTCTCTCCAGTTTGGTGATGTCACTTTTGTTACAGGTGGTGGGTAATACTGGGCACTATATCCTGTATATTGGGCTGTATTCCAGTCCTCACAAGGGATGAGCAGAGAGATCCTGCACAGTCTCCACCCTTGGAGGGCTGCAAGTCTAGACTGGATAAAGCCCTATGCACCCTGCTCTGACCTCACAGCTGACTTTCCATGCTGAGTTATCCTATGTCCCTGTACATCACAGCACAGGCCATAGTCGAGATGGCCACAATACACAGCACATCACCATGCAATGTCAGAAGGCTTCCACCCATACAGAGTGACACCATATCCCCTCAGAAGGCTTCAGACATCTGCCCTTACAGAGTAAAATTATACCACCACAGAAGGCTACAAGCTGATGCCTTTCTTGCTCTTTAGCCCAACCATTTATACCCGTCATGTTCATGCACTGCACCTGTGTGCCTTCTGTTCCCTTTGGTGATTGGTCAGTGCACCTGGGCACTCCATGGCTCATTGCTTCCAATGCTGCTCACCTGCTTCTCACAGCTGTACCCACTGGGGATGAGGCTCGGCCCCAGCCCCACTCCCAAATACCACAAACTGTGTACCTACATCTGTAAGCTGTGACATCCCTTAAACTGCTGACTTGCACTTCTGCTGGGGCAGCCCAGTAGACACTTTTCCTGGGCCACCCCAAAGGTACATGTCTGTCTCTGCTGCTCTTGACAAGCTGAGATAACAGGAGGTACAAGATGACCCAGTCTCATTTGGGGTGCATTCATTATGTTTCAGTAGTGACACACTTAAATCTATGAACAGACACAGGGTTAGCTAAGAGTTGAACATTTAAAAATGACTGCGTAGTGCAGCTTAAATATGACATATTGAGGGTATTTATTTCTCATTAAAAAAACAATTCCTGTTTTATTTTTCTGTTAGCTTCTATTAAAGTGAAGGCAGCATATGAGCAACAGTTTATTTGTCTAAAACAACACTGCTCTCATTCCCCTTCCACTTTTTTCCTAAATTAAAAGCAAATCAAACTTTTTGCAAGTTTCTGATCTCTCTATGACCCTGTATTTACTTGCCAAACACATGTTAAGGTGGAATGAAATTGCTTTTATTTCTGATGTAAAACTACACACTCTGTGGCCAAGTGCTTTGCTAAGAAACAATACCTTGTCCATTTTTCACTTTTGTAAAAAGCAAAAAGAGTCTGTTCATTTTACAGAAATGAAAAGTGAAACAGGCATTATTTATAACATCTGCCAAAATCTGGCCAGGCAAGCACCTCTAGCAGCTCTAGAGCAAGGATAGTGTTGGTTGTATTTTCTCAACTCCTCTGTGTACACATGAAGAAATTTCTAAATTTACTGATAGCTTTTTGCATATCAATAATAAAGAACAAGAGAACAAAACAGCAATTGATAATGTTATGTAGTCACACACAATTACAAGGCCACTGAAAAATTCAGTGAGTGATTAAACAGCTGAATGGTTCATTTTCCTTGGGGTCTAACAAACAATTAACATTGATTAATGAACCAATTTGTTTCCTTTTGTAAAAATATAAATTGAAATGAACAAAGCTATTGTCTGTCTGTCACCAGATTGTCCCAATGAAACTAATAAAAAATACAAGCTATAAATGGGGAAAAAACGATAAAGATCAGTGTAAAATTCTAACAAGGAAATTTTAGCAGCTCCTGGAATTTAAAATCTATTACTATTAAAAAAAATCTTTATATTTCAAGTTTCTGGACATAATTCAGACATACAGTACCTTGCTGGCAGCAGTGGGTCCACAAGGGCCATTAAAATCATAATGCATTCCCTTGCTTCTATGACTGGAAGAATTCCTGCTCTTATAGCAACACCCTAGGAAAGTGTGAGACATCCTCAAAGCTGCAAGACAGGAAAGAAACTGCTCTGAAATCTACAGAAGAGGTGGACACTGGGATGCCTTCTATTTGATCACACCAATGTTTCCTGTAGAACCCTGGAGCAATAATATCAAACTCCGGACTGTCCTTCAACACATTTTGCTTTCTCACAATTTTTTTGTTTACAGAACCCTAATGCTTAAAAGGCCAAATCACTGATATTTTTATACATAGCAGTGAGTAGATCCTGATGTAATTAAATTCCTTTTGAAATAACTCCCTTCTCCCACAATAAGGGATTCAATTCCAGTGCCCAGTGTGAAACAACCTGCAGTCTAGAAATGACACAAAAAACCAGTGAATATATAGGGAGATGCCACTTGTCTCACTTCTGGACTCTGAGGGCACAGTTGCTTATTAAGGGGATGGCAAATTTTGGCTGGAACTCTTGGAGAAAAAGCAGAGAGATCAAACAATTGTTCTACAACTCTATAACTTGGACCAATGCCAATAATAAATATGCTTTTTATTTGGAGAATAAATTTCCTGTTCTTTTAAGAGTTTGCCATGTTCCTGTGGCAGAACATTTACTTAAGCTTTACCAAATACTCACTTTGATTGCTGCAAATATCTATCAGAACCATGCAAAGCTGATGATTATACTAACACTTCTTGCCCTCTGGAAGGAGAAAATAAGGCAAGGTGCTTTATAAACACCTTATCAAATAGTAATTTCATGCTACTACTACCTAGGCAAATACAGGCTAATGAGAAAAACTTGGTGACAGAAATAATTCAGGAAGAACAACTCATTGACTGGTGAAGATTTTAGTGTACTTCAAACCAAATGTTGCTTGTTACACATACAATATTGGGTCTGCCTATCCACAGTTCAATTCTGAACTCATTAGAGAGCTTAACAAAACTCATCCTCTTTTACGGTGATTGCCTTTAAAGACACTTGGGCCTGACAAAGCACAACAGCAGTAGTAGGTAAATAAAGAGAACTAAGTAAATGGAAAGAGGAGATGAAAAGGTGCTTTATGCTGCTGTATGCAATTAAAGTTGAAATACAAGGGCTTCAGCAGCAGGAGCAAAGCATAACACATCAGGGTTTTCTTTTTTTCTTTTAACTCTACAGTCTAGCCCTTTGTCTTCCCTCCAGCTCCACAGCTGCCTTCATCAGTGTTCAGAAGTAGCTGTGCTTTCAGGTTTCAGTTATTGAGAAAAGGTCAACAAGAGGCAGGAGAAAACATTAAACAACTCTTATTTAGCTTTTTTCATCAAACATAAAGCTAACAGTCTCCTGGTACCCACAAATTTCTGGAGACTACAAATGCTGGGCAGAGGAGCAGGAGGTCTTAGAAACAGAGGTAGTCAGAGAAGCTGATAAAGGAAAACAAATAGCTACACCAAAGAGATCAAGTGAAAGCATGATCAAACAAAGAAAGTGTGGTATGTTTATCATAATCTGTCCTCTAAATTCTGGTTTGGTATATTATTTTCCAATTATTTTTCTAGTTTTTTTCTGTTCCTTGTTCAACAAAATGGTCACAAAAACAAGGGCTGAGACAATGAAATTTAATAGAGGACTTTTATTAAAGAAAACCTATGGCTTTTTTGGCCCCACGTTGGGCCTCCCCCTGGGGGCTCCCCTGACAGAGGAAACCATCCTGGAGCAGTTTGGTGTCAGGAAAAGGAGATGCACAGGACTTTTTCGGTCTTCGGCTTCTTGCTTTATGGTTATCTTATCAAAATTTCAGCACTTTGTCTGCACCAGACCTTGCATGTAGGAAAACAGCACAAAAATGGCTAACAATCTCTTGTTACAAGGCCTTTTAAGCCTAATCAAAAACTAAGCTGCCCAATTAAGAAGTAGCACCTAGATTATTTTCCCTTCTAACCCAATAACTGACCCCTAAAGACCAACAATGTGGATTTTTCTACCCAATTACAAGATATCACCTAAACCCATGAAGAAGAAGGAAGAAAAAGGAACAAGAGACAACACCTTATACCCTCCATCTTGTCCACATCTACAACATACTAAAAATCCTAAAACCTAAATTTCTCACCCAAGTGACATATTATACTACTCTCTATAATATATTTCACACTTTTGTGGTCTCTGGTTTATTTTGAGGGTTTGAAGCCCTTCTCCCATGCATGAGGGTCAAAGTCAGTGGTTCCCTGGGAGTCAGAACCCCTCAGGACAGACAGAGAAATATTCCCCTTGCCCTGGGTTTCCACAAAAAACAAAATTTTCTGTTTGCACTAGTAGGAGAATTGAATTTCCTTCTCTGCTATTAACACACTTGGCACAGTACTGTGGGACAATTAATATATTTGTATTTGTTTCATACACAGGTTTTAAACCCCTCATTATCCACCTGGTAACATCCACCTGTCCCAAATCTGGTGCAAGCCTGATGCCTTTTGCAGATCAGAAACACAATGTCACAATGAAGGGGATGTGCAGAATGGCACCACCCGCTCATACCTTGGTGGTCCAGGGACTTGGGCCCCATCTTAAGCAGGCCCTGCTTACCAAAGGCTGTACAGATGAAGCCCAAGTGAGATGAGAGTGGGAGCAACCTTCTGACTGATAGTGGTCACCTTGTGTTCCCTTCCAGAACTTCTTCCCATTACTTCTGCCCAGCCCCTCGCTGGAGACCTCAGTTCCCAGATGTGGTCTCTGCCTTGCTGCCCCAAAAAGTACGGGGTGGCTGTTGCCTTCAGCCTGTCACCCCAGCAGCACTGCAGGGATGGTCTCAGTGACACCCTGGATGGCTGCCCCTTGGCAGCTGGAGCAGGGAGGCAAAAGCAAATAGCAGTGTCTCCTTCCCCTGAGCTAAGGGGACAGATGGGCTTCCCTTTCCATGCCTCTTCTCAAGGCAGCAGAACAGGGAGATGTGATCAAAACATTTTCAGAACTGTTCTGAAATGCATTCTGTTTCTTGAATATTCAGGTGGTTTTTGGGAAGAGTTTTGTTCATTGTTGGATATTTCTGTCTGTTCTTGCAAATCATGGCAAAATATTTATTTTCCTTGCAACTTCTTTATCTGGTAGTTATTAATGGTTTCTAGCATCTGTTCATTTTCCACGTTTGGAAGTACTAAAGCAAATAACAACATAATTAATATGCTATCTTGGTAAGTAACTTATTTTTATCACTCTTTTAAGTCTCACAGTCCTCTTCAGGCTACTTTACTCCCTTAATGGTTTTGATTCCATTCCCATTTTTAGAGAAAGCTCAAATACTTCCTTCTTTTCATTGCTGCAGTTTGATTTCTTCTTGCTTTGTTTTACAGTCTGAAATTTTTCTCAACTCTTCTGTTTTTTCCTCCATAGCTGAATGATTTCCTGCATTAATCATACAGATTATAAGCTAGGCTGAATGCTACAAAATGTAGAAATGCAAGATTCCTCTATAAAGAAGGTCTGCTACAGGTCTGTAGTTTTAAACTAGCATGCCTGAATTACAAAAATATTGGCTATGAAGAGTCTATATAAAAATGATGCCACAAAATAGGCATGGGCTTCTTCAAATTTCAAGGAAAGTCCACAATACCTGAATGAATCAGAACAAGTTAAGCCTCAGTTTTTCTGACTCTTAAGGTCCAAGGATGCATTGTCTGAATTAGTTTGAAAATAGTATATTTAAAAGGATACCAGTCTTTTTGCTGACACTGCATTGCTCTTTGAGGAGATAAGCATTGAGTTTGCTGTTGCACAAGGAAAAGTAGCCATTCTTAACCTCATCATTATTCTTTCCATTCTCAGAATTCTCATTTAAAATCTTCATATCCCAGCAGAAATGATGGGAGATGTATCTCGTATTTGTAATTGGAAGAGAATATACATTTTTAAGAAGTTTTATGTTAAAAAATATTTGCTGCCAGAAAGTTATCCTACTTAATTGAATCTAAAAGGAGAATATAGGTAAAAACCACAACATAATTAAATAAATAAGAAAGAGAAGTCAGAATATTTATGGCCACTGACTTCTCTTTTCTTCCCTCTTTCTAGTTCTGCACAGTAGTTTCTCCCATGTTTCCTAATAATGGCCTGAGCTTATTTTATCCATGAGGGAAAAAAACTACTGATCTTTTGATAGTTGCTCCTGGTTTGTTTGAGGGAAAGTCTAACTCCCAGCTACTCCTCTACTTCTAATTCATGATGCTTAATATATTCTTTCCATCACAGATAGGCACAATGGTTCCCATTTTTACAATTTCCTCTATGCTTCCTGACATCTAAAATTTGATGCTGTCCTTAAGAGGACTGGAAAGTTTGCCATAATAAGTGCTGCTTTCAGATTTTGTAGGCCTGAAGTCTTTCACAAAAATGCCCTCAGTATTTCAGACATAAAGAGAAGGAATAACCAAGAGGAGGCTTTCTAAGCTGCTCCACTCTGCATGGAGCAGTGACAGACTGAGAAGATCTGAGCAACCTGGTCTAAGGTAAGGCATCCCTGCCCATGACAAGGGGGGTGGAACTGGATGATCTTTACAGTCATCTCCCAACCAAACCACTTTATGAATCTAAGAGGCCAAATTAACTGCAAACAGACCTTGAATATAGAAGGAAGTATTGATAATTACATATATAGAAGTACTGATAATTACACAAATATTTTAAAACAATCTTAAATACTGTAGAAAAACAACAGATGACACTTTTCATTATGTTAGCTTATGACCCTCATCCTTGAGAGCTCTAGAATTTCCTAACACTCCCCTAACAGAAGTTTTGGTGAGCATCACCACAGCAACAATTCAGGGGTGAAAGCAGGAGAACTGGTGTTCAGAAGTATATTTAGTGACACAGTGAACTGCTGTCATGAAGAAAATCAAGTGAGTGATCAGAAGAATGTAGGGACTTCCGAGATGTCTGTTTGAACACACACACAAAAAAATCTGTGAAGCTTCACTGAGCAGTCACTGTTAAAAAACTGGGTAGCATTGTATTAGATTGTGTTATCTGAAACATATTTCTAAATTATAAAAAATAGTGCAAGTTTATGGTTGTGGGATTTTACACTTCCTGAAAGCAGGTGGGAGAATTCTTATTGTTGCTGATACCTTTGGTAACATCTGCAACAACTAAAATTTAAAAGGACACAAAAAAAATTACTTTACATCATGGATCTGCCATGGGTATGAAATGGCCCACACAGAGAAGATACAAGCAAGTAGATATAAGTGTTTTAAACATAAAAAGAAATCTGCAAGACTTCATACTAAGAAAAAACAATGGGCATAAGGAACACCTGTAATAGAACAGCAGGAAATAACTCCATTTGAACAAGAACATTAACAGCATAAAATGAGGCAACGAATCTGACAAATGGATATGTGGATGTATCTCCACTCCCAGCTGGGAGACAGGAACTCTCAGGTTACAGTACTAGCTGAAAAACACACAGGTGCAGTCTGTATGGATTTGGAGAAGTAGGGGAATGCATAGTCTTTGGCTCATGGAAAGATTTAGATTTACTGACATTTATCTATGTCTTGCACTGTCAGGAGAGCCTAGAGATGGCATAGCAGGCTACCATCCCTGCCTCCCTCCCTCCTCACAGAGCTTCCTCTGGGAGGAAGAAGGGCTCAGGGCAATGAGAGTGCATGTCATGAAGGGGCTGTTATTCAGAGTTACACCTCAAAGGAGGGGCATAGAGAGCCACAGAAATAGTGAGAAACTGCTACAAAACTCTCAGTGCTGTCAGCACTGAGAATACACCTTAGGGTCCTTTATTCTTGAGTGCTTGCACTGTGAAAGTCAATCTTTCAGAAAATAGGTTCTCAATGGTTTTCAAAATTCAGGTCCTTTGATGTGCATGAAAATGGACACCAGTATTTTGAGGCCAAATTACTTCTGAAAAAAGTTATTAAGCTTTTGTCTCCAAATATACGCACTTAGAAACCTTGGAGTTTGGCTACAAAAATGATTAGAAAAGCCTTAAGCACTTTTAAAGCCCTGACTATCAGTGATTGGAAAGTTTATGACCTCTTTTGAGTTTTGTTGGTGGAAATGTAATGAAATACTGCCTTGTTGCACAGGTGACATTTTCAGACATGTGGATCTTGAGTTTTTCCACATCCTTGATTTCTACAAACAGAAAAATCTTGCTGAAAATCCTTATAAAATTTTCTATTATCCCTTTTATAGTCTGCAATGTTAGTTACTGCTGTAGAATTTTCTTCACTTTCTTTGAGGATAGGGTATCAACTTAGAGCCTTACCCTGGACTCTTTGCCTGCAGTTGGACTCGCAGCACAAAGTTCCCTTTATTGCATTATGCCATGCATGACTCAGGGTATTTGGTGAATTAAAGTCACAGTACTAACAAATTAGCATGGAGAAAAGGCATAACAGTGATACCATGCAAGGACAAAAATTAAGAACTCCTTCAGGTATATGAGCATCTCCTTAAAAACTGGGAATGAGGAGGGAACAGATAATAAAGGAAAATACTGAAACAGTTTGAATAGCTCGATACTTTGTAGAGTGATGTGGGTTGACATAGTCCTTCTGCAGCATTAAACAAGAGCCATGCAGGTTCTGAGCAAAATACTCTGGTAAGTACTATTTTCTAAAAATGGAGCAAGTCCAGCACGCCTGGAGCACTTGCATGAGCAACATCTAAAACACCAGGAACAGAAAGTCATGGTAAAATCCAACTGTTAACTCAATTCCATTCTGATTTGCTCTGCTGTAAGCCCTATTGAAAGTTGCCTGTAACAAAACATGAGAGACCCACACAAACCTGGATATAATTCTCATGGAAGGAGTTAAGGAGAATGCTCACTTCAGTTTAACAAAGACAAGGCAATCACTCATTCATCCTTATCTTACTGGTTTAACACCTGTAGTATTCCCAAATAATAGATATGCATCGTGTTCATGCAATTAAAGCAATGTTATAAAGATGGCCGGAGAGTTTAGTGACCAAGCAATTTTATTTGAATAATGTATTCCATTACTGCCCATTTTTAAACAGGAAGTATCATGCAGTCAATGAACAGGAACAGAACATTTTAGGTGCAAGGCAATACTTTTTAGAAATGACAGGATGAAACTGCAAGGGCACAGAAACACTGTGAATTGTTTCCCTGAGATACTGACATAATCAAGAGACTAATATTCCCTGAAATTATGTGAAGTGCAGGCAGATACCTGTGAAGTTGCAAGGAGAGGACTGTGTCATTCACAGATCTGAGACTTTGGAAAAATTGTGTTTAGGAAAGTCACTTTTACATGCCCAGAGAGTGAGTAGGAAAGAAATATGTAGATTAGAGTCTGAATATTTTTATAATTGGTTGTTTTTCCACTCTTTCATTACCATTGCCCTTCAAAGGAAGGTAGAGGAGAAGTTTGAGCAACAGTTCTACACCCTCCCTTCCTCCCTTTCCAACCAGACCATTTGAAGTCCTGGTGGGTAAGGTATTTGCAGCTGGAATGGGCCATTTGAGTCATACTGCACTGAATGGAGTTAGGAAATTCATCAGACTTCTAAAGGACAGCACAGTCTTCATGGTCAATATGCAATAACCAGTTAAGAATCTTATAGACCTAATGTCAACAGAGGGAGACGGTAAAGTAAGGTGATAATCTGAACAGCAGCTCTGGAAAAAAGAAAATATTTTAGAAAATATGAATAAGGTGTAAGCAAGAAGTTTATACATGCAAAATGGTTGCCAAATAAGGTACCAAGTAAGAAAATTACTCAAAGATATAAGATGTAAAGGAACCCGTAAGAAAACATCCAAATTAGATAGTATCCCATTTGGAAGCAAAACATAAGTTCTGTGTTTACATATTTCCCTGTATCTCACAAGCACAAGCAACTCTCTCCCCTTTCTTAGAGCAGCTCCAGATCATCATATGAATATTAAAATATACTCTGAAATGCACCTTTTTTTTATTTAATTTTCCTAGGAAATTTATCAAAGCTGTGGTCAGATGTTTGCTCTATGATATTCCTGCTAAGGATTAACATGTGGTCACTGTGATGTTAATGAGCAATCTGAAAATATGGATTACAATAGAGTATACACACTGTTACTCCAGTGAATGAAACTGATAGTAGAAAGCCATGATATCAGATCTCCATTTTTATAGCTGAACTTCACACTAATACTGCAGTAGGTATTACTGCTGCTAATTCAGAAGCTTTTTGGTGCTTCCTCCTATATATTTTTTGCTCATCTAAACAATTATCCAAATGAAAAATACAGGGGTTTTGCATTATAACATTAAAAAATGTTTCTCTAAATTTCCTTTATCTTCCTAGAAGCTGATATTGACATATTTTGTGTATTAGTGCAGTGAAACCTTACTAACTATTGACACTGGTTTACTAGTCTTCATTCAGATGAGTAAAAAATAGCATTTACATTGCTGCAGTATCATCTTCTGCAAGTAGATATTTTCATGTTAAAACTTGAGGGGTTTCCATAGGGAAAAAAATTAACAAAAGAAGTAACAAAATAAACAACTGTTTTCAGGTAGGTCTTAAGCACAAAAAATGTAGTCATATCCATACTGCTGTAAAAGCAGAAGGAAAAGGCTGAGGGGCTAAGCAATTGGTTTGGATTAGGGGTTCCCAGAAAATTGAACTTCCAAAATCACAGCTAAGCAGGCCTTTTCCTCTCTCAAGTTTTAGGAATCAAGATGTTCAGAGTTTGCTGAAACCTTCTAAACTGACTTAGGGCCCTCTGTAGGTGAAAATCGTCCTCTCCAAATGCCACTATGCCCTTAGGAATAACAGGATGAGTGATGGGGTTGGCTTTTATCTCATCTTGGCTGTAAACCAGTGGTAACTCCTGGATTTCGGTTCCAAAAGACTTTTCACTCGCAGTACTGTACCCTCAAGAAGTCTTGGTTATGCCACTGAAAGCAGTGGTTACTCTTTTTCCAGTGCTTTCTCTTTTCTTCACTTACAGGAGATGATATGGACAAAAATTGCAGAAAAACATATTTCTGCTTCCTGACACACAGCAGAAATGATTCCACATAAGCAACTACACACTGAGTGATGGAGATGGGGATTTGCCAAGAGAAGGTGAAGAAAGCCAGGGGCACTGATTTTGAGTGACAGATTCAGATGGGGCAAGAACTGAGAGTTGAATGAGTTATCTTCATGCTAGGAGATCAACAATTTACCACAGTGTATTTGCTCCTTAGCGGAGGTGACAGTTTTGAAATGATCAGCAATATATCTGTTAAGTTACATGAAAAGGTAAAAAGATCTGTAATGCAGAAAAATCAAAAATTTTGTGGTATATATTGGCAGTATCCTGACCAGATTTTTTTTTAATATTTGCAAAAAAAAAAAAAAATAGATCTTCCCAGAAATACAATATAAGGCATTGGTTTTTGTCCTCTCAAAGGGAAAAGTAAAATTTGAATGTTTATGTCTGTCATGTTCTGGATGACTATATAGCAGCATGAAAATTATTTGATAGACAAACAAAAAACCATCTCCGTAGATTAACATATAGAATATAGGGTATGGAGTTCCTGCTTCCCACAGTTCCTAAGTCCATAAGATTGACAAGCTAAATCTCAAAAGGTCTTTTTTTATTTCACTGTCTTCCTCTTCTTAACAGGAATTGGCTAAGAAGGAGAGGAAATTTGGACATTCATTTCATCAGTGATTCATAGAATCAGTAATGAAAGTAAATGTGTGATGCCAATAGAAAATGTTGCAGCAAATACAGAAACACATATATTAAATACATGCATGTGGTGTCACAAAGACTTTTCTCTGATAAACTTGCATTTTCCCAATTAAGCACAAAATTTAATTTTGTGCACAAAGTCTGTGTGCGCCTCTTTTTTCTCTTCTGGCTTTGACATCATCCTGCAGCTCTAGTTATTACTGTGTAATTGTCTTGAAATGTAGTTATTGTTAGGAATTGTTGCAGATGTTCCCTGTGTAATTCAAACTAAATGAATATAGAATTAAATTACCAGTGCAAAGCTTTAGCAGGGCAAGTTGTAGCAAAAATGGTAAATTATTCACTCTTTATAGGAAACTATCCAAAAGTGTAATGGGAAGTTAAGTAAGCAGTATTTCTTGCTCAGGAATCCAGAAAGATTCAAAACAGGATGTCAGAGTTAGTGGTGAATAGCTTAATATATTGTCCCCATTCATGACATGTAATACTGAAGTATCATTGCTCTGTGACTCTGGTAGGGAGAAGTCAATAAAAATGCACTAGCAGCTGTCTTAAATTTTACTGAGACCTGGATTACTACCATGGACCAGGGGTTGTGGTTATTTTATATTATATTCCATGACACCTAGGACTTTCAGTTCTCTTTAAGAAAGCTTAAAATATGCTAAAGACCCTGATGACTGTGAGTACTTCCCCAGCCATCAGACCACAAAGGGGTAACAAGTATCAAACACCTCATTTTGAAGAAAGGATGTGAGTCCCCAGACCTATAAATCAGACCAGACATTCTCTCTACAATGGAAGAGGTGCATATTAATAAGCAAGTTATGTACAATCATATGGGAAAAAATCAGCATTTCAAGGTGCATTTCCAAGCTGGTGCTCCCTTAGCTCCCTTAGCTCCCAGTTATGAATGAAACTTCCATTCTGTAACTATTCAAAGGCCAACACAGAAATTAAAAGAGCATTTTATGGCCTTAAAGAAGGTATGAACCTAAAACTGAGGGTTCAGTAGACAAAGTTGATCTGCCAACAGCTTTCAGACAACTGTATGTGGGTTACAGTACTCAGTGAGAATCAGTGATGATTCCACAGCTACATGGAATGAGCAGACCATGTTCATCAGACCTGGCATCACTTTATTTCACTTCACAAAACAGACAGAGGCCATTCAATTCTTAATTTTCTGAAAATAAAGCATCATTAATATTTTGGACAACTCTGGACTCTGACTGAGGCCAAATAGCCTGTGTGTGGGGGATGTTCAATGAATACACCAGATGAAAAATGTGAAGTTATATGTATCTGAATTAACTTCATGTTGTTTCAAACAAGCTGGGGTTTTTTCTTATTTTGTTTCTTCCCATGACTCTTTGTTTTGAATATTTAAAACATGCTAGAATTGACACTTGCAAATAGGTATTTATTTTGTGAACATAGCTAATAAAATCCTTAAAATATGGATTTTTTCCAATGTACTCTTTTTATTCCCCTAGAAGTCAGTGATGGCTGTAACAGCTTTCCAGACTTCCCCTGAAGTCAGTGAAAAAAATCCCATCAGCTTAGAAGTATGAGGTTTTCCTTCTTAGTGGAAGTGGATGCTGCAGGGGATTTTGGTTGTTGTTTTTCTTTTTAATGTGCATCATTCTGCAAAATCTGGATTCTACATTAATTGCTAACTCTTTATAGCAAAAACGTTGGGAGTTTTGTATCTGAATTTGGATTTATGGACAAAGCAGAAACAAAAGTGCTTCTATTTCTAAAACACGTTCAACAGATATTATAGGGGATACCTTACAAGTACATTCATTGAATTATCAAATTGCATAGGCTGCCTATTTGCATAAAAGAGAAGCAAAATAGCCACAGAGTTTGTCTTGAGTTAGATCATTAATTCCACCATTAATCCTTTAGATCAGTCAGTCTATAGGGACAGAATGAATCTGTTCAGAGCATGAGCTTGGCTGATCCTCTTTGCCTCTCAAGTTCTTCCCCTCAAGCCACAGGAGAAATTGCAGAGCACTAACTTCCAAAGCCGCCCTTTAGTACCTAAGCTGTTCTTTAAGATCTCAGCCTTGTACTTCCTTGTCTTTTAGGAAATGCAGAAAAAAATCTTCTGAAAACATCAGCATGATATTGCTCAAAACCTTAAGGTATATATTAAAGCTAAATGCTGGGTTTCTCCAAATCAATTTATTTAAATAAATTTATAGGTTATAAATAAAAATGTAACAATAAATAGGATAATACCTATTACAGATCATAGGTAAAAGTAACTTTCTTTTTGCTGAATTTTACTTATGCCATTTTAATTAAATCAGTTATTATCAAAAAATACTTTTTAAGTAGCTTACGTAGAAGATAATAAATGTTATTCTAGTCCATGATCCCATAAAACATTCTGCATAGATTCACTAACCTTTCTGCCCAGCATAGGCTGAGTGGGAAGTGCAGTATGGACCTCGAAAAACCTTTAGTGTAATTTTCTTGCATAGTTTCAGTCTAGAACATGCTGTTGTACCAAATCACCTCATACCTATTCTGTTTATTAAGCTATCTGAAAATGTATTTTGGTATTAGTATTTTGCATCTTATACCTATCTCTTTCCAGGTTGCAACAGTATATACAACTTCCTTGTTTTCATAGAGTGTTTTGACAAACTTGCAAAAGTGTTCATGTTTTCCTGAAAAAAATTTTGAGAAAGTCTGTGTTGATATATCACTGACAAGTTTCTTTATTGTCTGTTGTCCTTTAACTTTTTTTTTTGTTTATTTTTATGAGCATCATCCTCTTTGCCATTAAGATCTAAAAGATGAGTGGTATCTTTGACTTTTTCCCTTCTTCTCTACCACTGCATCCAAGTCTTATCAATTCTTTCCATCAAATTTTAAAGTCTTCAATCTCTTTTGTAGGTCTTAATAACCAGAACTAGTAAGATTTTAGTTGTGTCTGACTTGATGACTCTAGCCTTCAAATAAATCTTCTCTGGTGGTTTTTTTGGCTTGGTTTTCATTTTTTTTTTTTTTTTACAAATGCTGCCAAAGTGATCTTTCCTTTGCCTAATTCTGATCTTATCTTTTAAACACACATTCTCAAGCTTCAAACATTGGTCTATTTCTGATAATTTCTTCCTACTCTATACCACTTTTCCTGATGAGTCCATCACTTAAAAACATTACTTTTAGGAAGTCTTCAGGAAATTATTTGGGGTGAGAGAAACTAATGATGAGTAAGACTTCAGTTCAAGGGAATTAAATACATAACTGCACAGAGAAATTTCAGTAACTAGTGTTTACATTAAGGCATGTAATTTGGTATCTAGCTGAATCAGAGTCAAAATAAATGTAATTTTATCTTATCTTTGTGCAATACATCAGATTAGCATTTCTAGACTGCCAAGTTCATTGTTTGTGTTAAACAAATAACACTAAGCCAGACTGCTACAAATTTTTACTGTGGTGTTTTGCACTTAGAATATCATCTGTCAAAAGATTGCTCTCAAAGCACTTTACAGACATTAACTAATTGGGTCTAATGACACTTTTCTGGAAACAATGAAGCATAATTAATTCCCTTTTGTGAAAAGGGAATTTAAGGCATGGAGAGAGCAAATGATTTTTCCAAGGTCATGAAGAATATTGCAGAAGATGTGGGAACAGAACCCAAATCACCCAGCCCTCCAAGACTGTGATCTAGGCACAGGAACAGAGCTATCAGCTGTGGGAGGAGGTCAGCTCTTCCTTTCCTTTCTTTGTTATTACAGAAGTATGGGAAATTAATTGCTTTCATTAATTCCACACTAATGGCCTGCGAAGTAACAGTCCATTAGGAAGCAAGCTGTTTGCCTCTCCAAGCTCTGCATGTAAACAGCAGTGAAGAAACTGTATTTCCAAGTTATCACTCTGCCAGGGACTATGTATTGTTCATGTAATTAATTTTTATTGATAATGTCCTTTACTGTTTATTGTAGAATTATGTTTCTAATCTTGTGCATTTGTATTCCTCAGAGTTAAACCTTACAGTGACAAGAAGCAGACCACAGAATTTCAATTTATGTGTAAGAGGTTATTTCAAGGACTTTTGTAGATATGTAAATTCATGTCTTAGTTTTGTTATAATTTATGAGAATTTTATTTTTTAGCTTAAGCTTTAAAGTCAGACTTTTCCCAGCCTTCACTCACTGAACAGCTTGGAGAGACAAGTAGTTCCCACCTGGGGAAAAAAAAAAAAAAAAAAAAAATTAAAAAAAAAATTAAAGGAAGAATGGGAACTAAACATTCTGCTTTAGAAGTCAGCTTCCCCCTGTTCTCTGTTTAGATCTCCAATGGTCTCCTGTAATTAGAATTGTTAAAAGTGATTAGGTATCTAACTGCATTGGCAGCTCCTTGGGAGGTTTTGACAAAGGCACCTGAGTCCCAGTGGATGGAGAACAGACTGGGAATGGGCAGTTCCATAGAGGCACGTCCTTTCATTTCACACAAACTGTCGTCATGTATCACTTCTTTAGTTGTCTTGTGCCTGGATACTTTGGTAGTCTTTTTTAACTCTTTCTCAGTAACTGATACAATGAAGCACAAAACAAAAATAAAGGAAGTTACTGAGCAGAACCCCTCTGCCTGTCTTGGTATCTGCTTTATTCAAAGGTTAAGAAAATGAGAGCTTAACCTTTGAAGCTTTGCTGATGGAAATCAACTGACTGCAGGTCTTTTTTACATACTTATTAGTGTGTTTGGAACATTAACTGGCTTGCTGGACAGACTTTTCTTGCCATTCATGGTACAAAGTAACTAATAAAATCACTGGAAGATGTAGCTGAACTTGCTGAAGAAGGATCTATCAGGATCTTTCTTCTAAAACAGACAAGCAAGAGTCCCTTTGCCACTCTCCTGCACAACCTGATAGAAATTTACACCTCATTTTGCGCTGATAAATCACTGATTAAAATATATAGCATGGGCAAAGAAAGCAACAACTGGGATGTACACAAACTAATACAAAGAATTAAATCCAGACTGTGCAGAACATTTTTTTGTTTTTAAAAGCCACCCTTTTTCTTGTTGTATTACCAAGATGGATTTAGCAGCTGAATCAGGTAACAAAGAGTATATGAACCAAAAAGGCAGTTAGTAAAAGGTTTCACATCTGGACAGAATTTTTCTTTTCTATAAAAAAGAATTTATTTTATGATTTTATAAATTGCAGCTCTCAAACTGTTCATTGAGAAATTATCTATAACCAAACTGTAGTTCTTCTAAAGACTACAAAGAAATGTTTCATTTTAAATGGATACCATTGACATTCCCCTGCACTGACTTCTCTTCTGACAATTATTTTCCACTGATGCTGTAGCTATTAGCAGAGTGGTAGTGCTTGGAACTTGAGATCAAGGTACATTACATTTGCGGCTGCTGCTGTAAAACTTTGCTGTCCTCAGTTTGAACCTAGGTGAGCGAAAATGGCTATTTCAGAAAACTAGAGATACAATCTGCAGGATTCCAGATATCTAGCAAAGCTATTACAGCCTAATATTTTAGTATCTCATTCCAAGGGCATCCAGTAACAGGCAGGACTCAGAACAACTCCCAGCCGGCAGTGCTTCTAAAAGAAACCAGACACTGTCTTAACTGGGTTCCAGATTTAGATGTAATTGTGTAGTGGTGGCCATGTGACCTCTTAAAACACAACATTTAAATAATGGGCATTTAACATGTACCTTAAGGTTATGACATTAGCTCCTGTCTCCTTGCACCAGAGCTGCCAAGTCCTGACCCAGGTAACAATTTCTTTGCCTATCTTTTCACATAAACCACATCTCACAAACATGGATGAATATTTTGTCCAGTTGTATTATGATGTTCTTAATTTCTCACAAGGTCCAGTACATCCCATACTCATACTATTTTCTCAGCTTGGACCTTGACCCCACAACTGGTTGTCTCTGTCCCACAGTAAGCTTAAATATATGAGAAAGCACCACTGCAGGTCCTCCCTCCTCAGCTCCTTTCCTCCCAGACTCTCTTCATGATCAAAACCCTTGTAGCTGAGACTAGCAGTTCCACTGCTAGTGGAATTCTGGTCATTGCTGAGCCTATAACATTTTTCAGGACAAGCCATGATGCTTCACTGGTACATATATATCAACTCCTTCAACATTCCCACCATGTTCAAAGCAGGACAGTTTGGCTGTTGGAAACCTACAGGGGGGTGGAGGTGGGGGGAAGTATTTTGCTGATCATTCAGAAGATCTAGGAGGCACGTGAAGGGCCTAGGGGAAAAATTCCATACTGTTCCCCGAGAGTAGGCATCCCTCTACTATACACAGAGCTTCATATGTGAGAAAAAAACCCTTGCTCACAGAATAGGAAACCACAGCCTCTGGTCCAGCAGTTGTATCCATCTGGCAGATTTCTGCCCCCAGACATTTCATTGCAGAACTAAAATCCTTCATCCCTGGAAAATAATTTTTTCTCCATTATATTTATATTAGTCCACAACATATTCCAGACAGTCTGAAAAGTATGTGTAAAATCCATAGATCCAATGAGTTAAATATCAGCTCAGATGTGTGCAACCTGAAAGCAGATGCTTAAAATGGAGACAGTTTGTCAGCAGTGTCTCCACTTCCTCTCCTAATAATACTGTGTTTTAGTACTCATAGCACAAACTCTTGTAATGACATTACTGGAATTGCTGTAGAGGCATAATATATCCTAAGGTATATTTATTATAATGCTAAAATTTTTTATATCCATACATTTTTCTGTCAAAGTTTTCATGACGACTATTTTTCTCCTAGCATGTGAGAGAAAAGTAGTAATTTGCTGGGTTATGTTTGCATTACCATATCTCAGAAACAGATTAAATTTCACTGTAATACTATAGAATTTGAATTAATGTTTGAGCCCTTAATTTACCTTTCCCATGTGTAAAATAGGACTATTTATCTATGATGCATTTAATATCCATCTTTCAAAAATGCTGCTGTAACAATGCACAACAATTTGGAAAAAGAAAATGTAAGAGGCTCCAAACTACATTTCGATTAGAGGATTATGCCAAAACACATAATACCATATCACTAACAGAGCTGCACTAAAAAAAAATTAGATTAACTGCAAAATCAGATAAAAAATTACTTCACTGGCCTATACTGCTGTGCCTGATTTGGAAGGCATTCAAAAATCATGTTTTGTAAATGACTGAATAATACGAAAAACTTTTTGTCTGTACAGAACTATGTTTTAATCAGTCTTTTAGAAAACCAGAGGCAGAACAAAAGTAAATGGATATTAAAGAAATAATGTGAATTGAACACTTTAAACAACTGATAGTTCTGTGTGTTCATAGATACACCTCATCTGGCTTCCTCTTACTCAGTTATTGTGAGCCTATGTAACTCTGGTACCACCAGGCTGCTATTTTCCTCCCTTATTTTAGACCTTGTGTTGGCTGAGCTGTCTTTGAGACTCAGAAAGAGGGAACCTCACAAACTAGTTTGGAGTAATTTACACCCATGTGTAAGTGGAGTGAATAAATTGAGATTAACTGTATCTCAAGGCCTGTAAATACAATACAGCTGTTGGGTTTGTCAGTGACATCTAGGGGAACCTGACCATCTCAGAGTAGTATGACCAAACCAGGGAACTTGTGGGAAAGGAGACTGGTCTAAATTTGAGAATAAGATTTCATTATGAGGTAAAATTTCTCTAGTTCTCAAAGTTACAACTCCATCCAGGAGTGATTTTCATCTTTCAAACTATATCTGGCAAGATCTTTGCCCAGATCTCAGCTAATTATACACTGAATATTTAAAGGCATTTTTTAATTCCATAATGGACCCAACACAAGAGGGTTTTTTCTATGAAAAGTGCTGAATATAGAGTACATGCCACTTTTCCAGAGAAATGAGTGTAGAAAAGTCTATAGGTGTCACAAAGCATCTCAGCTTTATCCAAGTAATAACCAGACAAATTTATCTGCACTAAGATTTTATTCAGAAGTGCTAATAAATTTAGGGGGACCATGGGGCAGCAAAAGCAATTCTCCTAGTCCTAAAAGGCCTTTCTCTCTGTGAAACAGCCTGCATCAAGTGAAGTTGAATAAGAAATAAGACAGATAAGGACAGCTATTTGGCTGTGTCTATACTTTTGTTTTTTAGATCTTGCTCCTCTCAGAAAGCTGTATTATATTTGTACACTGTGGAAAAAAAATCTTTATTTACATTGCTGCCACATCAGATAGATGGCTATCTATTTGCCCCTTTTCATGTCATCTGAATGTTGGCCTCCCTCAGCCTCTTGCTGCCAATATCATCCTTTGCAGAGCTTGTGCTGGTCCTGGTGATCTTTATGAACCATTCACTCTGCTGTCTGAGATGTTCAAACAGGCCCATAGGGAGCCTATGCTGATTTGGAACCTGGAAGTTTCTGTGAAAGGGCTCTATACTTTAATTACATCCATTTTAATTAAATCAATCTGATTCAGTTCCTGAGCCAAGTCCTCATTTTCTCACACAATAAGGGGTGGAGAAAATTTTCAGAGTGGAAGTCATGAACCTCTCCTTTTCACTGTCAGGGTCTAAGAGATGCCCAGAAGCCTCTGTGACTCACTCTCCTATTATAAATCAGTGGGCTGTCATGGTATTTTCAGATGCCTGCTGTCAAGAACTGTATCCTGCCTGCAAGCCAGAAGAATAATTCAGGAAATGAATGCTGCATTTGTGGAGAGTAGAAAATGATGTACAAGATTTTAATTTCCAGCAAATCTTTAACATTTGAACACCAGGAACTAGCATGAACATCCAAACTATTCACACATGTTTTCTATTTTCAGTACAGTTCCACCAAAAATAGTCTGGTTCCTCTTTCCAGTGCTGAAGCTATGACAGAGAACATGCCATTCCATTTGACAGCTTTTGGGAACCAAGGACACTTGCTTCGCATTGAGGTGGCCATTAAAAGAATACACTTTAAATAAGTGAATGCCATGAGAGTTGTGAGCTTCCCTTAGGGAAACATTATTATAATGACACTATATGCACCAAACCTTATAAAATATATGACAGAGACAGGCACAAAAAGAAGATTTTCTTGAATAGGACTTCAGGTAGTCAGTGAACTACCTCCCAAATGACACATTTAGGACTCCTGGGAAATCCAGAATGCAGAATATGTACAAGTTTTCCTTTCTTACCTGACAGAAATGCACATCAGAACACAAAAAAAATATAATTTCAGTTTAATTTGCCTAATGTAGTAATTTGTGAATGTTTTTATTAATCTGTAATCTTTGTAAAGGAGGTCATGAAGTATAATTTGAAACAATAAATCAATCTAGAATTTATAACTGTATCAAAATTAAAATCTTTCACTGATTATGGAGCAGCAGATTTTAAACTCAGAGACATTTCATAAATTCCTTACAAAAGTGCAGAGGATCTGATCCAAGCAAAGTCCTCCTGCAACTTCCTAAGCAAAGTCTAAGGAAAAGAAGACATAAGATGATATACTCCACATAGTCCATATGTTTTCTTCTGACAAGGACTCTGCTGCAGTTTTAGCCTCAGAAACAAGACATACAATATGAATTTTCTGTTCCCATAGGAATTAGGAAAAAAATGTTCCTTGATTCACAGATTCCATGCAGTGGTCTCCCTTGTCTGGAGCTTGGGAAAAGCAACACCATCACATCTGCTGAAGTTACTGGGAATTTTGAACCTTACATCAGTCTTATCTATCTCATTTCTAAGGTCAGATTCATTTCATGGCTTAAGCCAGGTCACGAAGTCTGAAAGCCTTTTAAGCCAAGCATATTCAAATATGTTTGTATCCTTAGCCTACATAATTGTAAAATCAAGTGTTTATGTAGAAAGATGATTCATCATACACCTGTAGGGCTAATATGTAGTTTCAAATTTTGCATTTAATCTTAAGAAGCTTTCTTTGGAACTATTATCATTATAGGTGTTATTAACATCAGTAGGGGATTCCTACATCTACATGGGGCTTAATTTGCTGCTTCTGACAGAGCAGACACTATATATATATATATATATATATATATATATATATATATATATATATATGTAGTTTTCTGGTACTACACTGATGCTTTTGAGAAGAATTTTGCTTTATTTTGCTTTGCTTCATATCTTTACCCCCTGCTGCATCCTGAAGTTTGCCTTTCTATACTTTTTCCTTTCTTTTAGTTTAATTAAGTGAATTGAACTGAACAGGCAAATTCACTTGTGAATTGCCATTTATTATACCAAGTTCTCCACATCCATGGAAATTGCTTTTTGCATCTTTAATTTGCAGGCAGGATGTAATAGGAGTGTAAGCAAGGTCTGTCCCACAGGATTATTAGACAGATGAAAAATGAGGTGCAATAATAGTGGAATAAATAGAACAACAACACAGTGAAAGAACAGCTAGTGAGAGCTGTTATTTGGGAATGCTTATATGCCTTGTGGCAAGGGACACTATTCTAAACCTTTCTGAGTTGACAGAAGTGCTGGTAGGAAGAAAAGGTGTTTGTATACATTTGACACTTGAAATTTCAATGCACTGGGAAAATGTCTAAGATGAATAAAAGGAGCCAAACATGTCCAAGTAGTGATTAGTTGCTTTGACTTTTTTTTTTTCAGCTGTCAGCATGGTGCTATCAAAATCCAAACCAGTCTTTCATTATCAAATAGGGACATCATGCTTGATAATACATTTTCAATTGGAATACATTATGAATTAAGACATACATTATCAAGAATGGTCATCCCTGAATATTATAAGATCATTGTAATGGTGGCGAAAGAAAATTATTTTCATCTTCCATATGCATTCTGAAAATGCAGAAAAAATGTATCTAATCCTGTCATTAGTGTACAAAGGATTCTTAGTAAGACAGTGGTTAAAGGAAAGAAGAAGATGGAGGCTTGGTCAACTGACAAAGGGTCACCAACAAAGCTGTGTATTTGTGGCGATGAGGAAGATCTGAAGCAATATCTGCACAAGCAGACAATCCGGTGAGATGGAAGTTTAAAAAATCACGAGTGTTGTGTAGGTCTGTCCTTAGGAATAGACAGTACCAATCTGGCACCTTACATGGTCTCTGTCTGCTGCTGAAGTGTGGCATTCACAGGCAGTGGCTTCAGAGCCATGGATGTCTTGAAATGTCCAATAAATAATGACAGAGACTTGAGAGTCTCCAAAACAGGTCAAAATGTGACTGGCCTGAAAATAAAGGGGCAACATTAATCCAATATATATTTATTAGCCCCAGACAGCTCCTTTCTCATAAATTGCTTAGAAAATATAAACTGGGATAAAAGACTTGATAAAGCAAATTAAATTATCTCATACACACCTAAATTACCCGCCTGATTTTTAACTAAGAACAGGAATTTATCTTGAAGAACTTGACCTCTAAATCTGAAAAGTTCAGCAATCTGAAAGTGAAGAACAAAAGACTGTAGAAGAATTTCTGAAAGAGGTCACAATCTGGATGTGCGTGATTTATATGTTTAAAGTGAAGGTTGAGCCACCCCAGCCTAGGCCTCAGATGTGGGCCTCGGAGGCCTGAAAGCCTGTGGCGCAGTTAAGAATAAGTTTGTGGCGCAGTCAGAAATTATGTTAAGGTATAACACAATTTACTGAGCTATCTAGGTGTGAATTAGTATAGGTCTGCAGTGTGAAACTTTAGCCACCTTAAGACAGGAACTAACAATGGCTGCTCGCCAATGAGAGTGTGCTCACGATTGTAAACTATCTAGAAGTGTATAAAAACTAGTCTGTAAACGATAAACGGAGAACGCATGATTAGCCACATTGGTTCGGATCTGCGTTTGTTCCTGTCCAGCTCACCTTTTTTTTTTATTAGTCCCTGCTTTAAAAGACAGTAAGTGATAACTTTTGGTAAAATGTAAATACATTTTAATTGGAATAGCAGAGGCTCTTTGAAGAAAAACTAGGGGAAAAAAAAGAAAGGTGAGAAGATGGTAAAAAACAACCTGTGAATTAGATAATCTTCAGCATAGTACATAAATGATGGCCTTAAGGGTATCAACAATTTGAGTTCACATCGTACTTTTCCACACTGTAACATCTCAAGATGATCTATACAACAGCTTGAACTGCTGTAATGGAGAGTTCATTTTGACTTGGGACTTAATTATAGCATTTACACATTTACATTAGCTATTTTTCAGTGACAAAGAAAATAAGGATCATTAAAAGAAAAGCTATAAAGTAAGAGTTGTTTTTTAACAACTTTTATTTGTTTAAAAGAGAAGTCCTCTTAAAGAACTTATTTTTAAAAATATTTATATTTGATAGAAAAGCAGCAAAATTTTACCGTCCATGATATTACTCCATTTGCTAGATTCAAGAAAAAATGCTAGGATAGGAGATGGAACAATGATTTTGGTCTCTAAGAAAGTACACTGAGAAACAATCAATAGGTTGTGGACATGAACATCAGTGAATCATCTTAAATTGTGATGGAAGTGTCCTTCCACATGAAATCACATTTCAATTCAAATGAAAGGGGATTGCTGGTTCCTCAGCAGAAAGAGAATGATTTTGGGAAAATAAAGGTTGCAAATACCTGAAGGCCAAAAATATATTTTCATGACTGATACAATAAAAGCTTTATTTAGTTTCTGTTGTGTGAACTGCCTTACTCCTGCAGACAACAATGTGATAATATTGTGGAAGAGCCAACAAGAATTAAAAGCCATCCAGAGTCTTATAATTTTGATGACAAATCAAAACTCTTAAAAGGCACTATAAACCTATTTTCTGATGGCTGAAGTGTGTTTCTGAGGCCATTATTTTCCTTTCAAAATGTTATCCTGGTTTCAAGAACCGCTAAAAAGCATAAGCAATCTTGTTTTTTTCACGTGAATCTTTTCACATTGTCTTCTCACTCTCAGCTATGACATCTTTGGGCTGTTACCTTTTATAAAATAAGAAATTTTAACCATATATCCTCAGAATTCCTACTGACAATCTCTTCCTCACATTTAGGAACACTTACTATTTCAGTCAGCTCTGCATCTGCTTGGTTTCTAAGGCACTATGCAGTGCATCCATTCATTACATCTCAGGAATCACATCACTATTTAGAAACAGATGCTATCAATGCAGAGATCCTATTGTGAGACATTTATTTCTTCCAAGATTGATTATGGTAATTTTTATTAAATAGATTTCCTAAATCTGTCTGGATGAATTTACAGTCCTATATGCTTCCATTCTTCTTGTCCTTAAAGCAGCAACACCTTTCTAGGGATTTCTGTTCGATTAAGAGAATGCTCTGGTCATATGTGAACACTTGAAAACCATAATATCTTTCCAAGGTTTCCACACTTGTTTCAATCTTTCACTGTTTTCCTAGTCCTGGTCTGGCTCCTTGTTCCCACATCTCAGCTCTGCCTTACAGCACTACATTCCTTTGTTTCACTCAAGCACAGAAGATGCTTTCTGCTAAGTCAACAGGTTCATAACACCACTCTATTAACATTAAAATCATAAAGTATCTTCTGAATATATCAGCCTTGATGCTGATACTGTTCAGGTCTCACAAAAGCTGCTGGGAGACTGAAGAGCTAGTCTGAAACATGACCTACACCTTTTACTAGGTGTACATTACAAAGGTGTCTGGTCCTACAGAAGCAAATATTTTTGGCAAAAAAAGCTGCATTGAAGCCCTTTTATGGAGGTGTTGAGAGACCTGCCTTCAAGGCAATGGGAAGATACACTTGGAAATGGCTGGATCGTTTTCAACTGGCAGATCTTTTTGTTTGCTGATAATCACTCATAGCAAACTCTTTTCCCTGGAAACTCCTCAAAACAGTGCTCTAAGGAAATCTTCCTAGTTGTCCCTGTTGCTGGGTGTAGTCTATAAGAGACTTCCACCTCTGCAGGTCTCGTCATATTTTTCTTGGCTGTTACCACACATAAAAGTGTCAGCAGAATTTTTTTAGTTTGAAAGATGCCAAATAGGACATTAAGTTGGTGTGGCAAGAGGTTCTGTGTTACACACAGCACTTATCTCTATCCTTGTAGAACAACACACCAAGTGTTCCAGAGTTTCTCTGTGGAGAGGGCTTCAGACTGCTTTCCTGTGAACCTACCACTGGTGGTTGTGTCAGAATTGTTGCTTTACATTTTTACAGCAAACAGCTGTATTTCTGTGAGGCTCTGAGTTGGCTTCACAAATCACAAAGACTGGGAGGATACTGCTTAGCATCCAGAGGCAAGAATACCAGGTCTTGCCATGGGGTAACTAACATCAAAATGGACTTGCAAAGAGGAAATACACTGTGAAGGTGCCATGTTTAGATAGGCAGATGTGAAGGTTTACTCTCCTATTTGCACATGGTGTTGCAGCCCACTTCTTGTATGCTTATCACCCTTGTATGCTCGTCACCCTTCTCTCAGTGTCTAGACTGGTCTAAGAGTAGAAATGTCTATTTCATGGTTATTTAACATGCAAATCAGATTGTGTTTACTTGGGCATTTTCTAACACTGGTTAATTTCTGTTTTAGCTCAACTGAGAATAGTACTTACCAGATTAATTTCTGAATTATAGATGTAGCCAATGTAATATCCATGTAATTGTCCCAGAAATTAATTTGGCATATTATATTTAAATATTTATGTGAACATAGTCTCCATTCCCCCTCATTTAAATATTTCCTTCTCTTGCTTAGATATACAAGATCTGAGGCTGAAAACAACCTGATTGTCATTGTACTGGAGTACACTATTAATAACACTTAGGCCCCCACAGAGAGGAAATCAGCCAGGGTAAGGGGCTCTTTTTCCAAATTAGATTTCTTGGAATAAAGAAAAAGGAAAAATCCATTATTTCAAACATCTGTCCGCACTAGAAAGCCTCCACCGAAATCACAGGATGTGTCATAATTAAATGGCTTGGAAATAATTTCTTGAGAGCAGAAATTTTATATTTAGTCATGCATAGCATAACAGAGGAGGGCTTCCCCTCAAAAAGCTTCCTTGCAGTAAATTATTATACTCCCAAGAAAACAGGATCTGTTATGAATCCAAAACAGAATTAAAACTTTAAAGCATACAAAGGTTTCATATATGAAGATGGTGGTTCCCAGGTTCTGACCCCTGAGGGTTCTTTTTCCCTGTACTAATGTTTCAGGCACTCATCAATAAAATGCTTGCTGGTCACCTGAGTAATGGAACAAAGAGGAGTTTGAGTAATAAGAGCTTGCCACTGCTCAGATGTTCCTGAGCACGGGTTTCTTCTACATGAAGAGCAAGACCATGACTTTCCTCATGTATCCTCATCCAGCACTGCCAGAGGGGCCTGCAGAGAAAGTAGATCAGAAAGCATTCCTGATATGAATTTTGATTCAGGGATGTGAATCAAGAGCCAGACATACAAGTTTTGCAGGCAAGGCATGAGAACCTGAACGTCTGACACTTATGTAAGTGATGGTCTCATAGTCATAATCCCACAGTGCAACCTCAAGGAATAAATCTTGCATTTCTGTGAATCCCTATGAAAAGCAATATTTCTTTGAAAGGTCTAGACCTAAAACCAGAGGTGAAGGAATCAGAATGAGTTGGGTGAAATGCCATTTCAAACAATAACTTCTTGAAGTTGCAGATTACAGTGTTTATGGATGGACATGAACTATATATCTGGGCAGAACAACTCTCAGTCTATTTAGAAGAAGAAACAACCCTTTTGTGGATAAGTGGGAATATCATATCACAGCTGTGCAACAACATACTTAGCCTAAGCATAGAAATTTCCCTCTGTTCCAAAGAGATATTAATCACCGTGGGAAAAAGGAATCTATTTGTCTGTCATCCTTAGAGAAAAGTGCTGAAGTGTATTAAAGTTCAATAAACAGCTTCATATGACATTAACACTGTTCAGCTGAAAACCTTCAGATCTTTCAGTCCTGTATAAAAATAATGTTTTTGAAAGGTACATACTGCAAAAAATGCAGGGACATGATGGTTGTGAATATAGAAAACTATTTGTACACAATCAAGTTAGGTAATGGCGCAAAAAATTGCTCTATAAATCAATCAGCCCTCTATACTTGTTTCATTAAGGGATAATATAACTCTGATATAATTTCACTAAAGTTGGCTAAGCTTCTCATATTTGATTTCCATCCAATTTTTTTAGCAGAACTCAGCATTTTAGAAACAAAGGAAAGAAAAAAATCCAGTGCAGATGTACATTTTCCTGATGTTTAATGCAGAACAGCAAGGTTGCAGTACATTAGTCATCATGGCAAACGGCCGATATGGAATATTAACTGAACTTTGAAGAAAAGCTGTATTTGTTCTAAATGCCTAAACTAGTGTTTGTAGAACATTTTAATATTTTGTAGTGGGTGTGAGAGTTATCATTAAGTGAGGGCTTTACAGCAAAACCTCTCCCTACAGGCAAATTTTGCAGCTCTAACTGATGGTAACATGTAGCCATAGCATCAGACCTTAAGTCAATTCTTGCCTCATATTGCCATCTTGATTTGTACAATTTTATTCTGAAATGCTTCATACAGAATGAGAAAAACAGCCATTGATATTTCCTGGAAACACTTCATTCCTGATTCACCTCCTGCACATTCACTTGATTCTGTTAACAACCCTCAGCTCTTAGAAAAGGTGCTAAGCTCCCTCTGTTACCGTTTAGTTCAGTGGGGTGACAGGAGATTTTGACTAAATGTGTGATCATGTCACATGCAAGATCATTTAGTTTTTGAGTGAGATGAGATCATGTGTCTCCTTAAAATCAGCTTGTATCAAGTTTGAAGGGATCCATATAACATTTAATGCATGCAATCAATAGTCATCTGATATATCAAAAATGAACACACTCTCAAAAATATCAGCTTGCCCCTAGTCCTCTTCTTTGATGATGTAAAGTGAATTTCATCATATTTATTACCTTGGAGATTCTATTCTAAAGAATATTTCAATTCTTGGACACATGAAAAAATCATGAAAATAAGCAATTGACATGACTTTTCTTTTAGTAATGAACAAGTTAATGTTTGTAAAATATTTTTTGGCACTGATGTCATGTAAGTCAAAGTAATAGGAGAGGCATATGCTAGTTTTTAAACATTTTTCTTGGTGTAATCATATTTTCACTCTGTTACTGATCTTTTATGTCTCTATCTTTAATCCATTTCAACAACGCAGTGTTATTTATTTTCATTTTGTTCATTCTTATACATTTGTTCACCTGTATTTGTACTTACCTTTATTCTCACTCTGTGGTACATTTCTTCCTCTCTCTACATCATGATAAACTTTTTCTTCATTGATCTGCTGATCTGGGTATAGGACCTTCTTTATCTTGGCTTATCCTTATTTTAGCCCAGAAATAATTAGGTTCCACCTAGCTCTGAGGAAGGTATGTCTCACCCCAGAAGAAAGTTCTCCAAGTGGCAAATAGATTACACCAGAGTTAAGGACCAGCAAGGTCTAGCCTCTGTAGCAGAGTCTTCTGAACCTTCCCATGCTCCACCACATGAGACAGCAAAACTGGCTATCTTCACTCATCAGAGGCCCATCTCCTACAGTCAAGGCCCAATGTTGTCTGTGGTTCATGTGTTCATCCATGTGCCAAAGATTCCTGGGTCTGTGTCCACACTGCCTGGTTCACATGGCACTCTCAGAACTATAAAGCCCATAAATCCTTTCAGCTCTTTGAAGTCTATGGCCCTGATCCTCAGACTTCAAAGCATATTCCAGTCTGAATAAACACAAACTACCTAAATCAATGTCTCACTGCATTCTGCAGGTTTACTGTAATTAATTGGTTTGATTTTTTCTTTCTTCTTTTTCTTTTTTTTTTCCTTTTTCCCCTTCTCTTAGTGGAAGGCTTAGAAGCAGGTGTTTTACTGATGAGAAAAGACATTTCAATTTTTCACCCCCTCTGCACTAGGTCAACCATCATCAGAGTTTAGCTAGCAGAATCATAAGTGCTAATGCAACTACAGAACTGCAATTAAATACATCCTTGGTTAGCAAGACAGAAGAAGGTTAGTGTGCAGATGTAGACATGGCTTATATGTCAAAAGGAGTGTGAAGCAGTAGATGTAAAATAAGGCAACAGAAGTGGAACAGATAAGAACAGAACATAGACAATGAAAACGAAGAAGGAGAGGATGGCTGACTCTAAATCTGTTGAGTTAGAGCAGAATCACTTTTTCTTCATGCCTTTATCAAGTAGAAATATTTTTGAATAGGGGGTGCAATGTGCCTTTCTCATACTAGGAAAAGCGGTAAGAGTGTAATCTAATCAGCTATTTGGATAGTTAAGTTGCTGCCTTGTGTTTAGGCAGAAGCAGCTGGAGTGAAGATTAGATTGGTTCAAACCAGAACAGGGACAGCCTGTAATTATTCCAGTCCTCTGAGCCCAGAATTTTACTTTCCATGGGCAGCTGCAGGATAGCTGGACAGCTGCTCTCTACCATTAACAGAGAGGTAAGTGATTTTTTTAATCCATTTCCAAAATCAGATTGAGCTTAGACTGACAAATGTCCAAAACATTCTGCATCATCCTAACTGTGTCAAAAGCAGAGAGCAATAAAGTTGATTCATAAAAAAAAAAAAAATGGTATCTCTGATATATGCAACCCAGATAAATATTGTATATTTTGATTTCCATCTAGGTAATTTTACTTCAGGCTGATGACATTAAAATCCAGAGAGGACTGACGGCATGGGTGACTGTTTGAAAAGGAAAGAAAAAATCTTGTGGGTCTACCATTTAAATGTTTTTCCAGGGCAACCTTTGAATCAAGATGGCAACAGATTGATCTTGTAAACTAACAACTGATAATAAGTTTTGAAATATTCCATGAAGAGAAGAAACAGTTTAAGGCCTCTTGGCCTTGAAGAGAAGAACTAACAACCTACTGGGATCAAAAAGGATTGACATTGCCGAAACAGTTTGGGATGAAAAGAGTAATTGAAAAAGTCCTAATTTCCTTTCATGGCTCAACAGCCAGAGTTCATACAGGCAAAATAGATAGGGACTTTAATGTTTAGAGAAAAAGGTGCTGATTTGGTAAATGAAGTCAGTGTGGAAATAATTTCTTCCTACACATTTTTAAAAAGTGAACAGACAAAGAACAGGATAAATGTGTTTTACAAATGCTAGAAACATATGTAACAAGACTGTTGTATTAGAAACATATGTTGAGGGAAAATTATGATTATATTGGAATGACAAAGAGTTGCTTAAATCAAGCTATCAACTGGGAGATAAAATTACCAACATATAAAGTTTGCAGATGGGTGAGGTAAAACAAAAGTAATGAGAGAGAGAGAAATTTGCACACAGGGAGAATACTGAATAAACAGAAATAAATGACACCAGGATTTTGGCTGACACAATAGGAACTATTTGCAGTAAAATGAAGAATGAGATATGGAAAAAGTCCTTGGATCTTGCCAGAGAACTTCAGAAGAGAATGAGAAAGCATTATCAGGAAATGTTTTTACAGATGAAGGAAGTCTGTATCAAACTTGGTATAATGATTGTGTTAGGAGTTCTATTGCCTAGACATTTCCTAGGAAAATATTAGTGGGGGAAAAGTACGTAGGAAACATGATTTTGAAAGTAATACAAGATTGCTTCCTGTACAGGAAAAGGATAATGTGGATGTAGGGACTAGAAATAAAGCAGATACAATGAATACAGTTAAATATGGGAAAAATAATACATTAATTAATGTTATCCCAAGGCTGAAATGCCAGAAAGACTGTAAAAAGGTAAATAGCAATTGTATTTTAGTAGTATCAGATTCTGAACAGCTATTAATAAATTAAAAGGAGCCTGAAAGCATCCAGCTCTGCCAAAGGAAATTCAGAAACCCATGTAAGATATGTTTCAGAAGCATAAATTCAAAATATTAATAATATATTGTGAATGAAGACAGAGCAAGCACTGAAGTTGGTTCAGGGAAGAATAATGCATTGACTACTTCCAGTTTAAGAACAAGTAAAGAATTACTTTGATGACAGCAGTGAAAGTTTCCAATACCTTATGTGACCCATCCATGGTGTTACCACTGCTGTTAAGATTTTGCCCCATCCATGGTGTTACCACTGCTAACATAAAAGCTGGAGAATAGAGTCAAATAGAAGAGATTGGATGTGAAGAGGGAAATGATACATTTCTAAATGTATACTCACATATTTTCCTACTTCTGGGGGATGAGCTTCACAGATGAGTTTGGGTGCCATGCACATGGCCCAGCAGTGATCCTCCAGTGCACATTACTCATTTCAGATGTGGAGAACCTGACTTGAGACCATATTTTTTCTATTAGACAAGGATTCAGTTCTCCAAGTTCTCTTACATTTTCATGAACAAACAGGTAGCCTGGGGAAAGCTGCTTTTATCTTTTCATTCTGGAGATTATACAATTGTACCAGTGATACAGTATTTGCTGTTTGTTGAGTGTTAGCTGTTTAAAGGGTGGCAAGTGACTGACTGAGGAGTGCCAGGACAACATTTCCATGAATAGAGTAATTTTACCCAGAACTGTTGAGGCAGTCCTAAATTTCCTATTACCCTGCAGCTAGTGCCTGCGTTCTACTCTTGAGACAAGAATATGAGTTCAAGCTGCTATTCCAAAAAAACTGAAGTAACGTAAATCTGTACCTGCCACCCCTTGGTCATGCTCCTCAGCCTTCCACAAAACTTCCTTCTTCACCTTTATCACCAGCTCAAAAGGGCCATTGCTGAACCTCCTTCTTTGTTTATAGCTCTAATTTTCTTTTTAATAAAAAATATGTCACAAATACTGAAACTAGATTTGGCTTTAAATTATCTGTGGTATGTTAATTTAATATGTACAGGAGTCTTTTGTTTCACTTTATGCCAGATTATTTCTTTTTACTCAGAATTGCCTCAAAATAATAAAATGGACAGAAATTATTTCCACTCTCCTAGCTGTCGTCACCTTTATCCAGGATACTACTTCTTACCCATTTTTGGACAATGTTTGCAGCCAATGCACTCATGCTGATCAGTTCAGCCAAAATCACTTTGCATTCCTGTCTAGACACAGGACTAGATTCTGTCTGGATTTCTAAAGCCACAAGGAATCCAGAGGAGAACTGCTGGATTTACCCAACAGAGAAGTGGACAGATACTCTGATGATTTCCCCTGTTCAAGGAGTACACTTCTCCCACAAAAATACAAACAGGACTCCTTCAGGTAAAATTCTCCTAACAATCTGTTCACTTTGTGAAATGTAACATCTTAGTTATCAGGAAGATTAGGTACACAAAAATATTCACACTTGCAAAGAGCAAAAGTCATGTTGAACCTTTATTAGCCAGCAGTCTTAGTGTAGGAACAAAGACCATAATCTCAAAATTCTTCATATGTTCATTGCTATCAGCTTTATTCCATGGCTCTGTTCTTATCTGTTCTCCAGCCCTGTACAATTGGCCTCTTTGGGAGCTGACCATCTGCACTATTTGTAAAATTAGCCATTAGATAGACTTTTAACAAAAGTGTGTATGTGACTTTTATCAATCTATTAAGTCAACTTCCAGTTTCATCCCCACGTCTACTTTGGATCAGTTAATTTTTTGTGTTCACTTAACTTCCATCTCAGCATCCCTCAGTCAAAATCTGTTATAAACATTTGGCTTCCTGTGCATCTTCCAAAGGACTGAAGGTGATTGTCAGATTGAGTACTACATACTCTACAAAGTCTACACACATACCACTAAATATGGCAGAAAAAGGACAAAGCAATTGCTTCCCTTTAAAAAATATCTTGGGGAAAAACAGAAAGGAGAAGAGATACATAGATTAGCATCACGTGTCACAATATGACCACCCAGATTGTTGTGTTTGTGGGGTATGAAGTGAGTACATGTGATCTGTCTTTCTTCACACAGCAAAAGGCTCAGACTTTCTTTTAAATAAGGTATCAGTAATTTTCTTGTACTGAGATGATTTGAACTAATGGTCAAGTTTGAAACCCCACTGCTGTAAGGATTAAAGCATACTTTTAACATTTTTTGTGATCCTTGACATTAATGGATCAATGTTGTAAGGTTGGTTTTACTGCTGTTTTCCTCTGAGTTTATGATAATTCCACACATTTCTCCTTTCATGCATAGCAATCTCCCACTCACATGCAATAGACTGGTAGTAGCAAGCACAGGTCCCTGCTGTATAATTGTAAAGACAGGAAAGATCTGAGAAACATTTTAAATGGATACAGCTGAGTTTTGTAATCATTGTAAGAAAATGTTGATAGAAACATTTAAGATTGTACCTCTAAGGGAAAGTGATTAGTCCCTGTTTAAGCATCTCTTAGCAGTGTGCCAAAGCATTAACAAAGAAAAAAACCCTACGACTTCCAGGTATATTTCTGAGAATCTGAATAACTCATTATGTCTACTTACTTTATCACTATAAGGCAGTGTAATCATTTACTCACTTGCCTCCAGCAATGAGAAAGAAAAATTGTGAAAATGTTGAAAAATAATATTGGTAAAACATTATTTCTGTCTGCGGTAGTTGTCTGGTCTTGTGCCCGAAAACCATCAAATCTCAAAATACAGTTTCTTTAAAAGCTTTATTCCTTCCCTCCAAAGAAATATAAAACAGTGACACTAGCACTCCTCAAGCTCTGAACACAAACACATTTAACAGCATTTGAGTCACAGCAGCACAGTGCAGTCTGCCTGAGTAGACCTGTTCTCCCACATGGACCCTAGGAAAATTAAGAGGATCCCAAACATCTGCAAGAAAATACATCAGAACATGAGGATCTTGATTATTCCAACTACTGCCATATATTTATATTCTGGACTCAAACTGAGATCTTCATTTTCTGCTTACACTTAACTGTGGAAATTAATCATTTGGGATTGTAATTATACATATGATGATCAGGGAAATTATAATAACATTGAAGGCACCACATCTTTAGCCTGCATTTTTTCTTAGACATGTCAGAGAATGCTTAATGAAGCATTTTACATCCTATTAAAACTTTATAGCACACACTACCTCCTACTAAAATTCCTTAGTCAATACCTAAGTGCAGCTTAAAATCAGACACACTTAAAACTATAAACATATTGTACAAATTTCCTGCATGTTAGTTAATTCAACTTATTAGAGAAGGCTAGATCTCCATGTATTTGGTGTATTTGGTTCAGTACTCACAGAAATAACTGCTAGTGGTAATACATGCTAGCCAGGGATCAGGTTGCATTTGTGTACTGTTACATTGCAGTTACCAGTCTTGATATATGTGACTGAAAATTAATATACTTAAATTCAAGAATTATCTAACATAAATCATCTAGTTCTAATTTGTGTTAATAAATCATTGTGGTGGACACAAGGTGCCCACCAATACCACTCTATCATTCCCCTCTACAGCTGAAGAGGGGACATAAAATACAACAAAAGGCTCATGGGTCAAGGTCAAGACAGAGAGGCATCACTCACAAGTCATCATTACAGCCAAAATGGGCTTGACTTGCGGCAAAAGAGAATTTAATTGATTGCCAAATCATAGCAGAATAATAAGAAATAAAACCAAATGTTAAAATCACCTTCCACCTTCCCCCCACCCTTGCTAGGCTCAACTTGACTCACGATTTTCTCTCCCTCCTCCCCTCCAGCAGCACAGCAGGATGGGGAATGGGGGCTGTGGTCCATTCCATACATGTTGTCTCTGCCGTTCCTTCCACCTGAGAGACTCCTCACACTCTGCCCCTGCTCCAGCCTGGGGTCCCTCCCGTGGGAGACAGACCTCCATGAACCTCTCCAACGTGAGTCCTTCTCATGGGTTGCAGTTCTTTTATGAACAACAGCATTATATCAAGCAAGTGTGTAATGATCAATGAAGAATTGAACAGATATCAAATCTGGACCAAAAAGATTTTAAGCATTTAACTAAATTTCACTGATGTTAGCAGGGCAATGTAACTCACTCCAAATGAAAGCAAAACTAAAAAGGCAGAAAGGAGAAATGTGTAGAGAAGAGGGGATGAGTACACCAGATTCCATATGTTAAAAAAAAAAACCAGCATTTTTGTTGTGACATAATTTTCCATTTCTGCTTTAAAATTTACAATGAGATATAATTTCAATTTAGTTTTGTTAGTCATCTGACCCAAATAATTCCTTCCAAAGAAACCATCATCAACTGTGATTTGCTCAAATTTAAACTAACAATGATGAAAGAGGTAAGAAAACCACCCTCAACACTAGAGAAACCCACTGCAAAACTCCAAGTATTTTCTTCAAGCACTGGCTTTTTAGGAGCACAACTGGGAACAGCTCCAACCTAGGTACAGTTTTTCTACATCTATTCTTTCAAATGTTTCAGGCTAAATAATTAAAATTATAAACCACAAGATTCTCATACAAATATGGTGATAAACATGGGTGTTGTGACACCATGTGTCTATGCTGTTAGAAGATATTAAATATAAAGTTTTACTACTATCCTTGGCACAACTGTAGTAATAAATGGCAGAAATTCCTACCTAGTTATCAGAAAATTCTCTTGACAAAACTCTCCAGCCATACTGATAGGACCTTCTGTCCAAGTTAAAAATTAATATCCTTACTATCGCGTGGTTCCAAATAGATCAAGAAGTTTCATGTCTATTTTAGGCATCACTTAAAGCAAATTGTCATTTCTTGTGATAAAGCAGCCAATGTTCTTAACAAGCTGACTTTTAAAAAAATCAGAAAATATTATTTACCTTTTGATTTATACTTAGTTGAGAAGAACATTCCCCAGACTTGTCTTTCAAGGTAGCTTTTAATTATTCTTTTTTACTATAGTGATTTAAGTACAGTTCAGGCAGAGGCAAAGAGCTGTCCCAAGGCTCTGTGCCATTTAAGGCCTATACTGAAGTGACAAACTGTGATACCCTCTTCCTGGTTTTCTTCAAAGTAAATTCCAGCTTCCTTGATGACTTCAACCAGAGACCTTAAACCAATGACTTGAACCTGTTCTGCTTAAAAATCCTGAAAGCTGAACCTGTCTATTCACAATAATAAATTATTATGGTATGACACTGCAAAAGTGGAGCTCAAAAGAGATATTTTTTTATAACTGAAATGCCACCAAGGCACACTATGGTTTTCAAACATGGGAATGAGCATCCCCTGGACCCTCAAGAGGGAAGATATCTCCTCTGCCTTCAAGAGACACATGAAGGTGCCTGCAATGTAGGCACTGCCCTAGAACTATAGTCAAACTGTTGATTCATCCAGTCTCATATCCTCTCTCCAGTAAGACCTGCACCTACTGCAGCAGAGGGAGATAAAACTTCCAGTGTTTAATGATGATCCTAATGAGGTTTCATCTGTAACAGCTGGCAGCAGCAGTCTGAAACCAAAAAAGTGTTGTAACAGGCCTCTTAATGAAGACAGAAGGATGGTGTTTTTATATCTAATTTCTTTGTCAAAAATAATATCTACTTCAAACTTTCTACTTGTATGAGTCTTTGAGCACTTAGACTACAGAATTAATTGTACCTACCACTGTACTTTTGAACTCCTGTTCCTCTTCACTGTGTTCATCTGAAGTGACACTGCCATCAAATTGAAGAAAAAAAATGCAATGGAGCACTTTCATGTAAAGTTCAGGAATCAAAGCTTCAGGCCGAGGGAAATGATTCACTTGGCTGCCTCTTATTATATGCTCAAAAAAAAAAACAGTAGTGGGTTTGCATGTCAGGTTTTCGTAGCAGGGACTGCTGGGTTATCTTCTGTGAGGAGCTACTGGAAGCTTCCTCCACGTCAAACAGAGCCAATGCCAGCTGGCTCCAAGATGGATGTGCCACTGGCCAAAGCCAAGTTCACCAGCAAGGGCAGTAGTGCCTCCAGGATAATACATGTAAGAAGTGGAAAAAAGCTGCTGTGTAGGAGCAATTTCCACCAGAGGAGAGTGAGAATATGTGAGAGCAACAACTCTGCAGACACCAAGGCCAGTGAAGGAGGGGGAGGAGGTGCTTCAGATATGAAAGCTGAGATTGCCCTGAAGCTCCTGGTGAAGACCATTGATGAGGCAGGTTGTGACTCTGCAGCCCACAGAGGTGCATGGTTGAGCACCTGCAGCCCTGGAGGACCCCATGCTGGAACAGGTGGATGCCTGAAAAATACAGTGATCCTGTGGGAAGCCCACGATGAGGAGGCTGTTCCTGAAGGACTGCAATCCATGGAAAGGACCCATCTACAGCAGTTCACAAAGAACTGCAGCCTGGTGGGAGGGACTCACAGTGGAGAACTTCACAGAGGAGTGTCTGCTGTGGGAAGAACCCCATGCTGGAGCAAGGGTAAGAGAGAGAACACTCTTCCCTCTCAGGAGGAGGAAGCAACAGAAACAAGGTGTGATGAAATGACTGCAATCCCCTATCCCCCTGTTTCTCTGGAGGGGAGGAGGGAGATAACCCAGGAGTGAATGTGAACTTAGGGAAAAAGTCAGGTGTGCTGGGAAGGTAATTTTAAGATTTGGATTTATTTCTCATTATCTTGCTCTGATTTGATTGGCAATGAATTAAATTAACTTTTGGCCCAAGCTGAATCTGTCTTGTCCATGATTGATGAGTGAGCTCTTCCCATCCTTTTCTCAGAAGAATTTTTGTTATAGTTTGTTATATTTTGTATTAATTTTGTTATACTCTCTTTCCCATAGCCAGTTGTGGAGTCGAGGGATAGACCAGCTTTGATGGGCACCTGAACATGAGCTAGAATCAACTCAACAACAGAGTTGTTATGTTTTATTTATTCTTTCAACAGTAGAATTAAAAAAGAAAAAATGCTCTAATCTTCAACATTTTCATTCCAAGAAGAAAACATAGCAATATATGTCATTGCACAATCATCATCATAATAGTACATGTCACCTTGAGCAGATCAGAACTGAAGGATAAAAATATATTTTGCCTTGATAAAGGATTTGCTAAAGAAAAGGAGTTTTAAAATACATATACAGAAAACGGGAGGAAAACAAAATGGAAAAAGAGATCTCAGTAAGAAAAACTACTCTTCTGGTAAGAAAAGAGGAAGAGCAATGGATTTTAGTTCCCACTTCTGATGATGCCCTGGTATCATTTCTGATATCCACAAGATATCCACAACATTTCAGGTATCCACAGGAAATGCTAAAATATATTAAACCTTATGATCTTGATTGAAGTGGCTATAGACAAGTACAACTCTTATAAGGTGCATACAGTTAATCCAGTCAATAATAATCCATTTTTTTGTCTGCTTACATTACCTGAAATACCTTCCTATTCAGTCTAAAAGTTTCCCCAGCTCCTATACCAAAACTGCATTGGGACAGTTGTATGTCTCTCTTTTATCTACAGCTATCTAAGTAAAAGCAAAGAGATGCTAGCTAATATTCAGCCCATTTCCCATGGCAAGGTCTGCAACTAAATCCATCTATAGGAGAAATGAAGATACTGCCCAACTCCATGTGACCATCCTGCCAGCAGACAGGTGTCCTGGACTGCATTTTTCATGAACCACATCTCAAGGATCCCAAACAGGCACTGCAGTTTGCGCAAGGGAAAAAAAGCTCAGCTGGAGCTGAACCACCATGCCAGCAATGCCAGGGATATGGAGGCTCTCAGGAGAACTGCAAGCTTCAATCCAGTGTAAAAACAGCTGTGATTGTCCTGGAATAAGTAGAAACCAAGGTATTAAAGATCATGACATTACAAGGATCTACATTATGTCCACAAAAAAGCATTTCATGGCTCCAGTCTCTGGTTTAGGACTCATTAGTGATGTTTAGCTCATGTTAGTTCAAACATTTGAAAAATTAGTACCAATCTTTTCCTACAAATTTTGTTGATTGAAAGAACAAGACGTTGATGTGAATAAATTCCATGGCATTATGCATTTCTAAAACTAAATCTGCAGTTTCTTTCATTCTTTTGTGCTAAGTACCAAGTGGATCATTCTTTTGAAAAATATTATTAAATAGCCCCCATTTCTATCAGTCACTCCATTATGATACAATAAAATGAAATACAATCTGATGGTTTTTTGGGGTTTTTAATCTATCTATTCTACACTAAACAAAATCCTCACAGATCACCACAGTTCCAATATGGCTGGATTAAATGAGGCCCAGTTTCCAGCAAATCCCTGACATAAAGAGCCACTCCTGAAAAAGCTGTAGAATAACACATAATTTCTGTTAAATTTTTGCCCACTAAATTATCTCTTATGCAATCATCAGAGTAAATCAAAATAATGAACTGCTTTAAAATAAATGAAATATCACTGATATTTTTGTTTTAGTGCAGTAAAATTAGTGACAAGCATGAGGTTTATGATTTAGACTGTGAAGTTCCTTTTACAAGGTAGAGGACATTTGGAGCCAGGGATTTTGATGCAGATACTAGTCTTAATTAGTCTATTTTATTATAAATCCCTACTACAAAACGAGAATGCCTTATTGTTATGTTCATCCGTATTCTAAACACTACTAATAGGAACAAATTGCTGCACTTTCTGGGAGATATCTGTCAGTTTTGGTCAGAAGCAGTTACATTATTGGAAGGGAAAAAATACCTTTTCAAAATTGGCAGCAGATGAGCTTTTGCTTGCCGGAGTCATATATTTAAACCATTTATATTTCATTTATGAATTGCAAGAGTTGAGCTGCATCATGGTGGTCTATAGAGCTGGTTAGATAGAGTCTAGTGGAAAAATTTTTATAAAAATCAAAATTTCAGAAAAAGAAAGCAAGTTTCTCAAATTCAATGTTTTTTTATGTTCTCCTCTCCTCTCATGGGTCCACCAAGAAATACCAGAATATCTAATTTCATAGGCAAATCTTATTTTTACAAGATCACACATAAGTTTCAAGTTAGGATAACCTTTTTTCACGACCATTAATAGTTCATTTTCACACCTTCCACTAGCATTTCTTATCTTTTACCTTTTCAACACCACACATAGAGTTGCTGTTTAAATATCAACACAAAGCTTGGCCAAAAATAAAAAAAAAAGAACTTAGGATGTTATAAAGGATGAACCGTGAGAGTGAGATAATAGTGATTGCAAAGTCTCCATTCACAAAATTTGCCTTATGATCACTATGTCAGAATGTGGCTTGCCATTGAATATTTTTTAACTTCAAAATTTGAACTCTTTAATCCTGCAGGTTTTTGCTGAAAGGGGCAATTCACAGCTTTATCATACTTGCAGTGTAATAAGCCTGATCTTCCTTAGAAGATAGACTTTCCTCCTCCTTCGATGGAAGTTTTAAGGAGACAAAGGTGGGTGTGAACCAAGCAGTTTGGTTGTCCAAGATAGATTTATGGAGGAACAAATGCATTCTCATGATTGACTAATTTTGTGTGTCTGAGCTAAGACCCTCATCTTCCTTAGTTCTTGACAACAAGATATTTGTTATCTATATCTATGTTGCCCCTATTCCCCATAACATCGGGTTCATTGAGGAGAGACATATTGGTCAAAATATTCAATCAAACTGAAGTATGGGTTACCATCCCAGTAATTTGTATCCCTATATTATACTGGGCTTGCTTAGCTCCAGAAATAAGTTTCATTACAAGCCTGACTCAAAATCAGTCAGCTCTGACCATAATATTAAGTAATTTTTGTGATACTGGGTTTTTTATGTTTCTATGTCACATTTTTTTCTTTTCAATTATGCCTTCATCAGCATTTTTTCTTTTCATTCATTTACCCTCTCATCCTTTATTCTGTGTTTTGCAGAGGGTGAATCATCAATGTATCACTTTTCACCAACATTAGTACTGCTCCTTTCATTATAATAAGTTGGTTATTGTTAAATTTCTAGAGTTGATAAGGTCAAAATTTGCCTGCACTTTTATCCTTATCCTGGTTCCCTTGTAAAAAATGCTAAAATTAGTATTATGCCCTAAGTCATATGTTTCACACGGGGTTGATTTTTGCTCTTATTTTTTCCTTCTGTTCACAAAATGAAAGAGAGTGAGAATCTCTTAACACTTTACATCTCTTCCTCTGCAAAATACAGAAATTGAGGTAAAATCTTATCCCACTCAATGCTGGTAGGTCTGAGATGGGCATTAACTTTTAGGATTAATTCTGTCAGAGTATTTACAATTCCAGGTTTTTGAGGCAGTCTTGAATTACCTCTTCAAATAATGATAATATCACAGAAGAATTATCTAAATGTGGCTTAGCATAGCAGGGAGCTCTTACTGTGGTTCCTTATTTTTGTGAATATGAATATATTTCACATTTTTGTCAGGAACTGCAATTTTCTCTATTTTTCTTGACTGAAGATTAGAGGCTTTATTATAAAACATATAATACTTAGAGAAACAAGTTTCACTCACTGCAAATGGTCTGTCTGCTCATTTCATTCAGGCCATTTATGTACAACAACCGCTGTGTAAAAAATTTATATAATCATTTATGGACAGAGGAAAGCAGATGTAAGTTATAGACTTCTGGTCTCTCTCTCTCTGAAGAGAAGTGATAAGGGAGAATATGTACAGAAAGCCCAAACTGCCCTCAGGCATTTACAGATTAACAACACAAATCATCATTTTTTGTCACTTCTGTTGGTCAGATTCCACTCACACTTTTCACAGTGTAAAAAATTTTCTGTAGATGCTCAGAGACAGAAATAAAATGACCCCAAAACAATGGAAATTAAAATCTGATCCATTTAGCATTGTCCCATGAGCACAGTAAAGAGCTGCTCTTTTCCCCTATATTTTCATACATGCATGCATGCATGGACACAGGTATGAGTTAGCTACACTCATGGAGTGAGATCTGGAGAGCAAGATTTTTCAAATGTAACAATCTCAATTAGACTGGCTTCCCCAGTTATACATTTGTAGGTCATAAAATAACACTTATAGAATCATATAACTAATCAGGTTAGAAGAGACCAATTCCCCTGCCATGGTCAGGGACATCTTCCACTAAACCAGGTTGCTCAAAGCCTCATCCAACCTGGCCTTCCTTTCCAGGGATGGGGCATCCATAATTCCCTGGGCAACTTGTGCCAGTGCCTCACTACCTTCTAAGTAAATAATTTCTTACAAAAATCTTATCAAACCTTCTCCTCTTTTAGTTTAAAACTGTTCCTCCTTGTCCTATCACTATCTGCCCATGTAAAAAGCCTTTTTCATAAAAGCCCTCTTTTTCATAAGTCCCTTTATAAACTGGAAGGCCACCATGATGCATCCCCGGAGCCTTCTCTTCTCCAGGATGAACAACCTCTCAGCTCTCTCAGCCTGTGGTCACAGGAGAGGTGCTCCATTTTTCTGACTTTGTGGCCCTCTTCAGAATCTGCTCCAACAGCTCTGTGTCTGTCTTGTCCTAAAGACTCCAAAGTTGGATGCGTACTCCACGTGGAGTCTCAAAGGCCAGGGTAGAGGGGTAAAATCGTGGCACTTCTTTTGGTGCAGCCCAGGATACAGTTGGGCCTTTGGGGCTGCAAACACACTGTTGGCTTATGTCCAGCTTTTCATCCAGCAGAACTCCCAAGTACTTCTCCATAGGATTTCTCTCAGTGTGTTCTGCCAGTCTAATTGCTCCAAACCAGGTGCAGCACCTTGCACTTGGACTGGTAAAGTAATGTCATCTTCCTCATTCCATCTCATCACTCTCATCTTCGTCCTTAAAATCACCAGACCCATCTCTCTGGAATGTCCATTTTCTATGTGCTTTGTTTATAACTGGTAGCTTTACTTACATGGACATGACTTATCAACTGAGGGCCTTCATAAGAGAACCAAGCAAACCAAACCCAGTCTTTGCTTAAGAGATCTGCTCATTTGCTTTAGCTCTCTGTTTCCATGGTTTGGTTATTCCTCCGAAAGTAAATAATGGGTTTGACCTGTGTAAAGAAAGGCTTGTCAAGTGAAACGGTCTCTTCTGCTAGGCTAGAAATTGTGGATCACTGCAAAGAAGTCAAATGGGGTATGCCTGGGAATGTAATTCAATTTTTTTTGTTTAATCACAGACCAACACAACAAAATTATTAACAAAAAGCTGATATATCAGGTAGGATGAAATATTAAGTAATACACTGATGACATGGTTTCAATGTTACCACTTCTTGAGACCAGATACAGTAGTGACATAATTGGGATAAATTGTTCAGCATAGCTGGAAATAAAAGGTCAAGGAGAAATGTATTTTCCTGAATTAAATGGTATTATTAGAAGTAGAAATAGGAAGAAACAGAACTGCCAGTAAAGAGAAGCATTTATAATAATTTTTTTCTTTTGTGAAACATTCTCATTTTTTTGCATAGTGATTCAAGACACTTTGACCCTTTATGTCTATGTAACAGCTGTGCTTAAAGCACACTATCATAAAACTATTTTAATAATAATTAAACAAATTTTACTTTTATTCTACAGGCTATATGAAATTTAAGTTAAATGTTGCTTTTTGGACAAGCCAAGAGTTTAACAGAGACAACACCTTTTGAGAAATCAGTGAAAACAATAATTTCACACTTATGATGCCTTCAATTACATTTCACACAGCTAGGAATCACAGTTTCTGGTTTGTGACTGCTTAAGAAAGACATGACCCCAGAACGTTTTTATCACATTAGCAAAGTCACATATATTAGCTTAAATCATAGGATAATAAAATAATTGAGTTTGGAAAGAACTTCCAGACATTATCTAGACCAATCTGTTATTCATGTTTTAACCCACTAGCTATTCCAATAGTCTGTATTATTTCTTTCAAGGAGACTGGTTTTAGACTTTATTGGAATTTTTATGAGAGAATAGGAACACACTGAAGCACAGGAGGTTCCCTCTGAACATCAGGAAACACTTTTTAACAGTGAGGGTTGCCAAGTACTGACGTAGTTTTTCCTGTGGCTGTGGAATCTTCATCCTTGGAGATACACAGAAATCATTTTACATACAGTGCCGGCAACTGTTTTTAGGTGGCCCTGCTTGAGTGGGGAGCTGGACCAGATGAACTCCAGAAAGCCCTTCCATCCTCAGTTATCCTGTGACTGTGACTGTAGTTCTGCAATTCTGGGTGAAAAAGACTAAAAAGCAACTTTGCAGACTAGAGGTTTGGGTATCTTTCTGCTTTAAGCAGAAAATCAGCCCACATGACCTCCATAGAGCTGTTTCAAAGTAAATTTTTCTGTTTCTATCACAAAACTTTCAAAGAATATGCCAAAATATTTCCATTACTTTTCTACTCTTTTATTGAGGAATGACAGCAATTACAACTGAATAATAATTATTGTGTAAGTACCTGAGGTGAATATTTAAGTGAAGAATTATAGAATTGTAACATATAAAACAGACAAGAGCCAGACATTTTATTGATTTGAGAACAGACCTTGGCATGCCTTTGACTTATGTCAACTAGCACACATTCCCAGATTATTCCTGGGCATATCAGAGAAACTCTCATAAGCAGGACACCATTCCCAAAGGCAGTCCATGTGTAACCAAAGTGCTGTGGAAGGCACGGGAGTTCAAGAATACAGATAAGGTTTATGATTCATTCACCTGGCAATGAATTTTCCTTATGGAGAAACTATGCAAAAGTACAAATGGGGGACCACATACCCACCGTGTGGGCAGTGTTACATGGGTTTTGCTCTGTCTAATCATCAGATACCAGAGGGTGTCCAGAAAATAACCAAAAAGAATACAGACATGCATCCATCCATGTTGTTAGGTAGCAGCCCGTACAGCTCAGTTTGAGCAAAATGGGAGTGATTTCTTCTCTGTTCCTGATTCTTCCTGGCAAACATAAGGAGCAACTTTCTACCCCAGTCAATCTTTTTGTTAAGAATGTGCAGATTGCTTTGGATACAAGAATTTACTTTCCTGAAAGGTGATGTTGTCTGGTAACACCTCAGCCCTATGCTGAGGTGGGACATTTTCTAGGTCCTGTATTTCACAGCTCCATTCTCCCTTGCCTATGCAAATAGTAACCTATCCCATCCCATCCTCCTTTCTCCTCAGCTTTGCAGCATTACCCCCGTCTTTGACCTGCTCTGGCATCTGTCAGGTCCTTTGCAGATTACTTTAATTCATTAATAGAAAAAAAATAAATATACAGCTTTCTAGTTTTGTTTTCTGCAGCTTTAGCGTGTGAAAGTGTCTCACAGAGGGATCTGGCACATGTTAAGGTCAGTACAAAATAAGCAGCAGAACTGCATGTCTGGAAGGGAGGTGGGGAAGAAGAGAGAAGAGACAAAGATGACCCTTTCAGCACGATTCTTGTTGCTGGTGTCTGACTTTGTAACTCTGTCTGAGAAGATTAATTGTGCTTTGCTGGTGGCTGTTCAAGCTGCTACTAGTGCACAGTCTCTTTTGGTTTTCAAGTGAAAATGACCTTTGTACAGTGAAAATAAAAGGAGTATATTCATCTGCCATCATGCTCTACAGAGAAAGCTGTCAGTTGTCATTTACCCTCAAAAGAGAATAAAAAATTTAATACATCTCTTCTTGCTCCTTCTGATTTGCTTTCTATTCTTTTTTTTTTTTTTTGATCCTTTATTTGCTTTTACTCTTTTACTCTGGTTTACTTCATTCATTCAGAGCATGCAGTCTGAAAAGTTCCACAAAGTAGACAAACAGATTAAATCTCTCTGTTGATTGAGAAGCCTCAGTGAAATTCATATTCATTTCCTTTCTTCATTCAGCCCTCTTTGCCTTCAGATACTCTCAGACATGGGGTTTAATTCAGGTGCTTTCTATTTTATGCTTTGGAATGCATTATTCATAGTAGTGCCTAGGTGACACTGTTATATGAGAATTAGTCATCTCTTATGCATTGGTTTGCCAGTAATTTGTCTGACTCTCAGACTGATTTAATAAAGTATGTAATTATCCAAGGAAAATTTCTTTGAAAACACATGAATGGATTTTTAAGTTCATTAAAACTCTGCCATGATTTCATAATAAATATTTTTTCCAGTAGGTAATTGCAACCTATATATAAATAATGTAAATCTTTATAGTTTGGTAAAAATTTATCCTTCTGTTGGAAATGCTGAATAGACCCCATAGATTTTCAAGGAAGCTAATTTTGGTTTACTAAGGCTTCTCTTTTCCAACTGTCTTCAAAGCCAATGGAGAGGTAGGTTTTCAAGGACAAAAGTAGGAGGTTTCCTTAGGTGGTCTGATCACCCACTACATTTGAAGTCTGTTATGTCTTCTCTTTCTTTGATAAAAAGACCAGACACTTAAGGGAGCTGACTCCAACTTTTATCCTGTGGAGAAGTTTAACTGGAATCTCTTGCAATTTACTCAGCCTGGGCAAGTAGATATCTTACATCTGATGTGTCCTATATCATGTGTGGATACATGATCTCATCTCTTGTACATGAAAAATCACTGGGCAAGTTACTAACATATAGAGAAATGTCTGGGTCAATATTTTTTGTCCTCTCTGTGCCTCAATCCATTTCATTGTCATTTTACTATCTGCTGTGGCTGACAGGATAGTGAGATCTATAGCACACTTTGAATCATAAGAAAACTGATGAGGGAATTCACAAAATTCAGAGCCTTACACTGGAAGATGATCAAATCCCAGAGAGTTCTGTCATGCTAGGAATAGGTACCAGTAAAAAGGCAACAGATATGACAGTCTGAAAAGGTGATCTCATTGGCAACACACTAGAAAAGTAAACAAATTTGAGGTCATGATCCCAAAAGGTGCAGGTTCAGACAGCATGACATATTCAGATGTAAAATAATAATTGCTGGGCAAGAACAATCCAAATAAGCATCTAAGAGAAATTCTTTCCCCAAAAGGAGAAATAAACTAAAGATGTGAAAAAAGCATCCTGTTATTGATATGCAACACTGGACATCAGCTTTTGGGCTGAAGAAAGCAACAGCAAAGCAAGATTCTGGTCTCGATCCTCTGTGTCTTGGCATGGGTACTGAGAGGAGCAATAAAGTCAGTAAGCAGAGCAAGAAAACATGCAGAAGTATGATATGGCAATCAATGAACACAGGGTAAGTATTGCAGAATAGGAAGGCTGAATCGATGATGTTCAGGGGAGACACAGAACCCTCACCAAGAGGGAAGGAGGGGGGTAAGCCTTAAAGCCATTGATCAATAAAGGGATAAACCACAGTCTCTTTCCACAAGGATAAAAATGACTGTTTGCCAGATTTGTTCCTGAGCATGAAATGTAGAAATGGAAATTTAAGGAAGCAAAAAACATTTGCTATCCAAATCAAGCAGAGGCACCACCAGCTGCAAACTGGGACTCTGCTACCCCTACTGAATGGAGTGGCTTTATGTATTTGTACCCACTTCATCTAGATGTATTGAAGAGCAACCAGATTCCAGTTAGTGCCCTTGTGTGGAACACTGTCCTACTCTCTCTTCAGGGAAAAAAAAATTATCTGTCTATCTATCTATCTATCTATCTATCTATCTATCTCTGTTAGAAAGCCCTACAAGCCATATACCACCACTTGCTTGCCAAACACTTGCTGTCAGTAGCTTTGCACAAAGACCAGAGATGGCAAAATAAGTTATAAGTTATATAATATCAATCCCCTCTAAGGAGTTCATGGTAGCTGATCACTTAGTGTCAGTGATTCTAAGTCTATCCAGCAGCCAAACACATGAGGGGATATCAGATCCTTGATCTTCTAGAAAACTTTAAAAATAGTAATTCAGACCAATGCTTTTATCTTAATTTGCACTTAGGAATAAGAAAAATTCAAACCTGTCAGAATGAGGCATTTGATATATTCATTCTTGGGGCTCATTGAAATTTCTTTAAAAATCCTGTAAAAATCTGGGGGGTTCTTGTTAGGAAGTATTATTTTTCATTCAGATCTATCTCTTTTTTTATTTTTACTGCTCAGCTGCTTGGAAATGAATCATGTTATTACTAAAAACTGAAAACAAGGTTTATCTCACTAGGGTATAATAAATCTTGGTTAAAATACAGATATATTTTTTAATGCAATGATTCTATGTTTGAAAAATGTTAAGGTTGTGACAAAAATCAACAAAAGCCAGGAAATTCAAAGTTAATTTTGAATTGTGTCCATAAAGCACCTCATTAAGCCCTCTCATTGTATCCTGTGTGGAATCATACAGTTTCCAGAGACATCTGTAATTGTTCATAATAAAAGGCCATATTAAGGGCAGAATTAGTGGATGTCCCTGATCCAGCAATAAAATAATCCTTGTGTTCATATGCTTTGTAATCCATGAAAGGGAGTTCTATCTGGATTTAAGTAACAAAACACTCCGCTTAATGTAATCTGAAAAAAATAAAGCTCCAATGAAAGAAACAAAGCTTTAATTTAGGCATCAAGCAAGGCACATGGGAAATGGAAAGAGCTCCATAGCCTTCATCCAATCACAATTTTATAAAATCACTTGTTGCTTTGACATCAGAATTATTTGCATATGTTTTGCTGAATGAGTTCCTAAATTAAAAATTACAGTTCATCAAAAATTATCTCCAGCAGCAAGATCTCAGTCATCAAGCATTTCACTGATGAATAAGCAAGTAAGGACTGAAGCCCTTCAAGGCTCCCTTTTCCTGCAGGATCACCATAGGAATGACAAGAATCACAATCTTCCAGAGTTTGTAGGTATGAAGCAAATCCACATTATGCACTCCCAAGCCACTAGACTTTAAAGATCTCTTTGAAGAGAAAATTTCAAAAATCACCAGGACATGTCTACTGTAGTACAACAACTACTACTACAAGTTGTTGTCTGGATTTTTCTGAAAAATTAGATCTTTTTTTGGGGGGGCAAAGAAAATTGGAAAATTTGACACATGAATGTTCTACAATTTTCTACCATACACCATATCTCAAAGATATATCATTTGAGGTTTTTTTTTTTTTTTTTTTTTGTCCTTGCAAGAGTTAAACTGGGGGAAAAAAAGCACCCAGGTTTTCTTTGTTTATGAAACACATGCAAATGATGCACAACTCTTCTGATGCCCCTGGGAGTGGAGTCCAGTGTGCCAGCTTAGCAAAGAGGTACTTTTTTTATTATGAAAAAAGGCAGTACAGAATGGTTGTATCTTCCAAACCTCTCTTACTTTGCCAAGTGCAGTATGTGGGCAACCTAAAGCTCAAAAAGTGTGCAGGGATCTCAGTAACAAACAGATGGATGATGCTCCTGAGTCCTGCTGATGGGCAAAGTGTTGAGAGTGGGCTGATGCTGGGATGAAGCAATGTGGGGTCATGGGGCAAAATCACAACCCCACCTTGGAAGCCAAGAGGAGTTGTTCTTCGTTAGGGAAATGCAGGGACTTATTGGTCTGAGCCTGAGCAGACAGGGTAGAAACAAGCCTCCATATGCTGAGCTGGAGCCAAAGCCCTTCTGGCAGTCCATCTCTTGAGGGCAAGGCTGCTGGGACATCATCTCAGCTGTCAGGGAAGTGAAATCATTGGAGGCATGTGCTGTCTTGGCAGAAATCCCAGGAAAGAAGGCAGCATCAAGGGAAAACAGGGCATGCTGTTGGCATCAAGGAACTAATTGAATGGCTTCAGGAGGACATGGGCAGATCTTTGTGGGAGGAGGAATCCTCTGTTCCACCGCTACAGCATAGGATGGAACAGACAAGGTGTAATTTATGTGTACAGACCTGAATGCTTGGTGGTATACCTATATAAAACAAAAAGCCGCCAGGCAGAAACAGCTCAGTGTTGTGACTGAAGAAGATAATGCCCATACCATGCTGAGAGAATTTAGTTAATGAAACCACATTAAATGCTCTTAGAGACCAAGGAACTTCAAGCATAGTGGATTAGAGAGCTTTGAAATGGATTACTGATCAAAAAATCCAAAAACCAAAACCAAATCAAACCAAAACAAAACACAAAAAAAACCCAGGGAAAAAAAAACAACAAAACATACAAAACAAAACAAAACAAACTAAAAAAAAACACAACCACACACACACATAAGGAAAAATTTTTATTGCAGGTTCTCTGGAAACTTCAGTTCCTACCAACCTCTTCCTAAAATCTGGGAATATGCAATATTCCACAAATTCTACAAAAATTATCTCTGGTTAGATCCTGCCTGCTTGAACATGGATTTAGAGATGTTTATAAGACTCTTGTGGTTTCAAACAATATGCTGAGCAACTGCACTATGATTATCAAGATCCTTTAAGCTGTCTCAAATCAGGAGCCCCAGAATGGAAATACCAAAAATCATCAGTCACTTTGAAAATTTAGGTCATCTTTTTCCCTGTCTTTTCTCTTTCTCAGCTAGAGCTCTCTTTGATCTGTGTCCCTTTTACATTTTTTCCCCAGCTAAGTGAAATTAAGCTGCAAGAGAAAAGTCAAATCTGATTTACCTGTCACTCAGAATCGGCAGTTTCAGGGCTACAAAGCGTGCAAATTCCTTTGCAATCCTTTGAATTGACTGTCACAAAAGGCATTTTCAGGTGGATAGATCTATGTTTATTACCTCAATGTTCTGTCAAAGAATACCAGCAAGGCACAAGCTTTATTTTGGATCTATGGTATCTATAAACTAGCCTAATCAGCAGAAAAATACACCAGGTATTTTAATCCTGTTATCACCTTAATTTTCATTTCAAGAAAATAGTTTTACATTTTTGAAATTTATTCCACTAAAAACAAGGTCAGAAACACAGTCTCTGAGTAGCTGTAAATGTATGTACCTGTAAATGTATGTACCTGTGTGCCTTGCCAAGAATCAAAATCATTTTGCTTGCACTCGGAGCCTGCTGACACAACCTTTAAAAATTGATTAGTAGTAGCAGGCAAATTAACATGTTTGGTGCTGAGATCCTGCTTCAATTCAAAGTTCATTTGCCATGACTCTTAACATTTTCTTGACATGCTATGCCTCCATATGCCTCTTTTGACTTACAGGCATGAAGCAAGATTTATGCTGTGTTTAGGCAGCTAGAGAAAATTTGTTCAGAGCTGTGAGTTACTAGGGCTTTCCTCTTTGGATTAAATATTTCCTTATTTTCCCTCAGAACTACCTTGGTTGCAATTATTTGACACCTTGGTCTTGCTAAGGTTTCACTGAGATCTGGAAGTTCAGCACACAAGATCCCCAGGGCTGCATCGATAACGTGGCTGCAGAACAAGCCAGGACCAAACTCCAGTCTTTGGACAAGGTACATCCACAAACCCTAATTCTCCCTTTCTGTCCCCACAACAGGATGTCAGTGTCTAAGCTGCCTCCTGGGCTCTGTTTCTGGTGCATGCCATTCCTCTGGAAAAATTGAAAACTGTTCGTTGCTGTCTGTCATGACAAATTCTTGACAATTACACTATAACTTCATCCTGCAGAAGTAGGAAAATGACAATAAGCTGCTTTTTTCACATGTCAGTGCCAAAATACTGATTCTTTAGTAGGAAGTACGGAGCTAATTATAGCTATGTTTAATTTGTATTAGCTTAATCTGAAACTTAAATTTTATTGTGCTTTAAAGAATGCTCCATTGTGCTTTAGCAGCATTAGATAACTAAGACTGTAATCTAATAGAATAGAAAGGTACAAGAAAAGGTCTTGCAAGCATGAATGATTTGGAAGATTTCAAAGTGTATAAAAATGTCTTTGCCCTTTTAATGTGATCTCAAATCTTGTTATTGCTGCACTATATCTATGACTACAAAAGCATGCCTAGAGAAAGGAGTATGTTACTCACTTAAAATACTAGCAAAACCAAAATGTTCTAAATTTTTCAGGTATTATTATTGTTTCCTTACCTAAAATTCTGTATAGAACTCAGCATCCTGAAGCTGGATTGCACCTCAAAAGCAGCTGCATTTTGATGATGGATGAAATAAGCCATTCAAGTTCAGTGTGTTAAAGTGCTATGACACCCTTTGGGAGAAGGTGTTATGTATATGTACCAGAGGTACTATTTCAAGGCAGAAACAGGGCCAAATGTTAAACTGAGACTGAAGCCTTACAGCTGTGTCGTTAACCTCTGGAAACAGGAGTTTAAGCTGCAAATGCTGAGTAAACTTTACCTCTGGGGGAGCAAATGGTAATAATGAAAAATTATGCAGCTTTTGCCTCCTCTCTAAAGGCAAACCAAACATTTTAAGCTTTATTTTATACTTTTTTTTCTGCAGTTAATTTAGACAAGCTTGTTGGCAAAATAATATTTCCTGTTCTTAGTAAGTAGTATTTCAACCTTCTGAATCCCGTTCAGCAGGAAAATCACAAGGGAAGGTTGCTTTCATCCTTGGTTTGTAAGTAGAAGTGAATTCTGCTCCCTGCCTTTTCAGTGCCTCCATCAGAAAATGAAACAAACAGACAAGGGAAATGTGCCATATACTCAGTGGGTCCCAAAATATAAAATCACAGGAACAAGCAAGCTGAGGGGAAAATGGAGCTGAAAGATGACAGGAAAAGTATTATCACAGATGAACCATCTTTGGTTGTAATGTTTAAAAAAGGAAAAAAGAGAAAAAATACTCTTCAGCTGTGTGGAAGGTGCTATTAGAAAGCTAAAACATGTTCCCCTTTGGGCAAGCAGTGAGGAAGGAAAAGCTTCTTCTGCTCCACTCAGAACAAATCTTTGCAAACTCTTGGAGATAAATGTCACAAAGCAGCCTTAAGTGGCAGGATTGTATTTATTCATCAAAAGTGATTCTCATTGCATGTGATAAATGCTTTATTTCTTCCCTAAATATAGCTGTAGGCAGGGAAAGCTGGGGTAGGACTTCCTTTTCTAGCTGTGGGGAGAGAGGAGATACAGCTCTTGGAGGAAGCGTTGCAAGGTGAGAAGAAAATCCCAAAATAGAAATTTAAAACACATGATCCCTAGTAGAATACCTGTTGACGTTTTTTTTATTTTTGAGATGCAGAGGTTTGACCTTGCCCAATTCATTACTCATTTACCAGTGTTTACTTATCAAACAAAATCATAAAATCTTAGAACATTTGGGATTAAAAGGACCCTAAAAATCATCTAGTTCCAAACTCCTTGAAACTTTACACTAGAAGAGGTTGCTCAAAGACCCTTCAAACTTGGCTTTAAACTCTTCCAGGGGATGAGGCATCCACAACTTCTTTGGGCAACATGTTGCAGTGCCTTACCACCCTCACAGTAAAGAATTTCTTCCTAATATTTAATCTAAGCTAACTATCTTTCAGTTTGAAGGCTTTCTCCCTTGTCCTGTTACGACATGCCCTTGTAAAAAATCCCTTTGATTTTGTTGTAGGTCTCTTGAGGTACTGCAAGGCTGCTGCAGTGTCCCTTCTTTTCTCCAGGCTTAGAAGGCAAGTTCCCTGGCTAAGAAAAGCATGCCCTTTCCACCAAGTGGGCAAGAGAAGGCAAGTTCACCCTCAGAGGCTGGTTGGCATTTTCCATCAGCAGTCCTCAGGTATGGATGTCTCTAAGATGCCCATACCCATGCATAGAAGTTGTGGAAGCAAATTGTCATCTGCAAACTTGTAGTGCCTTGAGAGGCTCCAGTAAATAAGACCAGGCACAGCTGGTCCCTGGAACAAAGAGACCTTGCAACAATGCATTGTATGCATTTTTTTTTATCTGCACCCCTACTAATTACCTGCATTGTATTTTCTCCTGGTCTCCAAGACTTTGCAAATTGCAGGGAAACAGGTTATGCTCTGATCCCAGAAAAAAATGTTGACACCAATGTACCAAACACCAGTCCTTTGAAATGTCAGTTATAACTCAGTATCATTATATTTCACACAGCTTTTGCCATTTTTGTGCTCCCATAATTGAGAGTACACTCAGCACTAAATGCTAAACTATGTTATCTTTCCAGTGATTAGGAGGTGTATTGGACCCCATTGCTGTTATTAAATTGTTTCATAAACCGGTTTGATCTGCAGAATGAATGGACATTCTTATCCTTCCAGGACAAGGAGAAAAAAGGACAAAAAATCTAATGACCTTCCAAAATCTCAGATAAAAAGTTTGAAAAAAGTTTGGATTTCTGAAAATATTTTATTCTTGTACCATATTGCATCAATAAAAACTGTTTTTCATATTGTCCATAATTATATTTAAATGAAGGCATTTGTACAACATTATGTTGACTTAAACAAATAATTCATTTATAACTCCCAACCTCAGGCACAAGCTGCCATGGTAAAATTGCATTGTCATGTGACAATTCTTCAAAATACTGATAATCTCAGATAAATGCTCTTGATTTTGATGTAATGATTTAATTAATTCTTGTCCTTCCAGAATAAAATATTTCTGGGTCATTTCCAGATTACACAAAACAGTTGATTTACTCTCATACATGATTGCTTCAAGTAACCAGCAAACAGTCTCTGGTCTCCTTTCTGTTCTTTCCATCTTTCTCCCTGCCAAGTAAATCCCATTTTTAAAAAGGCATAGCATTATTCTTTTTTGTTTTGTTGGTTTTGAACACATCAAAACTACAAAGATTCATGAGCGATGTGAATTCTGAACATCTACTTTGTTCTGGGTTTTTTTTTAGTAAAGAATTGTATACAGCAGAACAATCCACAATGTGCACTCCTCTGCTCATTACCTTGCTACTCCCAGGCCTGCATTTTTCCAGTAATTATGTTCCAACACACATGACATAGGTAAGCACAAAAGGGACTGATCTGCACCCAGTACTCCCAGCCTCCTCTCTGCACAAAATTCTAATGGTCATTTATCATATATAAGATACATGTGTAGGAAACAGAGAGCATGCTAATATACTATTAAGTGTTTTACACTTTTGATTCTGGTATTTAATCATATCTGCAAGTGGTGACTGTACAAGTTTTAGGTGATGTTACAGGATTTCCAATAAATTCTGTATATTCCATTATGTTTACTATCCAAAAAGAAAAAAAAAAACAAAAAACAAAACAAAACAAAAAAACAGCCATTTTCAGTGGCCAAACTAAGAAAAAAATTGAAAAAAAGAGACAAGATATAAAAAAATAGACAAACTTTGAAATAGTTTAAGGGGAAATCATAGAAAAGAGTTTAAAACAAATTTAATTTTTACGCTTTTTTCAGTTTTACCAATCTAGGTTACTGTTGTCTGGAAACATAAATAATGGTAAAAATAGAACCATTATCTAAGTTGACATATTTTCATATTTGCCAATCTACTCATTGACCTGAACATCAAAGAAAGTCATCTGTCCTGACACTATGTCTGTATTAACATCTCTGCTATGGGAGGAGACCAGAAACAGATTTTTTTTTTTACATAGGCCAGTACTGAACCTGCTTTATAATAAGATACTTTAAAACCCAGTTGTTAGCAGGATGCAAGTATTCACTCTTCTGAGGCAGATTATTATCTATACTGATCTTTGGGTCAGTAAGGCTGTAATTAAAAAAATCTGTACTCAAGGAAAGCAAGAAAAACATCTTGTAAAATGAGCGATGTTCTATGCTCGAAGAATATTTTTTGTTTTGGTTGCTTTTATTATGTGGTTTTAATTGGTATTGAAGGAAAACATTTATTCAGTTTTATTATAACAGTTCATTGCATCTGCTCACAAGTTGGATTATCAGGGGTATACATGGCAGTAAAACTGCAAAGACGATTAAGCAGATCTAATTTGGACAAAAGCAATATGTCTTTCCCATTTTTTAAGGAGGAAATCACCGTGATGTTAGAATGACAAACATGTCAGATCCAAGATATTTAAAATGTTCCAGAAAGTATAAAATTCTTCATAGGAGTCAATCATTGCTAAGAATCTGTGATCAGAAAGATTTTTTCCCTTCTCTTTGCTACTCAACCCTTTTAACTGTTTCCCATAGTAGAATTCATTAAGCAAATTCAGAAATGCCAGCAACTACATTTTAAAAAGGCAGTTAACATCTTCATTAACATTGTTCCCATCACACAGCTTTTCTTTGCTTTGAAAGAGGACTGTGTACCTGTTGGATTCATGCAGAGAAAATAAATTGGAAAAATTTCCAATTATACAACATTTAATCACGCATTGCCTGCAATAGATATATGTGTCTGGGGGATGTCTAGCCACTTTACTTGGACCCTTGGTAGCTGCTAAGCTCAAGAGCTCAGTAAGATGCTCAAAACAGAAAGTGTTTCAAGTACTGTAAAGAAGCTGAAGGGAATGAGGATAAATTGCTTTTTCTCTCCCACTTCATATGAACTGTTTTGATCCTGATGTGTTCTGCAATCACTCCGTGAGAGCTGTTTGACTCTTCAGGCTGTTCAGTCCTACTGCTGGAGACCTACAGTACGGCATCAAAGTGATCACTGGTAAAATGGGCAATAAATTGTAAATATCAACCTTTCATGAAGGTTTTACTCTTTGATAAGAGCTGAGATAGTGCACTGAAATAAAATGTCTCCTTCTATACTTCAGCATTTTCACTTTGGAAAAGACTAATACATTTCAGGTCATATAGCTTGCTCCCTAAAGTGAGATATTTACTAATTTAGAAGGTGCTATCAAAAATAGCAAGGAATAGGAAATGAAAGAGAGCAAAATAGTGATATCTTCCCTGGCACAATAATCTCTAGGGCTTTGACCCAGCAAAAAAATCCTCTTTTCTTAATCTGGAATGTGCTGGCAAAACTTCCAAATAAGATATCAGGAAAGGCAAATAGATTTCTGTGATGGAGAGGTTTGTATTAACCTATCACCTTTACTGAAATTATTACTTTCTTTGGAATAATTCTTCCTCAAAAACCATAGTGGTTTTGTGTACTAACTACAGAGAGAGACAGAACATCAAACATTAATACTTGGCAACATTTTCATCTGACAGATATGACTTGGTTCAGGATTCGACTTTCATTTTCCTTTGGTGTAAGATTCACCTATTAATCATCTTGGATGCAAATAAATGTATTTGATCATATTTGGGAAGAAAAAGAATGTTGTACTATGTAAGCACTCAGTTGTGAAAGCACTCAGCTAGTTTATGTGAGGCATTTTGAGATCCCCAGGAAAAAATCAAACAGTATCACAACAACAACAATAACAATCACAACAACAACAACACATTTTAAAAAATTTATTTAAATATTAATAATCTCTTGGAGGGAATACATTTTTCACAGAAATGCAAACTTCTTTGTGCTCCCATTCCAAGTATTCAAATAAAATATGCAGATTTTTTACAACAAAATTTTGTAATTTTTAAACAGTCTTCTTGATTTTCAACATAGTGGTGATTACAATTGATGTGAGCTTTCTTTTCCTGATTTTCTGCTTAGTTTTTAAAAGATGTTAGAGTGCTGTAATTAAAAAAAAAAAAAAAAACAGATTGCTGTATGGCTAAGTATCATGTTAAATACAAGTGTGTTCCTTATTTGTGGAAAGTTATGTTGAATTGAATGTACTAATCCAGAAGGCAAACTTCATGCAGATTCCAAATGAGGACAAGAACAAATAACTGTCCATGTTAAAAGAAGTACTTCTGGTAAGAAGTTTGCATGATGAACCAAGTTTGGGTGTAATAATCTTGGATGCAAATATCTCTTGGCCATATAAAAGCAGCATCCTGGCTACACAAACCAGAGGCATCTGAACATGACTAAGACTATTAAATCCAAACCACTGTTTCTTCCTAAAGAAATTTTTTTTTATCAGATATGTGTTAATAGACATTCTAACTTACTATTTTATTAATAGAAGATAAAATCCTCAGGGCTATATTGAGTTTACCATGGAAGTACTGAGGTCCCCTTTCCTTTAAAAATATCATTAACAAGAATTCCACATAATTTGAAATCCTAAGTTCATGTCATTTCACCCTCCACAATAAAGTCTGTTTTTGACTTCAGCATTTTTTTTCTCAAATAATTACAATATGCAGAAATTTTTGAAGAGTAAGCACTTGCTTTTTTTCTTAATTTAGAAACTCTAAAATCAGCTGTCTAAAAATGAACCAATTAAGTGGTAATTTAGTCTTTATTTCAAGCACTTAAGCTCCCATGTGCATACAGGTTCATCAGAGATTTTACAAAATGCCTATTGAGACAATAGCTACTTTCTAAAACAAGAACAGAGATCTGGGGGTCTCTTAGGTAAATTTAAAAGCACTGTTCACCTTTGTTAGTAACATTTGATTATGCATATATATGCTTATACCTTGACAAGCCTTTAGCTCTCCTGTCCCAAACACAGTTGATTGCTGCACTTTCTGCTCCTCATTCTCCAAGTCTTGGGTCCACCTTTTGTCTTGATGTGGTCCACAGATCACTGAAAGACTTAGCTACACTGACTTCTAGAAGTCAGCTGGTCTCTGCAGCTACCTGACCTGTTGTTCATTTTCTCCTTTCCCAACACTTTAAGCTTGTGATAGAGGATCAAAGAGATCCTGCTACATACATGGTGCTTGCTTTGACATTGTTCTCTATTAAAAATGAAAATATTCTAATCAGACTATGGAAAACATCCATTCCTAAGAGTAAGACACAACACCAGAAACAAAGAAAATCTCAAGGAACCAGTGAAGCTCAGGGTCCCACTTTGGGTCATTTGGCCATTGCCAAGTTACAGGAGATGTTTCTGGCCTTCAGCCCTGGCCCTGTAGATTTGGCACCAAACATCCTCTGCCACTTCTACTTGCCATATTCTTAAAAAATGGGCAACTGCTCACTTCCATCAGCAATGTTTGGGTAATGCATCTCTATTTTATATAATGTATACCTAGAGAGAATATATACCTATTGTGCTGAGGCATTTATCTTTGCAGCACTGAGAGGGATAACTTGGGAGCAGTGTATACTAGCCATGAAGATAAATAACGCTGCAGGGCATAGTATCATTTATGAAATATTCCTGGCACTCTAGATTCCATTTCATTATTAGATTTTTAAAAACAACCATTTTCTTGGTTGGTTTCCAGAGCTAGCAGTCACAGAGGCTAATTTCAAATTGCTTGAGGCCCTGGAAACAAAGATATATTTGTGCAAACACTGCCTTAAATGCCAATAAAAAATGTGAGCAGGACCCACTCAGCCTTGTAAGTGAATTATACACAAGACAGTTTTTCTCATCACAAAATCCCATTTCCCCCAAAATTTTCTGTCATGCACTAGCATTTATAGGACAGCTTTCAAAGTGACAAAACTATTGGACAGGGAAAAGGATAGCTAACTTGGATGGCTAACGCATATAGCTATTCAGAACAGAGATAGCTTCCTATGCTGAACACTTAATTTTGGTCAGTGAGTGAAGTCCTCCCTCTTTACCTATTTCCACTGAGATCTCTCCTGGGCTATATTTAAGAAGGATGTGGGACAAAAGCAGGAAGTCCAAGGCAGATCAACAGGAATGATTAGGCATCAAGGATTGAAAGAATTTGGGTTGTTCAGCCTAAAAAAAAAGGAATCTGGAAGGAAAGCATGGCAGTTACTGGTATACAAATCACTAAAAATATTTGAAGATACGTAATTAAATATTTTTCATGTCTGCAGTAAACAGAAGAATCTTAAAAGACAGTGAGGGAAGTTGAGGTTAGATACTACAAAAACTTTTGCAACATAAAAGTAGAAAAGCAACAGGATAGGTTACTGGAAATGTGGAATTTTCACCACTGGAAGTCTGATGTGAGTGTTTATCTAGAGATAAAAAAAGTGCAATTAATGCTGCTTTGGATCCAGAGAAACACTCTGTAACCTTCTAAAATCTATTCAGACCAAAGATTCCGTGATGTGTTAAAAAATACTGCATAATAAATATGCACCTAAATGCTAGTGATAAAGCAGTACAAATGTAAAATTAATCATAATTATTTAGCACGGGATCTTATGCCAGAGCTATTAGCTTTCTTTTTTAATGTAATGGCACCATTTAGCAAGAGAATGATAAATTATTCATCCCAATAAATGAGTTTAGTTTGTTTAAATAAATGAGTTATTTTATAGTTAATTCAGTATGTAGACTTTTGACCTGGTGGAGAAGAGTTTAAGACCATTTTGAAATGTGTTACTTGAGATAATCAGTTACTTTCCCTGCACCCTAATTTTTCACCTGTAAAAGGAGGATAACATTTTTTCCCAACTTTCATTAGTTACAACAGGAATATGTAGAATAAAAATGGAAACCAACTATTTCCAAGGGTGACCATACACTTTAGATAAAAAAAATTCCCTGGGAAAATGTAGGAGAAAAACAATAAATGTTTTAAGACTAAAGTCCTCATTGCCTACCAAATTATGGGTTTTTTATTCTTTTTAGGGTGGAATTGGTGTCAGTGGTTGCTCCTTTCAAATGTATCTTTTCTATTTCTAACATCATGTAATTATGACATTGTAGCAATGAAACCAGGGCTTATTCCAGATAACAAAATTTTAATATCTTGTATCTTCCAACAGGTGAAATAAATGATGTCCATTACTGTAGCAGTAGACCACTTCTTTTAATCAAGGAGCATAAGATGAAGTTGAAATTATCTGTACACAGCATCAAGCATCATGAATAAAAGGCCAGCATTAGCATAGCTATTATTTTATCACTTTTTAATAATTTCCCTAAACAACCTAAAAGTTAAGGTTAAATTTTATGGTTAGCATTTTAATGAAGATTAGTTCTTTCATATTTCAGGACAGTAAGCATGGCAGGTATAAAGTTATTGAACCTTAAAAGTGTTTCTTGGACCAAATTACTCTAATGTCCATGCATTTGCTGTGAATGTTTGTTTTTAGTCCGATATATTTCAGTTTATGCAACATAGTTTATATGTACTTTTCCAGAGAGGTGCATGGGAATTTAAGACTAGCATGGAATGAAAACAAAACTTTCATGCCTCTAAGGAAAACTCCTCCTGAAATGGTCAGAACCACATCCTTAAAGTTCCAAACTGGCTCTTCACTCGTGATCCCTCAGCACACAAGCTTGACAAACCAAGTACAAGCATTCCACCAGTGCTAGACTCCCACTGCCTAAAGACTGTAACAACCTATTATTTTCTCCAGTTCATTCACCTGAAAGTGCAGAAGTAAGAACTGGATCTCTCATCCTGGGGGAGGAGGCTGTACCAGGGATTCATACTGTATTTGATCTTACCTGAAAGGTGATTGAAGTGCTGCACTCTGCACAGGTGAGCATTGCCTTTGTACCTCCTCCCCTTGGCTCTCCTGTGCACAGCAGGCTCTGACAGAATTTCCCAATTTAGTTTGTGGTCCTATGAGCTGAAATTGGCCCTCCTTATTCTTTTGGTAGTGTTGAATGTCAGTTATTTGAAGATTTGTAGTCATAAGGCACTTTTTAGACTCTTTCTTTTTCTCACTTAGAGGGAGTGGCATATGTATTTTTAACTAGGAGCTATAAAACATAAAATGACACAAATCTTAATGTTTTAGCTGAAATGCAGTGAAAAAATGTCTTAAGACCCTAATTAAGGGTCTATTTTTCTAATACAAGATTACTAATAAAGTACACCTGTTTGTGAAGCATGATTCAAAAGAAAAGCATACAATTTTTAATAACTACATTTGTCTCATTGAATCCCTCCCTCAAACTAGCAGACTCCTTTCCCAGATTTCACAAGAAATAAAAAATGAAACACTTCTATTTGACTGAAAGATTTATAACTCATTTTGGTTTTGATGGACTTGCCATTTATGGCTTTCACATTAAGTTTAACACATTTCAGCATGTCACTATGAGCCTGACATACAGAACAGATATAATAACATTTCTTCCCTGATGTTCAGTCTTGGAGCATATTCAGTGACTGCTGTCATAGCTGGACCCGTGGTGTGAGGTAGATAATTTTGCATGTGTCACAAACACACACTCATGCCTACATATGTGCAGAATCCAAGATTGTAGAGAAGCCTGGATGACTCACCTCCAGCTTCTCTTTTTTTTGTCAGCTAGGTTGGATGCAGGAGCCTCTTTTTGTGCAAAGACTTCCAGGATCTTCCTTCACCTCCTCTCTTTCTCACAATCTCTTTACTTTTTTCATTTTTTTTAATTTTATGTAGTTCATAAGTCCTGGTTTTGTTTCAGTCATGTTGTTTATCATGCCGTCCTCAAAGTATATGAAAACAATGTTCGTACATAAATTGATTAAAATGTCTTTTGGTAAAGTGAGACAAAAAAAATTTGGTTCACTGACTGTCTGTATATGACAATACCAGAAGATCTGGATCTTCTTTAGAGACAGGATAATCTGTCAAGGGAGAAATAAAAACAAGCAAACAACAAACAAATAAAAAAATATAACAGCTGAAACTGCACTTAAAAGCCATATCTTAAACTTTACATAATGCAGTCTATTCCAAATATATCTGCAAGAATTTATCACTAGAAAAAATTGCATTCTATCTTGACAAAAAAATGAGGAAGAAAATTGTTCCTACTTTACAGGTTGAGGCTAAGAGAAACTCCAACCCAAAATCTGATGTGATGGATACTCCTTTTTCCTGCAAGTCATTGCACTGAGAAGCATTGAATGGGAAAACAAATGGCAGGATAACATGCATACCTATTCCAGAATCAGGAGCAAAACATATGCACATAATCTTCACTTTCAAGCCATGATTTTGTTCAAACAGATCACATGCATCCATATAGCTTTTGCATTTCTCTAAACTAATTTCATATTCTTAAAGAGAAGTAGGTCATAAAATATATTTTCACAGTTGAACACCCAGAAGACCTAATTTTATAACATTTTGAATGAGTATGTAAGTTTAATTGTCTTTATTTTGTTTATTCATTGGCAAGAAATCCTTTGGTAGGTGTTCTATTACATATTTCAAACACTTTCCTACAACATTAAATAACCTCTGTGTTACTTGAAAATTAGTGGTGAATTTTTTTTCAGAGTGAGTGTGTTTACTCTTCTGTTTCTCACAGTGCTTCAATATAACTTTACTGGCTCAGCTTTTTCTGCAGGATGTCACCAACGTGCATTTAAGGAATCTTTTGACAAGTAAGATTAAAAGGGTACTGGTTTTTGTATTTTCATTTGCACTGTGGATGGTACTATTACCAAAGAAAATCATGAAACAAATAAAAATGGTCATCTGATGGCCTAGAAGAGAATCAGCTGAAAGGTGTATGAAGACAAGGTAAACTGTGCATCACAATTTGGAGAGTGATACAAGTTTCACCAAGTCGCTGGCAGTAGAACTATGTTCTTTTCCAGGTGGAAAATATATGGATTCATCAAAAAATTCAGGGAATTCAAGGATACAAAGAATATTTAGAATTCAGCACAGCTGCTAGTGGAAAGTCGGAAAAAAAGGAGATAGTGTCTTTCTAGAAAATAATCTTTGGAAAAGATTAAATCAACCTAGGGAAAAATGTCTTAAAATGTCCTTACTGTCTTAACGAATGAAAATGTTTCTGCCTGAAATACAGGTTTTTGAATACGGCTTTCTGACCTTAAATTGCCAAATATAATTAGTGCATATTAGAGTAATGATGACACCACAAATTCTATCATGTTTCTAGGAAATTAGTTTAACAAAGGACTTATTTTTTAGGGCCAGATTGTCAATCACATCTTAGGGAAGATGAGCTACTTGTGAAGTTTGTGGGCAAACTTCAGAGTCCATAAGACAGACTTCTGTAGATGAATATGTGCTAGATTACAATGAGCAGTCAGCTCTGTGACCTGATCCCACATATTCCAGGAATAGGAGACCCTCTTGCAGTCCTCTACACTCTTCGATGTGGCTTATGTGAGGCTGTGGAGACCACTTTTTAGAAAACTTTTCTGATAAACAGCTCTCCCTCTGTCTTCAGGTAAGCATCTATTTCCTCAATCCCTCTTTTTGGGTACTGGTATTACACCTTCAAAAACTGTGAGATTCCTGAAATGAGGAATTTGAAAAGCAAAATTACTGAAGGGCTGCCCTAAAATACTGGGTTGAAATTAATAACAACAAGCAAAGGTGGGGTCCAAGACTTCATTCTACTATGCTTGGAAATGGAAAAATTCTTTACAGAAACACCTGCAACTGTATATCTCAGTGGCAGATCATCCAGCCTGCCTCGCCGCAGACTTCAGGGGAATGTCCGCTCCAGCACTTGGAGCACATCCTCCTCCTCCTTCTTCACTGGTCTTGGTGTCTGCAGAGTTGTTGCTGTCACATATACTCACTGCTTCCTTTTGGCTGCAGTTGTGCAGGTCATTTTCCCCTTCTTACATTCGTTATCCCAGGGGCGCTGCCATCGTCACTGATGGGCTCAGCCTTGATCAGCAGCAGGTCCGTCTTGGAGCTGTCTGACATTGACTCTGTCGAACGTGGGGGAAGCTTCTGGTTACAGCTGAAGGCCTCCACTTCTAAAACGGCCATGAAAACCCAACTCAGAACTCCTAATCACAAGTTCAATGAGCTCTTCTTTGATGACTATGGAGCAAAGTTAAAAATCTAAGCACATCAATTCAAATTTCTAGCACAGAGCCTTGCCAAAGATGAAGTTTTGATGTTCCTCCAAGCATTTTTCTTCTACTAAGCTTGATGTCTCAGGTGAAAAATGACATTAAGCCAGATGGCATAGCTGTAAAAATATGTGAGTAAAAACAGAGTCCTAGAAAAAAAAAAAGTAAATTTAAATGCTAAAGAATAAAAATGGGAAAAAAATACAAAAAATCCCTTAAGCTACACTATAGAAACACTTGAGCGGTACTGTAAGTAACAAGTAAAAGTCAAGCTAGTGGTGGAGAGGAACTAAGACTAAGCAGGAATGTGCAGGGGTGGGCAGAAGGGGGTAAGGGATGCCACCATACTGTGGTTGGGGTAGAATGTAGAACACTGAACACCCACCACTGAATATATTCCCACACTCTGAGAATCCAGCTACAGACAGTAACTTAGGAGAGAAACTTTAACTATACAGAGTATTACACTCTTGCAGGTGTATCACTTGATTGAAGCACTGCCTGTCTCTACAGTGACAGCAAATTGTGAAAGCGAGATAAGTATGTGAGTTAGTTGTACTTCGGGAAGGTACTTCTAATTCCTCTCCTTGAAACACAGCTATAGGTGTTTGATTTTTTAACACAAAAGGTAATCACATCCCAAAACGAAGATGAATGTGTCTCCATATTTCTAATATGCAGGTGCTGAAATATTTTTCTTTCTCAGCGTAAACACACGTAGTGCCTGAAGTTGCAGCTAGTTGCAGCAAGTTGATGGGCATCAAGCAACACAAAGCAGTAATCTGTCAGCATGGCAGAGCTGCAGACTCAAGGCAGAGCAGCAGCTGCTAACAGGTGCCTTATTTTATACACCACTATTTGTGTTCAACCCTTTCCCATTCATTGCCAAGGAATGGAAAATCTGACATTACCACTCCCTAAAAATTTTCACACTTTAAATTTCTATAACAGTTCCATTACACTCAGTGTATGTTGGACTAGAAAGCACAACACAGAAGCACAGGTGTGGTATTTGCTGAAGTAAGGCAAAAAAGGACAGAAAGTTACACCTCAAGCTATGAGGTAGGTGTGGTTCATCTGTCACAATGTGAACAGGTCAGTGCTTAACAAAAAGAAAGAAAGTTGTGGTTTCACATGGCCAGGGATGACTCACTGTCTGAAAACACAGACTCTAATGGGGTTTTCTGTGAAAAGGAGCAGACACAAACCTCCCTTTGCCACTGGCTTTGCACTAAAAGCACAAGATGAAATGTAGACAATACCATACACTGCTGCAGATTTCAGCAGCCCCATTCCTGTACAAATGAAATAGCAGCAACAGTTTTTAATCAAACTAACTGTATTTTTACAAATATTTGTCTCTGCAATGATCTTGACTTTCAAATAAAAACAATACAAGAGAGTAAACATATCAAAGAACCAAGCAGGACAATAACACAAAGAACATTTTATTGTGGGTTTGTTTGGTGTAGGGTTTTCTTTTTGTGGTTTCAGATACGTTTTTAAGACTTCATTTTTTTCAAAGCGAAATATATTTTGTGAAAGCAAGAATAGCAGTCACTAAGAAGCACTAGACTCTACTACACAAGTAAGCAAATCCCATGGCAAGTATAAAACCCTATCAATTCAGAGCAGTATCAGCTATAAATTTGATCTAGCTTATTCCAACCAAGCCCCCTTTTATCTCAAAATCTTTAAGTTCTATGTTGGGCATCAAGAGGATTGTCATGGTTCATCCTCAGCCTGTAACTAGGCACTGCACAGCCACTGGCTACTCCCTCTGCAGTGGCATGGGGGAGTGAATTGAAACAGCAAAAGTGAGAAAGTTTGTGGATTGCAATGAAGACAGTTTAATAGGTAAAGCAAAGCAAAACAAGGAATTCAATTGCCTCTTCCGAGGGGCAGGCAGATATTCAGCCATCTCTAGGAAAGCAGGGTTCCATTATGCCAAATGGTTACTTGGGAAGACAAAAGTCATCCTTTCAAAGGTTCCCTCCTTTTTTTCCTAAACTTTATAGACTGAGCATGACACCTTTCATCAGCAAGGGTCAGCTATGTCCCCAACAAAATCCCTGTGCACCCCCAGCCTCCTTACTGGTGGGGTGCTGTGAAAAGCAGAAAAGGCCTTGGTGCTGCATAAGTCGTGCACACCTTCCAAAAGTCATGAGTGAAAAAAAGAAAGAGATCATTAACGTATGCAAGAGCAAGCTGCATTAAGAAGCAGTATAAAGTGACCTCATAAATACAAGAAAGATTAAGTGTAAGGTTTCTAGAACTATTTGGTTCTAGGAAAAAAAATTATAAATTAATTTGTATGCCACTGGAAGAAAATGTATCTTCAGAAGCACAGACATAAGGCTAATCAAATAAATATATATCTCACTGTCTTAAATCAACAAGTTTTTCATTCAAGTCAACAATAGCTATTTTTCCAAACAAAATTATTAATAGCTGTAAGCAGTATTAGAACACAGGTCAAAAGCCCTACACCACAATGGCCATCACAGAACAATCATAATTTTACCACAGCTTTTGATTTTGTCTTTATTGTCAGAAGTTCTGAAGAGTCACAGCACCAAAGTGTCTGGCCACAAAATAAAACACGCTAAAAAATTCACAATAACATAAACTGCCTTATGTCCTCCAAAAGGACGTATTTGGAATGAACTTGCTTTCTATGCTTTCTTGCTATCCTGTTTAGGATATCATTGTCTCTTAGGACCCAACATTTTATGTATAATGCAATTAAGATGTAAAATCTGCATCGGTAATTTAATAAATTAATGTTAGCTGTGTAAGCTTTACTGTGAACACCTAGCTAGACATCTTATTATATAAGTCCTTTCCTATCCAAGAATAGAATTCTCCATTCCTGGAAAGAAATAGACAAAATTTTGTCCTGTGGACAAAATATTTCATTTAAATATTTGAATATCTGAGTCCAATTCTCAGGTTCTCAGGTGCATCGATCTTTACTGAAGATTTATCAGTTATTCAGTTTACCAGTTTCAGTATGGTCTTTCTCATATGACAGCTACCTTTGCACAATATTGAGCTGAAGTATTCTAGGAATTGTTTTCCAAAAGATTACTAGAGTCTTTCTTTGACTAAAGAGTCAACTATTTTGAATAAAAACACCATGTAACTCGAGTGAATAGATGTGCTTGTGCACATAGAATCCTGGACTGGATATGAACTCTTCTCAAGGGAAGAAACTTAAGAGTGTAGCTTCAGGCAATTACTTAACTTCCTAAACACCACCAACTCCATCTGAGGACTAGAAATTGGAAGTTGTCTCCCCCACACTTTATAGGTTTGACCTGTTCAAAATTCTTGTAAGACCAAAAATCAGTTTCTGTAAATGGAAGAAATTTTCTAATTCACTTCAGCATTTTATAGATCAGGTTTTGAGACACAGACTCTTGTGTAAGAGACATTCAGATCTGACTATTGATTCACTGTGTAGGAGCTTTGCATTGAGAACAGTAAATCCTCTTCATGGAGAGATAGAAAAAAACACTTGCTAAATATTCTTTATCTTTCTTCCCTATACCAGTATGGTTATTTCCCTATGTCCAGGTAACAGGAACCACCATGTCAGTTTTATCAATGCTCTATTCAAACAATGAAAATGAAAGGGACTTGATTCAGCATGGAAATCTTCTGCTATACAGGGTGTGCTACAAGAAGGCAAATTTGGTCATTTCAGTTCAGTATTTATGCAACTGAAAAACTACAGGTGAGAATTAGCAAGCACTCAAGCCTAAGTGAAACAGATACAAGTATTTTAGTCCCATTTGACTCTGGATATTGGAAAAGTCAATGCTCTCACCTTCTGAAAATTTTGTAAACCCAGTAAGCAAGAATACTTTTTCTAACCTTGTATCTCTTTCTGCCATTCAACAAAAACATTGTCAGATAAGAGAAATAAGAGAGGTCCAAATTCAAATTGTACATATTCTGTACATTGTTGTGGTTATTTTTCATTTATTTTTAAAATAGCTGTAGTTTGCAGGATTTTGCCAAAGTTACAATATACATGTAGTCAATAGCCCTCAATCCTACTTTTTCTCCTTTCCACAAAATTACATTTGAGCCATTTATATGTAGAGCTGATGATGGTTTTCATGTGGATATTACTCAGCTCTTCACCTGTATTGATAACACGTGCTGATAATTAGAGTTACTAATGATTGATAAACATCTCATTGGAGTCCATGCAAGATTTGGTATTGACAAAAACATCAGATTTTTGATTCTTCCACCAATGACAGCTAATGAACATCAGCCTACAGAAGAAATTGCTCTTATTAGACTCCAAGGGCTTTGTGTTCAATTGTCCCAAGTTTATTTTTGAGGACATAACAAGATTGTCTTTAATCTCTGTTCTGCCATTATTGTGTAGTGGACTCATGCATTCCTGTGTTATTTTTATTTATACAGCTGAACAACCTTTTGCTATTTGTTTAATTTCCTTCACAAAGTCTGGCCCAGGAAGGCTTTTGGCATGTCTCACATTATCCCCATACTAGTTGATCTCCTAATGATAATTGCATTGCTAAATAAAACTTCTTCCTGTTCCTAGTAGGGTGTCTGCTTACTCCTGCAATTTTCTTTGTGGTTTTTATTCATCTAGTGAGATCCAGAGTCCTACCATAAAATTTCCTCTGAAGTTCAGAACATAAGTTGTCCTTTTCACTCAGTAAGAGTGCACACCTCCAGTTGCTAGTCCTCGATCTTTTCAGTGCAACTGGCTTCACAAATCTTAACACGCTCATTCACATCCCAGATGCCAGCCACCAAAATTCTTCCTTAGTATCTGGAAAACCTCTGGCCACACAAGTAATTGAGAAACACAGCAATCTCTAAAAAAATTACATTCATCAGACCATCACCCAGATTGCTCATCTTCCACCATCAGCTTCTTTGCGTTGCCCACTTGCCCTAGCCTGAGGTGACTTGCCTCACAGTATTTTCCCCATCTAGCCTGGCGTCTTTGCTAGTTCTGGACAGATCTCATGATGTCACTCTTCAAAGAAGGATCCACAGGCACATAACTGAGGTCTGTTGTATACTCATTTTTGAATCTTATCTAAGAAATTCACAAATAATGTCTCTCCTTGTGTTAACAAAGTTAGGAATGCTCCTTTTCGATATGCTTGATCTTTCAAGTGCCAAACTAGTGTAATTTAGGGTTTCAATGTCTTATCAAAAATTCATCAATTTCAATGATTAATTCATGTCATCAATTAAATCTTTTTTTATCATATCTATCCTATCTATGCCCAAAGGGGACAAGTCGTCATGGCCACAAACAGCTCACCCATTTTCCTGATAATCTTCATGAAATCAGCTATTGCTACCATTTTAATTGGTCATTTTAACTTAGGTCATGTCAGTGAAAGAGTTCATATTAACCACCCTTGCATACCCATAGTACTATGACTACTTTGAATGCACAGCCTGCCATGCATCAGAGTTATGATGGAGGTGACTTGCTCCTTTTCAACCAGCAGCTGCTCCCTGACCTCTTTAACACAAATCTTATGTGTAGTAAGTGTTGCTCCCTTTTGTTGATGTCATTTTTCCTGAACATTCTCACCTGTTCCTGGTTTGATAAAGGTCTCCCTCACCTCTTTGCATTCCCCTTTTGGGCTTGCATACCCAGAAGTCTTTCTTTTTTGTCGGTGGAGGGTCCAGTACTTGCCAGCTTGCCCCCCTGGCTCATTTCCATGCTCTCTGACATAACTTTAACACCAGTTAACATTCTTTTGGCAGCTCCAACTGACATTCATATTGGTGAATCCCTCTCACTCCAAGGAACCAGTGAGGCCAGAAATTATCTCAGCCATAGCCAAAACGACATACAGAGCAGCCAGGAGTGAATTGACCCTTGATTGTTTTAGACCCCATGCAGCATGCATGAGTTGATGCCTAGAAAATGGAGAGCACATTAAGCCATATGGTGAGGGGCACTGGAATGACAGGAGCTGCTCATTTAGGTAGGATAAGCATCAGAGGCTTCACAGTATGAGGGGCCACAGTGAAGGTCAGTGTTTAGATGGAGTGAAGGAGTTCACGTGCTCTATAATTGATGTGGAGGGGTATAACTGCTTTGATGAAGAATTAGGCTGGTACGAGGAGTAGCAGTGGTAAGGCATGCACACCTCATTTCTGCAATCATTCTATACCTGCAAGGGTGTCTTGATTTCTCTAAATAAATGAGACAAGTCTGCAAATATATATCAAGGCTTCACTCTGCAAGAGAACAGTGGAAATAACAGCTGGAAAGTTGTCCATGGCACCAAAAGTAAAATTTTGCAAAGTATTTTAAGAACTTTTCTAGCAATGTATGCTGCTGCTTGGCAAAAGTACTGAACAAATCTTACAGCCAAACTTTGTTAAAATGTCATCATCTTTAATGCAAATAGGTTTGCTTAGTACACAACCTCACAACAAGTGCAAAGGTGGATTATTGGCTCAGAAAATAAAACCATTAAGCTTTGAAATGCAGAAAAAACATTAAAAAGAAAAGAAAATCTGTGAAAATTTCACTAGAAGGATTTTCTCAAAATGTAAATATTTTTGAACAGTAAGTACTGCAAAGCTTTCATTATCAATGCCATTCTTATTTTTTCTGCTGTATAAAGACATCTGAGAAAGTATATGAAAACTATTCAGGGAACCCATTAAAAACAGAAGCATTATCTGAAAAGCAAATTCTAATAACATTAATGTTTAAATCTCATAATAATCCCATAATAGGAGAAAAAAACTATCATTTCAGCATAGACAGTGCTGGCATGGGGTGTAATTTAACTTGAATCTCACAGCTCTGTTAGACTAACCAATGCCCTTGATAAACTATAAGGAGCAGATGCATAATAAGATGACTCAGACAGCTTGCTGAAGTTTCATCTGCCAGTGGAACCCACTTGGTACAGTCAGAGCCCTTTGCCAAGTCTACTTTCTCACTCTGTATAGATAGCACTACTCCAGTAGCAGCTCTGATCTATCCAGCTGCTCCACACACAATTTCAGAAAGAGATCTTTCACTATGCTTAGTTACAAAGGCCTACAAAGAACAGTAAGACCTACCCACTACTCCTTAGCAGGTGGTTCAGCATTTTTGAAAGCCCTAGAGGTGACAAAACTCAGCTTCCAGAAATGGTTGAGGGCAAAGTGGACCTTGAGCCCTAAAGAATGTGAGGGCTCAACATCAGAAACCAGGCTTGGGATTTAAGTTCTAAATTTTTATTAGAAAACTCTAACACTGTAGAAGTACTGAATTTCTTATGTTTAGTTCCTGAAATCATTTGGCTTCCCAGCTATGATATTGCAGTTCCCTTTAGAAGGTTTCTTTCTACATGTACATTTCCATGGCAGAGGTTTAACTCTTCACTTGAATTGCTCCACTAAAGCTTGCCTAACCTTGAGGGAGTCATTCTCTGAGGGCTCATCTGAGCTTCAAGTGAGTCAGAACTGCTGTTCCTGTTCAGGTATGTCTGTGCAATTCCTCCAAACTTCATCTCATGGTTCTGTGATTGCAGCAAGCCATGTTATTCTATCATGCCTTTGCTGAAATATAGTAGCAGAACTTTTTTTTATGTTTCAAGAGGGTATTCTAGCTTCCAGGTTTAGCCTGGAAAAAAGAAGTCTCTGGGGAGACCTCAATACAGCCTTTCAATATTTAAAGGAGTCTTATAAAAAAGATGGAGAAAGACTTTTTATCAGGTCCTGAAGTAGCAGTACAAAAGGCAACAATATTAAAGTGAAAGAGGATATATAAAGAGATAAGAGGAATAAATTCTTTCCAGTGAGTGTGGTGAGACACTGGAACAAGTTGCTCAGACAAGCTTTGAATATCCAGTGCATGGAAGTGTTCGAGGACAGGTTGGATGACGCTTTGAGCAACCTGATCTAGTGGAAGGTGTTCCTGCCTGTGTCAGCTCCCTTCCAACCCAACCCATTCTATGATTCTGTGTTTCTATGACTCTATTTCTTTGTGAAGAGGCACAAAAATACCAGCTTCGCCTAAAGAGGTGAATAACTATGCTAGGAGTATTTAGACTGAGATTTTAAATCCTCTTTTCCTTCATGTAAGCTGTTGCACAAACACTTAGTGTTGCTTAGAAAACAAATAGGGTCTTCCTAAATTGTAGCACTCAAACATGAAATCAAATCTCTCAAAAAGGACAAGACAGTCAGTCAACTAAATGGTGTCACAAATCTTTCTTGCAAGGGTCCTTACAATGGCCCATTCACCAAACTATATGTGCTGATGAATTCTTATGATCCTGTGTCTTTTTCTGTGTGGTACAGTAAACAGTCTCTTGGGGTTCGTGCTGTGATGACCTCATTCTGCACATTCTTACCAGATCCCATACCTATTTATCATGATTCCTTCATTTTGATATATTCCAAAATTTTCCTTCACACTTGCAGTCCCATGTCTCAAAAACTTGCAGATTCTTTTGGTATATTTTACATAAAGGGTGCATATCTTGCATGTTTTCATATTTCCTCATTAATCTTCAAATTATTTAAGGAGAAAACATCAGCATTCCATTGGTTTGGAAGTTTCTTTTTATTGAAAATAAAAGCAATAATGGAATATTTACAGATCCTGATTATTCAGAGACATTCTTAATTCCTAGGAAGTAACAGAAATTCTTTTGATATTTTATATTAGTTAACAATCTTCTCTCTCACACTTTGGCTACCAACCACTTTCAAGTAGTGTAATCGTGAAACAGACTCTTTAGATGAAAAACATTAACCTCCACTAACAGACTTTTGCTTAAGTAATGAAACTGTATCCAAATACTCCACATTTCTTACTACAGCAAATCAGCAGTGCCCACACACTCAAAGTGAAGACAGTAGAAGCACATGTACTTCTGGTTACGCATCCTAAAAAAAATACTTGAATTTCAGTTTAGGGATACTCTACTGCCTTAGCTGCCTGCTCCCATATTTTGGGGGTTCAGTTTTCTGAAGCTGAAATGTGATAAACTGAATATAAACTGGCTCCCTCTTATAAATCATTAATAGGGCCTTTTTTTTGTTTGTTTGCTTTTGGGTATTTTTTGGTTTTGGGGTTTTTGTTTGTTTGTTTTTTTGTTTTGTTTTTGTTTTGTAATGTGATTTCTACCCTGAGGTGAAAGAGAATGCTCTGATGAATTTAGTGAAAATTATGGTTCTGTAGTAAGCACAGTCAAGATTTCTGGATTATGGTCATGGACATTATGAAATTATGCATAACATTTCATGGCTTCTTTTTGCCATTAATATATTGGATTATCATAAAAATTATTGATTTTCCTACCAGATCCTTCAAATCAAATACTGTTCAGCAAGTCAAAGCTGAGATAACTTTCAAACCATATAGTCTCTTTAAAAACCTATCAATAGACTCCATAAAAACAAGTTCTAGAGCTTGAATATCCATGAAGAAAAAGTTCAGAAACAGATTAGGAAAAGTGTTTTAGCATAGGATTTTTTCAGCACAAAACCAGACATGTCAATGACATTTTTATGTCCTTTTCATAGTAAGTTGCAGAATGAAGCCAACCAATCTGCAAAAATTGCACATGTACCGTAAGTCAGCAAATATTCCTCCTGTTGCCTGAGCTATTTGATCTCACAGTCTAGAAGAGAAGCAGAACTATATTTAATGACTCTTGCAGCCAGAATTTCAACTTAAAAAACCATTCCTGAGCTCTATAGTCCTTTGAATTACAAAACCCTCCTCTCATTGCCCTGTTCAGAGAGCTTGAAACAGATGAGGGCAGGATCCTTCCAGTAAATTGCTGACAGGGATCTGTCTGCCAGGATTCCATCCGGAAGCCAAATTCACAGAGGTCAAGGGTTGAGGTGAACGTTAGGCATCCACAGACAAGCCTTAAAACAGCCAAGTACAGAAGAGAAGGCTTTTGAGAACCTCCACAAGGATGTCAGAAGAAGTGTTTAAGGGCTTGTTTGAGCAGTGTTTAAGTGTTAAGGGAATGGGTAAGCTATGCTGCAGTCCCTTGTACTTGTACGGTAGGAGATGAAGTCTATACCTGAATGAGGCCTAAGAACATTGTTAAGTGACAGAAATACTGGAGATATTTTGTCTGTATCTGAATTACCAGGTCCTCAAAAATATATTATTCGTAGGTTGCTTATGTGCTATTTCACCACCCCAATAGAGTTTGTTAGTACTGGCTTTATTCATTTCTAGGCCTGAATTGCAGATTCTTCTCTGCCACAGGAATATTTGTGCTTTCTGTTTAAAAGAGAAGCTGGGGTTCATTACTGTAATGCAAGCAACACAAATATTACTTCTTCTGGAATTTTGTCTCTACCTTTGGAGAAAAAAGGAGTCTTCATGTAATTCCTATATTATGTTAGTGAGGGGTAAGATAACACAGAAGCCAAAGCCTCTTCAGTTTTTCTTGCCACATGAAAGTTTTACACAGGTTAATGAGTGACAAATGGTAATGACAGACTCTGCAGAGTCGTTCCAGTAAATAAGACAACTGAGCTAGAACAAGAGTATTGCCAAGAAAAGGTTAAAATTAATAGAGTTTGTAGGCACTAAATGGAGCATTAGGAATGTGGATACTTCTAGAACGAAGCAGGAGAAAAGAGTAAAAACTTCCACCAATATTCTCTGCACAACAGTGATATTCATGTTGGGGTAGATAATAAGGATTTTACCTACATTTCCTATTTAGCATTCCTCTCTATTTTCCTCTGCTTCATGTTTGTGTGCTTAGAAAGATAGGTGACACCAATTTATATTAGCTTGAACTTATTCCTGCTTTATCCACTCTGCAAGTAGCTTACTTAACTTGAAATGCAGAACCATTTAACATTCCAGGACCTAAATGCCGATAGTGAGGAGCAAGTCCTTTGCAGTTCGGATGATGGGTTGTGATTCTATAAGCATTTAGTGACAGGAAAGAGTTTGTATATATTACTCTCCTAGTCAGGCATCTTAACCAAGGTTAAAATTTCTCTTATAATATCCTTTAAGTATGACCATCTTTGTTTTATAAAGATAAACTTTATTTCCTGACAGTCTGAAGTGAAACATTGTGGTTTTGTGAGTAAGGTGAGAATCTTGATTACATTTTACAAACTGGGATTCCTGTCTCTGTCACACTGTAACACAAATCACATACCATGTATGAATCCATCATTTAAATTTACATAGGTTTATGGCATACTGTGACAGCACTTTCTCTCAACAGTCTGCTGGTAATGGTCTCAGACCTTGACATCAGTGCCTTTTGGCAATTGAACTGCACGAGACATGTACCAGCAAATGATGCTGATTGTAGGTAAGGGATAAAAAATACATGATGAAGATAAATCTTACTTCCTTACTAACAAAAAAAAAAGGGGTAAAAGTGTGTCCTTGATCACGGATATGCAGAGAACCTGAAGAACCAATGGCTGTTTAGAGTGAAATGACAAAGTGCTGATGGAAAATCTGTTTGGCAGCATGTGAGGAAATGGGGAAGTGAACAAAAGAAACAGTCCACGTAAAATTTCCTGCCTGCACAAAAATCCTATATCAACCTTCCTAGCTCTACAGAAATTGCAAATTAAACATTTTATTCCTCAGATTTATTACTTTTAAGTGCCAAGAATTTATAAAATGCTTCCAGAATTGAGTGGTTGTTTATGTTAAAAGGTGCACAGCACAATGCTAATGTGAGATAGGGAATTGCAGAAGTGCCACTGCAACAAACCATTGCTATAGGTGTCCTTTGGAATATTGTGTGCTGGGCTGGTCATTTATGTTCAAAAAAGATAAAATTGAACTGGAAGAGAAGCAGAAACAATCTATAGAAATTATTAAGTAATGAGAAAGACTTACAATGAGACCTTGCAGAGGTTTTTAGCCAGGGTTGTTTAGCCAAGCAAAAAAAAGAAGGGGAAGAGGATAAATGAGGACTCTAGAAATATGTCTTTGGAGGAATAGAATGGATTAAGCTAAATACATGCATTAACATAAAATCAAATTACTGTAAATTGAAAATGAATAAGTCTATTCTGGAAATTCCTAGTATCTGAGGAGCATCCACACAGGCTCTGGGCGAAAGTGAAGTTAAATTTCTTTTAAGATGAACTTCAGTTGATGTATAGGGAGAGCTATATAACAGAGTAAGGAAATATCTGGGACTAGGACATTGGTGGCACACTTCAGTCCTCTATACAGCAGCAGCTAGTGCCATATCCTCAGGCACTATTCCTGGCCTCCACCTCTTAGTCCAGAAAAATTCTTCTACAAGATCTGAGTAGTACTTGCCAGACCTATGTAGATTTTTCAGGTAAGTCATAGCATCCTGAATGACATGGGGTGACCGTCTTTATGCTTCTGAGTCAGGCTGTGGGCACGGTCAATCAGACTTCACGTATGTCATAGGCAGAGACATACCCTAAGTACCTGGAACTTTATGAGCTTGTATTGAATTTACAACGTGTTCCCAAGACATTTTACATGTCACATATGGAGGCATGGGAGGATTTCCCCAGGTGGACACTCTAGTTTCTAAGAGAGGCAGATTTTTCTTTCAGTTTTGAAACTGAAAAGAATTCACCATAACTGCAGGGAGGAAGTTTACATGATACATTTGAGGGTCATAGTGCATTGTGCAGCTTAAAGCTGACACTAAGGGTTAAAGAAGTTACTGATCAAGAGAGGGGGTTTTCCCCCAAGTTTTAGTTTAAAGGACTTTTTTTCTCTTGGCTTTCTATATAGAGAGGAAAGTAGTCAGTCCTTGAGTGAGTTTTCTTTAACATATACTATGCTAGTAGAGAGAAGTTCTCAGTTTCTCTCTCATGCTTCCCATGGCAAAGCTGTGACACTTAGCCTGTGTAAAACTATAAATTCAGTACAGGGTGATGGAGATGCTTTGCAGTCTAGGGAATTAGTTACTTGTTACTTGTGTCTACAGCCTTTGGAACTAGAGATGTTTTCTCAGTTGCCCACAGCACTGGATGTTTTAACCTACATGATCCAGACTGTCTACTAGATCATGACCTAGACTGTCTCTTCCAACCATATGCTCCTATTTTTATGGACATATTAGCATAAAAATCAATGCTGAATTCTAGGAGTACTTGCATTATCCTGCCCTGAATTTTCTGTGAAGGCTAGCAGCATGTATTTTTACATTGATTTGCTAGCTCCTGGACATGTTTTTCCACATGTCAGAATAAATAGATGCTATTTTATTTTAGATGTTCAATGTCTTTGCTGTAGTCTGGCTCTCTTCCGGAATCATCTCAATGGATTTTTAGAGGTTTGGGTTTTTTTTGGGGTTTTGTTTGTTTGTTTGTTTGTTTGTTTTGTTTTGGGTTTTTTTTTTTATAATAAAGATCTCTATACATATTGGGTGTACTTCAAAAATTCTCAGGAAGGTGCATAGCTACATTTACATATTTAAAAATATCCACACATCTGTAAGTATAAAATAACATTATGCACAGAGAACATAACCTATACTATATTAAGCTGTGAGCATTGTATGTGCCATCTGAGCTTTCAGTTTTATCTGAGGCTGCTGTATGGTTATGAGGAAGGGAGTATAAATGGCCAGGTAGGAATTAAAAGGAAGAAATAAAACATTTAGGGATACAATGTGGCTGTAAAAAAAAAAAAAAAAAAAAAAAAAAAAAAAAAAAAAAAAAAACCAAAAAAAACAACTTCAACATAATAGATGGGAGAGTAATGAAAAAATGTTTAATTTACTTTCTTTCTCCCAAGAAAATAATGGTGTCTCAAGATCTTAGTCCTTCTATTTAAACGCCGCCTTACAAGAGGTTTTGGGAGAAAAATAACAAAATTACCTCCTGAGACAGCTGCTGCTTCAGGAGAGGGTTGGGTGAGAATCTGAGCTGTCACAGAAATGCAATGCTGAGCCAGAGTATTCTCATGGGAAATGCCCAAGTTTAGCATGCCTGTGAGTTTACCAGGGAAAGTGAGCCAGCATGTAAGCTGTGACACTGATCTACCACCCTCCTGGCCTGGGCATGAGGAAGCAAATCAGGATCCTGGTGCAGAGAGCTACAGTTACTCCTTCCAATATCTCAGTCATTAGTCACAGCTGTCACCTGAGACCTGGTAGCTGACTCCTGGCCAAAATCAGCAGGCTGGCTTGCAATCACAGAATGTAAGAATACATTGAAGGAAGCAGGAATTACACTAGGTATCACGTCTCATATTTTAGTTCCTTGCCCTGTCACTAGAAATAGAGGCTGCTGGAGTTGAAACCAGTGTACACAGATACAGACTACAGAATCACTGAATCAAAGAAAAAATTAGGTTGAAAAATACCTCTGAGATCATTGAGATCCAACCACTGACCAACCACCATGTCAACTAGACCCTGGAAGTAAATGCCATGTCCAGTCTTTCCTTAAATACCTCCTGTTACAGTGATTCCACACCTCACTGGGGAGTCCATTCCAATGTCTAATCAACCTTTCTGTGAAGAAATTCCTCCTAATGTCCAACCCAAACCTCCCCTGATGGACATTAATACTATATCTTCTTGTCCTGTCACTGGTTGCCTGGGAGAAGACACTGACCCCCACCTCACTACAGCCTCCTTTCAGGCACTCATAGAGAACAATAAGGGTCCCCTGAGCCTCCTCTTCTCCAGACTAAACACCTCCAGCTCCCTCAGCTGCTCCTCATAGGAGCTGTGCTCCAGACCCTTCACCAAGCTCTATTGCCCTTCTCTGGACACGTTCCAGGCCCTCAGTGTCCTTTTTGAATTGAGGGGACAGAATTCTCTTTCTGCTCTGATGTGTTTTAAGCCACTCTCAGGTGTAGTAAAAAGCTCTCTTGACCTGGACCTGAAATGAGCTAGAAGTGCACATTAAGGTTGCTAAGGCCTCAGGCTCTTGCCTTCTGGTGCTGAGCTGAGATGGAGATCCTGACTGAATCCATAAGTCTGGTCTTTCCAGTCATTGACATGCCAAACCCAGATACAAATTTAGCATGTTAGCAGGAACACTGATGACTGAACTCAGAGCTAAGGTTGAGTCATGAAACTATGGCAACTTCCTCTGCTAGAGAGGCAGGGCAGAGGAAGTCTGAAGGAGGCAATTGTTTTTGCCTAAGAGCTGGACAGTGCTGAACTTTGTGTAGGATGATGGTTGTGTATAGACTGTGGGTCATTTTATTTCTGTTTTCCTATGTAATGCAGTGTTACTGTGAACAGAATCTTGAAAATGCTCTCCGTGCTCAGAGCTCCCAAGAGCAGAACAGCAGGTAGAGAACATTTTTCAAGCTTCCTGAAGCAATCCCAGCCTAGCAAACAGGCATCTGATATCCAAAATCTCTTTTAAATATGTAAGCACAACTGGATTCAATTCCAGGCAAGTAACCTTTTCTAAAGTCTCATTGACATCAGACAGTGGTAGGAGTGGAAAGATTATATACTTTATTTCAGAAGTCCTTTTAATTTTGTCTTAGCAAAAGACTGGTAAAATTTCTGCTAAAAATGCCAACAACTGTTTTTTTTTTTTTTGGATTCATTCTATATGTGAATGAAGGCTTCAGTACCTTCTCAAGGAAATTGGTGACATGTTCTTCTGTTTTCTTCATGATAGTGACATCAATTTTAAAGGAGCTTGTCTTTTGCATTGCTTCCAACTCTAATTAGAGCTTTTTCTTATTATAGAGATTCTCCAGAAAAAAAGAACTTTGTATGTTCTGAGAATGTAAAAGATTAAGAAAACCATATCTAATTCCAAAATCAAATTAATTGGCATATTTATGCATTCAGTTCACCAAAGCAATGCTATCAGGTGCTTCTTTGCATCACATTCTGTTGAAAAGAGGTCCAACAGAATAATTCCCATCCCTTTTAGGAATACAGAAACAAACAACAGAGTTCAATAAACACAGGCCAGAAATAGAAACAGACTTGAATTCCTGGAGGTGTTCCTCTTTTCTCATGTCTGGGAAAGTAGGAATCAGATCACATGTATGATCTTTGTTCCTGTCCTGCTCTATCAGTTAGTTCATTCTGTTTTCTCCACAACATGATTTTTTTTCTTCTCTCATTTTCCAAGGAGGTTTAGCCTGTCAACCCCAAAGTAGTGCTTATATCATTATTACTATCCTACAACCATGGGACCATTCAGAAGGATAACCATTAAAGTCTTATATGAAAAAAGGGCACAGTATGGTTCATATTGTTTTTTCTGTATCAACAAAAGCAGTAAAACAACTTGCATGGTCTTCTCTCTGTACTGGTGAAGTTGGAGTTTTATAACTTGAATTTGGAAACAGGGAAAGAAAACAAGCTGTAATTCAGGACCTGATAACACTGTGTAAAACAAAAGGGGGATCAAACGCAAAGCAAAACATCTTTGAAACTTAAATGAATTTTTACTCTTGAATTAACTCCTTGCAATTAAATATATTTATAGTCATATTAGCCATCATACATCACAAATGCATTTTGTCCCTTAAAAAAAATGCAATCAATCATGATTTTAAAAGAAAAAAAATAGGAATTTCTTATTCCATTTGGTAAAACAATGAGTAGCAGGTTAATTATACAAGTATCATCTCAGAAGCCCTATTTTCTTAAATGACACAATTTTCTTCTACTTTAATTTTTATTTTATGATACCGCTTTCCTCAGACCTACATCCCTGGCCATACTTTTTTACCAGCTGATGGTTGAATGAATCAGCCTTATATATAAAAGCCTGGCTTCTGGAAGGCAAAGTTACTGGGGACAACCGATGACAAACCACTGAAGGTAGTAGGTGTTAGCCATTAAATTGTTCTTAGTGAATGAATCCCACAAGCAAAAGCAGTATTCACCAGACAGTGAGGAAAGTGGCTGGATGTACTCATGCAGTGCATGACACTACAGAAAACACAGTATTCTAGATTGGAGCAGCATCCACTTCTCATTCTATAAAAGCATAGAGTGTGCATTTATTACAATAAAAGTAAGCACAGAGAAAAAAAAAAAGTGATAAAGATGTTTGCTTCCACATGCCACAAATAAAGACCAGGTATAAAATGCAACAGGGAAAGTTAGGTTAGAATGAAAGCTGACATCTCACAGACCTTAATTCATGCATAGGTGTTCCAGTCAGATCTCTTGGATCAGAGCCAAGTTACTGAATTTTAGCCATATAAGCTAACCTGAACTCTAATGCATTTCAAAAGAAGAGAGTATGGGAGGTAGATGACAAAGATGAGATGTCCACATTGTTGGTGACAAGGATGTTGTGTCCACATTTAATTATTAATGTTTTCCTGAAAACCAGGCCTAGTCTGATCCTGCTCATTCCTCTAAGGTCAGCAACGGAATTCACACTCTTGCTCCTTATCCAAACTAGAACACCTAGACATAAAGTCTATAGATGTGTCTGCCTTATATCTGTAGTGTCTACCCAGCTGTATCTTTAGGGAACTCACATTTGTGAGACTACATTCTCAGCCTCCTTCAATTACATATATACTATTAATAAGGTATTATGACCCAATAGCTCCTACATTCTTTGGCTCCGATTTTATGGTAGCGCATAAAATAGAGCCATATCTTCCATTCTGCTAAGGAACTGATTGAACACCTGCTGAGCTTGTGTGGAAGCCTTTCTGATGACTTCAAGCAATTGTGGAACAGCTTCCAGGTAAAATGCTCACTCAGTTGCTTTGAGCTGGGTTTTTAAGTTAATTTAATTGTTATTCAGTAGTGCTGCTTTGTCTCAGAATCAGTGCAGGACTTATTTTGTATTGGCAGGAGCAGAGATTCCTTCTGCTGAGAAGACAGGAGATGGTACAGAGCCAACTACAGTTTCTGTAGTTCCAGCACTTTTCCAACACTTTCCAACACCAACACCTTGGCAGCTGTTGCAGCAAAATCTGACCTTAAGCACTGTATTAGTTTTTTACATCTACCGCTCTCTGCAGTAATGTCGCTGTAGAGCAGGATGGTAACGAGAATGACTCTAAATCAAAGGCTAGAGAATGAACTCCGATTTACTTCAAATGCACCGCTCTATTTATAGAGAACATCGTGCGGACTAATTTCATTGGTCTTAGAGTAAAAACATCTCACACCATTGGTGTGCAGTGAATGACGCACAGTGGTAGAATATATTTATAAACAATGTGAACAACAAGATAGATTAGAGAATTATTTATATTCTTTCCTAACTGTCTCCCAGGCTCTTGCCTGTTTAGAAAACCTCTTTTTCTCTCTTCCTGAACTGAGAATATCCACCCAGTAACATCTTTTTTTTTTTCACTTTTGCCATGACTGGGTGTATTTTTTATTGCTCTTTTCCTCTAGTGGCCCAAGGCTTGACAATAGTGTAATTTCACAACTACTACAAAAACTATTTACATTTTAAAAATATTCAGTTGTATGAAACCAAAAACTGCTCCATGCTTCATGTTGGTCTGTGTAATGCTCTTCTTCCCTCTGTGACTATATTCTTACACCATTGCATCATGAGGCATGTACCACAGTAAAGTACTGCCAGCAAAGCCACATCTCTGTCTAGGGAACATATCCCTTTTCACTCAGCAATTTCTCTGCTGCAATGGGTATGGTTCATTTCCTCTAACTGAAAAGCAGGTCCCTTGAGTAAAGTGCCTGCTGCACATGAAAGTACACTGTCAGGCAAAAGTGATGCATGCTTTGGTTTTAATTTCTAATGTGATTCCATGATGACCCTCAGCCCACACAGCAGGAACTTTTAACCTAGATGATACTGGGCAACAGAGAGAATCAGTTAAACAAATGTGCTTTCCATTCAGCAAGTCACTCCTTATATGTTCTACCAATGAACATTTTTATTGCAAAATTAGGTTTGTTTGAAGTAAAGCTGGCAGATAATTTTGTGATTAAATAATTGTTTGTAAGAAACTATTGATGTGTCCAAACAGAAAGGTATTACTGAGAAGTACTCCCTCTACTTCTAAAGGACAAAGCTGGACTGCTCCAATTCAGACGGAAGACAGATGTTCACTGACCTTAAAAGAGTTTTAGGCAGGCACTCGGGGATAAAATCCAACTATGACGGTCTTGCCTTGGTATATCAGTTCATGGATCTGAAACTCACACACCCACAAACTCAGCAGGTTTTCTGTTTTCTGGACTATTAAGTCATCTTCCCATATGCTCTCTCCAAACAGACAATGAAGTTATACATGTGAAGTGTAGTGTCTCCCACAGGAATTACTGAGGTACAGAGATTTACTCAGAACTGTGGGAACCCAGGATATCCCTCTGGTTGCCCTGGCTGTCTCGAGACCCTGGCAGGGGGCTCGGAGACCTTGGCACGAAGTCAAAAACACCTGTGGCTTCGATTTTAGCCTGTGGAAAAAACTGTCAGTTTTGTGTGAAGATTTACAGGTCACAAGAGTTTGAGTTAATGTAACACAGGGTGAAAAAGTAGAATTTTGGGGTTTTTTAGAGTGGGGTTCAGGCGGCAAGATGGGGGAATTTGGGTGTGTCTTGTTCTTCTTCTCCTTCTTCTTGTCCTCCATCTTTCACTGTGATGGTGGCACTTTTTATTGGTTTAGAGACACACTGTCTAACATAGGTGATAGGTATTGGGAATTAATCGTAAATAAAGTACATGTAGTTCATAGTATAAAATGTAAACACCGCCCTAGAGGGCAGACAGAATGCCACAATCCGACTTGCTAGACAGAGCTCAGCAGGTCAGAGAAAGAATGTTATAGATTAGAGAAAATAAACAAACTTGAGAAGCAAAACCAATGCATCTGGATTTCTTCTTTGACTGTGGGGCTGGGAGGAAAAGACTTTTTACGATCTTGGGGTCATCTTAACCACAGAACCATGATTCAGGCGAAGGAAAGAAGGAAAGAAGGAAAGAAGGAAAGAAGGAAAGAAGGAAAGAAGGAAAGAAGGAAAGAGAGAAAGAGAGAAAGAGAGAAAGAGAGAAAGAAAGAGAGAAAGAGAGAAAGAGAGAAAGAGAGAAAGAGAGAAAGAGAGAAAGAGAGAAAGAGAAAGAGAGAAAGAGAGAAAGAGAGAAAGAGAGAAAGAGAGAAAGAGAGAAAGAGAGAAAGAGAGAAAGAGAGAAAGAGAGAAAGAAAGAAAGAAAGAAAGAAAGAAAGAAAGAAAGAAAGAAAGAAAGAAAGAAAGAAAGAAAGAAAGAAAGAAAGAAAGAAAGAAAGAGAAAGAAAAGGAGAGAGATTCAGTCCTCTGACATACTTGGACAGAACAGAGACTTCAACAGAGCTCTAGATTCCTAGGGTGCTAGTTGCTAGTTGTTGAGATATTACATAATATGGATTGTCTTTTTTACTGGGAACTTTGAAATATCCTAATGCCATCTCAATGTATAATATCTACACACACCTCCAAACATCAAATCTCACCAAAAAAAATCACCATGGAAGATGGAAAATATTTTTTATGGAGTTTATCACAACTGTCTGTACCACAGGAGTGGGAAAATGAGTACTGCTTTGCACTTGTGTGATCCTTTGAGAACTCATATTCATTTTTAAGGAGTTAATGGATTCCTTGATGTAGGTATTATACTCATTTTGAGAAAAAACTTAGTATCAAGATGAGTAGTTCTCCATACTAAATAAATATTCATTGACAGAACTGCAAAAGTAACATAAATATATTGATCTCGGCCTTACCTATGACATTACTCTTTACTAAAAATTGTTCTTCCTTCTGAAGGTATCCCAGTTAGAGTTGAAGGGAAAGATGCTCTTTCACCTCATCTATCCTGAGTTTTGTCCTTTTCTCCTGTTCTACCAAAGGGGTTCAAGTGCTGTCTGGGAGGAAAAAGAGAATTACATAGATCATCCAGTACTCTGTATTATAAAGTGTATCCATAAACAAAGCAGTTTGAAGTATTTTGGCCTTGGATCTCCTATCCCAATGTTGAATAATCTCTACTGTACACTAGAGAAATCATGATGGATTTTTTTACAACTTTTTCATTAGAGCATCACACTTCAACAAACTATTTCAAGGAATCACTTTCTTTTTTTCTTTCCAATGAAAACACATTTTGCTGAGAAATTTCTAACCACTTGACTTTCAAAATAAGTTAATAACCTGGACCTAAATCCTGAATTGGAGTTAATTGGAGTAGTACTAGAAGTAGTACTAGAAATAACAATGTTTTATCGTTTGTATTTTGTATTTTGTTAAGAAAGCAATTTTTTTTTTCATAATGACAACCCCCTGATGAGTTTCTTTTGATTGCAGTGACATCTACTGGTATCCAGAAAATTTTCCGGACATGAAGAGAAAAAGCAAAATGAAACTAAGCATAGGGCCCAGCAGCTTGACATTTTTACATCTAAGGAAAGACAGCAAAAAGCAGATTTTCCACAGTTCAAGTATATATTCTCACAAGGACTGCAGGCTTGTTCATGTGTCTTGATGTCAGAATACATGGTTCAAATGGAGAGAGAGCAAATGCCAAGTGTTTTAAAAGGCAGTGGAACCTGATGGATCACCTGATGCAGGAGGAGGGGATCGCTGCTCACTTTCTATTCCAAAGTGAACAAAAGAAAGGAAAAGACTGCAACAGGGAAAAGAATTCAAGAATGTTGAGCGGTCTGTAGAAGCAGTCCATAGTGCTGGCAGATGTAGCAGTGGGCTAATGGCTTGAACTGTCAGACATCTCCTCCCTGAGATTAAAATCAAACACCATTAAAGTTAAACCAGAACAGTGGTTAGCTGAGGAGCTGAAATCCTGCACAGACCACCCTCAAGCATCCAAACCCCATCTCCTGCTTTGTTTGAGTGGTGCACAGTTGATTACTGCATGTACCCTCCAGGGTATTGCATCCTCAACAACACTGGAGTTGGTGGCTACACCTTCCTTCTCCTCACTAACACAGTCCTTGTTATGCCTCTACCTCTCAAATAGATAGTGGGTACTATACTATACCATACTATACTGTACTATACTATACTATACTAGAGGTAAGGATTTTTGTAAGATACTAATTTAGCTATTTTTCATAGTAAATTCTCTCCTGATATGTTTTTTATTTTGGGGTTTAACGGCAAATTCATAAGTAGAACATACTACATTCATAAGGCATCGTCAAACATGCTTTTGAAGCAACACCACGTAGAGTAATACCCTCAAAAGCTATACAGGATACATAAGGATCTCCCCTTTTTCTTTCTCAAACAAACAGAAAATCTGTTATACTTTAGCTGAACTCTATGTGGAAATATGCACAATGAAGAAAGTATTTACAAATGTGTCCTATCTTTAATAATTTTGAAAATCAGTACTGAGCATATTTAGATCTCAAATTCTTACTAGATATTTCTGACATGACTGAGAAATGTATCAATAAATATTGTCCAATGCCAATAATTTAATTCCAGTCAAAGTAAGAAAGCTGTCTTGTCTAATGTATTAAATTATCCTGTTCTCTTCTGCCCTTCAGTGAAAATGAAGAAGACATACATTTATGAGAGCCACCTCTCTGAACTTCCCAAGCTTCCACATTATCTATGCCTCTATCCTGCAGCCATTTGGAGAAGCACTGGGAGCAAATGAGTTATGAGTCACGGGAAGAAAAAAAAGTCATGTCACAAATATTGAAATTAAATGCAAAGGGAAATGACAAGTACTGGAAATATGAGCTGCCTAACAAGTGACAGATAGTAAAATAATGCAGGTGCTGGAAATGGCAAATAATACAAGAAGACAAATGTTGGGAAGAAGACACAATAAAATAAGAGAATGAAAACAAATGTAGAACTAATGGCATTGATCCTAAGGATTCTTGAAAGGTTAAGACAAAAACACTGAAACAAGCAAAGCTTTAGGGAAGGTGTTAAATTAAGGCACAGTACAAAATAAGAGATCAAAAGATTGACTTAGAGGCTTGATCAGAAGCATCAGATTTGTCACTGATGAGCTCTTTGTTCCTTTTTTCCTTTGTTGCTGTTGTGATGATGGTGGTGGTGGTGGTGTAACTTCAGTATACTCTATTTCCAGGCACATGAATGTACACTCTGGTACTGTTTCCAGGACTGTGGAAATTTTTTTAAGATCTGTGGCCATTGTTTTAATGTGGTCATTGAGATTTTGATTTACACCTTGATTAGTCTTAACGACTTACAGAAAGTACACTTGCTAAGCAAAGCAGAAATTTCTCCAAGCTCATTTACTGATTTTAAAGGGAAAAAAAAGAAGAGACCATGAAAATAAATATTGAAGGCCACAGCCTCAGCTGAGATGCATGAATGTAGTTAGATGAACTTCTAATTTATATTACTTAGGAACTCACCTTGAGGATCTGTCACTGGGAGAGAAGTTCTGAGGGTGAGATCTGCTAGCAGAGCAAGGTCTAGGAAGGAAATAGATTTGTAATTAAGAGTACTATTTACTTTGCCTAACCTAAGGCAGCTTCATCAGGCATCTGTTCTGAGTCCCACTTGACTGGACACTCTATGCGCTGGCTTTAGGTGTAATCAAGGGAAGATACAGCAAAACTGAAAAGGCTTGGAAGTAGCTACACCAACACATTCATGGAAAACCTGACTAGTATGAAACTAATATGTGAACATGAAATATTGGAGGACTTAAGAAAAAGGTAGAAGGTTGACTTACATCACTACAAAGATAAAAGTGGATAAAACAGTAAAACTCTCACCAAGACAAACACTAAAATTATAATAGTTAAATAAGTAAGAAAACTACAAGAAAGAAGACTACAATGATAATTCAACTTCCTAATATTTATTGTTTTTTGCTTGATTTTCACTAATATAATTTCTTCCTGAGTCAATATATCACCAAGATAAGTTTGTAGGTTGTATTTCCGTGATCATGGACTCTAATATAATGATGGCATCAGGTATAATAGATCAAGAGATTACTGAAAATTCAACTTTATTTTACTGAATTTTATAAAATTTGTCAAACTAGCACATTCTAGGAGATTATCTTTTGCACTGATTTACCTTTTACTTAAAAAATAATTATCCATATTTGCTTAAGAGGTGCATGTAAATATCAAATTGCATTGATTTCAGCCCTATCCAGGTTGCCTTAATCACATGATTTTTTCCCCACAAAACCAATAATGAAACATGAGCTTCGTTGAAGAGGGTGATTTCCAAGACGAAGAATTTACAAGTTTGCATAAGGAATGAGTCATATAAAATTAATGCTCAGCCACAGGATTCTTGAACACATAAAACTTTTTGTCATCTGCTGAGATTGCACAGCCAGAGTAATGTACTTGGGACTACTTGCTTACACTCTGAGATGTATAATTTGTTAATAAATATATGAACAAACACAGCCATGTGCAATTCTTACAACTTTCCTGCAGCACAAGCCTTTGAAAATATATGTAGAAAAAAATGGCAATATTTAAAATTATTGTAGAACTACATTTGAGAAATTGCTTTAGTATAATAAGAATTTTGTTTGTATAATTATACTGATTATTTATTTCAAGGATAACCTTTGAAGGGGGTAAGAAAACTATTAATATTTTAAACTCAGAGAAAAGGTTACTACGATACTTCAGACCACTACAAATACTCTTACATGGTAATAAAGCCAAAAATTACAAGCCCCTTTGTATTTTCTTGTGGTTAAATCCATATGCAGAATTAATTCTAACCAAACCAAAGGTGGCATGTCAAGATTAAAACATTGGTATTTTAGTCTTCCACTCCTTATTGCTAGAACAAATTACCAAGTTCATAGTACCATGCCTCTTATCCAAAGATCTTGATGTGCTTCATAAACTTTAATTAAGCTTCACAGCTTGACTACCAGTCAGGCAGAAATCTTATAATTTTCAGAAAAAGCATGGCAAGGCCTTCATTCCTTGCACAGTCGCTCTGACTACATACTGCATTTTCTCTGCCGTGATGTATTGTGGAGAAATGTATAATAGCAAAGCAAAAGGCCCCAGCATTCCCAACATCTATTAGCTTAATTTTTTTTGCTTTTATTTTTTATTTTTTTGACAATATCTTTCATGGACTGTTGCATTTTTAACTTTACCACTCAATTTGTGTATGTGTATCTAAACTGATTTTTAAAGTTAGAAAGAATTATAATTTAGGTTGCATTTTCCTCTAGAATCAACTGTAGAAAATACATGTGAGAAAAGCACACAGAGTCTACACAGATTTTTTAAATTAATTGCTAGAGCAGTTGTACTTCTCAAAGCACAAATCCTTTTTTGCCCACATTTTCATGCATGTAAAGCAATACAACCAAATTTTCTTTTGGGATACCAGAATCCCTCAATAAAAGAGCCCCATAGAATTAAGTGATCCTTTTCCTTCTTCAGAGTGTGCCTAAATGCTTATGCTTCTTTTGAATACAATGCTATAAAACAAGCCACCAAAGCGAGAGGGTTTTATTCATTAGCTTTTTGCAATTTTAGTGGTCTTGTGATACTTCTGACCAAAAACATGTTCATCTGGATACAAGCCATTTGAACCGAAGTTTGATATAAATAAGAAAAACACATTTATGAAACTCTGGATTTAAACCAAAGTGTAAATACCTTGAAAGAGACACTAAATTATGAAAGTTCATGTGATCAGCTATCCTAGGTATCCATGGTTCAGAACAACAATTTAAAAATATGTCTGAAATGTAGCATATGCAGCTCAATCAACAAAATATAAATCAGAAGAAATACTGCGCAGTGTTAAAACCTTGCAATAAATTGTAATATTTGATGAGTTAATGAAAAATTCCAAAGGACTGTTCTTAAAGCATGGAGATGTGAGTAAAAATGCAAAGCCCATGGAAAAAAATAATTAGTGATAAAGAGCTCAAAGTATTTCACAAAAATATTGAGAGACTATGTATTGTCCCAATTTATTTGAGGTACAGATGATGTTAGCATTTAAAATTGAACTGTAAGGCAATATTTTCTTCAAAGCCAAAACAAAATAGGAGCTGGTAGGATGAAGAAGTTTCTGTTTTAACAGACCAGGTTTTCTCAAAAGGACAGTATAAGCAGTGCTGTATTTCCAGTTAGCCCAGGATCACTTCATGGGCTCACCTGGTGGCAAATGGTCAGGTTCATGTGCAGGAGATACCTGTATCTGTGACCCTCCACGGTGTTACTCAGTGACAAGGCAAAGGCAGAAAAAGTTCCCTTTCTAATCTTTTTATGGAAGTACATGTATTTCAATGTTGATTAAAATGTTATCTGAAAGAATTTATAGTTTACATGGACTTACTGCAGTATTTTCTGAGAAGGAATATGTATGCAGATCTGTGTCTGTATGTTTGCTTACATTATTTTTTCTGTAATGAACTCTTATAACTTGAAGCTGTAATTGCTAAATTTTATTTTAATAAAAGATGTTATCTGTAAAGCTAGGTATACCAGCTTTAATGAATCACATAAAAATTTTTGGCAGGATATATGTAACGTTTGTCTCATTACAATGTAGCAGTATCTATGATGTAGATACTACATGCTAGCAAAAGAGTGCTAGCAAAAGAGTGAATCTGTATTTTTAATTCCATTACCTACAAAGTTTACTTTATAATGGAGCTCTTGGCTGTCACAAAAACCTCTTTATTGCCTTTCCCCCTCCTGCGGGTGCCTGCACTCCAGAAGTGTCACTCTGGGCCCTGCAGCTTTGCGGACTGACCGAGCTCGCCGCAGCCCGAGCGCCGCAGTGAGAGGCTGCGTCTGGGGACGGTCCCCGCGGAGGGACAGCTGATGGGCCGAGGCTCGCCAGGGCAAGCTGAGCGCTCCAGCGCTGCCTCCCGCTGCAGCAGCCACAGCCCGCCGGGCCAGGAACACGCCTCTCCTCGCTGCTGACAGGCTCGGCGCTGGGGTATTGAGTGCTTGCTCAGCTGCTTTGCTGATGGATAGGGATGAGCTGGCAGCCGGCAGCGGGGCCGTGCCAGAGCGGGGAGCGGGCTGGGCCGAGCGCCCGGCTCCCCTGCCCCGGCCCGGCCCTGCCAGGGCTCCGGCACAGCGCTGCGCCCAGCGCCCCAGCGCGGCAGCCTTGCCCTGCTCTGAAACTGGCAAGTAGACAAGCGCCACCATCTCCCTTCCCGTAAGACCTGCCCTCATATTCTTGGGAAAAAAAAAAAAAAAAAAAAAAAAGTCTTCCCCAGCCTTCCCAGCCTTTCATTTCTTTAGTTTTATCACATGAATGTTTTCTGCCTTCAAGTAGCTCAGGTTACATGATACACTTTGCCAAAGCATTATCTTAAATATGGGCCATTCACTTAAGAGTTGGATTTGATGGTCCTTGTGGGTCCCTTCTAACTCATGTTCTGTGATTTATGAGTATCTATCTTGCTTTAAAATTATTTTGCATGCAAACAGAAGAATTAGTTGATTGCTTTCAGTCCACAGCTTCTGAACTGAAAAATCTACATCTCCAGATTCTACATGTGAAAAATGCATATTATATGGCTCTACGCAGATATTTACTATATGTATTATGCTAGGTTGGAAAGTTATGCTGTAGTAACATTTTAATAATATAGTAAATGTAGTTTTGTAATTGAAATTAAGCTTTAGTAGTTAAAATAGAAAATATGTGTGTGTGGTGTTCTTTTTGCTCAAGAGAAGGAGAAGATAATCAAGAAATTCTTCACACAGAGATAACAATTACAGAAACCCCTAAATCTTCCAGAGGAGAGGAATTTATGGCTTTCCTTATCAACAAAAAGCCGAACTTCTCCAAACCCGACTTAGACTTCAAGGCGCCTGGGATAAACAGGAATTCCTCAACAAGTACCGGACGAATTTCTTGTTTTAAATGAAAAATATGCATATTCATGAAGTGCTTTGTGTATGCAACAGGTTACCCCTCTTAAAGAGGGAATTCTTTTTTATCGGGGTCCTTCTCCTGGCTCACTTTTGGTCCAGAAAGAGGTACCCAGCCCGGGCTGTAATTTTTTTTGCTGTTATTGTCTCTTTAATTGTCCTAACTCTAATTGTTTAATCTTTATTACTATACTTGTATTAATTTTTTTTCCATTTTATTTTTATTAAACTTTTATAAATTTTTAAAATAAATGATTGGCGTTTATTACATACACATATGCTATATACCAGTTTAGCCTCTTAAGAGCATTTGGCTGCCGAAGAGATAACAAGAAATCATTAATAATTTTAAAATCTGTAAATTTTAAAAATATTTAAGAACATGCTGTCATGGCAATAACTGCTTGTGATAGCAACTCCTCAAAATACTCCTAAATTTATTATACAATTAGCATAGACATGATTCTCAAAAGAACCATTTCACAGAGTACTTTTGAGGGCATAATGCCAGTGCATTAATGTTCTTGGTGCTATGAAATCACTGGAAGAGAGTCTCTGTTATGAATAGAGACATTTCCTTTGCAGTGAAAGAAAGTTTAACTGATTTTCATGATCAAACCTTTCACAGCTTCTTGGAAAATCTGTTACCTAATAAAATTATATAGTAAGGGAAGTTCCCCCCACATTGTAATTTTTTATCAACAATACAAAACTTTCATCTATTAAGAATATCTTCAAAATCAGGTCAGACACAGTTTCCAAAATGGTTGATTCAGCATTTAAACTCACAATAGCTTTCACCTTTAATATTCAGGGAATTCTGCTGCTTTATTGACATACAGGGCAAAGAAAAAAATTGAGATCTCATTTAAAAATTGGTTCCAAAGGGGTATTCTGATGTTCGCCTGGAGGAGTATGGCATAATTTAAATATGATTTTTATGTGCAGAGATAGAGTTTCAAAGCAAGGAATATAACTCACTAAATCATCATGAGTGCTTCACTTGTAAAAAGCTGCTTGCCTGAGCATTCTGTCAGTAGCTTAGTTATGTCCCTCTGCCTGACAGATGTGGAATAGTGCATAACAATAGGAGACTGATGCAGCATGAGCTTACTCAGCACTTTCCTGATGGCAAAGTGCATTAGTGGTAGAGTTGTCACAAAGTATCCTGAGACAGAATGGAAACTATGGCTCCGATTAGTGCCAGATACATCCTTCCTACAGTCTTATATTGTTAAATAGAAGTGGCATTTCAGGCAACCGTTTAAATGTCTCACAAGATTTAACTGGAGAAATGAGTTGTTTATTCATAGTTCAGAGAAAAGGAAAGTTTAAATTTCAAACAATATTTTTCTTATTCATCAGTCAAGGACATCAGCAATCATAATTGCTAATCAATTGGTTCCAGAACAGCAGGGACCAACACAATCCCCTTTTTCATAGAGTAGCTGCCACTGCAAAGCCACTGCTGCATTTCAGTGGAAATGCAATACAGGGCTCTGGAAAATGTGTCTTTGGAAACCAGGCTACAGATCTTCTATCTACTCCTAAGACATTAAGAATCAACAGTACAAGCAGGTTGTCAGTGGGCTATTTTAAAATTTAGCCAGCCCTTCTACATTAATAATTAGGAAGATAATCCAGTTCCCAAAAATTTAGTTTACTAAAAGCAAGAGCAGCAGTTTGCACTGGCTGTGGAAACAACAGTTACAGTCCATTGCAGGTGGAATTATTTCACAAACTAAATCTCCCTTCCATAAATTATTTTAATTGGCATTGGTTAACAACAGATTGAGTGTACCATTGTACAGGTAGCACGAAAATGCAGAAATTGCACTTTTGAAGCACGTGTCCTAGATATCTACTTTAGAATGAGATAACTGGATTCAGAGGTGGTGATTTCTCTAATGAGACCAAAAAGGAATTTAACTTGTTTAGATGAAGACACATCTATGTTTGTTTAGGTTATTCACATATCAGACTCTACAAAAAAAGAAAATCAGTGGATACTTAAGAGAATGAGACTTTGCTGAAAAGCAAAAGTCTTAAAACTGCAGGTAACTTTGATGTGCCCCTTGCTTAGACTTATGTGGTACATTGAATGAGAAGCATTATAGGAGCCAAAAAAAACCAAACAAACAAAAAGAAAAAACAAAAAATCAAAAGCAAACAAACAAAATCCAAAACAAACCCAAAAAACCCACCACACACACGGCCCTTATGGTTGATCTTATACTGAGGAAAGCCCAGATAAAATGGAGAATATAATCTGATAATTTATTTGACAAACTGCTGCTTCTACTGCTGTTCTCACAGGAACTATTGACAGTCAATTAAAGAGCTTTAGGCTTTATTAAAACAGCATATAGGTACAGGTTATAAAGAAAGAGATCTCCCTGCTTTTCAGTGCTGTGACATGCCTACATTTCCAAGCCTTTCTATGGGCAAACTGTGCTGGCATTTGTTGTCACTGGCACTTGAACTAGATGATCCTTCTAAATCACTTCCATCTGAAATATTCTGAAGTTTTAAAGACTTTTTAGAAGGAACACAGGGCTTTCAATGAATACTCAAATAACAGACATTTGACACCCTTAAGGAGTCAACTGAAAGAAAAGCAAAACTCACTTCCTGTTCTTTGGAAGATCAGAACAATACAGTCCTAAAAACGAAGATAAACCTCCTGGAAAGAGCACAGAAACACTGAGAAAACACAAACACATAGAGACATTGTGAATACACCCAGCTAGAATGGCTTTACAGAGCAACATTAACTGACCTCTTCTGGGCCAACGAGCTTCATAAATGCTCTGAAACACCCGTCAGTGACAAGTACACAAGTCATGTCTCTTGAGTAATGCCCAAGTTCATGCAACATGTCCTCTTCCTGCTCGTCCAGCTGTTTTATTGCTTCTATCAGCTGTCAAGGCTCAGGTGGTGGTGCTGCAGGCAGCACTTCCAATGTTAGCCAAGCTTAAAAAAATAACATTTTATCCAATTGATGCAATTGCAAGCACATGAAAAGTCTAATACAAGCACATGAAGAATGACTGACAGAAAATTACCACCAAACCAAATACTGTATTAGCTGTCAACTTATGGTAGTGAAATTTTATTTGTAGAATACCCTCACCTGTAATGTTTTTTGATGCAGGAGGTTCAGCAGTTTGCTTCATTAATTAAGTCCCTCCAAAAAAAAAAAAAATCTTCTTTCAGCACAGGTAGGGCACAGGATATTGAAAACTTCTTTGTGATCTTTATTAAACAATGCTTTTATCAAAAATCATTAAAAGAAAAGATATTTCAGATATAAGGCCACACAATTTTTTTCTATTTTTTTCCAAAAGAATGAGTACCTTAATTAAACTGAATACTCATCTAGATAAGAGAAGTTATGAAAAGCTATCTTCTTGGCCTTAAAAGGTTAGATTTTCATAGTATGGCAAAATAAAATACATTCTTTTAGAAACACCTCCTAGAGTTTAAACTGTGAAAAAATAAGATAAACCAATGACAAAGAGGTGAGGTTCACCACCCTCAAGGATGTTTATTTTGTATTTACCTGTTTTGATGTCCTTTAACTTAAATCTTTATGACTGCTACAGAGGGAACAGGCACATTTCAGTGGGGAAGTATTGGCTTTTTGGTAAGGTTTTTGTTTTAATTTTATTTTCAATAATTCAAATGAGATGTCTCAAGTCATGTACTTCCAAATTGTACTCCGTTTTTCCATCTCTGCAAACAAAAGGTATGGAAGGAATTTCAAATCTTATTTTTCAAAGCATTTATCAACAGTATTAAAACTTATGTTACTGAGAAAAAATAGAGCAGCACATTCATATTTTGAACACTTGCCTTAAATGCACACTCTGAGATATCTAAGAAGTTCAGTGTGTTCTCTTAATAATTTTTTTAAGGAATACAACTAAAAATTTATTTCCAAGATATCCTTCAAGAGATGTGTTTCATCAAGCTGCCACAGTACCTAGCACCTTTCCCTTGGTGGTTATCCTTGTTTTGCAAGACTCTGTGGCTTCCAAGCTGTTCTGCCAGTGATCAAGTAAGACAGAAAACATACATTAAAATATCCCCCTCTTCAGGATAGAGCTTCTTTGGCAAAGGCAGCACAAACTCTCTCATACAAGCTTTGGCACTAAGGGGAAGGACAAAGCCATTTTTTCCACAGCTAAATAAGGTTCCCAGGGGCTCAAGCTATGCTAAGAGTGAATAATATGTGTCAACAAGTGTCTAGTCTTCAAGACATCATGCATTTTCTGTAGAGGCCATAAAATAAATACCTGACTCAGAGAAATGTATCTAGGTCTGAAATTTCTTCACTCTCTGTAAAGTTCTTCAGGGATTTAGACAATCATACCTAAATGGCTCTGTCTTTCTGGCACTTCCTCCCCAGGCTGAAATTCATGAGTACACTGAAAGAGACTTCTCTTTAATCTCTTTCTTGCCCTCTTAAACCTTCTGTGCTGTCCTGAAGTTAAGAAACACAGAATTCAAGCAACTAATGCAAAAGCTGATCAGCATTTATTTTGATTTTCCTTTCAAATGCAAATTATACAATATACCAGGAGAGAAATAATATCTGAGCGATTATTTTACAATATTTTTCATATCTTCTAACTCTAATTCAATAATTAATAGCAATTTATGGCAAATAGTCACCAAAGATGATAATAATTTTCTCCAGCTCTTCTACCAAAAAGTCATGTATCTTCTCTAGCACTACAAAATGTACATGAATACTTAAAACTGCATCAAATAAACTCCTCTATAAAAAATTAAAATACTGAAAGATCTCTTGAAATGTGCTTGTGTATGAAGGATAGTCACTAAAAATATACTGACATGTAAAAGCTTCTACCCATAGATTTGTAATACAGATGGCACCTTAAATTTGCTTGTGTATATTTTAAAAGGGATTCTACAAAAAATAAGAAATGTAGATCATAACATTTTTATACTTATATTCTACAAGTACTTGAGGAACACACAGAAGAAAAATCTGTCCTTGAGTGTGTTTAATAAAGCTGATTACTTAAACAGCAATTTGAAAAGATCCGTCAAGCCGCTCATCTGAAATGCCACATTCACATCCTCACGAATATCAAGACACAGCTGAAGTCTTTTCAAGTACAGAATTGAATGACAACAGTGACATCGAGCGGTCACTGTTAAGCCCTGCTGTGTTCTGGCACAAAACCCCTGCTGCGGTGGCAATGCCAATGTGTAGACAATGTGAGTGGCACACAGCGCTAGGTCAGCTCACACTGCTTGTACAGCAGCTGCAGAGGATTCATTACAGATTGTCAGCGTGCAGTTTAACTTCACTGTTTGCTCTCTTGGGCAGCAGGAGAGGGAGATCACAGTTGTCAGTGATTCAATGAACCACTCGTGGTTTTGGTGCTCCCTAAATCATGTTCCTAATATGTTGATTCTTTCTTCATTCCCTTCCCAGTGCCCATTGCCACAGTGAGACAGGATTTATACTAAAAATTCCCCATCCTTTTTACTTCTCTATTTCTTCATTAGTGTGTTTCATTTCTACATTTTAAAATGCTGCTCACACATTAAGGCTGTATGTAGCCTTAGCTGTGAGGGCAGACACCTTCCATCAGTGACAAACTTCAGAAATCACTAGAACTCTTCACAAGTTTGAGTGCAAACATGGCTCTCATTCAGAGCACATCTCAATAACACATTCTCTCCTCAAACACACTTCCATATCATGCCCTGCATCTGCAGGCTGTGCCTTCATCAGAAAGTTCTCATCAGTATCTAGAGCTATACTGAGGGAATGTGCTAAGAGTCCAATGCAAAAACTTTAATCTTCAGATTTCAGGGAGGGAGTGGTCTTTAGTCTGTATGACGTGTAGCAGCTTCTGCACATGGTGTGAGATTTTAGACGAGCTCAAGGATAATGCAGAAAAGGAAAACCTTTTTATCATTGTAATAACAGCCCATATGGATAAGCAACTCCCTTCTCAAATTCAAAACACAAAACATCCTGTTTCATTTGCTTATTGTTTTCTTGTTCTGATGTTCCCAAGTCACTATTGCCTGATATGCTACATTGGAAAAGCATTTCTGTAAGAAAACTAATTGAGGCTACTAAAATAAGGAATATTTTAAATGGGGCTTAAGCAGATGAAAAATATAGCAGACTTTGGTGTGTACACAGGAGGCTGAAGTATCAAAAAACTTTCTGCAACAGAGATTATTCCAGCACAGACCTGCAGAAGTGCCCTTCCTGGAGCACCTCATTGCAGTAATAGAGATAACCAGCACAGGAGGCAAGAGAGATGTCTCTCAAGCTCCCAAAGAATGTACAAAGATGTAAAAGGATGGCTGTTGCTGTAGGCGCCTAGCCAAGTAATAATTAGCATTGACTCTATGATTGCAGAAGGCTGATCAATTGTTATATTATTATATTATATCATATTATATTATATTATATTATACTTATTAAGAAACTTAGTAACCCTTTTAGTTAGTGCGATACAGCTTTGACTTAATTGGTTCATCAATCTAAACACTATCTAGTGTCTAATTAAGAAATTACCTTTTGGTAAACAAATCTTTATGACACAGCGTACAACAACAGGCGTAACAAGTGGAGATAAGAATTGTTTCTCATTCTTTCTCTGATCTGTCAAGATCCGTTCATGCGGGGTGTCATGATGGTTCATTAACCGATCCCAAAAGTGCAAAAAGGCAAACAGCAGGGGACCATCAGTTTAATCACAACAAATGCACCTTTATTTAGGTACCAACAGCAAATGCGATAGAGGGGACAGAAAAGGGAAATAAAGAATAGAGAGAAAAGAGGGGAAGGGGAATATAGCTACCATCGTCCGAGACAAGATCCTCAATGGTCCAGCCACATAGATTCACCATCGTCTGTGGGGGCGCACCAAAGTCTTTCCAAAAAGTTACAGTTGATATAGTCTTTATCCAGAGCGAGTGGCATCTGGCCAGAAGGTGGGAAGATTGATGGGCCATTGTGAAGAGCCCCTTGGTCTGTGAAGCAGGTGCAGGCATGCAGGTACAAGCCACCGCTTGTCACAACCTGTTTGAACGCAGCGTTCTGTAGGAGCACAGCAAGTGCACCTCCTAACAGTCACTGGGCAAGCATCCGCATCCAGCTCGGCCAGGCCAGAACTCCTGTCAGGGGTCTTCAGGGTCCTTGCAACGGTTGTGAGGCAAATGAAGGACACTTTGGACTGTCTCTCACATGATCTTCTCACAGCCTTCCCCAGGAAAATGCCTGGGAAAGTCTGTGCCTGCTCTCTGTGGTCAGAGAGCTGCTGCCACAGATGGCAGCTGGCCCCAAAACATAGCCTGTATTTACAAACATTCGAAGGAGTGGAGGAGGCCCATGGAATGGGAGAATAATAAGTATCTGTTAAGTGACCCAGGATAATACTTAATGAGAATGTATAAATCTGTACATTGAGTATAAAGATCATTTAAATAATGTAGCATAAGCTGTGTTGCTAAGAGGAGATTTCAGTAATGAGATTTAAACACAAAAGGATGGTTAGAAGATGTATAATTGTATTAAATTATGTGGGACATAAACATGATGCAAATGGTATGGAATAAGGCATGGAGATTGTGTGGAGTGTGGTTGGGATGGAGTCAACCTTCCCATAGCACAGTGCTGTGCTTTGTACCTGTAGCTAGAAAGCTGTCAGTGTCACACACAAGTGTTTTGGCTGCTCCTGAGCACTGCTCCCACAGTATCAAGGCTGTATCTCCAACATCCCCCCACACCCCTAAAGGCCAGTAGCCTGGGGGTGGGCAAGAGGCTGGGAGATGACAAAGCCAGGACAGCTGACTCAAGCTGACCAAGGAGACATTCCATACCAAATAATATTGTACTCAGCAACAAAACTAAGAGAAAGAAGAAGGAAGAGGGGCATTTGTTATTTAGATGTTTATTTTCCAGAGAATCCACTATGTATACCAAAGCCCCGTTTCCCAGACATTGGCTGGATGTCACCTGCTGATGGGAAGTAGAGAACAGATCTTTTTGTTTCCCTTTGCTTCTTTGTGCAGCCTTTCCTTTTTCTTTATTAAACTGCCTTCATCTCAGCATATGAGTTCTTCATCCTACATTCCTCCCCTGGGCCCTGCTGAGGAGTGCAGTGATAGAGCAGCTGGATGGGCACCTGCAGACAGTCAAGGTCATCCCATCACTACTTTATACAGCACAAAATCTGCTCTTTCTAGCCAGCCCTTCCCTGTGAGAACATTACACAAAAGTACTTCTGAAAGGTCACAGCCCAATTACAGCCCAATATATTCTATATGTGTCTTTCTAGGTCTCCTGGCCATTTCCGTCAATAAAGCAATTAATCATGTGTATTATTTGTCTGATACCAAAATAGACTGCTGCAAAGGTATCCAAAAGCTTAGAAGCAGGCATCTACTCTATAACAGGATAAAAATAAAATCTCAATTTGTACTCCAAAATGTAAAATGACCATGGTTTTCAAAGAAGTATGAGGCACTCAGATATCAGAAAAGGCTGATAATTCCTTTTTAATTGTCAGGCAGACATAGCACATAAAAAGCAAACACTTTTAGAAGAGCAACGTATGTTGATATACATTCTCGAGCACAGAAGTTTTTAGTGAGTTTAACATCTTACATAAGCCAACCTAAAGCTATTATCTCCTTCCCGTCATCCAAGCTGAAGGTCTTATTAAAAAGAATTGGACAACTAACAGTTGCATAATAAATTAATAATTAGGACACTGGAAGATTTTTTTTTTTTAATATCAGATGCACAAAACTCATCTTACCTGTCTTGCGTCTTGTTATTTTCTCCCTCTTTCCCATCTATCCCTTGTATTTGTCAATTATCTTTGATCAATTTAGACACTATTTAAGAAAACTGAATATATCTTCTGGGTTGTTTGTGTTATTTGAAGTACAAATATTTCTAACCCAAATTTAAGCCTTTGAATCCTAAAGAAATAATGAATAAAAAAAATATTATTTCCAGCTTAAAGAACTTTAAACCCTTCTAGCCTTACAGAAACAGGTTAGACTAAAATTTCCAATCTCAACTTCTCTCAGAGGTTCTCATTTACCTGAAACATAAATGAGGTTAACTTCCCATTTTGACACTCAAGGTGCAACAGGAAAACAAACTTCTCAATTGTTTTAAAACTGCAGTGTTTTCCAATTTGAAAATCCAACCCTTTTTTAGGTAGTGAAAATCTTCTATAATCATAACAACTTGATAGATTTTCCCAAATCAATTTCTCATGACAACAGTTTCTGAAAAGTCAGTACTCCTAACTAAATCACAGTTGTTTCCTTGCCTATGCTTCTATGCTAGAGCTGAAAAGGATTCACATCCTGTATATTTCCTCTTTTAATTTGCCCATGTGTACAGCACAATGTCTACAATATAAATACCTTCATCTTGAAGGTCGTGTACTAAACTAATTTGTATTTTATGCTATTTTTATATATTTTACAAAAACATACAAAATATACAAAATATTGTATATTTTGTATTTTTATAATTTTTGTATTTGTATTAAAATATACTCTTTATAAAACTCTTGAAAATTTGGCTTCAATAAATTTACTGAGATATTAATCTATACTAGAGTTTTTCACTTATTGAAAATATTTTCACAGAAATGTATTTCCAGTTTGCCAAATCATACACAATTCCCTTTTTTTCCTTGAAGACCACAAGGTGGCATGTGAAACATACAATAACATCAACAACATACTTGAAAGACTACAGCAGAAAAGTGGTATGCAGCTCTATCAGATGACCACAACATGAATACTCACACAGTTTTAAAAACAGGCTAAGTCTTTTGTAGGAGCTTGCCTTTTTCAGTCCAAGCTCTTTGCATTGGAAAAGGAACAAGATATGCAAGTCTTTTATTAACAAGAAGGGATTATTCTTTTTAACATAAAAGTATGTTAAGGCATTCTAACAGACAGCGGATCTCGCTACCCAGAATCATCAGAGTTAACTCCAGCAAATTTCTTCCAGGATTTCCATTTAGCCATAAGAACCAGATGATCATCATGCATTCAGCTGTGGTGTGCTAAATCTTCATTTTAGTGAAAAGTTATTAGGTTTTCTTAAGCATGAAACTTTATTTTAAAATGAAAACTTATGGAATCTGGTACTGTTTTGCTTCTCCATGGAAGTTCTGAGCCTGTTCACACTGATGTCTGAGTACAATAAAAAGTTTTTCACTTATCTCACATACTTCTAAATTCAGCAGATTCAGGAGATGCCATTGGGATGCCTAAAGGACACCAAAGATCCAACAGTGTTAACTGTTAGAAGTGATTGTTGGGGTATCTGCTTCTCACATGCTTTACCCAAGATGATAATACTACATTTTTGCCATTGCCAGCAAGAATTGAATCATGTGGATGTGTCCAGTTTTCTGAATTGCACTCCAGAGGAACACCTTCATTCCTCAGATCACTTCAAATGCGTTCCAAACTCGATCTTTCTGCTCCAGCCCAACTATAATCTCAGCCCTTCTGGGTTATTTTACCCTGTACGAAGGTGAGCTGTGGTAACCCCAGGCCAGTTAACTCTTTACAAGAATTTCCTATATTGACCAAGTGTCAATATGTTCATGGAAGACAGCCACATAAGAGGTCCATCTGCTCCACTCTATAAACACTTGTGATAGGGTCATGTTAATGACCTATGGGCATTCAGACAAATTGAAACTCTTGAGAGTGTTGTACTCTGTATAAACAGAGCCCTCACTTAATACAGGTTTTGCATATATATTGTTCAAGAAAATATTCCACCTTCATTTCTGTTTTGTTTTTTTGGTCTGGTTTGGTTTGGGTTATTTGGGGCTTTTTTTTTTTAATATACTATTTTCCAGAATTTACCCCACTGCAAACTGTTACATTTGTGACGAAAATATGCCTTACGTTATTCCCAGATGACACATGCTAATCGTTTATACAAACAGGAAGAAAAGGCCATGTGTTTATGCCTGAAAAAATGATTAACAGGTTGATTCATTGTGGCTTACTATAAATCCTTCGAAGCATAAGCGCTGCTGTTAAAAGTCCTCTGACTTTTAGCAACATAATACTCATCAGGAAATACCTGCTCCTAAATGAATGAGAAGTAATTGCACTTACTAAAAAAATTACTGAGGCTTTGACTATCAGAATCAAAGAATCTAGCCAAAATTTGACTTTGGAAGGTTTTCAAACCTGGAGCTGGAAATTTGGGCTATTTTTCCTATTATGAAATGCAGTACTGTATGCTACTAAGTATGCTAAGTTCTTACAAGACTTAACTCCTCATTTCATTTACAGATAAGCTGCATCTTAATTTGATTTAAAAGCACAAACAAACATGTCAATTTTCCCATTATTTAAGTGCCAACACAAATCACAAAAAAAAAAAAAAAGTAAATGTATAACATTTCTAACTCCCACATTTCCCACCTGGTTCTGTGCATCTACTTGATTATCTAGACTTTGCCTTGCATTCTTGTAGTTAAGAGAGGAATGTTGTTCTCCTTTATGACTCTGTCATGACTGACAGCTTGACAGCTATTTGGAAAGAATTGTAGCTATACAAGCTAGAGGACAGAGCTCCAACACATTATGTATTTCTGGGAACTGAAATTTCAGACCTAGCCGATTTGTAACACTCCAGGAGGTGCCTTGAATCATAGAATCATAGAATGGTTTGGGTTGGAAGTGACCTTAAAGATCATCTAGTTCCAACCTCTCTGCCATAGGCAGGGACATCTCCACTAGATTAGCTTGCTCAAACTCCATCCAACCTGGACTTGAACACTTTCCGGGATGAGGCATCCACAACTTCTCTGGGCAACCTGTTCCAGTGCCTCAACACCATCCTCACAGTAAAGAATTTTTTCTGATATCTAATCTAAGCCTACTCTCTTTCTATTTGATTTTATTTCCCCTGTAATGACATGCTTTTATAAAAAGTTCCTCTCCATTTTTTTTTTTTGGTACAGTCCTTTCAGGTACTGGAAGGCTGCAAATAGCAAAAAGCCTTCTTTTTTTCCAGGATAAACAAACCCAATTCCCTCGCCTTTCCTTGTGCGAGAGGTGCTCCATCCCTCCAATCATCTTGCTGGCCTCCCTTGGACTTGCTCCAACAGGTTCATGTCTTTCCTGTGCTGGGGATCCCAGAGTTGGATGCAGCATTCCAGGTGGGTCTCAGCAGAGCAGAGCTGAGGGGCAGAATCCCCTCTCCTGACCTCTTGGCTTTGCATCAAATCTGCTACACTTGTATAATAGTTTAAATTTTGAAAGAGAAAATAAAAGGGAAAAAAAGAACAAGTTAGAACAAGTTTTAATTCACTGCTGAAATAAACTTTTGCAGCTTTTTCTCAGCTGAACTAATTTTATGGGAAACACCAAGAACAGCAGCATTTTAGACTGAAATACAAAATAAAGGTTAAAACCTAGGAGTAGGGGGAAGGGGAAAGCTGAAGTATTTGAGGAAATACCCAGCATAAAAAATGCACATAGACTAATCCTGAATGCAGCAGACCACTGAATACCTAATACTACCCATGCTTGTAAACTTGGAGGTGTCAGGGAATGCTCCTAGGCCTGGCACTCATCTTCCAACAGAAGATAATTCTGTAAGAATTCTATTAGAATAATCTTTTTTGGCTCATGAGAAATACTGCTCTCCCAATAATCTCTGTGGTTCAGGAATTAGAGCTAAAAACTACTCTTAAAAGGCATTTCTGATGCAGATTTTGTTTCAGATGGATGACAGTCATCCTATGCTAGTCATCCTTGTTGCTAAAAAATGGCCAAACACATTTTTATTTGATTTAGCACCTAGGGTGGGCCTGGACTTCGCCTGACCCCAGAGATGCTAAGACATGCTAAGAAAGGTACAGAAGAGTACCACAGTGTTATTGTGTCTAAGGAAAATCTTTCAAAATCACCCCCTCTTTTCCTTCCTCCTCTGCCAAACTTTGCCTCTGCACTACTTCCACACTGAAAGCTTCACTGGGTTCATGCAAAGCCAGAGGCTAGGAAGAGGACCACCTTCATAAAGTTGCTTAGGTCCCACAAGCAAGTGGAGAAAAGAGGAAGCTCAGTGAAAATAGCAAAAAAAAAAAAAACATTGAAATGGTTCAAGTGTGAGGTGGCTTTTGTTAAACTGCTAGGGCTGAAAGGAAATATCATCTATCTTCAAAAGAGCACTGGAGTTTATCCTGGTAATACACTCATGATGTGTCACCACCACATGGGCACCAACATTAGCACAACATGGAAATAAAAATCCAGGTGACTCAGAAACATCAAACCCCAAGCACTGCCTCCCTCCCTCCTTCCCTCCAAACTGCCAGAAAAGTTCTCAGCAGCTCTGCTCCTCGATTCAGTCAGCTGGGTAGTGTCAACATGTTGTAATAGCTGGATACAAGTACTTTCATGCAGCTCTCTTAATATAAAATTGTGTCAACAGACATCTAAAATCATAAGTAACAACTTCCAAAAGAGCTCAGATGCTCAGGAACAGCCCACCTAGAGTGTGGCACATGCTAATAAAGAAGGGTTGGTTGAGGCTGGCAGGAGAATACACAGAGGATTTCAAAGGCTGTTGGTTTCCATGGTTGTAGTACTCATTACCAATAGATCTGAGTAAGTGTATCATTACATTGCCAGCGTGACAGCAGGCAAAACAGGATCTCAGCCAGAATCTAAGCACCTGATGCATTATTTCAGAAAAAAAAAAAAATACTTGTTTCAGCAAGACCAAACACAACTGAAGAAGTTACTACCAAAGTCCTTCATTCCTGCAATGTGGATTGTACAAAATATTCAGGCAAAATATTCCTTTTTAAAAGGCTATTATAACCAAAAATCCCTTGTATTTTTATGTAAAACTTGAAAAATCCACAAAACAAAAAGCAGGGACAAAGGCATTGTGATTACTGAATGAAAACTCATTTTCTAAAACAGGGTCTTTTATGCAGCTCCAAAGACACAAATAAGATTCAGAGACTATCACATGCTAAGGGAAAAAAAAGCACCATTTCCCCAAATTTTTCAGAATATTTAGTAAGTAACAGGGGCTGTCATGTTTAAGTCAAACAGCAAAAATACAGTAAAGTTGTTTGAGATATAAAATCATCATCATGCAACCATAGCTTCTTTCAATCTGAACATCTTGTCTTGACAACAAAGAGATTCCTGCCATTGTGGAAACACGGTCCATCTGGTGAACTGCAAAAAAAACACAACTAGATGTGGTGCTTATCCATAAAAATGAAGGCACTATAATTTTTTGGTAGATGGACAAGACTGAAACAAACTGAGAAAAAAAGTCTTTTAAATGCAGGTAGTGTGAACTTTTTAAAACATACACATGACTATACACATGACTATGTATAGGAGGCCTGGTTTTCAGATGGAGATGCACAGGGAGAGGTATGTATTTTATGCCCTCTTCACAACATCAGTATGAATACCTGTTTACAGTAGAAATGTAAAAGCTCTTTCCAGACTATGCTGCCCACAGGGAAGAATGTCAAAAAGCAAATACCACCTCAGTCTGGAAAGTGTGTTTAATTTCAGTAGTTATTTTACTTGATCTTTTACAGAGATACAAGGAATAGAAAGTGTTTTACAAGTCAGCATCATGATGTACTGATCACATAGTAGCTAGCTGCCCTCCTAGATTTCACAAGCTGATGGAAGACTATGCCACTCACCATAGCTTTCACACTTTCAGAACCATTTTATTCCAGTTTAAATTCAAGTAAATTACAGTCACAACAACACTAATCAAACCACTATGAATACCACACACAGAAAAAGTATCCTCTTTGCTGTGGACTTTGCTTACCTCATTATCAGTGGGGATATTCAGGAAATTTCCATGTGAAAGGACGACTCAGATCCAACACTTAAAAATGAAAAAGACTATGTGAGAAATCTCACAAGTTTAAATTTCAAAGAAGTAAACCACAGGCAGCTATTTGTCTGCCACATGCTATAAATACTGTTTCTATCATTTAGAAACAGTATTTAACAAAAACTTTAGTTTTATCAAAAGTTTAATCTACTTTACGACCTCAGCCTCGGCCCCAAGCTGCCATTAGGGTTGGGGTTAGGGTTTGGGGTGTCACAAGGACTACAGCTCCAAGAACACTGTACCTGGAATAGGCATGACAAGAGAAGCATGGCACTGCTCCAACAGTGCTGCCTCCACATCCACTTTTAGAATTACAATAATTTTCCTGGGGTTTCAGTCAGTGTACTTAACACTACAAATATACATTAAATCAACACAGCACACAGTAACAAGATGCACAAATAAATCTTCAGTATAGGGACATTTTAATGGCAAAGACTGTAAATATGTATTTACACAGTGGTTTCATAATGCAAGCTCATGGTAATTGTCCTTTGCATATTATTTTCTTTTGGAAACAAAATCTTCCTTATACACCCAATTTAAAATTGTATGACTAATGGTACTACCAACATGGTTAATATAGAGAGGGATATGCATAAACAGATACCCAAAACTTGCATATTGGAAACATTGCCTCAAGATTACAGTTTTGGGAAACCACCTAGTGTGTCTAGAGGACACGGACTAACTGAAAACTGAAAGTAGAGTAAGTCACTGGTTGCTTTACGTGGTTGCTCATACATTCATAATGCTGAAGTGGTTAAGCTTGAAGCATAAATCATCCAAAATACAAGACATTGTGAAAGTCATAAAGCTAAAGTGCTAGGACCTAGACGGAACTGAAAAGTTGTTGCCATGTCTTAAAATGAATGCTGTGAAACATTGAACATATTATAGCTTGAAAAAGTAAGTCTTTTCCCTCATTCTCTGATCCATATCCATGAGTGGGAGAAAAGAGAGGTGCAAAGCCACTGGCGCTTAGCCCGTGATCCACACACATGGAAAGGCAAGTGAGTTGCTCTATTTACCTTTATTTCATCCTGTGGAACTGTCACTCCTTGTGGAAAGCTACAAATCTATACCTTTAAGTTAATTTACTTTGCTAGTCTGTGAGAACTTGGCTTGGTGAATAGGCATTACAAAAGCTTCCTGAGCAACCTTCACATAAAGTTCTCATAAATACATCCGTGTATCAGGCAGCTCTCTATAAGCATGGGCAAGGGTGAACTTGCACTTACTGGAAATTTCGAAATTATCTTTTTTAAATACTGTTAGGCTGAAAAATCTTCCTAGGACAAGCGTGGAGGAGATAAGCGACTGCACGAGACAAAGCTTTTCTCACTTCGCTTGAGCATTGAGTATACACCGTATGGGGCTCTGAGCAACCTGGTTTAGTGGAAGGTGCGTCCTATCCTGGCAGAGGAGTTGCGAGTAGATGATCTTTAAGGTGCCTTCCAACCCACGTCATTCTGTGATTCTATGCAGAGAACAATTCACTGCGGCGATCTGCGCTAGGCTCTGGCATCCTGCATCATTTTTCGGACGGAGGGCGATGCTCCTCCTGTGCAGCGCAGGGGACGCTCCTTCGGACGGGATGGGGGATGCTCCAACCACGGCCCGAGGGACGCGGCCCGCCACAGCGCTCCGGCCGCTGTCCCGGCACAGCACGGCGCTCCACCGCACGGCAGCACCGCGTTCCCCCGGCTCGCTCCTCCCATCCCGGCTGCTCCGCCTTCCCCGACCCGCAAAGCGTGGGACGCTTTTTCCGTGAGGAAGTGGCTCCTCGGTGGGGTAGAAGGAGAGAAGTGCTGGCCAACTGGAGAACAGGCGGAGCAGGGAGGTGCGCGGGGAAGCGAGGAAGCGGGGCCGGAGGAGCGGCGCTCCGGGCCCCGCTGAGCCCGGCGGAGTGCGAGCATGAGCGGCGGGGGTGGCGGTGGGGGCAGGGCGGGCGCCCTCAGCTACGGCCTCCCCTCCATCCCCTCCAGCAAACTCCCGGACTTGCGTTTTATCAGCCGGGGTGCTTACGGGACCGTGTCCGCCGCCCGCCACGCCGACTGGAGGGTCCCGGTGGCCCTCAAATGCCTGCAGGGGCCGCTGCTAGACAGGTAACGGGGTGGGCAGGGGGCCGCCGGCGTGGGGCACGGCCGGGGCAAGGGCCGAGCCGAGCCCGCCTTTCCCTAAACCAGCCCCCAGAAAAGGTCGAGATGCCGGTCGAAGATACCGGCATGGGTTTCTGAGGTCTGTGGATCAGATCCTGGTGTTTCCGTAGGCAGCCTTCCTTTAATCCACGGGGAAAGGGGATCCCAGGAGGATGATTCAGCTTGGGCCAAGAGAAAGCACGGACCGGCCCTGGAGCTTCCTCTCTTTCGATTATTGTAAAGCAGTGGTTTCGGTCTCGGTCTCTTGAGACTCTGAGTTGTTTCTTTTGGAGTTTTTTTCTTCTGCACTGTGCGCGTTGAGCCCTCCTCATGGTGGGATTGACAGAGTTTGGCTTCTTGCTGGGTCTGTTGATTGCTAACCATTTTGCTGAGGTATTCGCCAGATATTGAAATGCAGTGATTACTGTAGATTTGGTGTTTACATAGAGAGCGGAATATCGGGAGTATACTGTTCTATCCACTAGAGATTGCTTCTAGAAGAAGCTTCTCTGAGACCACACAAAATTACTGTTTTTCCCTAGATCTCACAGTACTGATTTAAAATAATAGGCTTGTAGACCTCCCCGGGCAAAACTGGTATTTTCCGTGTAACAATCGGGTTCCTCGTTTTCCAGGTACCCAAGCGGCAGCATATTTATTACAGGAGCTGTCACTCCATGTAAGAGGACAGCAAGTTGTACTTTTTTGTTACTGTCTTATTCAATCCCCACAGTTCCAATTTGTTAACATATCAATGCAAATTTGCCTCTTCTTAGGTTGTCTGAAGCCTACCTGACTGTAAACCTGCCTCTGAGTCTTATCTTCCAGTCTTCAAGCTTTTGCCACAGGTTTCTTTGATCTAGTATTAGGCCTTTAGGTATGATAGCTTCACCCAGAAAGGCTTCTAGTCTTGTGACTCAATATACTCAAATATAAGACAAGTTGTTTTAAGCTCTTTCACCTCTTATTGCCCAGGTTTGTGTATACACAGGCTTTATCTCTGAAATCTTGCCAGAAATGGAATCTCAGTTATGTTGTGTTTTCTGATAAGTTGAGGGAGGGAGGGGACAGATGGGTGTTGTGGGGGATTTTTTGTTCTGGAATTTTTTTTAATGTCTGCTTAAATCCCAGCTAGTTGGAAATACAGCATTTATCCTCAGAACACAGCTGGGAGAAACCACCAAGGCTATTTTTACACTTGTAAGAATTTGGATTAGTGGGACATATAACCCGTGAAATTATGATTAGAAGGGCAAGTCAGGTAATCAAATTAATTCAGTCACTTACCATGATGCCTTAGGTTTTAGCTTTTATATTTCTCAGATCAGTACTGCTTTACAATGTAGTTCTGAGCTTCATATTAAGGGATAGTAAGCTCTCTTCACAGAGTAGCTAGGCAAAACAATTCCTTTCCTAGCTTGGAACCAAGGACAACCACCCAAATTTCAGACCGAGAGCATAAACAACATGGACTGAAGAGAGAAATACAAGAAGGATCAGGCTTCATAACCTAAAGTTATAATTGGACAATTAGCTCCAATATGCTAATGGACCAGGTTTTATAAAAGTGTGAGACCTCGTGACTGATTGTGCATTTTGTGACCATTTTGGCTTCATCTTGGGTGTAGCGTTGGCTGGGCTCTTGTACTGCCTAAGGTGTGTCCATTGAGGCCTTTTCATAAATACCTGCTTTATTCTTTAACTCTGCCTAGCCTCTGTTCTAGGGCAGCCTTAATAAGGCATCACCATATATCATGCAAAGCCCAGAAATGCTGTCAGAAAACTCAAAGCTGTAAAAAATCCATCATACCTGAGTCTCATCAGCAAGTGCTTTGTTGGTTGTACGGTAGGCAATATAAAATGCCAGCCTGTAAGTGTTGTCAGGAATAGGGATGAGTTCATGGTGCCATTGATTCCCCAAGTGAGAAGTGTGTGCTGTGCATCCCAGAATATGGTATGTGACCAGGCAAAGAGCAAAGCCAGTTGGGAAGCAGTTGTGGGAATGTGCTCATTTAGGCGTTACTCAGTGCCCTTCTGGCATGGAGCAGACAAAGGTGAAGTGACTGACAGGCACAGGAATAGACTGCAGTATGTTGCAATTTGTTTCCCAGCCACAGCTGAATCCCATGCTAATGTGCCTTACTGTCTGGGAAAACCCCAAACTTTCTCAAACCTAGTCATTCTGGAGACAGGGAGGAAGGTGTAGAGTTGGCTCTTCCATCCCATGCTTGTCTCAAAGGCTGCCTTTTTACTTCTGACATTTCCTAGAGTTTCCTATAAGTCCTTTTCCATCACATAGATAAAAGGACCTTAATTTCATATCCATCTAAATTCAAAATTTCCTGCTGCTAAGAGCTGCAGGCTTTAGTTCACTCTTTTCCCATATATCCTGTCAGCCTTTTCTTTGTGAGTGCTAAGCCTACCTTGATGGATCCAGATTGCTCTGAGTGCTTTGGGGTGTGCCCTGAGCTCAGTGGGCACAAGCCAGCTCTCACCATGGAGCTGTGCTGTGCACATAACACAGTGCTGTGCTGAACACATCATCGTGGGCATAGCCCTGGCCCCAGTACAGGCCTATTGCTTCTGAGTCAGACTGGCTCACATCCAAAGGATCAATATGCTGTAAATGCCCTTTATTTGAATATCCTAGTCATGTACTTGTACCTGTACCAGTCTCCACTAAGATCTAAAAGCTTTTTTTTTCTGAATTATGCTTTGTGATCCAACTATCCTCATTGACAACAAACCCATTTTTTTTCAAGAATATTTGAGATATAAGGCATACCAAATAGTTTCTGTTTGCAGGGATGAATCACACTCAATTTTAAATAAAACTTGACCTTCTCAAATCCATGTGCTGCAAGGCCTGAATTTGTGAAGATGCATCCAACCCACATTTATGAAGTTTTAAGAATCCACACAGTCAGATTCAGGCATCCAAAGGCACTCATCATGAGGCTGGTCTATTCCTGCATGCTGTGCGTCTAGGGGATGTTTTTTCCAGAGAGTGATTCAAAGCAGGAGCTGTTTGAGGGAACAATTTATGTGAAAACAAAGCATAGTTAGTTGTTCCTTTTCCTCCAGAAAGGAACTTATTTTCCTTCAGAAGTCAAAAGTGCATTCCTTTAGTCCCTATTATATTAGTGTGCATCAGACTCCACTAGATTTAAATGGTTGGAGAGTCATGTGTATTAAAATCTCCACTCTCTAGGAGATAATTATTGGGCTTGAGTGAAAACTCAGGTTTTGAAGGTGTTCAGTAAAGTGGGAGAAATGCAGCTGGTTGTTAATATTATGGTTACAAGGAATGGTGGAAGCTGGAAGTTCTGACTTTATCCTTATTTATTGGAAACATGGATGAAATGTGTGATGGAAATAGATTTGTGTGGTACAACAAAACCAGGGAAGCCATCTTGTCTGCATTTGCAGATTCTGATTTGTCTTACACTGTCTTGTTCTCAAAGCAGCATGGTAGAAATCAAGTGGTGAAAAGGTGGTACATACGTGGATATAACTGATAGAGAATATAGTGAACCCACCTTTTGCTTGGAGTTTCGTAGGACTGGTATGGTAATGTATTTTATTTGTTTGCTTGTTTTCTTTAAGCGATAGAAACCACCTTCTGAAAGAAGCAGAGATATTACACAAAGCCAGGTTTAGTTACATTCTGCCAATTTTGGGAATCTGCAATGAGCCTGAATTTCTGGGGATAGTAACAGAATACATGACCAATGGGTCATTAAACCAGCTATTGCATGGGGTAAGTGTACTTATGGTCTTTAAATTTGATACCTGGCTGCTTCAAGTAGACTGTAATTTTCATACTTAATTAGTACAGTAAAGTGTTTTATTTATAATATTTCATGTTAGAAGACAGTATCCCTAGTAGTTTTGGTGCTCAGACCTTCTGTATCTCAAAAACACAACTAAACTCAGCTGATTTATGTTTTGTTAAACTTTTTTCCTTTAATGTTGTGACCTGTAATGAGCTTTATGTTGAATTATTATATACAGTCACTTTAAAAATCTCTGTTGTTCTCTAATTAGATTCTGAAATACTTATGCTTGCTTCAGTCTGGGTTTCTGAATTACTGCCAATACAATTGATTTTTTTTCATGAATTTGAATATTTTTTTTAAAATGAAGATTTTGACTTTTGTTTATAGGAACTAAATATTGCTAATATAAACAGGTATGATTATTCAAAGCTACTGCAGTTGTGTCTCAATAGAACTAAAGTCTCTTCTCTACGTTTAATCAATACACATGCTTAGAGAGCTCAGCTGTGTTTTTCATAAAGGCATTAGTGTCAGTATAACTTTTAAGATTTCAGTTGAGTTTTACTGCATTTTTCTTGCTGTATTATTATTTATAAAAGTAGTATTTTGTGCATAGTTTCAATACAGTTTTGTTTTGTTCCCCAATTTCAATTGTAGTTATGATTTTTGTCATTTGTTGTGTAGGACTCATAAATTGTGGGTTACAAGTTTCATGCAGAAGTTCATCTGTAATTCATATTTCCATATGAATGAGAAGTGTAGTAAATGTTCAACATGATATATAGCAGTCATGAACTCCTATGTGAATGCTAGGAAATGGAAACATAGCACTGCATAGTTATTATTTTTTGATAATGTTTCTTTTAACAGCTAATGAGTCTTAATGCACCATTACAATTTTTAAGGAGTTTGTGTAATGTATGTTTTAAAAGATTACTGTTTGCCCAAGTCACTTTCTTCTTTTTATAAAATAAGTTTTTGTGTGTGCTGTTAGAACAGAGGATTATATTCTGGTTTTGTGCTTTTATCTTGGCAGAAAGATGTATATCCCGACATTCCCTGGTGCCTGAGATTCCGCATTCTTTATGAAATTGCTTTGGGAGTAAACTATTTGCACAACATGAATCCTCCATTGCTGCACCATGACTTAAAAACTCAGAACATTTTGCTGGATGATGAGTTTCATGTCAAGGTTGGCTTTTTTAATTCTTATGTTCTTCAGCATCCAGAATGAGTGAAAGTGTTTTCATTATTGTAGAGGAGGAAGGGTGAGGTTGTGGCCATACAGAGAGGATGTAATTGTATGGTGGATTTTTTATTTTATCATTGCAGACAGAACTTCAGAGTTTTTCTTTTGGAAACTCTATATTTTATCTGTCTGAAAAGACCAGAAAGATAGAATTCAGGCTGTTTCTGCTATAGCAGTAGCTGATACTCAGTAGTGGTGACACTCTTGTTTGTCAGCCTTCCAAGGCTAGCTACATCTGGCTTTTCCTGAGAAGAAAATAGAAAGTGCTCCTGCCTGAGATGCTCTGACAAGTTACTTCTGATAGGCAGTAGGTCAAATTCAAAGGTTAATGCTCCATTTGATACTTATCATGCAATATGGACATATCTGTTCTGTTGGTGCTGTATAAGAACGTGTAAAACAGGACTTCAAAATCTTACTATGTTGGAAGGTGGCTTTTGTGAAGCTCCTTAGAACAAGCAAACACATGCAGAAGTATCAGTAGTTAAAAACTTCTGCCTTTTAAAATACCACTGCCATGATGTGAAAAGAGACTGAAAGTACTTCTGACAAAATGTTTAGGTGCTTCCATAATTGCAAGAGTTGGTTTTGTTGTTTCTTGTTACTTTAAAAAGATCTGGTTTTACAATTGATACAATATTTTACTCAAGTAAATGGAAATAAGAGATACTTTGCACTGAATTTATACTTGAAAAGTGAATGTTTCAGTTGCTACTGTAAGTTGGGTCTCCTTGTGAGTCCTTTGAGCAAAGATCCACTGCTGGTTTCTTCTTTCTCCATTGCACAGAAATTTTTCTTGGCAGCAGAGTTCCTCACATGGCTTTGTCTCCGCTCACACCCTCAGCAGGTCATACTTCCTCCCACTCAATTGTGCTGGAATTGCCATCTCTCAAGCTTCCTGATAAACCTGATCAGGGAGTTAGTCCAAGTCATTTTTTTATCCACTCTCTTTCTAATCCCTAACAGCTTTGGTGTGGCCTGTTGCTCTGCCTGATCATATCTGAACAGTTTCTTTGCTGAGACACTTGAAGGGAAGAGGTTAACTCTTGCATACCTGCCCTGCCTCCTGTAAGGAGTGTCCTTAGGGTTTTAAGTGAAGCAAGATTCTCTAAATAGTACACGTTACAGGAAATGCAGAAAAGGTTATCATGCATGCCAGTTAGAAGAGACACTGCATATGTATAAGAGTAACACCGTTCACAGAGTGCTTCTAACTGTCCCTGATTTACTGAATGAGCACGCGTTAAGACCAATTATTATAACGAGGAAGGCTTGATAAGAGTGAGTTATAGAGAAGAAACGTTACTTTTGATTGTGGATTTTGATGTATGCTCTTCAGAAAGCTTGTTTCTGTTACCTTAGTTGCCACAGCGCTTGCACAGGCATCTTTGTTGAAAATGTTTTTGCTGTTGTGCAAATGCTGGACAAGTGCAGAGCTGGTTATCTCCCATGTATGCCAGACACTGCAGCTCAGTCAGCAGGTGCATTCTGCTAAATGTTTCTCTCCTTATCCATAACCTAATCTGACATCTGGTGCCCTGGCTCGTGAATGTCTGAGGATGTAAACAGAAGTCAGTGACTTCTTCATGTAGATGCACTGTATCCTGTAGAAAGGAGCAAGGCCCCAGAGTGCACAGTAAAGAAAATACTCAGCAACTTTTTGCAGCACAGAATTTCAGAATATCAAATTTATTAATTCAGGATTAATACATCATAGTTTTGGGAGTGAGGTGAAGTGCCCTAAAATTGTTCTGTGAGAGGAGCTGCCTTGGGATATTGGCAAGCTGAGTTATGTACAACTACTACGATTTATACTAAACTTGTGCTTTCTTCACAAGGGAGCTACAAGTAATCAAAGATTTTTTGTTTGCTTTTTTTAACACAAGGAAGTGATTTTCTTCATATGGCACAGCTATCTATAGCAGATTCCTCAGCCATAGTGTAAATGAGTCCTTCCTTAAAAGAACAGGATAGGGAAGTGCTATAGGGATAGCATGAGTCACGACCTGGGAATGCTTTATGGACTGGAGTTGATGTTTCCTGTTGCTAGGAGAACTACATACTTTTTTTGTGTCAGGTTAAGAGCTTTGGGTGACTCCTTTTTCTGGATGTATTTCAGGAATTTCTAACAATTGTCAGATAAAACCAGTTTTTCTTCTCAGAACAACTGATTTGACCTTTCCAGATTGCAGATTTTGGCATGTCCAAATGGCGTGTCGTATCCATGTCCCAGTCCCGAAGTGAATCCTCCTTGCCGGAAGGAGGGACAATTATCTACATGCCACCTGAGGATTACAACCCCAGTAAGAAAACCCGGGCAAGTGTGAAACATGACATCTACAGGTAACTCCTGTTGTTCTCTAGTAGGGCTTGAAATCTGAGCTCAGATATGATTTACTGAACTTGGATTTTAACATATTCTCAGCAATTTTATTATTTTCAAAGATAATATAATAGCTATGTAGGCTAAATGAATTTGGAAATAGAGAATTGAGTGATAGCTGGATTTAATGACTCATTTCTTTTGTGCTGTGACAAGTGCAATGCTCCAAAATTAAGCTGAGACTACAGAAATAGGTGGGGGACTGGTTTCTGTAAATGAGTGTACACGTACAGACAATGCAGGGAAAGAAGAAAGCCATTCGCACCATCAAGTCAATGCACATACTCTTGTAATTTGTGCAATCAAATAACATAATTTTCAGAATGTACTCGGGGGAAAGAAGAAAGTGTAACTTTGGAAAAGAGGTAGATAAAAACAGGGTAGTGGGTTTGGAGAAAGTAGTTACAGTAATCTCATTAAGGAATAATCTACTTTATGAAAGTTGTGGTAGTTTTGTGTTGTCCTGAGTACAAGTAGTAGAATAGTAAATAGAGTGGTGGTGACCTATATAACAAAAGGAAATCTCTCTGAGGATATTGGAGTTACAGTTGGCTGGTCTAAAATGGTTTGGAGAGCTCAGAGATTACTCGAAGAATTTTGAGAGGAATTATCATGTGTAAAGGAAGATTGAGGAGGCATGAACTGGCCAATCACTGTGACAAAGTCACATTGTCACATCATTGTGGTACAGTCTGCCACCTTTACCTTCACTGATCTCTGACATGGTTATATCTTGGTGAGAGATGACTCAGTCTCAGAGGGTCCTACTGACTTCCAGGGAAACCACTATTTCCCTTAATTATCCCTTACCCTTAAGAAACACGTGAAGTTCCTTGACATTCCTGTCCAAAGACTACAGATGACAGTACACCTGCTTTCTTTACCATTTGCTGAGAAGATATAGGTAAGGAAAGCATTGAAAAGGAAAAAGGATGTATTGAGGGGAAAGAAAGGGTGACTGGCAGCTTAATGAATGGGTGGAGAGGAAGAAGACAAATGTTTCTTAGAAAGAAAATTAATATTCTCAGAGGAATAACAACCAAATAGGAGAAAATATGAGAACACATCAGAAGGGCATAAAAACCAGATAAATTAGGAAGGAAAGAGATTATGTGAGAAGAAAGAAGAGAGACTGAGACAACATTGGAAAGAGAGATTTTCAAGGCAGGAAGACACGAAGGTGCAGACAGTGAAGGACCACCAGAAAGGCCACACAGGATGTTCCATGCTCATGATCATAAGGAGATGCTACAAAGCAGAAATAAGAAAGGAAAACAAGAATAGTGTAAAGGGGAATGCTGCAGTGCTGTAGAACTGAGAAAATAATCTTTAACTGTAGAAAGATTCCAAACTGAATAAAAGATATTATTAAATAGCTGGATATTTTTTGGATGTCAAACTAATTGATCACAGCTGAGTGTTGTTGGCATATTGAAGCTAATTTGTGAGGAAGGATCTTTCTTAAAGAAACAAATTATTTAAACTACAGTAAAGCAGCTTAACTTCTACAAAAGGGATGATTTGCTATACCGAAAAAATCAACCTGCATGGATTTGCCAGAATGCATCAAAAGCAGATTTTTCTAACAGGGAGGACTGCTTTTATTAAAAGCTACATGAGTAAATTTTATCATTGAAGAATGTTAAAATGTAAGCAGAATAAATAGTTAGGAAAACTCATATATTATTTGATTTTAGGCATCAGTTATTTGTTTTTACTTCTTTTTTTTTTAATTCTTACTTGGTAGCTGTTGGATGGTACAGTGCTCTAAGGCAGTTAAATGTAACCTGTATGCAAAATTTGGTACTTCTTAGTGGTGTAGAAAGGAACTTCAGTACATTCATACCAAGGGTGGGGAGCAAGCCTTAACAGCAGTTGGTCATGATGATTATTTTCTGGAATGACACTGCTGCAATGCTTATAAAGACCTGGACTGAAAACATGGAAATACACACTTGTCAGCATCTTGAGTGTATTCTGAAGTTATGGAAGCACTGAAGCTTTAGCCTGGATTGTCCTTGTAAATCTGGAACCAGGTACTTGAATACAGTGTTGTGATTAATACTAGGAGCTTTTCATGGGATAGAGCTTCATTCAGATATGGTAGAGTATGTAAGGAAAAGTTGGAAAGGAGGACTGAGAATTCAATGCAGCTTTTAAATGAAATCAGCTAACCTTATTTAAATTACAAACTTGTTTAAAATTACCTCTTTCTAATATATTCTGATGGCTGAAGAGAGGGACTAGTTTACTAAAGATGGGGCAAGTTTGTACTCACTGAACCACTTGCCATTCATGTTGGTGTGAATGGAAAAGAAGGTCACTGAAGCACATGTGTGTTCAATCTCATGGCATTTGCTCAGAGGAGTCTTCTCAAGAGTCTGTTTTGGAAAGTCAATGCTGTGTGTAAGTGACATCTCTCCCTATGGAGAAGATTGCAGATGTTGAAAGCATATATGGGGAGGGAAGAAGCTGGAGTGGGCATCCCAAGGGCAAATTTGTATCTTACCTGTCTCTGTGAGGATGTATTGGAATAGAGCTGTGGATCAAAGCCATCCTCCCTGCTAATATCCAGCTTCCCATGGGAATGTCAGTCCATAGTGGGAAGATGCCAGAACATTGTGTTTAGGACAGAGCAGTTGGCTCTCTGGGGCTCACTTTAATTTGTGTGCTGAGATTTAAACTCCATGTACATAATTCACAACATATTAGCAGAGCCAAGTTGATACAGATTTGGAATAGGAGTTTATATGCCATGGATCTTGTCTGTACTTAATAGTATTAACTAGTTCTAGATGAAGTCACCCGCTAGTTTTCATATATTCATGTCATGATTTTAGTTCACTGTAGTCAGTCCCGTGTGTGCTTGCGGGACCATTTTACCAAAATGTTTTAAATACAATGTAAAGCTGAGCATATTGTGTTGTTAATTGTCTGCAGTCTAAAATAACATCTTGTGTACTTTTTATACTGTAAACAGTTATGCAGTTATCATATGGGAAGTGATGTCAAGGAAACAGCCATTTGAAGGTAAGGACATGTCTTCCTTTAATTTATTTTTCCTGCCTTACCTAGAGGTTAAACATGAAACCTGCGGATTTAATTATAGGGGTTACTTTCTAATAATTCAACTTTTAAGCTTGTTGAAGAGCACTTTGAAATACTTTTCAAATTTGACTATATTTTTAGTATCTTTTTTAATTACAGTGTTGTTTCATAAATTAAGAATATTTTTTCTTTAATCAAGAAATGTAACCTTATTTTGATTATTTAAATTCTATGTCTGCAAATGGAATAACTCCTTCTATACAGTAAGCTGTTTATATTGCATATATTTCTAATGACTTCACAATGTCTGTTTTGACAGAAGTTATAAACCCCTTGCAGATAATGTACAGCGTGTCACAAGGACAGAGACTAGACTTGAGTGAAGGAAGTTTATCAATGGACATTCCTCATCGAGGGCTTATCATAAGACTGATGGAAAGTGGATGGGCACAAAACCCAGATGAAAGACCGTCATTCTTAAGTGAGTTTACCTTGCCAGATTGCTGTTGAACATGGTACTTACAGAGCAAGGCTATAGTCTTGAAAGGGGTGTGTTAAAGATGTCAGGAAATCTGTGTGCTTGATCTTGCTGCTTATGATAAGGTGCTTGGCTGCTTCATGTCTGCAAACAAACTTTTATTAATGAAATTATGTGTGTGCCATAAAACCAGGTTGGTTGTTGGAGTCTTGTGCATTTATCATCTCTTAATTTACCTGTAAAAAAGCAGCATGTTTTGTTTAACTACTTGTGTTTGGAGTTTTTTTTTTTTTGTTTATTGTTGAAGATAATTTGGGTTTTTTTAAAGGTGGGGGGTGGGAGAAGTGAAGTATAAAACAAGTACTGTGGGATTTATGAGCACCCAACCAACACCAATGAACCATTGTACATTACATAAGTTGTAGTGACTTCAGCTTGTATTTGCATCTCAGTGTAAATCTTTCACTGACACTTTAATTGTTGCATCTCCTTTATCAAGCAAGAACTGGATATTTTTTTCCAAGCAAGGAAATGTATCTAAATTGAATATTTTCTAAAATAAAAAATAAAGTAGACACATCATGATGTTTCCATATGCATTCTTGTTTTCCTATGCCAATTAACAAAAAAAAAATAGTAATTTAAGTGTGTGGTCACATTGAAGGGGAAGTTATATGGGCTATGTACTATAGTGTGAGCTAACTTGGATTCTCTTTTTAGTGCCATGTGTGCAGTAAGATGGTCTTTGGAAAAAAAAAATATTCATTGCCTTTGCCACTACATTACTATCATAAAAAGAAAGAAGAAGTTGCAAAACTATTGCAAAATTAGGGGAAGTCCAGCTCACTGATGGGGAACTTAAGCAATTACCATAGCATAGGGACGCAGACACACTGAAGCCAGTGTCATTTGATTTCACTGGATGGGATAGGTCAGTGCTTTGACTATCCCATCTTCTCTGGCCCTGCCTCATGCCTTAGGCATGCATTCTGGATATTGCTGTGTTGGGGGTGTGTTTGTTTATTTTTCTGGTATAAATCTTTACCACCTCTTTTGGAGTGGGAAGACAGCAGCCCACTCTGAGGTCTTATGGTGTTTAGATCCTATTCAGCTAATCAGGCTTGACAGGGCTACTTTAAAACACAGCAAACTCACCAATGTCTCCATTCCATGAGTGTGAGTCTTGTATTATCCTGGATCTCTTTTGGTACACATTTCTTTTGGTGGTATGAACTGTTATAAGAGAAGCAAGCAGCTTCTGTTTTAGCAGCATAAGTGGTTTGATACGGGTCAATAGACAAATTATTTTTGTAAATGTCAGAAAGACATTTTAGTACAGTGACAACTTGATTTCCCCTTCAAACCATTCACCAAGTACTCTTCCTTTGTTTAGAATGCTTAATAGACCTGGAGCCAGTTCTGCGAACGTTTGATGAAATAGCCATACTGGAAGCAGTAATTCACTTAAAGAGATCAAAGGTAAGTGGCTTTTGTTACAGTCATGAGTTGGTCAAGTGAGTTGGCAGCTTTCACTTGCTAAGAGAAGCCTAAACCCCTTTGTCATTTCTCCTCAGTTTCCTTTGTCTAATCTTGTATCTGGTTGAAACGTGTTTGTGCAGTGTTGTCATCTTGTCTTATAGCAGAAATTTAATACAGGTATATATTTCTCTTCCAGTCACTTTATGAATCACAAAGTATTTACAAGAGTGGAAAGAAAGCAAATGTGGAGCAGATATCTCTAAATATACCTCTGAATCCTGAAAAGGTAAATACTTTGTGTTGCATTTAGTATGTCAGCATCCTGAGAGATTAAAGGAAGTTTAACTTGGTAAGGGGAGCTGTTCTGCATTTTACTTTCCTGTGCAGTCAGGAAAGGCATAAAATGCATTACTTGAGCCAGGGTGAAACAAATGCAAAACTATATATGTGAAGATAGAAGAGGGTGAGCATGCAGAAATCAGAAGGGCATCTAAATACAGGAAAGCTCTATTTATGGCATGAAGCTGTCCAGGGGAGGTTTAGGTTGGATATCAGGAAAAGGTGTTTCACCCAGAGGGCAATCAGGCACTGGAACTGGCTCCCTAGGGAATTGGTCACAGCACCAAGCCCGGCAGAGTTTTAAGTGCTTACACAATGCTCTTAGGCAAATGAATCTTGGGGTGGTTCTGTGTAGGGCCAGCAGTTGGACTTGATGATCCGTGTGGGTCTCTTCCCACTCCACATTTTCTGTGAGTTGGTGATCCCCTCAAGGAGGAATGCAGCACATAATGCCTGCCAATAGTAAGAGATTGTCTACTGCTCCCTTACACCTTTATGGAGCTTGCTTGTATAGGGTAATATAGATTTGCACTTACATTTTGATTCTTAATGCTGCTGCTTTTGGTTCTTACTAGTAGTTAAACTTGTATGCAAGATTGCTGTCATCTTTGAAAATATGTAAGTTTTTTGGGATTACATGCTTTCTTCTGATTTATCATATTTTAATTGTGCTGTCTATTGAGCATTTAGATAGCAAGGAAAACATGGTGATGGGAAGGTTCTCTTTTAAAGAAATTGCAGCTTCATATTTGTTTTATGTGCCTGTTCAATATACACCTGATTTCTTTCAGCCAACATACTCTAGCTCCATACAGTGTGATGCACTTCCCCTTCGGAGCATCTCTCCAGATACATCAAAATTCAAGTCTATTCCCCAGTGTAATATCCTCTCATCAGGTGAGATGCTCTTGACTTCGTGTAAATTTAAGTTTCCATTGCAGCTTTACATTCATGCTGTGACACTGCATTTGTAGTAGAAAGTTGGGTCTCTTCATGTCAGGAAAAAGTGTCTTTTGTAAACTTTGTGCTCTGGGTAAAAAACTAGCGTTTTTAAGCTCTGACTTTCTGTTCATATCACCTGAGAAGTCTCTGCAGCTCACAGGTTCAGTTTTCCTATTCAGAGCTGTGAGTGCAGAGCTAATATTTTCTTGTCCCTTCAGACTCTTGGCAAATTTGGCAGATTAGTTAACTGTGTCGTCTTTTATTTTCTTTTTTTCTTTTTTCTTTTTTTTTTTTTTTTGTGAACTACTTCTGAATATAAAAAAAGGCTACACTTTTTAAGGCATTTTGGAAGCTGAGTAAACTCAAAGTTTCCAGTGCAAATTTCTACATCATTTTTAATTCAATAACTAAAAATGTCTCAAACAGACTGCTTTGCAAAAGTATCTGCACAGACCTTTTGTAGCTGTCCCCTTTTATGAATAAAAGTTGGCAAAATTGCCTGAGAAAATTCAATTTTGAGGTTTTGCTGACATCAGAAGCCAAAAACATAAAATGGAACCCAGATGGAATAGCAATACATCGTGAAACTAAAACTACATTTGAGTTTCTTCCCTTGACAGAACGTAAACATATTTCAAAGGAATAGAGTGTCCTCTGGCATTGCAGGGACCAGGAGTATCAAAGCAGACAAGACTATTGACTTCACTGCTATAAAATAAGGACATTAAAAAGTATTCTGAGCTGCTGCAAAACCAGAGGTACTCTGGTAGAGGTAGAAGAGCACAGGCAGTTCCTGTTTCAGCTCCTGTTTAAGCACATACACAGTTTTGAGCTTCTACTCAGTGTACTAGAAAGGTATAAATACAGGAAGAACTTTGGTAAATAAATAACAGGAGGCTTAAGGACTTCCAGTTACTGGAGAAAATGGCAGAAAGAAAGTGCAGGGTATTTTGGCTGTACTTCAACTGAAGCATTTGTCTATACAGCATAAAAACCTCAGAGACAAAGAATAACTCATATTAACCTAGCTTAATAAGTATGTTTTGGTGAATTTTAGAACATAGAGTATTAGTTTGCGCACGAGCATGGACTGTAAGGGTAATCACATAAGATTATGATAAATACTAGCCTTTCTTGCTGCTATGAATTCCTGTTATGAATTGTTGTGTCTGTTTGTGGAGAGCATCAGTGGAAATTTGTTGGTGCAATTAATCTGATTGGTCAGCTGATGGTTGTTTTATAGAGCCATTGCTTAGACTTTACTGTGTTCATGTATAGATACTGTAAAGCTTGTGAAAATAGTGCCTATAAAACCTTACTGCAGAAGAGTTTGTTATTACTCTGCCAATAGCCGGGTCAGGTAGTGTTGTAGTGGGAAGCAAGATTGACATTCATCTTGCTTTTCAAACTCAGATGCAATTGTTTCAGGTGCAAATTCTATTCCAGGTAGCTGTTAGCAAGAGAGGGGTTTGGCATGGCACCAAGGCAAAAGTTAATGACTACAGAGTCTAGCTGAGTTAATGACTATAGATTATTGGTTTTTTTGCATCAGTACAATCAGAATACTTTTTCAGAAAATTGCTTCTTCAGAGTTAAGACTTGTCTTCTAGCCTTTAGCCTTTGTTTTCATCTTTACTTTTTTTTCCCCTTCCCTAGTGAGCTTTTCTTGGGTATTTCTTTAAACAGCTCTTTTCCCTCTTCCCATTTCATTTCTGATACAGAGAGTAATCCTTTAATATACTTTGTTTTGCTAGATGAATGGGATGCACTCTTTTGAAATCCCTTGGTAAAATTAAAGTTTATTCTTGTATCATAACCAGTCCTCCTGGTGCATGTTCTAACTTAAGTCAGTGAACTAAGGCTACATAGCATTATGAGACACATGACAAACTTCTTCTGTCTACGAGATCCCCCTTACTTACTATACCTTAGAATTTTATTTTTCCTTTCTCACAAGGTCCTTCATTACAGAGTAATGCTCTTAAGTGTTGTTTTTATTCCTCATCTCACCTCTAATCATTAGCCCCAGCTTGAAAGAGAAAGTCAGGATCTCATATTTTTTCCTTCTTTTTCTATTTCTGTTACTCCAGTCTTCTAGGTTACCTACGTTCTTTTTTAGTAACTTGAGTCAATCTGGTTTTATTCTGAATAACATCTGAATAACTTTCATTAGCTTATTTTTTTTTTTTGAGGGAACTGGGGTTGTTTAGCATGGAGAAAAGGAGGCTCAGAGAGGATTTTGCTCTTTTGCTCTCTGCAACTACCTGAGAGAAGATTGTGGCCTGGTGGAGGCCTCTTAAATGACAAGCAATAGCAGCAAGCAGTAGGATAAGAGGAAATGGCCCCGAGTTGTGCTGGGGGAGGTTTAGATTGGATATTAGAAAAAATTTATTCATGGAAAGAGTTGTCAAGCATTAGAACAGACTGCCCAGGGAAGTGGTGGGGTCACCAGCCCTGGAGGTATTTAAAGGATGTGTAGATGTGACACTTCAGGACATGGGGCAGTGGTGGACTTGGCAGTGCTGGACTTGATGATCTCAAGGGTCCTCCCAACAGAAACAATTGTGTGATTTTATGATTGCATTTTCTTATGCTATGTTCACTGGTCCAGGTCATTCTCTCATACCAGTACAATCCCAGTGCTTTTGTCTTTATGTTAGATTAAATATGTGTGCCTAAAAAGGTATAACAATCTATCCCAGGACAGCTGCTTGAAATACTTTCCTGAAATGGTCTTTCACTCACAGTGGTTGTGTCCTAATCCCCTTTTTCATGCAGTAAGTAATATCTGCTGCTTCACAGTACATAGCTCTGCCCAACTTTCTCCCTTGTTCATGAAATAAAATACTAGTTACTATGAGTTCTAGCCCACCAGTTTAAAATACTGAGAATGGAGTTTCTTCCACATTTTCCTATTCCTGCTCTGTGTACTTACAGACATATTCTTCTACAGGTCAAGAAAGAGATGGGAATACAACTTCAGATTTCCCCATTGGACAGGTAATCTCGAGTTGTCCATGGGGCTACCTCACTGTGTCTTTAGATGTTCACCTGAATTCTTGCAGTTAGTTAACATCTTAGTTATTGTGTCTTTATCAAGTGACATTGTGAATGTCTAATCAAAGCTATTTGCAGAGTTAGGCACATGTCCTGTAGTCGTTTCTCACCAGCTGTTTGTTATCTCTTCCTTGTGTCATTCCTACTACTGCTTTCATATCTGTCATCTTTTTCTACTATAAAAAATTCTAAAGGTAGAAACAGTTAAACTTCCCCTCTGACAGAAATCCTTTTTACTTTTCTTTGCAAAAGTTTACATGAAGCTTTCATGAAGTGATATCCTGTTTGATGGACTACAAACAGCTTCCATTGGCCTCCCACTGAATGTTAACCTCTCCCACTGCTCTTCATGTCCTTTTCCCCCATCTGAATCTTTATTTTAATATTTCATCTTTGTTACAATGCCAAACTTCATGAAAATAAATTAGTCTGCTTTCCTGCTGATATTTAGTTACCTCTCCAAATACTCAAAGGATTTATTCTGTCTTCTAGTCCCTACAAAAATTTTCGCTTAAACAGAGCTTTTTTGTTGAAGTTCACATCTACCCGATTTATACTCCCAGTATTTCTTTAAAATAAAGCAGGACCCCAAAGCATAGTCAGGCCCTGCTAAAATATGACGGCCATAAATGTACTCAGAATTTGAGTATAGGGACTAATTTGTTGTATATCATGTAAAAGTAGTTGGTTTATGACTTTTGTGAAATTGCTCTAAATAGTCTCCAGTGAGTGTATTTTATTTGTGCACAGAAGTAATACAGCTTGTTCTTTTTCTTTTTCTTCTCCTTTTTTTTGTCTAAGATGGAAATTCTGGGTGTCTACACTCTCTTAGCAGCCAGAGCATGGATGAAAATCTGTCTGTAACTCAAAGTGCCAGACTCCTTGTGCATCCATACAGTGCTGTTCTCTCAATTGACAAGAGAATTTCAGATGCCTCAAGTTCTGCATCCCATGTGCTGCAGTCATCGCCAATTCCTTCAGGTACACCAAACACTATTTGATACCAAGACCCACAATAAGTGTTCTAACATTGAATGTATGTCTGTATGAAATGGATACTGGAACTGTTATTCACAAGCAAAATTGTGGGAATCCAGGGCATCCCTGTGGCTGCCCTGGAAGGTCTGGAACCCTGGCAGGGGGTGAGGAGCCCCCCTGTACAGAGCCCCGAGAGACACTGTCTCTGATCTCTGTCCATGGAAAAGAGTTTTCAATCTTACAGGATGAATTACAAGCTCTGAGTGTTTGGCATAAGTAGTAATTAGCGTGGCATGGGTGCAAAAGTAGAATTTTAGGATTCTAGATAAGGGGTTCAAAGGAGGCAAGATGAAGGAAACTGAGTGTGCCTTGTCCTTTTTCTTCTTCTTCATGCCCTCCATGTTTCACTGTGGTGTTGGCATTTTTCTATTGGTTTAGGCTGGGGACACACTGTTCAACATGAGTGATAGATATTGGCACGTTATTGTAAATATATCACACGTAGTTTTTACTATATAATGTTTGTAACGTCCCACTGAGGGGCAGAGCCCCACACGCTGTCCTGCAAGACAGACCTGCTGCAGGTCAGAGAGAAAATATTTTAGATAAGAAGAAATAAACCTTGAAAACCAGCACAGACGAATTACGACTCCTTCTTTGGCCGTGGGGCTGAAAGACAGAGACTTTCTACAATCTCAGGAGCATCTAAATATCACAGATCCCGACACAAATTGAAAACAAAACATCTGCATATTAATAATGCAAAATTAAGTAATTCTGTCCTTGTTGACTTATATTAGAAAGTAAGCAAAAACAGTGAAAAATGTGACCAAGTATAGGTACCTGTAGCTTCTAGGTTTTTTTCTCTCCTCTTAAGAAGATTCCTGTTGCCATGGGTCTTCTTTATCCCATTCCCTTTGCTCATAGTATTTCCATTATTTCCTACTGCTGTAGCAGTGCTACAGTCCAGCAGAACAGGAGAAAAACTTAGCTCAAACTTAGTCACCTTGTTGCCCGTCACTTCTCACTTTTTAGGCTTTCCAGTCTTCCATTTAGTAATGGTGGGGCTGAGAGAAGAAGCAACTGTCAGCATATCATCTGTAATGATCCTCTGTGTTAGTTAGGAGCCCACTACATTATATTCTTATGCGTCAAATAACTGTTAAAAGTTAGCGCAAAAGTTAACAAAAAGAAACTTTAATGATTAATTATTCAGATATATTTTTGAGGGGCCACACAATAATACGCAACTTTATAAAGATCTATTGCATCATCCCTCCTCTGGAAATATGAGAATCAGCACTCTTTCACCGTGTGAAACCTCACCTTGAGAAAAATAGCAGGAAATTACAGGGGTGTTTTTCAGTAATCTTCAATAAAAATCCTTCTGGAAAGTAAATTTACCACCTGTCTCTTTTTAGTACCATGTCTGGTTGAACACTGGAACAGGTTGCCTATGGAGGCTGCAGAAGTACCATCACTTGGAGATGCTCAAAATTCAGCTAGACAAGTCCCTGAGCAACCTGAGTTATCCTAGAAGTTGGCCCAGCTTTGAGCAGGACATTACATCAGATGACCTCCTTGAGGGTGCCTTCTAACCTAAATTATTCTGTGATTCAGATAGAATAAATACTCTAACCACCAAATTTGTCAAATTGGAACATTTTAACAGCTTTTTCCAATTTGTTCTTTGTTCTGTGGCAATATTTGTTGAGACAGTTACAATCTCTTCCTTTTTTCTAATCCTTTCCAATCTCAGATTTTGTATTGGAAACCACACAACAGAATGTAGCTCATCAGTGGATACAAAGTAAAAGAGAAGAAATTATTGATCAGATGACTGAAGCATGTTTGAATCAATCACTGGATGCTCTTCTGTCAAGATTTTTACTCATGAAAGAAGATTATGAACTTATAAGCACCAAACCTACAAGGACATCAAAAGTACGACAACTGCTTGATACTTCAGACAGCCAAGGAGAGGAATTTGCCAGAATTATAGTACAGAAGTTGAAAGATAATAAACAGCTAGGACTTCAGCCTTATCCAGATATTGTATCTAATTCTCAAAGACTGCATCTTTAAATTTATTCTTTCTTTGTGAAACCATGTGAATATTTCTTACAACATGATTCTTGTTTCTATATAGTATTTTATTTATGTGCAGCTTTGTCTTTACTGTGCCTTTGTAGAGTCTCAGAAATTACCCTGAGTTCTTCTAGCCTTCATTTGGTCAGTGACCAATTAATAATTTGGAGTGAAATCATAAAGCCAAACACTTGACAGTTGTTGACTCATTTTGTAAAAATATTTTGTTTATACATGACAAAGAAAAACATTAAGATTAATATGTAAAATTACATTTTACATATTTGCCATTTATACATATCCTTTCCTTTCATCTCACAAGATTGAGACATCTCATCTTAATACGGCATGTTTGTTTTTCTTGTTCCATCTGCTTTTTCTCACAGAGGAGAGAAAGAAATCTAAGTGCTCTTTTCCAGGGCTGTTCTGCTGTGTGTATAATAAACTTCCTTCCTTAAGCCATGCTGGTGTGCATACAGGAGAGGAGTGGTAGGTGAGAGGAAGTTTATACTGCAGTTTTGCAGGATTATTTATTGGTTTGTTTTGGGGGTTTTTTCTCATATTGTTGCCAGAGCAAGTGCCTCAGACCACAGCATTAGAAGAATTGTAGTCCAAAGAGGAGCCAAAGGGGAAGGAAAACATTGTCCTTGTCATCTTTGTTCTGCTCAGAAGTGATATAGCAGAAAGACTGCAGCTATAGCATTTTACATTGTGTGGTTTTAACCACTTCAGCTATTCTTGAAATCATAGTAGGATTAGATCCAGGAAAAACTTACATAAGGGCATCCTCAGTTAATACCTCTTTAACATTTCCTTGATCACCTGCCTTACCTTTGTCACCTGCCATCTTACCACCCCTTACCTTTGTCATCTGCCATAAATACTTCTCATGTCATGTTGCTAGATCAAACCTCTAACTTAATTTTATTTTTGGTCTTTACATAATAAACTACATAAGTAGTTGGGTCTGTACGAAGATCAATAGTGCCCTGCCTTGCCATGCTGGAAGTAATGTGCAGGGCTCTCTTCTGCTATCACCTGCTTTAACCTTCTCCAGATCACATCTCTGCTGTCCTTTTTTATCTGAAGGTAACGTGTTGAGGCACAAGTGGGGCTACCTGAGAGGAAAAGGTATGTGGTATTTTTTTCAGTTAATTTCACAAGCCCTTAGTGACTTTATCTAGATGACTTCAAAACTAGTAAAAAAATTACTTGTTTTAATTTGTCAGAACACAGCATAGGCAGATTATTTTTGCAAGCACTAATAAATAATTACAATTTCTGCTCAGGCTATCTAAAATTTGGGAAAATCCAAACTCCACATACAAGAATAGTGAAGTATACCTAAATTACCATGTAAAAAGGAGGAGATAAATGAGAAATCCTAAGTGATGGCTGTTTCAAAACCTATGGAGATATGAGATCTGCCCCATTTCATTGATTCAAGTTTTAGTGTGGGCATTACTGGTTGCCAACAGCTTACTTTTTTCAATATCTTTATGATTTTGTGAACTGAATTACAAGAATACAATGTATAGTTTATTGGATAGCAGAGGTTTAAAGTTGTTTTTAATAAAGTAAGTTTTTGACATAAACTGGGTATTTGCCTTTTATCCTGCTTCTCTCTGTAAGCTGTAAAATTAAAGTTAGATAGCTGAAACCAGGATTATGGTACAATGGATGGCTGTGGTTTTCCTAGAGCAGACCTAACGATGTCTAGCAGGGAGAGGTCTGAGGAAAGCTGGTGCCAGAATTGTGTGTTTCACTGCACATCACATTTTAAGCAACAATTGTTCATTATTATTGGTGCTTAAAGTAAGATTTGTGTCTTGCAAGGTGGCAAAGCAACATTTCTTCAATGTGTGTCCAAAATTCATCATGTAGTAGGAACTTTCCTGAGGACCCACTGTAAGACAGCTACGTGAGGGAAAAGAGCATCCTGCAGCTTTCAAAGTCTCCCTGCTGACTCCTGCCTGTCAGTACAGAACTAGCTTGGTTTCCCTTAACTACAATGTTAAATGTGGCCCTATGAAGTCACATTCAGGAATGGTGCTGTCACACTGCTGCAATCACTGTGGCCTGCTCCTCTTCATGTGCCATCACCCTGAGGTGCCACAACTGCAGAAAACGTAATTTTCTACCCCCAGCTCCGAATATGCCCACGTCTGTAAGGCCATGAGCATTCCAGCCAAAGCTCAGGTCTCCAAGGAAACCCTGAGGCTATTCAGTATAAAAACTCGGGCCAATCTCCCTCCTCTTTCCTTGGACCCTGAGCCTCCCTCCATGATGGAGTACAATCATGGAATAGTTCAGATTAGAAGTGACTACTAAGGGTCAGCTTGTCAAGCCCTTCTGCCATGGTCAGGGACATCTTCAACTGGATCAGGTTGCTCAGAGCCCTGTCCAGTATGACCTTCAGGAGAGACACTGCCACTCTGGGTGACATCAACCAGCCCTCTCCAACATGTAAGGCACACACAAATTTCCTTGAGTGAAAGGTGGGAAGGGGCAGCCACAGCTGGGGCTTGAGAGATACAGACAAGGGCATAAGGAGAATGATTTGGGGCCACACAGAGCTAAGGGTGTGTGGAGGTGACAGATGTGAGAGTCCGTATGAGCCACAGTCTGATACTTCTGTTGTTTTACAGTTGTTTTAACAGTATTTTGCACATTCCTCACTTCTGCATTGCAATTCCTAAAAGATTTTTCTGCTTATTCAATCCAAGGGGAAATGTTGCTGATGTTTCAGACTGACAGTAAAAGCTTTTCTCTAAGTTGTAACAGCTCACCGAAAACCTTTCAAAATGTGCAAGTAGGAATGTCTTTTTATATGTACATGGGGGAAAATAGAAACATAGGATTACACATATTATTTTCTGTGTGTTGGCATTAGATTTTTTATGGTATTTTAGCACCTATAGTATTTTTGCCTCTTAGTAATGGCTGCTTCTTGTGTTCTGCTCCCATACCTGAAGTTAATGTGGTTGGAAGCAGTTTGTTGGTCTGTGAGCTATGTTCTCTCCTGCATCAACTTCATGGCAAAATAAGTAAAGATCTAATTTTACTAAGATGACACAAATGGTGGCCTTTGTTTGTCATTCAGAGTCTTGCAGCTAATGGTAAGAGGGTGTTTGGTAGTGTGTTTTCAGTCAGGGTTCAGTGTAAGTGCATCTGTTGTGCATGAGGACTGCAGGGCCCTGTGCTGGCTGAGGCACAGCGGGCAGAGTTATGGAACAGGAGGAAGCAGAGGACTTGGCAGGGGCACCACTGAGATGTTTGCTGCAGCTGAGCAATGGTATGAATGAAGAGGGCTCTGGAAATAAGTGAAGTAGTCTTGTTTCCAGTGCAGAGTATGAAAAGCTTTCCTGAGCAGTAATGGAAGTGTGGGCAAGAAACCAGAAAATGCCACAGGTTTATTCAGGCAAGCATGCCTTACTTTGCTGTTCAATCAGGAAATGTGTGTTTATATGTAACTAAGACACACAGAAGAATTACTGTGAACAGTAAGTTGGTACAGGAGCAGCTTCACAGCAAACATTCTTATCAAATCCTGAAATACTGTAAAAATGAGTAAGAAAAACTTGTTACAAAGGCATTCACATTCACTTCTTTACATTATCCATCTTGCTAACGCAAAATGCAAGATTAAATGTAATCTTCCTTGGCAAAGGAACTAGATTTTGTGTTTACAGAATAAATGTTCAGGAAAAATCCTTTTTGTGCACAGTGCATGCTTTATGATTGCTCAGTGTTGATTTGTGTGCTGTTCCTGTAAATAAATCTATGGCAAATGTCCAGTAGTGTGTAACCAGGAGGTTCAGACCAATAGAAACATGGGAGACATTAATGAAGAAAAGACTCTGTTTCATGTTCCAAAATGCAGCTTCTACAGACTTGAAACAAAGGGCTGAGGCTGGCTCAGGAGCAGGATAAATGGACAATATAAAGGTGGTCTGACAGCAAAGTCCCTCAGTATAACACAATCAGAAAACCAGTTTGGTGCCCCAAATCAGAAACAGAATAAACTCAAGTTCAAATTTCAGAGTGAAAGTAATTGCGCATTCTTGAAAATATACATTCTGGGCTTTAGGCTATAGTTTGTGAACATTGCTTGGCAGAAGAAAAAGAATTTAAGATGACAGAGGCCCTGATTAAGGAACATGGTGCTCAGCCTCTGTTCGTTCAACAAGGAACAACATCCCTGCAAAACAATCCCATTGCCAAAATGCTTCTTGCTACATTATAATGTATGTAACCACAAACTTGCAGGCAGCTGGAATTGTGCAATTTTTTCAGACAGACTTAGAGAGCTCTCATCCTTCATAGATAAAACAGCTTGAAAGATGTTTATTCGAAGAATTTGTCCTATACCTGCTTTGAATAGGGTTTTAAAAAAGCACAGCCATTTCTATGTAAACATTAACTGTATAGCTATCTCAGTCTATGGCAAAGAGCATGTTTTTACAAGATGTTATTTTAAAATGAAGAAGCAGAAGGAGCATTGGCTTATAAAAGAAAGATTTGTGTAGTTTTTATTATTCCTTTTGGTCACGGTGGGTTACAGAATGGAACGTGCAACACAATTCTATGCTCCTGCTTGTTTTCTGGTTGGACTGCTCAGGTGTGTTGGAGGAATATCTGTGCTTGGATTCAAATATTTTACTTTCCTGTGTGGATTAGTGGTCCAGTATGATGAAGTGCTGTTATCTCGTGCCTCAGCTCTAGTGACAAGACTCTTGACCTGCTGGATCAGCTCCTTCCAGATGCCCTTTGGCACATGAGTACATCATTCTTCACGGAAAACAAAAATCCCAGGTTAGTGCTCTTGCATTCATTAACTTTTTGCTCTGCCAAGAAGATTTTATTTCCTGGATGTTTACTTGTTTCAGTAGATATATACCTTACTGGCTTTGCTACGGGATGTCACAGGACAACCTATTATTTCAGAAGACTAACTGAATACACTGGGTAAATAATTTCTTTCTTTGCTTATTTTTATCCTAGAGGTTTTTTTTAAAGCTTACTTAATTAAAGTAAGATCTTAACACCGGATCAGCCTGTTTTGTGTCTCATGCATCATGTCATAAATTATTATAAAAGACACAAATCTATAATATTTAATATAAGAAAAATAATTAAGTTTATTAATATTTAACAATACATAGATTAAACTTAGAAGAAAATTCGGGAAAAAACCAGAAAAACATTTGGTTGTTTGAAATTAAATAATATCTCTGAATTTCAGTTAACTACAACTCTTTACTAGTCTACCCCTCTGAAATACTTTCTGATTTAGCAAGTTATGCCACCAGAATAAACATATTTGTGTAGTGGTAGTAAAAATTCCGTTGTGGCTTTCTAAATCAGCAAGAAGGAATTAGACTGCATTAGTTATTCATGGTTTCAGTGACATATGGATGAAGGATTTCCCCCCCCTACCAACTTTCCTTTTGTTTTACTTCTATCACAACTTTCTTAGGAATAGAGAGCAGCAGTTGCCTGCTTCTGCCTGCTAATGACCTCAGTTGAGGCTGTTTGGGGAAACCACATTCCAGGAGAGTCTGAGATCTTTCTTGAAAGCTCTCATTGATTTTAATATTCATGCTGCTGTAATAAAAATAGCAGGCTAAACAGAGAGCGAGAGAAGAAGCTATTCATATGGGTGTTAACTTACTCATCCTGGTGAAACAGAGGTGTTTATTTAGAGCAGCAGCCTAAGAGAGGCACTGTTCTATACCAGCAGCCTTTCTGCTAAAGGAAGCAAGCATATCACCTACCCTCTGGTAAGCTGCTGGCTTCTCTTTTTAATCCTTTCCTTAGATTTGGGCTACAGTAGATTTTCTCTCAAATCTCCTCTGTGATTTGCTCTGGGGTGGGAATGCAGTGCTGGGGGTGGAGCAAGTCCCTCCTGTGGGAAAGCCAGTCTATGACCATAGTAATGCATTTGGAACATGTGAAGCAGTAATTCATTAAATGTTTTTATAAACATAGAATTTGAAAACCAAGAGTAAATATGCTTGTTTCCTATTGAGTGAAAAATGCTTGCTTCAGATGAGATCAAAGTGGATTTTTTGTTTCTGATGTTTGAGTTTTTAGTATTATAATTTCTTAGAGTATTTTATTTTATGCTGTTTCCTCATACTGCATAATCTTGTTTTGTTTGCTTTCCTTATTGGGAAATGTCCAACAGTACAATCTGCTATGAATACTCCCTATGAGACATGTTGATGCTCATACTCATTAGTAGTGTTTTGAAGTTTGAACTACACATTTTTGGTCATGTTGAAAACTGCTTGCTCATCTGATTTCATGTTCCAATAGCTATTAATATAAATGTATATTTTGAGGTTTTTCAACTTTTGCTCAATTTTCTACAGGCAGGAGGAAATTTCCCAGAATGTACTTGGAGAAAATAAGAGATTGCTCATGACTTTTACAATGGCTTTCTACATGCACATTGATTTCTAATACACACATAATTAAAATGTGCTAGATTTTAATTTTAAATGTTTTTCTTAATATCACTAATTTCTGACTGAAACTAGAAAATATTGGGAGTTTATCAGTTTTCTTAGCTGGTTTGCCTTTGCCTGGTTCATTGGTGGCACTTTCATTATTGAGAAATTTTGTGGAGATAGACAAAATTCAGCAAAAGAAAATATCATGAAATGAGGTGTAAATCCGATGTCTAGCATGTTCCAACATCTTTCGTAGGAGTTGACGTTCTAAATGGGAAATTGACTGAATGCAAATTGACTTCCAAGGGAATCTGCAGAAGGCAGCAATAATTGATCTTTAAGACTTTATTGATTTACTAATATTTCTTGAATTAAAAGATCAGAATTGCTAAATGCTCTAACAAATAGAGGCACCTCAGTCACTCTGGAAGGCTATGGAGCAGTTTGTAAGACTTCACAAGTCTGTAAGTTCCTATGGAAGTACATAAGCACTTCCCTGACCAAGCTTTCCTGAATCATTTGGCAAAGGTGAATTACCTCCTTAAGAAGGAAGCAATCACTCATGAGATGTAGACCCATGAAGAATGGGAAGTTTCTGAGAAAATCCTACCCTGCCAAACCAGCCCTAGAGTAATTTATGGAAGAACTGTCTTTGATTTCAGCTCTAGTTTTCAACTACTATCAACTTGTCCCTTCTTCCTTCACTTTTGTGTATGACTTTTGGCAGTGGTTTAAGTAAGAAACAAGCTATTGAGAATTACCTGTATGTTGTCCTGTTTTCCTTAACTTCTCAGGTGTCAATCTCCAAAGTCTTTTCTGTTGCTCTTTGCACATACAGCTGTGACATAAACATGAAGCTGCAAAGGATTTAGGGCCATTATGGCTGTCTGGGCTCTCAGGGCATTGTGTTTTCCCTGAGAGGAAGATTTCCCTCCATTTATTGAGAGAGTGCCTAAGAAAAAGGAAGACCTGAATGAAAATAGGGTTCTGAAGGCGTGTAGCAGAGCTCACTTGCTGACACAAGACAGAGGCAAGTGTTGACAGCTGTGTCATTCAGCCTGTTGTGGCCTCTGAGGCACATTGGCACATTGATTCCAGAAACCAATAGCTCCTTCTGCTTGTCCCCTCTGTGGGACCAAGACAGCAAGGATCTTCCTTAGCATCAGAAAGCTTTTATACTTTGCTCTTCAGACTTCATATTCAAGAGTTACTAAAATACCTGTACTGGTAATTTTGCTGCCATAAAGTTTTATCATCACAATACCCAACCATGTTAAAACAGAATGCAAAGAACCTCAGCTTTTTAATTACTGCATAAATTAAAATTTTCTGGTCTTGGGAAGCCACTCTAAATGCTAGAAGATTCTCTGTGAATATTTGTCATCTATTATAATGCAGGATTTTACAACTGAAAATGGCCACCTCTGTAAGAAATCACCTTACAGCTCTGATGTTTGTCCCCAGTAAGCTATCTCAGTTAGTAGCTTTTGCTGTCTCTCACTTGAATTATGTGCACCCTCAAAATGTGACCTAAATGTCCAAATGATGGAGAAGAGCTATTGAAGCATTCACATTACATGTAAGCTTCTCAGCTTAAGCTTTTTAACAGTTCAAGGCAGAAGCAACAGTGATGGTCCCAGAAAGGGGACATGGTGGCATGAGGATGAAGTGATAGTGACAACAGTAGGACAGGACTATTGACCAGGTTCAGTAGGAAAAAAAATAGCAGAAGTTATAAATGAGATAAAGAGTTAGACAACAGACACTGGGTATATCCTTGAATAGTTTTCATCATTGCCTGGAATATAAAAGCAGTATATTCTTTTTACAGTTGACAAAAAATATTATTCTTTTGCTATTATACAGGGAGTTCTGTACTGGAGACTATTTACTATATCCCACTAATTTTCTTGATAGCATGAAAACTTTGCTGAGAACAAGCATCGGTCATGATTCAGTGAATCTTGTTTATTTAAGAAAGACATAGTCCTGAATAAATAAATCTGTAACTGCTCCAACATTGTGATGGCACTGAATGAAATCAGTGCACTGTCAAAGCTGCTAGAAATTGTTGTCTTGGTGAAGGACAGGCAGAAGCTGTTTAAAAATTTTTGTTCAAAATTTTCTACTTCCAGGTGATATAAATTACTTACAGTGAAGTTGCACATCTTGGTTATGGAAACTCTTACTCTTTGATTCTCAGGCCATACCTATTTGTGGACTTATTTGAGGGTCTCGGTAAAAGTTTTGCTTATGTGACATGCCTCAAAGTACTGAATTTTAAACTGTTTCTTCTGATTGTTTTTCCTTTCATAATGGTTTCATCCACAGTCACTTATTTATGGAAGAAATACTTCCCTACACAGTTCCAGTTACACATTTTTAGAAATCGGAAATAATCTTTTGGTAGCACAAGAGATAAGAGAAAAATATGCAAAACATTGTGTTACTTAAGAATATAATTTAAACTTTACCTTTGTGCTCTCATGAAAGGTGCAGATTGTAAAAATGCTACTAGGCTTCAATTGTATTGACAGTTTAAATGATCAAATTCCCTTTAGCTAGCAGGCCATCTGTACTAGACATCCAAGTTCAGGCTTGATACCATGTACACAAGTTACCTGTACCTACCAATTACTTGATGTATTCTTTTTTACAGGAAAATAGCTGTATCTTACTTATCAGTGAGACTTCATTTCAGGAAAAGTGATAGCCACTGGGTTTGATCACTGCTTGCATAGCTCCACATTCACGTCACCTGAGTAACAACTGCATTTTTAATTCCCACACCCTTTGAACTGTGCTGACTGAAACAGTTGTGCATCTCAGCTCACAGCCAGAGCTCGCATTTAAAAATCTGAAAAAAAAATTAAAAATTGTACATCAAGCATAAGAAGCATGCAATCATTTAAAACCAGCTATGCTACAGAACAAGTATTATGCCCAGATTTTTAGCATGCTACTATCATGATGATCTCTCCAAACAGCTGCCATCCTGGGAGGAGTTTCTGCTGATATTTCACGTAGCCATCGAGAACAGAAATGGAGGCTGGAGGTTCTGGAAGTATTGGCCTCTATTTTGGGGTGGGGAGGGTGATTTTTTCCTCCTTTCTGTTACACAGAAGGAAACAGGTGAGGCTCATCAGGAATTTAAAGGAAGATAAATGAATGGTGTATTGGATACATGAAATTTCTCCCTGCAAAACAGGATGATGTTTTTTATTCATAGAGGAATGATGTGAGAAGTAACAGGAGTCACTTGTGTGTTTGAGGAAGAGGTCAGAAAAAAAAAGGGGAGTCATGCTTGGACACTTTAGACAAGAGTTCATATTTAACTTTATTCCAGTGTTCCCACAGTGTTCCGTGGTTAGAGAAAGTGCCATTGGGATGAGAAAAGCATGTAATCTTTAAAGAGATTTGGCATCTTTTAATTTTTAGTACTCATCAGACCTCATTTGCTATTTGATCAATTAGGAAAGTGAGTTGCATCAAAAAAGCTGAGAAGGAATACATAGAATTATAATATATTCAGGGTTGCTAAAACAGTCATACTTTACAAAGGAAAGCAAACCTTTCAGGAACTTTGGGGAGGGCAGATTGTTTTAAACTGGCCATTGACCCAAATTTTAACAACATACATTTATGAATCATGTGCAATGTATAAATGTAGTGTGTAAACATTTGTAATCAAATGGGTTTTGTTTTGCCAGTGTTGCATGGGTGAGCTTTGTTCTACTCAGGGAACTTGGATCTAGGTCATAGGATTTTGAGGAAATTATCTTCAGAAGTGCTTTAGAGTGTGTGTGGAGGGGAGAAGGGAAGGAGAAACAAATATCGTTTGAGACAGGCACCAAAAATTAGCCATTGGTCTAAGCACCCTTATACATCAGCAGGACCCAAGAACTGGACAGCCACTGCAGTCCAGGGTTCCTCATCCCCGGGGACCTCAGCCCCAGAGCAGTGCATGTGTGCACAAGGCAGAGTGATCCATGGAGCTGTGCAGTCAGGTCGTTCTTCCCAGCTCCCAGCACACCTGGATCTTGTCCTGTGAGCACCAGAGGGAGATGCTTTTACAGGCAGGTTTTGTTGGACTCTCTTACACAGAAGCATTCCAGGGACAGAGTGTTCCAGCCTCAATCCCTGTGAATGTTAGTGGCTTCTTCTTAGTTAAGTGAGGTTAATAGCTAACCAAGCTGCATTATTCACTGCAGCAGCAATCTCATCACTAGCAGCAGTAAAAGGTGGTTTTTTACCCTCATATTAACGTTTATCTTGTGAGGTTAGAGGTTTTGAGGCTCTTTCTATGTCTTTTCTCTGGTGTTTTCCAGCAGAACAGTTTTCAAGTGAATGTCATTTGATGAAACAAATAATAATGAAATTAAAATTCTTTCTGGGATAAGAACAAATTTTAGGAAGAGGTTTTCTTGTAGAAGATACTCCAGCTGTATTAGAATGTGTTTCCAGGGATACAGTGTCTCCTTCTTCCTTAAAATATTTTCAATAACATAACATAGAATTACAATTCAAGACAAACAATATTAGTGAACTGAGAGTTAACAAAACCTTCAGAATCTATAACCAAAGACAGTGGCCTCATATTTATGTGTTGAAAAGGTATGCAACTGTTAAAGTTAAGAAAATTCACTAGTGTGCTGTTCCAGAACAGAATTTTGCAAGATAAAATCAGGCAAAATAGTTGTTCTTTGTATCATTTGTGCCTTTATGTTAATTATCTTATCCATATCTCTGATGCCACATGCATTACAAAATATGTTCTCTCCTCTTGTTTTCAGGTAATGTGATTTGAAGATGCCAACGCCTTGGCAAATATGCTGCAATAAAAAGTCCAGAACTGAGAATGCAAAAGCTGAAATGGACAATATGGCAGAGACAAGTGAAAAAATGCAGATGAAAAAAGAAATCTCATTACTAAATGGAGTTTCTTTAATTGTAGGGAACATGATTGGCTCTGGTATATTTGTATCACCCCGAGGTGTTTTAATGTATAGTGCTTCCTATGGACTCTCGCTGGTCATCTGGGCACTTGGTGGGATTTTTTCCCTGTTTGGAGCTTTGTGTTATGTTGAACTGGGAACATCCATAATGAAATCTGGAGGCAGTTATGCCTATATTCTGGAGGCATTTGGGGCCTTTGTGGCCTTCATCAGACTCTGGTCTTCCTTGCTAATTATTGAACCGACAACTCAGGCCGTGATAGCAATCACATTTGCTAACTATATTGTTCAGCCAATTTTCCCCCACTGTGAACCACCGTACGATGCAGTCAGGTTAATTGCAGCTGCGTGTATATGTAAGTAGTGATTGCCAGAAATTAAGAACTGTAATTGTACGTGGCCAGAGAAGGCGTTTCTAAATTTCTATTTCTTTACGTTCTGTGAAAATAATTATTGCCTATCTAAAGCATGTTCTTAGGAACTAATAATCTTTTATTCAGATGTATTACGTTTGGGGCTGGTATTACTAGAGGAGAGAGGAGAATTACAACAATTTGGCAGAGAGAAATTGTGACTGCTGATTAAAGATACATGTATGTCTATGGTTCACTGGCCTAACTGGCTGTTAGGACACTGTCACATGCACAGATTCATTTATGAAAATGAAGGCAAGAGGTTCCTCCATTTATGAAAATGAAGGCAAGAGGTTCCATGTGTGTTTGCATGCTAGTGTCCTTACTATATAAGATGATTTCTAAATTATTTTTGTTTTGAGCATTACAAAACCATCTTATTTTCCTTTCAAAACTGAAATTTAGATTATAGGAAACAGAAGCAAAGACCAATAAGACTTCTAGATAAGAAACAGCCCACTTTGATCCATGCTTGTGAGCACTCTGCGTGACCATGCCACATTTGCTCTTCTCCAGCAGCTGGGCTTCGTACCTGGTACCAGTGCACGCCATGACCTTTCCTTTCCTCATCTGTCTCTATTTTGAATCACGGGATTGCAAGAGGGAGAAGTTGCCCGTGTTGCCCTGTGTGTGTGCTAGAGTGAGAGCAGATAGGCACACGGCTCAGCCCCTGGCTGGACCTGCTGCCAGCCGAGGGACAAACCTGACTACAGAGAATATGGCAAAAGGAGGAAAGGAAGACTGATCCCACCCACTCTGCAACCAACTAGTTTGGTATTTTTGTTAGATTCTGTCAAAAAATGGGACTTGAGAGGACTCTGTAAGTGCGTGGTATGCAATCTTCAGACTCAGGGCCAAAATGTGAATGACACAACTTCTAAGCCATGAGCACAGAGTAATAGCATGCTAGCCTGGCTCAATTCAGCATCTTCTCATAGCATGCAAACTGTTTTTGTGGAGTTGTCCTTATTCTATACCAAAACTAGAGCTTAACACAGCATGAAGAAATTTTTGAAATACAGGATATAAAGGAATACTATCATTTGCATGTAAACAGCTCTTGTTGAGTTTAATAAAATTTAAATATTATTTAAAAGAAGAAAGACTTAGTCCTAAAGTTCAAAAATTGTTATGTTTTGTCCTACCAACTGTCATGAAAGCAGTATTCTTCAGAAAACCGTTGTGTAAATTTTAAACCAGGTATTTAATTTTAATAAATCTGGGTGGTCCTGAAGTGGTGAAATTTGATTCAGTTTTACTCCTTGAAAGAGTAGTGGTATCTGGATAGATGAGTTTGAAATATGACTTAAGTGATGTTAAATATCCAGTGCTCCTTTCATGCATATTCATTTTCTCTGCAGGTTCTTTAACATTTATTAACTGTGTTAATGTAAAATGGGGTACCCGTGTACAAGATGTTTTCACATATGCAAAAGTCATGGCTCTTATCTTGGTGATATCTGTTGGCCTTTACAAAATTGGCAAAGGTAAGAATCATTTTCATTTACCTAAATTCTATGAAATTAATCATATATGATGATTTCAAAATCCATGTAGGGAGATCTTTAAGACTTACATATGAAGGGTTGTTTATTCTGGAAAAAAAAAAAAAAAAGTCTGCCATAGGAAGACCAGATGTTTTTTATGGCTTGTAGAGCAATGGGGGTTAATTATTCAGGCCAAGTCCTGTGCTGCTTGGTCTGAATAGCAAATAGCAGCTGAATTAACATCACTTTACTGCTGACTAGTTAAAGTCAGCCTCGGTGTCTGACTCATGCATTACTACCTGTCCTGTAACAGAACAGGGAAACAGAAATTGCATTGCTCCTCACAGTTCCCCCCACCACCATTCTCCCCCCCACCTCACCCCACCAGCCACCCCCCAGCCAAAGAACCCTGCCCAGAAGAGGACCAGAGAGGGTAAATCATAGCTGGGATTTGTGGGAGGGCATGTTTGTTCCTAGAAACAAAGACTGTAACTGCAGTTCTGTGAATCACTGTGGTATGCTGTTACTGTAAGGCATCACAGGGCAGATGAGCCACCTCCTATCAGCAATAACTGGACTGAACTGAACACACTGAAAAGCTGGAGAGCAGTTTAGTCTGGTGCTACCTCAGAGTTTTGCATATGGCAATAAATTTGATTTTATTTTGGGCCTCTGGCACAGTGAATTCTCTTCTAGTTCTGCCTCTGCTGCCTAGATTACTAAGGTTTTTACATTTTCATTTCCTTTGAAATTCTTAAATCTCATAGCCATTTGACCTTTATTCCATTGAAATAAAGGTGGTTTCCCTTCTTCAGTTTAGGAATTCTCTTTTTCTCCTGCTAAATTAGATTATAAAACCTAACAAGCATGCTTTCTTTTCCATGTTTGCTGACCTCCTCCTTTGCTTGGCTGCAGTTGCATCAGTTGTTACACTGTAAAGCTACATTAGACTTTAGGAAAGCTTTCTTGTCTGTCTAAGCCATTACCTCTGCATGTCAGTTGTCACGAGCTGGTTGAAGTCTGAAGACACTTGGACAACCAAACCCAGCCCTAAGGGCACAGACATGAAGATTCAGAGAAGAAGCATTGCTTAAAGGTCACAGTTGCATGAAGGAGTAGTTCCCCTCATAAAAGTGCTGCAGTTTTGCAAAAGTGTGATTCTGTGACGTCACCTCTGTAGCAGCACTGCTCCTGCTTTCAAACTGCCTCCTTCAAAACTGCCTCCCCTCCTGCTCACTGGTGTGCTGTTGGATCTAGGGGCTGCTCCCTCTGGTCCCACATACTGCCCATTTTGTTCACTCTGCATTGCTCTATGGGCTCAGGGAGGGTTGAAGCATAGAGGAAACATTATGGTGAGGCACACAAAATGCTGAGAGCTTTTACTGGTAGTAAAGGTCTCATCTCTGCTTTGTTTAAGCAGAACCGAACACTTAAATACAGGAAAGACTGGGAGGAGGAATGATGTAGATTTCTGGAGGAAGCTGTGATCAGGTCAATGACCCTTTTAAACTCAGCAGCTGTTTTAATGAAAATAACAGTTATGATGTTTTAGCCCTGCCATATTCTTTCTGATGTGTTTGGATGCACTTCTTGTGTTAAAAGACTGTAAATATATCTGATTTTGAGTATGAGCTGTCTTTAGCAAAAAAAACAAAAAACTTTTCTTGAACATTTTGAGTTTTTCTTTCTTTTACCTTCCAACCATTTGCTTCTCCAAAGTATGTGTACATTTCATAGCTTCTCTTCTTTGGTTCAGTCTCCTGCTCTTTGATGACTGAATTGCTTTTCTAGTATCTATGAACTCCTTAGTTGAATAAGTGCTTTCATTTTGCAAAAAAGACAATAATTCCTTTCATAATTGAGGTTTCAGCATGTTTCTGTCTTCTCTTAATACTTAACCCACTTCCATTTTCATTAGATAGTAGACTTTCCTTCTGCAATCTCAGTAAGGCCTTTCTTCCCCTTTCCAGGATGGCAGTGAAGGCTTATGCAGTTTCACTAACATTTTTCCTATTTTGCAGCCTTCTGCAGGCTGTCATCTCAACCGATGGAGCTAAACTAAAGCAGAATTTTGAAAGGAAAGATTTTTAATCTCATCTCTTAGTTTTGGGGAACACTCGTGTGGGTCAGAGCATCCCACTGAAAACCATGCCTAAAGGAGGTCCCCCTCTAGTGGCCACAAATTCATCTGGTGAAAATAAAAGCACAGCTATTAGGAAGAAATATGAGTCAGATTCAGGAACTGAAACTGGCTTTGCCAAATACCTCATCCTGGCTGACAGGGTACTGCATGCCCTTGGTATGGCTCCCTCCTTTGGTCAGGCCAGCAGTAATGTCAGAAGAGGACTCTGTGAATTCTGGTAGGATACAAAAGTCACATCCAAATAACAAACTCATGAAAATGTTCTGTTTTCTCCCTGTGCAAGTTTAGCTGTCTGAACATCTGGCTGAAACTCTCGTTTGTTAATTAAAAATGTATGTTTTGCATTTTTAGATACAGTAATGAAACCTGGATGCAGTGGGGTGTTATTTCCTTTTGGTTAGCTGACACTTCAGGTGTAGTGCCCTTCTAAGTTGCAATCCTTGAAATGTAACAGCCAATTGGCACCTGCCATTTGTACAGGGGAAATCGAAAACCTGAGAGCTCCATTTGAGGGCTCAGCAACAAACCCAGGGATGATCGCCCTGGCTCTCTACTCTGCCCTCTTCTCCTACTCAGGATGGGACACGCTCAACTATGTCACCGAGGAAATGCAGAATCCTGAGAGGTAAACACAGGCTTTTCCTTTGAACCACTGACAGGTGATGGCAGGACAAGCCACTCTGTGTTTGTTTCTGATTAGTCAAATTATTTTCTCTTCTCTTCAAATGAAGGAGTAAGTAGGAGAACTCTTTCTGATTATTGTGCTCATTTATCGGTTGTATCACACTAATGAATCATTTACCTGTATATATGTATTCTACATCTTACACTTCAGACTACAGTTTTTAAAGAAGGAGAACAAATCCCTGCTGAAAGCAAGGAAAAGCAAAGGTACATCTAGCCCTCTAAAATTCCTTGCATCTTTTCAGTTAGGCATCTTTTCAGTTAGGCAGAATTATTTTTCCAAGACATTTTTTTTGTCACCAGTAGAGTAAGACTGTGTCAGATTTATGGCTTTTATGATGTGATCTTCAGCATTATTGTTTATGGGCAAATACCATCTCCTCCCTTCTGTAGGGATGTCAGCCCTGTGGGAGTTGGCTTGAGTCAGCCACTCAAGCTGATATAGTCCATCGTGTCTTGGGACATGCATAGGTTATGAGTCAGAGAAAAAATGCCCCAATCAAGAAAATACCTAAGTCTGCACTTAAATCTCATTGTTTCAGAGCTCTCTTAGATTGCTGCATATAACAGACAGTGTATTAAATTTACATGTATGAATGTTTTAAGGGTTTTTTTTAAAACCTGTGACAGACACACCAGCAACAAACTAAGCTTTTTATGGCATTGTTTCATGCATGGCTGCATGTTATTTTGTAACCCCATGATTCAAAATGATGGATTACAAGACATGATGGAGGTATCCATTCTGGGAACAATCTTCTATTTAAGTACTTCCCATTTAAACAACATGGAATAATGTTTCCATTTTCCTTTTGCAGGAACCTACCTCTTTCTATTGCAATTTCAATGCCTCTTGTAGCTATTATTTACTTATTGACTAATATAGCATACTATGTAGTGTTGGACATGTCAGCTCTCCTCACAAGTGATGCGGTGGCTGTGGTAAGTTGTGGAACACAACCCAAACAAAAGACACTACAGGAAAATGTCAGGTAGCATGCTTGGCAAACAGTTGAAATACTGTCATGCTGAAGGCTGCTTAAAACATTTTTTTCATGTTAACAGTACCAATATATTAGAAAGTGCATATCAAGAATATACCCAAAAAAAAATGCTCTTGAAAAATTGTCTTGTATACTCTTTAAATCCTGCTCTTAACACTACATCATAGGAAAGATGCTTTTGTCAGGATCAAAGAGCTATAGAAAGTCTGGGTGGTTGAAGAAACATTGTCTTTTGTCATCATTCTAATGTACCGTACGTAATGTTTAACACTGAACGACCACAGCAATATTTTCAGTGCAGAAGTGTGCACTGAAATGTTTTTTAAAACCTTATCAGTATTTTATACAGAAATAAAATGATAATTCATGGATTACTAGAGTTGGGATTTGTCAGAATACTTTAAAGCCAATCCATATCCTCTTTTCCATCACTGAATTAATCTAGGCTTGGATTTTTTTTAAATCTTTTTTAATGTATCTGCCAATTTTATTTTATGCTGATCAGCTTTTCCAAATTCTAGTTTTCTAAGTCACTATTGGGTGTCATAGAAAAGCATGGCTATGACACGACATTTGGGATGACGTGTTTTCATGAGAGTTACTCATAATTATCCATATGCCTAACATAGAAGGCCTCACCTTTTTTTTTTTTTTTTTTTCTGTTACAGACATTTGGAGGCGAAACCCTTAGTCATGCCAAGTGGATAATTCCTATAGCAGTGGCCATGTCTTGCTATAGTGGCTTAAACTCATCAATTATTGCAGCATCTCGGTATGAAATAGAAGATTTATTTTAAATAACCAAAAAGGAATTATTAATCTGCATTCTATACTACTGTTTGGTAATTTTTGCCATGTCAAGTCATACATTTATGATGGAGGTATTGTTACAATCAGATGTCTTCTCATCATCTACACCATTTGATAAACTAAAGCCACTTGAGAAGAGAGTAGCACTTAAAAGAGAGTAATAAAAAATTATTTCTTTGCATTGTCAGGAAGCAAAAAGTTATTCCTATGGTTGAGTTTCCTTAGTCTTTATTTAGGCTTTTCTATGTTGGAGCCAGAGAAGGACACCTCCCTGTCAGTCTGAGCTTGATTCACATAAAGTGCTTCACACCAGTCCCTGCTCTGCTGTTCAATGTAAGTGACACCCCAGCCTCGTGCCTGGCTGGGGCAGCTGGGATTTGGACCTTGGGTAAAATATCTCTGCTCTGCCCTGGACTTCTCACAGACTTCTCCTGCCCTGGGGACATCTTCTGCATGCCCACAATTTCTAAAACTCATTGAGGGGGTGGGATTGGTGTTATTTTGTCTGATAGAGGGATTTTTTTCAGTGGAAAGAGAATGGCTTGATTTGTGTTCATATGCTTTCCAAACAATATTAGTGAGAAGTACAATAGCATTGCTGAGAAAACAGAATGGCTAAAGGTGTAATAGTATAGACAAGAGCTGTTTAAGTCTTTAATGTGAGCTGTTAAAGTGTCACTGGAGGAGAATATGTCAGGAACATCTCTTTGACCCTGCTGTAGGCTGATGTTCTACAACTGTAGTTATAACAGGAGAGACAAAGTTCTTAAAATTAATTTTCTACCATTGGATGCCTATAGCCTTGTTGACTTTTTTTCTGCTGTCACTATACAAATGAGCTCTTGTGACACACAATTGTGGAATCATAAGTTATAGAATTACAGGAAATTATTTTCATAAATCATCCATGTATTTGAGCATGCATTTTATTTGGTGTCTGCTATTGCCCTCTGTTACATATCTTTTATGATTAGATTGTCAAACTCATCCTGTTTGACACCAAATAATTTACTGAAAATTATAATCTCATTATGAAGACTCTTCTCACAGGGACTCTGTTTGCACTACCAAGTTGATTTATACTCTCTTTATATACCACCATTCACATTTTTCATGTGGAAAGTGGAAGTTTTTTCTCTTCATCTGTTAAAATAGACATTGAATTCCTGGTGGTTTAGGTCTTTCTGTACAGGCAGTATAGCACACCTGCAGGGCACAGAATTTACTCTAATGGTCTCAATTTATGAGTGGACTGATATCCTAAGCTCATACAAATAGGTTGGAAACAGGCCAGTTTATAATTTTACTCAGTCTTTATTTTCACATTAAAAGTCTTTGTTTTTATTATCTCTAGGGCTTAATGACTTTGCTTTATCTCCTTGTGGAAGATGTTTTCCTCCTTATTAATTACTACTGCTTCAACTACTGGCTCTTTGTGGGTCTGTCTATTGCTGGACTAATATATCTGAGATATACTCAGCCACATAGACCACGGCCTGTTAAAGTAAGTAAAAAAGACAGGAAGAAAGCTCTAAAAGCCAGCTAATGCATGTGTTTATATGATCTTTAATATCACAACCACAACAGTACCAGTTAATATTATAGATTATTTATTATCCATAGAAATTCTTTCAAAATACAAGATGATGCAGCAAAACCCATTAGAGTTCACAAGAACATCTGTTCTGGTAGTTTTGCTGTGAGATTGAAATTATATATACCACTTATTCTTCTTTCATTCAGATTTATAATAATTTTTGTTTCAAAACAAATAAGGAACAAATAAATGTCTGAGGTTTCTAGCCCATCCTGGAAGAATAGCAGACCTCAGCAGAGCTGGTGATGGAGGGTCCAGAGAGGTTAACACTCTGATCAAACTTACATGATTTAACAAAAACAGTGTAATCCCTCCAAAACCCATAAATGTCCACAATTCTGCCCACACAGAAGTTAGCTTAAATAATCAAATATATTTTGAATGTTCCCTCCCACTGTGTAGTGGTCATAGACCGTGAAATGCAAGTTTAATGATTGACTTAGAAGAGCATTTGAATATCAGTTAGACAAGGGAGACTGTACAGAAACAAAGTGTGCCTAAAACCTGTTTCTAGTTTTAATCCGGTGATTGTCCAGGAAGCAAGGATGGAAACCCACAACAGGCACACAAAACCATCGACTGGCTCCTGTTTGTTGGCTTGGTGACCTGCATTTTGGCTCTGCAGTGATGCAGTAAAAATCAAGAGAATTACAAATTAATACCCCCCAAATATTTCTTCTTTGTCAATCTCTCTTCCTAAACTACTGCATCATTTTTACAAACAAATTTTCTTTCAATTTGTGCAACATCCTGATTAATTTTTTAAAAGTTCAAACAAAGGCATAAAATATCCTAAGCACCTCCTGCTAAAACCTTCTCAATTTTCCACAGCAGACAGAATTTTCCTGAAGCATGTTCAGACTCAATTTCCAATCTTTCCCACAAAATATGTGGAAGACAAAGACTTATTGGCAGTTTTGCCTCTGACTCTACTAAGGATTACAGTCAGATTTTACACAAAGACTGTTTTAATTCCTGTCAGCATTTGCCAGCTTAGTCAACACCACAACTCCACCTACACCATTTCCTTTTCTGAAATGTAGCAGTTGGTTTTCATCAACTTACATTTTTAACATTTATAAGGAAAAAATTTATTTATACCAGTAACTCTCACCAATTTCAGCTGGTATTCAAATGTCAACTCCTGGACCCTTAGAAGGCTCACTACAAGAGGCAGTTAAAAAAATATTAGTGAAAAATAAATTCATAAAGAGGTTTTTGAAACTTTCATAGAATCATAGAACCATAAAATGTCAAGGTTTGGAAGGAAGCTTAAAGATCCCCTAGTCCTAACCATCCCTGCCATAGGCAGGGACAATTTCCACCAGACCAAGTTGCTCAAGGATTTATTCAGCCTAGCCTTGAACTACTGCCAGAGTTGGGGTATCTACAACCTCCCTGGGTAACCTGTTCCAGTGTCTTACCACTTTCACAGTAGAGAATTTCTTCCTAATAGCTAACCTAAATTTCTCCTCTTTCAATTTGTACCCATTATTCCTTATCCTATCACTACAGTTCCTGATGAAGTATCCCTCTCCAGCTTTCCTGTAGGCCCCCTTAAGACACTGGAAGGCTGCTAAGAGGTGTCCATGAAACCGTTTCTTCTCTTGGCTGAACAGCCCCAACTTTCTCAGCTGGCTGTCATAGGGAAAGTGCTCCTGTCTTCTTATCAGCTTCATGGCCCATCTTTCCTTATTTGTGATATGATATTTGTTAAGTGCCCACAAAAATGGTTGTAAATCAGTCCATTAGTTCTACAACATCAGGATGGTAATTGACAGTCTAGTGAGGTAGTTCCCAAACAAAACTACACGTAACAATTCAGAACTGAAGTTGGAGAGAAAGATACCCATTACTTAAAGTACTTCTTTCAAAGGTTGATCTTTTACTAATTGTAAAGGAACTGAGTTTATGCAGACCTGAAAACAATAAAATAGTCAGATGCTCAGATGTGCACCAAATAAGAGGCTCTCAGCAGTGTACACAGAAGCTAATAAATTATGCTGATTGTAAGCAGTCAAAAAGATTCAGTACATACTTTTATTATTTACATGTCTAACTTTAATCTGCAAAGCCTGAATTTTTACAATAGCGTGTTTGTTGCATCTTTTAACAAATGCTGTATTTTTTTTTTTGTCTTCACAGCTTAGCCTCTTCTTCCCTATAGTATATTGTTTGTGTTCCCTATTCCTGATTATAGTGCCTCTCTACAGTGACACAATCAATTCCCTTATTGGCATTGGTATTGCCCTCTCAGGCATTCCTGCATATTATTTGGGAGTCTATCTGCCAGTTGAAAAACGACCTAAATGTCTACTTTGGCTCTCTGGTAAGCAACATCATATCCCAGTCACCATGTCAAAACCTTGGTCAGAAGAAGGAAAGAGTAATTTTTCCGCAAATCCTTTTTTTTATGAAGTTTTGCTATGCTTTGGTATGTGGCATGTCTGAGATCATCTACTTTATGACATGGTCCTGAAAACAAAACAATGCTTACCTGTACAAAACATTCCAATATGTGGGTGTCATAACAATGCTGGCTCTATAAAAGCCATGTAGGATTGTGAATACTAAACCTAATCTTTTTAATACCCTGGAAGGCAGAAATACCAGAACATCTTTGCTTCACTTTCCATCCAAGGAATGGGACAATCCAAATCAGAGGAGTGCACAGATTTTCAGAAACAATGAAATAATTAATTATTGGCTTGAAGGGTAGTTGCCAGTCCTCAAATTCAGTCAGTCTTGAAAAGCAAATCTTTAATATTTTTATTTATTATACTTTAAATTCAGCTATCAATTAAATGAAAATGTTGATGAAAATCTGATTAAACAAGAATTTCAGTTTAATTATTGGCTTCTTTTGCCTTTAGCTATTTATAACTTATGCATAATTTTATTGATTAAGGTGTTTCAAGATTTTCCTAATATCTGTGTAGTGTTTTCAAATCCTCAAAATCCAGATGTATGTCTAAGATATATTTAAATTTCTGTCACACATTTTTGCCAGTACAGCTACAACAACGAAGTATGTTCAGATGCTCTTCTACTGTGCTCTGTCAGACCTGGACATAGACATGGAACCCAAAGCAGCTAAGAATAAATAGAGTTGCCTCAACATCGAGAATTGTGCCTTGACATCTCCTATCTGGAACAATCTTTATCATCTGAAGTTCTCCCCACATGTTCAGATATACTAGAGCACTAACCACTGTACTGTGCATCAGTTTGATGTCAGTTAAGTTGTGATGGTTTTATAAAATACTCTGTTTTCCAGATTTTTTTTTTAATTCTGTTTGTTAATACTGACTTATCATGTAAAATGTTGAAACTATAAAGCACTTGGTTGGAAAGGATGACAGTTTGACAAGAAAGTTTCACAGATATGTATGCTTGGCATACATATCTCTTTGAATGTAGAATCTGAGAATGAAATAGAGATGGAAGCAAGTTTTGATATAGAAGAACAATAAATGTCTAAATTGACAATTGCTGAGCCAGTCACTACTGGACAACTAAGAAAGGAAAAGTTAAGTCGAGTTGGAAAGGGGTTTTATGACTAGAGCAAACGATATGTCGAACACAAAAAAAAGATGTTTTTACTAAGCAGAAATAGGTCTTAGGAAAAGTGGAAAGACACCATAGGGAAACAAGCGTGCTGATGTGGCAAGAAGAAAAAAGGTCTAAGAATTTTCTGCTGCAAGAAAAGCTGAAAAACAACTTTTAGCTTAAACTGTAACATACTAACTCACATGATTGGATAGCATTAACCATAATATGGTAATGATAGTAGTTATGATAGGCCATAGGTAATAGTAAAGGTATTGATTGTTTATGTATTAAGATGCTCAGCAAAGAAAAATATATAATGCAATGTAACCAAAAGTAAAGGGTCTTCAGGCTTGTCTATAGCTGGAGCTGACAGCTGTAGGCATGGCTCTGTCACCCATGACCCAAGACTGCTTTAAAATCTTGTATACAATAAACAGCATTTTCAAGAGCTGCCTGGAGTCCTGCATCTCTCGTCTCCAGCTCTTACTAATGGTGCCCACATTTTAGTAGGCAAACTCGGACTTTTAGCAGTAAGTGACCTCCTGGTGAACTCAGAAGGAAGTGCCTGCAAGGACGAACACCTGAAAAGAAGGTGACCAGGGCCCGGACAGGTGGTGCTGCTGGACAGTACCTGGATCGGAGATCAAGGTACAGCATCTGCTGCAAGAAGGACAGCAGGTGAGCATCGGGGAATCAATGGGGCAGAATAAGTCTGCCAATCACAGAGATGTGTATCAGCATTTAAAATCTTTAATTAAATCCAGTCCAAGTAAATTACCAAAAGAAGAGCTTAAAAATCTTCTACCATGGACTGAGACCAACTTCCCAAATGCCAATTCTACAGCTGTTTTTACCAGAGACTTTTGGGACTCTGGGGGTCAAATTATATAATGCTATTTCTCGCTGCAACAAAACAGCAGATTTACTCCCCACTTGCCACGTGCTTGTAGAAACATTTGCTGGGAACCCCCGCCCATTCCGCCTGAACCCACCCTGCCACTTCCCTCTGCCCACCTTGGCTAGCCTCCCCAGCCACTGGTGAGGGGATGAAGAAGAGGTTGAAGAAAACAGCAACTGTGGCTGCAGTAAGAGAGGTAGACCAAACTAAAAGCTACTCTGCCTCGGAGGATGAGGGGGATCCCTTAAATCCAACACCAATAAACTCTGAAAAACAACCAGATTTGTTTCCAAATAGTCCCAGGGCTTCCCCCAACTGGAGGAGATCTTTAACCTGGTCGCTGCCACCAGCAAGAAGCACTGAGGCACCCAAAAAATCATCTCCCAGATCTCTTACGCCTGAAGCTTGCAAGGCTTTAGAGAAAATTACCGATGCCAAGTTCGCAGGCTCCAACACCATCTGCTTATCCAGCATGAACGCCTGATGAACCTTTCTCAATTTGTTTAGCTGGAGTGCCTTTCCCAAAAGGTTTTGATTATGTCACTTTTGATAAATATTGGCCATATGATGATCATCAAGTTTCCACAACTCCCAGCCCAAGACACCAAACTTATTTTGATAATTTTAAAGTTGATAAATCTGACCTTCAAGAATTAGAAATTTTAGGCTCATTAACTATGGACGCTTGTTACTTGTTTCATTTTGTGGGAAAAAATGGCCCTCATCTAAATGTTACTCCTTATCACCCAGTTTATAGTAGCATGACTTCTTGGTGTCATCAAACTAAGCTTCTTACATATGATGAACCTCACACAGATCATTTTAACAAACTTCCTATTCGATTTCCTAAAGGAATTTGGCTCATCTGTGGAGACAGGACTTGGCAAGGTATTCCCTCAAAACTAGATGGTGGCAGCTTCTGCCCTGGGACAACTTAGAATAATTGTTCCCAGTGTCAAAAAAGCAATCAAAAAGAAAAACTAGAAAAATAAGATCTTCCTTGGGGCATTATTATGAGGGCAACGGCAATAGTGATTTTCACCCTTGGAACTCTGGAAAATCAAGTGTTACAAGCATTTTTTTGCCTCAGCTAAGTTCCTCAATTGCATTGAAACAGTTAAATAAACTAGGGTGTTGGCTCAGTAAAGCAGTAAATGCCACCTCTGCTATGATTAGTGATTTGCTGACAGATGAGGAGGCAGTTAGACATACCACTTTACAAAACAGAGCTACCACTGACTTTCTTTTACTAGCACATGGACATGGCTATGAAGATTTTGAAGGAATATGTTGCATGAACTTGTCTGATCATTCTACTTCTATTCATAAACAGCTGCAAAACTTTAAGAGGTTTAGCTAACCAAATAACAACAGATGAACCAGCTTGGCTAGACAGTTTGTTTCATTTGTTTGTTTGATGGTTGGAGATTTGCACCTTAGCTGAAGGAACTTTGTAGAGTAGGCTTGATTGATTTAGTGGTGGTAATTGTAATTATAGTAGTGGTACCCTGTGCACTTCAATGTGTGCAGAGAATGATGAATAAGACAGTTTCTAGCATGTTGTTCATCAGAATGCAGAAGATGTTGGGAAGGATGAAAGTTTGACAAGAAAGTTTCACAGATATGTATGCTTGGCAGAAAGATCTCTGAATGTAGAATCTGAGAACGAAATAGAGATGGAAGCAAGTTTTGATATAGAAGAACAATAGATATCTAAATTGACAATTGCTGAGCCAGTCTTACTGGACAACAAAGAAAGCAAAGGTTAAGCTGATGTGGAAAGAGATTTTATAACTTAGAGCAAAAGATAAGCTGGCCACAAACAAAATATGTTTTTACCAAGCAGAAAGATTCCACAAACAAGACATGTCGATGTGGCAAGTAGAAAAAAAGGTCAAAGAATTCTTCACTGCATGAAAAACTGAAAAACAACTTTTAGCTTAAACTGTAACATACTAACTCATGTGATTGGATAGTATTAACCATAATATGGTAATGATAGCAGTTATGATAAGCTATAGGTAAAAGTAAAGGTATAGATTGGTTCTTATGTATTAAGATAGAAAGCAAAGAAAAGTATATAATGCAATGTAACCAAAACTAAAGGGTCTTTCAGGCTTGTCTACAGCTGGAGCTGACAGCTGTAGACGCAGGCTTTGTCACCCATGACCCTGGACTGTTGTAATATCTTGGATACAATAAACTGCATTTTGAAGAACCGCCTGGAGTCCCACATCTCTCCTCTCAGGCTCTTGCTAGCCACACTTGCTGGAGGGAGGGAGGGCAAAAAGAGTTTACCCTGGAAGAAAACATGCTTGGTGATGTTTGAGAACATTTTACTTGCATGCAGATACCAGAGTGGGGGGAAAAAAGAAAAAGAAAAGAGCATGTACTGGTTTAAAACTAATAAATCCTTCCTCTATGTAGAAGTGCAAAGAGTCATTTAGAAACAGAAGAAATGCAAATTTGATAGTAATGGTCATAAGTTAAAGGACAAGCTGCTGAACAGATGCCTGATGTGCAAAAGAATTTCAGAACTATTGCAATGCACAGTGTGTGTTCAGGTCAAAATACAGTCTTCATAGTGATACTACCTTATTTCTGATTAGTCCTTCCTCTTGCCCATATTGTGCCATCATATGAGGAATCCTGCAATTTACATCCATCTTTCTCTTGCTATCTTAGGATTTAGGTCCTGTCTGTCTCTGAGACTGGGTGATCATGGAAGCAGAATTTAAATTGCCAGTGGAGTCACATTTGACTCCACAAGAGGGAGAACTCCTCTGCCTGATGCTCTCAGGAAAAAGAGTGCTTTTAGACCTGCTTGGAGCAGTAGAACCAGAGCGATTCCTGCTCCCAGCAAAAGTCTTGAGATGTATACACAGGCTTAACTTCAGTGTAAAGTGTCAGCTACATATTCTGAGTAATATGTATGTACAACAACCTGCTGCAAGTCCAATGAAGATGAGGTTAAAGTTCAAACATTCCTTTTTCTTTATATTGCCTTTGCCTTGGTGTCTCTAGCAGCAGACAGATTTTTTTCATTCTGGCTGTTTTCAATATATAACAGCATGAATGCAAAGGATCAAGGACATCCTTTTCAGAATTTCGACATTAAGCATAAATAATAAATAAGCTAATCATAACTAATAGATAATAAATTAGCTATTTTTTGGAAATGAAAAAAATAATTCTGTCTGAATGTCTGAGTATTCCATCCTTATAGTCCCATTTTTTCTACTCTATCTTTTTGTCAGATAAAACTTAAGAAATATCCAAGTCTCTCTGCTATTTGGTAGTGAAGGAATATTTACAAAGACACTCTTGGGAAAATATAATGTTGATATCAGATGCCTGTTGACCTGATGCCAATGTGATGTCAATACATGGACAGCTTTGTTCTATATTTGTTATTTTTCTGTATCACTCTGTTGAATTCACTTCCACTTTAACTGCCTTCTAGAGCAATCCCCTAGCTCTGCTCACTTAGTGGAATACCAAGCCATCCTTGCCTTCCATCTCAGTTTATGATATCCATCTGCTGCCAGTAATTCTCTCAATACATGAAGGTACTCTTAATCCGCTCCTCCTAGTAATAACTGCAATAAACAACAGGCACGAAGTGGACAAGATATGTGTAAGAGGTAGGCAGCAAAAGGTTGCAAGAGGGGAAGGGTATGCAAATTTCATATTCTTTTATTCATTTTGCTTACTTTACTCTCAGGCAGTACCTGTATTAGTTATACTGCTTGCTACAAATCCAGATTGTAAAGAGATGGAAAGAGTACGGGAATGCTTCCCAGTTTTGTATGGGTAAGGTCAGGAAGACCAAGATGAGCTGAAGCTGAACTTAGCAAAAGATGCAAAGGGAAATAAAAGGGTTGCTGCAGGAGTGTCTGACAGAAAAGGAAGCTCAAAGGAAGTCCTATCCTGGAAACATTCAAGAGCAGCTTGCATGGGGCTCTGGGCAACCTGATCCAGTTGAAGAGATCTCTGACTCTGGCAGGGTGGTAGGACTCTTAAAAGGTCCTTTCCAACCCAAATTATTTTATGATTCTATGAGTCTGAGTCTATGAATCTTCATTATGGCTAAATTGCTGAGTGGAGCAGAGGGCATGCTGAGTTCCTGCACCGTAATTTTTTTGTCCTGTTGATATCCATGGCAATAAAATATTAAGTTCCAGGTTAGAGAAAGGATGGGGACTGACAGCTCAGCTTCCTGTGTGACTGGGAAGATGTATCAGCACAGGCCAGGGTGGCATAGTGCAGTCTCCTGAATACAGCACAGGCAATCAATTTCTGCTAATGGTTCAAAGCAGGGTGCTTTTGCAAAATCAGTTCCCTGGAAACAAGACAAAGGGCAAAAGATTTTGACAGTGAATCATCTTCATGGGTTCAACACCCTGGGCTCAAGCCATGCTGGTTTTCAGCTGCTCTGTGGCTCTACCACATTGCTTTGGTAGAACAAAATAGGCTGTAACACAAACATGGGCACTAGGAAATAATCAGCCGGGACTGATTTCTGTGTGAAGTAGAGACATAATATATATTTCTCACCCCTAAGTGCACTCTAGGGCACTGTCAGAGAAATGTTGTGCTCTGGCTAAGCACAGGTATCAGAGCAGTCCTGTGGTGCCAGGAAGATTTGAGGACAAATGACAGTGGCTTGAGAAGAGCTGAAGATGACAGCCAGGTGTTCAGAGCAATAGCATTGCTGAGGACGTGAAGAGGTGTACAAGTAGCTTTCTGCACAAAGGGAACAGACACTCAGCATCCTTCAGCCAGAACAGGAATATTCACACTCTGACTCTACCAGGATATAAATAATCCTAATGAAGTAGCTGCTGCACTGATAGACTGGAGGCAGTCAACCTTTAAGTGGTGTGAGCTATGTGCTTCTGCTGTTCCCTCTGTGAGAGCCAGCATGGCTGGACAGTGCCTGTGGGAGCAAGGAAGGACAGCAGCTAGTATTCAGGCTCACAAGTTAATTAACCTTAAAAAAACCCTGAGATGTAATAAAGCAGTGCTGAATTCTTTTCTGTCAGGCCTTTTAGTTTCTTCGTTTATTCTTTAGTTGCATTTCAAACCTTCCACTGCAATAATGAAGCATGGAAAGGTCATTTGTTCAGGTAGGTTTGTTCTTTTATTAGTTACTTTTTGGTTTTAAAAGGATAAAGTACTATAGAATCAAAAGATTCAAGTTTGGGTTTAACCACAAATACAGAACAGTTAAAAGCAGAAATGCAATTAACAATTGCAGAATGCAGAGAGCTGATATGGAACAAGGGAAGAAATCAGCAACTGGTGTGGAAGGGCATCAACCTTTCTGCAACAGCTATGCCAGCAGGAAGCCCACAACAATTTTAGAATGCCATATGCCTGCTTTTTTCCTTTCTCCTTTCATATACCAACAGTTTACTTCTTTTTATTTTCTTTCCCTTTTTTTTCCCCTACTCTTCCTTTCCTTACCGTTTCACTGCCATAACTAGAATTCACATGAGAGTGATTTTACTTTGTACAGAAGTATTAAGGACAGTGATTTCTTCTCATTGCCTCATTTTCCCCCTCCTCCCCCTCAAGATTTGCTTTAATGACTTGTCCTAATTAAGTTTAAAAACGGCTTTTTTATGTTCCCAGATTTTTCTTAGTATGATCACTTAACCTGTAAATTATAATTGCAGATTTGGTACCCATGCAGACTGATTATTATAACTGGTACCTGCTACCTCCCTTTTAACTTTCATTATATCTTTGCACTCAAGGAAGCTAAGACAGTTACATTTTAGGAATAATTAGGATACAAAAAAAATAATATATTTGTCTTTCAAGTGCTAATTGCTTTCATATAATATTGTTAACTATTAAAAAGATAATCTGCTGAGTACTGTCTGGGTATGGTAAGAATTAGACCACAGTTTGAAATTTAAAAAATACTTCTGAGCATATTAGAAATGGACCAAAACTCAAACCAGTGTTTATGAGGTCAAAAAGATATATGTTACCTGAAAACTTGGCCAGATAGATTTTCAAAAGCAGCTCTACCTTGCTGTTGCATTGATAAATCTAGTGCTTCTCACTGAAAAGATGAGCGATGGGTGGTACAGGCCTTCTTTCAGTAACTTAGCTTCCTTGAAGTCTTCCATATAATGAAAAGAACTGTATGACATCTGAGTTAAAGATTTTGTAGGCATGCCCTGCAAAGCAGAAAAAAAATCAAAACAAATTAATCTGAGTTTGGTCTAGCAAGAAAAGGATGAAAAAAAAAAGTGAAATAAAGCTCTGAAAGTCGAAATAGGATGGTTGACAAACACCATTTAAATTGCCGCTCCTTTTCATAAAAATTATGCTCCTGTAAAAAGTGTCAGACATGAAAAATTAATCAAAAAATCTTCACAGAATTTGGCTAAAGTTTTAATTGGTGAGCATTTAAGATTTTTTTTCCTTTCATTCACTCTGAACTTGGGTAAAAGGGTAGAAGAAAAGTTACTGAATTAGAAATTTTTTTTTAAGCTGTGATATTTTTTAATTACCAGCACATCACTGATACTGGGTAAAAATAGGAGCCCATATTCATCTGCTATAAATGGCAGAAATTAATGCAAATTGACATTACTCTCTGGCCACCCAATAGTATGTAAAACCAAGACACAAGGATTTAATTTATAACATTTTTTGGGTTTGCTTTTGATTGCTTGTTGTACGTCTTGTGCATTGCCCTTTCATTCACAACAGCATTTAAATACCAGCTTAAAGGTTTTAAAATGTTATTGACTTTGTATCTGTATCTTTATGGACCTATGTGATTTAATTCCAAACTTTTTTCTTTATCAGACCTAGCCTGAAAATTTTGCTCTGCGTTCTCATTCTTGAGGGTGTTTTACATTTCTGTCTGTATTCAATCTTAGGAGATGCAGATTTGTCAATGGAATGGAGAGCTGCAAAGGCATTCTATGGCCCTTGCCAACACATTGTTTCCAGCATCAAGTTTCTCTTATTTAGTTCTGTGCAGATTTTATTCAGATGGGGCTTTTCTTCCTTAGAATGAGAGAATCATAGAATCATTTATGTTGGAAAACATTTTTAAGATCATCAAGTCCAACTATTAATCCAGCATTACCACTGAACCCTGTCCCTAAGAACAATGTCTACCATCTTTTAAATAACTCCATGGATGGTGACTCTACCACCTCCAGGGATGGTGACTCCACCACCTCCCTGGGCAGCCTGTTCCATTTTCATCAAATTAAAATGCAATGCATAAAATATATTAAATGATAAAAGAAAATAAATGAGAACTACACTACTATAGATATGTAGTACAAATATATACTGTTTCTATAAAAGAGAGATATAAATAAAATGTAGAAATACATTTCAGCTACTGCTATTGTGTGAGCCATTTAATCCTACCGGTGAAATAGTTCTTGGTACCAGCACTAGCTCTGCCCTTTGGCTGTCTTATGTAGTGCATTCACAGGCTAGTACAGCTTTCCCACTGCAATGATAACAGAGACATTCTGCAACTCATCCAGCAGAGCCTAGCAAATCAGTACTATGTTCTCCCTTCCACATTTCCTTTTCTATGCAGCTATTCTCCCTTCCCAGGGAGCTTGTAAGGAAGCTACCTGTTTCTCCTACCATTCCCATCTTGGTTTTCTAATTCCTCCTTGCCCTGATGCCTGTCAGCTATCACATCAGTCTCTATCCAGCTGTATTTCAGCCCTCCTCTCCCCTTTCACCCAGTCTTGTTTATAAGCTCTGTGGGATGTGGAATTTCAGGGTTTGCACAAAGTATTGCACTTGTGATTGTTGCAATGCAGGCAGTCTTCTTAAGCTATTTGCAAATTCAAAATTCCCTATGTTCTTGCGTATTCGCAAACTTTCAGCTAAAAAGCATTCCTGACTTCTGTTATAAGCATCAATTTACACCATGGAAATAAGAAGTCACCTTGATGAAGGAAATTGTTTCCACTGGTGATCATGGTACTTTAAAAGGATAGAGACCCTGTTCTATCACAGATTATAGACATATTATGGACACATTGTCTAGATTAATTTCAAGCTGTGATAGTATATCACAGTGAGTATATCAGAGTGAGGAGTGAAATCTGCTGAAAAATTTATTTTAGCTGTTTTTACCTAAGGAGCAGCCATGTCCTAAAACAAGCAATGCTGTCCTAAAAGGAGCAATGCTCCTACAACCAATGGCACAGACCAGAAATGTCCCTTTGCAACCCAGTGAGGACCACTGCTGGGACCAGATGAAAGGGAAGTAATGACAGCCTGGAAAGGTGGGAGGGGAAAAGCCCAAATGCCAGGGAAGAAGGAGACATGGGGCTAGCAGGTCCCTACAAATGAGCAACAGAGCCATACCAGCCCTTGTTGGAATGAGTGGCCATCCCAGTCCAGATGACAGCATTCAAAATGGATTTACACTCTAAGAAGAGCCATGTTATTTAAAATTAATTAAAATACTAAGTAATGAAGCAGGACTTGTGCTAATAAATGGTAAAAAAATGGCTGAGAAAGGCCTGATATCCACTTGTCTACAGTACAGTTTCCTTCAGAAAGAAGTAGGCTGCTAGGTCACGGAGCTTGGTTTACTGATTGTATTGATGTTGGCTTACTCAACTAATTAAAATCCTCATTAGTGAACTTAACTGAAAGTCTGCTATTTTCAGGTCAGGCTTCTGCCTGCATTCATTTGTCTGATCCTGGGGTTAAAGCACATGGACTCAATAGCAGAAAATAGCTCTTCCCAGCCACCTCACTCTCTTCTGGTGCGTCCTTGACAAGACACTTGATCTGTTTGACTTTCTTCGCCAGGTTGTATATGCAAAGGCAAGAACTTCCCACTTGTCAGACACACAGGAGCTAATTTGAAAAACCTCTGAAAAACAAGGTGTCTGATAAAAAGGTATCAGTTGTATTTATTCAGTCACTGACATTAGTCTGAACAGTGTGTAAGCACAAAGAGGGTGACTACCTAAGACCCCTGAAGACTTTGTGTTGCAGCAGACCTTAAGCTGTTTACACACCAGTTGCAACAGCACTCTGAAAACCCAAGAATGAGATAGCCAGCAGTAATATTGTTGTGTGCAGGTAATACAGACTAGCTTGGTTAAACAGGGAGAGTGAAGGATTTGCACACAGAGGTGTGCAAGACTGTATATGAACACTGTTGAAAGTCAAGTACTGAGTCATCAGCTTCCCCTAAAGCACACTGATGAAATAAGTTTTCCATGGCTTACTATGTCTTTAAAGCTCTGAACAGCCTTTTGTTCTTCAGGTAATCAGTTCACAGTATACTGTGGCTGCAATGCACTTCAGGATTTCTGCCTTTAAAGAGATTGTTCTGAGCCACATATACTAAATACAACTGCCAAGATTCATGCTGATTGAAATGTGTAGTCCACAGTTGCAAACACAAAAAACAAAATAAGGAAGAAATCTTTCCTTATTTTTAAAATATTGTACGTCTATAATGTACAACATCTCTTCAAACATTGCTAATTAATACTTCATTTTCTACTTTAGAATTATTATTAATTATTATTAATTAATAATGGCAAAATGCTAGTGTAAATTGCATTTCTCTGGAAAATAAATTTTTAACAGTTGCTTTACTGGAGAATTGCATAGTATTCTCAGCTAATAACAAAACTACAGGCTTTCTGTAGTTTTCTAAACATGGGAAAAAAAGCTCTTTTCCAGAGGACAAATCTTAATACATTATAAGCTTATAAGGGGTCATCTGGAATGAAACCATTTTTCTACATCCCATTGTAGGATATAATGACCCAGATATATTCTGAAAAATGATTTCATATTTGGAATGATGATTTCATAGAGCAGAGAAATATCACTCAGGGAGGTGATGGCTTTTGAGCATAGTGGTGCCTGGGGACTAGCGTGAGAGGACCCTCAAAGGTGTTACCCTGGGAAGGAGAGCCTCTGCAGGTATGTTCTTGGGGACTGCTTGTTTTCAGAGATTTCGTCTTCCAAAAAGCACTAAGAATTTATCTCACATTATATTTGGTATTGAACATACACCATTATAAATGGCTTTCCATAATATATGTCTCTACTGGGAAAGAATGAAACAATTCTGGTGAAACCAGCTGAAAAGTATAGAAAACACTGTGGGAAGTTTTGACATGAAAGAAGACAATTTTAAAACAGAATGTTTCCGCTCAATATTTTAAAATCAGACTATGAAGTACAGGTCACAAGAGCCTTTATCCTTAAATTAGTATCTTCTAAATGCTGAGAACACCAGCATACTATGCTATTATTAAAACCTCAGGCTTTTTCATGTTTCCTGTGATTTTGTAGGATGAAAAAACAAAATGAAAGACATTTTGGAACGATATATTTCTAGATGCAAATCAGACAGTTGCACAGTGTGAATTGCTTTGGAAGTGTCTGGCTTCTACTGAGAAGTAGACAGAGAAACAACTTCAAGTTCAGGAAGCACTGGAGATCAAGAACTGCTACAATGCTCCATGCTCCTTTTTTATTATTATTAGTTTATATTCCCATGGAGAAGTGCTACCTTTATCTTCTCAAAACTCATGGTCTGCCTGAATGTCATCCCTCCTTTCCACTATTTTTAATCAATGAACCCTTAGAAAAAATTCTGCCCCAACTGCAAGTTCCTCAGATCTTTTTCTCAAATGGGACACAGTGAGAACATTTTCAGTGCCCTTTGCCAAATAATTACAAGCTCTTTTCCCTTGTGCACCACTAAGAAATATGATGCTTTGTGGAAGTTTTCCTGAAAAGCACTGTCAACTCCATCTCTACTTGTAGCATGTAGTACTCATGCTACAAGTACTCATAGCACCACTTTAGTATATTTTCCAATGGTTAATACTAAATAATATTGCTGATATTATTTGCTGTAATACTCATGTTACAAACATCACAAAAGCCAATTACCTACCTATACTATGTACTTGATGAAACTCTAGAGACTTCCCTCTTGTGGAACACTTGGTCATGTAGGAATACATAGACTCCACAACCTGGTGTACTTATGAAGTGGTTATGTATTGTCAGCGCCCGGCACAAGCAAGATATCTCTCCAAAAACTTGTGCCCCTAGCCTCAGTCTGACCCACATCTTTATTCACAAAGGTGTTCCATATGCAATACATCACACAACTTTGCCATGCATATTCAACCCCTGGCCCCGCCTGTCCTTGCCTCTCACGCTAAATAGGTCCGCGCCCTTCTGGGCATGTGTGGTTTGCTGAGATGGTCCTGCAGGGGTCTGTCGGTGGTCCTGAGGCTGAAGATTGTGGTCTTCCTCATGACTGAACTCCTGAACTTTTCTCCTTTGCGCGTGCGCTTTTGGTCCTTTGGTGCTTATCTGAGTACTTCTGTTAGTCTTGATAGGCTTGGAGACAAAGGAGCCCCTTTATCTGGGCTCTTTGCATCCTTGGTCTCCTCCAGTATTGTTCTTTATGCAAGAAGCTTCAGAAATTTGCATTTTTCTATGCCCCTTGTACCATGGCAGAGGTTTCTTAAGTAAAATGTTAAAATTCAACACATAATTCTACAAGCTAAAATTTAAATGCTTAATTCATTTTTTTAACTCAAGTGAACTCCAAAACATCTCTATTTTATAGGGACAGAATATACAGCTGGAGCTTCGGGAAACAAGCCTTTGAGGAAAATATTTGGCTGAAGGAGAAGATATCATGAGACAGTTTTATGGGAAGCCAGGGAGAAGTGGATTGTAAATCTTTACCCAAATAGAGGAGGCACAGTTGTCTGGTTAGATAGAAAGATAATTGGTACCAGAAGTGAAAAAGGTTGATGAATATGAGATTAACAAACGTAAACAAGGCTCATACACACTGATCATCATGTTGCACTCCTTCCTAAATAAAAGGATTTAGGGAAAAGGTGAAATGTAACAATAGTAGCAAATCCTCCCCCACAGAGTGATTCATAAATGTTGTTTTAACTACAGTGCAATCAACATTCTTGACAAATGGTGATGCAGACTGTACAAAAGCTAATCTTAACATCATTTATGCTCTTTTTTTTTTTTGTTAGGACTCGTTTTTTAAAAAGCAAGGGCACATTATTAATAATGATATGCATTTCTATTATTAATACTATATTTTATTAGACTGCGACAAGTAGAAAAAGAGGTCCAACTGTTGGACATGCACAGTGTTGAAATAGTGTAGTGGTAGCAGATCATCAAGCCCTTGTACATGCTTCCCATTTGCAATTTTATATGCTGGAACACACACAAGCATTGAAAGATGTGTTAGAAAATAATCCTCTTTTGAAATAGGGCTCTCCAAATCCTCCCTTCCAATTGTACAGGCCCCAACCTCACTAAACTCACTAGGAGAGGCAAGTTGCCTGTGGCCAAAACAAACTAAATGTATTTAGGCCCTTCACAAATACAAAACTTGACCAACATCTCTCCACTACCAGCACAACAAATATGCCTTAACACAGAACAATCAAATCCGATGCCTGTAATTCTGGGGGCTTTTTATCAGGTGCATTGAGTGCTCTCAGGGTAACTATGCAGGTGAAACTAAGCAGCTACTGGGCAGCTGAAAGAATGAACATTCACAAGTAAAGGACAGAAGTTCCCCAGTTATCAGGGAGAGAGTATGTCTCACAAGATAATCACTGCATTTTGAATATCTTAGGCCAGACCCTCGAGGATTCCTACAACATTTTCCAAAGAAAAGCTTGGGTGCTTTCACAAATCTGCTGGATACCAAAACCCATGAATTCACAGTCAGTGCTTCTGTGAGAGAAAAACCTCCCAACCTTCCCCTTGATGTATCTCTTCCTCAGACTCTTCTTTCTCTTACTGTTGCTTTCTTTAACTTTCCCTTTGAGATGGTCTGAGCACAACTAATGTGACAATGTGCTCAACTTGTACTTAGCTTTGAAGACTTCTGCTTCTATTTCAGACCTGAAAAAGGACTCACATGCCCAAAAACTCATCTAATTTTGCCAGTGATACAAGCTGATCTAATAAAAGATACTGCTTTCAGCGAGAAAATCTGTCTTGATTATGTCTTTAGGCTGTCAAAACAACAGCATTACCACCATTGTTTTTCATGTGACACAGTCAATCAGTAGATATTTTCTGTCTTTCCATAAGTGATCCAAAAAGCTAAAATAAACCAGGCAGAGGGGTTTTTTTTAGACTGATGGCTTAGAGAAAGAAGGAGAGAGCACTACAAATAGTACTCCAACCAGCAGAGCCATAATTCAGACAGAAAGTGTGTGTGGGAAAGGAAGGGGCAGGGGTGGTGGAACTTGTGGTTTCAGAAGACATAAAGAAACACATGAATTAAAAAATTAAATTCAGAACCACAGCATGGTGATAACAGACAGATATGTTCAACCAATGGTATCTAAAGATCAAATAAACTCATTAATTAAATCAATATTATTTTTGGAAAACTTATATGTTTAATTAAACTGATTGTTACTCTTAATCATACAGTGAGGTTGAATACTTTTGCTTCCAGATATCTTTTTATTCCTTTTAAAGACTCATCTTTCAGGAGTGTCATTTTGCAAAGAAACAGAAGAGGAAAAAAACCAGATATAACAAAAGAAGGAGATAATTTGCCAAACAAATACAGGGCTGAAGACAAGCATAGAGTGAAAAAGGACATAAGCAAAATAAGGAGTCAGGAGTGTTTGAAAAAGCACACTGAGGAAAAGGAAAATGGGGAAAATAAAAGAGATACAAATATTTTTTCTAGATGTCCAAAAAGGAAAAAAATTGGTGACTCTTAGAAACATGATGTAGCTCAAAAGTATCTGTGAAGAGACAGAGGGGAATGATACACAGTTTGATCAACAAGAGAGGAAGATGATTCCTGTGGCAGCACAGTAACCTCCATAAAAGACCATCCAGCAAAAAGAAACAGAATCAATAGCTTTACTAATTATGCTTAAGAAACAGAAATTCAAGAAAGCTGATTTTGTCCACTGTTTTCACATAATTTCTGTTATAAAATGTTAAAATTTAATCTCAAACTACAGCATTTATTATAAAACTCAGCTTCTAAACATGACAACTGTTTCATATATTCAGATTAGTTTACTTTATTAAATGCTGCATGTGCTAAATGTAAAGCAAACATTTTCACATCTATCTTTTTCATTGACTACTGTACTGCTTTCAGGGAGTAACAGCAACCTGTTTCCAAGTATGCATTTCCTTGAAAAAGATGTCTATTTAAAGAAAAGAGTGGGATGATCTTCACATATATTTTCAGACTTCCAGCTTGGATCCATCAGAGTTTTAGTCATACAATCATTCTTCAGCCTTCTCTAAGGACAGTCATAACAACCAGACATCTGAAATTCAGCATAAGAATTTATCTCTACTGAGCATCATCTTCTACTCAGGTGCAGTTATACTCAATTGTCAGTGTTAAAAAACATGGATAAGTCAAGAATGCCTGTTAGAGTTTTCCACTCCATAAAGACATGGAACTCTCAACAAAAGTTCTGGGATTTGCATTACCTATTGTATCTAATTTGTGCTCTTCCTTAGGGTATTTGAGACATAAGTCCTGAGCTCCCCAACACGATCTGAGCAGCAGAAAGGATGTTTTGAAAAAGACACTGAGCTTGGCAGTGAGAACATAGTACAGTGACAAAATTTTCTGCATTAGTTTTCCTCTGCAAGATAAGGCTCCTCAGCTACCCTGTTGTGGTTTCCTTTCACTCTTTCAGGTACAGTGACCTTTTTCTTTGATCTTGTTCCTTCTCACGTATTTCTTTGAACTATGGGGAGCTTACTTTCATTTCTCATTTATTTCAAAACACAAATCATGCTTACTAACTCTCTTGCATCCCATTTACTTTTTAAAAGTTTACATTTTTCCTGCTAAAAAAAAAAAATAAAAAAAACCACCACATAAAAAACATACAAAATACCTCAACCTTAATGTTACAAGTCCAATTCTTCCACGGCTTGGATAATCATCAGGAGAGGTCCTGCTGAAATGTACAGAACCGAGCTAACCACACCAGTAGGTTAATACAAACCACTCGGTTTTTTTCTCAAGACACTCAACAATTCTTAAAGATACAGGCATGTTGCAGAAAAACATCTAATTTCCTAAAATAATGCTGTTATTTCTTACATTCTCTTCTTTCTCTACTAATAGTCTACTTATGTGAGTATTTCCCATAAGAATTCCTGTTGTATTTTCTGGCCTTGCTTTTAATTTTCTGTTCATGTAATCATATTAATGAATTACTTGGGCAGCAGCTTTCCTTCTCAAGAATGAGGTGTCAACTGAGTTCATTTTTAATCTGAAATATGTGCACCTAGCAACCAAGCTTAAAAAATGCTGTATTCAAATTCCAAACTGTGTATTCATTATTTCCAGAATTCAACAATCATATCAGCTTATTATAGAAATGGAAAGTCTGATTGCATGATGTCAATTTAAAACAAAACTATTGTGGTAAATTTTGTATTCAAATTCAGATCATTTTTTACAAACTTTTCACTTTAAGTACTGTCAAAAAAGAAAAAAGAAAAGAAAAAAAACAACAACAAAACAATTTTTTGCTTTTTAGTATCTCTGTTAACGCTGAATATCTACATGTTGGACAGTCTTGCAATTTAATATTTACAGAAATTAAAGTAAAATTTAATAGTTCTGCTAATAGAGTAAACTTTGCACTATGTAGCATTTATTTTTATAATAATTTATGTCTTTAAACTATGACAAATGACCAAAATAATTCCGGTCAGGCAGCATGGTAAAATCCTTTTCTAGCTAAAACTCATTTTATGTATGAGCTCTTTCTTGATTGACACACATTAAAGCAATTAAGAGAATTTCTCCTTCTCATTGAATTGCTCATTTATAGTAAGACTACTGTGTTTAAGTAAGACTACAAAGCCACAATAATGAATTCCCTGTTTTAAAAAAAAAAAAAAAAAACAGATGTAGGTTTTGGGGTTTTTTGCAAGTAGTGTCTGTTCAAACAGTAATAATGTGGCTTTTGATGAAAAGACCATTACAATAAGTCTGTGGTTTGCAGTGGAAACCTACTGCAAATACAAGAGGAAAAAAAAAAAAAAGTAGCCTGCAGTGGAACATGCCCTTGCTCTCAAAATTCATCACTTTCTGTTCTAAACTGAATTAGTAACTGAATTAGTATTATTAGTAATATTTGCAGAAGAGACTTCTAAGTTACAGCTTTCCTACCTTTGTTTTGATGAATTTGTTGGCATGAACAGGAGTCTTACATAAAAATAAGGCTTGTGGACTAGAACTGGAAAACATTTGCACCACCAGCATATTTAGGTATTAGCATATGTACAGTTGTCATCCCATTCCTGTTCCCAACCACGAACAAACCTTGCAACAATGCTTTTACCAATTAGATTGTGTTTCTTATTTGAAATATAACTTATGATTACGCTCTGTTGATGGGTGCAGACAGTTCATCGTTATCAGGTTCCTACCTGTCTGCATGTGACTTTTTCACTAGAATAGTGTTGTGCTTCTGCTAATAAAGTCTTCTAGAGAGCAGTGCCTAGACGCAGTCATTTATCCAACTGTTCTGCTTTCAGACCAGAGCAGAATTAAAATCTTGCCACACAGACTACAAGCAGAGCAAACTCATATCAGTTACCACCTGCCTATCTGGAGATAGCATTTTATTTTTCTACAGTGACAGGAAATGCTTTATGCAATATTAATGTTTGGAGCTTTTTTGCCCACATTTGGCAAAGCACTACAACTGAGAATTGGTAAAATAATATTTTAAGTATAACAGGAAAATAGTAGGAAAATAGGAACATAGTCAAATAACATTGCAATTTCAATAAGGACATCCTGTACAAGCATAATAATAAGTAAGACTCATGAGCGCAATAAAGCTGATAAGATGGAGAATCCTTGCAAATATGTAGTTGCTTTGACTAGCAAATCTGATATGGACTTAGTTTTTATAACACTGCTCAATTTTACACAAATAAATGAAGTTCTTGCAATATTTTTCACCTAGCCAAGGGTGACTTTCTACCTCCAGTCCATGCTTTGTATCATGTACACTTATCATCTGATTGAATCAACAGTTTAAGTTATATATTAGTGGTCATAAGTTTTGGTATGAAGCTATAGTTTACCATTAAAATGAGCTTGAATGTAACTTTTTCCCCATTGATCTCTTTTCAGCAGATGGCATATTTAGAAACCAACCAGATGCCAACTGTTTCTACCAAAAGAAGGTCTGGATTCAAGGCAAAAAAAAAGGTTTGACTAAATGCCAGTTACTACCAATTCCAGATCTGGTAATTTAAGCTGAACTCTGTTGACTTGGATGAAACAGCAAATTGATTTACAGGCAAGAAAGAATTCTAACAAATCCCTGCTCCCCAGCTGGCTGTTAGCTACTAAGATAGGGTCAGTGGTTTAGTGAATGGTTCTCCAGAGGAGGGGAAGGGAAGTAAAATGAGAAGGAATTATATAATTTATTACCAAAAGACTTAGGATAAAAACCCTGGAATTTAACATACAGAGGAATAATGGCTGGAGTAAAGTATGCTAAAGTTTATTTGTAAATTACATTAGACAATAGTACTGTGAACCTAGATTTAATAACGGTGTCTACACACTGAAAACACAGGTGTGATGATTGACACCAGGAAACTGAAGGACTTAGCAGTGTAATAAAAAGTGCACACAATTCAGATGAGGGTGTATATTCTGCAGTAACAACTGCACTGCAAGTAAGATGCTTCAATATGTGCCAGAAACCTTGGAAATTAACAAAGTGTCCTCTGCATAAAAATTTCCTATTGATTTTGTAATAAGTATTCTGTGCTTATTTTGCTAAAGAAAATAATTGAACATTCAATCAAGTATGTGAAGTGTTAAAATGCTATATTTAGAGAGAACACTCTTTTTACTGGCAATTTGAGCAGCATGTATTACTGGTTTTCTCTTTCTGGGCTAAACACTGCTTTACTTATAAGGTGAACGAGGGGTACTTGTGGACCTGTCAGTTGAACAGCCCTGTGATCATAAGAGATTTTCCAGTTATTTGAGTCACATTAGTAATAGCTCAGCTAATTAGCAATTTTAAAAGGATCAGCTCACTAACAAATTAAAAGAAGTATCTGTATACAAAGAGAGATTGTTCGATTTGGCTCCAGTCTTGATGGTAATAAATAAAAGCATCTATTGTGTGAAAGCGGGGAAATGTCTCATCTGTAGTGATAGGGATTCATTTTGGATGACACAGCCACAGTTTCTATTTTCTCAGTGTTTTGTGGGGTATGTTTTGGTTTCTGCTTATTGAGAGTGAAATTTAAGGTCAGAGGCTAAATGATGTCAAAATGCCTTCCAATCATTCAATGTGACAAGGCAGCTGAGCTGTTCAGGATGTGTCCCAAATGCCACAAATATGTGACAATGTTTAAGGGGACACTGTTGGTGGACTTACTGTTTCTACTTGCAGATCATTTTTCAAAAGTAAAGTTAACAAGGACATCTTTGAAAATATTGCCATACACCCCTAAAAGTGGAAATGCTTTTATTCTAAAACAAAGAGAGTGCAATAGAAAAAGTGATTCTAGAGGCATTGGCTGAATGCCCCATTGCCCCAAGCACTGTGATGTCTTTTATGGATGCTATGAAACATTTCAGTTTGCCTTGGATTAGGACACTGGCAGTACAGAGCATGTGATCCCAGCCTCAGCAAAGCATTCTTTCTCTTTGGGATACAGCTATGGAGTGATTTTTCCTAGGAGATTAGATGAGTTTAGCCTGGGCATCTGCAATACTTTTTTCTTTCACATAATGGAAAGCTTTTAATCAGAAATGTGACACAAGCTAGTTACAGGAGCCCTTTTGGTTTTCTCAAAACAAAAGCAAAGACATCAAACAAAATAAAAAAGTCCAATGACCTTAAACTAGTACCCTAAATATGCAGCAGAGACCTCTTATAACTGGGAGAAAACAAGGAACCACATGTTCCAAAAAGAGGTTGTTACTGCAAGTTTAAAAAGTATTCTAAAGCAAGCTACTTGCTTAACATAACATTATCCTTGTATCACAACTGAAAAAAAAAAAAAAAAAAAAAAAAAAGGTAAAATTACTTCAGAATTGCTATTCTGAACATATCAGGAGTACTATGAACACAGTGCTCTGACTTCCAGGGGGCTGGTATTAGGCACTATGGAAAGAATAAATGGCCAAATCTACAGGGCTTTAGTTTGTGACTATGAAGTCAATAGATTTTGTAAGTGAATGCCAGGACAGGATGCCTAGACTACAACTCAGCAATTTCTAAGAGGAAGATTATGAAAATACATTGCTTTTAATGTATTAAAAGCTCTGGTGATCTTTCATGAAAAAACTCTGTCATGATCTATCTTCTCCTGAGATGAAGCCTTTCTGTCATTGTTTCATACTGAGCACAGTAGCCCACTGCTGCCATAAGTAACATCACACCAAAAGGTAAAATTCTGGCTGGTGGATCTCCAAGGATTGATTTTAAACGGCCCAGAAATAGTCTAAGGACAAATTAAAAGAGTCCTGTAGGTTTAGATTGTAGTTGAAATTATATAGAGTCTGCTAAGATAATTTCTTATAGTGATGGAGTTTTGCTTGTTCTCAGCTAAAGCATTTCTAAACAGTATGTTAGATAAATCACAACAAATAAAAGCAAATAAAGGAAAAGTATTAGCACGAAGAAAAGGCCTGTAGGAAAAGAGTTTAATTCAAGCAACCTGAACACTTAGGTTCATATGCTGGTGGTCTGAGGCATGAAGTATTGGAGAAAGAGTTTGGAGAAATTAAAATGGTTTTAAAGCAAGAGAAGAAGGAAAGTATATCTGACATTTAAAATAGAAACAATGTAATAAGTATATTCAAGTATTTAACCTAAAGTCATGAACAGCTGAAGATAAGTGAATTTCTTTTAATAAAGAACATAATTGAAAAGTGAAAAAAATTAGTGCATATCAGGAAAAGCAAAATCATATAATAATCATATTGCATATGATTATTGCATAACCATGCAATCAAGAAACTAAAGGCAACCAGAAATAATCTGGTTTTCATACTAAAAATTACCAAGAGAAATAATTTTAATTGTAACTAGCGACCTATACGCAGGGGAAAAAATCATAAAAACTAAATTCAAAACATATAAAGCATCACTTTTCTATTTCTCTTGTCTCTAATGTATTTTACACCAGCTTTACAATGTAGAATTTACAAGCATGAGCACGTCAAGGACCCAAAAATATTGCAAATAAAGACACTCTACACTATTTACATCACATTTTGCTAAAAATCCTTTGCAAATTTATCAATGGCTTTGCATGCCAGAAGAGCTGCATAGGTCAACATTAAATAGGAACGATGATGCTTTCCCCAAAGCCATCTGATACAGCTGTGGCAAGCAGACCTAACTGGATCCAGCTGACGCAGGCTGCACACCTAACTGGGCTCTGCAGGCAGCAGTCAGAAATCATTCCTAATTCCAGTTCCAGGTGGGTTACTAGAGTCTCACACCTTCCTTACCCTGCCAGATCAGTGTAATATGAGCAAGCTAAATTCTGTCATAGAGTCCCTGGAGTTTCAGAAAATGTAAAACAATATCTTCACTTTCATCTGAATATGTGACAGCAAAATTGAAATGCATATAATGCATAGTTTTCCAAAGAAGAGGTCCCCAGTACTGATCACTCAGCAGTGCAAGTGCATCAGGGCTAAGTATTCAGACCCCACATTCCCAAGCAGCTCGGCTGAATGCGTACTGAAACACTAAATGCCTGCAATTGTTTTCTGTAATACGCAAGGGCCAGTTGGCTGGCATGTAGAACAGTTAATCCTTTATTGTTGCTAGACTTAACATTTTCAGCAAGGTTGAATAAAGCTATTATCAGTGAGACTTCCATCTGTTGTTTCAGGACTACAGCATGGGGCTTTTTAAGCAAATACAGAGACCTATGCGCATTACCAAGGCTGAGCCCAAAACAAAGGTACCAGAAACACCAAGCCACTTAAGAACAAGCAAAATTAAGGGTCTTGTCTGCTTCTGAGCCAATTGTTCACAGCAACTTGTCTCCATAGATTTTCATGCAATCCCAGCTAGGAAGTAGATGACTTTATTTCCATCAGGCATTCATCAAAAAAAACTCCTTGAAGACGCAAATCAGTACATCTGGTCACCAAGAAAGTGTATTTGACTACTGAGATAAAAACTTCAGGGGGGGGAAATAATAGCATCTGCTTTTACCTGGTACTGAACACTGCTTATTTATTTAAAATATAATTATAAATATGCCATTATATTGCAGTATTCCAAATGATTACAACCCAGACTACAGCATAACAGCACTGCATGCTGTAGAAATAAAGGAAAAAACATTACTTTTCCATCAGGTTCTGTAGAATTCAGTACTGGAGTGACAGAAAAAAAGGACAGAGCGATGAAGATCCTCCTGTAAGAACTAGAAATCTAGAAATGTTAATTTTATAAACATTTTAAAGCATTATCATTAAATTGTCCTTAGATTTTAGTTCCCTACTTTTCTCCTCAAAGTAATTGCTATTGTTTCTCTCAGACCTAGCTAAGGTGAAGCAAGTCTTACTGTTGAGTTCAGGTAATGCAACACGGTTCATTTGGATGGTTTGGATTTTCTTATCTAATTTCATCATCACTCTGTTACTCATGCAGATTTAATGAAAGAATATAGCCTGTTCAGGATGGCTTCTTATACCTCTTTCACTTCTTCCACAGCTGAAGACTCCCTAACTCCATAAAAAGTACACACGTTTCAGCTGTGAAATGTGTAGGAGGTGGCCAAATGTTTAACTTTGTTTTATGGCTTGCTGGAAAAAAAGGTTTGCAGTGGTGAAGTTGTTAATTTTGTCAGACAGAAATACTCTTTGAGGAATTAATGTCCTTATGTAATACTGATCTTAAAGCATCTAAAGAGTAGTTTTCTTTAAAGCTTTCTTTTTGGAATTCATCACAGCTATTACAGGTAGTCTGTGACATGATCAGCTGTCTGTTTCAGAAACAGGTAAACTTAGCAAATATTTCCTACTATTCCATTATGTCGAGGAGTTTGGCTCAATGATCCTGATGGGTTCCTTTCAACTCAGTACATTCTATCTTTTTGTCTTCATGATATGGGTTCTCTAGTTCAAAACCATTTGCCACTCCTCACCTTTAAAATGAAATGCCTTTTGGTATAAAAAACCATAACAATATTGGGTCAGGCAATTTGCTTGGTTTTTAACAGCTGCTTTAAAACATTAAGACTTTAAAATACAATTTTATAAAATTAAATTAAAATATTTCAAAAACATATCTATATCACACCAGATGTACTTATTACTTAAACACACACACACATATATATATATGAATTCTCTTTTAGAAATTGTGATGGAAAATTTTACTCTGTAAATCTAAGAAGGGAAACTGACAATATTTGGATCCAAATTTTGATATTTCCTAAGGAGCAAAATCACATGAAAAAAATTATGGCTCTTGGCATTTCACACCAAGAGGTCTGTGTTTATCTCAAAATGTGTCCTTGAAGTTGTATTTCATTCTGCATTTTCTCTAACATAAAGAGGAACAACCGCATTGGAATCCATCACATCTTATGCTGCTGAATTCGAAGCAATGAGAGAGGAATAATCACACATTTAGGCAAATTATCCTTTAGCCCATGTACAAGGAAATCAGGGAGAGAGAGAGAGAGAACAGATTGTGGAATAATCCATTTACTCTCAGACAGGAAAACATATAGTAAGTTCTTATTCACTTATGTGCTTCAAATTTGTTCTTAAAAATGCCCATCTAGTACAATACATACTTTCTTTAGAAAAACAAGCATTCTACAAGTACAGTTATTACTGGCAAATGCTTCCAAAAATTTTGCCAAGCCACAACCCAGTTCTATCCTCAAGATCATGTAAAACCAAAAATAAGCTGCACACCATTCCTGTGGTCTGCAAAAACAAGACTGCAAAACAAAAGACTGGGTTACAAAAGAATGATAAAAATTATTGTTAGGCAGGCTTACAAGAGGCTTGATAATATATTTGGTACAGAGCAAAAAATGCTGTTGCTGTTTCTAGAGCTTTCTGCAATACTTGTCAATGGGCTGGTTTGCTTTTTGGGCTGGATTTTGTTATTCTTTTAGGACACTTATGTGTAGTTAAAACATACAGAGTTACATGCATTGCAACACCCTTTTGGTTCCCTCTCCTGTAACCTACAGTCTCTGCTTTCTACCTACTTACCTCATTACAGACTGGTCATACCTTATTTCACTCCTTCAGACCCAAGGTCTGTGCAGTCTTATTCCTTTCAAAGACAGAAAGCAGTTAATAGATGTGACAATTAAAACAGTATGACTTGAAATAATGAGGCACGTTCATATGAACTGCAAAGTGTGGTTGAAGTGCTGTTGCTACGGAGGTGCAGCTATAACCAAGCTGTCAGTGGGTACTGGGCTCCTAAAATACAAAAATCTAGCATTTAAAGACTGAAAAAATTTTGTATGGCTGTTCTTTTGTTTCCTTTGGTGCCTAATGGAAGGAAAGGCAGAAAGTTTGAAATAAGCATATTGTGGATGTTAGATGCTGCGAAAAGTGACTTCCCTTAATTTTCAGCAACTGCTGTTTTCTGTGACAAAGCTGCAAATCACTGGAAATAGAGGGGGAAAAAAATCCAACACTTGTCACTTTTAATTATTATAGGTCAACTTTAGGAAATGAGTATATTAGAAAAAACAGAGACTAGCATTTTGATTATCTTGAAGCAGAATCATAAAAGTACTGATGGTCTTAACTACACTAAAAGTGACTGCTACATAAGGTTTAGTGAAATTCCAAATCAGCAGTAACTGTCATTTTCACCAAAATATTTTCATCATCTCCTATTTTGTGGGCTTCTTTCATTCCCACTTTGTGGTTTAGTGCACAAGTTGAAAGGCCTAATCAGAAACGAGGCTCTAGGACAGCAGTGCCCACTCAAACACCCATCACTCTTCTAAGAACACAATCAGAAATAAATATTACAAATAGACCTTGCAGATAATAGGAAAAGCAGGAAAGAAAAAAATAGCTGTTACTCTCAGACCCAGTAAGTAATTTCATTGTCCAGTTCAGTAAATGAAAGCCTTTATTTTCCTTTTTAATTAAATTTCTTTAAGAGCTATTTTTGAATGCTCCATCTCTCACTACTTCATATGCTTTCCCATAATCTCCTTCACTCCCCACTTGGGCAGTACAATCCAAGTGTGATTTAAAGAAATGTGTGAAGTAGAAAAAGCAATAGGATATTTATGACAGCTGGATTTTGAATAGATTAAAGGAGGGAGGAATGCAGAAGCCACAACAAAAACCCTTCAGTAGGCTGGAGTGCAATAAATTCAACCTACAGTAGCTGAATAATTTCACCTCTTTCAACCCCTGAGGTTTTGTCCTTGTTTTGAAAACTACTGTTATCATTCTTTATAATATTCTTCAAATCCCTTGGGCTTTTGTATATGCCAGCCTTGACCAGTTTGCTTGGCACACAACCTTCTGCTCACGCTTTTCAAACGTCCGTGCGAGTACAGAAAGCTTCCCCATGGATTTGGCACTATCCCTAAGAGATGTAACCTGACTTTCAGAACAGGCAGCTTGGGCAATGGCTGGGAACAATCTGTGTTTCAAAACAGAAGAATTGAGAAACCTGAAATTAACATGAATCCAAACGCAATTTTGACACTTTTAGAACTATGTTACCCTTTTTCCAACATCTCCTCTGACATCTCAGTCCCCTACAAAGTGTGCTCCACTGGCTGAGAAGGCAGCAGAATGCATCCACTGGATACTGTCAGGAACAAGCTGTGCATTCCCACATTTACAAAAAAAAAATGCTGTTAGTAACAAAGTGCAACATTTAAAAGAAAGCAAAGCAACACAACAGAGATAGGCCCACTTCTTTAAGAAATTATAAATCAGACTTAAAAAAATATGGATTTAAAATTAATTTATAGTCAAGGAGTTACTTTTGACGAGGTTTTTGCATAATCAGAAATATGATTGAGATACATTTTGCAAGTTTTTGGGGACAGGATTAGATGTAGCCTATGTAATAATTTATCTATGGGAGCTGTACTTTGGCAAAATAACAAGGACAAAGAAATACCTGGCAGAAATTGGGAGGGGAAAATTCTATTCTAAAAAAGTACTTTTTATAAATATAAATACTCTGAGGTAATAGGAAGTCTTTTCTAATTAAAAATTGCAAATTGCTTCCCTAGAAACGAATGTACTTTTCGATAGTTACATGTGATATAAAGTAGAAATATTAGTTGCTAGCATCAGTATCATCAGTGATCTTACAGGGGATTATTTACAGAATAAAACATTAGACCACTGCTAAGGAACTGGTTTGGCATTGGAGAGCAGACAGTGAACTTTTTTATATTCTTTTATAGTTATTATTATTTTCTTTCCTCTTCTGTTCTGTGAAAGTGTGCTTAACCTGTGAGCTCCACCTTTTTGCTGATCCTCTGCCCCATTCCACTGGGGGCAGTGAGCAAGTGGTTATGTGGTGTTTCAGCTTCCAGACCAAGTTAACCCAATGGCAGAGTTCTTTGTCTCTTCTTTAATCACAGAATACTACATAGACACCTTTTGGGATGTTAAGGCAAATTGCACCCTGAGGTCCAAAAGGCCTATAAAACCGTCCTGTCAAAACTTCTATTCTAGTAAAATAATTCTTTGACACAGAAATTGTTGAATCTTTATTCTCAGGCAAGTATTATTTCATTAGCACTTAGTAACATCTGAAAAGGACCACTGAAAATAATGTTATTCACAGGTGCTGAAAATATCCCAGGAACCTCACAGACCTGCTCCTTTAAGATCGTTTTATAAGCATCTTTTCTTGGTCCCTCTTGACAAGCATCTTGACTTTCTGGCAGGATCTGTTACAACTGCAACAGAACTTCTTCACTGAGACTCCCCCATTTTTACAATTTTTTTTTTTTTTTTAACTTGGCCAGGAAGAAAGTTGTTTTGCAGCTAGGCTGTCTAGTTGCTGTCTTGCTTAACAGTATTGAGAGCAAATAAACTCAACCCTTCCTAATCTCTCCTGGCCTTTTTTCAACACCTTGTGCTTCGGGCTGAGTGCCACAGGCTTGCGGCAAACTTTCTATTTGCTCATCTCAGAAAATGTTTCACTACTCTGTCACTTCCTGGGCCTTGCAGTTCACATATCTTTTGGAGTCATTTGATGTCACAGGGAGTAAGTTTGCTCTTGATGAGACATCTGTCCTGGGTAAGCTCCAGAACTGAGATACTGCATTATTCATTCAGACACAGTTGATAATAATCCTATAGTGACATCTGAAGCCTCACAGGTTTATTTTCTACTTATTTTGTACTTTAATCTCATACTGCAGTGGGTGGGGGCTGGGAATCTTACCAGAATGTTGCAGTCACTTTCCTTGTTTCCCATGCTGTATTACAACGTGCAGGTTGCATTCAGCACACAGTTGGAGTCATTCTTCAGCTACTCACTGACCATGTCACTTCTACAGAAGGGGATGAAGTCCTTTTTTCCCATGCTGTGTATCCTGATTTGAGGCAACAGCCTCCTCTTCTGATGCTCCCACCACAGGCAGGATTTTTAAGAATTCCACAGCATCAAGTATGAAAGTATTTAGTCAGTTGATCAGGAGAAACTACAAATTTTGTTAAAACTACCCTTGTGCTTAAAAAAAAAACGTTTAATGCATTTTCCAACATCAATAGTTGAGGTAATGACTTCCTGGTACTTGGGAAAAAATATTTCCAAATGAATAATTTGATTTTGAAAAAAGATTATTCTCTAATAAATGTACAATTTTATTACCTAAGTTAGTATAGTGAGTGTCAGCAAAAGAAAGGAGATTTAAATTAGCTAATTGGCTAGCTTGGTTTAAAATGTAAAGATCTGGAATAAAGCTAACAGCCAATAACTGCCCAAATATCTTTACAAAAATGAACTCAACAGGAAAAATAGAACCCTTTAAAATGTGAGGAAATGTTTGCTGTGTCTTGATGTGTTTTAGTCTCTACCTTTTTGTTCCAACCTTAGTGAAAAAACTAATGCAAAGGTACATCTAAAGAAAATACATTTTATTCTGAGACATGTAATTGAAATAAATCCCAACCACAAAACTAAGACATTTGAAAAATCCAGGTTAACATTTAGAATTTAAAGGGAACATAAAATTTTACTTCTGGGAGAAACATATAATTCACTGAAAATCAGGACATCTACATAGAACATAATTTCCAGGGAGGCCCCACTAGTACTTTTTCCAAACTACCTCTTTATATCACAAACATAAGGTTCAATATAATATTTTAATATTAAATGTGAAAGCATGCTGGGGGAAGGACATGTCCTAGTCTTAGACATGGACACAGGTGTGTTTGCTTTCCTTCTCAAGTGCATATACATAAAGATAAGAACACAAACTAATAATAGTACCAGTATAGCTGAAGTGTATATACATAAAGATAAGAACACAAACTAATAATAGTACCAGTATAGCTGAGGTTCTGTGTTGTATTCTAGATAGCCAGATTTGTTTATGGGAGGAAAAAGGGCAGTACTTAAAGCCAAATACATCCTTAATACATTGATTTTGAAGTCAATGTCATCTGATGCTGCCACCAAGTAACTAGTAAAACCTTTTGCTTGGTTATAGCCAGTTTCCTTGAAATATGAGGTCCTGAAGACATGGAGTTTTGTATCTAGGAGGAGGTTGTCCTGACTATGAGCAAATTATTATATGAAAAAAAATTAATTTTTTTTCAATTTCTGCTGTAGTTTTCTGCAACTCATTGACAAGCAGAACACAACTTTAATAAAACAGTATGAATATTCAAATAGTATGAGTCACCGCGGCGGCAGGGTGGTGGTAAGGATGCCGCGACCTTCCTGTTTGTCTGGGGAGGGAACAGAGAATGCAAACCACAGGGCATCCCAGGGATAGAGGGGGATGTTAAAAAAACAGTCTTTAATGTCTGTGATGGCTGACTTCCGGTCCCGAGGTAGCATGGAAGGTGAGGACATGCCTGGCTGGAGGGGACCCATATCTTCTATCACATCATTTATTTTTCTGAGATCGCGGAGGAGCCTCCACCTATCTTTGCCTGGTTTTCGTAAAACAAAGATAGGGGAGCTCCAAGGGCTGCTGGTCTCGGTAATGTAGCCCTTGGCAAGCTGCTCCTCCACAAGAGCCTCTAGTGCGCGTAGTTTGGTATAAGACAGGGGCCACTGATCAACCCACGCTGGATGGTGTTGTTTCCAGGTGAGTTGGGGGATGGTAGGTTTCACACACTTTTCAGTAGCCCCCACTAAAAATCCATACTGGGGATTTGCAGAGAGGCTTCCCACTGTGATAGCACATCCCTCCCCCAGAGAGTTATCGGTGCCCTTACTACAAATGGCTTGATGGTCCCCATTTTTCCTTCGGGTCCTTCCACCATGACATTCCTTTTACTTCTCATGAAGACTGCAACTCCTCCAATCCTGGAGATCATCTCCGCAACGGGCTGCAATTCCCAGTTGGCTGGCCACTCTGAGCGGGCAATGATGGTGATGTCCTCTCCTGTGTCCAGCATGCCTGGGCGGTGGATTTTCTCCCCTTTGCAGAACAGACCATACTCCACAACGGGTTTGCTGGAGCCCACAGCCTGAGCCTACATTGTGGTAGGGTTGAGGGGAACCTGTTCAGGGCAGTTAGGTGGCAAAAGGAAAGCTTGGGCAATTGGTGTTCCTTTGGGAAGATAAAATGGTGAGTCTGCGCAGCAAAGTTGTACAAATATTTCTTCCCCTGGGTTAACAGTTTGCACTTCAGGGACTACATAAATTTGTCCAGGATCATGAAAGGTGTCCCCGAGAATTAAGACATTTGAGGGACTACCCAGTGGCCCACGTTTTCCTGTGGGTACTTTATGGACTCAGTCATCTTTAAAGATAAAGGATAGTTCGATTACCAGCTGGTGCCAGGTTCCCAACTGTATCGCTCCATGTGTTGGGTCTTCCTGATGCGCTCGGGAATCTCCAGTGATGCTTCTTGTGGTCCACTTCCCCACTCCCGATGGCTGCCAGTGGATCTGGCAGGCGGGACAGTGGACCTCGCTGGTGGGATGGGGCGATGTGGCATTTGATTTGATGTAGGAGTGCAGGGCTGTCCTGCGCTCTGCCAGAAGTTTCCCAGACGCTACTGGTGTCAGTTCTGTCTCAGGGGCTATTGCTGGTGGTGGGGTGGTTATGTTGGTCCTGGAAAAAAAGCCTCTCGGGACAGTCTTTAAAGAAATGTCCAAGTTCTCCACAACTGAAGCAGCAATTTAACTCTTTGTTGCTACATAAATGATGGATATCCCTCCTGCAACCCCTTTTGCAACTGCTAAGGCTACAGTATTTTCAGTGGAGCTGTGTTTGGTGCAGGCTTCGACCATTTGGTCAAGTGTTGGTTCAGTATCAAGGGGGAGAGCTCTTAGTATTCCTTCACACTCAGCATTAGCATTTGCCATGACCATTTTTACTAATAATTCCCTTTGAGCCTCTGGGCTCCCTACTCGTCTTTCAATTGCTATTTTTAGTCTGTCTATATAGTAATAAAAAAACTCACTTGTCCTTTGTTTAATGTTTGTGAAGCACTGTGTTGGCACCTTGTCATCTGGGATGATAAGCAGGGATGTTTTTGCGGCAGCAAAGTCTTTGAGAGTTGCTTTGTCTAAGTCTTTGGCCTGGTCTTGAGGCCTTTGGAAGTCACCTTCTCCCACCATTTGTGGGAGAGTTAGATTGGATTTGTTAGCATCTTTAGTGTATGCGTCTGCCAATTGTTTGAGGTGTTTTTTCCATTGCCTTTCCCAAAGCACATATTCAGCTGGGGAAAGAAGGCAGTTCACATTTTTAATATCATGTGGCACCATAACATGAGTGGTGAAGGTGGCTTCAAATAGGTTGTTGAAAAAATGTGAGCCTTGACCATGATCCTCAGCTACTTTGCACAGCTCCTTTAACTCCCCATAGGGTAGGGGTTCCCACAAATTAATGGCTGCCGCCCCCTGGCTATGTTTACATACAACTGGGAAGGCAAAGATCTTTTTTGCCAGTGCTGAGTCTCCTGACCAGGTGGCTTCCCTCTGAATTTTGGCCCAGCAATCCTCATATTCAAGGTCTGAATCAGAGTCCAAGGAATCGCTGCTCTCATCCTCTGAAGGGGATGGAGGGCGGTTCATAACAGCGCGGGGCCGCTTTGAGCAACCAGAGTTTGCCTGCTGGTGTAAGGCAGTGAAAGCCAGTGTAAGGCAGTAGAAGCCAGTATGGTCTCCTTCTGGTCACCATCATCCTGACTTCCGGTCCCAGTATTGTGGGAACTGGAAGCAGAGGGGCCATTGGGGCTCAGGCTGGAGGGGGCACAGATGGGCTCTGCAATGGGGAGGGGTTTCCCGATGGAAGGAGAGGGTTCTGAAATGGTTACACCCATCGACGACACAGGGAGGGGAGTAGGGCACGATGGGAGGTGTGGGAAAAGGAGGGGTCAAGGTGGGAAAGTGGCCATTTTGAGGCATAAAGGTGGAAAAACTTGGATATGGGGAAGACAAAATGGTAGGGTTGGCCATATTGCCAGCACCATTTTGTGGGGAAACCTTAACTGGGGGGGGATGTAACTGAGTACATGGGCATAGGGAAGAGGCTGGGGGAAAGATTCAGAGCGGCATGGCAGTGCTGTCCTGGCAAGGGGAGAGAGGCAGTCGGTGAGTATCAGGGAGACGGCAGCAACCCTGTGCCTGTTGGCAACAACCACCCACTGATTGCCCCTCAGATGGGGAAGGGGGTTTGAGAGTATGGGGAGAGGTTGAAGGGGAAGTAGTTTTCAATTGGGGACCCAAAACCTTTCCCAGAACATTCCCCAAAACATTTCCCTGTTTATCAACAGACTGAACAATAATATGGAACAGAGGAAAAAACTTGGCAACTGAATAATCCCCATACGATTGAACCGTATATAACTATTTCCCCACTTCATCCCAAAACAAACCTGTATGAACTGAATTTCAATTGACTCTAGGGAAACGTTTGAAAACCCCATGAATAAACCTTTTCAAATTCTCCTTTGAAAACTTAAAATTTCCCGCAACAAGGGCACCCCCAACTTGGAGATAAAACTCTGTCTCAGGAGTGCTGAGCTTAGGCCTACTACGCTTATTTCCCATCCTGGTTGTCTCACTCCCCACCCCAGCACCAAAAGGAAAACGAAAAGCAAAAGACACAAATATATGAAACTCACAATCTTTCTTCAGGCCGATGCCTGGTGGGTCAACGAAAAGCTGGTGGATGGGTGGTCACCTGGTGACCGGTCAGGGAAGGGGATCTTCTCTTTCTTCTCCCCCAGTTGTACAGCAAGGGTCCCGGTTGCTGTCTGTCAGACAGCCCTTACTGAAACAAAATGGGTTCTCCTCTGGGGATGGCGAGCCCTACAGCGGCTCGCTTTGCAGTGGAAACTGCAGTGGACACTTCTTCAGGGGCGCTTTGGGATGCTGCACAATGGGCGCCAATTGCCACAGCAGTGAGGTAGCAATAAGGGTGCCGTTACCGTTACTTTCCTGAAGAGCATCCTCAGAAGGATGGCTCAGAGGCACAGGCACGTCCTTCTCCCAGCCCAGTGTGTGATTTTCAGCTCTGGCTTTTTCCCTCAGGCAAAGCAGAGAAAGAAACTGGAATGCTGTATGGTGTTCCACAGAGTGGTGGCCTTTATTGAGAGCAGGGCCCTCTGTGAAGTGAGCCAGGAACAGAAGCGTCCCAAACAGGGGAAAAACAAGGGTTTATATAGGGAAGGCAAGGGGCAGGGTTAAACCAGCAACCAATGGGATACAGGCTCAGGTGCAGACCAGGAGGGGAGGGACCAATGGGCAACAATGAATCAACATAGAACTGCAAAGGCCTCTGGGGGTGAAATTTACTCACTGTAACCAAAGTCTGTGACGCAGGGGTTAGCCCTCCAGGGGAGTGCAGAAAGCCCTTCTTGGGCTGGCTCTTCAGCCCCCATCAGTTATCTGGTCAACAAAAAATCATTCACATAGTTTCCTGGACTAAAGGCAGAGGACAGAGGAGGACAGAGCAAGCTAAATGCAGCTTTATGTTGTTAATTCTGGTCTAAAGACACATTAGACCTGGTGCTGCACTTGAAGAACAGTATGTTTAACTGAATATGTTTCACCCTTTCAAAATATAGATTTTATATCAATATTCTGTATTTCCTCCGTGGTACAGCTCAGTTCCTGTGTTCTTTTACCTTAAGCTTTTACAGAACACATATCTAATAAAGTCCTCCTTTGTACTGGGACCAGACCAGAGCATTAAACAGTAAATATTCTCTGACTACAGACATGACAATATTGAATGAACAACCTTGAGGTGAACTGGGACTGTCAGCTGCCAACAGCTACTTCAGATGCAGCAACTCCACAGCTTTGTTAAGATCTTGGTATTGTGGATCTATAGAACAGATTCACAATGAAGAAATACCTACGTGTCAAGTTCAACTCTGTACGGAAGGCTGAAATTCTTTAATTAATAGTCACAGATTTATTGGCATTCGCTCTTATTGTTTGGTAGACTTTGAGAGAGAAAAGCAGTGTAAGACATGGGTGCCTCAGCAGACCGACTACTATGACCAGAGGCTTAGAAAGCTGGGACTGTTTAGCCTATGGAAGAGAAGGGTTGGAGGGATCCTTAATCTATAAATGGGAGGGGATGAAGAAGACTTAATTAGAAAATGGGAGGGAACTCAGTGGTTCCCTGGGAAAGGATACAAGTCAATGGGCACAAACTGAAAGACAATAAAATCCATGTGAATGTAAGGAAACACTTTTTCATTGTTAGAGTGGTCCAACACCTGAGCAGGTTGCTCAGGGAGGCCATGAATTCTCCATCCTTGGAGATACTCAAAGCTCACCTGGCCTTGGTTTTGTGCAGCTGGCTCAGGATGGCCCTGCCTGGGCAGGGGGTTGGACTGTATGACCTCCTGAGCTCCTGCCAACCACAGTCACTGAGATGGGTGTGACTAGGGAAGGAATGCTTTCTCCCCCAGATAACCACACCTGCAAAATATTTATAAGACACAATTCAAAGCAACTAACTGATCATATATGAAGCATTGTTCCCGAAGAGGCGGCTGTTAGTCAAAAGGTGAGTCGAAAAAATTTTAATTGTTTGATTTCTGTCAATTTCTTCATGCGCGTTTCACGAGAAACCCGGTGGGGCACAGTAGGATGCTGCGGGCCGGGAGCCTCCCGCGCCAGCCCCGCAGCGCGGTGTCAATCCCCTCCGGAATGGCACACGCCTCACGGGGCCGCGGAGCTGCCTCGCGGTGCTGCGCCGCCTTCCACCCGCCCTAAGCCCGTGCCGGGCCGGGGCTGCCCGTGCCGGGCCGGGGCTCCCCGCCCTTCCCGGGGGAGGCGGCGCAGCCCGCATCCTCCTGCGGGAGCGCGGCCGCGGGGCCGCGGCAGCGCCGGCAGGAGGAAGCCGCACTCTCCTCCCCGCTCCTCTCCCCTCCTTTCTGCTCAGCCCGCTCGTCCCTCCTCCTCCCTGCCGGTGCTGGCGGCGGCTCCTCCTCCCGCGTGTGACCCGGTGCCGCATGTGAGTGGGGAGGAGGGACCGCGCGGCGCGGGTCCCACTGTGGCGGCGGCAGGAGGAGGAGCAGGAGCCGGCGTGCGGTGTCTCCCCGCAGCCTCATCGCTGGGCCCCGCCGGCGCTCCCCATGCCCGTGTGGTGCTGCCGCTGCTCCCTGGCCGGTCACTTCAGGTCAGGCGGCGGCGGGGGCCGGTGGGGCGGCGCGGGAGCCGGGCCGCGGGGCGGCGGGCGGGGGCGGTGCGGGCAGGACGGGGATACCGGCGGGGCTGCGGCCTCGGCGGGGCTGCGGCGGCGAGCGCGGCGCTGCCCGGCCCCGCACGGCCCCGCCGGGGAAGGGATGGCGGCGGCGGGGCCCGGGCGGGCGCGCCGTGACCTTGGGCAGCGCCGAGGCGCAGCCGGGCCGGGGGCAGCCCGCGCCCGCTGATGCTCGGTGCCGCTCCGGGGTTCGCAGCGCTGCACCGCCCGGGATGTCGGCCCCGCGGGGCGCCGCTCCGCCCGCTTACCTGAACGAAATCCAACAGTCTGGCAGCGGTAAAATCTCTTCTCGAAGTGCCAGGTTGAGACCAAATTCAGATTCCTTTTATATAACGAGTTTTCTGTTAACCGCCCACCACAGTCCGTTTTGGGTTTTTTTTTTTTTTTTGTGTTTTTTTTTAATTTTTTTTTTTTTTTTTTTTTTCTGCAAGTACGCAGTGTATTCTAGCATCTTTCAAAACGGCTACCTGAAAAAGGTACCATTTATTTTAATAAACTGCAACAAATTACGAGTTGTTATCAAATTATTATTATTAGCTTTTTCAAATGGGAGAAAAAACTGTTATGTGCATGTTGCGTTTTTTCTCTTAATGGGTTAAAAAAAAAAGCAAAACCAAGAAGGCACATGTTTGCATATATTTAGAATCTGGGTGATTGACAAAATGTAATTCCCCAGGTTATTTGAGTGACCAGTATAAGATAAATTAGGCACTAGTGTTGGAACTGACTCATCTTGTGCCCACTTGGATGTCTGCAGAACTAGAGCTGTAGGTGATTGTGCCAGATCCCACCACTGCAAAGCTGTCTACCGTAAGTTTTATCAAGATAAAAACTGCTGGTACTTGGTGGCTTTCAGTGATGCTCAGAGGTTAGGAAGGTGGTGGCCCCTAACTTCAGATCTTGCTGGGTTCTGGTATGATGTTCTTGCAAAGGAAGAGGATGCTGCTGACAACACTCCTTCATGTGCACTGCATTTTGTGTGCAGGTATTCCTGTGCAAAGAATGAGAAACTGCAGGTTGTGTGCAGATGTTCCCATGCAAAATCACCAGTTTGGTAATTGTGATACAATAAGCTACATAAAAGCAACATTTTTACTGTTAAAAGATTCTTCTGTAGCCTACAGCATTGTGCATATATCTCTTAAAAGAAGTTTTGAAATGTTTCTTTTGGTTTTATGTTCCATCATGCACAGCAAGTATAGTAAAACCACACTAAAGCATGTGTGCTCCCCTTAAGCCTGTCTTTTGTAAAACATAAGGTAGTATTGCCTCAGTCAACTTTGAGCAAAGGCTGGAAAATAAAATAGTTTAGCTGCTCCTTTCTAAAAGCAGAGGTGAAAAAATCAGTATGATAATTAGATATTCCCTCTCTGACTCCTCATCTCCATCTAATTCATGCTGTTTGGAGGTTAGGTGTCTGCAAGACTTAATGTGCAGCTGTAATCAAACAGTAAGCAAGTAATTTGATTTTTTTTTCTATTGTACTGTAGGGAATAGTGATATCAAGTACTTTCCAAAATAAATGCAACCTCAGAATAGCTCCCCACCCTTTGTAACAATGCCATCAGAGGGATGTGTTACAGATTGTGCTACTGCTGTTGTTACTGCACAGCTCTGTCTCCAGTTTACTTCAGACTTCCCCACTGAGGAAAGGCTTTTGAAACAGAATCTTGGGTGCTGTGGGAGTTGAGGCAGTACATGGTTTACGTGGCTTCTTGAAGGCCCTGGGAATTGGATCAGCTTCTTACAGTTTTGATTTTGTGTAGAAAATAATTGCTGAAAGGCTAGAATAGCTTTAAGATATGCTAAGTCTTAGGAAACAGATAAGAGTATTTTTATTTATTATTTATAATTAACCATGTTTATAAAGAGAAATTTTTTTTAAAATTTTCTAGAAAAATATCCTCTTGTTGGTACAGGTATTTTTGATTAAAAATTGGTTGTCCTTACTTTACAAAAGACTTGACAAAATAACTGCAGTAACAGACTTTTTAATTTGACTCTCTCTTTCTAGCTAGACAGATAGTTTCTGTGCTTCTTCAATGACCTGGAAAGGTTTCAGAAAGGACTCCTAAATAATTAAAAAGAAAACATTATAAGACAAGTCTTTGTATTCTAGAAGCACATCTACACGGTGAAGTTACAAGAGAAACTTAAGTGTATTTTTTAGAGAAAGAACTAAAAAATCTAGGAAAATAGGAAAATGGCTAGTGGTGAAAGCAGTCTGCTGTGCAGGAGCTGACCTGACTACATGGCAATTCCTTCTGTAAAAACTTTTAATAGTGGTAGGATGGGTTATGTCTAGGGCTTAAAGGGATCACTTCACAAGGATCCATCCTCACACCTCTGCCAGCTTTAACCTGCCTCACTTCTCTCTGAATGGAAATTTGTTGAGGTGAAGTCCTGTGTGCTGCTTAGTCAGCAGGAAGGGATGTGAACGCTGCTGTTGTACCTTAGCTGCTCCTTCAGGCTTTGTCTGGCCTTAATGTTGTTAATTGGCTAGGCAGAGTGTATCTCCTGATTTGATAAGGATAATGAGGAATGAGTTCTAATGTGTGTGGGATCAAAATAATGCTTGTGGCTATACTTTGGCTTTGTATAAACTGAGATTAGAAATCTGCACTTCTGCAGAGCCATCTGTGCCTTTTTGTTATCCTTCTGTAGACTTGCTGGGAGAAAGTAGAATTTTTAAAAATCTTCTGTTAGAAAAGCTGTGCTGAAGAGTAAAATTGTGTAGATTGGATAAAACATATCTGTCTTGGTCTCGATTTCACCAGTTTCGTAACTTTTAAAGTAAAACATCAAAAGCGGCTATTTTTGAAGAGGCTGTTCTGACAACAGTTCACTGTTTCATTTTAGCTTTCTCCCATCTGTCCTTCTTAATTAGAACTTACAGCAGCACTGAAACCGAAGGACAGCTTTTGAATTCCTTTGTTCAGTACTTTGGTGACAGCCTTGGGAGGAAGATTAAAAGAATGCCTTTAATTGAAGAAACTGTTCTGCCTGGGGACTCCCTTCTTACTCTGCCTGTAGTAATAATAGGTGAGTTTTTTCCCTTTTTAAAGATTCACTGTCACTGCCATTGCCTTTATAGACCTGCTGCATTAAATAATTTATCAATAAATAATTAATGCTTAGAACCCTTACAGTGAAGATCTTCATTAGAGTAATACAGTTGTTATAATTAACAACAGTAGCATTATATTATGTTAAGGGACTTGTTGGAGTATGTTTGAATTTAAATTGTGCTTTGAAAAAATCAGCTGTGTTATTTAGCAGCAGATATGGGAGTATTAATGGAAGAACTGTATTGATTCTAGTGTTGATAACATAGGGTTTGATTAATGTGATATGTCTATTTCTGTATGCACGGAGGTTGTCAGTGGTACACCAGTAGAAATCTGTGGGGTCATGTGGATGAGTGAAAAGCATAATGTGTGCTCTGTGTTGGTTAGGTGCTAACCTCTCATTAATTGACTTTTTTTCTGTTGCATCCATCACTAATATCTAAATATTCTCCCATCCTTTCCAAAATTAATCCAGCTCAGTTCGGCTAGTTTAAAATAATAAATTGTCGTCTTGATTGAACACTTAAGGGCTTGTACTTGTAAAATGACAGGATAACAGAGGGTGGAGGCTCATAGGTACACAACTTAATCGAGAGTGCCAGCATAATGGGCCAAGGTTTTTCAACAGCAGCTGGTCACCAGCTCATTATTGCCATGACTTCATGAGGGGATAAAGAAAAGATTTGAAGTAAAGAAGGTTTTCAATAATCTAGTCCAAAGCTGTTGGGACTAGAGCAAGTACCTACCTGCAAACCAGCAAAGATTTTGGAGATTAATGTTGCAAAATAAATGTGTTCACAGTGTCCCCACAACTTTGAAAGACTGGTGTTTGTACAGTGCTTTTCTCAAAGCTCTCTGTATGATAGTTTAAAATAGTGCTCATGGAGCAGACTTAGGTGTATGTGACAGACGTGAATCACTTGATGAGTTCTGCATCACGGTTGAAGGGAACAGTGTCCTGGCATTTTGTCAGCCTTAGTATAGGTTTGTCATATAGTTTATGATTCAGTTTCCACTGTTTAGTTTTGCAAATATGTGTTATGCAAATACCTGTGCTCAATACTTAGTTTGTCTAGAGCACTTTTCTAGGTGCTGACACCAAACACAGCTGCATTGACCACTTCTCCATCATCCAAATGCTTCTTCACAGATATATTTGAGACATCTTGCAAGCTGATCTTCTCCACTGGCAGCCTATTATCACTGAAGAGCCTTCAGAGGGATCTAAAATGATTTGATAATGTAGTAGAGGAGTTTGAAAATAATTGTCATTCCCTCTGCCCCCCCATATATGAACACACTCTCTACTGGTTTAATAACTTCTGTGCAGTACCTGTGTTGGGAAGAAACAGATATATTCCATCAGGGTTGAACAATTTCATGCTGAAACTCTTAAGTTTAGAACATGTTCTGTGCTAAACATTTTCATCTTCTGCACTAGTTTTAATCATTACTGTGTGGAATATTGTCACTTCTTTCCAAATAACAAGGCTGTTATGATACTTGAAGTTGAATATTTGCTTTAAATTTCGACATATAATGTAAAGATGATAGTACTATAGTTTGCTATTGATCAAGAGAAGATTTTGCTGATATTCAAACAAACTTCTTACTGCTTCTGAAATGAACAGAGCCATGGAGTTTCAGATTATATTCATTGTACAACTAAAATTAGTGCAATAGTAGTATCTCCTAATTGCAGTCAGAGGTCTTATTGAAGGCACTGTGTGTAAACAAAAAACAAAATTTGTCATTTCAAAAGATTTTTTTTTTTATTTCCCAAGAATTTTCTGAGAATACCATAGCAAGTCTAATTGCAGACCTTGCAGCTGAACCTTCATCCTGTGTGTTCTTAACAGCATATCCTCAAGGGATTTCCTTTCCCTTGGATTCAGTCTGCTTAAAGAATAGGAGTTGAGTTTGGATCAGCTCTCTCGATGGTCCCAGAAAAGTCCAAGGAACTCAGTGACAGTAATTCACCTTAACATCACAGAATGACTAGGTTGGAAGAGACCTTCAAGATCATCGAGTCCATCCCGTGTCCTAACACCTCAACTAAACCAAGTGCCACATCCAGTCTTTTTTTTAAAAACATCCAGGGATGGTGACTCCACCACTTCCCCAGGCAGAACATTCCAGAACTTTATCACTCCTTCTGTGATACCACTTTTTTCTAATATGCAACCTATATTTCCCTTGGTGCAGCTTTAGACTGTGTCCTCTCGTTCTGTCGGTTGCTGCCTGGAGAAAGAGACTAATCCCACCTGACTACAGCCACCTTTCAGGGAGCTGTAGAGAGTGATAAGGTCACACCTGAGTCTTCTTTTCTCCAGGCTGAAGACCCCCAGCTCCCTCAGTCATTCCTCACCAAACTTGAGTTCAGAGCCCCTCACCAGCCTTGTTGACCTTCTCTGGCCTGATACAGGCCAGGGTGCCGTTGGCCTTCTTGGCCACCTGGACTGTTGGACTTCACCTCAACAAATTTCCATTCAGAGAGAAGTGAGGCTGGTTAAAGTTAGCAGCGGTGTGAAGATGGATCCTTGTGAAGTGATCCCTTTAAGCCCTAGACATAACCCATCCATCCCACCTTCAGTAATCTCCTTGGCCCTTGCCAGTCTTTGTTTGGGTGACATTTGTTAACCATTTAGTTCTTTTAGCCTTATCCAGTAGGAATGATCTTTACCATGGCATCCTTGGCTATGGCACACATTTTCCTCTTTCCATTGAGGACGAGCTTTCTTTATATCCCAGCAGGATAATAAAGCTAGCTGTGCACTTGTAAAAACATAAAAAATTCTTTACTGCATTCAAGCTATAATTCTAAAAACAGTTAAGAATTTACTCAGCCATGGAAATGCTTGTGAGCTACTGGTATGATTAATGTGTTTGCATCATTTAATTTGATTTTGTTATGGATAGTTTCTCTGTGTTTTTACAGTTCTCTCTCACATCTATCTCATGGCAAATGGGTGACAGGAGGGGCTTGCATCTTCTTTAAGCTTTAAATTCTTGGACTGAAGCATATCCAGCTATCTTATGTTGATCTGTTTCTGGGAGGGCAGAACAGTGTGAGGGTAAGGAAGAACTTTTTCACTGTCTTTAGATTCTGTAGATGATTTCCTGTAGCCTACAGCTGTGACCACTTTATGTGCACAGCTTTGTAATAAAGTATGAGATATTCTGCCACCGGAGACCAGGTGAGTATAGCCTGGTGAAAGAGGAAAAAGAGATCCACTGTATGAAGAAACTGGTATTAACAGGGCCTCAGCGAAGTAATGGGAGAATTTAGGACTGAGGAATCAGAAAAGGGAGAAGAGACGGCAGTGGAGAAAGGGGATTGTTAACAGGTGATGAAAATAGTGTGTGCAAAGGTGGTGGGGAAAAGTAAATGACCTGTGAATTCTTGACATCAAGAGATGAAAGGGTTAGAAGTAAGAACAAATATCCAACAATGCTTGCTGTACTAAAGTATGAATGAATTAGTAACTTAAACCCAGAATTTGCAAAGTGTGTGCTAAATACCATGTGTCCGAACAAAGACAGAGTACTGACAAGTGGCTCATTAGGAAAACACTGTGCTTTTCATTCAGTTAATGAGTAAGAGGAGCTGTAGAAATAACAACACAGAGCCACATATTTAAATTTTGTATCATAGCACATACAATTCTGATTTATCTTTCTGTAACTTTTGATGTCTGACTTTGCAACATGAATGTTACTTCTGTATTTGCATGTGATAAATATGGTCCCCTTCTTTGTTTAATACTAGTCAAATAAATAGAAATGTTTACCTTATGGTAATGTTTTGGTCCCATCTATCTCATACTTTAAATAACATTTTAAAAATAATTGTCCATTAAAATTGCAGCAATACACATATACAAATTTAAAATGCTACAAAGCTGGTAAAAGTGTTTGACTTCATACTCTCTCTGAACAATGAATGTGGTCTTACAGGAGTTTCTTGTTCTCTGCCACTTACCCACAGGAGGTCTGTGGTCACTTAGCTTTTATGTTGCTGTTTTGCAGTGTCTGTAACTTCTCATTTGACTTTCAGTCTTAAGCCTTCTACTTGTCTCTTCCCTTTATTTTATGGACAGACCTGAAGAGCATATAATCCAGATTGTCTTTTTGCTCTGTATTGTACAGTGCCTGTGGGAATGCAAAGTTCTAAGATGGCAATAATATTCAGCTATCACTGTGACTGACAGGCAGACCATTATCTGTCAGGCCATTTTCACACAATAGTGAATTTGACATAGTAAATTAGGGAACTTCTTTATATGCATTTCGCTTCCTGATATAAAAGTCACACATTTGTTTCTCTTTAACTGAAAAAAAAATTTGCTCTCTTTATTTGGAGGATGGTCCTATAAAAAACTCTATTTTACTACAAAGTTTATAAGCTGCTTTGAAATCAAGACAATCTGGCATTATACTACTTCAGTATTATTTTGTTGCTATATATTTAGTGATTAACAAACTGTAGGTTATAAACATTTTTACTAAAACAGTAAATTTTTTCTTTAATAGGAAATGGACCTTCAGGAATTTGCCTTTCTTACCTGCTCTCTGGATACAGGCCATATTTGTCTCCTGAAGCTATACATCCAAACCCCATCCTACATACAAAATTAGAAGAAGCTCGACATCTTTCCATTGTTGATCAAGTAAGCTTTGGCTGCCTTCTTGTCTAGCTCTTTTCCTACTGCAGGCATTAGTGCATTAATAAGTTATTTTGTTATTATGTTAATTTAAATAGGATCAACTCATGACCATTAGGTCCAAACCTCGGCTGTGTAGTGTTGTGTGTGGCTCTTGAAGGCTTTTAGTTTGTTGTGTTTTTTGGTTTTACAGTCTGCCCTTTGTTGTGTTCTTACTGCTTGCCAGAAGTGTCTAAAGCATGACTTGGTCAGTGGCTGATGCAGGAATTCCAGTTGTTGTGTCCTACGATGTTTGGGCACTATCATCAGGGAACACGTGCTACTAACATACCTAAAGTACACATAGTTCAAGTCAAAATATTCTTAAATACTAAAATTCTTATTAAGATTTTATTTTTAGTTATACTGGGGACATGTATCCTCTATAAACACAATCCATTTTTCTTTTTGGAGCAGTATGCATCCTTCAGCATTTGTGTTGTACTGACAATTGCTCTTGTGCTGTAGTTGTTACCCATGTATACGCCCAAATTTTCTGTCTGATTTGATAGTTAAATCTTCTCCAGCATTTTTCTTTCCACTTGTCCATTGGTTTGCCATGTTAACACTGTCTTTCACTCGCCTCACTGTACTCCTGAGGGATTACCAACAATGTTATCACTGTATTGCCTTTGTGACTAATTTATTTCAAATACAAACATGGATTTTTGTTTGTAGTGGGGAAACAGGACTTTGTTTGGCTTTGGATTTTTGGAGGGTGTTTTTGTCTCAGTGCTGTGCTATTTGCATGTGATGTTTACCCTAGGTCTCAAGGGCTTTTTCTTTTGCAGGAGAGTAAGTTGCCTAAGTTTTGGCTGCAGGTGTTTCATGTACTTCATCCTCTCCCACCCCCTGGTATTTTGCCTAATTAGGAAGCTAAGCTGTCCTGACTTTGTCAGCAAAAATTGGTCTTATGTGCAGTTCTTTCTTCAAATCTCTATTTTCTCTTCAAATATTTGCTATTGTATAATTTTTGCAATCATTGCCATTTTTAGAACAAGACTGGTTAATAGATGCTGGAATGTGAACTTTATAAAGTTCTAGGAATTTTTCTTAACATTAACTGGTGTGTAAAACAATCCTAGTTTTACTTTTAAAAATAATGCTTATTTTAGCTTCATTATTTTAAGATGTAATACAATTAGTGTTGGAACTAGCTAAGTGCTGTCAAAAGAGCCTTTTCTATTTGATGTTTAAAGCTTAATGTTTTTAGATTCCAATTTTGCTTTATCAAAATGGAGCTCCTAGAAATATTAGCAGTCCTTTCTAAAAGCAGTCTGCTGTCTATAAATGTAGATGTTACTAAGTATCTCTCATCTCTATTTGTCCACATGTTTCGTTGTTCTACAAATACTGACTTGCCCCAGAATTACTGTTATGAACACGTAATTTTTAAATGAGTGAGATGTACTATTCCGAGTTACAAAAAACTGAGTCATAGCAGTTATTTCTGAAAAGTGTTTTGATTGAATCTCTACATTAAATACCTTTACCTAAAAGGCAATTTGAATTATGTTTTCTGTTGCAATTCAACTTCTGCACATCAGAATAGCATGATGAACATTAAAGGTTTAAAATTTGTCATCCTTCAGGATCTGGAGTACCTGTCAGAAGGCCTGGAAGGACGCTCCTCAAACCCAGTTGCAGTGCTTTTTGATACATTACTTCACCCTGATGCTGACTTTGGCTATGACTACCCGCCTGTTCTGCACTGGAAGTTAGAACAACACAATTATATTCCCCACATAGTGCTTGGGAAAGGACCACCTGGTGGGGCTTGGCATGTGAGTAAAAATTTCATCTTGCTCCTAGAGTAACTTGATAATGCTGTGCTTTGGGATTTTTCTTACTGCCTTACTCTAGGGCTGATTTAGATGGTAGTGCCAATTGCAGTTTCAACTGCTCATTAGCAAAGCCCAAGTAAGTGGGGGATATGAGAAAGGAAGGAGGAAGTTACCCTTTACTTGTGTGTTTGGGACCATGAGTGCTGTCTGACATTACCAGGGTTTTTGTTAGTTCACATTTAATGAATTATAATGAAGAGTATTTTCTATAAGTTTTTTTTTCTTGTCTGCATTGTTTCCAGGTGCTTTTATACACAATCTTAATTGTGATGTCTTTATATGATGCTGCTTTCACATGTTTTGTGTTTGCTTCCTCTTTTGTATTTCAAAGAACTTGCTTTTCGTTTCCCTTTCACATGCTCTCTCTTCACCTTCTTTATTAGCTCATGTGGTTGCTTATTATTTAAGTGTAACACAGAAATAGTTCTTCAGTTCTTCATTTAATGTCCTGGTTTTATGTTGTATTCTGGTATTTTGTTGCTCTAAATGAATACAATGAGAAGAGCTTCACTGGTTTTTACATTTTAATTTTTTTTTTTTTTTATATTTTACATTTGAATTGGAATTTGAATTTGAAATGTGTCTGATCATATATCTTCATGTTTTCCCCATAGTCCATGGAGGGCTCTATGCTAACCATCAGTTTTGGAGACTGGATGGAATTGCCTGGCCTCAGCTTTAAGGAGTGGGCAGCTAGCAAACGCAGGTAAAGATACTGCAGAGTCTACTTGGGAATCCTAGTGACTATAAAAATACAGATAAATGGAAAATCAAACTTCACTGTTCACAGGAGGGCTTCTTGTTTAGTTTATTAATTTGCATGATGGCACTGGAAATTTTTCTGCTGTGTGTACTCTGATGGAAAAAAGCTTGACAATGGTCAGGCAGAATAATTGCTGGTGAGTGCACCGAAAGCAAACGTACAGGCAGCGGTGTCTTCCAGCAGCATTTCAGACAGAAGCACTTGCTGAAAGCAGCTCTGATCAGAGGTGAGGGAAGATGGAGGAATCCACTGAAGGAGGTATTGCAAGTTCCTCTTTCAACACCCAGGCAGCTGAAGTTGCTTCACACACCAGCTTTCTTGCAATTCAGGAAGTTATATATTTCAGCATTTGCTTTTACAGGCAAAGCTGCAGCATCTGAAATCTATGAATTTTAATTTTAAGAGAATAATTCAGTATTTCTGTGTTAATTTGTAGCAATAAGTTTCTTGAAAAAACTTGAGAAGAAAAGTTATTCTTGTGCAAGCTCACTGGTTTTACTTCAGTTCATAAAGGTCTGTGTCAGCAGATGAGCCTAATAACACTCTACATGAGCTTTTTCTAAAATTTTAATTTTTTTACTTTGTTCTAGGAAAATTAAAGGAAATTGGTTTTGTACCATGTATGGGAAAAAAAGAAGTACAGTTACTTGAGCATATGTCTTTAAGGGCAGACTGTTAGTCATTTCAGGGCAACCCTTGAAGTGAGGAAACTGTAGCTTTGTTCTTTAATCCTTTTCTTAGATAACCACAGCAATCTTGCCTCCTTATTAACTGAAATCCTGCTTATTATCTGAAGCTATGTATTATAGTTTTTAATAATGTTAAAACCAGATGCTGACCTATTATACTACAATTAAACAAGCTTCTTTAAAAGGATTGATGATAATGTAAAATTTTAGTTATGTAGAATAGTTTCCTAAGTTTCCTTGCAAGAGGTGTCACACTGTCACATTATTCTCTTCAATAAATATCACATGAGGATTTTCTGAGTAGTAACCTGAGCATTTAAAAGAACATGTGCTAATATCTTGTTAGTCTAAGAAAATGAGTAGCCTGATTACTTGTAAATATGATTTAAGTGTAATTTAGTGGCAATCCTGATATTCACTACAGTTTGTTTTGCCTTCTTCCTAGAGCTTACTTCTAAAGAAGCAGCAAAATTCACGCAGCTGTTTCAAATAATTACACTGTCAGCTATTTTTCTTATAAATGAGACTGCAATAATCACGAGAAAAGCACAGATGTAATAGCAGGGTTGCAGTGCAAAAATGTTTTTTATTGAACACTTGAACCTCACAATCCTGTTTACATAGTTGCATTAACACTCTGTGTCGTGTTTGCTTTGCTCATTCATGTGACATGGAACTACTTCATTTGATACTTAGTGAACTTAACCGTACCCAAGGGAGAGGTTTTTTGTAAAGTATAATGAATACTTGGTTCCAGTAACATATTGAACCTAGAGTTTCAAAATTAGCACTCAGCTAAGACATTTAATTAATTAGATTGTAAGTAAGTGTATTCTCACTGGGTACAGGTTTAGCCAATACTGTATTCTTGGTAGTTGGGATGTTAAACTTTGTAAAACACTTCCATATGGAGCTGCTGTGATACTCCAGAGCTTTGTTACACCTAATTTGTTAATCACCATAGCAATTTACATTGTATAAAGACTTAAAACTATATTTAAAAAGTTAGCTGGTCTTGTGTATCAGGAAACAAGAGAACAAATAAATGAAATGCATTTAAAGATGCTGAACTCTGTCATTTACACTGAGCAGATTAAGTCCTCATAAATTTGACCTGTCATGTGGTATGTCATATCTGATTTTCAAATTACCAATAAGGTCTATTTATTAACTGAAACCATTCAATTTTCTTTCAGAAACGTAAAGAGTGATCGAGTAATGCCAGAGGAAATAGCTTGTTATTATAAACACTATGTTAAAGTCATGGGCCTCCAAAAGAATTTCAGAGACAATGTTTACATAACATCAGTATCCAGGCTTTACCGAGAAAAGGATGATGAAGGTAGAAGTCACCAAAATGAAGATATTGCAACACAGCATTCAGAAATGGAAGATGGACAGAAATCACTTATTAAGAGAAACTGGGAAGTCAGAGGTTATCAGCGAGCAACAGATGGCTCTCATGTGCCCTTCTGTCTCTTTGCTGAGAATGTGGCTCTTGCAACTGGAACCTTTGATTCTCCTGGCCGACTGCAAGTTGAAGGAGAAGACTTTCCTTTTGTCCTCCATTCCATGTCTGACTTCGGAGCCGCAATCAGCAAAGGAAAGTTACACGGGAAGGCAGACCCTGTGTTGATTGTGGGTGCTGGACTAACAGCAGCTGATGCAGTACTATGTGCCTATAACAACAACATCCCAGTAGTCCATGTGTTTCGTAGAAGAGTTACTGATACAAGCCTAATTTTCAAACAGTTACCTAAAAAGCTTTACCCTGAATACCATAAGGTCTATCATATGATGTGTACTCAGTCTCATACTGTGGACTCTAATCAACATTCTGCTTATACTAGTTTCCCTGAACACAATGTACTTTCCTTCAAGCCCGAGATGAAATGTGTTCTTCAGAGTGCCTCTGGACTGAAGAAAATTTTGAAGTTTTCTGTAGCCTTAGTTCTGATAGGTTCTCACCCAAATCTTTTCTTTTTAAAGGACCAAGGATATAGCATAGGTCATCACTCTAATCAGCCCATCACATGCAAGGGGAATCCTATAGAGATCGATCCATACACTTACGAATGCACTAAAGAAGCCAACCTCTTTGCTTTAGGGCCTCTGGTAGGAGACAACTTTGTACGGTTTTTAAAAGGAGGTGCACTGGGCATTGCACGATGCTTGGCAATAAGACAAAAGAAGAAACATGAATTGATTGAAAGTGGGGATGGAGGAGGTGATGGGGTACCATAAATGAGACATTAGAAACTCTCACATCCAGGATTACAGATGTAATCTTAACAGAAAACTCACTGGCAGCAAAAGTTGATAGCAGTCACATTTCTGTTGTGTACAAGTAATCTGCGCTTGTATTGCTTGGTAAAGGATGCTGATATTACGATACTTCACTCTTTAAATACACAAAAAAAATGATCTGCTATTTCAACTGATCTCAACTGGAATTGCTTCCAGATAAACAGAAAATGAGACTAACTTATCTTGGCCTGCCTGTCTGTCATCTCTTGCTCAACTACAAGAGCAGACTTCGTCTGTGAAAGGCAATGCCTACCAGAGTGGTTTTACATTTTAATGTCAAATGCGACAAGAATACTCTTACCATGAAATTAAAATAACTTCTAAAAGCAGAAAGCTTGTTTAGTACAAAGTGATTCTGTGTCCCAAAGCAAATTTGGAGCCTTCTGCTCGAAACAATTATTTTATTTATTTGCCACAGTAATACTTGGAATGAGCACTTAGTAAAATGGTTTATACTATAAGAAGGACTTCTGTAAGCAAGAAGTATTCCTTGACAGTTTTAAATTACCCTTGTAATTGGAATAAAAGAATAAGCATTCCCATTTAATCTTTAACAATTTGACACAATCCATTAATGTTTCTTCACACTATGCCTAGACTTGGGTGAGTGCAAAAAGACTAACATGAGATGTTCCCCTACAGTGATATGTACATTTCTGAGAAAATGCATTAACATAAACAATAAAGTACTGATGTAAGTGCTCTTATTACAGTGTCAATATCATGACTATCTAGTGTACTACTGAAAAATTAGGTACATGGGAAAATTAAGGGGTTCTTGCTTCCAAGCTCAGGAAGACTGAATGGGATCACTTGGCTCATGAAGGTGGGGTGGGTGATAGATATTCTCATCTCCCATTTGACCAAAAATTGGTTCTCTTTTTTTTTCTAGAGCACCACATGATAGTAAAATATTTTAGCCTGCAGTTTTTGAAACTTAAGAAAGGCCTATATCTTACAGCCACCTAAAAAACAAACCAATCTCAAAACTAATATGCAATAGTTCTTTTAAATCTTAAAACTTCAAATGAAAGAAAGATTTTACTTGTACCTACCTCTGAATCCAAGTTTCATCTTTCTACTCCATAATGTAAGACCTAGATATCATTTGATGGGTTTTACAGTAGTTAGTTCAACTAAACACATTCGTAGGTTATTTACCATCATGAGGTTCAGTTAGGAAAGTGAATTCCCAGAACTCTCAATAGACAAAAGTGATTGGTTTTAACTGTTTCTTTACCAAATGTTTTAATTTGGGTCCAATATGATGGAAAAGGTGTAATTTTTCTGTTTGGGGTTTTTTGTGTTAAAGAATGCTGTATTAGTTTCAAGTATTCTGTTTGTGTGATTAAAAATCTCCATATTGAACTTCAGCAGATTTTAAAAAGGAAGTTAGTCTTTGTGAAACTGATAGTGGTTGCTGGTTTCCCAGCTGTCTTAACTGGCATAAATGGTAGAGAGCTGTATTGAGTAAAATGCCTGTTTTCTGTGCCTACTGAATTACAGGGTTCTGTGGCTACTGCAGGTCTTTATGCATCTGAGTAAATTACTCAGAATTTGGACATAGAATTTGAAAAGGTAAAGGATGCAAGGATTAAAATTACTATTTTCAGTAGAAGTCCAAAATAATTTATGAAATTATGCCACTGCTAATAATAAATTTTAGTCTAGAGCCACTTAAGAGCATAAACACAAACAAAGGAGCATTTCTATCAATTTCTGCATTGCCCACATGGTTGGCTTTAGTCATACATTGTCAGTACTACTTAAAGTAGTTTTTTATACTGATATTGAGCTGATTTTAATTCCACTAAAATCTAAGCTTGTTTTCTTTGTATTTTAATTGAGATTCTACAATTTGACTTCTCTGGAAGAAACTCTGTATATAGCAACCAATTCTAAACCTGTGATACCTAATTAACTAAGTGCTAAATACTTGATTATAGAATTTTATTGCAGTTTAGTTATTGAGAATACATCTGCACTGGGATTAAATTCCTGCAGCTTTATATCAATGTAACTGCCCAAATACAGTATATGGCATGTTACTGCTTTTTCATTTGTCACAGGAGACATTTAAAATGCCAGCCAAAAAAAAAAAAAAAAAAAGATTCACTTAGAAGTTATTTTGCAAAATGGGGAAAAAAAACTTCATCCCCTTTTCTAGCCTCAGCTGCTGCAGCTACTCACAAGCTCTGTGTGTTGTAGTGACAATTTTGTAGCAGAGATCTTTGACCTATTCTTACTCAAGTATCTTTCACTGCAATCTTACAGCACCTTGAAGTTTAGCTGCTTTTTTTTCCCCATCAATCTTGCCAATATTTTTGAGATAAAAAGTTGCATATGAGACCCCCTAGTTGGGCAGAGAAATCTCAGTGGTCATGTTTATTAAGCCAGTGTAAAAATACTTTTTTCAACCAAAGCTTTGCTAAAAGTTCATATTGTGTGTCTTCTAGGAATTACTAGATTTCAAGTTGTAGCTAGACTTTTTCATTTTCCCCTTTTTGATTCTGAGAGAAATTTCTGTTCTCTCCTGTTTAGTATTTTGAAGAACTAGGTGATAGAAAAGTTTGGGCTTTGCCTTAAGATAGTTTTACCTACTGCATTAATTTTTAATTAGATGTTGGCACTGGATAGTTGTCTTTTGGGGAAACACCTTGTTTCTCAGATTAAAAAAAACCTCAAGCATTTGAATTTCCTGTGTAATATAATAATTTACAGAAGGGAGACTGTTTCTTTCAGCTCTTCTTTCATTGCAAAGAATAAACTTTTAAACATCGTGGATTTTAAAAGGGTACTTAGTACTTAAGATTTATCATGAAAATGCAGACAGGAAGAACATAATTTTTAGCTGAAGTAAGTTAATTTGGATTTACAGAATTTGTAAAGCTGTGTTAACCCATACTGTGTATTTTCTAATAGGCTAGTGGAAAAACAGCTTTTACACTTGGATTTAGTTCTTAATGCTGTGAATGTGTCTCCTAGTTAAATTATTGCTAAGAGCATTTCAAGTATTATCCAGATGCTGAACTGGGAGTAACATTTCTCCTACTAGATTTTCCTAACAATCTGCCTCTTTTCAGTACCTCTTCTGACTGAATTGCGCTTAAAACTTTTTCCACAAAGGAGTAAGCCTAAGTTTCACCCAAGTGAGTAAACACAGGAATCCTCTCTGTAAGTAATCCAGAGAGAGTGGTGACAACAACACCGGATTCTTCTCTCTCTCAGTAAAGTGCTTTGTCTTGGACTAGAAGTTTGAGCTTGCCAGTGACAGCATGAAAAGAGTATGGCTCCCAGGAACAGTGGTTATGCACTGAGAAAGGGACACCAAAGTGTATCCCACAGCTCCCGGTCCTTTGTCCTCAGCATTTAGGGAATTCTTGTATTTTACTTCTGGCCTGGTGGATGTAGGCAATTTCTTTTTAATGATTGCATAGAGTGATGTTTGCATAATGAAAAATACTAATTTTGTAGAAGGAGGTGGCTATAGCTTCTTTCTCTCACAGCTCAAGAACTGAAAAGAAGGCTAGAGTCAGAAGTCCAGAGTATTTACTCAAAGCTGGAGGAAATCAAACTAAAACCTCAACTTTGAGACAGGCCTGACCTGCATACTCAGTTGAAAGGAAGGGCCATTTTTAGGCCAAATGCTCTTAAAAGAGAATGAAAAGGAGTAAAATTTGCAAACTTGTAGTGAATCTTTGCTGCTGACAAGTGATGACAAGTGAGGGATGATGGGAGGAAAGCAGCGAAGAACGTGTGCAGTATGAAGTGCAGACATACAGGTGCTGAAGTGTCAATAGGCTGGGGCTGTCCCATCCTCCTGGGGGGAGATCTGGGTCTGTGACAAGAGCTCTGCACAGGAGCTTTTCATGCAGCACCCGGCCAGGGATTTGTAACTGGCCATTAACTCAGGTACACAGAATGCAACATGTATGAGAAACTCTCTCTGCTGACGAAGAGGTAGGACGAGATCAGCAACGCAGTGTGCCAAGAGATAAGGCTTTGTTACTCTGCTACCATATTTTCTACTTCTGAAAAGCAAGTAGGTATCTTCTTGTAATAGCAGGATCTTGACAGTGCTCCCAGACATTTCTAACAGGAAAAGGTAGCACACATATGCTTTAAAGGCAGCTGATTTTATTATCGTCCATACAGTAATGATCTAATTTTGAGTCAGTTAGGGAACCAAAAATGCCAAAAGCTTTATACTGTTACATCTTAATTTAGATTATGCATTAGAACCTTACAATAACAATGTTCTGTCATAATTTTTAGGTTCTTATTTTAGAGTGAGAGCAAGACAGGAGCATTCAATAGATGTGAGAGCTTTTTGTAAAAATATTTTCCCCATTTCTCCTTGCCCAAGCTGAAAGAAAAGTTTTGTTTGAAATAACTATAACAAAGCAATTATAAGTTGATTTTACTTAGCAGAAAGAATGGAAATTGAAGCATCTTCGACAGAAAAAGAAAGGCTTTGGAGACATTAAGGATACAATCCTGAAGTAAGGAATTATAAACAGCTCTTTTTCTGAAACAGAGTGTATTTTTGGGAATATGGTACACTGAGTTCCAGTTTGATTTATTTTTGAAGCTTGAGTTACTCAGAGAATTGTGTCATCAAGGATGACTTTGGTGTAAGGAAAAAGCATTATAGGCAGGGGAAAAAGCATTTCTAGTGTTATTTAGTAGCTATAGTGAATCTAAGTGCTGTTATAAAGATGGTTTTATCTATAAATACTAGAACATTTCAGCTCAAGCATACCTTGAACTAGAGTGCATATTATACCTGTCTGCATATTAGGTAATTTTCTAACTGATAATTTTGTACTTTCAGGGCATCATAAACCAACTCTTAAAACCTAGGTGTAATCAGTAGTCATCAAAACCAGGAAATAACTTATTCTGAAGAATAAGTAACTCTAATTTGCACCTTCCTCCTCCATCTCTTTATTCTGAGATTACTGGCAATGTGTAAGTACCAGCCTACAGTAGATGCTTCAACAAACTGTCCCTAGACACCCTCTGGAGACTTACATAAAGAAAATTAACAACTAGGTTTGCTATGTATTCACAAAATACTATAGAATCCTGGTATTTTTTAGGTTGTCCTTTAACTAGATATACAAATATTTTTCATTGGTTTGGATGCTAGGACCAGCTGCTATGTGGACATTGAGCTATTGTTCAAGAACTGATCCGGCTACCTGACATCTCACTGGCACAATTTAGTGATTCAATACTCTGACCTTGCCCATTTCTGTTAGACCTGCTATGCTGGTTGTATGCTGGAATTCCAGTTTGAAATTACACAAAGGACTATATTCATCTACCGATGTTTGCTCACACACAATGCACCTGGACTTGGAGATATGTGTAAATATAATTTCTTTGTGCGTGGCAGTGCCAGTTTTCATCTTTTGCTCGAATATGCTTGCATAGTACTTTTTTTTTTTTAAGATGAGCAATGTAAACACATACAGAACATTTTCTGTAAGTAACTTGTGAGCAAAACCTCTCTTTTGATTAGATGATAAATATTCCTACAGTTTGCATGCTGGGCTTGTTTTATCCTAATGTGTGAAAACTGATTATAGACTGAAGGCAAAAAATTTAAATAGTGTCACCTAGAAGTCAGCTATTTTGAAAAATAGGGAACTCAAATCAAATGAAAGATCAAACTGCAGAGGAAAAGGCATTCAGAGAGCTGCAGTGTTCAGAATGAAGAAGTGTTTTGCATGGATCTGGTACTGAAACCAATGACTGACAGATTCCAGTAAAAGCTGCTGCAGAGCAGTATGGGCAGAGTGCTAAAGTGGTAGGGAGTTGCTAGTCGGGGATATCTGATATTGTGTAGCATTTTTGTAACTATCTCACTGGAATGTGGTGATGGCTATCAGAGATTGCAAGAAGATGGGGAGAAATAATGGTAAGGAAGAGGGTTCATTTTTTGGCACATTTGGCTTGAATTCTAAGGAGATACCAGAACAACCTGAACACAACTGGAATTTGAAAATCAAGCAAAAATCAGTTCGGGAATTTGTGACTCAAACCAGATGTAGCCAAATGTGACTGACCATTGATTCAAGAAATGGAAAAGAGCAAGAGAAGAAGGTGCAAGACTCCCTCCATTTTTATGGGAGAGGGAGAGAAAGGACTGAGAAATCATTTGTATAACGTGGACTGGAGCAAGATGGGCGAGTGGTTAGAGGTAGGTCTACAGTAGAAGCTTCAGCTACTGTCTCAGTAATTAAAGTGGAATAGAGCCTATCACACATCAGGAATGAAGGCAAGGAAGGGCCTTGGCATTTCAGAGGAAGTGGATGGGGAGGTGGCTGGATGGAGGAACTCAAGCTGACTACAAACACAGTTGCCACATATAGGAACTGGTGCAATGACAAATGAGAGGCCAGCTCTGACGCACAACCTCCACCATTCTGGGAGAAGATGGGGGAGTTAAGAGTAGAAGAAAGGACAGACTCATAGATGTGAATGGACAGAAATAAAAATCATACGTCAACAGTGCAGATATCTTGGTAGTCTTCTCCAAAAAACAAAATAACAAAAAAAAAAAAAAAAAAAAAAACACACACACAAAAAAAACCCCTGTGGCTTCCCCAACTGATGTAGAAAGTGGGAAGTCAGCTGAAATTGGTGTGAGTTAAACTGAAAATCAAACATGTTTTCATGAAGGGATACAGCACCTATCCATGGTTTTAGTAGTACCTAGAGTAATTCAATCTGCTTTAAACTGTTTTCATCAGCTAAGCTGCTGAATGCAAGACTGTATGTTAAGAGCCTTGCTAATAAAAAGTATATTTAGTTTATATATTGTGTGCATCTCCTTCCTGTAAGCAGTGTGAACAAAGGTAATAAATGTTAGAAAAAAAGCATCCCAAACAAACCCTCAAACTCCATTACACACAAAAATGCAAGAAACAAGATATGAAGTTTCTGCTTAGATGTATTTTTAAGGTGAAGAGCATAACTTTGTCAAAAAGGTGGGTATACTTGCAGACCATGAGTGTGGCAGATGAAAGAAACCTTAGGTACCTTCTCTGATTTACTGAACTTTTTTTAACCTTCTAAAGGAAAGCAGCACGAAACAAGCTCTCCCAGAAATTGAATGGTTGAAACCAGAGAGCACAAGCTGCACAGTGAAAATAGAGCACACAACAAAATTTCTGAACTGCAGAATCTGCCAGTTCATTGCCCTTGCCTGTGCTCACAACCTTTGCCTTACTTGTAAAAATGCCTCAACCCCTCAAACCATGAGCTTTCCATCCTTCTCTTTTCTGATTTCATGATTCTCCCATCCTGTTGGGGAGTGTGAGAGTGGCTGCGTGGGGCTTAGCTGCCTCAGGGGTTAGCCTACAACAATATGTTCTATACCATAAAGGAAATACCAGGTGAAGTTAATGCACTAGTTCCAGGAATAAAGCAGATATTGATGTAATTTATTGGAAATTTTAAATTTATTGGATCATGTAATTATGTCCTTTACCATCTATCTCAGAAACTTCAGTAACAGAAGGCCAAACCAGTAAGCCAACAAGAATATTTCCTCTAGTGTATTGAGGTGAAAATCATAACAAAAAATAAGTTAAAATGGAAGGAATACTTCACAATAATGAATAGGACTTGTTACATTAATTTGGTGTTACAATTAAAGCCATGGTTAAGGGGTTTGTACATCTAAGCTTTTTAATGCAAGCCTAACTTCATATTGAAATAGCAGAAGCTCAGGTGTACTCATGTGCAGGCTTTTCATCAACTAGACAGCAGCTGAAACTGGATTACAAACCAAACTATATCACCTGTATCACCTACTAGGCACCCTCAAGTTGGAATCCTAGAATATTCTGAGCTGAAAGGGACCCACACCTCTTGAATACTAAATTAAAAAAAAAAAAAAAGTATCAAAGCTGGTTAATTCAGCAGTCTGGGAAACTGGATTTGAAGAGTCCTAAATCATAAAACATGAACAAAAGAGTCCTCTCAACTATGTCACCAGGGTTGTTTGAGCCCCTAGCAGATTGCAGTCTGAGCAGCAAAGGATTTAGCCTTTGTTGTAGAAGGCCCCTATACATTGCATATCTTGTCCTTTCACCTCAGAAATTCTCCAGCTGTTTTAACAACTGTAAATACAACCTTTCTGAAGAATCTTGGAGAATCTTGTTCATTGATACTCTGCTATCCAAGCTATTAGCTTGAATTTAGTAACAACAGTCCAAAACCTCAGCAGTCTACAAGAGCTGTTGGACCAGGAGGAAAACCTGGAAATTCTCACAGTGATAGCAGAAAAACTCACCTGAGGATAAAACAGTCAGTATATCTCCTTCAGAAAGAATTTCAACTGCTTAAGAACTGCTTAGGTCTTTTTAAAGGTGTTTGATGGATAAGATTTGATGTGCCCTGATGCAAACACTCACAGCTTTTGTGGAGCTCAGAAGTATTGGGCTGCACTTTGTGTATCACCTGGACATTGCTGACCAGCAAGAAGATGCCAAGACAGACCCAAGAAAATATTGGCTTTGGAAGGCCAAATATTTTCAGCATGTTGCAACCACGATGACTTCAGCAGCTCTGCTTTCTTGACGCACAGATCTCGCAGTGCTGTTCCTCAGATCTGATGGAGACAACGGAGCGGCTTCAAACAGTGCAGCTCATGTTGATTGTATGCTCGGCGCTCTTGGCAGAGGGAGTGATTCTGTTTGTGTCAATTCAATTACATCAACCAGATTACTTCCTCTCATGAAGAAGGAGATCCTCCCTCTTGAAATAGGATGCAATAGAGCTACTGTCCATCTTAATCTGTACATGTTATCTGTCCATCTTTATCTGTATGGGAGACAGACTTCATACACCTGAGCAGGAAGTCTGGAAAGTTTTTCTCACTGTACTTCCAGGGTAATCTCACCAACTGCAATTTTTAGATCATTAAGATGAGCTCTCCTAATTCACAAACAGGTAATTGTTTCATAGCTTTCACGGTCAATCAAACTATTTTGAAGACCGTATTTTTACACAGTGATTGCAAAAAGTAAAGGCATGAGAGAAAGAAATGAGTCATATAATTTAAAATTACAAATTGGAGTGTAACAGCTCTTTAAGACTTTGTCTGACTTCAAAGTAGGTTTTAACAAATGAACATTCAACAAGACTGATTTAAAGGTGTAAATGAAAATATGTTTAAGAGAAAAAGAAGCTGTTTTTTCAGTTCCAAGATATTCTGTACAGTAACAATAGTATATTCTCTATAAAATGAACCACAGAGAAGTGGTTCATTATGAATCATATAATGATCATATCAACCATATCATATCATGATCAAATACCAGTTGTATCTCAGCCTCAATAGGTTTTAAATTCTTAAGATAATACCTGTGAAAGTACCTAATTAACAAAGCCTTTCTGAAAAAAGAAAAAATAGCCTGATACTAACTTCCTTTTTTTCCTAAAACAGTACTGATAACCACATTAGAAATAGCCTAAAATGAAATCCTAAGTACCTACAGTATTTTACTGAGCATTACTCTGAAGTAAATAATGGGAAGGCCTTGACAATGGTGCAATCTGTAAGTACCAAGCAGTGAAAGGAACTTTTCTTTTTTTTTTTTTTTAATAAAAGCAAGACATAGAAAACATGTCTTACAACAAGAGATATTCAAATGGTCATATATAGGAACGTCATACACGCTGTAACCAGGAAACCTAAGGAACAGAAATCAGGTTTTGCTAGAGAAACCCGTTAAATCCAGGTCATAATTTATCTTCTTCTTTTCACGTTAGGATCATATCTGCAACATAAAAATAAAATCTGTCACAAATAAGTAAAACAATTATATTCAAAGTTTATCTAGATATACAATGTGATGCAAACAGCTTTATTATATATTCATAACAAGGGAATAGCCAGTGTTCAGTCCTTTCCCTGACTACACTCCTATAATTAACTACCAGTTCCTACTATTTGAATGAAGGATGCATAAGGTACAACCTCTGTACGAACTTAACATAACCTTTAATGAAATTTTCAGATTTCCTAACTAATTACAACCTTTAAATCTGATGCATGAACAGGCTCCTCCAAGCCTTTAATGTCCCAACACTAAGCTCTTTACTGGAAAAGGACACCACAAAAAACAAAAGAGGAGGAAGGGCAAAGGGGTCCTGTATGTTTACACTGATGTACATTTGTCCACAACTCATTCAGACAAAACCTTTCTGCTGCTTCCTACTCACACATAAAGCGGATCCTTGCCCTACCTTGCCCTTTACACAGCTTCTGACTGACTTAGAAATTTAGAGCTACTTTCTGGATATACTAAACAGTTACCTGATTTACTGAAATACGCTTACAGTTTGACTCTACTTGACACTGCTATCCCTTGGCCTTCTCCATTTGTGCTTCATCTCCCAAACTCCTGTCATTTCTTTACAATTCTGATGTGTTTTGTATTCATGCATGAATAACTTACAGACAGAACTGAATGATCAGGCAGTTTTACTTCCACTAATTCTGCTTTCATTCATCAAGACTTTACGCTTAGACAGAAAAATGTGACAACTTGTGAGCAAAATTACATCATCATGTATCTAGAAAGGTATTAGAAGTCACTGTTGTTGCTATACAATTCAGACTTCAAAAATTAAATGTATACCCTTTAAAAGAAATCCTCCATTATTAACTGTTAATGAACAGAGCAGGTTGCTAATGCAGTAAGATTTTCTGAATGGCTCTAACATGTATTGATATGTTAGTATCATGTTGGTTTGACAGTGATTCAGAAAAAAAATCCTTCTTCACCATATACATTTTTTTCTACCCAAATGCACAACTTTTGGTGTTAGTCAAATTTGTGAGAGGTGAGAAGTCAAACACTGGTCACTTGTTTCTTCACATAAAAAACATAGAAAGTAATGAAGTTTTTGCAAAACAAATGAGGTCCCTGTATTGACTCTCAAAACAGTTACTTGATTTTATTGTTAGAGCATTGTAACATGTTCGTTCTAATGCCTAATGTCTTCTGGACAGCAAATTCTATGGAAGAGTCTATGGATTGGATATGGATTCTGTGGGCAGGTGAGGAGTGGGGAGATAAAGCAGATAGGAGTAGGAGATGATACACGATGGAAACCTCACATCAGAACAACAGCAGCTTCAACCCTGTCTGTGACTGGCTACAGAGATGCTGACAGTCACTAACATCTTGTCATGTTATCTCTTCTACCTCACCTCCTCCCATTTCCTATGTTAAATGAAGCCTGAATAGTGAGTTTATCTTCCAGAGAAATTGCTGAATCACTTTGACTACATTCTATATGTGGGAATACATGAAATTTTGTGAAGAACAGTCAAAGTAGCCTTTTCCAAAATCAAAATTTGTCCAAAAAATATATGATGAAAAAAACACACATTTTTCTAAGTAGAAACATAGAAATCTTACCTAAAGAGATCATCAGCAAGTGATTCTTCTCTTGCATGTCGGTTCTGTTCCTGAGAAAGTTTATTTAATATTTGATTGTTAAGGATAATTCTAATGAACCATCTAGAAAAACAATATTCCTGCACTAACACAGTTTTTCCCAAAGAAGTAAGTTCTCTCTAAGTCCTCTGTTTAGTGCATATTCACATTAGACAAGTTATTTCACTACCCAAATTTGGCTACTGCTGCCAACTAATGAAATTGCATAGTTTGTGAAAGGTGTCAATTTTGGTCAGAAATGTGTTTTTTTTTAGGTTTTAAGCACCATTAGAGATATATAATTTTAAAAATCCAATTATATAAGGGAAATTTTAATTAGCATTATCTATATTCAGGGATTAAAAAAATGAAATAGGAAGTGTTGATGCAATTGCATCTCAATCAGGCTCTGGGAACAATATGACTCATCAGCAAGTATTTTTAAGGAAACTATCAGAAAATGAAAGTGCTAGAGAACTGCCGTGGTAAGTGTTTTTTTTAGGACTTTTATACCCAAAGAGGTGCACAAAAGAAAAAATATTAAATTTATTCTTACTACATCTCTTCAGTATACTCCAATAGAGTCTTACTCATGCATTTTCTTTTCTATTCAAGAGTAGAATATCAACTGTACTGTACAACTACAGTTGTACAGCTGAACACAGTTAGCCATATAGAAATTCTTTCCAGCTCTCTGTCACATTTTTACAAGTCACAAGTTTACGTAGCGTTTATTTTACTCATCAAAAGATTGTTCTCATTTAGGTTACTGATTTTGCTTTCTATAAATATTTCTGATTATATGAGTGTTGCATGCAAAATGAATTTAAATAACCAGAAAACAATGAGTGTTACCACTGACCTCTGACATTCAATAACTTTACTACTGTACATGCTCCCATGAGCATGTGTGGACAACTAACCAGCTGAGGTTTTATTTAAAAAATAAAATCCTGAAGTACTTCAGTAATGATCACAGGTTGGTATGATCACTTACATTAGTCAAGTTTTTATTTGATCATGTTTAGAAACTAATTTCTTACCTCCATTTCTTGCCTTAACCAGTCTTCTAGCTCTGAATTCTTTTTAGCATGGTGAGCAATCAAATCTGATCCTCCAATAATGTGTGGAAGTTGTCCTGCCCCAGGGTAAGCTACCTGTTGGACAATAAATTCTTACAACAACAAGGCAAGCATAGTGCAAATAAAAGATCTATTTTAACAAATTCAGAAAGTCTATTCAGATATCACAGAAGAAAGTCAGGCAGTCTTTCTTTGATTAACATTTAAAGATCATGTTTAAAAGTGACTGAAGTTATAAAAGCATTTACAGAAAGCTATTAACTCCCTCCTTTTACCAAAAGAAACAAACAAAAATACATCTGTTAAGTTAAATATAATAAATAAATTTCATAGTGCATTAAGTAGAGTTTGAAATATCAATAAACATCAGTTTATATTTTATTGCCAGACTGCAAAAGCATATGTTACAAAACAGTGGAAATGAAACTATTATCAGAAAATTAAAACATTATCTAAAAATGAGAGCATACTCCCAGGAATAGTATTATATATACTCCCAGGAATAGTATTATGTGATCACATTCTATACACAGTATTTTACTGAAGAGCCTTTCTAGTAATCTCATACCATATGATTTTACTTTTTTATTTTATTTCTAATATAAGCTGAAGTAGTACTTTTACACTGAACACTAAGAATCATTTTGAAATTGTCTTCAGGACCCAAGGAAGCAATCATCTTACTTTTGTATGATACAGATTTAGTTCTATTTAGAAATCCAAGGTTTATTAGTTAAGATGGAAGATTCTGAATCAGCCTATGCTGTATATATAGGTCTTTGGAGAAGTGGAATTGCTAGCTTTTGGAAGTACAACCTGAAGTTACGGTAGCCATTATTTACAACTTATTCCAAGTAACAGCTTGGGATATAGGGAGTATAAGTATCTAAATAATCTAGCACAAAGTAAGCCTCTGTCAATCTGGTACTTCTTCAATTAAAAAAATACTGTTTACAGTACAATATGGTATTTAAATGGTTTCTTTCTTTAGTTATTGTCAATTTATAAAAGATCTTTAGTAACATATTTCTACAATCTGAAGGGAACACTTCTTAGTATTTTTAAATAGTGCCATCTTGTGACCATTTAAAAAACACACTAACCTTTTTGAACATTTTGAAATTTTTCTTTCCTCCATAGCTGGTATTTCCAGGGAGATGACTGCTCTGTCTTGGACGGTTGACAACTAGTGATCTAAACTCTGTCAACAGAAGCCTGCTAGGAAGATTGCTGGAGTCATCTTGCAGTTTGCTGTGGTTCTTACATGGGAAGAAAAAGGAAGAAGCATTCAAGTGTGTGAGCAGACATAGAGCATATATAACAGTACAAATTGTAGAGAAATTATCAAGAGCAGAGCTAAGCAAAAGTTAGGATTACAAAACAGGGAAAGCAGCAGCAGTGCTAGAAGCTAACATGTCTGAACTTCTCAGCATCCTTATATACCATGGATAGAGTAAATTTGCTTTGCTTGTGTTTAAACATGCATTTAAATACTCCATGGCAGACAGAGTTGAACATTTTCATCTCAGTTCTAGCCTACAGATATCCACCCAACTCTAGGGTTGTAAAATGAATTAGATTAATGAATCAAATTTTTCTTGTTCATGAGAACGCTCATATGCCAGCAAGTTTGCATGCACACTTTGCTGCCTGGGGCTACATCTATGTGGATTCCAAAGGATGTTTGGGCACAGGACAAGTTCACAAGTAACATTAAACTATGTTCAAGGACAGCTCAGCCCAGATGCAGTACAGTTGTCTTATAGTAAAATATAACTAGAAGTCCCTTAATCTGAGCTGACCCTGCAGTTTGGTATACCTGTTCAGCATTCCCTCTTCTTGGGTTTTTGTATGTAGGTGAAATGGTATTATTCTGTCCCTTGTTGACTGGCTACACTCTATCTCTTCAGAATTTTTTTAATTTCAGTTTCATTCAGCCTAGTCACCTTTTCCTCTGCCTCACTGCCACTCCAAGCAACTCTCCTCTCCTTCCTTCCTTCATCTCACCTACAAAAATTAGCATGCTATCTACTGTTGATCACTGTATATGACATCTATTTTCCCAATGCTCCATCTCTTCCATTTTAGTTGTGATCTTACAGCAGATAAGATTATACCCCTGGCAGGTCTTTAAGTAGTAATCTAAGAAACTCATCAGTAAAAGTATTAACCACATCAAAGAGTTAATACAATTACATGTAGTTTCAGTCACCTTTAAGTATCCACCCAAATACCATTACAGAAACACACAGATGAACTACTTTTTTTTCCACAGTCTACAAGCTGGACTGCACTATTCAAATTTACAGATGATTATGTTAAGGACTACAATCTTCCAAACCTCCTTTACCCTGAAATAGGATCCAAAAATACTATGTTATTGAGAGCAAAATTTTGATGTGTTTTTGTAATGCTTCTTAAAGTTTGCTGTTCAAACTTACAATTAGCTGGCTCCTTACCAAGACTGGAGACTCTTGCTTGATATTACTTTCCATTTCTGAAGTTAGAACTGATCCAAGTTCCTCTTCTTTCTATTTGATTAAAAATTATTTTAAATATAAAACTGAAATGAAATGGAAATTTAATTACATAGAATTGTTTTCTGCTCTTTATGGTAGAATAAACATATTCAAATAAATATAAATTTTTAGACAGGAAAGAATCTGCCCTGTACTTTAATTTTTTTATGATTTTATGCACACTCTAACAATTGATGGAGACTTTCTCTATTAAAAAATAACTACTACTTGTTCACTTGGGATTTTTTTCTTTCTTTCTTATACACTAGAGTAAGTCTTGTCCATCTGTACAATCTTCAAAGTTCTGGCAGGTTCTGGAAAACTGTAAAAGCTTTTGAATATAAAAAGTAACATTTTCAATTTGATATTTGAAGTGTAAATGTGTGTAAATGTGTTCATTATCAGGACAAGAAAGTGTTCTGCAGGTTGATTTAAACTATTAAACTATAGTTTAAAACTAGATTTGCATTACCTCATTTATTTTCAATGACTGATAAAATACCAAATCAGCTTTATGCACCCTGTAGGTTTTGAGTCAATTACTCACATTCTTTGTCTTGCCAGATATACAAGGTTCATCTATACTTAGAGAAAATACTTATCATATTTGCCTGGGGAGCTTTATCATGAAATCTCCTTCCTAGTCCACTGGAAATGTATTTTACATGAATAAAGTAGGTAATTATTAAACCATGAAAAGACTTATTTTCAGCAGAAATCTTTAAGTACATATCTGCTAAAGTACCAGTTTACCTGCATATAAAATTTTTTTCTCCTTCAGAATCCTGACAAGAAGTTAGACTAGAAAAACTTTCCAAGCACCAAGCAACAAAATTCAATAGACTATTCTAAGCATCAATTGTAGTCCATCAGTATGCTCAGACCTAATAAAAACTACCTACTGTCTGATAGTACAAAAAGCAAGAAACAAAATTCTCTAAATTATAGGATTTGTCTTTTAAAGTTTGCTTGTCAGTAACACACACAAAAAAAGAGCATTATAATGAAGTCCACACTTTGCCAGAAGCAAGCTCCAGTAAAGCATCAACAAGGTGTCAAGCTGGTCTGACCTAAGGATGCATAGACAATTCCTAATTCTTATGTGGTCCAAGGAATCTTACAAAGTCCAGTTAATCATGCATTCAAACTTTTAAACACTTAAACACTGCCTACAATGTAAATGGACTGGATAGTAACCATTAAAATATATATTCTAAATAAACAAAAAACCCCTTTTGCTCTTATTCCTATTGCATTGTTAATAATCTAGACTTCTCAACGTTGTTTTCATTTACAAACCTGCTTTTTCTTCAACAAAGTGACCACTGTTAACTCAAGGTGTATTGTTTTCTTCATACCTCTTAGAAAATTTCCTTAGTGTCAAAATCAAAAACAGAAAAATAATCACAAAAACACAAGCTGTATTTTGGTTTTGCTGTTGTTTTGTTGGTTTTGGTTTAAAATTTCTCATACAGGAATTTTAATAATCATTTCATACAACATCAAAAGACTCAAAAGATGTTGGACACTACTGTGGTATTCAACAGAAGAGGTCAACTAGAAGTTTCTTTAGAAAATGAATTACAAAAAGATAATTGAGTACTATCTTAGTATAAATAACAATATTATAATTAACACAGCAACAAGCAGTATGAGAAATTTTTCTTGGACCAGGGATATATTCTCCTATTCTATTTACAGTATATAAAGTAAAAAAAAAAAAAAAAAAAAAAGAGGAAAAGTTCAGAATACAAGCAGCTTTCAACAAACAAATTAAAAAATAGTCAAAAGAATGAAAAACATTTAGGTAGATGCAAAACTGCAATGTTCACATGTAAAATATTAGAAGATTAATCATTCTAAACTAAAAATTGATGTATGAGATTTAAGCAAACATTTTACAAAGCCACTTTCTGTATGCAGGCAACCTCCTCCTTAAAGGAGTTAATTGCATCCTTCTAACAAAGTTGCAAATTTCAAGATTAGGCACCTGAGAAGAATATAAAACTTACCACTACTTTATTCTCCTCTCGATGATTTACATTTACTTCTGGAATCCTGCTTCCTTTGGCTTCCAAACATTGTTTTTTTCGTTTACTGCTTTGAGCTTCCTGGTCATGATCTGCTATTTGATCTTCCCAGTCTATGTCTTCACTTCCAAACACAATTTCTAGTGCTTCTGTATCTTTAGATAAATCATCTAATTCCTTTCTCTTTTTTGGTGCATGATTTTCACTAGAAGTGGTTTCAGTGCCTGTTCTATCACTTGTTAGTTTGACACTTTCCCTCATAGGCTTTATACCCATATCTTCTGCAAAATTTGGGTTTGGGTCAAGGATGTTATTTTTCTTTTGATGCTGTTTAGCTTCACTGTTGCAGATCAATGAAGTTGTAGATTCAGTGCACTTGGGAAGAGGCGATGACCTTTCCTCCAATTTTGCTAGTTTGGGTACAGATGTTTCATCTTCTTCAGCTCTTTCCCTGAGCCAGAAATAAATGACAAAAGAAAGAAATTACAAAAGCCTTTTTGAGTATGATTAGCTGTACCCACAACATAACAGCTTCTGGGGTTTTAGGGACTGCATTGTGAAATTTAAAGTACCCTCGAGGAAAAGGTTTCCATTCTAGGAGTTTGATCTAAAAATTACCTTTTTAAGTATGTGTCAAATTAAAAGTACATTGCTTGAGTTAAAATTTTCCAGAAACATCACAAACATACCAATAAGGGAAGTAATGTCAAGGACATTTCAACATACCTTTTTCTAGAAACCTGGAAGTAATTTGTAATTGAGTTTGACTGGTGACGTGAAGCACTCTCACGAGGCTTGCCAGCTTCTGAAATTTTAGATGGTGAGACAGGCTGACTTCTTTGACTGAACCCAGATATTCTGTTCCCTCTAGGTATCGATGTTCCTGCATTTACACTGCCACTTGTGGCACTGTTTTTCTTTTTGGCAGTTGTATCCTGGAAAGTCGTTTTCCTTTGTCTATGCACCTGGGAAGTATTCTCTATCTCCATACTAGATTAGAGAGGAAAGAAATGCTAAATGACACACAGGAGGTTACCAGAGATACACTGAATCAGAGATGCACTTTTTAAAAAAGCTATACCTGTACTTTGAATAAACTTATAAACACTGTGCTAAAAACAAACTGTAAAATCTGCTGTGATCAATGCATTTTTATAAGAGTGAAATGGCTCAAAAATTTTTAACAGATCAGACAGTCCAGACAGATGGCATTTCTAACCCTGTATATCTTTCCCCATGGCAATGACACAGTTCCTCTACCACAAAAGACTGCTTAATTTGCAAGTATTAGTTTAGAAATTGCCATGAATACTTTACCATGTCTGCTCTTCTGTATCAGCTATGTATAAGGTGCTGCTATCTACAGCAGCTGGCATTATGGTTTCATCCACAGCCAGACTCTGGGAAATGGCTCGGCCTACGACAGCTGATGCAGAACTTTCAGGTACAGCTGCAAGGCCAAAACAAGAGAAGAATTAGAAGGTTAATATCAAATCTGTGTTCTTTGCATGTGCTGTTGTACATTACTACCTGATCACGTGTGATCTTTGTAAAATGATCTTAAAGCAGTTTTCATTAAAAAATAAACAGATTTATTAATTAAAAAAAAACTGACAGAAATAGTTCTAAAGGACCATATTCTGGAATTCAGATTTAGTTAAATATTCTAGTGATTAAATAATGAAATTCTGCTTAAATAAAAATGAAGCACGGTAAGAAATCATATGCCAGTATGTACCTAATGTACTTAAAAAATCATGTGGTTTATATTTTATGCAAAAAATAAAATAGGTATCATGCAATATATAGATAGTGCAAAACTGTCAGAGCACAAAATTCTTTACATTTACTCCTTTATGATGATCTCTAATGTGATTATTGTATCTGGGATACAGGTTTTTTCAATTTTAAACACTGCTTCCTTTAAACTCTGATATACAGTCTGTTTACACAATTTTAGACAACTTTTAGACAGTTGAACCGTTCAGACTGGAAACAAGAATCAGCATCTCTACCAGTATTGAGTATGTCTTTATTCAAAATACATTTTCAAGTAAGTAATGTTCCTGCATGTAAAGACAAACTTAGGGGGTTTGTTCTTTGATTTTTTAAAATAAGGATAGGATTTTCTACCTGAATCAATATTTTGTAGAACAAACCAGAATCTATAAAACATAATTCTCAAAATTTCATTGCAACAAAATATACAATAATATGAAGAGGCATGAAAAGAGACAAACAAAATCTCTTTCTGTCTCTCGAAGACTTCGTTATTACCGCCTTAGCAAATACAAGCTTCAAGTCAAGACTTGGAATTTCCACTCCCAAGCTACTAATTCAGCAAATGTGGGGATCATCTCTCATTGTCTTAACTTAAGGGAAAGATTATTTTTAGTTTTGAACTGTGCAGCAGGTATCTGTATTTTCCTAAAGCAAATTCTGTCTAGAGCAAAGGACAAAAAAGAAAAAATTGCAAGTCTTAACGAATTATTTCCATTCTTATTCTCTTGATTTCTGACATTCATCTTTTACTTCCTGATTAGCCCGGTCTTTTAGGAAAAGACAGAATAGCATGGAATTCAAACTACCACATACATATGAATTCAGTGGTCACTAAAAATACCAACTTCTGATGTTTTTAAAGTACCCTTCCTTTCAAGGTCACTGTTCTATGTGTCTGCTTTTTAGACTAGTTTTAGATCCACTTTTGTATTTACATCTAAGAGTCATATAATTTTCATTGCAATTTACTGCAAAACCATTAAAAACAAATTACCCCTTTGGAGCTGTATATGTTTTTCATAGAATGTAACTCTTTTTTAGTGGTCTTGAAAAACAGAACAAATTGAACATCATAATTGATGCTCCTACACAGAAAGAAATACTGCCTCTTTGAGGCTGTTAACTTATTACTCTACTTCTTCCAATTACCTTTGGAAGCATGCTGCTTTTGAGGGTTGCAGTATTTTTCTGTAGACATGAAGATAACTGCCAATCCAATTTCTGCCTCTGGAATAGCCCTAAGATTCTTGCTGTTAATATACAAATTAAAAAAAAAAAAAAGCTTTTCAGTACAGATTCAAAAACAATTAGGCAAATGACCACAGGTATGGCAAAGTACAAAATGTTCTATTCCTCCTCCTCCAAAAAAAATCAGCCTCCAAAAAACACTACCGTTTTTCTCAATATAGTAAGTCAGCACAATTACCCTTCCTTATAGCCATGTCCTATATGTATGAACTCCCATGTTTCCTGCTGCTGTAGCCACTGTGTAGCTTCAGTAATCTGGCCCGTATATCTCTCCTTTCCTGATTTTTGGGCATTTAACCAATTATGCTCTACCTCTGATTCAAAAATGTGTGAAAAGAGACTTGAAAGATCTAACCACTTCTTAAAAGTCAGGAACCCTTTCCCCCCCCCCACCCTCCCCACCAAGTCATCTGTACTACAGTCATGAGGAGAGACTGAGTACTGTCTTCTCTACCTAGCAGGAAACTAGGTTTAGGGGAACTAGGTTTATGTGTTAGGATTGAGATTTTGTTTCATTGTTTTAATAAAACAGCATAATGATAATCCTAACATTTATAATGTATGCAGTCTGCCCTCTCAAACAAAACTACCACCAAAACAAAAAGTAATTTTCATTAAACAGAAGCTGTTCTTCAAAAACAATGTATACAAATAATTATACAACAGTGAACCACATGACCTCAAGGTGCCATCTCATCTCCTTTTGATGAAATACATATAATCAATGAAATATCATAAATTATCTGTTTTGAATTCTTAGAATATATTAATTTTAACTTCTTTAAAATAGTAGAAGAGAAACTACTTGCTGGCTGTAATTTTAAAGCAGCTTCATTACAATGAATTTTTGTAGAACTGAGTTCTACAAAAAAATAATAAAAAGACAAGAAAATGGGAATTCCATCAAATCCTCACAGAACTGCCAAGTTCTTTCTTTACTGCTTCAAGAAGTTTTAGTTACTCTGCTAAATAATTAGAACAATGTAAAAATGCCCTCTTTATAAGCAGCCTCCTGGTTAAATATGTATGTAAACACCATGACCAAGTCTCTGTAGAGGTTCTGAAATTACCCTACTGCTGTACAAGAGAACAATGCTGCACCTTTCCAAGACAGTCAGAATGGAATCAGTCCAGTTTGTCATAGAGTCAGATCCTGAGATCTGAGAGTTTGCCAAACCCACATCAACTACACAAACTTCAGGAGAAAGTAGTAAAGGCATTTCTTTTCTTCCTTCTGTCATCAACTTTACTTCCCCTCCTCCAAGAACAACTGCTGGACCCAGTTTCTTGTGCTATGAAGAGAATGCAAAAAAAAAAATAAAATCTTAGAATGCAGTCAGTTCAGAGGTATGAGAATACAGAACTATCAGTGTAGTGCTTCTCACTGATGCACTGCTGCAGATGTAATATGTTCTGTTCCTCCTCTACATTTTATCTTGCTTAGGCCACTGTACTGTAGGATAAATACACAGAAATCCTTCTTTCCTGATGAACCCAGAATGAGTGTGATTTCAGAGTGATCGAATCTGTACTTAGATACTCCTGCAATATTTCTGCAATGTAAAGCCTGATTACCTGCTTGGCAGTTAGAAATACGAAAGTTTTTCCACTGAATATTTTTTTCCTTTCACAATGCTCAGATAAATCCAAATTTTCGCTGCCAATGGAAGGCTCATCAACTGGAGGATAAAAGCTGCAAGTACAGAAAATGAAAGTTACAAAATTCAGATTCCTTAATCAGTACTGATTCAGTCCTTTCTGTTTAAGAGTAAAGTTCTGAAGTTAAAATCCTGCATTTCTCTGTTAAAACTTCTTACATAAATAATTTTCAAGAGATTGTTAAGAAACACAGCCCCCAGTTTCTCAACATCAAAGATAAGACCAAGACTTTCTACTTCAGTAACTATGAAAAAACACTTTAAGGAATGCATTCACCCAAAGTGCTGTACACATATTCACGTTCTTACTAACAATACTGACAAATGAGATTGCAACTTCGTTCTGCACTTACTCTAGGTAATAGTAAAACTCCACACAAAATGAATCATCTTGCTTCCTCTACCCTCCACATGTGGACAGTCACCCCTCATTCTCTTAACTGTGTCAAATTGTGTACCACCACACTCAAGAACAGCCTATAATATGACAGCAGACAAGTACACTTTTCTTGCTGGTGGGATATAGAAATGAAGGGATTCACTCTGCAGATTATTATTCGTCCAATATAGGGAAAGTGAGCAAGAGTTTAGCTGGGAAACATATTAGGCAAAAATAAAATTCTACCCTAAACCCTAAATTTTGTCACAGCCTGTGACCTCAGCTCCAGTTAATGATGGCCTGCCCAGAGCACAAAAAACCTCTGGAGTTGGGACATGCATCTAACTAATAATTTCAGGATACTTAAAAGATCTTTGAGCCACACATTCACTGCTACAGCAGTTCTGACAGAGCAAGCTGAAGGCATATATCAGAAAGAATGGAAACTACAGGTCAATTTTAACCAAACTATACCACATCTCTACCCAAATAGCTGTTTATGTACATAGTTTGGCTGATCACAGAACTACTTATCTTTATTCTGACAGCTGATTATATATCCTTTCCATACTAATATGCAGGAAAAAAAAAAAAAAGAAACACACCAAAAAAAATTCAGTTCAACAGCAAAGATTGGAAGATTCTAATGAAGAAATATATGAAATGCTGAAATATTGATGTTTTGGAAAAAAATTGACCTAAACATCCCTCAAACACAAAAAATAAACATATATTTAAAGCTGAACACAAAAGTAAGCACATAAATTTTCTACTTCATCCAAATATGCAATTCAATAACAATAGTCTAAAATGTGTTATGAACAGGCTATATAGTTACAGGTGACTTTAAATAATCTTCATTCTTATGCGTTTTTCACAATCAATTCTTCAAACTTTATGTACATAATGGAAATTAAGCAACCTAAATCCACCAGATTTTGAAAGGTGGGTATTCGATCTATTTCAGCAGCCTGTTCAAATCTGTTTACAAAAATATTGTTGCATTGAAACTGAGTATGTATGATAAAGCCTACTGATTTCAAGTAGAAGAATGGCAATTCACACTTTAGTTATTATGCCAGAAGATTTCTGATAGCGGATTCCATAGAGACAGTTGTTAACTTAAGAGAAATACAAGGGACAAAGTCATCGTAAAAGATGAAAGGACAGGTTAAAATGGAAAAACAACAGTTTTCACTACTTTGAAACTGGAATATAGTTTCTCTATAAATATATTTTAAAATCTCAATTTTTTAACTTCAGCATACAACTTTAACTGATTATTGTCTCCAAGAAAAACAACCCTTGGTTTTCCTTATAAACTTTTACCCAATGCTGATCTAAGCTCAACAGGCAAAAGTCTTTTGCAGTCAGGATTCTGAAGTGCTCCTCATATTTGGCCTCATAAGTTTTTAACAGTAATACCATTAACTGAAAAGATCCCCTACAACCTTGAATCTCTCGATAAATAGATTTTGATTCTTGGTGAGTTTCTGTTAAAAACTCTGTTACTTTTCTTCTTTTTCAAAGCCCTGCACTATTGACACTGGCCTGCAGTAATAAAACACATTATTTCACACAGGATTGCACTCATGCAGCCACTTGTGAAATCTTCAGTTATTGTTCTTCCTTGCACAAGTTGTCACAGAGTACCTTTCTGAGAACTGGGGAAACACCATAAAAAAATCTCAGTAAGTCCCACATTCACATAGGAACTGCAGGTTTGCTATTAAATGAAGTCTTACTGCAATCAAAAAAGATGCTTTAATTATTTTTTTCTTTTTAAGATAATGTTTCCCTAGACTCTTTGGGAGGAACTGGCTCTACAATAATAGTAAAGACTTAATTAACAGTGTCACCCAGTATTGCCATCTCAATATACTTCTTCTATGTCACCCCCAAACCACTATTGCCTCAAGCTGTCTGGTGTCCTGTGGCTATACCAGCTCAGGTCGGCTCTAGCTACAATGCACATTATAGAGACTCCCAGTCGAAGTTAGAAGTATTTTTGGAAATTTAATGAAAATAGTTGCTAAGTGAATTTTCAGCATCTTCCCACAAGCTACATTTCAAAAACACGACCTATTTAAAACACAGTGATTACTTTAAACATAAATCTATGTATTAAATCAGCTGTTTTATGTAGCTTGATGTAATACTCTCTTTGAAAGCTACATAATGTATATTGCTAGAGTAACTACTTTTAGCCAGTTCAGATTCTCTCAGCATCTTAAAAGTTAGCAAAAATACTTCAGAAAGTAAAAATATCCATCTCCTTCTTTTTCAGGGAGCACTTAAAAGCCAATTATACTGTCACTTCTGTATTAAATGGACACACATCCTGGCTGCAAGACAAAGACATTGTTTACTTGTTCCTGTAACAGACAGGAACAGCAGCATTACTACCACACATTATTTGACCAAACAGATTTCAAGTTGTACAACCAATCACTAACTTTTGATGGCTTGTATGACCTGTACTACAAAAGAAAAAAAAATCTCACAGGAAAGTATTTCAGAGAGTACTAAACAGTTCGTTAAGTTTTCTTAAGTTCTCAGAAAACAATGCAGAATTTTAAGTAGAAGGGAAAGTAGAAAGTAGAAGGAAAATTCATTCAGATTCTCTCTTTCTTCTGAAACTGAAGAACAAATGAGTTTTAAGCCACTCACAGATGACTGATGTGACATATTACATAAACCCTGCTTATGTAAAGCAGCTTCTAGAAACTAATTTCCTACCAATTGTTCCAGACTGGTATCTGTATTTTTGTAACAAGGTAGTGTCATGTTCTGTAGAATATATTTTACCACATAACAAGCACAGCTTATTGTGAATCCTCTTGTTTTGTTTCTATTTCCATGTGTGCACCAGAAGCTTGTTTAGTGTCAGCCTCAGTCTTCAAACTATTCCATCAATGGCTACTATCACACCTACTAAAGAAAATAAATTGCCATTTCCTAACATATATGTGTATTTATGACCATATGAATGTATATACATAGTAGGAATTTCTTACCTGTATAAACCATGTGTTCATACAATTAAAAACCACAACCCTCAAACAAAACACAAATGTCTCCCTTTTCAAGGTAAAATGAGTAGCAATATGGGCTCAGATGAAATTGTCACATACAATATTGTGACTATTTTACATTTTCTCACATTGAGAAAATAACCAGAAGAGATATTCTGCAGTATTTATTGATTCCAAATTAAGAATTCCCTTTTGCAGTTAATTTAACCATGAAAACAATGAATATTTTATTCTCATTTAGTGAAAGCCAGTGCACGTTAGTCTCACTTCATCTCTCAATAGATAATTAAAAACCTCGTCTATTTCAGAGAATTCAATGGTCAGGCTAACACTGTTCTGACCAAAGATTACAGTAAACTCAGTAATGAACAGCACATTGGGAAAATATGTCTACATAATGAAATAAACTTGATACAATTTCTTTTATAAAAGTGTAATTTCTTTATTTTTATGTATCAATTCCAAGAAGTGTTTGAAGCAACATTTAGATAGCAACAAAACAAATTCCTTTTCACAGACAATAACATCTCTAAGCATAAAGCCAACTCCAGAGCTCATTTTATAACTCTACAGATGAGAACAGTAAAATTGCTGGAATATTAAAATGTTAATCATATTAAGCATACTTCTGCAAATAAAATTACTATGAATTGTGCCTTATGTTAAAAATTATCAGATAAATGTGTAGTTATCTGATAATCTCCCATAAATTTCATTCTGCAACACAGTAAACATGATGATTTGGCAACTTACCTTTCGTGATTTGGCAACTGTTGCCTGGACTGAATAGCTCTGATTAATTCAGGAAAAAACTCTGGTTTTATAATTGGTCGAGCACAAATCAAAGCACATATAGTCTGAAAAGCCAGAAAATACAAATTTACTGCATAGAAAAAGTTCAAATAGAATATGGTTCGACTGACATTAGCTTTTTAAGATCTAAGATGTGGAAAATATCAAACAAATAAAGCAGTACTGATTTTTGCTTCTAGGATTGTTTTGCTTCTAACAGCTTAGCTTTTAATCAGTGTCTTGGTTGAAGTTATGAAAATGTAGAAGGCAATGGATGAAAATCACTAAGTCTTCAAAACTGGCTTTTTTTGTTTTCTTTCCCTTTAACCTCCTGTTGACATACACATCTTCTAAACTCAGAAAAAGAAGAGTTGACTACAGTTTTGTAGAGAAAAATCTTGAACAGGTCTAGAATTTAATTAGCAGTCGTAGGAAAACTGCAAAGCAATGCTATCAACAGGCAAAAGCTCAACATACCTTAACAGTAACTTTTACTGATACCATTACAAGGTGGGTACATTCTTTTGTCCACTCATTCACTACAAGGCCTCCAAGCTGCTGGATGGCTTGATTTAAAGCATTTTTCTGAGCCACATCTAAACATGAGGAGCAGACAACCAAAGGTTCATATTCCACTCTGCAAAGAACAAATAAAAGAGAATTGCTTAAGTTAATTCAGCCAATCATTATGATAAACAGGGCTGACTTAACTATCACATTTTGTATCTAATGGAAATCTGAAGGAAAAAAAATAAAAGATACATACTCTAATCTAGATCAAAGTAAAATCTTCCTGCTTTAAAAATTCCTGAAGAAACAAAACACTAATTTTTATTTAGAAAAATTAATGACAATTTGACCTGATGTCTGAAATATTTCTATGGACTTGTGGCTCTTTTACAGACATCACATAGAATTAGTGCCTCAAGAATAGTGCAAGGTCTGGGAATATCAAAAGAAATTTGAGTGTGTCCCTCCAAAAGCAAAAGCATGCTCAACAGGACAGGTCACCAACAGATCAATACTTAAAAAACACAAGTGTCATAAAATGCAATTTCAAGTAACAGTTTCCTAACATACCCATTATCCTTGACCATAAACCTTTATATATATTTTAGATCTTCTATATCAAATTCCATATCAAAAATTATTTCATTTTTAGATTATTTAAATTTCTTTCTACTTTGTAGTCTTTCTAGTACAATAGCCATGATGTATCCGGTCTCATGGTTTGATTCCTGTATCAAGTTTCAGGTATGCTTACATAAAATATTAAAAAATAATTTATTGTAATAATTGGAGAAAAATGCCAAGTTTTTTCTAACAATAAACAATAGCAGCAGCATTGATAAAACTGAGTAAAATTTTAAGGCACAAAGCCACCTTCTGGTTACTTTAACATTGATTTTAATGGCCATTAGACTTCTTCTATTTATCTGCTACTTCATTTCTAGAAGTGCTTCCTGCAAATAAACAGATAGCACTGGCTACCATGTTAAATTTGGAAAAAAAAATCAAGTTGGGTTAACATCCTCCTGCAACATCAGGTCGTTTCTCATTACATTATGAATAGCTAACAAGGACTCCAACAAACTCTAAACCTTTCTCCCTTCTTCTCATTTGGTGTAGGATTTTGTTCTTTGCCTAAGAGAGCCTGAAAATACTCACTGTACATGACAGGTTATCTTTTAAAATGCCAATGTTTTCTTATCTACAATTTCAATCACCTAGTGTCAAAATAAATTATGTAAAAATATGATGGAAAACTATTTCAGAAGCAGGTGTGGAACACAGGCAAAATACTACTTACCTCCTTTGCTTTCTAAAAATAAATCATTGCTTTATCATTTGCAAAGGTGCATGATGCCTAAAATACTCTTCTAAAAAATTAATTTTTCACTTGGTATTTTATAATCAAAACATTTACCTAAACTTGCTTTCAAAGACTCCAAAGTTGATTCTGTCACCAGACTGCAAAGACACTGAAGTACCATTGAGGTTTGATCCATTAACAAAAGTACCATACTTGGATGTATCTCTTACTGTTAATATAGGTACTGAGAGAGACTGACTCTGAAAATAAACATAAACAAGTAATCATAGTCTAGCAGAATGAGACAGCTTTATCAGAAAAAGGTTACTATCATTATGAATCAAAGCAGTGGATAAATAAGAAGCAGCCCAAAAAATATCATCTTAAATAAAGACTTTGGACAATGAGGCTTGCTATATGTAATTATTTATCTTCTGGTTTTTGCTGTAGAGGAATGAGAGAAAATATACATGTTTTTAGCTTTAGAACTTTAGTGCTTCTTATGCTTAGTCTTTTTGGAGATAGTACTTCATCTTTCTGGAGACTGCATGGCAGTCATTCATTGCCCCAAAGCCTGAGCTAGTGCAATTTAGCAAGGCTCTGAGATTTATTATGTTTTTACCTACCACTCAGTTCTATCCTGGGCATTGGGCTGAATAGCAAGTAAAAGCCTAAGGTCACCTGAGGGCACTTTCTTACGCTTCCTTCCATGAAGAATGCTAGAGACACCAGCATCTCTTGAGAAGAGGTTAGATACTGTCAGATTTCCAAAGTGGCTCACAAGCCAATGAGAACACTGACAGCTTGCTTTTATGAAACTCTGCCATGCAATTATATGCTACTACACAGAATGGGTAAGGTGTGAAGGGACCACTGGAGGTGATCTAATCCAACCTGCCTGTTGAAGCAGGTTTCCTTATAGAGCACTGTTCAGGATTGTCTACAGGCTCCTTTGGAGTATCCAGAGGTGGAGACAGACTCCATAACCTCTCTGGGCACTCTGTTCCAGTGCTGAGTCACTCTCGCAGTAAAGTTCTTACTCACGTTCAGGTGGAACTTTCTGTGTTCCAGTTTCTGTCATTGTCTTTTGTCCTACTGTTTGGCACCACCAAGAAGAGCCTGGCTTCACCCTCTTGACACCCTACCAGTTACTGACAGACATGGATGAGGTCCCTTCTAAGTCGTCTCTTCTCAAGGCTGAACAGGCCCAGATCCCTCAGCCTTTCCTCACAACTGAGATGCTCCTGTCCCTTCATTATCTTCATAGCCCTCCACTGGACTCACCCAATATTTGCAGTATTAAACAGACAAATCTATTTTACATGTTTTATTTTAAACACCACATAAGGTCACATAAATGAAATTTCTGCTGACTGGCTTTAAAACATCCATAAATATCACAACACTTAGTAACAGTAAATTGCTGATTGCTAATTCTCTTTGGTACATTTTTATTTTCCATGCCCTAAGCAAATACAGAATTAATGATGTGAAATGAAACAGAAACTAAGTCTGCAGTAAAACAACAGAAGCACTTTCCAGAACCTAAAATTTGTCTGTGTAATTAAACTTAATTGCATCATTTTCCTATGACTATTTCAATACAAATTCCTAGTGAATCTTCACTCTGGGATAAAAGGAAGCTTGGATTACTAAAATTATGCCACTAAATTAATCAACGAAAGCAAACAAACCTAAGGGGAAAAAAATAAATTTCAAGATAAAAAAAAAAGACAGGTGATCAATGGTTCTACTCCAAGCATAAAACTGGTGAGAGCAAAATGAGAGTATGCATGGTCACGCAGCCTGAATTATCCCCAGAGTGCACTGATAATGCAGTAAAATGGTGGCTACTTACAGGGCTTGTTTCAGGCCGACTTACGGTCAGAACTGCATGACTTCGACTGATAGACTGATCATCCTGAATTAAAATTGTGCAGTTTCTGCGTCCAACAACATATTCTACACCACTTAAGAGCCGATATGGCTCCCCTGGAAATAAACAAGAGAGAGAAATATACCAGCTTAGAAAAAAACCCCACCAAAACACCTGAAGTACATCGGAGAGACATTGAGAAGTTTGTAGTACATCTAAATCTCAGCTTTGCCATGCATCATTTATGGCCAGAGCACGGTGCCAATAATGCCAAGGTTGTGGGTTTTATCCCCATGTGTGCCATTCACTTAAGAACTTTACTCAATGATCCTTCCAACTTAAAATATTCTGTGACTCTGAATTCTGTGATTCTAATTAGAATTATCCATTTAGCTTACAGACAAAACATATCTCTTTCTTTCTTGCTCCCTTGCTCTATCCATTATAAAAGGATACACTTTATGATAAACAAAGCAGTTTCAGAAGTGGTAGCACACTTTTTTCAAGGAAAATATATTTTTACCAATACTTTCTTGGAGATTAGGTGTAACATCTAGAAGAAAAAAAAAACACAATGTAAAATAGGTTTTCTAAAACACCTTTGTAAGGATACATAATTTTTTTAGCTTATATTATTTATTCACATAACTGATTAAGATGTTCAGAGGAAAAGGTCCTCCTGATGAATGTAAGGAGATCTTCCTGTAAATCAAATTGAAACTTAGTAAGTTCAGTCTCTGACCAATGCTTATGCTTTAGCCTATGCTTTGCACCTGCCACCTGGAACCCATGGTGGCTTCCCAGTGAATGGCTTGACTCTCTCCCAAAGGTGTGCTACCACTGGTCAGCAGAAACAAAAATGTTTCTTGATGAATATGAGTATATACAGATAAATTCCAGTTATCAACCCTGGCAAACAACTTTTCAAATATGAACTGTGCAGAAATGATCATTCTGAATAGAATGAAGAGTGTTTTGATTCACTAAAGGGTCTCCAGGTAGTAAGAGGTAAGTCAGTTCATTTCAACATGATTAGGTGCTGTATCCACCAGGAAATAAATCAAACATCCAAAATCTCCTCCCAGTGAAAGAGGAAATAGAGCAGATGCAGTTGTGTTAAGTCTGTTCCTTATAAGCACTTAGGAAGAAATATATGTATTATATGACACCTATTATTAAAGCTCCTATGGACAAGAAAACGAAGAAAAGTATAGAAGAGATTTAGTTTCAAAACTCTTCATGCCAGAATCGCCATGAAGTTCAACACATGGTCCTTGAAACATCAACACAATAGTTCCACATCGTTTCTGAGGCTGCAGCCTCAGAGTTCAACTCTCCACGTATTTCAAAGCAGGACTCTGGAACCCGCAGCACCCTTAGACATCCCACACAGGTTCGAAAAGAAGCCCTGCTAGGTTTAACGGGCGCTGTGGTCGGCAGTGCTCCAGGGAAATACGGAGGCTTCGCCGTGGACGAACGGCCCAGGCGACCAGGACTTAGACCACCATCGGCCCGAAGCAGCACGGACACACAAGCCCGGCCGGAGCCAGCCCCGTGGAAGCTAACACGGCGGCACGCCCGGGCACCGGCGCAGGGGACGGTCCGGGCGGGGCGGGGAGGGGGCCCGCGGTGCCCGGGCCCAGCCCGCCGGAGCGGCGCAGCGGTCTGGCGTTCCCTCACCTTTTCCCGAGGCGGGCACCAGCTTCCACATCCTGGAGCTCCGCCCGGCAGCCTCCAGCGACCCGGACAAGGCCAGGCCGGGAAGAGAAAATCTCGGGATCTGCCAAGGCCGCCGCGATCCCGCGCGCCGGGGCGGGCTAAGGGGAGGGACGCGACAGAGGGCGCCGCCTACTGGCCTCGCGCTGCCTCTGCAGCGGTGTGCCGGCGCGCGTGCGCGGGGCGGGGCCGGGGGCACAGAGGCGGAGCCAAGGCGGGGCCGGGCAGGGGCAGGGGCCGGGCAGGGGCGGAGCAGGGACAGGGGTCGAGGCGGGGCCGGGGCGGGGCCGAGGTGGGGCCGGACAGGGGTCGAGGCGGGGCCGGGCAGGGGCCGAGGCGGGGCCGGGCAGGGCCGGGCAGGGGCCGAGGCGGGGCCGGGCAGGGGCCGGGCAAGGGCCGAGGCGGGGCCGGGCAGGGGTCGAGGCGGGGCCGAGCAGGGGCCGGGCAGGGGCCGAGGCGGGGCCGGGCAAGCGCCGAGGCGGGGCCGGGCAAGGGCCGAGGTGGGGCCGGGCAGGGGCCGAGGCGGGGCCGGGCAGGGGTCGAGGCGGAGCCGGAGCGGGGCCGGAGCGGGGCCGGGCAGTGGTCGGGGCGGGGCCGGGCAGTGGTCGGGGCGGGGCCGGAGCGGGCGCTTTTCCGCGCCTCTCGCCTGTGCTCATGTCGCGGCTGTCATCATACGCTCCGTGTCAGCGTAGATCGGGGCTGGCATTTCACAGGAGCCACCTCTGTGGCCCCCCGCGACTAAAACCTGGCCGTGCAAAACTAATACATTCAGTCATATCATCGTGTTCACTTTCACCATAGAAATACAATGATTATTTCGCAGGTGGCTGTTTGGCACATCTGCATTTTCCAGCGCGTGGTTTGTAGTTTGTTTCCTCTTGCTAGCATTGTTCCGGTGAAGCTTCCTAAATTCTGTAGTATTTGGCACGGTAAAAGCTTCCCTTGAACTATATACACTCTGTTTCTCCAACTTTTTTTTTTTTTGGTTTATTTCCTGAGGTTCTCTCTTTGTTGTAGTTTTGTTTTATTTTTCTGTAATTACAAATGCCTTGAGACTCAGTGTGGTTGAATTAACTGTTTGTAATGACATGTTACTATGTAAGTCTTTGAGCAACTCTCTAACTCTTACCAGATATTTTCCATATGCTGCTTTAATGGTAAATGTGGCAACTACTGCCCAGCAGTGTAGCACTATTGCTTCAATGCCTGCCAGACCGTGTGCAGACCTTACAAAGATGTTACTTTAGAGCTTTCTGTACCAGCAGAGCATCAACAATTTTTTTCCTAAGTGCTGAACATTTAGAAAAAATAGCTGTTTCGCCATTTTATACAGGGCAATGATGACTAAGCTGTAGGATTTAAATTCTTCCTCTGAACTCCCACAGCAATGTGTAAGCAGTTTATCTGGAATTCTAAACTCAGAAGTTGATAGCACAGACCCACTGATAGATTTGTTGTCTTTCATGCCAAGATTTGTAACTGCATGGATTCATCAAGTGTAGTGTCCTCCCTTCAAAACCTGAAGCTTTATTAAATCTGTTGGTTCTTACAGCTACTATGCTACTTCCCCAAGCCCTTACCCTTCCTTATGAGTAGATACGAGTCTGCAGGTTTCTGTGTCTGGTTACCAAGGCTGTGCAAATGGGTGAGAATCAGTCAGTCATTACTTTTTCCATCTGTCAGTCTCTGTGCTCAACACAGATAAATCAAGCATTCTCCAACTCTCGCAGCTGGAACTGAAGGCACCGGGGCAGTGGCTGTGGCTGAGGAGATGCCCCTGTGTTGTTCCAAAAATAGGTTCTTTCACCTGGTGTGCAAGAAGCCAAACCAGATTTGATTTATTTACAGTTTTGTGCAAAAAGGCAAATCCACAAGGCTAGCACAGGGAAACCAAAACTTTTCACTATTTAAACATTTTAACAAGGTCATTCATGTTCATTGGCTACCAGTTACCTAGTTCTCTTATTAATTAGCATTCTATCTTCAATTGGTTAATGATTCTCTCACTCCTCATGTTGTTTAGTCCATATACTCACTCGTTCTCTTCTTTTGGGTCAGTGGGCAATCTCCCCCGTCAGAAATACCCAGTCAAAGCTGACATGAGCGAAGATGTGGAGTTACCTTTATTAGTTTTTGTTTATCATGTGGATTCTGCCAAATGCCCTTGGTAGCCCATAAATTTTGCATTCTTTGTGTCCACTGTCAGTAGTACATCCCTCTTCCCAAGTTTTGTTAATCTCTCTCTAGGTCTGAGATCACTAAAACATGTCAAGCCCTAAATCATAGCAAGGCAATTCCACCGACGAATAATTTGTTTTTCATCTGGACATCGCTTAGAGCTTGTTTGCTCCTTTCTTGTTGATTAGGTTTGAAAGTATACAAAGATCAAACATCAAAGAACGTCCTTTCTTAAGAAAATTTTTACATCTTCTCGTTTTGCAGCACCGGGGTCAGGGGCGATCTCGCCGGTTCCCGGTGCCCCTCCCCGCGGAGCAGGCGCAGAGCGCGGCGGGGGAAGATGGCGGCGGCGGCGCGGCTGTGGCGGCGCGGGGTGCGCGGCCCCTGCGTGCTCGGCGCCGGGCGGGTAAGGCGCTCGCTGTGCTGCCGGGGCGAGGGCGGACGGGCGGCGCCGCGGAGATGTTCCGCCAGCTGCTGCTCCGCCGCTCCGGCTCTGCCCGGGCGCCGTTGTCCCGTCAGAGGGAGGGCACGGCGGGGCTCTGCGGTTCCCGCTGCCGGGGCTGGGGAAGCAGCCAGGAAGGGAGTCCCCCTCGGTTCTCCTCAGCTGTCGGCCCTGTCCGCCGCGGAGCCCCCGCAGAGGTGCGGGCTGAGCTCCCCGGCACACGGCCTGCTGCCCCACCGCCGGCCGCTGCCGTGCCGCCCGCTGGAGTGGTGTCGCCCTTTGGCCCCGATAGCACAGCTGTGCAGGGCCATCCATTTAGGTAGATGGCTGGAATGTTGCTGTCCAAGCAGTGGCGTGGCTTGACTTGTGACCGAGTTGGCGTTATGGCAGGCTTCCAGTACCTGAAGGGAGCCCACAAGAAATCTGGAGGGTAACTTTTTGCAGGGGCATGTAGTGACAGGACGAGGGGGAATGGATTCAGCTTGAAAGAGGGTGCTTTGGGTTCGATATGGACGTGTTGCCCAGAAAAGCTGTGGATGCCCCATCTGTGGAGGTGTTAAAGACCAGGTTGGATGAATCTCTGGGCAACCTGTTACAGTGGAAGGTATCCCTGCCCATGGCAGGCAGGTTGGACCAGGATGATCTTTAAGGTCCTTTCCAATCCAAGCTGTTCTATGATTCTGTGACTGTGTGGATATTGCTGGAGGCCATTTCTAGTGAGTTCTCCATGAGCACAGTGCTTCTTTCCAGTGACTGCTTTTGTGTTTCTGAGGTGGCTTTCTGCAGTAATTTCACAATTCACTTCCACCCCCTGGGTGAGGGTTGTTTTTTGATTTGTCAGTGATTTGTAGTTTGTTGTTTGATGTTTGGTTTTTTCTAAAGCTCTTTACTGACTTCTTTATATCTCTGTTTACACCTGAGATTTAATTTAAAATCTCAGCCTTAAGCAGTGAAGTGATTAAATTGCGTGGATGCTGTGTTAGAAGCCTCTTGTGCAAGCCAGTAAGGAGATGATAGCAGTCTGACTAAAAGATTGCTCAATTATAACAACTTTACTGGCTGGTTATCATTGCCATACTTTATTAGTCTTGGTGCAGTCTTCTGCTTTCCTCTGTTATGGCATGTCCTAATCTTCCTCCCTGGAGCAGAAGGAAAGCTGCTTGCAGTGTTTCTTTCGTGGGTGAGCAAGAAGACTGGGCTGTGTCTGTCACTAGCAGAGCAGCTGATCAGGGAGTCTCAGCACTCCTAGGGCTTATCTCCCATGTCCTGAAGGAAGGGGGAGTCCAAATGCCGTCTTGATTTTCAGTCTCTGCCGTGAGCTGAAATTCTCCAGAGGGAGCTTTTTTCCTGAAGAGAGATGAGCAGGGGCCTACTAAGAAAGTCCCAAAAGGGAACCTTCACATTTCCCTTTCCTGCTTAAAGCACCATGCTTTATGTTGTATTAAATTGTCTGTGTAATTCCATAGTTGTTCTCTCTGTTTTCACCTGAGTTACTTATGCATATGTATTACCACACAGAAAGATCCATGTGCACACTTCTGCAGGCCAGCTTCAAGCTCTGTGAAACCCTCAATGCATTGTAGCTCTGGGAAGTCCAGAGTAATCATCTACCACTAAATATATTGTCTCTTAATTTTAGTGTTCAAAATGTGAATTAGTAAACAGAAATAAGGTACAATATTTTTACTATTTTAAAACTATCTTTCTTCTTCATGCCAGTCTATTGAACAATTGCAGTTTTCTTAACAGGATCATACAACAGTAGCCATTCAGTTTTCTTTCACAAAATTGTATTAGATTATGTTTGGTATTAAAATAAGCACATTAAAGGCTCAAGTACAAGGTAAAACCAGAGAAAATAAGTATAACTTACAGTCTTCTAATTGTTTTGTGCATCAAAAATAAAGTAAATCTATTTTTGTTGTACTTGGAAGCATTTGCAGCTTCAGGTTATGGTAACTTTCGTATTTTAAATAATAAGGGAATTCTCAATTATTACTGCAGTGCTGCCGTCCCAAGGCATTTAATTCAATACTCAGATTAGGGTTTGAGTTAGTTTAGCATATTAGGATGCTAGAAGTATCTTGTTTGCTATTTTTGCTGCAACTTTCTTGGTGACATCACAAATTTGTGGGGTATTTTCTTACTAGCATAGTTTTCTAGATGTAATGTTGAATTTTCTTCTTTTTTCATGTCTGTTTTTAAACATGTTCCAACCATGTGTCTTTTTGCAGGGACCAATCCTTCTGAGGCTAATGTACTGTACATGGTATTTCTGCTGGGATAGGGTGTGATGCTGATAACGTAACCCTGCCCAGTTTTGTCTGGGAAATGGCATTGGTTTCCTTAGCAGCTTCAGTGGCCATTAGGGCAGGTCTTGTGGAGTTTGATTCTGTCCTGTTCTCCAGTAGAGAAGGTTTGGTTGGATGCTGTAGTAAAGGATCAAAATCATGAGTCTATTACTGAAGATTATAAATTTGTAAATACATACATATGTAACCTAAAATCACATGGATTTGTTTATGAATAAATTACAGTGCATATATCAATCTGATGCCCAAGTCCTTGTGTAATTAGTTCTTAACGGTTTCCCACATGCTTTAGTAAAAGTGATAGATACAAAAAATGCATGAAGCAGCAAGAAGCATGACTGAAGTATTTTGTCAGTAGTTCTCTAGTTGCAGTATAATATATAAAAATAGCTCAAGTGCTTTCCTAGTCTAGTGATAGCATTTAAGTAGGGATAGCATGTGTGTTGCTATAATGAGATTCTTCTATTCATATGTATTTACTTAAAATAAGGGAGTTATGATTGCTACCTCCACTGCCATAGGAAAATCTGATCTTGTGTAACAGTCCTGCATACAGAAAGGAGAAAAAACTAACTTTTCTGGGTTTTTTTGTTTCAGTTTTTCAGCCGTGGGCCAAATGTGCTGCATCAAGACAGCAGTGCACCACAAGCTGCATTCTTTTCACCTCTTCAAAAAGTGATGTTGCCACCAAATACCTTCCAAGGGAAAGTGGCCTTTATAACTGGTGGAGGTACTGGGCTTGGCAAAGGGATGACAACAGCTCTGTCCAGTTTAGGTGCCAAGTGTGTTATAGCAAGCCGGTAAATATTAATGAAGATGTTTTAGAACTTCCATTTAGTACTGACTGCTTTATTCTGTTACAAACCAGAAAAAATTACTCTATTTATTCTGTTACAGTGCATGTTTAAATTACAATGTCATATTGTGGATTCTAGAAACTTGCATATTTATCTGCAAATGTTTAATGGTATAAAAATCAGTAGGAAGAAATAAACTAAACACATTTTTATGAAATGTGACAGCAAAATAAACAACCTCAAATATTAGTAATAAATTCAACTAAAGCCTTAAAGAGAACAAAAATTTGCAGTGGGCAGTGTTGAATAGTAATAAATGTTATTACAGGTGTTCTTGATACAGATTTAAATTACAGTAAAGAATTAAATCCATTCCTCTTCTGACTTTCGAAAAGAGCCCTGATTTTCCTTTAATGACGATTTTCTACAGCTCTTAAGAACTGCAGTAGAGTCTAGAAGCACTTCAGTAAAGTCTAGAAAAACAATCTCATTTTAAATCAAAATAAACAAGTGTTGTGACATTCATCCTAACAGTAATTTGTTTAGTTTTAAATATAAATATGTTATTAATACTAGTAGAGTAGTAGCTAAAACTAAGTTTGTTATGATCATGTGCTTTTTTTCTGGCTTATCACATGTTGTTTAGCTTTAGAGTCTCTTACGTTGTCACTTCTGAGTTGCTTTAAAGTAGCACTAACCATAAATTACTTAAAGTTTTCTTTCAGAAAGTTAGTGGTTAAGCATAGTTTTAATATACTGTGTTTAAAACTATGAGTTTTAATTGATGAACATCAGCAACATGCATGTGCACACACACATATTTTAAGTTGTAGTTCATATTTTCTCAGAAAAAAAAATTTAGTAATCTGAATTGTAATTGCATTTAACTGACATAAGAGATGTTAATAATTATTTCTAGGAAGCTGGATGTTTTGAAAGGAACAGCAGACAAAATTTCTTCTAAAACAGGGAATAAGGTAAATTTTTGCAGAATTATGAATGTGTTACATATTATACCCTACATTTTATTGGATTTTTTTGCATTAGTGTGCTTCTGTGGGCTTGTTTAATTTATGAATGATACAGTTTTTAAGTCTTAAAACTGCCTTTCCATTATTCTTTAGGTTCATGCCATCCAGTGTGATGTGAGAGATCCTGTTTCAGTTAAGAATGCTGTTGCTGAAACAATCCAAGTGGCAGGACATCCTGATGTAAGTCTTCTAGGGAAAGGAAAGAACTTACTCTTCATTACTGAAAATACTTTGCATAGTAGGTATGAAGAAACTTAATAAGATAGAAAGTTAATGGAAAATAAAAAGACACTAGACCGAAGAGTGGTAGCACTTCAAGATAAAGCTAACATTCATAGTTAGACCAGTTACTCTATTCCTGTGGTTCTTAAAATATTTAGTGGCCAAGTAGACAAAACATTTTTACCCTTACTCTGAGGTCTAATGACTCATTTCAAATAGCGGGACAATTCTGGAGGGATTCTTTGAATTAAGGGAATGGAATATTGCCCTTAAATCCTCCTGAAAAGGTGATTTACCTGTGTTTACTGCATTACATCTTAGCACAATGCTTCACAAAATAGGAATGGAAAGAACCATAAATGTCTTCTTTGATCCTTGCTTAGCTTATTAATATAAACAAAGAAGGTTCCAATTTGAAGATTAAGTTCTCATAAAATGAAGAAAAAAGTCTTCAGTCAAGCCAAGCATCTGGTTTTTAATAGTTTGGCACAAAGCAGCAGAGCTCCTTACATCGGGTTGTGAGGAGATCTGGTGCAGTCTGAAGGATGATAATCATCAAATTCGGATTTGTGGGAAAACAACTTGGATTGTGCTAGCTGATAGAAAGTGTGATGATGTAGCGTCATTGTAAAGGACAGTCAGATTTAAAACTGTTTACTGTAAATTTAAAACTGTTGTATGTGTGTTATAGACAATTTGCACTCACAAGGAGCTTCCTATAGATGTGGTAGAGAACCTACTGAATTTTAAATATCGTAGGAAGTAGAGAAATTGTAGGCTATACAGCTGTTTAGCTGTATGCTATAACAGTACTAGAAATAAGGCAACTCACTGTCCTGATTTGTAGACAAGATTCTCTGGATATTATTTTGACTATTAGTTAAGGCAGTTTTTGGCCAAAGTCAGAATCCTGATCTTCAGGTTTTACGTGTGTGCAGAGAAGGAAGGGATTCCTTCCTGTATAGTACAAATTCAGAGCACAAATAATTTTCTGAATAAATGCTTCCCAGGACTTGTTCTTTGCAAGCATTTACTTTCTCTTTAATTTCACATATTTTGTGTATTTAAGATAGATGGCAGAGTAAATTGAATATTCAGTTCTTTTTTGTCCAGTGTTTCTCTTAGTTGCAGACATGAGATGTTAGTTTATGAATCCTGGGTATCACTTACTGCTATCCTACATGTGACGTGAGATCTCAAAGACAGAAGTTAATGGCAGTAACGTGAAAGTCCTTCCAGCTTTATTTTGTTCATTCCATTCCCAAGAATGTTTCTCCCAATTAGAAAGCAATCATTCTTTTGTCATGGCTTATTTTGGCCGTCCTACATACCTAAAAGATCATATGGTACAGTTCTTAGTTCACTAGTTTTATTGTTGTGTCTTTCCTGTATTCAGTCAGTGATTTGAGTTACCTCATAAGTATCTCAAGGTGTTTGGATTTTTATTCCTTCAAATTTCAGGAAGGCCTTTAAATTGAATTTGCTGTCCATATGTATAATTAATGGCTGTTGTATATTATTAGTTTTACATTCATGTAATAGGTACTGTGGTCTGTTTTGTTATTGAAAATTCCAGTATCTTTATTAGAATTTAGCCCAGAAGTTCTTCAGGACAAATAGTTTGTTTTATGTGCAAACCTACATGAATCAAGGTGTCATTCCATTTATAGTACATAGTTTTATTCTTCAACACATTGTATTATTAAATACGGTAGATTTGGCTACATAATTTTTGGTTTAAATACTGCTAATGTGATGCTTAGTGCCCTGAAGTGAAAGCACCCTCTACCTGATGATTATTCATAGGAAGTGACAGAGGTACATCTATTTAACAAAAGTTGTGTAGTAGTTGTTTGCAGTGCGTTGATTGTATCATAATATTCTCATCACGACTGATTTGAATTCTGTTATGCAGCAGTCACTTCATCCAGACTCTAGTCATCAGGTTGCCACCTTTTGCTTCTATTCCCTTGTGTCTGTTATATTAAATAGGTGTGATGCTGGAATTTGATAGGGCAAACTTTTCTGTTAGATGCACTTGAGACACTATGGAAAATAGTGACTTAAGTCATCCTCTACATTATAAAGTTCCTCAGTACAGTAGTTTGGAAATACAGCTCATTTTCTGTTGCTGATAATTTATCTGTGCTGGAGATCATAAGATTTCTTCTGGATTATTCTCCCTCTTCCCCTGCCCCTCATACCTCATTCAAAGAAGGTATTTTTACTTTTGACCCTGGAAACACTAAAAAGCTCCTTGTAAATTCTTTACTTTTGTCTCAGGAAGAGTTATTTTTAGTTAACTCTTTTCCTTCCTGTGTTTCAGGTTGTGATAAACAACGCAGCTGGAAACTTTATTTCCCCTTCTGAACGACTTTCTGCTAATGCCTGGAAAACAATAACTGATATTGTACTTAATGGTACTGCTTTTGTAACTCTGGAAATTGGAAAGGAGCTCATTAAAGTACAAAAAGGTATCTTAAGCGTTGTGACATATTATTACTTGCTTTCCTTGCCTTACTGTTATTATAGCCAGTTTTGAGAGTTCATGTGAGAAGAGAAATACAATTTTTAACATTCTTCCAGAAAGGAATTTTTTCAGTGAAAGCTGTACTTAAGTAACACACAGTAGATCTGGCTAACAACTACTTCATTGTAGTATCGGGCCATGCAATTGGACCCAGAGGCCAACTGAGGCCGAATATAAAAATCTAATTGCAGAATTCTAGTTGTAAAACATTTTTAAAATTAAAAAAATAAAGCTTTGTGTTAAAAAAAAAAAGCTATTATTTCTTCTGAATTTTCTCTATGTATGTTAATTTCATTGAACTGAACATGGGATATTTCTTTAAATGAAGAAGTCAGGATATCTCTTTCAATTTTCGTCCTACGTTAAAATAAAATTTACAGCTGTGCTATATGACTAATAGTACTAAAACATATTGTCTTTAAGATAATTTGAAAAAGAATTTTGGAAATGAAATCAGTGTTAGATTTTATTTTCTCAGGTTTAATTCTTAATTCTGGTCTACCTAGAAGTTTAATTCAATATCACAGCTTCACCTTAAAGGTATTATTTTCTTTGATATCCTATTCTATAAAAGATATTATATATTTTTTTTATATATTCTTTTATATATTATTTAGTTAAATATTTATTTAACCAGCTTATTGTTTTAAAAGGAAAGGTGATGTATACCCTTCTCTGTTATATCATAGATTATTTACAAAGAACTGCTTTCATTTTACATTCCAGTTATAAATTGAAAAACAAGGAGTTTATTTTATGAGATCAGAATAATATAATGTCAAATTAATTTAAAAGCAGTGAGATATAATTATGGTTTCCATGTGCCCTCACTACTGAATCCTGTCTTCTAGGTACAGCCACTGTGTTGAAATACTACTTTTGTATTTACCCTGGTATTTCTTTAACCTGTGAATTAGCTGAATTTCTTCAAAATCCTTTCCAAAAAGTATTCCATGAGCTTGTACTATTTAATTATAACAATATGAAGTTAATGTTGTTTCAATGGGTCTGTAGCAGTTTTTGTTAGTATACAAGTATGTCCCCTCTATATTTTAGCAGCACATGAAAATTTATTTCCACCATTCTAGTGCTGATATTCACACATAAGAAACCCATCCCCAGCTATGACTTACTTTATCATTATGGCATCATTTTAATGCAGACCATTAAAATATGGTCTTCCAGGTGCATGTGGTGTGCCCATATAGTAATGTGAAATACAAATTGAAACCTGCTTTTGTTTTTGCTGTTGTTGGATGAAAGTAACATTACTTTCCTTACTTCTGTCCTCAAATTTGGTAAAATCCAGACCTCATTCACCTTCATTTTATCTCTCTTTCTTTGACTTCTAAGCTTCCAAAATGTGTGAATTTCTTTTGCTATTACTTGCGTGTTTTCTTTTTAGGGGAGTCCATCTGTAAATAAGACTTTTTGTTTAAGGCTTTCTTTAAGGCATGTTTTTGTCAGTAAGTTATATGTATGTGTTTTTCTTCTCACCTTCATTTTCTTTGTAATTGCTTGTTTGTTTTTTTTTTTTAGTTTGAGCAGAGACATTAGTTTCTAAAGTGATCCTATCTAGTGCAAATATTTTAGAGCAATCCATGAGGATACTATGAATCTGACAGTTTCTAGAACACTGGGATGTCCTTTAGGTCTGCAGTGTGACCTACATTAAGTCTAATGTAGTAAATAAAAGTTGTCTGCTTTTAGACTGCAAGTTTGTGATGGTATTTAAAAGGAACTTGTAATCTGCTAGCATGTTACTTATTTTAAAAAGTGAGAGGAGCTAATTGATCACTTATTGTCCATTTTGTGAATATAGGCTTTAGAAATAAAAGTTGTGAATGAGCTGAAGTGTTCTTTAAATATCAGAGCTGTAAATTTCTTAGTTATTCTTACTTCTGTGTTAGGTTCACCTAGCTTACTTGTATTTAACCTATATTTAAAAAGAAAACCCATGGTTTAATTCTACAAGATGTGTAATTAACAATCATCTCTAGATAACTTCAGAGTTGTTCTATGGTTTTTTGCCTTTCAAAGACTCCCAGTGAAGACTTCTTTTTTATAAACAAGGCCCATGGTTTCTGGATGTCTGCTAGCATTTCAGTCAGTGCTTGTTTATGCTTCTCTTTAGTTTCTTTTGTGTAATATTACTGTAATTTTTTACCTGAGTCTCTACTTACATGCAGTCTATCAGTAGTGTATATTGCTTTAGAAATATCCCCTGGGAAGCTATTCTAATGAAATTATTTATAAAATATAGTAAGTAGAACAGTTATTTTAGTTACTGTGACGCAAGCAGTGAACTGTCATCCCTTGTTCTTCATTTCCCAGCTACAGTAAGCTCATGCCAGTCATTGATCAGACATAATTTGCAGGATTCTATAAAAGAAAGATTAAATAAGAAGTTGTAGCTTCCATTATATTCTAGAATGTTTTTTGCTAAATCTGTTATAAAATACAGCATATAAAAGAAAGTAGTTATTTTATAATGGAGTTTGTTATGATAATAATAGGAAATGTTATGCAGGTTCACTCTGCAATTGGCTCTGCTGCAGAAAAGGCTTCTAAAAATTCCTTTAAAATATCTGTTTTTCTGCATAAACATTAACTCAAGCTCTCAGCTGTTAATTTGAGATTATGCCAAACCTAACTGTTACTGGTGATTTTTATCTTATTTGGCTTTTTTTGTTTGGTTGGTTTTTGTTTTGGGTTTTGGTTTTTTTGTTTGTTTGGTGGGGGGTTTTGTTCAGTTTTTTTGTGGGTTTTTGTGGTTTTTCTTTGTTGTTTTGTTTATTTTGTTGGGGTTTTTTTTTTGTTCTTTTTCCCCCCACTCAGTAATTGATGAATTTAGGGCAAAATGTCTGGTTAGTGACAACTGGACTAGGGCAGCTTCTGAAAAAACACTGTAAGATCTTAGGCCTTCACTCCAGTTAGACTAATTTATGCATTAAGTTCATTATTAGTGGAACTCTGAGGGCTTAGGCCTTCAGAACCTAATCAATAACTATTTGCACTTACCTGGAACAACTTTTAACCCTCATGCAAGAGAGGGAACTGAAATAAAAAGGCTTGAAAAGAAAGTTTCAAACACTATTTTTAAAATGCCTTTTCAGTGCCCAGAGTGAAAAGGTATCCCTACCACTTGACCTGAAAACTTCTGTACCATTTAGCTTGCTTTTACCTGAACTTGAGAGTTTGATCTTCAGGGTTGTTTGGTTTGTGTGGTGGGGGTCGTTTTTTAAATGTTTTTGCACCTTCTAGGAGCGGCATTCCTGGCTATTACAACCATTTATGCAGAGAGTGGCTCAGGATTTGTGTTGCCAAGTGCCTCTGCCAAGGCTGGTGTAGAAGCAATGAGCAAGTGAGTAATACAGCAAAATGTGTTCTTTGGTTTCCACATCCTTAGGATGGGGTAATTGGTCTATAAAAATGGAGCTCATTAGTGTATTCCCCATATTTCACTGTACTGCAAGAGTTCAATCCAGGCTCCAGTATCCTAGCAAGTAAATAGTATGCTGACTATTACAGAGGGAAGTATTAACTGCTACTGGTTTTTTTTTACAAGACAGAGATAAGGACAAGTAGAACTACTTATTTTGGCAATTGCAAGTTCCAAAGTTTGTTTCACAGAGTTTTGATAATCAGGTTCTCTTGCATTCTCATAGGTGAACAGCTATTTGTTTGAGATCTATAGCACCTTCTACATTCTTTTGTCTGAGGAAAATACATGCCTGTTATTTGGGTGCAGTATAGTGTGGCTTCAGCTCTGTTTAAATTAATCAACAATTTTGTTTCCTGTCACTATTTAAAATTATAGTCTGCAGTTCTGCTTAGTTCAGATCAGTATCATGTTGACATATCCATGGTGCTCGGCAAACAAAAGGATTTCTCTTATTTTTAATTTCAGGCTAGTCCTTCGTAGCACATAGATCTTTGCTCTGCACTTCAGCAGAAATAATTGAATAGATTGAAAGCCTTTTAGTAACTAGAATTCTTTATCTGGAAGAAAATGAGGGACTGAGTAATGGTGTTGATTTCTGTTGTACAGAGCTGTAACGGAAATGTGTACTTTTCAGAGACGTTATGACTCAGCTAATTCATTCACCATAGTATATCCAAAATACTCATCATGCAGAGAAAATGTCATAAAGCAAAACTATTCTAGTGGTCTTGTTTTAAAATGTATCTTCTGTTTTCTTTCAAAACATTATGTGAGAGCTATGTTGCAAATATTAGAAATGTATACTTGTGGGATAATCTAAATTGCCACAGAAAGATGATGGCCTGTTTGGTAAGGAATTCAGATGCCAGCACCATCCGTGCTTTGCAAGGGAGAAAGCATTTCTCCTTCACCCTGCTTTACGTATGATTACAATAGTCCTCTGCTGATGAATGAGATTTTTTTTTGCTTCTCTGAAACGACTTTGTTAAGCACAAAAAAAACCCTTTAAGTAGGAATTGTCTGCTTCAGGAATGTTCTAATATTTACATATTTGATTAAATTTTAATGTCTTTTTTTCTGAATAGGATTACAATATTGTGTTTAAAATATTGATGCATTCTGTTAATGAATTTTTAGGTCTCTTGCGGCTGAATGGGGTAGATATGGCATGAGATTCAATGTGATTCAACCAGGTCCAATAAAAACAAAGGTACATGGCATGAAGTGAAACACAGCCTTGAATATGCTTTGTAGTACAGACTTAACTTCACAACAGTCTAACTTTTCTGTAGCTGCAAATTCTAATATGATTTCCTTGATAGTCAAGACTGTGCTGGAATATTGAACGCACTTCCCTCTTAGTCTTTTTGTAAAATAGGATTTCTTGAACTTCTGAGACCTGCCACTGTCCCCTCTACTACGCTTGATATAAACAGAACCTTTTTTTTTAGTGTTTCAATGAATTGATATATCAGAGTACTTAATGATGATTCTTATTTCTGTGTACTTAGTTTGTCAAGTGGAGTGAAGTTTTACAGTTGTTGGAGTAAAGTTCCTGTTTCTGCCTAACCCCTAATTTTTAAACAAAACATCTGAAGCATTCCAAAATCTTAGAATCTCTTTTAGGTGTATGAGAACAGAATCTCACTAGCTTTGTTGAAAATCTCAAAACTAGAAAGAGAAAAACTAAGTTGGCAAGGAAATGAGAAGCTTTGAAGTGAGTGAGAAGGAGGACTGGAGGGTTTGAAGGAAGTAATCCAGAGCAGCTGGAACAGGAAGAATAAAGCAAGCAGTCCTGCAAGAAGAGAAAGGACGATCCATTTCCCATTGGATCAAATTATTATGATTATGAGCACTAACAACTAATAATGGTATTACTTCTTCCATAAAATCTTTCACAGTTGTTTTTGCTGTTGTTTTGGAAATAGGGGTGCAGAGTTGGTTATTTTTTACTTTTTTGTGTGTTTGTTTTATTTACTGTTCTTTCCTTTTTCCCTCTTGTCAGTTTTAGATGCTACACTGGAAAACTTATTTTTGACTCTTTTCACTAGAAAGAAAAATAAGTGGCAGAATTAGCAGGATTATAGGAATGCTGAAATACCATTAGAGGGTCAGACCAAGAATTCTCCAGGCCTTGTATCTTGTGTATTTTAAGTAAGAGTAGAAGAAAAACATTTGGCAAGTTAAGGGATTTAAATGTCTATAGTGCTACATCCAGTTTATTTTCCTTTTTTTGAACTAATAGTGTATAACCTGCTTGAGATACTGTGTGTTCTTAATAAAATGCTACATTTGGAGTATGGTTCCAACTTGAAATTTTCCTGAAAGCATAAAAAGGCTGACAGCATATTGCAAAATCAAGGTTTTCTGCCTTGGGGGCAATATCCATGGCTTTAAATCATACTGTTTTAAGTCATGATGGGAAAAGAGTAAGGCATACAAGCACAACACTGTTAGGCTTATAAACTGGCAATTAAAAACATGGCAATAGAAGACTTAAATGGCATGCTTGCAGCCATTACAGGAATTACAATGTGGTTTAAATCATAACTCCAGTAATTTAACGTAAATGTTACTGATACATTTCTGATTTTGAGTGAGGAGGTTATTTCCTTGCAGAGGAGCAGAAAAAAAACCCTTTTATTTCCTGTGCCATTTTAAGCTATTCAAGAACTAAAGCTTCCGATGACTTCCTTTAGCTTTATCAGTTGCTGCAATTTAACTGAACTTGATAGTATTTTCTTTTCCATTTTATTTACTCTGTCGTCTATGATTTATTTCTGGTCACTTTCCTATTCCTCTTCTCCCCTTGTTCCTCTCCTCTGTCCATGCAGCAATTTTGAGTCTTGGTTATTTCCTCAAATGTTTATCAAGAATGTTTGAGGAAAAAAAGGTGATTAAACCCTTTTGTTTTTCACAGATACATGGTGGGTGACTATCCCAAATGGATTAAATTCCAATTTATCATCAGTAGATGCATATCATGCAACAGGGATAAATTGCTTTTCTTTTCTACTTCCTCCTTTTTCGTGCTACTGACAGTTAGGGTGTAGACAGCTTACTCACAAATATTAACTTCCATATTGTGTATGTGGAGTCAAATCTCTGTTGGATTTTATTTTCTGATGTTGTTATAACTTTTTTTTTTTAATTTTCCTTTTAATTCTCAGGGTGCTTTTAGCCGCCTTGACCCAACAGGTGCATTTGAGAAGAAGATTATTGAGAGGATTCCCTGTGGTCGTCTGGGAACTATAGAAGAAATTGCAAATCTTGCTGCATATTTCTGCAGTGACTATGCGAGCTGGGTTAATGGAGCAGTGAGTTTTGATTGATCTTGTTTTTACAATTAACCTGATGATGGTGTGAGTATTGCTGATATTTTCTTAAAGCCCTGGTTTCAGAAATGAAACAAAACATCTTGAGTTAAAATTCTTTGCAAGTATTATTCATCTTTTAAGTGTAGTGCATGGTTGTTAGCACCTTTGAAAAGACCTTTTAAAAGTGATTGTATTGCATTATCTTGAGTATGGGCATTTTTCACCCAAATCAGTAATATTTATTTTCATAGTTTGTAACAAGGGAATACTGCAGAAATCACACAATTACTAAATACACTGTTTGTGCTCTTTCTAGGTTATCAGAATGGATGGTGGAGAATATGTTTCTATGGCAGGAGAATTCAATGAGTTGAAAAGGGTATTAATTTCCTTGTTTGCTATTTTACATTTAGATACTTTGATGTGCAAGTATTATATGAAATTCCAATAAAATCTCTTTTGTTTTGTTAGGTTACCAAAGAGCAGTGGGATATGATGGAAGCAATGATTAGAAAAACAAAAGGCTCCTAAAGTACATAATTTAATGGTGGAGATTCTTGGAAGTGAACCACTACTTCTTCATAAATATTTAGAAATAACCAATTGAGAAATAGCCTTCAAAATCTTTTTTATGCTAATTTCAATAAAATATTTTGAAATTGTGGTATTTTGTATATTTCTCCAATGTAAAATCTGTTCTGTTGCCAATAGTGAACAACAGTTGGTCACTAATATTTCATTGGTCTTCAGAGTGCCTTACATAGCCCTGCTATGGTCTACAATTGGCCTTTTTTTTCTTGTGGTTTTTTTTTTAACTTCTGAGGATTTTTTTTTCTCACATATATGCAAGTGTCTCTTAATATTGTAATACCAGTAGTGTTTCAGTACTGTCATAACTGAATGTAATCATTAATCTGAAGAGAGAAACAAAATACTAACTCCTAATCTTCACACTTCAATAAGAAGTTCTAAACTTGCAGATACAGATTCACATTATTAGCAGGACTGCATACACTGAGGAAAGATGTAACTCCTGTGGTTACTTAGGAAATCTTGAGATGCCTAACTGTGTTGGTCTCATCTTTTGTGACATTTTCAGTCTGTTAATTATCTTTTTCTGAACTTTAAAAATGACATTTACAGACCTGCAGTGCCTTTCTGAGAAGCCTGCTCTTTCTAATGATGAAGTTAATGTTCTTGAAAATGAGAATCCAAAAATCATTTGTTATTACATATGTGTGACTATGGCAGCTCTCCACAAAAAGCATATTATTTGAGACTGTTAAAGGGGTGTTGGTATATTGAGACTGAAAATGTTGAAACCTCATTTGTTGAAATGTACAAAAAATCCATAGGTTTCATTTGCATTCACAGGCTGGTACTAAAAAAACTTTTAGATGGCATTACTTCTGAATATAGTCAATTTATCTATCCCAGATAAGCAGGTGATAAAAAAATTGCTCTCCCTCTTTTATCCAAATTTAGAGAGTTGGTAGGTTTTGTCCCTCATGCCTCAGACAATGGCTGGAGTTCTTCAAAGAAATTATCAGCCTCTGGCCTTACAACCTGAAATCAGTGCCTTTTTTTTTTTTTTTTGGTGTTTAACCAGACCTCCAGCCTGTCCCCACATACAAGCATGTACATAGTTTTATGTGCTTTGACACTGATACAGTGATTTAAGAGTCAGGACAGTAGAAGTAATTTAAAGATGTCTTCCTTCAGGTGCTGGTGGTGGTCATGTATTTTTTCACACAATCTGGGGTATGCTTAACATATGCCAACACCTGACTTTGAAGTCACTTGATTGTGTTATTACAAATCTGAAGCAAGCTAAGGTGTATTCTGCTGAAAGTGTGGACTGTATTAGTGCAGGCTTCCATGTGCCCTTCTCCTGTGAGCAATAGTCCTGTGTGGGTTTGAGCAGCCACTGATAATAAAACAAATCAACTGTGTTTATTGGAGTAGCCTTCAAGGTGTTCTTGAGAACAAAGTAAAGCTTTTTTATGGTAACTTGGGTTTGGTAGGTGTGTTGTCAAGATGAAATTCTGACATAACAGCCATGTCTTTTCCCCAAAAAGTGATTTAATTGAGAAGTTAGGGCCATATATGCTGTTTTTTGCTCGTCATCCTTTGCATATACTTATATTGTCTCCTTGTATGGGACACAGTTCCATATAAGAGTTTGACATTTGAAAAGAAGTGCTTCAGAGAAAAATTCAAATGTATGTTTGTGAGATGTGGTAACATCATTTATTTCTCTGGAATGTCTAGTAGGTTATCCTCTGGTGACAGGCTGTCAATAAAAATAAGTTCCTGTCAGTCTCTTGCATCTGTGGATTTACGTGAATTGCTATAGCTAAGTGTGTTGTGTGGTTGAAGTACTGGACTGAGATTGGACCTAACCGTGTTCAGTCTCTGAAATTGCCAAAGACTTCATGTGACCTGAAGTCATTTCTGTAGCCTGTGAACAGCAGGACGGGTGTACTTTGCAGTATTCCCTCAGAGCTGGTCATCTGAAGCAAGAAGACTGGCAAGTTCCTTTTAGCTCACAAAACATAGGTCCTGTGTGGGGCACAGGTAGGAAAGATCAAGAAAAAAGCATATTCCAAGTCTCAACATCAAGCTGGGATCCAGTTTATGCTTGGCTTTGGGGGCTAGGAAGCACTTCTGTCCTGTGTATAAAATAATAGTAACAGGACAGCAGATTTTGCTTCATCTGACATTGTCAGAATATTGAAGGGGAGCCTCTTAAAGCCTGTCTTGCAAAGAGATTCTGGGGATTTATTTACTAACAGAATGTCATTTGTAGAAATGGGTACTGCTTCTGAAGTCTTTTACCTATTAACTGTTCATAGCTAAATGAGTTATTAATTGTAAATTGACAAAAAAACTATTTTTAAAGCGATGGAACCAGAAAGCACATTTTAAGTTTTAATGAGCATCTATAATAAGAATAGCATTTCTTTTATCTTGCTTATGCCAGTGACATCCATTTCAAACTATACAAGTTAGTTGCTTTTAGTTGCTGAACATTTTGTCTTGACAAGGTGTATACAATATGCAGGTTTTAGAAATGGCATATAATGTTTTAGGAGTTACATATCACTTAACTTACAAAATACTTGCTAATATATAGACTTAGTTAAGTAAAAAAACATAACTGATCTTATTATCCACTGCTGCAGGAGAATGGAACAGTCTGGCTCGGACACATTTCCTTCAGTAAGAGTTGTTAGACTTGGTAGGGACAGGAAAGGAACATTACTATGAAGACATGAATCCTAAACCTCTCAAGTTTATGTTTTGCCTAAATACAATGTAATTGATACTCAAGTAGCAACACATGATATCTGAATTCAGGAAAATAATAAGAGAAAGAAGCTTTATAGCTACTACTTAACCCAGGCAGTGTCTTTTGGAAATTCCAGAAGAAGCTGTTCCTAAATGCTGATGAGGATTAGACTGTCCTGAAAAAGGCATAAAATACTGCTAACACTCAAGAGGTGTCCAATCCATAAGCATGCCCCACAGCTTTGTATTACTCACAGACTGAAATAAAGCACAGTCATCACAGCTTCTTTATTCTAAACATAGTTAAACTGGCAGGAGAGGTAGTGTCTGTGCTGACTTAGGCTGATATATTTGCCCTGAGATTATTACATTTCTCACCCTGAGATTATCAGTGAGCCCCAATGTAAAGGGAAGGATAAAAAAAAAAAAAGGATTGCTTTGTGGCAAAATCATTTTATGAAGTTGGAGGGACAGGACCGTGGAGGAATGAGTCAGAAAAGGTGATGGTGTACATTGGAGATTGCAACAGGAGTCAGTAGGGTTGCAGAGGCAGTTTAATTTTCATGAGTCACAAGGATGCTTCCCTAAAGTCCAAATACCTTCTTAAAAATTACTTTTGCATGGTCCATCAGTGAAAGGTGTTATCACTTCCATGAGCTCAACTTGGAGACACCCACAAGGGGGATTCATTGTCTGTTTTCAACCGAAAAGTACATCTTGTCTGCTTAATTAAATCTTGAAATTATCCTTTTTATTTCTGCTGGTGATTTACTGTCTTTGAACGTGCTACAATTTATTAGATTAATTCAGTGCTGCAAAAGTATTATTGTGCTATAGTAGGGGCTTATCAACAAGTTATGAAAATCATTTAAGATGCAAATGAGAGAAATCTGTTGCATTTCCTCTTCACTATGATTCCAGAACTGCTGTTAGTCTTTAGTTCTCCTGTCAGAAATGAGAGATGCACAGGACTTTTTCGGTCTTCAGCTTCTGTTTATTGTTATCAAAACTTCAGCACACTGTCTGCACCAGACTCTGCGTGCAGGAAAAACAGCACAAAAATGGCTAGCAATCTCTTGTTACAAGGCCTTTTAAGTCTAATCAAAAACTAAGCTACCCAATTAAGAAGTGACACCTAAATTATTTTCCTTTCTAACCCAATAACTGACCCCTAAAGACCCACAATGCAAATTTTTCTACTCAATTACAAGACACCACCTAAACCCAAGAAGAAAGAGGAAGAAGAAGAAAGAAACTCAAGACAACACCCTATATCCTCCATCTTGAACCCATCTATAACATACTAAAAATCCTAAAACCTAAATTTCTCACCCATGTGACATACTATACTACTATCTACAATCTCTACAATCTATTTCACACTTTTGTGGTTTCTAGTTTACTTTGAGGCTTAGGAAGTTTTCTCCATGAGTGAGGGTCAAAGTCAGTGCTCCCCTGGGGGTCAGGACACCCCAGAGCAGACAGAGAAATATTCTCGGTGCCCTGGGTTTCCACATTCTCCTAGTTCTGGGAACTCTCTCCCCTTGAATATTTTAATTACTGTTGAGAATATTGCTTCTATTTCCCAAGTTGAGGATTTGCTTTACAAGGAGAGGATGATACTATTTGAGGGAGCTCTGAGTTCCTGGCTGTCTGTACTGGCTTCCAAGTTCATGTGAACTGTTCATTTATATTTTCTTTTTTTCCCATACTAATAACATGTAACTAAAGACACTGAACTGCAAGAAAGTTCATACCATTGTCTTCCTCCAATATAGCATCTTCTGTTGTAACTGCTAAATAAGTAATAATGCCACTTGAACAAAGGTAACCCCACAGTCTTTTATGTGATCATTTAATATGCCATAAAATAAAATAGTCTTTGGGATTTGAGTGCACTGACCTGCTTTTAGTTGCTGAAGAACAACTTGAATTGATTTCATAGGGAATTGGAGGTGCTCAACACTTCAGAAAATCAGGCCATGCATATTCAGGTGCCCAAGTATGCATTCTGTATCTTTTCAAAGTCACAGCAAGTAGGAGTGGATTTCAGTTGCCCTCCATAACCAGTAGCTGTAACCATGATTATGATGAGGGCTTAGTAAAAATCAGAAAAAGTAAACCTTATGTAGAGAAGCATAGCCTTAACTGAGGTTTAAGGGGAGTTTGGCAGCAGTATGTATGTATTTTATTCATTGATGAGGTTCATTTTGCATAAAAGTGCTGATGACTGTCAGCACCCTGGTCTGTTTTGACATTTGCCCATGGAATATGGTGTTTAGAAATTTCATCAGCTTGCGTGGATAATATTTTCAAAGGTGGATAACTAAGTTCTAAACAGGGAGGATTAGATCAGTGGTTTGACACTGTTCATGATAGAACAGTGAAGCAGTGAACAAAGGAGAGCCAAAGTATTTGTTTCAAGGGTTGTGTTCAATCCTGATTAAGTTGTTGGTGGAAATTCACATGATATTCTCCATAATGGTTAGCTGGGCAGTGTTAATGGCCCTTGAGGTGCCCTGATGGACAGTGCTGCGGGCCCAGGTAGAAGCATGCACCCACTCTGCCTGACCTGGTACTGTTAAGGTTTACTTCTGTCAGCAAACACTGCATTTATAATGCCAAGGGTTTGAAGGGCCTCATTTTTACTATTGTTATTTTTCTTTAAGTTTGCTGGTTTGTGCTATAAAATTTCTAGATGATCACCTTCTTTGATTTGAATACCTAGTGATACATTAAGTTTTAACCTGTACATATTTAAACTAGGATGGGCTAAAATATTTTACGACATACTTGTAATTTGTAGGACAGTGGGTTTTGGTATTTGTTAGCTTGAATGTTTCTTTGCATGTTTATTTTAGTAAATTCTGTATTTATAGGCAGCAAAATGGTTAATAGCTTCAGTAAAGAGGATCACAAGTAGCTCTGTTTCAGTTTCTGTGTATGGCTGGATTATGGCATACCTGCAGTACATCATATAATTAATCTTCGTGCATGCTACAATTTTTCTTTGGTCACCAGATGTCTACCAGAAGGAAGAAGAAATCTTCCCTATCATCACTTCTCTTATTATTATTGGGGCCTTGTTCTGCCCCAACCCTGACATTTAAAAATCAGTCTTCCCAGGAGTGATTTAGAGTTTAAAACCTGGAGGTTTTACAGCAGTTTTGACTGAGCCATACTTGTCACAATTTGCTTTGCACTGACAGTAGACACCTTTGCTAGAACTGGGGTTCTAAACTGCTGTGTTTTAATCCAAGTTTTATTTAAGAGAAATAACTGCAGGAAAAACCCTGCCTGTGGGTGACTGAGACCTGCATTCTGTGTTGTGCCCTGCAGCAGAGCCAGCTGGTGGGCAGCAGCAGTAGCACAAGGGTGACTTCAGAAGGGATCTGAGACAGGTACCTTTACTTATGTTCAGGAAGACAGATTTCAGTTTCTGTGGTGACTCTGTCAAAACACTTTAATAGCTTTACCTCTCACTGTAATGATGCAGCAAACATATTCTTACACACAAGGTTTGGGGCTTTTTTCTTTACACTTTTAAAATGTTAAAAATAAGGCAAAATCCAGGGTTTCAAGTGGACAATATGAACAATATCAATCATTTATTGTAGTGATCGGCAGATTCACTGTTCCTTCACTTCTTGTACACAATTGTATTTCACATTGCATAGAGAAAAGAGGAGACAAGCAGGTAAGACATTAAATCACTGTGCATGGAGTGGGAGTAAAACAGTGAGAATGAACTGGCTTAACCTTACTTTAGTTTTTTGTGTGGATTTTTTCCCCAGCAAGACCCCATCCAGCACCACCTACCCCTTATCTTTCCAAGGCTCAGGCTGGAGAGAGCCCAAGGCCATTAGGCCATTAATGAAATGGTATTTTGCTGCTTGAGTTCACCTGAGGAATTCAAGGACTCATTTCAGTGAGAGTTCATTGACTGTCATCTTGAAGGATTGAGCCTCATTGTTTGAGACACATTTTAAATAAAATTAATTTGCTTCCATATGTTAAATAAGACACAGAAACACATCTGAGAAGTTGTATATAGCTAATCTGCTAACGGGAATTGCTTCCAAAACAGTTGTACATGGAGGCAGCATAGGTTTATTGGCATTAAGAGACAGCCCAATTTCCTTCCTTCTCCAGTACTTACTGGGAGCAGTGGCCTGGACATTCATGAAGTAGTCTGGCATAAAATTGGTGTAAAGTAAAAAGGGAGCCAGACCAAAAAAAAAACCCCAAGGATGCAAGAAGATAGGGCTGCTTCATAGTATAGTTCCCATTTAAAAAATACATCTCTAATATAATAAAAAGCAGAGCCCACCATGTAAACTAAATTACTAAATTTTTATAAAACCTGTACTATTTTTTAGTCATTTGATGTCAAATTTTAATGCTAGTGAGATAGACTAGTAATTCAGTGTAAGATCCAAGGAGGCACATTTTTTTTAAAATAGTCAGTTTGTCCTTTACATGGTACAGATACAAGAATCCAGGAGATACACAAACTAGACACCAATAATCTTAGGATATTAAATTTAATTATAGATTACACAGAATATGATGTAAAAACAGCAATTTACTAGAATAATTATAACCTGCAAAATGTGAAAATAGTTTAGAAAATGGATTGTCATATTCTCTGACACAGCAATAGTCATGAAAGGTACACTTATAATATCATATGTTAATCTGTGTATTAACTATACTACCTGTCATTTAGCCAGGATTTCAAGACAGATTAAAGGCATTTATTTCTGAAGTGCCTATGTTTAAATTCAATAAAACAGCTAGATTGAGAACACTATATTTTTATCAACTACTGTATGGAGATCTATTCCAGATAAATGCTTTGTCTATATGCTATGAATTCGTAATGAGAAGAGTAATTGTAAGACTGCAGAGAGTACAGACCTGTAAGTGGGTGGTTTGACAACTGAAAATATTTCTTAGTGCCTTATTAAATTTTTGAAATCAGGCATGCCAATGTCTCTTTCCTGTTTCAGACCTAGATCATATTTAATCTGAATTCATGTTTTATATTTAAAAACCTCATATTTATTTGTTTTGGGAAAGATGTGTGTTTATGTGTAGATTTTTTTGTTACGTAGTTTAACAAGAAATGTTGCAAGTGTCAAAGGATATGATGACCACAGCAATGTCAGCAGGTTTAATTTTTCTCCAGCCATGTTTATGAAAGCAAAAACCCAACCAAAACCACCCCTCACATATTTAGTTTCTTTTTGAATATACAGACTGGCCCAAACACTGACATTCTCTTTATCAATCTTATTGTTACAAAAACTGTACATTACAAACAGTATAGAAACAAACTGAAAGGAATGTGCCACACATCCTGGCTAATTTTCTATATGCAGTTTAAAAATACAGCCTACTCCCTTATAGTGCACAGTTATTGTGTAGAATACATCACTAGTTAAGTGGACATGATAGAAGAGCTCTAGTTTTCCTCAGCACAGAGAATAAGAGCCAATTCTGCTCGGTAAAGTTTTCCTCCATCAGACAAGGCCATGATGCTTTTCTTGTATGTTGCAAGGTTGGTAATGTCTAATTCCTATTTAAAGAACAGATAATGCTTTATAATCCTGTTTAGTTATCAGCATGAACACGTTTACTTCCAATGTCAGGAAATGAGAGAAAATCCCAGGTATTCTCAGCCTGTCCAACAGTAACACACTAAAATGTTTTTATATATTTGTACATTATCCATTATGTGATAGCCATATGTTAGCTTGCTGCTAGCTGGTATCTCAGAAGCAAGCAAGCTCTTGACAGTGTGACTGTGTAATTACAACTCCCCTAGTTCAGGATTTACACTGCTATTATTTCCACCACAATTTTTAGTTGTACTTTGACTTCAGGAATTATGACTTAGAAGCTCTATATTTATCTTATTAGGGTGGATTAAAGCGTCCTTAAAATCCAAATTAAATCTAATCTCTAAGGGGAAAGAAGTCCTCTAGGATTACCTTTTTGTTCTTTTCACAGAGATCCTTCAGTAGGGCATCAAGTTCGTTTTCATCTATATAGCCATTGCCATCCTGAAAAATACCATTAAAGATAAGTTTTTTAAAGATAATTTATTTTTTACTTCCAGAGGTTATGGCTAGTTCTTCACAAATTCAGAAAATAAGTGCCAATAAACGACACCATTAATAAAAACATTTTTTAAAGACTTACTTGATCATACATCTCAAAGGCATTATTGAATTCTTTTGCACACATTTTGACACCCTAAATGCCAAAGGAAAACAAATGCATTAATAACACCAGTTATGTGTGATGGTAACAGGTTACCTGAAGAATGTGAATATTCATACCTGAAATTTAATAAGAAAATTTTCCTGTACTGGGAGCAGTCTTTAGAGAGAAAAGAAACATAGGTCAAAATATTTAACTGTTCCCATTAACAGCACTTGGTATATGATATTTCTTGTGAAACAAAACAGAAGACATACCTGGCCAGTTCAGTAAGCTCCAACTTTCCATCATTGTTTGCATCAAACATCCTGAGCTGAAAGAATATATAAATTTACATTGCTAATCAAAATTAATCAAACTAATGAAGAGAACACTTATTTGGAAAACTTAAATCCAATTAACTTTGTCCTGAAATGATGTCCCCAGGTCACATTTACTGTGTAATACGTTTAAGTACTGACTAAGTAACTAATAGTAATTAATTCTACTGCAAAATCTTGGTAAGAAACCAGATGAGCAATTCTGATTAACCTGTGGTAAGGTAGGTCTTAAGGTCTTAGCCTGCCTACGCTGCTGAATGAATGTCCTGTATGAGAAATGTGCATGTTGTTATTTATAAATGAGAGGAGTGTTGATGTGATAATATTTTACTTTTGACTTCATGTCATGATTGGGTAATAGAATCATTATTCTCTATTCATAAAGATGAAAAACTGTAGGGTTAAGTACAATACAATCCAAGGCATTCAGTTCCCAAGACAGAAAACAATAGATATTTCATTCAACTGAACAGGTCTAACTATTTAAGCAAAGACAATATGTTTTTTACTTTGATATATATTAAAAAAAAAAAACCAAAAAAGAAGTGAAGAGATGTTGCAGATGATCCTATTTTCTTGATGGTATGAAAATGGGAAAATAAATCTATCCAAAGAACCATAATTAAATTATAGTAATAACTATGTTAATATAATTTCACAAAATAAGTGATTATTATTTCCAATAATTTTTAATAACTCTACTATGAAAGGATTTTCCTTAGAGGCCTTGAAAAGATGAGTTCCTGCCACTTGAAAAGCACAAACAGCTTATAATAGCTGTGAGAAGTAGATGAAGATATTGATCCTGCATAGGACTTTCTCTTCCAGTATTTATATCTGTATAGTTCCATTTTCCTACTTTCAAACATTATATTGCACTTGCTGTATAAAAGAGTCACAAAAGCAGAAGACTACAAAGCATTGTATTGAAAGCACCACCACCCACACTCTATCCCATCACCTGCAATCCCAGTATTTTTAGATGTGATTTATAGATAAGAGGAAAAGCAACATCCTATACTGATATATATACATAAACATATATCCTTTTAAAGAGAGAGCTAATGTAATGCAATGAAAAAAGGCCCAATTTCACTTTGTTAATACAAAATAAAGGACAAAAGATAACAGAAAAAGTAACTAATTCTATGAACATTTATTTCTACACAACACCGTGGTTCCTTTTAACACTTCCTTTGTATAAAAACATCTGCCTTGTGTGCATCTCCTGGAAAAACAGATTGGCATTTGAGGGAGGTAAGCAGTGGCAGCTGTGAAGTGAACTTTGTATTTTGATGAGTTAATGGCTAGCTCTGCCTGCCAGCAGCAGCTCAGGACTGTGTGATTTTTATTATCCTTCTGTTTTCTGCAGAGATGATTGGAGAGCTGGGCTTATTTTTTTCTCTTTTAACTAAATTCTTTGTCAGTGTGTGTCTCTGCAGAGGCCAGAACTTATAGCACACTTTAGGATGGAGGTCAAAAAGCTCCCTGAATGAGAATGTTGTCTTCAGCAGCAAATGAACAGTGACAATTCTATGTAAATGGTTTATACTGGTACAATGAACCAGCAGACTTTTTCCAGGAGAAACACAAGGTTTTTTTCAGCCAATTTTAAGCCAATTTGAGGCCAAGTGCATCTACCTAGCACATTTTTGATTGATAGAAGTATTTTAAGATGAAAACAAGCTGATAACTGATTTAAAAAAAAAAAAAAAAGTAGATTTACACATTTCCTGAAGACCAGAATTCTGTCTTTTTTCTTGAAAAGTCCATGCAGAAACCAGTACTGGTCCTTACCATGGAGTTCCATAGCAATGGAATGGATGGATTGTTCAAAGGATGGGCTGACCAAGGAAGCAACAGTTTTGCTATAGTGTTTATCTAAAATATCAATTTTCTGCCTTTAAGCAAGGGGAGAAGAAAAGTGTGAGATATTTGTAAATCTAAAGAAGCCACCATGCACTGATGTCTTTTAAGACAAGAGACAGACAGCACAACACTGAAAGAAGGCAAAATATAGAAAGTAACACCAAATTAATTTGATCTAAACAATATAATTATGACAAGAACAATTTTGCTCCTATGAAGACTTTGGTTTTACAGCTAGCAGCACAAGGGAGCAAAACAGGGAAAATGTAATGGCCTGGCATGATATTATATAAATACCAAGAAGGTTAAAAATTGCTGGACTTTTCTTTTTGAAATGTACTGAAAACTGCCCATTAACCCATTATGCCTCTAAATAAACTTACCATTATTTCTGTGTATTCTGTTAGCTTTGAGTCTTCAATCTGCTTATTTGCTTTCTGTAATAAATCTTTCAAGAAGCTCTGTTAAAATAAATAGAGTAATAGGTGAATTTTTATCTACAGTATAAAATAGTTGACTTGCTAACTTCAGATTAAAGTAATGGGAAATACTATTTTACTTCCACTTTAGTATTTACTACTGAAGTTCCAAACAAGTAGGAAAAAAGATTTATTAACAGCTAAGAGTATATGTTTCTTTTGGTAAGTTCAAGAATATTGCATTTTATTTGGAAAAAGTAACTCATAAAACTTCGTGCATTGTATGCCATTTTTTGTATTGTGAATTTGGAAAAAAGTTTGGCTTTCAAATATACTGTTTCTTAATATGCACTATCAGTAAACTAAACTAATTAACCTTGGGTCTCCTTGAAAACTTGTATGCCTAATCACTTCTTGCAGCATCTGAACAATTTTTTGTTCAGATCAATGATTAATTGAGTTTTGTCCTTGCCTATGGCATTACCTGATGCTAGAAGTGAACATTGGTTCTTCCTACTTTGTATTTTTAATGTGTGCAGCCAATTTCATTGCATTTTTGAATGAGAATTTGATGTCACATGACTTGAAAGATCAGCCATTTTTACTTTAAAAAATAAGATTGTTTCCACCCATTCCGTGTTTTAAATTTCTGTACTAGATCTGTGACAGCAAAAAAAGGAAGATACCAAATTGTAAAGCAAGGACACTACAAGACCTGATGAAGGACCTAATTCCTGTCATCAGCTGGAGTGTCATTATCCTTGCAGAATTTTTGGCCACATTTCAAGATAGAAAATGGGAGAGCTTATAAGAAAATATGCTTGCATTCCTGGACCTGAATGCAACCATGTCAATAATGGTATGACTAACATGACTAGCAGCCTGGCCCCCTCCAGGCTGGAGGCCCTTCCTGGTAGCTTGTATAATGAAGAACACGACTGAAATGTTGTGAATGGATGTTTCAGAAACATGTTTATTCTTGTGTGCTTCAATGGAAAATAGAACTGGAAGGGAAATTAAAAGGCTATTCAGTCTATGTGTCAAGAAAGGATTCTATCTATCTAAACTTCCTGAATTAGTCTCTGATCTGAGTTATTGCCAAACAGTTTCTAAATACAGGCAGTGATGAAGAGTCTGCCTCCCCCTTAGACAACATATTCTACTGCCATTACTATTGTTAGAAAGTTTTCTTGATTTCCAGCTTAAATTTCACTTACAAAGTTGTAAGTGGGTGTACTCCTCCCATAGCAAATACTTAAAAATGTTTTTGCTTGCCAAGAAATATTGATCTAAAAATAAAAGTGGACATTTATGTCTTATTTTCAGCGTTAAAATGACCTCTTTCTCTGAGGCAAATGAAGCCTCACAGCACAAGAGAGATGAACCACTAGAGATTCAGTTAAAATGTCTTCATTTTTCAGCCGGCCCTCAATCAACCCTGCCTTTTAAAATCTATTTTAAAATATAGCAGTCAGCAGACATCATCTAACAGCTGGAGAGTTCTCAAGTGCTACCTTTTCCTTATCCTGCAACTTTAAAAACACTGGCCAGGTGCAACCAGTCAGCAGAAGAATGGGCTTATCTGCCTGAGGGTTACCCTAAGCTTAGATCCTCAGCAAATGTCACACAGATATCAAACTCCAAAGAAAAAGGGAAAAGGAAAAAAAAGATGTGAATTTTCTGTCATGGATTTCTTTTCTGAGCAGAAGAACAGGAAAGATTTTGAACAGTTTGATCTCCTGGAACTTTATTTAAAACTTACATCACTCTTCTTTATGCCACATATGGACAAACTAGTCCAAATAAGATGTAAGATGGATAAACACAGATAGTTCTCTTGCTATGAATTGCTTTGATTCCTTTGAATGTAAAGCTACAATAATGACTCAAATGCAGTTGAACTGTGGAAAATGGCACCTTTCTACTCAGAAAGCTGTTGTATATGAGCATCTCTGCTATGAACAAAGGCAGAGAGAATTGGGACGCTTAAGCTTGTAGAAGAGGAGCTTCAGGAGAACATCATCAAAGTATATAAATACTTCAAGAGAGGGTGCAAAGAGGATGGAGCTAGGCTACTGACAGGACCAGAGACAATGGTGACAAAGTGAAACACAAAATGTTCCCTCTGAGCATCAGGAAACACATTTTCACTGCAAGGATGACAGCACTGGCACAGGTTGCCCATGGAGGCTGTAGAGTCTTCATTCTTGGCGACATGCGAAGGCCATCTGAACAAGGTCCTGGGCAACTGGCTCTGGGTGGTATTGCTTGAGCAGAGGGGTTGGACCAGATGACCTCCAGAGGTTCCTAACAACCACCCTGTGAATCTGTGACACTAACTCAGCATCAACAAATTGATGTTGGTTGTATGACTAGGGAAATAAAATCACTCTTTTTTCAAGATTTCTTAACTGTGCAAGGCTGAGATGCCTAATGGGGTAACCTTGATTCTGCTCTTATTTGTGTATATTAAAGCTGATACCAAAATCCTACTAGGTTAAGCAAGCAGAGGCAGCACAATTCCATTTTGTTAGTCTAACAGTGTTAGAGTTAGGAAATTGTAGGGTTACATGGTACTTGAGACAGAATCAACTGTCCAGCAGCACAGTGATTAATAGTAGTGATGCTCTTAAGAAAAAACAATCCAAAGCAGCTCTTTTCCCTAAGAGACCAAAAAAAACCCCAACCAAAATAGCTGTTAGAGACTCATCTTGCTTTCTTAATCTTACTTCTGAGCTACCTGGTACCCTAAGTTATTTGATACCAACACTTATCTGAATTAAAACGTGGCTTAAAAAACATTGATCAGATTAGAGTTTCACTTTAAATAATTTACTGGTGATAAAACATCAGCTAATTGTATTGCATTTTTTGTCATGTTTGAAATGCAAAAACATGCACGAGTGGGATGTATCTGAAGAAAGAGATAGCAGCACAAGGCTGTAACCCAACACCTGTTCTCATGTTGTGCATGCTCATAGATACTGGTTTACCTTAAGTTCCTCAGAATCAATGAAGCCACTGTGGTCACTGTCATATTTCCTCCATGTCTGCAATCAGAATGTGAATGCTTTAATGATATGTTTATGGCAAGCAGGTCTTCGATAGTTTTATAACAGACAACTTTTCATACTGTACCTGCATGAAATCTTCACTTGACTTTAGCTGCTGGCATCTGAAGAACAACAGGAAATTCTCTTCCGTTGGCAATACCTGAGCAAGCTGTAACAGAGTTTAAGAAAGATTAAATTTTGGCTCTTCATCAGGCCAGCTGAGCCTGTAACAGAGCATGAAGATTTTTAAAGTGTATGGAATTCTTTGTGCTCATACTGCCACTGCTGTATTGTGGCCTGTTTCGAAGCTTCATCCTGCTAGCTGAAGTGTTTGGAAAATGCCTCTGAAAGGCTTCTGGCCTGCAGCTTTGTCACAGTCATCAAGGTCAAACAGAACTTGAGGTCTGAGAGAAGGGAGTGAGGTAGCACTTTACTAAAAGGGTAGCTGGGGAAAGGGGAAAAAATTCACCCATGCAGAATTAGAATCTGTATTTAAATGCATTGAATTTTGAAAGGGAAAGCATAACACAAGGATTCACAGAGGATAAGTGTGAAGGACCATGAATGAGAAAACAGAAATATAGACTACTCAGATACCAAGAAAGGTATACCAAGAAAGAAAGGAACACTGACATGAAGAACATGTGTGTAATGTAAATGGTTAAATATAAGGAAAAGCCAGGAGAAAAAATACCCAGAAAATAGGGAGAGTAAGGGATGGCAGTTCTCATTTGTCAGTCACAGAGATGTGTTCAAAAAGAGCTATAAATATCAGAAAGAAATCAAGAGGGCTTTTAGCCCTGCAAAACCAGGGATGGTTCTTCCAATGCCTCTTCTCTACAAAAGGCTTTTTTAAAATCAGACATTATTGTACTGATTATTGAAAATGTTAATTTACTATAACTCAATTTTGGCAAGTGACAAATGTAGAAGATGGAAAGTATGCTGTATAATTTAATGTAAAATCATGATTTGTTTTTAACAAAAGCTCATTTTTTTTTCTGTCCTCAAAATGTATGAAATATGTTTTGATTAAAAAAAACTTTTTACTTGAAGAATAGACCAGCTGTGCTTATTATGGAGAAAATGGAGAAAGACATTTCTTAGCTGCATTCTTTTATGTAAAATGACATCTGCAGACTTTATGGAGTCCCATCTTAAAATTTTGATTCAAATTTTTGTTTTTCTGCCTTCGTTTCACACCCTCAAATCTTTTGTTCTGACTATTTCAGTGCTACTGCCTAATTGCTGAGGCTTTTTTATTGAGAACCAGCAGAGCCATTAGTGTCTTCAGCTCTCACCTCACAGACACAACAAAGTTATGGAGACATATCTCTTGTTTCTCTAAAATCATATATGCAAGGAATCAGTTAAATTCTTTTAGTGTTAGTACAGCTGAAAAGACACATCAGAGCACTCTCCTTACAGAAATGGTGCAGCTGATGACAGGCTGTCAGGCCCATCAGAGCCTTCTCAGTGCTTTTGCTAAGTGGATGAACATGAAATCAAAATCAACCCAAGAAATGTATTTTTGTCAGCAGCTTTCAAAACCTACTCCATTATAAATAGCATATACACTTATGGGTAAGTATATATTTATGTGTACACAATAGCTAAATGTGTGTAACTTAGTCCTCATTTATGAAAAAATGTCTTTATTTCTTTCATGACACAAATTCTTTGATTTTTAGAATATGCTCCTATTTAACAGCATATGTTGAATGGAAGAAATATTCAGAATAAAAAAGATAGTTTGGGTGAAGTGGCTGATTATAACAATGGAAAAGGATTTGCTTGTGTCAAAAATATAAATAAGATGTCATTCAATGACATAGGTAACTCCTGTGAATTTTGCAAGGGCACCATAAAATAGTAACGGTCCAAAGGATCATTAACAGCCTATTAGCAGTACCAAACTGTAATTGAGGCACAGAATATATTACCTCTAAAAGAAAATTACCTTATTTTAAGCTATACCTCTCACCCTTTGTAAGTCTCAGGGGAAAGCATTAAATTGCTTTTTGTGGAAAACTTTGCAGTATTAAAGGGATGAGTAGATTGTGTGGAAACTGGTTCAACTTCCCAGTCCCAGTTTTATACCACTATCAAGAAGAATGATGGAAACCTGGTGCTATTTTAAGTGATGACTTCTTTGTGGTGAAAAGCACAGGGGGACTTTGTAAGCATCCTTGAGTAAGAGTGCAGACCATTGCAAGTCTATGTACGGCAGCAATAGAAGTTTAGTGAGCCTTGAGCTTTGCTGCTTTTATGGAGAAGGTTGGTTGTCTCTGGATTGCAAATAATAGAGGATAACTACAAAGCCTGAGACTGGTTTGACTCCTCTCTGGTCAGCTGCAGGCTGAGGTGTGTCTTTATAGGCTACCTAGCAGAAAAAATACTCTCAGTACCTAAAACAATATCAGAACTATTTTCTAGACATTGTTCTCTAAGTAAATTCCATTGCTATTTAATGTTATTTAAAATTCCTTTCACCTAATAGAGTGAATTTGCTTTTTAAAATCCCATAATAGAGCATGGGAGTACAAAGAATATTTTAGGCTAATAAGTAGTCGAATTTTTGGCAGCAGTAATCTTCAAATAATTTGAATGTGAAATTACTGCAGTTCTGAGTTTTGAAACCTTGAGTTTCACAGCAGCATTTTAGCAAAAGCACTGGTCTCAATGAGTACAAAAGGTGAATTAAAGGTCTCTTACACAACGGAAAGAAAGTGGGCAGGTCAGGCTCTGCCTTTAGCAGGAGGACACTGGATAATAGCCAGTGAACTAACTGCAGTGTGCTTGCAAAGACAGAATCAACACTTAATCTGAGCTGAAAATCCACTTCTTCCTCTGTGAAGCCACCCAGGCCTCCTCTTTATCTCGGTCAACAGACCTTTCCTGAAAACTCATCATTGGCTGGCACATTCTTTGTCAGATGCTGGGTGTCCATTTTGAGGGCTGGGAGTCTGAATGGCTTTACATAAGTTTTCCTAAACAGCGTTCACACAATTTTCAGAAAAACTATTTGATGTACTATGTAAATGTGAACAATCTGGAATTACTGGATAATTTTTTTAATATAAGGAAGGAGAGTCAAGTCCAAGTACCAAGTTCAATATCGAACTGCTCTGCACGTACCACACATTTCATGAGTTCCATCAGCAGTTTCCAAATCGAGCTTCGTGCTGATTTAAGGGAAACAAAATACAGCTATTGGGTTTGGAAACTGCTATATTAAGGGAGAAAGTCCCTTCAGTCTCTGAACTCCGTACTGTCACTATTCAGTTGCTTCCATGAATGCTGAGCATGCTTGGCCCTTCACTGGGGGTGGTGAGCCATATCAGACCCTATTTGATTTGCTCATCTTCCCTCATTAAGTCAATATCAGAATCAGAAATAGAATTTGAAAGGTAAAACTTCCAGTTATCTTTTCTAAGTGAAGAAGCACAGTCTTTTTCAGGCACTGTTCACACATTCTTCTTGCATCAGTGCTGGCTCCACAGATATTCAAAAAGACTAATTTAAAATAAATTCTTCTATAAGAAATAAATTAGTATTTGTTGGTCCAAAACAAAAGAATTATTTTACTAAATAAACACTACTTCTTCCTAGATGCAAAGCTATTTGATCAATGCTAATTATTGTTAAAAGATGCACATTTAAAAATCAATTGTGGCTGCAAGTGAAACAAATTGTTCACATTTCTGTGGTAGTTTAGTCATAATTACATATGCCTTTAAAGAAGTATATAAAATTCAGACATACGACAGAGGAGAAATGGTATCTTGAAACAATCTATTGTATCAGCAGTGATACTTTCTATCGACTTCTACAGATTCTATTCAGTTCTCAGTTTTAAAATTAGGTACTGACCCAAAGCTGGTCATTGTAGAAATTTTGCAGGCCTGGCTTGTTTCCAGCTGTTTCTTAATGAGCTCTCTAGGTCAGATTTCTTATTATTAGGAAAAAACCCCACAACATCATTTAACAATAAAACCGCAGTCTCACTGCACTCAGAGTGACATAAATGAGTCGTTGATTTAAGCTCAGAGAAGTGACTTCTCAAACTGCAACCCTATAACCCCACAAACTCTCCTTTTTGAATTGCAGTGCTGAAGAGTGAAATTCAGAGAAAACACAATGGTTCCTCCCTTCCTATCAAGTTCCGTAAGTTATACAATTGTTGAGCTGCTGTATGAGGAGAAGATGGTTATCCTTCAGCCTCTTCAGAAAATAGGAGTAAGGAATGTGAGAATTTTCTGCCTGCAGTTCTGTTAAAATTCAAGAAAGGAAATTCTAAGAAATTAATTCTTAGCCATGATTAACATGCTGACTTACTTGGGTTACATATTTGGGGTTTTTTTAGAATAGACTACATACAGTGACTGCCCAATTAACTTCACTCAGATGTAATCATCACTATTAGGAATGGTGACAGAGCATGAGTTCAAAATCATAGGCAGCACTACTCACACTACTTCTCATCAAATTACCTTTTAATTTAAATTTCTGAAATAGAACTTTATTCTGCTTTGTAGAAAACTTAAATTGCTGTTGATGCTTATTTGTATTGAATAAAGAGAGAAAAGTTAAATGACTTGTGGTGAAATGTCTGGAATGTGGTAAGGAATACATTACTTGTTAATGAAAAAGTTTCATTAGTGAAAAGAAAATAAAGATCTTAAGGGTGAGGAAGAAATATTCTGTGTATCTAAAAATCCGAAGTATTGGCATATTATGCTCACATTGTTCTGTGCTAAATGTATTTTCTTCAAGTAAAGTTACAAAGTAACTGTCTTACCTCAACTATACCTATTTTTCCATCAGTAGATTTCCCGTATTGGTCCACAAAAGCTTTCATTTCAGGTGTTAAATCCTACAAAGTACCAATGATAGAATCATTACTTTAAAATACAAGAAACATATGTAAACATAATTGAACAATCTATTATTTGCCAAATAATATACCACATTTAATGAAGTACTCACACATTGCAGCTACATTGGTCAAGTTTAAATGATTTTTTTTTCATTTTACTTCCTAGGGAATTACATTATAGCCGGTGTGAATGATTGGCATATAAATGCTTAGAACACTATTTTAGTTTACAGAATGAAAAAATTATAAAGACAGATGTGTTGGAAGATGTGTCTAACATTTCCTTTGTTTAAGATGGTGACAGTGAAATTCATAGGCAATTATTACTCCATTTTCTCAGTTTAGTTTTCATTTTTAAATTAGTAACTTGAAGGCAGTGCAGAATCTTTCAAAATAAGGAAAAAATTTCAGTATAATACATCTGAACACCAAAATAGTCTTTCCACGTCTTTGAGTGGATTTTTCCTGAACAATGGATGCTATTTTAGTCTTAAAGGATCCCATCACAATATAATATTTTTCACTGTTTAGTATTTGGTTATCATGGAAACAGAGTCAAAATGTCACTGCTTAAATGTAGAAAGAGAGACTTAGTTGGGAGAAAATTTTAAGCAGTACCTTAAATCTGACAGAATAAAGCCATCATTGTTGTCCATATAAATTATGGTCCCTGCTATAAATCTGTTCTCTAAAGACCATTCTCACTGGCCATGGCAAAAAGTGCCAGCCTTGGGGCAAAAATCTGAATATCTGATTTCACACTTAAACTTGACCTGCCTTTCTTTGATATGAGATGTCATCAACCTTCAATACTGATTGAACTTTTAATTTTCATTGTATTTCTTAGAGGTGGAAGCTAGTGAAACGATTCAGCAAGAATAGGGTTACAGTTATATTAAAACAATGGACAATTCTACAGTTATAGATGAAGTTACATCAGACTTTGGAAATAAAAGCTTTCGTTGTTATAATAGATCTGATTATATAGGACCTAAGTGATTTTCTCATTGGTGACACAGGGACTCCTAGCTGTACAAAGTCCATTGTAGCTTGTCCCAAATTTCACCTGCCAAAGCTAACTAAAATGTCAGTTCCTTGTAGCTGATACAGTCACGGCCTAGTATCCTATTTCTGTCAAAGTCATCCATAGCAAGTTAGTAATTTGCTGTGGCTTTAATTAGAGATGTGGTTATTAATATAATGGACTTCAAAGTCACCTTTCATCTAATGATCCCAAAGTGGGGACAAGTTTGCTTAGCAGATAGAATGGAGAATTAGACACTTGGATTTTAATTAGTCCTGGTTAAATATTTTACTAATCTTTCTAATAGCAACTCTGCAGTGCCAGACAGGGTCCAGCCATTGAAGGAGGCACAGTTGATTACAGGTTAAACAAACCAGGAAACTTATCCTCTAGTTCATTATTCAGAAAGTATGGTGAGATTTTGGTGTTCACTTAACCTGCTCATGAGCTGCTTGAAGAGTTATTCGAGTTATGTTATTCAAATAAATATTTTTGATTTAAAAAATTGCCTAAATTTAACCAAGTCTAGTCCTAAACCTGATACAGATGTAGTGCTCAATTTCTGAAATGAAGAAACTAGCCCTTCATGCCTTAGTCAGACACCTCAGAAAAGATACTTTTCCGACAAGTGAAAAATATTAGCTTTTTCTGATACGATTTGAAAATGTAAGGATAACTGGCACTACAGAAACCCTCACATAATTGTACTCATAAATAACACATTTCTGCAGAGAAATATTGTCATTATCTATACAGGCAGGGAAAGTGAGAATCGGATGTGGAATAGGTCAGACAAGATCCACCTACTGACACTTTATCAACCTCTGTGCTGGTCACTTATACCCCAGGGTTTCTTTTGGCAATTGGCAGTCCCAAATAGAGAATGTATTGCATAAATGCGGGTCACAATAAATGGAAGCTATGTTTATACACTTTTGTAGCTTTTATCTTTAAAAAAAGAGTTCTTTTAGCATGGCTGAACCATAATCAACTATACCAGATCAATTCAGTATCTACCATAACGCATGAAGGAAAAAGACCTAATGTTACCAAAGCCCAAGCACTAAGCCTTCCGAGTAGACATTCCCCCTTCCAGGGGGGCTAGCCTGAATCAAGATGCATGCTACCTCTCTGTCTGAGAAAAAGCAGCTGGGAAAGTACAGGCTTGCTGAGTGGATTAATGCAAGGATTAGCATCAGAACATAATTAGAACAGTTCTGTAGTTGGGAAGAATACTGGGAAATATTAAACCGTCCTATTCAATGACAGCATCAATGTGATTCTTTAATGCATATGTCATGACTGATGTAAAATCCAGCTATGAAGAATGCATAATTGAATATTTCAAAAATAGTGAGCAGAAGAGAGACCTGAAATGCAGAAGTTAATGATGATAAAGAAGCTTTGGAGTGTTAAAAGAAGGACAGACAGGGAAATGACATATAACCTACACTAGTTTCTCAATGTGTCCCTTCTGGCAAAAGAATAGATATTCAAAGATACTGAATTAGTATCCCGTGAGACAAGAAATGAACTAATGAGATGCTTGTTTAGCAAATGAGCCTTCAAATGCAAGAATCAAGTTAGATTTTAAACCTAAGATGACATATAGCTGTACTCCAGAGCCCACAGACCAGGTGCTGAACTTGGTTTTGCTACTGTAGATTGCTCTTTTCAGCAGAACACTCCAAAGCTAGGTTTGAATCAGAAATATGGGACAGAAAAACTTAAACATCTGAGCATTTTTAGAATACAGTGTCAGATATTGGCAGAAGTTATTTGAAAAAACCCAGATACATTATAACATTTGTAGCAGATAAGAATAATCCTGCAAGGGTTTCTGTGCTGCTTTGAGTAGGCTATGTTTTTAAGAGATGCACACTTGCTTTGAGAGAGAAAAGATCCTGACCTTAAAATTATAAATATTTTTTACCTTGAGTTTCTAATAAATTTTTAACAGCTCAGTAATATATTAGCATTTCTACTAACAATACAATTCATACTAAATATAAAAAGGCTTTATTATCTTCTTTCTACTGAGCAAACTTAAGTTTCCTGCCCTTTAGCACAAAAGGGAGATTTTGATTTTGTACAAAAGGGAGTACTTGAAAAGTATTGAAGTTTTTTTAACTTTTCTGTGAAAAAAAATCAGCTTTTTCCTTCTAAAACACCCAAATTATTTCCTAATTTTCTGTTTTGTTTTGGGTTTTTTTAACTTCAATTTTGCTTTATTTTTTTTTAATTTTAGTTTGAACTTACACTCAGGAAAATTAGAGCCTACACCAGCATCTCTTATAAGAATTAACTGCTACCTAGACTGCAGTAACATTAGAGGCATTGCTGAGAGACAGATTTTCATATGTGTAAAGTTTATATGATACAATTTTCCACAAAATACAATTAAGGTACATATTAACTATTTTTTTCTGCATTTAGGTCTAAAATATATAGGAACATTCAAAGCAAAATTAATTATTGAAAAGCTATTTCTCACTTTGGAGGCATTCTTATTAGGAAGTATCAATCTATTTTCTTCATGCACACACCATCCACTTAAATTATATTTTTTCTGTTTCTTCAGAATTCTTTTAGCATAGATTCATTTAGACTGATTCCATTAAGTTATATGTTGGGCTTTGATGCTAAAAGTGGCTGTATTTTGACACAGAATCTTTAATTTCTTTCTTTCTTTCTCCCTTATCTTTTCTCCCCCTGTATGGGTATAATTTGGAGGAAAATAATAATTAATGTTTCAATAACTCATACACAGACACGTTTTGACAACACTGTCAAAAACTTAACTGTCTCTCTGAGCCATTTAAACAGCCAGGATTTGGTACTCATACTCCTGGAGAAGAGCAATAAGCGTTTAGGAGTCATCTGCAGATCTATTTAGTGACCACCAAGGGGCAGAAACGCATTTCAGCCCGTGCTGCCCATTAGGTGTGAAATGAAGAGTCCAACTACCCTGAAGTGTTGGGTTTTTCCTTTTTTTTCCCTAATTTTTTTTTTTTTTTTTGGCTTCTCCCGCCCCCCCCCCCCGCCCCCACCTCCCCGCCAGGTTTAATGAGTCCATCTCTGGATCAGATAAGATTGATTGCAATGGGATAAGGTCCCATCCAAGACAAAATGACAGCATCCATACTTTTCTTGACTTTTCTTTATAAGCACTGTCAGAAGTATCAGCTTGTAGCCTTGCAAGGTACGAGTGGGAGCCGCTCATCAGTGAGGTGGACCCTGGTTTCACCTTTCCAAAGTAGATGATTTATCAGATTTGCAACTTGCTCATTTCTAACCAAGCTTTGCCCGCTGCGGCAGATGCGTGAACCGTGGGATGACAAGAGAGGACAGAAGGAAGCAGGGCACTGGAGTTTGCTCAAGAAAACTCTTCTTTCCCTTAGAAGACAGAAAAGTGGGGCGAAACATTAACCTACCAAGCCTGCCTTCTTCCGTGCCTGCTGCAGCTCCTGGATGAAGTTTTGTAGCTCCTTCCCGTCCATGAACCCATTGCCTGAATGAACAACAGAAAGAGTTACGGCTGCCGTCTCCGCTCCCTCCAAACTCTCCGTCCTCCAGCGCCGGCAGGGGCATCTGCGACCCGGCTGCTCCCTCCCGGCGAGCGGCTCCCCGCGCACCTCTCCCGGCCCCGGCCCCGGCCCCGATGGCTCCGGGGCTGCGCCCGAGGCTGCGGGCGGCGGGCGGGGACCGGGCCGGTTTCGGGCGGGCAGCGGTGCTGTCCCCCCCAGCCTCCCGCGGGCTCGCCCCCCGCGCCCCCCGCGCCCCCGCCGTCCCGGAGGGAAAGGAGTCACCGTCGGAGTCGTAGTGGTGCCAGATCTCGAAGAACTGGGCGGCCGAGATCTCCACGCCCTGCAGGTGGGTCTCCGCCGTCATGGTGGGCGCGGGGCGGCGCGGGGGGGGCGCTGTCCGCGGTCCTGACTTGCCTCTGACCGCGGCCGGCGCGGAACGACAGCGGCGGCTCGACGGCTCCTCCCGCCGCCGCCCCGCCGAGGGCTATTTATGAGGCCGTCCCGGCCGGGCCACTCCCCCCGGCGCTGCCCTCCCTCTCCGCGGGCACCGGCGCGCCCTCCCCGCCCTGCGCGGGGGGGCCGGGGTCTCCCGACGGCGGCACCGCGGCCGGGGCCAGCCCGGCGGCGGAGCCCTCGGGAACTGACACTCCTCGACGTGGGAGGGGTGTGTGGGTGCCGAGCGAGGAGCCCCGAGCAGAGAGAGCAGCGCTGAATGACCCACTCAGGAGTTACTGCGCATCCCTTGCTGTGGAGAGCATGCCCACGAGACGTGGGGACGGAGGGTGAGCGCAGCCTCCCAGTTTAGCCGTTGGGTTTCCATGTGGAAGAGGGTCCTGAATTTGAGAGCGTGGCTTGCGGCATCTCAGGATGTCCGGGTACAAGAAAAAAAAAAAAAAAGAAAAAAAGGATAAACAAACAAACAAACAAACCAAACCACAAAAAAAACCCCAAAAAACAACCACTTAGGGCACCATGTGGGCTGCAAGGAACCCGTTTTTCACTGTTCCATCTCCAATCCAGACCTGCAGACAGCTTTGCACAGAGATGATCTCTGAAGAGCTACAACCCTTTACCTGACATTCCTTCTGAGATATAATGGGATCTTGAGATATCCCTATTGAGACAGCATAGAAACAGTGCAGAGGCATGAGGGACACTACCACAGTCTGCTCTGACTGAGCAAGAGGTTTTTTTTGGTAGACCAGCTTTGGAGGCTTGCTCTCTTAAAAGCAGTGAGTTGGAGGAAGGAAACAGAGCAGCTTACAAAAATCTTCCTCTTGCAGTGGGGAAACATGGTGCTGTGCTGATAATGCCAAGTCCCTTTTGGGATGATTAATTTTAGTCATTAGGGCTACCTGGATACTCTGAAGCATTGAAACTGCCTTTCTCCTTCCAGCAGTATCCTTCAGCTACTACACTGAGTTCTGATAGTTTGATGGTCAAGATGACTGGCTGACAGGACATTGGCAAATGCAGTAGGTAGTACAGTAAAGATGAGAGATGCAAACATCTGGGAAACCCAGAAAAATAACAGGATAATGCAGAAGACAGCAAAATGTCAATAGGGATGGATAACCCATGAGGATGAGAGGGGGATGCTTAATTAAAGACTGACATGTTGTGAGAGGGATTTCAGTAGATTGGATGGCTGAAATCTTGTATGCATTATGGAACAAGATGTGGACATAGTGATTAAGTAATCATGAGACCTTATACTTGATTCCTTCCATCTTTCCATTCTCCTGTTTCCCCACCTGTTATGTGCAGCCCTCTCTCCTTCTGGAGCTGCCATTTGGCTGTGAGTTGTACAAGAGATGCACCGGTCTGGCCTGTGTTTTTTTAGCTACTGAACAAGCAGCATCTAAGAGAAAAGACACAAGAAACTGATTACTAATCTCTTCAGTTCAAAATATTTGTATTAGTGAAAAATGTTTAGACTAGTTTTGCCATCACAAATACCCATTATACTTACAAAAGGACTGAAGAAATTTTAATATTTTCTTACAATCAGGCTCTGTGTTTCACCATGTAAAAAAGAAATAAAAAATCCTGACTGGACCAATTTCCCATCTAGGAACTACTTTTCATACATGGCTTTCTCAGAGAAGGAGACTTCAGTGGGACCAATATCATGAAACTTTTGTAATCTGCCTACATCTTTTATTGAAAATAAAAATCTGAACCTAACACATTTCCTTCCATAAAGTAGCAACAATGACCATAAAAGAGAGAATTCAAGAGGCTTATTTTTACAAGGAGCAAAGACATGGCAGAGCTCTGGCCTGAACAAATGGAAGCACAGTGAATCAAGCCTGGGATTATTCTTTGTACTTGGAAAAGACAATGGGGTGCCAGTGACGCAAGGACACTGGAAGGAGACAAAGGTGGAGCTAGCATTTCCTTCATTTTTAGATAGAAGATGTCTGTGCCAGTGAGACAACTTCTTATATGCCAAGCAGATTGAATTACCCTGTCCAGTGCAGAATTTCAGCTTCCAGCAAGCCTGCAGGAAAATAAACCAAGTACCGAACCTGTTTCAACAAACCTCTGACTTGCATCTCATGTTGATTTGCTCCTTGCTGCTTACCATTTTCCAGTGGCACATCACATCTTGTTCTTGTCCCTTTTCCTTGACCCAAAAGACTGTAGCTGAATGGGAGTGAAGAATTTAGCATTGTTTGGGGCCAGCTCAACCTTGTTCATCTGACTGTTCAGACTTTTAAACTAACAGGAGCTGCAATGTTTACATTTTTAAGTGTTCTCAGAATAAAATATTTTACATAGGTCGTATGTGGCCAGGAGGATTTAAAAAAAGTCTCACATGAACTTTTGCTGCTTCTCCCCGTAACTGTACAATTGAATGCAGATGCTTGGACATGTTGACCTCTCATTATGCTAACATCTACAAAATCAGTATTAGCTCCAGAGCATTTATGCATCTTTGTGTGTTCTTTATAAAACAATATATCAAGGTGAATGGATTTTTAAGTTCTCTGCTGCAGTTGACATGATCCTTCTGCACAGGCATAAAAGTAGCAGACATTTCCGTGCCAAAATAATCACTTACATAACTAACTGTACACCATATTTTTATGATTAATGAATAACCAAGCCAGCATTCATATTTAATCCCACTGGACTCTGCTTATGCAAAACTAAATTGGAACCTGGTCATTTCAATTCAAGAAGCTATTAATTTCCATTGAAAGTGGAAGCACTGGAAAAGATTTAAAAATGTAGATATATACAGGATGTGATCCATAACCCAATGAAGTCCATGCAAATTTTCCCAGTGATTCTAGAAGGCTTTATGCAAGGACAAAATTCTTCTCATTTTCAGAAATTATATTTATGGTGATAAGCATACATTGATTAATGAATTACTTTACTGAGCAGCCCAAGCCTTGTCGTTCATTTTGACATGAGCTACATGAGCCAGATCCATATCTGGCAGAAATCAGAAGAGCTACACTAAAACCAGCTGTGAATTTGGCCCAGTATCCTGGTGATGATGATTTTCTTTGAAAACATTTGTTGTTCAAATGCTTTTTATTAATATTTTTTTGTATGTGGCTTTTCTTGAGACTTCATAACTCCACCTACCAGACTTCTCTCTTCACTCTCAGGAAAGCACCTAATGATAATAGCTCAAGGGTTTCTGAAGATGTGTGGAAATCAAACATGGCAATTATAACATAGAATATCCCCCAAATAAATAACAGGGCAAGTAATTCTCAGCCAGAAAACACAAAAATTTAAGTATCATGTGAAGCATCACAAACTTGATTTTGTTGAGCAGAGATCAAAAGAGATGCAAATGTGAGAACTTCTAAATGAACATGTCCGACGTGGATGACACAAAAGCTCCACAAGGACCACAGAAGTTGTTTACTTAGCTATTCTCAGTCCTTCATCAGAAGTTATATCAAAGGCAGGGACTGTTTTGTCACCTCTCTTTTGAAAGGCCCCATTCTTGTGTGATCCTGAGTTGTGGCTGGATTTGTCTTATGAATTTCTTCTTTCCTATTAGATCCTTAGTGACTATTAGCAGCACAGTCATTCCTGAAAGATATGGAAGGAAATTCTGGTCTTTGGCTGGAGTTGCCAGTTTTTCCATATGGAACCATAACAGTAAGAAGCATTTTGAAGCAAGTTATTTCAGAGATTTTAATTATAACCTTTTCATGATACAGAGAAGGTCTCTCTTGCTCTTCTACACTCTTACATTAAAATACATATCTGAAAAATATGATAACTGGAAGCCTTTTATAAGGGAAAAAGTATGAAGATTATGGTAATTCTCAAAAAGGGAAAACACTTGTACCTATACAGAGTATAGCATAGCATAATAAATACTACTATTGTCAGTCTTAGTGGTGACAGATGTACAAACCAGATGATAAATAAGCTTTATAAAGTGATCCTTGGAACCCAAACCTTGGAAGATTTTTTCTTTTAAATCTTTGATCCACATACTCAAATAAGATCCCCAAGCTTACGCCTGACACATAAACCAGGCAGAGAAGCTGGAACACTGTTGGTCCCTGGTTTGGGCTGTGGCAGAATTTGTTGGTCTCTAGAATGCAGCTTGAAATGCGTGCAACTACCACCAAGTATGGCTGCCTGTGGCTGGGAAAATATGTCTTTTCAGAATATTTAGCTAATACTACAGAATAGTTTATTGCTTACTTTATCTACATTTCAATCAGTATTTGTATTCTTTAAAAATGGAAAAGAAAATGCAGCATTGAAATGCACTCTCTGTGTTAAGCTGCCCTTGGATTATACAGTCATTACGGTAAACCACTATTGGCACAGGAAATATATTATGTAAATAGTACACAAGCCTTTGCTGGTTTTTGCAGACAGTATTATATAGAGACAGGAATATATTTTTCATGCACAAGATAGAATTGTCCAAAATAATTTTGAGGACTTAAAATATATTTTAATATGAAGTGCAAATTGATGAGTCATTTGTGAATTCAGATTGCAGCATAATCCAAGCCTTAACCTTCTGACAGGTGAAGCTAGGGCCTAATTCATCCCTTTCTAATCTACTTTATATCTTTACAGTCTCATCTGTGGCTTTCCAAGAAGAAGCATAATGACAAGACAATTCTCAACAACAGTTTTGTTAGCATTAGAAGACCAATAGTCTATGCAACCAATCTTTGCCATGTCTCCCCACCCTGTAAGATCCTCAGAGACATCAGAACTTTGCAGCTCACTTCCTTCAAAAACTAAATGGATGCCCAGCACAGACCTCATAGGTGGCACAGACCTGTCTCCAACCCAGCCATTCCCAAGAGCAGGGAGCATGATAGCCTGTGGCTCCTGACATGGGGAAACAGCTTTTTTGTTTGAAGGAATACAGCACCATGTTCATACATGAAAGGTTTTACTGGTTTGTCAGAGTATCAGTGCCACCAGAAATGGCCCTGATGTGGATGGGATCTGTTTGATGATCTGTTCAGTACTATACACCAACTACAGCCAAGCAGAAAACAAGTGAAATCATGCAGCATTCTTGAATTTAGCTTCAATTTTCCCAAGATAATGCCTAATTTTGTATTGTCTTGTATTTTGCTGGTAAGTACCTGGCTAACTATGAGACTTAAAAGAGCCTTAGGCATGACCTAACTCATATCTGTATAAAGCAGCTTGGGGATGACCTAACTCATGCCAGGAAAAGCAGCTCCTTTTGCCCACCTACCACAATCCCATAATACCTTTACCCTGGTGGCCTGTGAGGTGTTGTGCAGTTGCTGCTACATCCAAAGCTACTCCTACCACCAGGAGACCTTCAGCTGTTGCCTTGAGTGTTCTCCATGGCTGACTGGGGATGGGCTGCAGATCACTGGACGCAGTGCTATCTGTGAGAGCCTGATCCAGTGTTTACTAACATCAGTGTTTACTTACATCAGTGTTCACCTTGATTTTCAGTGAGTTTCTGTGGGCTTTTTAGTGTTTTCTGTTGCTATATGACAGACTGGATTTTATTTTCTTTTTGTTTGGACTTTTCTCCCATTCCAGTGTTTGGATAATGTATTTCTGCATGCAATTCCAAGCAAATTCAGCAGAGTTTAATTGTCTAGCAAGTACTTATCTGGGATGTTAGTGATACTAATAGTGGTGGTAGTTACTAAAGCTCTCAGAGATCTGCCTTGTGAGACATTTTACTGGAAGACAGCTGGAAATTTAGGATCCTAATTTAGAAGGTTTGCCTGCCTCTTTGGAGGATTTTAGAGCTCCTATAGAGTATTTAGGGCATTTGCATTCTGGAGAACTCAGACTGTCTAGTTTACAGGGCAGTATGCATGCTTTGGCCAAGCATTAGCTCTGCAGTGGGAAGAGAGCTGGGTGTGTGTCAGTGGTCCCCATTCCCAGAGTCCTCACTTCCTGAGCACTGACTTCTTTTTTTTTGCAAGGAAACTTGAGCTGACAGCTGAAAGGAAAAATAGTACACCCACAGGTCCTGCTGTCCTGGGGAGTGGGGGAGCAGGGCTGTGGGGAGCACTCCGGGGCACACCTGCCCTGCAGTCCAGGCATATCCACAGGGCACTATTCTGCTTGGAGGAAAAGCTGATTGTGTGACCAAAAGCATGGAACTTAGGGGTACATTAGATGTGATGGGATCCATGTTGAGTGTTTTGGTGGGTCAATGCCCTGGGGACAGAATGAAAGACAAATATTCCTCTCTGTTTTCTTTGCATCATCTGACCTGAACTCAATGCTCCTTAAGAAGAGCATGAATCATGAGCAACACAACCTGTGTCCCAGAGTAGTTATGTAGGATGATCGCACACTGTTAATTTGTAACTAGGAAATGCAGTGTTCTTCATAAAGGTTGAATTAAAAACATAAACCATAGTCTTTTCTTGTTTGGGTTCACAGCACAAGCCTATCCCATACAATCTGTGTGTTGCAAGGGTCTACCACATCATAACAGTTGCTTGAAAAAGTACTAATTTTAGCAAAGTTACAGAATATGAAGTTGTTTAATAAGTAGCTTCGGCCTTTTGTAAGTAATGGAAAAACTTGTGTTATCTCATTCCAAATTCTTTTATTACAGTTATAGGTCAACCCACACAACTTCAAAGCCATAAAATTACACAGTGAGAGTCTCAAAGGGTAATATGGAAAAAACAATAAATAAAGCAAACAATATTATAAGGTGAACAGGTTCATCTTCCAACTGTGCTGAACTCAAAACTAGCTCAGCAAAAATGATAGAAGTGCCATTGTAATAAAAATTTCAGTCACTGCATGCTGCTGCACAGCATTGTAAGTTTTTGGTATGGACAAAAATATGTGTGATCAATTATTACTGCAACTAGAAGTCTACAGAAGCAGGCATGTAACTTTGTTTACTTTTCCCACACAAATACCATAACTATAATTCATCTGTAAAGTCTATTCTTATGAACAGCTCTCACTGAAGATCAGTGCCTAGTTATTCTGTATATCTTCTATGAGCTGTTTATCTCCCAAATTGTATGAGCTCTTTTTACATAGATTTTTGCATTCTTCTATTTTTAACTTTTATTCTACATTTCATATTTCCACCATCTTATCGTCTTTCTTATCCACAGATTAAAATATGTATGTGATTTTTTTAAAGAATATAGAATATTTTACTGTGCAAACAGACTTTAGAGCACTGTTTCCTCAATAGACAAACAAAAAATTCAATAGAAAAAAAACCAAAATCAATAGACAAACAAAACCTGATCAATAGACAAAAAACAAAAAAAAAGTTCTTTAGAAATTTAAATAATTTACTTTGTAGATGAGTTCAAAATTAGAAAAGAGAAATTTATTAAGGAATCCCTTTTCAAATTCTCTTAGGCATATTACTTTTGAAGGGAATTGACAGCTTCTTCTAAGTAGCTCCTGGAAATGATTGCAGCATCTGATAAGCACAGCAGCTTCTTGGAACCTTGTAAATGATACATTAAAACGCATTTATTTTGTTTTATTTCAAAATTCGATCCATTCTACATACCTGCACTCAAGTTCAAGATTAGAAGCTTTCCTTGCAACAATTCATAACATAACCACTTATCGAAATTGTCCAAGGTTTGCAGTAAAATTATGATTGGAAGGTTTGAAATAAAAGCTGGACCCTTTTCTGAGCAAAGATCAGGGCCTCACCTCATGATTGTGGAAAGAAATGACATTTACAACAGCCAGAGAATGGAAAATGTTAGCAAGTTAAAGCAAACAGAAGCTAAACGTTAGGCTTTCACAACACAACAGTGCAGTGTGTCCAGCCCGTTATCAGTTTACAACTTTAGCCTCACAGTCCTCTTTCCAAACTCACTAAGTTCTTTGTTACTTTTTGATTGAGATCGACCTGGATTGCATGGCCATTCCCACCGTCCCTCGTGCAGCACTGCTGCTGTAGGAGCCAGCAGAAGTGTAAGGGCTGTGCAGACCAACCTGCTGCATTATTTCTCATCAATGAATGTGAGTATTTAGTACCTTCATGGAAAGATTTTGGGGAGCTTGCTTTCTCTTCTCAACTAAGGACTAGTTGTGGCCACCAGCAGGGCTGCCAGTTTGGCCACGTGGAAGCAACGTAAATCAGGAAAAGTTCATCCTATATTTAAATAGCTCTGAACTAAGCAGAAACAATGACATTTTGCACTCAATCATACAGGAAAAATATGTCATTCATACTTCAATTGGTCTCTGTACTTTCAGGGCACAAACTTACTTGCTCAGGTGGTTTTGTCTTGGTCTCACCAATTGCAGCACAAGACTGACCTCGGCTCCAGGTTTCTAGTCCCACGTCAGTTTGTGTGAGAATCATAGAGACACTTCCAGAAAGCCTTGTGTCTTCCACACTCCCACCAGCAGGATTTTTACACAGGTTTTCTTTGTGTTCCACCATTAGTTGTAGTAGGGCTCTTCACACGAAGCATGGGAATCCTACATATTCAGGTGCTTGGGCTGGCTCTCAGATGCCAATTTGTCTGCAGTCAACCTATCCCAGACTTGCTGGGAATGAGAATAATGGCCAGAGGTTTCCCACAACTTTTCAGCAACGTCTCACTGGCTGTATCAGTCACTCAGTTTCAAAATGACTATTTTGAAATGTCTGTCCATCTGCTTCTCACCACATCCCTACTCTTCCCACAGCCTGGAGGAAGGTAAGGAAGTACTTGCCTCTGTGCCATGGAAAAACATGGAAAAGGCAAAAGTGATAGATAAAAGCTGTACTCTCAAAATGAGTGTGAAACAGCCTGTAAAAATATATGAATTTGTGGCCAAAATGGACAGAGAAAAATATTCCAGAAAGCCAAAAAAAAAAGAATAAGCCAACTGAGAAACAGTGGTTTTTAACACCAGCATTGCTGCAGCCTGACAGAGCCTGCGTTAGACCTGAAGGAGGACTCAAGAAAGGATTATTCTTCTCCCTCCACCTGCATGGAGGGATGACTCTATCCAGCCATACCAAAGGAGATGAACTGTTCTGATGCAGACAGCTCCAGTAGCTTCTCTTCTCTCTTTAGTCATTCTGCTGACTAAAGGACAGACACACCAGAAAGTAAATATTTTTTTCTGGTGGTGAGCTCCATTCAAGTCCTGCATTTAGGTACTAGAGCATATGCTTGACTGGCCAAAATCTTACACTGTGGGTACCTCACGTACTTTAGAGCAGGCTTATTCTACTTTGCCATTCTTATGCCATTCTGATTTGCCAAACTTTATTGTTCCCTTTATTTCATTAATATCCTATATGCCTTTTGTAGTGACAATTTTCCTCGTCTCTGTGATATTCTCTAGTGTACAGATAAGTGGAGGAATTAGGAGTGTTTCACATGGCTGCTCTTCAGATTCTGAAACACATAGAGCCTTTATCTTTGAGAAAAGTTTGCTAACTTCAGTGAGCCTTTCCAGTACTGTTTCTAAAGACTTGGAACAATCTCTTTCACCATACATTTTCCATTGACAAGCCAAGTTCCAAGAGTGGGATCAATATTTTATCTTTATAAGTAATGTTTCTAGTAACCTGAAGATGTATTTTTAAATACTGCAAGCTGCATCTTCCCTGGATGCCAGGGCAGGACTTTTTTTAGTTCACAATACACATGTGTATATCTGGCATGTTGATGCTTTGCATGTTGATATAAAAGCCATAATACTTCTCCAGTTTCTTACACAGGACTCATATTCTTTCCTTTTGCTACACATACAGCTTCAAGGTCATTTGTTCTTAAAACTAATGTACAAAGCAGATACAATTCAAGAAAGTGGGAGGAGGCTTTGATTTCACAGGAGGCACAGTGGGCAGGCTGGATTCTTTAGGCAACAAAGTCAGCGGAAGCTTTCTTCACGGTCACTTCTTCATGGGGAGAGCACCCGTAATTGCAATTCATGGTCTCCTCTCTCTCCATGTGATTAAAATACAGTAAAGCACAAGCAAACAGCAATAGGATGCTGCTAAACTGTTGGCAACCAGAAAGTATCTGTCACTTGCATGTTGAAGACATGGCCCAGGAAATTCCAACAGAGGTGACCCCCATGAAGCAGCCTGAGTTCAAGCAGGATCTTTGCACTGAGCTGAGTGAATGGCCAATGTGATTTTCTGCTCTTGGAACCGGAGTGTTAAGTGCTACAAAATAAGTAAAAATGTAACACTCCGCAGCTCTGTTTGTCAAGTTGATCTTTCTTTCTCCTAAGAGGAGGAAAGTTCGGCAAGAGAATAATACGTATTGTTTAGTCAAATTGCCTGATAATAGCAATACAGTTTAGAGATTTGTGTCTGTCTCCAAGGTCTATATCTAGGCACCTGTGAACACACTGTATGACTTTCCAAAACTCAAATACACACAGATCCTATTAAGCATTAGAAGCAGCAGATGCTTGCCATCATTTCCTGAAGGCTTTTTCCTGAAGGTGGTAAAGATTATGATCCTTATCAGTTTTAGGATTTTTTATGGTGTGTGCTGTAGCTCAAGATGGAAGAAAGTGAATTTCCTAAGTGGAATAATATATTTTTTTATCAGGACCATAGCTAATTTATTATTACAACTGCAAGGGCCATTGAAACATGCATAACTGTGCCTGAATGGTCTTCATATTTAGGTGTCTGATTTTTCATTTAACTCCACTGACCTCAAGCTATAAGTTTGGAAAGTCCACAAATATAGTGTATCAACAGTTCAGTGCAGGCTACATAATGATCAAGACATTGTATCAAATTTTCCCAGCCCTGAAAGAGAAGAGATGAAATGAAGTGACTAATCTAAAATAAAATTAGTTGGATCAGATATAGTTAACTTGAATTGCTTGTGAAGATCTATTTTAAACTTAAGATTAACAAGTTTGTGTTGCTGCAGGCATCACACTCTCAGACTGGTTAACACCAGTTGCTCTCCCGGACGTGCTCTCCAGATTAACCAGGCATGAAGTAACAGAACCTAAATATAGTTTTCTATTTTTGTTAGAAGGTGTTGTCCTTACCAGGTAAAATTTCTCATTCCTTCTCTTAGTAGCATATATAGTTTTTATACAATCACTTTCTTTAAAGCAGAGGCAAAGCAGCTACAGAGGGATCACTGGTAAGTATTTGGAATTGGCACGTAAAAGTGTCTGGAACCATCAAAGGGAATTTGGTGCAATTGTTTTAGTAGCTCTCCTTAATGATGTTGAAGTCTTTCTAATGCTTTTAAGTATGTGGTGGTTATAAAAATATTACTTAAATTGCTGCTCATGCAAATGCTGTTAGCTGTCAGGGAGTGCTAGTTTGGGAGATGTACCTTGGCTTCAGTCTCCATTATCAGTTTTTCTGGTTTGTTTGTTTTTTTTTGTTTTTTTTTTTTTCTATCTTACTTTGGACCTGAATTCTTTTCTAAGCAAACATTTCTACATTTGTGTACAATTGAGAATATTCTGGAGTATTTTTTATTTTGTTAGTTTGTGGGGGGAAAAAAAGACAATAAAAACTTTCAAATGTATCATTTTCTGTGGTGTCAGAAAACAAGAAAATTAGTTGCTCCTTTTCAATTTTTTTTTTTTCCTGTAGGGTCTTATTTAGGAGAAGGTAAGGAGAGAGGTCCTTTAGGCTTTAGCAGGAAATACCCTTGTTTTACCAGCTCCTGCAGTCTTGGCTCAGTATGGCACCAGTACCAGATCACCATGCCCAAGAAATCTCACACCACTGGAAGGAGTCCCAAATACTCTTATCCAAACACTCCCCTAGATCAGCTTTGTATCACCCACACAAAGCAGCCCTAACATCAGATTAACTGGCCTCCAGATGATCCTCAGCTTGGGGTGGGCCTTGGTACTGAGAAAAATTATTTTGATAACTGCCATGGCACCTCAGTGGACCAAAGCAGCTGGGCAGGTGAGGAAATTACTCTCAATAATTAGTGAAATCCTTCAGCATCTCTAATGACCAGGACAGGACACATAGTGGAGACTAGGAAGAGGGTGAATACCCAGGTCAGAGGGCATAAAAGCCACCTAAGTGCTTCCTCATTAAAGTGTTGAGCAGCACCACAGGTCTCTGTAGCTATATATTTGTGTTAATGCATTGAAACATAATTTTTTTTTCACTGCATGGTACTCCACAGTTGCTATTGGGTTAGTGACTAACCTGCTTGTAAATGAGTTGGGCAATTGTTCCCACCCATGCTTGGAAAAAAAGTGGTTCTGGGAGGGAAAGCCAACTCCTCCAGAATAGAGATGATAATCTAATAAAGGAAGGGAATTCAGAAAACAGTAGTAAGTGGAAATCACTTTTATGTTAGTTGCTTTGATTTGTATTTTTTTTTGACATTTACAGATTCAAGAACTGTAGGGTCAGTATTGAAGATTTTTGCACCTATGGTAAATATGCCTCCAAAATTGATACATCCCACTTTTCTTCATTTGTATGTAAGCAAAGCTTAGAAATACTTTATTTTACAAGGTATTAGTACAAATGTTGCCTGCAGAGCAAGAGTCTGACCCAGAAGAAAAGAATCCTGTTTTCTCCAGAGGAATTTGAGGGAAGCCTGAAATGCATTTGTACTGAAAATGGTGCACAGATTTGTCCCAGGTGTGCAGATTTGTTTCTAAAGGTATCTCTTAAAGCTGTCCAGGCCACTATTTCATATCTAGTTCACTTGGGTAATATGAAATGCAAGAAAGGATTAATCAGTCTTCTAAGATACATGACATTATTTGCATGTTAGGCATAAAAAGTTCCAGTTTGTTTAATACAGGTTTGAATTAAATTTGTATTGTATAAGTCAACTTCTTGCTGGTGACCTGCATCTGATGAAGGACACAGAACTCTGTCCATGCTGGTTCTGCTTGCTCATAACCCAGTCACCAAGGCTTGAGTGCTGACAGCTGGGTGTGGCATAGATGTGACTAATTCTCTTTATTCATGGGAATCTCTTGTCTTTCATTTCTTCTGCATAACCTAAAAATCCAGAAGGCATTTGACTCTATGACTCACATTTCAAAACAAGTATATAAAGAGCACAGGTACATTTTTCAAGGAATATTTTCCCATTTTCATGGGTGATTCAGAGCTAAATAACCAAGGAATGCAAGCCATGCTTTTACTGATGTGTAGAGTGGATGACCATAAGGCAACCATCAAGCTGGGATACATGGGTCCTCTGTCTCAATTCTCTCTTCAGAGTTTGTCAGGTCTTCTGCTGAATGTCAGATATTAAGCCCTAATTCTCTTGTCCCAGGCTTGTGACACCTGCTAGTGCAGCCCTAGATGTCATCTTTCTTTATTTCTGTTTTCCTCAAATCCCTCTTTCTTTGCTGAGGGGGTATGTTGAGCTCAGGAGAGGAGAATCATTCCCAGAACTACAATTTCTCCAGATTTCAGTGGACTCCAGTTCTTGTAGACCCTGGTGAGGAATCTATTTTGCTCCAGGATTTGTGCTTCTCCCCTTTCTCTTCCTGCATCTCCAAAACTGTAAAGAGCAGTTTTGCCCTCTCCTTTCTGCCCATGAGTCAGCATGTGGTGGGGTACTTCAGGCTGGGGTTCTCTCCCGTCCTGCCCTTGCAGCTGTTTGACACTGAATTGTGTCATGCATGTTCCTTTGTCCAAGGAGAAGGACTACTGTCTGTGGCTGTCCCGTTCTTAAGTGTTCTTTACACTGTAAAAGGAGACATACCTATTCTGAGGAGAAATGCTTTAGAATACCACATTATCGCAGCCAGCATTTAGGGGCTGTGAGTAATACCCTCAGGGCCTGGGTGGCCCCAACCAGACTGAGCACTTGGAAATTTCCACTTGGTTTGTAAAACTCTTCGTTTCTGCCTTGGTCCAGCTCCCAGCTCCCAAGTCTGGAGGCAAAGGTCAGAATACATGGCCAGAACATTTACTGGTGCAATGAATGTGTTTTACAAGGTCTGTGCTGAGGACTGTCTTTCAACCAAGTACTGGCCCATTAAAAATTGTATACTTACAGTATGGAAAACTTAGAAATTTGCCATCTCAGAGTATTTTGCTGCCTAAGTAGGAGCATGATAAAACACACTGTTTACTTTTATGGTCAATAAAGTAAAGCCTGTTCTCAGATGCAGGGCTCTTAAGTGGCTGTCCATTGCTAACATGAGACTTTAGACAGATTTTATCCTTCTGACGTTCAGTGGAACAAATATCCTGTAGTTTGCAGATAAGGATCACTCCAGGCTCAGTTTCAGTTTGACACAGTTGTTTCAAAATTCACCTTGGGTATATTTTTTCCCTTCAACTTTATCTAAAAAACTAATCAGCCTGGCTAATGAATTAAAGGGGTCAGAGGAATCAATGATCCTTATTTGCATTAATTTAAATTAATACATACCAGTTTTATTGAATAAGGAGAGATAGGTCTGGTATTCATAAATAACTGATAGAGAATGAAAATAATTCAGTAAAAATATTCTGGTTCTCTTGTTATGAACATACACTGAAAATATAAGTATTTTTTAAATTAAAAAGACTTATCATGTGAAAGTGATCTCTGGACAGGTAAATGGTGCAATTGAAAGGAAGGATGATTGAATAGCTGAGGTCCTGCTGTTAGACTTAGGAGGTCTGGACTCAGTGCTCCCTGAACCGACTCTCTGAATGGCTCTGGGAGCTCTTTGGATCTCTGGTGCTTCAATTCCCCATTCATGAATTTTCTTTCTTGGAGCAGTATGGTGAAAATGAACACCTGAGAAGCTAAGGATGTCAGATTTTCAGTTGTGCAATATGGTAAGAATAGAAGACCAATACAGAATTAAAAAGGTCAGTCTCTTCTGAATGGATTAAAGAATTGTAGTGGGAAAACTGGAAGGGTTGACAATGCTTTTTTGTTAAAGTCCCTCTTGTTTTCCCATGACATGCTAAGCTAGCTCTGTAATATGGAAGGCTGTAAGAAACCTTATTTGAAAGCACAAGGTTTGTTTCCAAAACTGTACAGTCCCTAATCATTCTTGAGACCTCTAGAAAATTTCACTGCATTCTTCTGGTAATTATTGTATGTATTTAGGGTAATGAACTTACTTGACTGACTGCAGGCTGCAGAGTCAAAAAGACTCATGACTATTCCTGTAGTATTTTCTCAGAAGAAAAATACTTTGAATTTAGGTCCCACTTCTGATGAAGCATACCTGCTTTTCATTGTAAGGACAGATGTCAGCTGGCAGGACTGTTAGAGTCAGTGAGATGGGTCAGGTAGGAAACAAAACTTTTCTAAGCAAGTTCCCTCTATGCAGAAGCAATGGAAGTTCAATGCCATGTAGTGCAGTGCCATGCAAAGAAAGCTGAACTGTTCCTGTGGCTCCAGCTGGGACCAGGGAAGCTGGGTAAGCTGTGGCAGCCGGTGTGAAGTGCTACACTTTGATGCAAAATGGGTTCATTTGCAGTAAATACTAAAGGTGAAACATTTTATGCAGCCAACCCATTTTAGTTCCTGTATAATTATAAAAATTAACTCCTCAGATTTTCTGTGGTGATCTTTTATTTAAAATTACTTGATATAAGGCCCATAGTAACTCTTAGGTGTCTTATTTCTCATATAAACTTCCTCAACTACTAGATAGAGAAAATGTGTGTTCCCCTCTTCTGTGCAAAAATGAATGGCTTTTATGACAGGTAGGAGATGCCTTTTTTGCAGGCCACAAACAAGCGTGGGGATAGATGCGTAGACAGGGCCCTCTCATGCTCAGCATTCAACCCTGTTAGGACAAAAGCAGAAGCTAAATGCAGATCTCTGCATCTCAGACAGCTGCAGACACCAACAGAGGAAGCAGATCCCCATCAAAGAGTTGAATGAAAGGGTTGTGTCATGATTGGTTTAGAAAAGAAACAAACTTCAGCAAGATTCACAAGCACTGTGGCACCAGTTCAGCATTAACCAGCACCCAGTGTAACTGTATAAGATCTCTTGTGTTTCTAGCCCTTTGTTGGTATTCATAACAATAGTTCAAAACCAAAGGCATTCAGATCTTTTCTGTCTATAGAGAAAGAAATGAAACAAATATTTTACTTGATTTAACAGCAGGGCAGGAAGAAATGTTCCGCAGAGCTCCATGATGTTCCTGTTGACTTCCTCTGTGCATCATGCTTTTGAATTTCTTCCCTCTTATTTGGTGAAAATGTAAGGACACAACTCCTCAAGCTCTTTTTATCTCTGCAACAAGTTCTGGTTTTAACAGGAGTTATTTTCGGGGTACTAGAGAAAGAAGAGGGAACATTGGACCCTCGAGACACATTTCCATAGGGTAATGCTATTGAGCTGCTTGATTTGTGCACGGCATTCTGCCTTGGGATTGAAGTTAGGAAGGCATTTGGAAAACTACCTGCTCACTCAAGTTATTTGGTTGAAGTGTGCTCACAAAGTACCCATTTGTGTTTATAAGTGCTCCGTGCAGATTTTTGGCAGATGTTGTGCTCTTAGCCTGAAATATGGCCCTTTGTTTTCTTTAAGGATCAAGAGCTGTTAATACCATGCTGTGTTTCTGATGTATTTTTGTTGGTCAGTACTCTCTGCCCTCTTTGCTCCAGCAGAAACAGGAAAGGAAGCAGTGATAGCAGACCATTGCAAGTCCCACTCATCTGATGTTACAGGCTGGAAAAGTGAGAAGATGTCTGGGAGGAAGAGCCATTTTCTTTTAATCAATTATTAACTGGTAAGTCACTCCAGCTAATCTTTGCTCAGCAGCTGAATGAACCTTGTGAGCAGGTTTTTGAGCAGACCAGGCTTAGCTAAAACCAAGTGCTAGAAAAAATATATTCTGGGCAAACCTATGGAAAAGATTAGGCAGATTACAAACTTGGAGAAAAAGAGAGTATGCCTACTTATATTTATAGACATGTTCTCATCCTAAGCATCATAAAGCTCTTTAGGGACCCAAAAATACACACAGTGTGTGAGGACTGTGTTGCTTTACCCCTAGAAACAATTAGTGAATGAAAAGGGCCTTTCTATTACCACACATGGTAGCACTGCAGTGGAGCGTAGCACTGCACCCTATCTAGTGGCAGGTTATGTTGGCCAGATACAGCTACCTAGTACCAGCTTGGCACAGTGTTGTTACTAGGGCAGCTATTTTTACTGGGACTGATGTAACACCTGTAGCTAGCTGATGTTGTCAAAACACTCATGATGTCTTCATCACCACAGTACCCCTTAAAATGGAGAAGTGCACAGAAGCAGTACAGAAATAAAGCCCTCATTTAAACTCTTTTTTTTCCAGGGAAAAAAAATGCAAAGCTACTAATTTTTTTTAAATTTTTCATCACAATAAACACTAATTTTCCTCACAATGAACACTAATTTTTAATATGATAAAAAGAAAGATATCTCCAGTTTAGCAGTCACACATGCTAGGTATTCTGACAAAGGTCATGAAAAGGTGCATATCATTTAAAGAAATAGGATCAAAGTTTTGGATTTGCAATTGCATTGGAAGTAAAGCAAGCATGATCCAGATTAAGATACATCATAGTAAGCACCCAAGTTGACCTGCTGGAAAAAGTAATTACTGTAAGTTTTCTGTTTAAAGCTGATATATGTTCTCTACCTCTGAATCATGGTTGAGAAGACACACAAACCTGTTCACCTTTTAACACCAGGAAGACTTTTTATGGCTCTGCAATTGTAGCTTTCTTGGAAGAAGACCTCTGGGACCTCAGATTACCAGTCATATTGCAACCGTGTGCTAGAGTTTAAATGGGGACCTGAAGTAAACAAAGACCAAACATTTGTTAGAAGTGATTAAATGTTCTCAGAACACTAGTTTCTTTAAAAAATTCATCTGTGTATAATTGTTATAGTTGTCTTTAAAAGAGAACTTACTCTAAGCCACAGAGGTGTACCGTTAATGAACGGCAAATTAATCAAAACATTCTTCTTATAATATGCTTTTCTTCAGCTTACATAAGCATTACTTTCAGCAAAGAATTTGCTAATGAGTTTCCTGCCACAGGAGGACTTAACAGAAAAAAGAATTGAATGATGCACAGAGACAACTATGTGAAGGTATAATGCTTCTAAATTATCAGCATTATTCAGATGCAGTCCTCAGAGCAGCTCCAGTGTGAGCTGTCACTTCTATGCATTAAAAAAAAACTGCTTTATATGCTTTTTATTTACTTTATTGCACTATTTTGGATCAGAAGAGTCTTTAGAAACAAATGTCTCTGCTTATGCTTTGGTTCCTGTCATGTATTTGAAACTTGAACTGGATTCCTTTTGCATAAAACTAAAGGGGAAAATGCTCTCTCATAGTGTAGCTAATGCCTTGCAACTACAAACGGGTCTGCAGTGTGTGGGACTGGACTAGAGCTGCTCTGGAGACAAAGGCAAAACAAAACCCTGTGAGAGTTACTGTGTGGATGTTCTCAGACTCTTTTCTTGTATAAATCTACTCCTACTGATCCACACAATTAAATAATACAGATGGAGGTTGTGTCACTCAATTCTTACTGACTCAAATTAACAAAGCTGCTGTTTGGTTTTATGTGTCACTTTACAAGTTTTCTTCTAATCCAGTCATATTCTAGTCCATTCCTACGTGTAATCAACAGTCTTGCTTAATGAAATGCAAAGGATAACATTTGGCAATCGCACTGAAGTAAAAAAGGTTGCAAAGGTCTCACTGCAGACTATTTGAAATGCCATGGAGTCCATACACGCAGCTTTATTTGACCTTGGCTGCCTTATTAATGCAAGTAGGAATAACATTTTTAGTACTGATCCCCTGCTGAGTTCTCTGGGCTGTAATGCATCTACCTTATATGTATAGGTAGGATGGTACAGGTAGATCCTAGCAGAACTACTTTCAGAGAGGAGAAATGGACTTGACATGAAGAAGAGACCCAAGCTAAGAGATTGGAGATGAATTTTTATGTAAAATTAATGGACCAAGAGACAGCATTCATAAAAGACTAAAGCTGTTTGGTTACTAGAGTTCTGTAATTACTTTCTGTGTTAGTTCATAATGTGTGGGTCAATCCTTTTGTCTACTGGAGCTGTTAAAAATAATCCACCTATCACCAAAAGGACAGGGTCAGGACCCATCAGAAATGAGCAGTTCCCTGAAAGGCAAATACCATCACATGCATAACCTCTAATGCACTCACCACTGCCTTGGTGGTAATATATAAATCTCTATATTAGATTTGTATATGTCTGTATATAAATGAAAGTGAAACCAATGTATATTTCAGTGGTAGTAGTACCATGATATTTTTTTAGAAAAATTCTAAGTGTGTGTATGTCTTCACAGTGAAAATTTTTCATATTTTTATGGGATGGGCTTTGGCTAATACCACTCTGTGATGCATTCATATGCCTTAGATAACCCTCTAGGTCTTCAAACTGCAGATGGAGGTGAAACAAGTGTCTCTTTTCAAGTTAATTTCACTTCCAAGCCATCTCAGTAGTGCTACTAATGAATTTCTGTCTCTATGTATATGATATTTCTGAATGTCTATCACCAGGGTACCCAAATGTCATTATAAATTTAATGAACAGCTGCTGCCCATTAAAAGTAAGTGTAACTTCTATTGCTTAAATTAAACTAGTTTAAAAGAAAATGAGCATTTAGGTTAGGCAGGTGTTGCTGCTATTTATATCCAAAAGTTGAATTTCTCCTAGACTGAGGGCTAGTTTCAAATTGCATTTTTTTTTTCTGCCACTGTTATTTTAACAGAAAAAAAAAGCTTCATGAATTAGTATCTAATCTGCATCTCAGCTCTTATCATTTCTAAAATATAAGTAATCATGGCAGAGGATTGAATGATATTAGATGAGGAACTTTTAGCATTTGCTTTTTATATTGCCAATTGAAGATATTGTGCTGAGGTTAATTGGGCCATTCAATTGTGCTCTGCCACTTTGTCTTTTCTGAAAGGATTCAGTTAGATGGCTTGCTAAAATTCCTATTATCTCTGTAACAAGTCTTAGTTTTACTACTGCTGGTCTAAGAGCAAAGTAAAAATATTGGGGCAGTTTCAGAGTAGAAATAATTTGTGTCTTTGATGCTCTTTTGAATATTGATTACCAGAGTTCACAGGGGTGTCCAGAACCAAACTTTGTCAGGGCAAACATACCAGGACAATTGTAAACTCTCTGCCAGGGAACTGATAGTAGCAAAAAAGGCCAGGTTCAATGTCTCTAGGACTGCTTTTCACAAGTGACTGAGCAAGGTTCTGTCCCAAATCACCGAGCAGTGACCTGTACTGGCAGAACATCCAACTGCTAGCTCTCTCTAATTGTAGGAAATCTGTTTAATAGGGTGCAGAAAATGGACATAATTGTAGGGAAATAGAGAAGCATATCACACATGAACAAATATTGATAGCATCTGCAAGTCAAGAGGAAATGATGTTGTAAATAAGCCATTTAGCATCCTTCCTCTTCACCAATGAGTATCTCTTATCACTCCACTTTGGATATCAACTCCACACTCTCCTCAGCTTAGCTCTGCAAAGAGCAGCTCTGTGAAGGTCTCTTTGCCTGTCTCAGGTCCTCAGGGAGCTTTTTCAATCCAGCTGTGAGCTGCTGGTATGTAGTGATTCAGCTGAGAAAGCGGGACTTGATAGTAGAACCCACTGAGTGATGCTTTCCATCCCACCTTCTCTCATCCGAAGCGTTTCCTGCAGTGTTTCCTCAGAATAGGTTTGCCAGCCTGCAGATCAGCAGTCAGGGATTGGCCCAGCCATTTAGAAAGGAATGGAGGAAAAGGGAAGGTGAAGGCAGAGCCCACAAACCCTTTTGTTTTGTGGTGACCTCCTAAATGTTGCTGGAGGACATATTAGCCTGTGCCCTTGCCCAGGGAGGTGCCTGATGTCTGGGGCTGCCCCAGCTGCCCTGCTCCCTGGCTGGGGCACTGGGATGGTTGAGGGCTGCCAGGCCCTGTGGGCAGCTCCTGAAGTCCCCAGCCCTAAGCAGACCCTGGCTCACTGGGAACTCAGTGAAAGACCCCACTTTGATTGTGTGCAAACATTTCCTGTTGTTTTTCTATGCATAATGTTAATTATCAAAAACCTCAGAAGACTTTTGACACATCTGGCTGAGGAGATCCTCAAACAAATCTGAATGGAGAGTAAATTTTTCATTATCTAGTGGCACTGTTTGGAGCCCATATGTGTTTTGACTTCACACCTGCTGTAAGGTACTTAGCAGAAGTCAGGTGAAAGAGCTCTTTTAGATACTCACTGGCCATGGTTATCCCAGGTGATCGCAGCAGATTCAGCACAGAGGTTCTCTGCAGTTCTCCAACAAGCAGGCTCACATTGAATGCACCATCTTATTCAGGTGGTAGAAATGTAATCCTCCTCTTCAATAGTGCTACTGTGTCCCTTGGATTTTTTTCTGCTCTCGATATTGAGCTGTTGCTGGCCTTATGTATATGCTTATTTCTTCCTACAGTTTGTTACTTTTATTTTGAGGAGAAATTAATGCACTAGGTTTCTTTGCTAGCCTGGTGAACTCTTTCAGTAGCAAAAGCAACACAATGCTTTTGTAATTTTTTATTTTGCTAGGAAAATGTCTTCCTATCCCTATGAACTTTAAACTTGGCATTTACTGTGTTGCAAGGGAAAAGTGGTGGCTCTGTGAGATGGTGCCTGACAGCTGACTGTGGTGCAATAGAGCAGGTACAGGTCTCAGTAGGACAGTAAAGAGTTCATGTGGCACCCTGCCTGAAATAAAAAAAGGAAAGACTCAGTGTCCAGGAGATATTTTTCAGCTCTGTGTTATTTTCACGTTATTCTTTGCTAGATTTAGAGGATCACCTCAAAGGAAGACATCAAAAATATAGGTAAGAAGGTTTCAGGATATATCACATCCTGTATGTCAGCCATTATGTCAGTCCCTCTCTCACAAATGTTCTCATTTAGTTGCAAGTAATTCAGTAGCAACTGGGTTTGGTTCATCCTTTACAAGTAATTTGAAGTGAAGAAGGAAAACAACTGAATGATCCACAACAGCAGTCAAGTGCCAGCAGCATGCATCTTGTATTTTAATCCCAGCAAGGGGCAACAGAGGACTAGAAGCAGAAGTTAATTTACCATATCCAAACATCCTTCTGTGACATGAGGAAAAACCCAAATCTTCTACACATCCTGAAACTATTTAATAAAAGGTCTAAAAGCAATATTTTTGAGGCATATTGTTGATGGATGGGACACTTTAATACATGCTGAGGGAAGGCTTTGAAGTGCTGTTGTATGGCTTGGAATGCAGGATTTGGAGGGTTTACCCCAGTTGTTTGTAAAAACTGAGTACAGAATTTCTAACACTCTTAAAAAAGGCTTAAATAAATGCAAACCCCTTTTTTCAAACTTCCTCTTTTGGTTTTGTATAAATGGGTCTTTTCAGAAGGTGTCATACTTGTGACCTCCTTATTCTGGGTGAAGACCTATTCCATCAGCTTGCTGAATTCTGAATATGAAAACCCTGAGCTCTATTCCAGATGCCATGTGCAACAGGAGTGACTTTTAAAATCATACATATCCATTGAACTATAAAAAAGCTTCGGTGGAAAGGACTCAAAGATCATCTAGTTTCAACCTCTCAATGCCCCACACAACCTGGCCTTGAACACTTCCAAGGATGGGAAAATCACCATGCCCCACACAATTCATACAGGTACATGACAGTTCATAAGTCCCACTACTTCAGTGGAAGTAGTCATGCACATATATATCCTCTCCAGCCATTGAACTCAGTGTCAGCACAAGCTTATCAACATTAATACAACATCAAAGTGGAAGATCCCAATCCCAATACATAACAAAAAAGATTTAATGAAAATGATAGGCAGGTCTGTTCACTCCCTCCCCAATGGACTCCATGCTACCAGCAAACATCTGGTTAATTAATAGGCTAAAGAGAGGTAAAATGCTGCACAGAGTCACTTCTTCCATGAGAAACAGGTTAAAGGACTACAGTTTGAAGACAAATAACAGATGAGTAGAACATTTTTTGTTTTACCTTCCTCATAGCAGTAGGATGGTCTTAATTACAAAGAACTGATTATGAACAAAATTCTGACCAAAGCATGGCTTCACCAAGGACAAATCCTGCATGAGCTGCCTAGTGGCTTTCAATGATGGAGTGATTATATCAATGGACAAGGGAAGAACTACAGACGTCATCTATCTGGACTTTTGTAAGGCATTAGATGTGGTTCCCACAACATCCTTCCCTTTTAAATTGAAGAGAGATGGATTTGTAAATTTGACTCTTTGTTGGATTAGGAACTAGTTAGATGGTCACCAGGCAGTAGTGGTCAATGACTGAATGTCCAGATGGACACCAGTGACAAGGGACATCCTCAGGGGTCTTTTTTGGGAACAATACGGTTTAATATCTTCATCAGTGACACAGACAGTGGGATCATGTGCACCCTCAGCAAGTCTGCAGATGACACCAAGCTGAGTGCTGCAGTCAAAACACCTGAAAGATGGAATACCATCCAGAGGGATCTAGACAAGCTTGAGAAGAGAGCTCATGGGAAACTCATGCGGTTTAACAAGGCAAATTGCAAGGTGGTGCACCTGGATCAGGGCAATCTTTGGTATAAAGGGTGTGGGATGGAGGGATTGCAAGGAGACCTGTGGAGAAGGACTTGGGGATACTGGTGGAGGAAAAGCTGGGAATGAGTCAGCAATGTGCACTCACAGCCCAGAAAGCCAGTCATGTCCTGGACTTCATCAAAATAAGGATGGTCGGCAGAAGAAGGGAGATGATTCTCTACTCTGCCCTTGTGCCCACTTGGATCACTGTGTCCACCTTGGGGGTCCTCAGCACAGGAAAGACATAGACCTGATGGAGTGGGACCAGAGGAGGGCCATGAAGATGATCAGAGGGATGAAGCACCTTTCCTGTAGGAGTGTTGGAACTGTTCAGCCTGGAGAAGGGAAAGTTCTAGGGAAACTTTATTGAGGCTGTTAAATATTGAAAGGGTGCAAAAAAAAAATGGGGACAAACTTTTTAGTTGAACCTGTTCACACAGGAAAATGGGTAATGGATTTAATCTAAAAGAGGGTCTATTTAAACTGGAAAAAGAAGAATTTTTTTTACAATGAGGGTGGTGAACCACTGAAAGAGATTGCCCAGACAGGTGGTAGATGCCCAATCACTAGAAACATTCAAGGCCAGGTTGGCCAGCCCTGTCCAGCCCAAATTATTCTATGATTCAAAGACTTCTGGGCAGCCTATTGAATCCTGTTTAATACTGACCTTGAGGTGTTACAAGTAAGTGTAAGGCTCTTCAGCGATTTAAATATATTTTGCTTCCTCATAATGTAATTGATCTTGTTCAAACCTCCAGAAAGATTTGAAAAATATGGTAATATTTTTCACATTGCAGCAGCTGCAGTGGTGTGAAACATTAATCCGTTCTACATGATTTTTAATTAATGGTCTTCAGTCTCTATGAGTGTACAGTGGGAGTAGTTTTCATTTGTGCTCTACTACTGTATTTGCCTTCCTTTAAGAAAACATGAACAGTCTAAGTCCGTAACACTGCTAAACATGAAAATTGGGCTCTAAAATTTTAAAGCAAAACTACAGTTAACTCTGTGGATCTGCAGAACCCTCAGTCAAGGAAGTGATATTCAGAAATTCATGTCTGAATGTTGATTCATTAGGCATCCCAATTCAGAAAAGTTAGTAATTTGAAGAGCACAAGATGTCTCCTCATCCCTCCCAAAAAGTAGAATTGGGATAGTAGAGATGTCTTCATCAAGCAGAACAAGAGCTGTTAAAACAGCAGCGATTTGCTTAACAAAAAAGCAATACAGTAGGATTATGAGTAAATTGCTTCTTGCTGAGGACAGAAGTTACTGGAAACTCCTTTTTAAGGGATACTATGCTTTATCTTGGACACGTGTATTGCTTCAATTAGGTAGTTTGTTCTTTAACTTGGAAGCATGAGATGTCTGGACAGTATTATTAGAGCTAGCTGTATTCTCAGGGCCCTGCTGCGCAGTCAGCAGGAATAATTTTACCATTCTCCTTTATGAGCCTTTGGAGCCATAAACACCTCTCAGCTTTTCATGAGGAGCCCTGTAACTGAATAAGCAGTAAGTTCATTAGCAGTCTGGTTGCAGAGAGGGAGCAGGAGAAAGTGTACTCCTACAGAAAACCATATGCCTTCCATGTACTATCTGGTGCAGCCTTCTAATGAGGACTGAGAGCAAATTCCTGCTTCAACATCACCATGTGAAAAATTCAAAGAAAGCAGGAGGATATCAGATAAGCAGAATCAACCAAAGTTTTTCTTCCCCTTTAAACATATAGATGTGTATAACTAACCCTTTGTCCCTTAACTGGTTCACACCCAGCTCTTGTTAGCAGTACTTAAAACTACTACAAGATAATGCTTCGACTTCTGTAAGATGTTCCTTTCCATGTGGATGGAGAGTGACATCACAAATTCCATGACCATTGCTGGGCCCAAATCTAACAGACTCAGCTGGAGCCCATAGCTATAACCAAACCCCTTAGCCCAGAGTTTGGTCTTTCTACATCAGGGTTGATGGGAACTGGTGGGTCTGCCTATGCAGGAGCTGACCCTGATACTAATATTCAGAGGTTAAGTGCACGATGCTGGTCATCTCTACCATTTTCCTACGAGTCTTAAATTTCCTTGATGTTATGAGAAGTGTATTAGAGGATTAAATGGTTTGCATCTTCATCTCTGCAGAATTTTCTGTTGCCTGGCTGTGGGGTGGTATGAGGAACTGTCATATGTTACGGGTTAATAGAAACAGATTTTTACATGCACGAGACCTCCACAAGCATGTGGTGGGAGGGAGCAGTGCATGGGGCTTTTTATCAAACTTCTTGCAAGGCAAAGAACTCATGATCTTAAAAGCACAACTTTTTCATATTCATTGTGTAAATCTGACATGGCCCAATTCAGTGGGAACATAAGCAGGGAAACACACACCTTCACTGAGTAAATGTGCATCTGGCTTCCTTGCAAGTGCGATCTTTTTTCTTCATTCATACATTCATTAATTCCTTGTTAGATCATTGAGAAGTATTCCTCAGCAGCAGGGGTGAAGGGACAAGACAATTATTCCTCTTGTTCTAATGGACGTATACAGTTGAATGATTTTAAAGTCTAGTTGTTTAAGTCCAGATTGTCTCTCCATACAAAGTCTCTTGAAGGAAAGAGACAGGAAAACAGGAAGGATTTCACCATGAAGGGAAGAATTCCCAGTTTTACAGCTAGGACAGAGACACACTGAAGCCACACATATTCTCCATGGACCTCTAAAGAATGGTTCCTCCACTGGCCAGCAGCTAACAGAGCTCCCTGCAGTGTCTGTGCTGTCAAATGGTGTCAGGAAATGTCACTGGACAGTAAAATCTTATTATATACTATGCTAGACTGTTAAAACTGTCCCCATTGCAGCCCAGGCTACCTGCCACTCTTCCATACAGTTTCCATGAAATCTGAGGGCCAGTGCAAACTGGGGACTATTACCCACACACAGTTTGTCTTGGAGGCTGTTTAACACCATGGTCACAGTCTGTTTGGTGATAAAGAAATGGCATAACTCTAGTGTAAACATAGCTGGCTGTAGAGCAATACATCTTTCAGTCTCTGTTAGAGGAGGAGTGGTTAAACTTTAAATAAGATGTGCTCTTCTCCTGGTGTAATAAATTGTGTTCCTGCTTCTGAAAAAGTAATAGTGGTTTGGTTTTGGGAAAAGTGGTGGAAGTGCTGAGTTTGTCACTGGAAACAGTTTTGTGGAGCACTTTATGGGTGTTAAAATTCTGCTGTCCAAGACGGTATGTGCAGATGAAAAATGGGCACTATGGTCCCACACATAAGAGAAAGGTGGAAGAATTCCTTCAGGAAAAAGACAAAGGCTGATACCAAAGAAGGTGAGTAGGAGGCCAGAAAGGGGTTGAAAGTGCAGGGACATCTGGCTTTGCTGAAACAGCAAGCAAACTATGACTTGAGATTAGCTCATCAGCTGTGTCATCTGTGCAACCCACAGGGACCCAGGAGTGCATGGGAGGCTACCCTCTTCCTCAGGAGTTTCCCACACTGGTGTTAGCACAGGCAGACCTTGATCCTGGGCAGCAAAACATGTGCAAGGCATTAGAGAACACAGCTAGACCCTTGCTTAGAATGTTTAGAATCTTATATAGAATCTTACACAGAGTGTAAATGATATGACTCCCTAAATTCTTATTAAGAAATAAATCATAAGGTGACTGAGACCACTTTGGAATAATGGAATAAGAAATGAATCAACAAATTAAATGTGTCTAGAACAGAGAACATGAATTTATACATCCAGGCAGTAACTGGATCTCTGTTCCTTACCCTCTCATTAGCCTCTTTTCAGCAGAAGTTTCACACTAAAAGGGATAACTGTTTTAAACACAGTATCAATGAGAAAAATACAAGTTAAGCTCCCTTTTTTGGCTCCAGCTTTGTTCTCAAGCTGAAGCATGTGCAATCAGGATGGGATGCAGGGTAAGGCAATATGCTGGGGAATGCAATGTCTTATTAAGGGATTTGTGAATGAGATAGTTCCACAATCTGCACACATTCACCCAGCGTAAAATAATTGTTACATCCTGAAAGTAAATCAGCACAATGAGATAGGGAAGCTGAGTACCAAGTTGTTTATGCCCCTTCTTGATGTAAGATTTTGGGAATCCAACAGCTGTTGGAAGAGATAACACCCTGATTGCTTTTAATCTTCACAGCTAAGGCTGATTTCCATCTCACCTTCTAACACAAAGTTTCATGCAACACTGCTAAAAAGTTTTCAGGGCTTATGTACAGGAACCTGATGTGTTTGCATTTTTCTCTCCCCGCCCTAATGTCTCTTTTCAGGGGTAAAAAACAGCTGCAGTATTAAAAGAGTAGTTACAGAGACTGCAGGCATAGCATGATATCCAAAGTTTAGGTTAGCACCATCATCAGAGTTGTGGGATGTGAAAAGAGTAGGGGAGAAGCATTACATATGCAAGGTAGTTCAATAGAAGGTGGCATTTTGGTCAGCGGCCAAAGCTATATTGTTCCTTTTACTAGTAAATTAGTCCAGTTCCACTTTTTCTTTTTTTTTTTTTTTTAATTATGAAAATTTTTGAGTCTGATCTCTAAGCACTGTGTGTGATTTCTAATATTTTTATCTCCAAAGCAGGAATGCAAAGGAGGCAATTATCTGAGCTCCTGTTCTTTACTAAAATAATGCAAACTTCTTCAAGGAACTTTTTTGGATACTAAATCTGTGGGTCTTACTTTTTTAACCTACTTACTTGCCAAAAAGGACGAAGAAATTTGTCTAGAATATGGTGAAAACTTTTGGATGATGAATAAAGCAAAGGATTTCTGTCATTCACATTTAGATTACTTCAAGCCTTCCACCCTGACTCCTGAGATTACGTGTGTAGTTTTCCAGGTCCATATGGGATCTCACAAAACTGCTGCACAGTTGAACTGATAAGATTTAAGGTGAGCTGAAGTTTATAGGAGACAAAGGCTCTGCTCTTGAACCTGGAGGACAGAGCCCACTTGCTTTAAGTCCTAGTTTAGCAGGAGGAGAGTTTGCAAATCAAATTGGCTTCTGCCCTTGTTGACCCTGATATTATGTTGATATGCACAGCATTAAACCTTCTTATAAACAAGAGCAGATATCATAAATTATGGTAAATCCAATATTTTCCTGGTAGTTAAGAGAACAGGAGATAATCAGGATTGCCTCTCTTTCTCATTTAGGAAGAAAAGTCCTTTCTTGGCCTTTAATTTTTCTTAAATGTTCTTTTCAGTTTTAATCAATAAATAAGGGTTATTAAATTAAAGAAAAATTAAAATTAATCTGTTTTGATATTACATCTTTTTATTTTGTTTACTTTATCCAATGTGCCTCTTGTATTTCTTTGTGACCTCTAATTTTACCTTGACCTTCAAACCTTTCAGCCTCCTTTGCACTTTTGCAAGGCTACAAACAAACATGCTTGTGTAAAATGGACCTGGTTGCCATGCAGTCTGAGTCTTGTAATTAGGACATCGAATGCTTTTCTTTTAAAGTAAATCAAGTCTGATGCAGATTGGCCACAATCACGCCTTTCTATCTTCTAGAAGTTGTTCACAGGGCAGTGTTAAATGCTCCTTATTTCCTTCCTGACAGAGAATGTCTCAGCACAAAAATGTCTGACATTATAATTAGTTCTGTTGACAGCTTCAATAGAAAGACCTAGGTCAGAAAGAACTGGAGACCAGACTATCTTAGCAACAGTGATCTGCTTATTTATTGGATCCGTGGTTAGCCCAGGGCTTTCCAGACGAGGAAAATTAGGATCTTTACTCATATGTACCGAAGATTTAGGTGTTCATGCTGTCTTGTATTCAAGGGCAGCACACCTGATAGTCCACACTGCCAGACCTGGTTTCTCTAAGCAGTGGAGAGAAATGGGAACTGGATTCAGGCTGCCCTCTACAGCTATGTAATATAAATGTTTAGTATGAATTGGAGAGTTTACCATGGCCATGCAGCAACAGGGCCCCCTATGCAGTCATGGGGCTTCCTAGGGGGCCAGGACAGTGAGCAGGATGGTCAAAATAAAGAAACTGTGTTGTGTCTGACAGCCCAGACTGTCACCAAGCTGGATGTCACAGAGTCTACATCACCCTGAAATGGAGTCTGCCTCTTGCCAGCAATTGAGACACTATGGTTCAGGGTTCAGGTCCTTGCTGCTGTGTTTGGCTTCATGTGTCTCTTGCCAGAGGACAAGTAGTGTCCCTCATCCACCTCAGTGAAGAGGGTGTTTGGTGAAGGTCACCTTGTCCTTCAGTGTAAATTTAAGTAAATAACTTCATCCTTTTGGCTGTCTCCACAACAGCAGTCTGCTGTGGGTTCTGAATAACTCTGCCAGGCCAGGAAACTACATCTAAGTGATATTACACTGCATGTTGGGCCACCCTAAATTGCATAGAGAAAACGACTCTTTTCCTAGGAAGTTATTAATCCAATTCACTGTTAGTCCCATTTTCCCAGGGTCCAAGTCTGTTGCTTTGTCTTTGCAATCTCAATATACACGACATGAATAAATGTCAGGAATGAAAGCATTTCCCTTAAAGCATCCTAGAATCCATTTTTTTTTGCACTATACACAAACATTGTTATTGCCCACATTTGTGTATGATTGTGGAGTGTGATGGATTAGGGGGTGTGGGTGTCATACTTTTCCTACTGTCACTCTCTGGGGAGCTTGATTTTTCTCTCTTTTCATGCTTCCTTATTTATCAAGATAAAATAACATCAGCTGTTTAAAATGGCTGTTCTTTGGCAAAAAGTGAGTCATTCATAGCTAAAAGGAATAAGATTAATGTTTCAAATTCTTGCTCCAAACAGTAAACAGCACAATAGCAATACTGATTTTTCTGTTCAGTGTTTTTACTCTCTTTTTCTTTATTTCATCCTGCTCAGCATGGGGCTGATCAAGGAGTATATTGAGCATTCACAACACTTTGATCAAAAGTGCACTTTATGGAAATCCTATGTGTCTTCAACTTTGATCCTGTTAAAGAAATTCAACAGGATATGCAGAAAAATGTCTTTTCTTTGCATAAGCTCTAGCTGAAGCTTTTCAATGCCCACTTGAGACAAGTCTTTAACAACAGTCCTTCATGTCATGGATGCTTGTTTTTATGCAGTAACTTTGGTTTGGGGTTCTGTATTTAACACTGACATGCTACAAACAACCACACCTCAGAATTATGCTGAAATCTTGTTTTCCAGGTCCACTTAAAGCTTCAGTGAGAAAGAATGTGGGTCTGGTTACACCCCAGCCATGCAAGATTATAAATATTTCTCAGCACATTTTGGGGCAGAGTATCTTACAACTCAGTCTTTTCAGTGATGTTCACAGCCGTCTCTGCCTAAGTACACAACAGGACTAAATGTAATAAAATATTAAATAAAGGATAAAATATACAGGAAAGGCCAAACTCAAGTTTAAAAGTCTCTTTCAGGATGTTTGTGGCTGTGTGACATTGCTGTGGGGCAGTGAGTCCCTGCCCTCCTGTCTGCTCCTGTGTGTGCAGGATCTCAGGCAGCTAAGGTTACATCTGCTCTGGTGAAGCTGTTCCCCACCAGGAGTTTTTATAGCTTCCCTAGACCTCGCTTAGAAAGTTGATTTCAGTTTTATAAAGAGCAATAATTTCAGATGGATTTTTTATGTTTAAAACAAAGAATAAAATTTCATTAGTGATACACAATAATCCCATTTGTTTTCATGGCAAAACAGTAGAATAATTTAAATGACATATTCAGTGTCAATTTTATATTTTCCGACATATTGAAATAAAGTTAAAAATCTGTTAATTTTCAATTAGTTGCCAATCATTAAGTTGGCTTCAGGATGATATACTGAATGTTGGGAGGGTTCACTGACAAACAGGCTTTAAATGCCCTTTCTAAATTTAGTTTTTTAAAGTATATATGATTTATAAAAAAATTGTTTAGGAATTTAAGCCAAAAATGCCCTGTATATTTGAGTGAATAAATTGTTCACTTAAAAAGTTCAGCTAGCTCTGCATTATCTGGTCTAACACATTCACCACAGGGAGTTTTTGAACTATATCCAGTATTTTTTAATGAGTGATAGGCCAAGTCCTAAGGTTTGAATGCAAACCCACACCTCATATCTTTAAAGGTTCTTATCTGGATGAGGTTTGGTGTTACTATCACCAAACTCCACTGTGAAATGAACACAGAGCTCAGCTGAGCATCTCAACAGATTTTCAATGTTACATCTGCATGAACAGAATTAATCCAAAATTGGCTTTGCTGGAATCTGCCAGTTCTAAATAAAACTTGTAGCAGGAAAATCCCTATTGTGTACTGCAATGGTTGATAAGTCAATAAACTGAATTTCCAAGAGACTCGATGTATAAAAAAGATCAATGTCTTCTTGGGTTCTTAACAGCTTCTCTTGTCAAGAGACTCTTAGTACTTAAATGCCTTTAGCCTTCACTACAGCCCTTATGTTTGCTCTGCTATGATGTATATGTGATAAAGATATTTAGGATAAGGTAGGATCTCAAGATTTGCTCCTTGTATGATGGGTGAGTAGGGAAGGAGAAGGATGAAATTTGACTACAAAAACAGATAAAATATTTTTGGGTAAATTTGCTAGCTATAAAACTGGCAGAGCTTTATTCAGCTTACTCATTTGGACAGCTTCAAGTTATGGAGAAGGAACAATTAATTTCATTCTCCAAGCTGATAGACTCTGACTTTTATGAAGTCTTTCAAGAGAGGACAGTGGGACATTCAGGTTAGACTAGTGCATTTTGACAACTGGATCTCTAAATGAAATGTGCGGGAGGTCCAGGGATGACAGCCCTGGACAGCAGCGAGCTTGGATCAATAAGCATCAATCTTAGATTAATTCTAATTCCTTAACTCCACCTCTGTGTTTTATATTTACCAAATTTCTCATATGCAGCTACTCTAGGCGCCACCCTCACCTTTGCTGCCCACCTGTAAAAGATGTACAGATTATATTATTACTGACTCCTCTCCAAATGCCAGTTAGGATAATGCTTCCAAAACCCAGGCCTGATCACCACCAGTCTCTGTGCTCCTCCACCTTGTATTTGGACAAGAAATCTGCAGACAATACCAGAATTTGAGACACACTGCAGATCTAAGTGGCCCATCATCCTTCTTTGATGATAACCAACAGTGGGAAAAGTATATAGAAGGGACAGGAGCATCATGTCCTCCAAGATCTCTTCAGCTTCCTGAAATTTGAGACTCAAGTATTTCCTGAACCAAGTTGTTTAAATACTTACAGTGCATTCCTCTTTTATTATCCATATGCCTTTCTTGTATGGAAATAGAACCTAAAGTCCAGAGACTGTGTCTGTCTTTTCACGTGGTATCAGGAGCAGCCTGCTGGTCATTCTCCCAGGCAGTGAATTCACTACAAGTCCCACTGAAGCCAATGGCTCTGTCCACGGTACCCAGAGCTGTGATCTGCCTGCCACAAACCCACGCTTGGAGCTGCCTTGAAGCCTGCCTGGGTGCATGGGAATATGGGACCTGTTGGGACGTTGGAGTCCTTTGGTGTCTTCTGGTTGCCCAGGAAGACATATTTGCAGAATTTAAACTGGTTTTCCATGTCTTCCTGGGGCAGCCATTAACATACAAATTCAGAAATATCACTAAATACTGGGTTCGTAAGAGCCTCATCCTAAGTCTACCCTCTGCAAAGGAAAGAATCTGATATTACCTTTTCTAGCTGCAGTGCTTTGGAGAGAAAGAATGCTATTGGAAAGGCATGCAGGTGTTTCCTTGACAGGCAGGGAAAGAATAGAAATCCTAGATCTGAAGCCAAATTAAAAAGGTACCAGATTGAATCCCAGCAGCATTACAGATGCATTTGTGTCTCTAATTGATGTACCTCCTAAAGGACTTAAACTCTTTTACTATCTTATTTAGAGATGATTTGAGATTATTCTGCACAATTAGGATGCAGAGAAACTTTGTGATTCTCTGCAGTTTAAAAAAAAAGCCAGGAAATCCCTCTTCCATTTTCCTTTTCTTACAAGTTGTTCTGGACGTGTGTTTCATCAGTGCTAGCTGTCCTGGTGTTCATGTGTTGACATTTTGTATTGCTTTTTCCTGTTAGAAAAAGAATATATTATAAAGATGAACACAAATCACTTGAGGTCGTCCCCACCATGTCTGGTTCTTTACCTCTACATAATAAAATATTACAGTTTGGTCATTACCGCTGTCTCTTACTTGACTATTTTTGTGCAGGTTACTTGGGGACATCCCCAGGTCTTTGCTTTCTGTTACCCAATTTAGCCCCAGCTTCACCAGTGGAAATTCTAAGGATCAGGGAAGGATTTTTTTACACATATCAGCTTGTGACATAACTTACAATTTTCATCAAGCCTGATTCAGAAGGAAATGCAAAATAAGCCAGTTACCAAACTTCTTCCATCTCTGAAGATTTCCCATTTTGCAAGAACAAAGGGGTCTAACATACATTAAAATTGATTGGGAGACTTTCAAAGATTATTCAGACTACCAGTAGACAGGTTATCTCACTATGGGACAGTCAAAACTGCAGTTTTACAATTTACAGATCACTCTGCCTTGTGAGGCTCTAAACTCTTTTATGCCTGACACCTTTATGTATTCAACACTGAATATATTGTCAGTTTTTAGGAACATATTCAGAGTTGTCAAACTGTAAAGGCTTCTCTCAGATGTATGAAAACAAAGTAGAGTGTGGAGACCAATAATTAAATACTGGCTGAAACAAGCATTTAATGTGAAAAAAAAAAAAACAACAAAACACTGGCTGTTAGTGTTTAGTGCAAGGACATGTAGATTTGGCTAATGTCAGCAAAACCATGAGAAGGCACTGAACGACTGAGGAGAAAATTCATTTAGCTAAATTTAGAACCTCCTCGAAATGACAGAAACTCCCATTAATTTCAATCGAGCCAAGATTTCATGTAGAGCTCCTAAATTTAGTACAGAACTTGAAACATTCATAATTAGCAAAATTAGACTTCTGGAATGGTGGGAATGGCTTTATTTATTTGCTCACTTACTTTTATTTCACTGTAATTTGAACAATCATTCATTAGAGGAATGGTTCATATGTTTCCCAAGTTATTTTCTTAAATTTTCAGAAGATTTTTGAGGGAAGATTCCTCAAATTTTGTACAACTGATAGGATTTTCACGCACTTCTTGAACCAATAAATGGTAAGCTCCCTTCAAAAATCTGTTTTGATTTTCAAAGAGCTGATGGCAGGCTGTTCCCTGTACTAAAGTAGAGAAAGAGGCATACATCCTTTGTCAGTGCAAGAAAAATGTAGATCTACATTTTCATTCATTCATGCCTGGCTTCCACCCAAACACCAGAAAGAATTTCTTGTTTCCTCCATCAATTGTAAACCGGAACGAGCTTGTATCTTGTTCCTCTTGAGAAGGCAGCTGTCAGGCAAATGGCTTCACAAAAAATAATGCTTGTGCATACTCTGCAGTCAGCTCTAATGTGTACGTCCACAAACTGTAAATTGTGCAGAACTGGATCTCTGTCAGCTGACTTCTTGCAGGCAGAGCTGTTAGCTTCAATTAAGAAAGTATAAACACAAACACCAAACCTGCTGACTGGCCTGTATGCAATTTGCAATTTCACCTTCTTTGGGCTTTTTTTTTTTTTTTTTTTTTTTTTTTTTTTAATTTTTGTGTGTGGAAATGAAGGCCTTGACTGGTTCAGTGATTCTTTTCATTTCTTGAGTCAAGTCATATCAAAGGCTAACTAGGTAGCTGTGGAACTTTGATAAGCTTAATCCTGGAATTTTGTTCGGAAATCTCATGACTCTGATAGCAAGTACTTAAAATGCCCTCCCCCCTATTCTAAACTTTATGCAGTTGTGTAAATCTCAAGAGACTGCTCAAATGAAGGACAAACTTGCCTACTTTGTAAATAGAGGCCTTTAATAGTGGAAATGCGGTCTTCTGGATATCAACATTGCCTAAGTACTGATGCCTATGACATGCTCCTCCTTGCTCTTAGCTCTGGTTGGAAGTGAGCTGAGCACTGGTGGCTGAGCACTTATGAAACAATCAAGATAAGTGGTATCTTATATTCACATAAGTATCTAATAATAATATTTGTCACAATAAAAATATACAAAATGAAGAATGAATGAAAAGACTGTGCAGGGAGCTGTGTCTCCAACACTCAGTAACAAAAATCTTGAAGACTATGTGTGAAAAACAGACATAATTGGCTGATGCTTCTTTTTGTATACCTTTCTGGATATTAATCCTTAATTTACTCTCTTTCCCTTTCATAATTTCTCCATTGTGGAAAAAAAAAGCCATTTAGAGATCTCTGGAGTAGAAAGCTTCACCTATCTATAAATTCTCCAGCAATCTGTTGTGTTGCTGACTGCACTGATATTTTGGTCCCCCCAACACCCTGTGTCAGAGTTCCACCTTTGAACTATATCCCATGTGAAAGACAACATTTTTTATTCTTCAGAGTGCTGCTTGATAACACCACCATTTTCTGAAAACCTGAAACCATTTTTAAAAGGTATAACTCATACCAATTCTCTGTAAGAAAGAAGGCACCTTTCCAGGGAGCTGCTGATTGCCTACTGGCATGCAACTCGAACAAGGTGTATTGTGCAAAATTGATCCTCTTTCTAATTTAATGCCTGGCTACCTCTAGGATATATCTAATTTGGGATATCATGTGCTAGTAAAATAGAGATTCATACAGAACTGTCTCATAAATATCTCACAATTCCCTCCACCTTTGGTCACTACACTTGCTTACTCTGCCAGGACATTCAGAAGCTGCTGAATGATTCTTTCCTTTGCCATGGTAAACTGAGAAGAGAAGTCGCTAGGAAGGTCTGCTACATGCTGACTGGAAAAATGAGGCGTTCAGAAGTTCCCTTTGTCCTTTGTTCACCACTCACCCATCCCACTTTCCAGAGCATGGCAAGTGGGTGTTTTTTTTGTTTGTTTGTTTGTTCGTTTTGTAAAGTGATAAACCAGGTTTTTGTCATCCTATCCTTCCCTGTATGCTTCTTTTAGCAGAAAAATAATCCAGTAGGAGGAGGAAATTTCTCTTTGTATGAGTTAGCCTCTGTCAGCAACCTGGCTGAAAGGATGTCTTCCCTTTTTCTATTTATCCAAATGCTTAAGAAAATTTATATTCTCAAGCAGAAGTTTGTTTGTTCTTTGTTCTTTTGTTTGACTTTATGGAAACTCTTCAGCAATTTTAAAGCTTATTTTTGTAGTTATAGTTTCTATGTCCTAAATAAAATAAAACCCCAAACTTTTGTTGGTGTTCCTGTTTTTCTAAAGAAATAAAGTTCCTTCAGTCACCCTAGGATAACTGTTCAAAAACACATTCAGAGTGTCAGTAGTCACTTCTAATAATCTTGGGTTTATGTTTGACAGCATATCCCATAAGTGGGTGTTTAATATTTCTGAAGACAAGTGAGAATTGCTATTACAATAAATTGCTATCCTTGGCCAGAGTCACAGTAAGACAGAAAGTACTCCAGCCAGAGCCTCAGCTAATCTTCCCACCTAGGATGGGTATGTGGCCCTGTACAGGTGGTTTCTTATGCAGATGGGTTCAGCCTTCCATTTTAAGTAACTAGAAAGAGCCAGATTTGAAGGTAGTGCCTCTGCTCTATCTATCTGAAGACTCCAACACTCCTAGGATACTTGGAGAGAGACAGTCCTGGACATGATTTTAGGTCTAGCTTTTCCTCATCTACAAAGCTTGAGTGGATGCCAGAGAAGCTGTGTCTTGTCCTTGTGGTTTGTGGCTTCCTGATATGTTAAGTCCAAATAAAATATTGGTTTCTGAACCAACAGCAAGGTAGAGGAAGGGCAGAATTTATGTTTAGGATACAGACTGCCATCTTTTGTTCATGTAGCTCTCTCTGCCCATGGCCACACTAAGGAGTTTAAAGATTATAAGCCCAATATACAGAGAAGGTAGAGGAAGTAGTTACCCATGGATCACTTTTTGTGAGTAGAAGACATCACCAATTGACCAGTAAAAGAAAGGAGGATGTGTTTCTTAGTCGTGTTTTTACAAGTTTTATATAGCTTTTGTTGCCAGTGGGGTTTCCCTGAGGTGCTGTGATATCCACTGTGGTATGGGGAGCCAGAGGAATTTGGTTGTCTGTTGTTTAAGGAGCATCTGCACATCTAACCAAGATGAAAGGGGTATACTGTTAATTGGGAATGGTCACTAGCACATACTGACCTCTGAATCATCCACAGGTATTATTTCCAGAAGTGCTGTTCCTTCAAACCCAGCCTGTGTTGGGCAGTTGCCTGATGGGCAGGACACAGGCTTGTTTTTTTTTTTAATTCAGATTCCCCAAAAGTGGGTGATACATTTCTGAAAGGAGCAGAGAGAGGCACTGCTTAGCTGCTAGACCAGCAGCAAACCTGATTTAGCCCGTACCAGGGATATGTACGTCTCAATTCCAAAAGCTGGTCTGTATGGACACGGAGCTAGCAGCATGTTTCAGACCTTGTACTTCTAACTGATGAAAAATCTGATACGCCTGCAAGTGATGGTGTTCCTGTTCTTGCAGATAGAGGATAGAGGCATCACATGTCATGGCATCATGTTGCCTTTCCACAGTTACCATATGCTTTGTCATCACATCAGTGCCCTGCTTCAGAGCAGGGTGTTTTATCTGAGGATGAACCTGGAATTCCCACCCCTATGAATGCATAAATTTGCCTGGTGGACTCGGGTACTCCTAAAATGAGTCCTGTTTCACCATATAAGGATTTACATATCACAAGGGATTACATTGCAGTGATGGGTGCCTCAGATATAAGCTAAAGATCCAATTGCACCAGGAGGAAGGAGTGCATCCAGTCTCTAAAGCTAGATCTGCTTGCTGTCTTTAAGGAAGGAGAAGCACACAGATGCTCACTGCAGACCTGTGGATATCTCAGAGATCACTCATTCCCATTTTGGAGCAACAGGAAATCTTTCAAGACAAAGCATGTGATGATGATAAATAAGCATTCAGAAACACAGATGTGTACCCTACCTACCTTCCTAAGACTCCAGCTGGCAAATTCAACAGCTGCTGTCTTCCTCCCTGTTCCTTAGGCTCTTACATGTGATTTCGGCTGATTCCCTGGTGCCTCCGGAGGTGCAGCTCCACACCTAGCCTCCACTACACAGACCTCTCCAACACATGAACTCTTTACAAAACAGATTTTCAGAATATTTCCTCCTTCCACTGCCAAACAGTGCCTTCAGTCTGATGAAGTATTTAATATACTTCCACTTGGGAAAAAGAGCCAACAAAAACCCACCCCTTCAACTTCCTTCTTTTTTTTCTTCTGGTATACTTATGGCAAAATGTTTTTTTAAGTTTTCAGCACTATCCTGAAGAAAACGCATAAACGCAGTAGCCTTTTTCTTTTCCCTAGGAGTGGAAAATGTTCTGCTGCTGCCCATATATCCCGCAGGAACATGTTGCCCTGTGAAGTATGCTTAGACCTTGCCAAGGATGGAGAGTAGATGAAGAGATTACATGATTTGGTTGAGCCTTGCTCAGATTTTCAGAGAATTACTCTTCTTTCAAATACAAATTTTCATTCATAGTTTTTCTCTTAAACTCCCCTTTCCACACATAACTTGTAACTTTGCAATTTTGAGGTTCTGCTGCTTATACTCTGGCTGAGGTTACACGTGAAGGTCAGTGGGAACAGTCCCTCATGTGCATTGCAAATGCATACCTATTAGGTAGTGTTACCTAGTAATCATTACATTAGCTCATTTCTAGTTGTTCTGATCCCTCAGAACCACAGAATGGTTGAGGTTGGAAGGGACCCCTGGAGGTCATCTGGTTCAACCCCCCTGCTCGAACAAGGCCACCTAGAGCCACTTGCCCAGGACCATGTACATACAACCTGGGAATATTTTCAAGGATGAAGTCTCCACAGTCTCTCTGGGAAACCTGCGCCAGTGCTCAGTTACCCTCACAGTGAAAAAGTGTTTTCTGATGCTCAGAAGGAACCTCAGAAGGATGCTCAGAAGGAACTGTGTTTCAGTTTGTGCTCATTGCCTCTTGACTTCTGCAATTCAAACTGTCAAGCTCCTTATATGATGCCTAGAGTGGTTTTGTTCTTCTTTTCTGAGAAATTACCTGTAATCTTCCATATGTCTCTTTAATCCACTCTCCTCCAGCTAATTCTGAAAATAAAAAGTTTGGCTGTTCTCAGCTTACATAATAATTAAGGACTACCACCTTTCAACCAAGAGATTGTTCTTCTAATGCATATTTACACTGAAACTGGAGTTCAAAGCACATGTTAGAACATGAGATTTCTTGACTAACAGTCACTAGAAGTTGGAATGGAAATAACAGCTGTGACTTTTCTGATTTAATAAAAGCCTTAATGCTGCTTGCTTTTGCATTTGATGGTCCAAGGAACAGATATGCTTCTGCACTTTGCTAATTCTTACTCTGCCCTGTTGTACCTGCTGCAGCTACTGTGCACTGGATTTGGAGACACTATGGGAAAGAGCAAGATCAGAAGACCCCTAACATAGGGTCTATCTGTAGGGATAGAATTTTCTAATTATTTTCAATATTCTGAGCTGAAACACAGGCTTGTGTACTTGTTTGTAAGGCACTTTTCTATGCAAATTCCAGGTCAGCGCAAGTAATTGTTTGGGGGATGTAACAGGCTAATTTATTCCTGTGCATGTTTTATTTTGTCTCCATTTAAAACCTAACATTATTCTTTTACATTAAAACCATTATCAGATTTCTGGAGTTAATGAGCCAGAGAGATTAGAACACAGCAAATTTTCTTCCACTGACTTGGAAAAATGTAGTCATTAAAATAAATTATATCACTTGTTATTCCATGGGTCTAAAGGTTGTTTATTTGTTCATTTATTTATGAAAATAAATAAGAATGACAGTGGCTTTAGACTTGGAATGACAAATTTCAGAAGGAATTGAACAAGTGTTAGTGATATCTGCTATTTGAAACTTTGGCTGATATGTTAAAGATCTCTGCTTTTAATATTCCTTCCAGCTTTAGAAAGGGGTGAATGCTGAAGTAAAGCACCAGGCCCTAACAAGAAGTTACCAGCTGTGATGCCAGATGTGGTTTGGTGTCTCTGAAATCTCTTTGCAGTGCCACAGCTCTACTACAGGCTGTCTGGTGTGATTGACATCCCCAGGGATTCAGGGCAAACTTCTCTGGGCAGCTCCATGCAGAATTCACTGCTGGAACCAGAACACAAGTTCCTCTGCACCTCCTCAGGGCTTAGCTCAGTAGTAAGCATATAGTTACCATGCTTCTATGGATAGGTATGCAGGTGTGGATATATCCTAAATGAACCCATTTTCCCACAGAAATGAATATTTAATATGTTAACAAATCAACATATCCTGATGACTAAGCAGGCAATAGCAATGGAACAGAGCAGGGAAACTAACCTTTCCAACTCTCTGTAGTCACTATATATATGTCAGTCACTACAACCAAGGTAAAGCTAGCCTTTACAATTTCTGCCTTAGTTGCTTGAACTCAAGGTACTTAAAAATACTGCAGAAATTTCTGGAAGGATGCAGTGTGCCAATACTGTCATCTCAGTGTGGTGCTGAAACACCTGAGCTCTTCTTCTTAAACCCCCTCACTGTGGCTAAAGGACTGGGCTAAAAGCAGGTCTATTGACAGTGTGACATTCCTTGCCACTGGCAATGGGAATGATGGGCAACCCCATGTCCCACGGGGAAACTCACCACCCCCACTGGCCTTGCTGCCCTGCAGATCCTGCAGGAAAGAGTGGGAATCTGCTGTGCAGGAAGTTGTCTTCACTGTGGAAATGTCTCCAGTTTTCCATACTTGAAAGCAAGTCTGAGTGAGGAAGTATCTCCTTCACTTGTTAGGTTTGGAGAAAAAGCTATTTAAGTTGCTTAAATGCCCCTTGATTTCTTTCTTTTTCTAGATTTCCAAAGATTTCGTTTCCACATGGTAAAATTACTCCAAAATCCAAAAATATTTGTTTAAAAGGGGTAAGGTTCACTGGGAAATTGTTGCTAATTAACTTCTCAATCCTCCTCCTAAATCCAAAATTTTAACAAGCTCCAGAAAATGACATTTATTATGAAGATAGCATGAATTTATCTGAGTCACTTTATATCTACTTGTCAGCACCAGACTATAACACAGACCAAAATGAAAAATTGCTAGAAAAATTTTAATTGTACTTGAATAGCTGTTTTAATTTAACAGATGTTGACTAGATCTAATACACACTTTACAAACTAAGATCCTGAAATGAAGAGTCTCATTAATTTAGAGAGATGAGTTTTATTTTGTTCAAATAAGAACATCCCAGAGAGCAGATGAAAAAAAAAGATTTAAACCTCATTTTCACCAAGTCTAACATCAAAACCATTTTTGTTTAACAGATTATTAAGCAAAAATGGAGCTAATTTCTGCATGTGTCTCCTTAGAAACTAATACTGTTGAGCTCATTATGCCTTCTTTCACATCAAAGATATGAAAAAATCAGCTCTGTTTGGGTGTTTTTCTGCTGCAGGGAATCTTAGCTGGACACCTGGGGTTCTGTAGTGTTTTATTCATTTTAATACCTTACTCTTTAAAATTTAAAGGCATTTTAGTGAATCTGCTGTTACCAGAACATTGTGGGAAACAGACAACAGACATTGTAGCCATTTTTTCAAAAGGTCTCCATTTAAATGGCTCTTAGCATCAGGGTTCTTAATTTCCTTGAACTCACTCATAATTCAAATAGCCTCAAAAATTGTACCTTGCTCCCTTTTTTACAGAAACAGCATCTGAACTTTTATTCTTTGCAAGAATTTGTTTACTCAAGGATTTTCTGTCAGGCATAATCCCAACTTTTCAGAGACTAAATTTCATCTAACTTAATGAACACGTGAACTAAATGGTTCTTTAAAACATTTAAAAAGCAAAAGCCTATACTAAAATTTAAAGAAGGTATCTCAGACGAGATTCCAAGGAAAATGAAGAATTTCTGAAGGAGACACATATTGAGTACAGGGATTCTTTTGTTTATTATCCTCATGCTTATGGGGAAATAAAACATTTTAATTGAAAATTTCAGATAAATTTAACAAATTTATCTGAAAATGTGTTTGCACATTGCTGACCTGAAAGGATTGCCCTGGAAACAATTTGTTACAAGCTTCTTGGTGAACTACTGTGTGAACTGACACACAGACATCTGCTGCTGCTGGAAGAATTCAGTTAGTTGCAGATATTCCCCAAAATCTAAATTCTGATACAAAGCTGCTGCAGTATTCAGCACTGGAATCTATGAGAAACATGATTAGGTGATATGGCACACCTTCTGAGTGAGGCTGCAAGAACTGGTTCTTTGGGGATCAGTATGCTTTACTATCCAGAGCAATTTATAAACTGTGGATTCACATAAGAGAAATCCCCAAGAGCAGGGTAATGAAGGCAGTTTTACAGGTGCTGTGTGTTGCTAGAGTGGGGAAAAACATCCTGGCCCTGGAATCATAATTCTAGGTGTCAAAAATCTTATATGACTATTTGCAAGACTTTGTAAACACAGATGGAAAATAAATAAGTGTGCTCCTGTGTCTGACAAGAACTGTATAAGGAGGAACTGGGGAAATGTAAAATCATTATATTTTTCAGAACATGAAATATATATTTGTTTTCTTCCATGAAACCATGGCAATATTCTGTAACAAGAGGAAAGGTGATTGCTTGCTCTTGGTTTTTTGATGGGCAGAAATATAACTGCTTTTTCTTGTGCTCTACTGCAAAATCTCGATGCACTCAAACCAAGATGGAAAACCTGTGTGGGTCAAAGAGGTATCTTGTTTATGTGACACATCTAAAAGCTCTCTGCCAGCCATGGGCAAGAATGTGTGCAGATATTTCGACAGGAATTCCTGGGAATATGGATATGTTCTGCCAGACATTAGGGTTCCATGGTCTACTCCTAGTCCAGTCCCTTCATTGGTTAATATTCATACTTCCCCAGAGCCTTTCCTAAAGGTATCCCCAGTGTGCATAGTGCAGGAGTAGATCCCATAGTCTGTAGAGAGTCTGGACAAGGGGACACCCTGGGAGGAGCTGCAGCAGAGGATGTGAGAGCTCCTTCTGCATGCCCGTCTTGGAGCATCTGTCCACAGGCAAGCTCTGCCTGGGTAGCCTGAGGAATAATAAACTCAGTGTTAACTGTTACCAGAATGCTCTTGGGGCTTTTTCTTGGTACAGGGTTGAGATGTGAATGGCAAACTTAAATCTCGGTTCTACTTTTGCTACTCTCTCTGCCACCAGCAGCGATCAATCTGTGTGCCATGCACCAGCTGAGGGGGAGGATGGGCTTGGCTGAGAAACCGCTGAAACTCCATGGCTAAAAATTTTGTAATGGATCTGGGTGGAGAAAGGCATTGCCCACTGAGGCACTGCAGATGGAGCAGGTACAGGTGATTGCAGCATGGCATCAAAAGCAGCTTCCCTGAGCTCTGGGCTTCTCATGTGTGCTTGTTTCAATGTACTTGCTTGCTTTGAGACTGTAAGAAAAAGATATAAAGCCCCCACAGGACTCAAAGGTCTATCAAAAAGCCTACAAGTGTTGCATGTCTTCCTGCAGTTTGCACCTTTCAAACTTCTTTCCCTGCTGCAGAAGCCACAGCAAAGCTACAATGAAGAGAGCTTCTACATTACCTGCTGAACTGAAACGTTATGAAAGAAATATTTTATTTCAGTTTTAGAAAGAAATATCTGAACACAGAGAAAACCTCCCATTCTAAATTATCTGCATCTTTACTGGTAAACAAATCAGTTCACTAGCAGATTTTACTGTTACAAGAAATACATTACAGCTTCAGGTAACCTTGATAACTGAGCCCAAATTATAATTCTATGGTCAGGGGCAAATTCTCTTACCAGAGCCCAATGGGAGAGAGCCCTCAGCAGTTGTACAAGGGCACAGGGGAAAATCTCTGCAAAGCAACAGGTACCACACCTGGCCATTGCTCTGTGCAGCACTCTTGGACAGAAATCTCAGACCCAGTAGAAGGATCCAGCAGCTTGATTAGCTGTAAGATGGATGTTATAAGCTGATGTATAAGCAGGTGGTACCACCTGGTAGTCTGCAGGAGCAGGTAAGTGGATCTGATGATGCAAGGGCTCTCATGGGCCTGTGTGCCTATATCCCTTTTTCATCTCTGATCTTGGAGAGGTTCTCAATGCAGGGCTCCTCTTCTGAGAAGCCTTCAGGCCACCTCTCTAGGGATACAGCTCAAGGAGCACTCTCAAGGGCCATAGCTGTCCAAGTTTCCCTGTAATTATATTGCTTTATACAAGTAACTCTCTCCAAATCTGCTGCTTTGCATGGTCTCTCTTCCTCCTTTTGCAAAATTAAACTGTTTGGATTTTTGTCCTAAAACTGCATAAGCCATTTTTTCCTAAACAGATAATTTTCTAATTTCCCCTGAGTTTGAATATATTTTCTTTATTTTCATCTACATCAGGTCCCAGGACAAATACTGGTAAAATACTCCACCACACCTACCACAACTGGTTCCCCTGTAAGACACGTGGGTGTTACAGAATTAGACAAAAGAAAGTAAACCGGGGCAGTTTAGCTGATAAGGCTGTTTCCCTGTAAGGTTATAGAACGTAGCAATGTGTCCTAATGAGAGAAATATCTCCTTTATCAAGGGAAAGCTATTTTTAACTGATTCTTTTAATTGACTTGCAGTAACTCCTTACATGGAGCAGTGGATGTTGAAATATCTCAAAATTGTCTTTAACTTCCTGCAAAAAAAACTATATTGGTCAACCTATAATTTTTGTAGGCTAAAATCAAAACTAAAAGTTTGGATTTTGGCTTTAGTTCTGAGTCACTGTAGCATAGTAGAAAATTAAAAGAAAGAGAGGAAGGAAGAATTTGCTTTTTTCTATTTACTGACCATTTTGCTCTCTCTGGAAAGCTCTCTGTGTGGATGTTTTATGAAAGAACCAAAGGTGAGTAAGGGTCCCAAAAAGGTCCAAGTGAATTGTGGGTTACGTTCTAATTTCTGTCACCTCCATGATTCTGATTTTCCTGTGTGATGGGTCACTTGTTTTATCACTCCTCTTTAAGAAGTCAGTGCATACATGATAATCCCTGTAAGCTGAAATCTTCCTGAGCCTTGCAGGGGGATGCAGAGGGAGAGAAGAGAAGATGGAAAGGGGGAGAATGCAATGGAAGAGGGCTACTTTCTATCTGTTTCTGAGGGGTCTTGCAAAAGTCAACGTTTGGCCAAGGAAATTGAGTTAAAAGAGAGATCCTCACCACACCTGTTCTGTCCCATAACGCCCTACAGGTGATATTCCTCAAGATGTCAGTACTGCCTGAGGGGAGACAGACTCTATTCATTTTTTCCAGGTCACCAAACAAAGGTGCTGGGCACTAAGACATGGAGTGTCAACCCTTGATATGCAGGTATACCCTTCTCATATAGTGAGACTCTCAGGCATTGAAATGCTTCCAAGCACTTCCAAGAAGCAGAATGTCTCACAGTGCTTCCTCTGGGTAACATTGTTCTGCATTATCCTCTTTTCAAACTGAGCCTTGAAGTTATATTTTAGCCCTAAATGATCAAGAAAGAGTTTTTCTCTGCATGAATTTAATCTTGTGTTCTACTGACTTGCAGGTAGTAAGAAAGCTTTTTTCTCCCCTATGCACAGAGGACTTACCTTGCAACCTACAACAGAGCAATTAGTGTTACAAAGAGTTAGGTGCATAAATTCAATCCCCTAGATAACAAGTACATATTAGCTGCATGCTTATGAATTAGGTATGTTATATTTATAGAAAGCCTGGCCCCTGGACAGTCACCAAATGTAAGAGCAACCTGTACTCTATGACTGCTAAGATGAAAGGAACAGTCAAAGTAGGATATTGCTGTCCATTTACAGTCCAGAAAGTCCTTGCATCTGGTCTGGCACTGATTATTTTCAAGTGTCTTTTAACAATAAAAATAGACTCTTTAATTTTGATATGAGGTTTCAGTGTATGTTAGTAAGCAGAACTAACATCAAAAAACTGTACTGAGCAATCTGTTCTCTGCAGGGCAGGGCAGTAGTACATAATCAATTTAAGTGCTCAAGTACATTGATTTTCAGTAGCACTCAGTATCTTAAGCCACTAAACCAGGGGACAATTTTGGTGAACCTGATCTCTCACACCAGACCTCTCCTCAAAGGGTTCTCATGGTGAAGTTATCCATGCCAGGACACAGTGCCACAGCTTTTCTCATACTGCAGGACCCAAAACACCATCCCTACAACCTGGAGAAATTTCTTCCTACGCACCTGGGAATAAAAAAAAAAAATCCTCTGTTTTAAGCTGCTCAGCACATCTTTGTGAGGTATATTTGGAAACATTGCCTGCACGTGTGCAGGCCCCCATTCCTCTTTCCTGGGATGTAGTGCACAGGACACATTGTGACAGGGTCATGGTGCACTGTGTGTCCTGCCATGGCTCCCCAAACTGCCTACAGTCACCTGTGTATTTTCTCATAACATCAGGGTTCCAAGCAAACTGTTCAATGCAGATATTTCATGGGTCTTTAAAATAAGTGGCTGGGATTTGCACCATGCTATGGCTTCCACTATATATCTTGTGTGCTCTGGAGTGAGATGGACATATATTGTGGAGCAAAGCACATCTTCAGGGTGCACCATGCCTGAGCTGCCCCCATACTTAACTTCTCCAAAAGAAAGCCAGGGAGGGAGCTAATGTACAGTGAGTGTGTCCAGTCAGGGGCTCTGGTGGCCTCAGCTCTGGATTGCCAAAACATAATATGCATGCTGCACGACCAAATAGGCTTTTTGCAGAAAAAAGTAATGTGTCCTCAAGAGCATACCATACATTGGAAAGTACTTAAAAAAATTAAAAAAAAACAAAACAAACAAAAAACCCAACAACAACAACAACAACAAAATTCCCCTCCCCTCCACATGGGCATTATCATTTTAAAATTTTATTTCCTCAGCCAAATATTTTAAAATTACCCCAAAATCTAGAACAAGCTGATGAATGCCTTCCCAGAAAGGACTGTATCCTTTTTGACTTCTCACACAATGAGGGAATAACCTTTCTGCTGGTAAATCGTGGACTTCTTTTTTTGGTTCTTCTATTTTTTTTTCATTAATTTATATCTAGAATAATTAGTGAGGTGGATGTTTTATTGTTGACATTTTTCATTTATTTTTTCCATGGGATTCACTCGAGTGTACCAAGATTTTAATTGTCCTATACCAATGCCTAGCTTTTTGTTAAGTGCCGATATCATATTGTTGACAATCTCCAAGCAAAAATTAAATTTAGGTTTTGCATAATTTCATTCTTTACTTTAAAAGAGTCCATATATTATTATATTGAAGTGTAACACACAGGAGCAGAAAGAGCTCTTTCTTTCTTTTCATATGGACATATAGCTTTTCAATTATTTACACTTAGAAGACAATGCATTCTGAAAATTGCAATGATAACAGAAATTTTTCAATGAAAATAAACCCGAGCAAAGCCTTTTCTCAGTATTCTAAATAATTTAGATGACAGAAAATATTACATTCTTTTCCAAGAAAATATTTCTCTTCAGATAGATGGGAATGGTGATTAGCTTTGCAATGATAATGAGACCAGTAGTACAGTTCCTAAGGGTATGAAATGTTCACCTGGTTTTAGAGTACAGTGATTGCAGAAGAGTCATAAAACCTCCTAAATCTGTATATCCCAGTTAAGTTCACATGTCTCTTAGTAAATGTAGAACAACCTTTTAAAATCCCACTTCTACTATCAGAACTCCTAGGATTCTCCTGCCAATACCACACCACATCTCCCCAAATGATTTTTGCCTGAAGGAAAATTACATAGAGTTTTTTTTCCATCAGTTAAGTGCATTAACTGAAGAGTGCTGGAAATTTGCTGCTATCTTTTCTGGATCTGACATCTGCTATAGAATCTCACAGAATTCCAGAATGGATGAGATTGGTAGGGACTTTAGGAGTCTTCTGGCCCAACACTCCTGCTCAATCAGGGCCACCCAAAGCTGTTTGTGCCGGAGCATGTCCAGACAACTTTTGAATAAATCCAAGGATGGAGACTCCACAGGCTCTCTGAAAAACCCATGCCAGAGCTCAGTCACCCTGACTGTAAACAAGTGTTTCTTGATGCTCAAGAGGGAACCTCCTGTGCTTCACCTTAGATGTTGCCATGTAGTGTTTCAGTTTCAAACCCTGCCTGAACATACTCTGATTTGAGAGATTTATATCGTTGTTACAGCAAGGAAATGAGAGATTTCCTGATAGTGCTGTCTCTCCTGCTGTTGCGGAGATTAGTTGTTTTATTGTTAGCACAATGTTGGTAACTCACAGGGCTGAAAATATTGTGTGCTGTAGCATCTATCTTATGCACTCACATGGCCTATTGTAAAGTGACCACGATATCTCAGCTTTTTACTGTTCTAAACTTCAAAACATTTCTGTAAAGTATGGAAATATTGTTATCTTTATTTTTTTAGTGGAGGAAGCCTGAGATAAGAGAAGGTAAGTAATTTGTCAAAAGGAACCCTTTAGTAGCTGCAGTAGAGGAAGGCACTGATCCCGCTTCCCAGAGACTTCCCTGCAGTCCTTGCTCACAGGGAGGTTATGGCTCTTCTCCTCACTTGACAATGATTATGTCCTTCACTGAAAAAGATTTTATATAGTGCTAGCTGGACAAAAACTTTCCCTTACATATCTCCTCTGCTGTCATTGATGATGTATGTCACCATGGTTCACTGAGGACATACCTCACATGAGCCTGATTTGCAGACAGAAGTATTTTTTCACAAAATAATAATTCATTCTGAATTTTGAAGTCAAAACAGAATGTTAGTGATACTGACTTTTTATATCTAGACTATTTGATGTAACATTCAAATTTTTTCTTTACTTATTTGCATGCATTATGTACTTGGAAAAAAAAAGACTAAAAATATTGATCCAGAAATAAATCCTTCCCATTAAATAGATTTCAGACTGGAGAAACTGAAATGAAATATTCTGAGCTGTATTCAGTGAAAGAGAACAAGCACATTCTAATCCAGTAAGTACTAGCTATGGGTAAAGTGGAAAATTACAACTAGACTTTTGCTATGTCAAACTTCTACTGCCTTTACTAGCTAAAATCTTACAATATCAGCTCTTCTTCTGAAAATGGTTGCATGGCAGCAGAAATTGTGTAAAGGGATGTAACAGGCTCCCTCTGCCTTAAGAGCAAACAGCTATAACCATGGCAGGCATTATATGAGCTGGGGTTTTTTTTGACAAGAACATTCTTCCTTCCAGCCTCCATCTTTATATTATATATATAAAAAAAAAAAAAAAAAAAAAAAGATGGCATTAGGAGGCACCCTCCTGCTTCTAATTCCTAACAACAATGTTAGACAAACTCTACTGCCTATTTGTCACCCCTAACCAGACAGCTCTCAGTGGAAATAAGTAAGAGAAGAGGGTTTTTATTGTTTTTTCTTTTCTCAGTGTTGATAGGCCCGATAATCTTTTTGCTGGAATGTGAGACAAGTCAATTGTTTCTCTAACTTCAGCTTTCATAATCCAGCAGCTAGTCATTGATTTTCAGTAAACTGGTTAGTGGTGGATTTCTCGATTGCTGTTTTTAGGGTTTTGCTTTTCTGGTCTTGCTTTGTGTAGATGCTGTGCTCTTCCTTTATTTGTTCCTTTCTGTCAGGATCAGTCTCCCTTTCATACGTTGGCACACAGGTTCTCCTGGAAGATGCACCCTGTCATAGTGGTGGGATTCTGGAGTGGTCAGTGCCCTCCAGTGAATGCTATGATATTAAAACTTCTTAAGTTCTGGCATAAAATCTGTAGGAGATCAACAGTTTTGGTGTATTAGAAAGTATATCTGAGTTAGACTTATAGGTTTCATCATCTTTATCAAGCCTTTGGAAACAGTGTGTTGGCATTTTTAAGCAGAAAATAATTTTCTCCCTTGAAAATTAACTTTTTTTAGATAAACATATACTTAAAAATAATCATGCATTACTTAAGGTACTTCCAAGCATTACCCTTGTTTTATCCACTCAAAAGTAGAGTGTCAGTAATATGCAATAAGACACTGGCATATCTTTAGGTTTTTGCTACCTGTACAATATTCACAGAACTAGTATTATGCACATTAAACAAAATGACAGGCTGGAATATAATTACCAATGAGGAAAAAAATGCCTTATCTTCCTTTGTGAGATACATAACAGAGATTTATATATCTCTTAAATAATAGCATCCATTGCGGTGTGCAGTTTTGGACCATTTTCTTGATTTTGAATCCTTTACAGGATAAACCAGTGCATTACCTTTGTATTTCCCTGGCTGATTTCTCACCCCCACTCATCAGGATGCAAGCTTGTTCCTTTTTTGGCTGTTTGTAGCAGAGGCAGAGTCTGACACCCCTGCTTGCTCAACCTCTGCAGGGGTCAGTGAAGGAGGAAGTACTGCTTGCCCCCAGCAAGTCACTGAGTTCCTGCCAGCCCAACAGCTGATCAGCAGATCCCTGGAAAACTGTGGTAGTGAATGAAATGGTGTGAAAGTCTCCATTTGAGGCACTTTGTTGTGCATGCTAAAAGGTGACCTTGAGAAGAGCTCCCCCTCCATCTGCACCAAGCGTTTTGCTGGTGACCTGGAGGTCCAGACTTCTACCAGAGTTGCAACACAGAAGCAGCTTGCAATATGTAAATATGTGTAATGTTATGCATAGATATATAATGTATTCCATCAGGAAACACAGGTGCTTCCTTTCCTCCTACATCTTCAGTAGGCCCACACCTGTGGTTGCAGCCACTCCCCGAAATGGCTGTGCATTATCATGAACACAACTCTATTTTCTAGCAAGCAGCTGAGCATAGCTTCCTCCTAAAGACAACAAAACACCACCTTGTATCCACTCAGACTAAACTATTTTCCTTCTGAGATATCTCTGCCGAAGTCTTCTCATTCCACATCAGCTTCAAATCTGACTTGTCATACTTTAAAGTCCACCCTTTAATTTCACATCTGCATAAAACTTTTCTCACATTTCCTTCCCATCTTCAAGAGAGCAGAGACTGCACCTTCCACGTCTTTCCATAGTCATTCTCTTTTACACCTCCTACTGGAAGCTCTTCCCTCCACCAAACAGCCAGTATCTTTCACATGATCTCTGTGAAACAATCTTTCCCATGTGCTTTGGTCATTCTTGTTTTCATGGGGTAGTTGAGTATCTTCTGAAAGTTGTACTTCTCATGCCATGCTTCCTAATAGATGAAAATAATAAAAATATAAAAGACAGAAGCAAATATTTTAGTGGCTTCCTTGTTATCTAACCTTTCCTTTCTAAAAAGAAATCTTTTGAAGTCCTTTGTTCTTTTAGTAGCTCTGGTATTATTCCTCATGCTGCTTCTCAGACCTTCTGCAGTTCCCCATCCTTCATCATGTTGGGATGACAATTCTACACTTCAAATAGCTACAGCTGTATATTAGCTCTCGCTTTCTTCTCCCACCTTTGCTTGTCCTTCCATCTCACACTTGTCAAGACAATATTAATATCTCTTATGTCAATGATTCTGTATCTAAAACATTGAGAAAACTTCCTCCCTTGAATTCAAAAGCCCACTTTCTGCTGCTTTTGCTGTGTTTTGTGTTTGGTTGTTTGTTTTTGTTGGGACACAGTATTTTCCCTGTTCTCCCCTGAATGTTTTGACTAAATTTGATTTTTTTTATTGAAACACAGCTTTTAAAGACACAGTGGTGCAGATGTGAAGAATGAGACAGATTAGAGGCTGAAGGAGTAGACTATCTTTTGTCTCATAGGACAGTAAGCATTTGGACCTGGGAATATGCTGAGTACACAAGGCTGTGTTTTTATTTTCATTAAAAGGAAAGCTATTATCTGTATACTTGAGCAGGCATTTCTGCATACACGATGGGGAATATCACTGAAACTGAACTATCTCCAGGGAGAAACAATTAAAGACATGCTGCTGACATATCCCAGCTCCAACCAGCACTGTGGTCCGTTGAGCAGACCCAAGCTTGTTAAAGTGTATAAATAAGTCTGTGTACAAAACAGGTCCATATGTCAACTCAAAGAGATATCAAGGATATATGACTATTATTACATAGGCACGGCAGAAACCCGATAGAAGAAAGATAATCTTGGAAAACTGAAATAACAGTATATAAATCACACAAGAGAATAGGATTTTAAAAATGGATTGTTAGAGCAGGGATGTTATACATTAAGGAAATTATGGAAAGAAATTAGTGACTTTGATCAATGCACAACATTCTTTATCAGTATATTCATGGCAATTAAAAAGGATCCCCAGCAACTGCAACTTCAGACTGACAGTATGAAAATGCCCTATAATCACCCAGGGCAGAGATCATACAGATTGTAACTGCTAAGGGAGTTAAGAGAGAATCCAAAAAAGGCAGAAAACATGCTAATGAAGACAGGTGTCATTCCTCCCCACTTCCTTTTGCACTATTGTCCCTCATGGGACATTATACTGGAGCTACATTTTTGGACATAGTAGGTGTTTTAAAGTTACTATCTCTTGGAGTTGCTGGTTTGGAGAAAACTCATAAACAGAGAAGTATGATTTGATGTAGTCCTCATGGGATCGTCTCACAAGCCCTAGTCTGAAGCATTATTAAACAACTACCTTGTATTGCTGACTTCAATATACTTATACCCAGAAGCCATGTAGAACTGTGGAAAGCTCCCAAAAGACAGGAAAAAGACTCCTAGCCCCACACTCCAGTATCGCTTAGCCTCAAAATTGGGAACTGCATGAAGATGATAAAGTTTATCAAAGGAAATGAAAAAGTCCTGGTAAGAGAATAAAACTATTATAAGTGGGAGGACTATTACATAAAAGCATTAGATTAGAAGCTCACATATATACTTTTATCCAAACAAAGTTTAAAAGGTCATGAGAGACTGTGTTCGTATTGTAGAGAAAAGACATTTCTGGGTGTAAGGTATGTGGAAACAATCTCCAAATTAGAAGAATCACATATTCTGGTATGTTGAATGTAAAAATACTTTGAGACAGGACAGAAAAAGTTCAACAAACAGCCAATTGTTTGATTTGCTATATGAATGTTAGTAACAAAACTTTTCTAGCCATATCAGAAATGGCATATCTTTTAGAAAACTTGTAGGTACTGAAAGGTAGCTGACTTGTAAAGGGGTTGCTCAAGGAAGATAAAGAAGCAGCAGAAAAGCTAAATGCAAAATTTCCATCAGCAGTCAATTTGTCAAAGCCTGAGTCTGGTCTTACTCCCACAGCCTTTCTTTACAGGAGAAAGAGTAGGGGAACCATCTCAGTCAGAACAGTCAGCAAAAGATGTTTCAGGACAAGTAAAAAAAAAAATAAATCTATAGAGCACTGCCAGAGCTGATAGAATTTGCCCAGTGGGTCTTAGATAATTCAGATTTGAAATGTTCGTGTTTTCAGTTGTGGTGGATAACCTATCACTTAAATTGGCCTCAGTACAAAAGGAAAGGAAGCTAGTGCATACAAGGCTAGTTTTTAATAAGAACTCCTGGGGAACCTTAGAAATATGGACTAGGAAATTGTGCTTTTGAACTGGGGAGATTAGTAGAAACTGCAAAAAATAACAGTACTAACAGTATACATTCATTAATATGATTTAATAGGGTGGAATTAACATCATTTTTGCAGGAAGATGTAATGAGTCTCAAGCCTGTTTCAGTACCTGGAGAACTCATTAAACTATTGCTTATCAATATTAAGGTGGTTTATTTACCAGGCTTGGATTTCAGAAAGGCTTTTTATTATATACCTCTCCAAAAAGTTATACTTAGAGAAAGTAGGTTGACATGGGGTAAAAGGGAAGGCCCTCTGCAAGAGTAATAGCTACACAGAAGATAGGAAAGAGGACAGGAAGAAATTATGTGTTTCAAAAGTACTGTGTTGGGATTCTATTGATGGGTATTCTTTCATACACGAGCCAGAAAAGGTAAAATAAATTCATAAATTCATCACATAAATTCATCTTGAGACATAAGTATATATAAGTTTTCTGACTTTACAAAAATATTTAGAGTGGTTTAAAATAAAACTGATCACAAAGAACTGTAAATTATATTGAACTGAACAACTGTTCACAGCTGCAAAGAAATGCAATTACAAAAAATATCAGATATTAACTATTAGTCAAAAGATAGGTCTTAGATTTATTGTGGGTTGTTTTATGTCATCTCAGCACTCCCTATAATTTAAAATAAATACACAAGGTTAAGTACTATCAGGCAATACATAGAGATCTAGCTTTTAAATGTCATTATTGTAACAAACAAACTTGATCACATTCCTGCACTCTGGCTTTTGTTTATCTCCCCTCTCAGATACAGTCACATATGAGCAAGGAGAGTGATGAGAGGTATGGCATGCCTTTCAAGCAGCATGAGCTTAAACCAGAGCACACTAAATGTAGTTAGTCTGCAAAAGCTTCAAAATTAGCATGTCAAGCTTTGTCAGCTGCACATCAAGTAAACTCATTGCCAAAAAAATGAAAGGAAAATAGTCCACACTGGTGGACACACTAAAGGCTAGTTTTTAATAAGAGCTCCCGGGGAACCTTAGAAATCATGGACCAGGAAGCTGTGCTTCTGAACTGGAGAGATTAGTAGAAACTGCGAATAACTACAGTGTCTTAGATACAAAGTACAAATGAGTTTGGCAACAGATTAAGTGAAAATAGAAAAAGGTGTCCAGTAAAGCTCCAAAGATTCAGGTGCCATGCCTTGCTCAGGAAGTCTCTCATCTGCTGCTGTCTGTGAGCAGAGAAGGTTACTAAAGAAATATTGCTCATCTTCTTCTTATACTCAGTAAATAACCAGTACTTAGAACCCAGGTAAACACTCCTTGTCTGAACCCAGATTATCTACTCTTTATGTTTTAAGATGTGTGCAGAGAATCAAACTGTAGAGGACACACCTCAGAAAAGGATGTGTCAAGGTTTCTGTAATGAAAAATGGTAAAAATCTTCACGACATTTCTGGGAACAGGAGTGGGTCTAGCACTGATTGGACGTCAGGTGACTTCACATGCTGTTATTCCAAGTGTCCAGTGAAAAGTTATTTCAGAATATTTATACACACAAGTGGTAACAAACACTTGTGCATTTCTGCACTTCTTGTGCAGAATATTCCTTCTAGAAACATAGCAGCATTTGGCTAATAGTGCATCATTATTTTGACTATATTCCAGTCCATTGTATTTAAACAGCTCCTGCCCTAATCCCTTCATGCTAATATTTGCTGCTTGACATTCCTGCTCCTCATTAAATATGAAAACTGAAAAACACCTGTCACTAAACCTTCCCTTCTTTTTTAAGATGTGTTTCTGTAGAAGACTTATCAAGAGTTATATCAGTTAGCTTTCTAAAACTCCTTCTGCTAAAATCGCTGATTTTTAAAAGACAAAGGATTTTGCCAGGCCTTCTGAATACCCACTTTATGTATTCATAAACATCCCCAGCCCAAAATCAATCCTGGACCATAATCAGTTTACTTCTTTTCTCAGCCATGGACAATTTTTTCAGATTCATAAATGTCAACATTCTGTATGATGATTAAAACTCTTGATGGATCTGAAAGTCTCAGCCACAGACTGCAACATGGAAGTTATTGCCAAGATTTATTTTTATTCGCCTCATTACACTGGCCTCAGTTTTTATCCTGTGGTTGAGTAGTTAACTTCTGCCAAGCCACAGGTTAGTTATTCCTTTATCCTCATTTGCAGGCATTTGCTGTTTGCAGGAAGAGGGGCCATATCATTAACTGTGGCTCTCACTCAAGGAAAGCCTCATACAGTGCACAGGGAACCCCAGAGACAGGTGCTCTACCCTGGTGATCTCCTAAGTGCTGGTAGCTTCCTACAGAGATGGAGTAGCTTATCACATTTTCAATTAAAAGTTTGCTGATGAGAGAGCTCAGCAGTCTGTGAGATTTTGAGGACTGAGAACAACTCACCTCTGAAGAAGGAAGCAGTGTGAGTGCTGCTGTTCGTCACCTGCTCAGACATCCCCCACGACTGACACTGCAATTTTCTGACCTCAGTTTCATAGTTCAATTCAAGGAATCCGTTCTGTACTTAACTTTCTATTTTGTCTTAGGCTTCTATAAATACACTGGCTTTGCAAATGTAAGCAGTACAGTCATGCCAAATGCTTTCACAAAGAACATTATCTTCTGCTCTTTTTCAACGATTAAAAATTATTTTCTTTAGTTTTATTTCATAAAGTAGCATGTTTATTTTTAACATTGCTACAACAAGAAAACATCTGGATATGTATATAGACCTGGTCTTTCAGAAACATTCAGGAATAAAACCATACTGAGCTCTAGCCTGGTTTCAGTGACTGCCCAATGATCATGCTTCCCTCCTGCTGAAGCAATGTCTAAGAGCCATCTATTTGCCTGCTAGGTGCAACACCTCCCTTGATACATGTTACTGACTTGGTGGCCCTTATTCTTCAGAATAAGGAACTATCTGCACTGTGTAGAGCATTTGCAGAAGGGACAATTAAGAGCAGCACTCTCTGGCTTCCAGAGTGTCATGCCTTCCACCCAGGGCACCTGTAGTGAGGTGACAAATGATGGGAGGGAATCAAACCTCGTACCCTCCTGCTGTGCCCTGGGCAGTGCTGGGACATGTCAGACACTGGCAGGTGTGGTGGGGGTCTGTTTCCCCAGAGACTCTTTGGAGAACTCTGTCCCCTCTGCCTTTTCTCACAAACATGAGATTTTACCTAAATTCATATTAATCGATAATTACTTGGGACACACAAATCAGTTGAAAAAGAAGATTCTGCGGGATTTATACTTTTCTAGGGGAGCATTTTGGTGACCACCAACTTACTGCAATTGCTGCAGCCGCCACCACACATCTTCCTTTGGAACCAGTCATGAGAAGAGCAGGTGGAATTGCTCATTAGGCTGATGACTTTCCAAGGCAGGAAAAGCAAGAGATCCCTCAGTGACCTGGCACCGCAAATCCACCACCTAGTGTGTGTTTCCGGATTATGTCTGAAGCAGGTAAAGCTCCCCTGCACAGGTGCCAGCACAGGTTGGTATTGTGGCTGCAGATTACAAGGTTATGCAATCCTTGCTGAAACTATTTTTATGATGTGAACTAGAATTGGACTCTGGCAGTCTGAAAGACCGCAGCGTAACACAGTGGTGTAACTTTTTGTTGCTCTGTTTAGCACAAGTGTATAAATAGCCATGAGCAAACAGACTTATAAAACTGCCACCAGCAAATTACTGATTCTCTGCCTCTTGCCATGAGAGCATTAAAAAGTGTTTTAGATATTTAGAAAAAAAAAAGACCCTCTTTCATGAGAGATGAATGGAATTTTCTAAAACGTTGTTCTGTACTCTTGCATGTTTTTTGAATACATCTGGCATGTGAGTATTTATAGGCATTCTGTACGTGTATACAAACACGTTGGACAAAAGATATTTCAAATCTGACATGTATGCTACATACAGCACTTATGTTGAGCTTAGAGGCAGATAATATTTTATTGAAGGCAGAAAATTCTGCATTGAGCTGTACCTCTCTCAAAAAGGTAATGCCTCTTTAGAAGCAAAATAGTTTCAAATGAAACCCTGGATATTGCTAACACTATCCCCTTATATATTCTGTAGAGAAAATTGAAAACTATCCTTCTAATCCCACAGGTTTTAAGAATTAATACCCGAAAATACTCACTGACAAGTATGTTGGAGGTCAGGGTCAGCTGCTGCACTGCCTGAATCAGGCATCTGACAGACTCCAAGACTGGAAGGCAGAGTCACAGCAGTTTCTTGAGGGATAAATGGTTTGAGCTGTGACCCTTCCACCTGTACCCAAGCCCTGAGTATTCCCATGACCACTCAAAAGAGACATGGAAGAGGTAGTCCCCAGATCCTCACACAGCTTGAACTGTGAATTATAAACAACAAAGTTTTGCCACAAAACTGTTCAGAGAAATACTGATAAACTTCCCTTATCTGTTTGCTGGAGGTTGATTTACCAGAGACCTTTCAAGTCTTAAATAAAAATTTCAAGGATTTTAAAGCTAAACAGTGAAAGTTCAAACAATTTATTAAAAAATGCATTTATTGGTTTAGTGTTCTTGATCTCACATGGTGTTAGTTTTAAAAACAGGAAAAATATTTTTGTAGAATTCTAATTTCTGGGACCAAAAGTTTTGAATTTGAAGACCTGGATGATTCTGGATGACCTGGAAGACTTGAAAGATTCTGAATGAATTTATTGAGAAGTTTAAAAAACAACATCCATTGTGACATCTTCTTGAGTGTCCCAATGTGAAGTTGGTCCTGGACCTTTTTGTGATGGGGGATAATATTTTTCCATTATATGTCCTGTGCTGGTGTTCGTTTGTGCAGCCTCTATGCCTGTAAGTAAATTAGCAAGCTTTTTCTGTGATAGATAGAGATGCAAATGTGGGGAGGAGAGGGTGGTGGAGGTATGGAAGAAATCTTTGGAGACCAAGAAATCTATAGAGGAGGTAAGGACATTTCTCCCATCGTGGGTCTCATAGAAAGTTTATGCAAATTGGTACCCCTAATAAAGGAGCCAAATGACGCCCTAAGAGAAGCTGAAGCAGGGCTGCCTCTCTGACTGTGTACCTGGCAGAAATTGCTGCCTCATGACACCTAAAAATTTCCTAATATTAGAAGAGATCTGCAAATCAAGATAGTAATTTCAAGCAAGTAGAAGCTCATACAGAAGGTTTTTCTGTTGCACTGTCTCTGAGAGGAGCTTTCTTTAATCATATTATGGTAAACCCAGCATCAGGTCTTTCCCTTATGTTGCTTTGTTGAGAGAAGGGAACTGGCATGAAGACTTTGTCTATATTAATGAATTAACCAGCAGTAGAAGTGTGCTGAGGTCACTGATGTGTGCCCTGGCCATCAGCATGCCTTTGGTCTGGGCCAACTATCACTTTCAAAACCTCTCCTCAGCCTGGATTTGGCACTAGCCCAGGACCAGTCCTAAAACATGAAGATATTTCTGCAATTTTGTGTTCTTTAAAACACAATCCAAAAATACAGAAATCTTTTCTCTGCCTCTGATTTTCTGCCTGTCTTTATGTTATTTTTGACTACTGTCAAAAGTTATATTAAATAGCTATTATCCCCATAAGCATTCTGCAGATGCCAAATAGAAATGAGCTGTGTAAATGGCAGCCATTAAAGTATAGTTCTGTCAGATTCTTTATTCTGGACCTTCTGCAAGTCTGATGGATTGCTAAACACAGTTATCCATAAGTGCCATCTTACCAATGCCTCTGATGGATTGCTAAACACAGTTATCCATAAGTGCCATCTTACCAATGCCTCTTAACAGCATCTTACTTTGGAAGTTACTTTTTACTGCATTTTCATAATTTCTTAAAAACTCCATTGAATTCTATTTTCTTCTCTGTTCCCATTCTCCTCTTAAAAGGAAGTATTCCAGCTTTATTTAAGGCTTCAGACCAGAGGTCAAGCTCCTTGCAGAGACCTCAGACACACTTGGATTAGATTTTGCAGCAGCTGTGGGGAAGAAAGAGCCACAGTTGGCAGCAAGCTGTGCAGGTGGGCTCCCAGCAGGAGGAACTTGGCACAGAACAGCTGGTGGGATGGCATTGCCTCAGCCCCGTAAGCTGAAGTACATCTGAGTGCTTACTTATTGCCCTATTGCATTTCACTTCTTGGATTACTTTAGGAGGTCTGGAGATGCCTGTGGAACAAGGAAGTGACTTAAAAAAGAATTTTTTTCTCCCAAAGAGTAGGCCTGTGGCTAGCAAGGTGTTATTAATCACAAACTCTAAACTTATTCAAATTAGAAATATATAGCCAATATTAGAAATATACATTGCCAGAAATTTATATATCATATCCTCAAGCCACTAAAATATCAAGTATATAACTTACAAAATTATGTTGTCAAAGTCCACCAAATTCACATACACACAAAAGAAAAGTTCTCTGTTTTTGAACAGCACTAAACTTTATATTCTGTCTTATTCAGCAAATAGATTTAATTTTGAAGGTAAAATGGGAGAGGCTGACCAAAATAATATTCAGGTTAATTCTCCTTCAGGGATGCTATGGCACTTGTTGAAATTGGTGTGCTGAAGACAAAATAAGCCAGTTATTTCCAAGTGTGAGGTCCATCTCCAGTAACACCAGGCAGGGTGGGTACCACTGCCACAGCTGGGAGGCTTCACTGTCTCACCCAAGCAATGCTGACAACAGTTTCTCACATGATAAGCAGGTTAGTCCATAGGTGTTTAGCATGAGAACTGTAGCTCTGCCCTTGCCACAGAGAAGGAGTTCCTTGCCCCACAGTCACAGTACTGTTGCTGTTCTCGTGAACTGCTGTGGGGGTATTTATCGGCCAAGTCAAAAGATAGTACCTGAAGAGTTACAGTAACACACTACACTCATTGCTAGAGGTGAAAATTACAATCACTAGCATATTTTTATACCTCTAATTAGAAATCTCAAAATTAGCCCACTCTTTTTAACCCCTTTTAATGCATACTGAATGAAATCAAGTAAACAAAAAAATGGTGAGTACAATCTGGTACAATGCTGGCTGTGTGATTCTCATTCCTTAGGTTAGAAACCCACCTGGTACTAGTTATCAACCTCTTCTCTTCCAGGTCACAGACTCAAGAGAAATTCAGTGTATGAATAGTCCTGTGGGCAAACGTCATGACCTCAAAGTTGTATCATTCAATGCAGATGCAGTAGAAGACACTGACTCATAAACAAATCCAGAGGTGCTTACACCCCTGTGACTGAGAGGTTATGTGACCCTAAGACTGGGATGGCAGCACCCGTCGTACTGAGGAGGGGATGCCGTCCCTGAGGTGTGACAGAGAGGTACTCAAGTATCTCAGTGCAACATTGAACGAGGAATTTCTGACAAAGTGATGCTCAGAGCTTAAAAACATTTCCTGATTACTTAAAATTTATCTTTGATATGCACAAATATCATAGCTTCCTTTGAAGGTGTATCTGAAGCACACCTCAATGCTTGTGTGAACCTTGTCCTATATGTGTAGATCTATTCTTTAGGAGTGTGTGTTGTTTTAGATCTTGGCCTGCATTTACAGGCTCCAGAACCAAGCTTCTCCCTTGATCCAGGATGTAGTACAACAGTTTCAGATTACACAAATTCATATCTGCTTAAAAGCATACTAAAACCAAAGTCATCACATAAAACAAGGTTAAATTCAGACAGAAATCTGTCTGGCAGGTGAAAGGCTGCTGCTTTATTTACTAAGCCTTATAATCTTTAAACTTGCAGTTCACTGCCAAAGAAGATTATGAAAGAACTCCAGCCATATCCAAGTGTTACAAGTCTATATTTGATTTTATTATGAAGGTTGAAAACAATTGTCAAGTGTGAAAGATTACGAAGTAGGTTGATAGACAAGGAATAGAGCTGCATTTTGGAAGATGTGTGAATCTGTGCATTTATCAGTATCAACACAAACATTTTCCTAGCTCTTTCCTATAATGCTATGTCTGACCTGTCTGAATTGAAGTCAGAAGATGTTGCCCAAATGTTTTTAATGCAGATTTGAATTTTCAGAGTTTGATGATAGGACACTTTGAACAATCTATTTTTTATTCATTCATTAACAATTACATTGGTTGGTAGACACATGGGCCTCTGTGGATTCTTCAGTAGTTCATTGACTGGGCTTGGGAGGCTGCCTGGGTGCCCTTTTGCCTGTGTTCAGTGATCAAAACTTATTTGAGAAGGGCTGGAAAAGGGTGGAAGTCTAGCCCACAATCTACATGCAATCTACTACCCTTTTGATAGAAACAAAATGACAGTAGAAGTCCTTGAAAACCCCCAAAGACCATTCCTGTAACTGGATTATTGGCGTGGGCTCAGAATTTAGAGCGGACTGTGGCAGGCTGAGGTAATAGAGAAGGGTAAATTGCTGGCAGAGCAAGTTGACTCAGCATTACCTCTAAAACAGCCAGTCATCCCAAACTGATGCATTTTCTGAGAGAAATCATAGTGGTTTTTGTTATTATTTTTAAGAGTGTAAGCATGATGGACTTCTTGCTACTGTTTGTAACCATGAGGAGGAATGATTGTCCACCTTCTGCAAGGTGCAAAGGATGCAATTGCATGTGCCTACATGTACTCTCACAAAAGTATTCTGTGGACTAGAAAGGAAACTTGGGGATAGGCTGGGAAAGGATTACAGCAAGTATTACTGGTAGCTGGGTCATAGCAGATGTTAGCCCTTAAAAAAGATATTTTCCTCCTTTGCTGTATTTTCACTGTAAATGCACAAGTAAAAAAAAATCTGAAATAATTACAGAAATTTAAAAATGGAAAATTGCTTAGGATTATTGTTAGACTTTGAAACTTGGTCTGCTTATTCATGTGGGCCTGAAGAACTGTGATCATCTCACAAGAAATCCATCCTGTTAAATCAAATCCAAACACCCTAAATATTCAGATATCACTTTGCTATCAGTTTTCACAGGGAATTTCTAACCCTGTGTAAAATGCTCCAAAATATTGATAAATTTAAAGCACCCAAAAGCAAACTGCAAGCTGTACCATGTTAATAAGGGAAAGGTGTGTAACTTGTAAAAATGTGTCACATCAATCCTTGTTCCCTACCATTGCAGTAGAATTAAATACATCAGAAGTTTATAACAATGCACCTTCCCACCTTGATGTCTCTAGAATATTAGTTTTAACAGCAGGAAACCCTGTCAAAGCAAATATCTGCTTCATGCATAAAAAAAGGACACTGTCCAGATGCCTTTTAACACATTGATTGAAAACTTATTTCCTCTTTTACTTGCAAGTATCAGACAAGGGAATATTTCCCACCTCAGCCAAGAGTGGCAGAAATTTAATTCCTTCATCTCATTGTCCTGTTCTCCACCCAGCCTTGGGGGAAGTCGAAACCTTGGCTGTGAAGCCAAGGAAAAGGATGGGAGCTGGAGCCAGGCTGCCAAGCAGTGCCATCTAGGGGTAAGCCATCGGGACAGTGTCTTCTGCACTACTCAACCTGAAGTGACCAGACCTCCAGCTGATGTAGGGCAAAATACATCAATGCTTGTGTCCCTGGTCTCGTTTTCCAGCTCTGTAGGATGGCCTAAAAAGACATTAAAATACCACTTACAGCCTCACAGCCTCACCTCCATGAAGTCCTATAAAGATCTCTGTAGTACTTTAGTGGCATAATTAATGATGCTGTTGTTTATTACTAGTAATTTGCTTTTATTCTTTTAAATCCTGTGTCAGTAATAAATTGTGCTTTGATTAACACATTTGATAGATCAACAAAGCCCAAGGGGATTTTCATCAAAGTTTGTGTTACTGGTCATACAGGTGGAAAAACAATAAAATAAGAGATCTAGTAAGAACATTCAGGAACTATGTGATGGCAAAGGTCACAGGCAGTCAACAGAGATACTCTTACTGTCTGTTTATGTATCTGACTTACTCAAAAGTTAGGTCGGTATTTGGGATAGGATCCTGCTACTTTGTGAGGTGAAATGATGGACTTTCTAGTCCTTAGATCACAGCAGCAAGCAGGAACGCAATACCCAGATGAGACTAATTGGGAGATTGCAGCTCTGTAAGTTGTTCCTTTGCCTTTCCTGGAAAGGATGGTTTTCTGCAAGATCAAGATCCAAGCACCTGCACAGACATGATGCGGAGTAAGACAGTAAAATACGAATTTTTCTCAACATGAATCTTCTTTAGGAATATGGGTGAATGCTGTGGTGTGTGCTGGGAGAAGAAGAGTTATTGCAATAATAAGGACTTTATGCACCTACCTACTCTGTTTCTTAATTTGCAACATAAATAACACAAAGCTGCAAAGATGCTGACATGTTTAATGCAAAAAGCAACTTTTATTAGGGTCTAGTATAGCACAACTATACAAGCCATAGCTGAAATAATGGTTCTTGCACTTGAGAAAATGTGTCAAGATGCAGAAAAGATCAGTGCCCTAGGGAGTCTTTGATCTTGACATGAAAGAGAGGTTAGAGAAGAGAAATGTTGTAAACTCCCCCTTGCAATGATGAATTAATGTAAGAAGAGATTAAGTGAGTAACCCAAGATTATTTAGGAAACCTATGCCAGAGCCAGGAAACAAACTGAAATAAGAAAGAAGAACAAAATACAGACTTGGAGGATTGAAGAGTTCAGACCAGAAACTATGGGGCATGTTTTTAAGCACGGGAACAGCTGACTGAGGTAGGTGGATCTTGGATTCATGATCATGTTCAGATGCATCACATTTGGATAGGAAGTCTTTCATAGATGCTGTGACTCCCCAGGAAGCTGCTGGCCAGGGGCAAACATCACTCAGTGGTTTGCAGAGGCATGTGGGTGTCCACCCTCTGTTGCTCTGCACTTCAACAAGGTCTCTGGCCTGTGCTGGACAGGAGTTCATGCCAGTTTATCATGATTGCCACATATGACCTTAGCCTTGAGGAATCACAAATCCGTCCTCTGTCATAACAATTGACTCTTCCCAAAATATTAAAAATGCTAAAAATCAGCCAGTTACTGAGCAGCCTAATGATGATTTAGGTACTTACTGCTAACAATCTTGACCAGTTCTTGTAGCAAACAGAAGCAACCCCAAGTATCCCTTCACTTGTTTCACAGAATTTCACAGAATTTTCTAGGTTGGAAGAGACCTTTAAGATCATCGAGTCCAACCCATGTTCTAACACCTCAACTAGGTCATGGCACCAAGCGCCACATCCAGTCTGTTTTTAAACACATCCAGGGATGGTGACTCCACCACTTCCCTGGGCAGATGATTCCAGTATTTGACCACTCTTTCTGTGAAAAACTTCTTCCTTAAGTCTAGCCTGTATCTCCCTTGGCGCAGCTTGAGACTGTGTCCTCTTGTTCTATCTGTTGCTGCCCGGAGAAAGAGACTGACCCCCAGCTCACCACAGCCACCCTTCAGGAAGTTGAAGAGAGCAATAAGGTCACCTCTGAGTCTCCTTTTCTCCAGGCTAAACAATCCCAGCTCCCTCAGTCGTTCCTCATACGGCTTGTGTTCCAAGCCCCTCACCAGTCTCGTTGCTCTCCTTTGGACACACTCAAGCATCTCAACGTCCCTCCTAAACTGAGGGGCCCAGAACTGGACACAGTACTCAAGGTGTGGCCTCACCAGCACCGAGTACAGGGGAAACTTCACTACTTGGAGCTGATGATACACTGCCCCAGAACCATTTCCTGCCCCATGTGGATGTGAGGATTACCTAAGATTCCACAGGTTAAAAGCAGACTGGCAACTTCTGCAAATCCCTGCTTTGAACTGCTATGAAGAGCTACAGAGGATGCAGAGGAGTTTGGAATGGAAAAGCTGATATTCTGAAATAAAGCAGTGAGCTGTATTAGGGCTAGCCTGTGCAGGGCACACATCATGGTGTCTGGAGTCTGCTGCTCCTGCTGAGGGAAGCACAGCTGCTCCTACTGTATCTCGCCACCTTTTCTCCCTCCAAATCCTTGCTGGCTAGGGGGAAGGACTGCCTTGGCATTAGTGTGTGGAAATCTGGGCCTGTGATACAGAAGCTCACTGAGATTATCACAGCTGTCCCTGCCTGCATTACAATACATTATTCTAAGCCACTAGGTCCTCTCCTGTTCCCCAGCCTGAACTCCTGCATCACTGACCAGAAGAGGAAATCCCACCATGTGTAAGTAATATTTGTAACTTCTGCTTGTGTGTTTTGGAGACTCTTCACAATATACAAGTGTATCAAATGATTCAGTATAGATGTTAACTGCAATTCTATTATACTTTTCAAATAACAGTAAATGCTGACCAGTGTAGTATACATTTATAGGTAGTGTGCTGTTTCTTGCTGTTTCTACTTAACTGCTGACTTAGGTAATAAAAGGTGTAGGGAAAAATCTTTGAAAAATAAGGAGGCTATTTAAATTCAGAGCAGACAGTTTGTGGATCTTGGCTACTGAAAGAAGTTGATTTTGGAATTATTTTTCTGTTTGGTGTCAGACTAAAAATCTTTCCCCGGAGCAATCAAAAGAAGGAATTAGAATTTGCAGCCCCTCATCTGGGTCAAAGGAGATCACGCTGGGTTACGTGAATATTGTGTCTTTTGAAGCTTCTGTTGAATTGTAGCAACCTGAATATCTTTAACCTTAGGTTAACATAATCCTCACTTCCAGGAGAATGCCTACACTTCTGAAGTGCATGTGAAGAGACTGTCTCTCCTCTGCTAGGGGTAACACAAATTGAACAAGGAATGATAATTAAAATGAAACACAAAAGAAGGAAAACTTCTGTTTCAGTTAAAGATTCTGGTGGCATTGCTCCTGGCTACATTGCAAGTCACTTGATGGGCTTACTGAAGGAGCCAGGCTCCTTTAGTGGGGGGAAAGAGATAAAACGAGGAAGAGGAAAAATGAAAAAGAGAACATTTGCAAGTATGCTGCTACGAGGGACCTATCTCCAGGGATATATGGATATATGGTCTCAGAAATGAGGCAGTGCCAAGCCTGCTCCAGCTCATCATTTGAACCAAGAAAATTTGTCAGGACTTTAATGAGAATAATGACTTCAATGTACAGAGCAGGCTGTGACTGTCGTCTGTTGGGACCTGTTTCTTTTGGAAGAAATAAAGAGGAAGGGCAGTAAGTGTTTCACCTGATGATGTATGGTTATCAACAGGTGTTGATTAATAGATGTTTGTGAGTTTACATAGATCAGTATCTTTCAAGAATATACTTCAAATAGTGCCTTATGATTGAATTTAAATCAGATGCTTTGTTAGCTTACTTTTTAACATTTTTACTTATAACGTGCAGAAAAGTTAACAATATTGGCAGCTAGGTATGTAGGAGCAGTGTGCATTTCAGATTGGAGAATCTGTTGTGCAATAAATGAAAAATGAAATTGAATTGCTCTTAATAGGCTTGATGGCTCACTGGGTAAGAGATTTGGTTTTAAGACAGATTTAAATGCTCTGAAGCTTTGACATAGCTTAGCAAGCCTTAAAGCTCATCTCTCTCACCATAGCGTTAGTCTTCGCAGTTTAGGTCAGTCTCTCCAAGGGACTGTGAAAGAGGAAATCACAGCTGGATAACTGAAGTATTAAAGACCTTAGCACAATAGCAAAAATGGGATTAGAGCAAACATTGGCAACTTCAGACAAAAAGTCCTAGAAGTCACCCGGGACTAGTGAAAAGGAGACCTAAATTTTTATATCCAGCATTTCAAGCTATGCATAACCCGGATGACTCAGGAAGATTTCATCCTGCCTTATTTTCCCCCAGCCACAACTTAGCACCATGTAGAAGCAAGCCTGGACATGCACTGAACTCTCCAAATCAACCTCCTTAATCCTCATGGGCTGGAAATTCATAGCAAACAGCGTAGGGAGGGAAGTGTGTGGCCCCACAGGCAGGATGAGCAGGAAATTCACTGCACAGGCACTACTGCCCCTCACATCCTCCTGCCAGCACAGCTGTCTCCTACATCTTCACATATTCCTCTACAATATCTTCATTTCCAGCGTGATCAGTGAGAGTTTGGTGTCATTTTAAGCTACATAGTGCCATTCTGGCACATCAGGGGACAGTCTCCCTGCCGCAGCAATTGAGACAGGTTTGTCAGGGTTACAGGATCTGAGGAGCACAAGACTGCATCTGCTGCTGCAGCCCTGTTCCCAAAAAGACCCAGATATTTCTGTCAGGCACTTCACTGAGCAATCTACATTTGAATGTGCACACATGTCTGAGAAAAACATTCTTTATGTTACAAAGGTGTGCTTGGAAATGGCACAAATACATGTGCCCTGCTTCTGTACAAACTGAAGTCCTGTCACCACATGGGATAACTAGAACTTGTTTCAAGAAAGACACATGACCCTGACATTCAGAATCCATCATTAAAGGAACAAAAAATCTCACCAAACAGCAGGCTAGCACCATGCCCACTACCCTGACCACTTGTTCCAAGACTGTACACTTGTATCAGTAATAATCATATTATGGATAAACGTCATAGAATGATATGTGTATACTATAGAATGTATAACATATGCTACAAACATATATGTACATGTGCTTATCTATAAATTACACCAAAGCCTGGCATAAGTTAGACAAGATATGACCTAAGGAGTCAGATTTCCTCATACACACCTACTTTTATGTTTTGAATACTGAAAAATAAACTCCACTGTAGTGGCTGCTGTCAGATGCAAAAAGCTGGTCTATTTGGATCTCTTTGGCTGAGGATTACTCTGTCTTGCATATTCTGCTGATGTGCAAAAGTACTGCTAAAATGTTAAATTCAACAAAAAGGACATGTCTTGGATATTGCAAAAAGAGGTACAAAAAAGAAGCACTCAAAGTATTCTCAAGATAATTTATATATTAGTGTCTCTGGTAGTAAAGTTCTCTGAACTGCTTTCTGCCATGGTACCAACAGGGTTCTTCTGAACAATGAGCAGAAAAAAGGTGCTTGTGCAGGCCTACATTGCTTTCGTGCTTTGGAAGCAACAAAACACTGTCCTAGCAGAATTCTGCTTTGGGCTGTTTAATATCCACAGAGCAAGAGCTAATGTGATTATATTTAGTTATCAAAAGCATATAGTATTTATATATTGTACACAGGTCATAGGCTAGAAAGTCTCAATGCAAACATGAGTACATTATGGTAGAACATGTCCAGCAGCCATTTACCCTCTAGATCTTACATTTGAATAACAGGTTTAAAAAGCAAGGACATATTGTTGCTGTGAAGCAACCTGATACTATGCTTAATACTTGCCAAAGATCTGTATCCCATAACAGTGCACACATCTCAGCATCAAATTCATAATGAGTTATTGAATGAACTATGGGATAACTTTTAGAAATATACTTAACCCCGAATTAAGCCTTTAAATTATGGAAAACACACCATCTGTTAGCTGTCATTATAGGTAGAAAAATAAAGATTTTGTTCCTAGACTGCATTTCTATTTTACTTTTCATCACTGAATCTCACTGTGCCTTTTTCTTCTGAACAGATCTGTTTATAATCAAAGGGATATTCCCCAGATATATATCTGCATACAGAAAGCAAATAATTAATTTCTCCAGAAAAAACATTGTAAATCTCTCTGTCTCTCTCTAAGGCATGGGTGCCACATGGGAAATAATTTTGTAACCCTTTTTTAAACACTTGCAATTTTCACTATGGTCTGAACAGTGTAGGGTTGACACAAGTGGACACCACATCAGTATTGGTCCTGTCACTACCATTGCACAAAAGTGAAACCACCCCCAGAGTCTTCTAAGAGTTCAGCCTGCTGGTATAGTCAAGTGTTTCTGAGCTCAAGACTCACACGAGCAGCTCGTCTTTAAGTGGTGTCCACCAACACTGTAATCAGGCAGAGCAAAAGCTGGACAGGTGGGAATGGAAACAGGGCTGAGGGCGAGTTGACATGATTGCTGATAAAATATCATCAAGATTAGACTGTGCCATTTGGGTTCAAATTTTCCTTCATCTACTACTGCTCAGCTGAACACCTGCACCCCCAAGCTACTATGTAGTTTGGCATGACAGGCTGATCTTTTATTCCCACTCTCTGTGAAACAATGCTGGGGGATTTTTTCCCTAAAATAAAGATTCTAAATTTGTGTAAATAAGATCTTTTCTAACTAGGCTATGAGTGACTCTAAAAGACCACCCAGACTTGCTACTACTCTATCCTGAAATTTAACTTTTCACCTACTAATATTAGAATTACTTTTTCACTCCTAGATTGTGTGTGATAGGAAAAGAGAAGAAAATAGAGTTTGGTTGGTTTTTTGTGTTGTCACGGTCTGAACAAATAAAATGCAAAGGCTTCTTTCCCATCTCAGTTCCTTGAGCAGAGCTGAGGAGACAGTCTTTCATGTATGTCTGGGATTTGGAGAAGACAAAAATAGCCGTACCTCAAACTTTCTTCCTTTTCCTTTCTTAATCATATTCATCTCTGCTCAGTAGACCTTAGAGATGTTCAGTGAATACTGACACTGACTTTGTAACATCTAAATTAACATTTGTCTGATATCCTGTTAATCTGCAAGAATAATCAGCTGGAGTCTTTTGATCTAGTCAGAGTTGAAGGGAGATTAGCACAGGATGGACAACCCTTTTAATTGATTAAAATGATAAGCAGAGAAAGAGCGAGCTGCTTCCAAAATCCTACAGCTCAGTGGCCAGAGGAGTGTGCACAGTGTATTTTCTAAATCCCTCAGTTGCTAAGCAGCTTTGACTAAGATCCCCTGTACACTTTGGGAGTATAAAAGGGCACAGGTCTTGAATTTGCAGATCAAGAAGTGTAATGATGTCTACAGCAGTTTTGTGTTCTCCTACAGGGAGAGCACCAGACGAAGCATATGTAACAGATTAAAAGATCAGACAGCTGCTGTAGGTTTGCATGTCAGAAAATCAGCTTTTGTTGTTCAGGTATTAGAGGGGAAAAGGGATGATTTATTTGCATATCTGTGTTTAAAATAGACATGCACTAGGGCAACCTTTTAAAATTATGTGCCTGTGAAAGTACATTCTCAGTAACATCAGTGAGACTTATCCCTTTAGATACTTTAGATACACAAATGTTAATGAGTTCCATCCTGGTTTTGAAGCACTTCTATTTATTTTCTGATGAGCAAGTAAATACAGAGCAAATGCAAACCTGGCGCAGTGCAGACATTCCTGAAAAAATGGTTAATGTATACCTTTCTCATAAAGTTGTAGGAAGGGGACATTTAATTAGAGAGCACCCTGGTGGTCAATTATCAGAAGGAAAAACTTAAGTCTGATGATATGTGTGCAACTTTGACAGCGGCCATCCAAAGTTATTTCTCACACAGTAAAAAGGAACATATTATATTGGACTGTTACTGTCCTGCATCTCACCAATGGTTGCCATACAGTATGTGTCTTCAGGGGATGTTGGCAATGTGCAACAGGTGCACACCTTTTATTTTTATGGTGAAGAGGGGAGAACAAAACCCTAGACTGACAGACTGACAAATTTCATGCTATTTTGCATTGTGCTGTGTGTGGTCACTCCAGAAATACAGACTGTTATCTGCTGTCCTGCTGGTTCAGTTCCCATTGGGTGGGTTTTTCCCCATGGAATTTAGAAAAAAGTTCAGTGGGGACAACTCCCTGTGAGAAGTGCTGCACAAACACACATCCTCAAAAGAGACTGCAATTCAAAAATTACACAATGGGTAATTTTTACACAAAAGGTTCACACAGGGGATTATTTGGGAATAGTAAGAGTATTTGACAGAAAAAAAGAGGCAAAAATCTTTGCTCTTGTCAAGTGCTATGTTTTCTTTGAAATAATCAACTCAAAGAACTTACAGCAGAGATGAGAAGGAGGAAAATTAAGTTAATCTGACCTGTTAATGGGTACCTTGAGAGGAGGACCTGACAAGACCACACTCTGCCCTTTTTTGTAAGTTTATTGCTGATGTGTGAGGATCAGTAAATGGAGCTGCAGAGCCACAACAGTGTTCATTTGCAGAAGAAAGTTTTGGTCAAACATCAGTCTAGGATTGTGGTCGTGGGAAGCAGCTGTAAGCAGCCTGGGATTGCCTCTGACAGTGTAGCTAGAGAGAAAAAATATACTGAACTAAGAGACTGAGAGCTATGGAGAAAGAACTTTGGGTACAGACTAAAGAGGAGAGTGAAGCCAGGGCCGTGGCAATTTCTTACTGGTAGAAGTGAGAAACAAATAAGGTGCGTGGCGATGTCTGTAGGATCCTACAGAAAATAGGAAAAAAGAGGGGGAAAAGAAAATCAAAGGTCTCTTACAGCATTGTTAGCTAGGACAAGGCATCATGGTATCACGAAAGACATGCCGGAGACATACGTGAAGTTTTCAACTGATGTACATCAAAACATTGGATCTATAAATTATGTCAATGGGTAGAGCAGCTAAATTTGCATAAGATCATAAAAATATGAAGCAGTAATACAGGAAAAACAAAAGCATGGAACCCTGTGGGAATATTTCCCTCTAAAGCCATAGTGGAGGAACTCCAACCAGACAGTAAAACTGTAAGGATGCCTTCAGGCTTGTTTCCCTAGGAGCTTTGTTGTAGACGGTATATACCTTTAAGCAGAAGTGTTCACATTGTGCAGCACACCTAAATCCTGTGCACAGCAGCACTTTTATGGGTCTCTGAGTCAGTTCTTAATCCATTTCATGCACTTTTGACTTGCTTTCAGTGTAATAAGTTTGCCAGTCACCTGAACTGCTATTCTCATTATTCTCTGCCTCTGCTGATCTTCTTAACCATCACTTCATAATCTGGATCTTAGTCTGTGCAGACTGCTGTGTCAGTGAATGAAGTGCTGTCTACTGACACAGTGAATGAGCACCTTTGCTCTTCATGAATGAGCACAGACTTGCTTTCATCAATCTGCACTGAACACTAATCCATTCATATTGCAATTTACATGTGGCACAGAACTACCTTTAGTCTATGCCATCAGATTTTGGACTAATTCTGAAAACAGAGGCTTTTCCTCACAAGTTCTTCTCAAAAGAAGGGGTCAAGATGTTGATAGTAGTCTTAACCAAACCATGTGTTTCCCCTGCTAGTCAGCTGGCATTTATCACAGCATTATTCATACTTCAGATTATTTAGCAATTTTTTTATCCAATTGTTTTTAAATATATTTTCAGATATTCATTGGATTCTATATCAAATGGAAAATTAAAAGCTACCTACTTCTCCTATATTTGCATAGCCTACTAATTTTGTAACAACCTTAGACCACCAGCTGTTTAATATCTGATTATGATGTTTACTGTTTCTAACATCATCCACTACACATTCTGATAATTTTCCCTTAATATTTATTCCACTGATGACATCTAGACTTCCTTTTATCAATATCTGTTTTGACCAAGCCTTTAATGCCTGACAATTTATCAAACTGCTGTCTTTAAATATCAGCATCCAGGTTACCATCAATTTTACCTCTTATTTACCTGTAAGCCTCTATGGTGCTTACAATGTCTCCGTGTATTATTTGTAAAAGCTTTATGACTGCTCCCAACCTTTTGGCTAGAACTACATCAACATATCTTTAACTCTGAATGTTCCTATAAATCTTTTCTCAGTGTATATACAGTTAGAAAATGTCCCTTACCTTTCATTGATAACTTCACAGTCAGGTTTCTTAATACTGGACATTGGCCCAACTCTCTTATGATCCCCAGTAGATCCCCTATTTTTATTTGTGGTATCTTGGTGTCTGAGTCCTCCTCATGTTTGAATAGAAAATGTGAAAAGCTCTTGGCACATCTTGAGACAGTGCTGCTCAGACTAGGTAAGCACTGTGAGTGGGCCTTGCTCAATTATTTATTTTCAGTCTTAAGATGACAGCATGATTAATAATAACATTTCAGTTCTCATCCTGCTAATTGGACTGGGATGCTCATGGCTGACCTCCTTGTCAGTCTTCTACCTCCTACGGCGTGTCTGTTAAAAGATCACATCTGACCACTTGTGTAATTCAATGTGCCTTATTACTGCAGCTGCTTAATTAGGGGTCATGTCTTCACAATATACTACACAGACAGAATTAGCTTCTCAGAACTTCATTTAGTAAGGGAAACCAGGATGAGGATTTTGCCAGCATCACAATTAAATCTCCTTGACAGATGTCCATAAATGTCTACACCTGGACAGGAAATATAGTTATATTTTGTCTGCTTCCAGGTATGATCCTTAATCTTCATGCACATGTCACTGAGACCAGTGGTTTTCACTTTGAAATCTTCCTCTTTTTTATGAATTTCTAAATATTAAAGTCACCATTTGTTCTGCCTTCCCCCAAACTAGAAGCCTTGGATATTCTTTTGAATTAAGCATCACTCCATTTAGCAGAAGATTTAGCTGTACATGAAAAATTCATTAAGTTCCCTCATTTTTGCATCAGATTGCAAAGTTTTCTTGTAGGTACTGACCAGGGCTTTCAAGCATCATGCATATTCCTATGGACTCCCTTTGAGAGGCTGGGACAGAGACTGAACAGTCAAATACCTTGAAAGAAGAGGATAAAAAACAATGCAACATAATGGAAGCAAATATTAACACCTCTTAAAATATGTAATTTCATTTCATATGGCTCACCTTGAAGTGGAAACTACTGATAAAGACAATAAGATTTCAGAAAAAACAGTGTCAAGTAATGACACAAAATGTTTAATATACTGCTACTGCCATTGACTCCAGTGCTTATCTAGAACAACATATGCAGGAAAAATCCAGGAGGAAGAGGTCTTTGGACTGTATCATCTTGGATGAACACTTCCTCATTAGGTAATACAACCACACTTTGTTTCTCAGACTTTCCTAACTGTGCAGTGGTTCAGCTTCAAGGGATGTTACAGAAGGTGCCTCTTCTTGCAGTGGCTGTGGTCACGGACACACTTTAGATTCAAATGTCTCAAGCAGGGAAAACAAAAACTTGGTTTCTTCTGGCTAAGTATTCTAGCCATTTGGAAGCCTGGTAAAAGATATTAAAAGGGGCTGCTCTTGTAAATTTTTAAATAACCATACCAGAAAAATTTAAGTATGCTTAAATACTTTTTACTGGACTAAATATGATCATCTCTCTGAATAACCTTTGACTGTCACTGAAGAAGAAAATTTCATAGATCTTTAAGCTTCCAAGGAGTTTCTAAAACATGTGGGAAGTACTTTAAGCACCAAGGACTGAGATGAGTCTGGATAACTTCAGAGATGCCTAGAGACTTTCAGGACTCTTGTGAGTCACATTCTTGCTGTGAAAGAGAAAGCTTTCTTTCTCCTTAGCCTTTCAGAGTTTCTTAAATTGTGCCAAATTTAGGCAAGGTGTAGGTGTAATTTAAGTCCTTGTCCAAAGGAGTTAATATAGCAAAACCTTATCTCCTCACTCACTCAGTGGACCTGACACAATTAAGGAATTTATAGTGACAGTCCTCTAAACTGAAGATGTTGGTGACCTGAAAAGGTTGAGGTTCTTGCATTGTTAGTAAACACCCCACTCAGAAAGCACTTGCATTCTTTAATTTCTAGCTAAGCTTTCTGTGCAAGGGTGAGTAAGCAGTGCATCAGAACAAGGAATACTTTTGTTGGACTCTAGAAGAATATTTTTAAGAACTACCATTGCTTTCATTTAAATTATTCTGATGACAAGCAATACCTAGTGTTATGATCAAAAATCCAGAGAATATATTAAATAAAGAAAAGTCCTGTAAGCATTTATAGATAATCAGTAAAGGGCTTTCTGTTATGTGCACTCCCTCTTGTTCTGAGAAACACTAGAATTGTTCCACAGAGGAAAGGTCCAAGGAGAAAAACTTTTTCATCCCACAAATATTTTGAGTATTATCTGGGAAAAGGAAGGCTTGGTGGGCATCCACTTCTGCTGCAGGGGAGCATGGTCAGCTTTCCTGGCAATGACATCAGGATTAGCCCCAAGCATACCCTTGTTCCTACTGTTAGAAAGATGCTGTCTCTCCCTTCAAATAAGCACAAAAGCTCCGGACTCCCTTGTAGCTTCAGGGATGTGGCAGCAGGGTAGCTATGGGGCAATCACCTCAGCAGCCCTTGCTCGGCCTTCCTGCTCATGTATTTCACACCTCCCAAAACAAAGAATGGATTTTAATTTCATGCTAGGGTAATGTTTTCTGGACAAAATATCTGTTACTTAATGGTCATTACTTACCCCACACCATATTCTTGTTGAAGAGCTCTAAATAGTTCCCGGATGTAAAGTAAGGGAACACATGCTTTGTGGTTATAAAACTTGTTTTTTGAATGAGAGACTCCTTTTGATTTATCTGTGTTAACAACTCATTACCTCCTTTTAAGTGCTCTGACCCACTGACACATTGTTTGCCATGTAACCCTCAACCTATATTTTAGAACATCCCATTGTCTGAAGACATGCCATAGATTATTTAGATGTTGCAAAGCAATCAGTTTTCTGAGAAAAGCTCTAAATTTTTAAATTTTTATTCCATTTTTTCCTTTTCAAATCCAAATTAGGTCTCACTTCCCATTGGCTCAAACATTTTATAAATGCTTTTAAAATGTGTTTCTCATTGATGCTGTCCCACCACACTAATTTCCACTTTTTCCAAAATCTTTTTCAAACTTTACTGAAAGAAAAGAAAAAAACAAATCTCTCCTATTCCTCCACATCAGATGTGCTGACATTTTAACTAAAGGACTTTTTCAATATATTACATATGAGGCCATATCAGGAGGCATGTGCACATGCTGGCATCTGACATTTCTGCACAGTTTAACAGACTATATATAGTAATCTAAAATCGAAACATTTTACCTGGCAGAGCCCTACAGAGAGTCTCCAAACAGCCCAGTGAGCCTAGGGCTCCCAGCCCAGTGGGTGCCTCTGTGGGTTCTTAGACAGCAGTTGGACATCAGTCCTTTCTTAGCAGAGAAGGAGGGAGGGAACAGTGTCAGATGACAATAGCTTTAAACTTCATCTGATCAAGTTGGAAGGAGAATGATTATATTGGCTATTTACTAAAAACCTGTGCCTACAGCTGGACAACAAAAAGACCTGTTCATCTGCAGAAAATAATAATTTCCCAAATCAGGTATTTCTTGCAACAAGGTGAAGAGGTTGCCCAGGTCACTTCTCTCATGTCAGTCAGTCAAGCTCCTTGGCACTCTCATGCTCAAGCTTTTAGGATGCTTATGCAGGACCTTCATGGGTGTGAAATGCATCATGGGGACGCACAAAAAAAATCTGATAATCAAGCAATTGCATGATAGGGGTTGGCATAACAGACCTGAGACTTTTCATAGTAAGTGGCTTCCTGTTGATACCCAGAAGGCTGGAGACACTGGTCTTTTTCCAGTCCAGAAAAGAATAGCTCCTCCTTCATTTTCCAAGAGAAATCAAATGCTAATATTTTCCATTCAGTGCCATTCTGCCTTTCATTTATCTTCTGATAAATGTTTGCTTCCAACAATTTATGGTATTGCAGAGGGTTTTGATAGCCACAGATGATGCATCTGCAAACATTTGAAATCAGCTTCACTATCCAAACCTCCAACACTTGTCTGTGTCCCAAATGAAGTTGGCAAATGCCTGATGTAGTTATTCACTCATAATAAACTCTAAAGGGTGGTGAGTTGTTGGCAATTAAAAAAAAAAAAAAAAGAAATCTTAATTCCTGGTTCTGTAGCTCCAGCAATAATATCAGGAAGAGAATCTTTTCACAGCAGGTAAATTAAAGAAGTTTTAGTTGGCTTTTCTGTGCTTCATGATAATTTCCTTTGCTTTATTTTTGTCAGATCTCTGTAGCTATATGACATTATTTCTACTTTCTAAAGTATATTTTGCTGTCACTAGAAGAATACAGGATAAGAATTTGTCTATGTATTGGCTAATATTTCCTAAATCCATTCAAAAGGAAAATGAAAAGCAGGATTATTAGACAAACAAAACTGACTCACTTATTAGTGCACTTCCTGTAGAAATTTCAAATTACTGGTCCCGTTAGAAAAACACAGATAGCTTTCATTTTCTGTGTCAAAGGAGTACCAGCACCCAGCAGGACTCAACCTGGCAGGGCTGAGGGAGAGAGTAGGGAAACACAGATACACAGCCAGCTCCTGCTGTAATGCAGGCTCAGCCCGAGGGGGTGTTTCAGCTCATGTCCGTGGCCCAGGTCCCATCTCCATGGGGATACAGGCTGGCCTTTGCTTCAAATGCAATTCTGCACCCGCCTCTAAGTAAAACTCCAAGTAAAGGTAGGTAGGAACAGGGAGAAACACTACCTTCTGCACTCCTGTGGGCTTTTTGAAATAAAATCTGCTATTAGTTCCATAACCTCATCAGAAGTCCTTGCCCCAGCCCTAAAACTGTTGGGATGACTCCATAATAAAAAATACATGGCAAGGGAAAGGAAAAAAAAAAAAGAGAAAAACTACATTATCCTCATTTTTCAAATGATGAATGAAAGTCCTGCAAGTACATGACTTGCCCAAAATGATATAGAAAAGTCTGTGCCACAACTATGCAACACTTCAGGTGAAGCATGTCAAGGCCAGACTGGGTCCTCGCACTGATTTATCCAGAGTCCAAAGGCACTGAGGCACTGAGGATCCAATAACCTGTGGGAAGCTCCTGAGGAAGAACATATGGAAGAATGAAACAAGTGGAAACAGTAAATGGAGAGATGTTCTCACAATTAGGGTTTGAAATAAGCACAGAGCTGGGAAAGGAGAACAAGACAGAAAATAAAGCTGAGCCTAAGAAAAATGGAACAAAAGAGTCTTAGAAATCAAGAACATGCTCTGCTATAAGAGTAAATTGAAGCAGGATATAAGGATTACATGGTTAGAGAAATTGGTGAGGAAACACTGTAATTTTGGCAGCTGCAACTTTACTGACAAGTAGAAAACAGAAGGTGTAAGAAAGACAAGTCTATTTCCCAGGGATGAATGAAGAGGGTGCAATGGTGTCTTGACAGATATGTGTACATTCTGTGGGGAAAGAGCAAGTCAGATTTTTTGAGGGCCTGGGTGTGAGGGGAGGAAATATCTCCTAGAACAAAGACTTTGGCAAAACGGGCAACCAGGAGTGGTCTGTTTCTAAGCGAGTCACTACAGCCCATACTACCCTGCTTTTGGGGAGCCTGCCTAACCAGTGGGGTACTGCAACAACATCATATCCCTTTTGCTTGGGGTCACCTGCTTCCTTCAAGAGTGCGTGCTGGGAGCTGCAGTGGAGAGCCATGGCCAGAGAGCCGGAGAAGCGAGCAGGAAGCTTCGGACGGGTGGGAATGCAGAATAAACCCACAGCAGCTCATGTCTCTCACAGGCATGGTCTTCCTTCCCAGCCATCAGTAACAATCAGTTTTAATCCCCAAACTTGACAGTTTTTCTACAATTTCCTTAGGAGTGACTGTGACTGCTGAGAACTGACACCTCCATGTGCAGACCACTCTTCCCAGACTTTAAATGGCTCTGAAAGGTACATGACTCTGAGTATGGCTTTCCATGCAATCAAAACCAGCATATTTTTCCAAGCAGGAGAATGAGCATAGAGAATGAGTTTCTTTCTCATTGTACAGACTTTCAGTCTTGCATAGTGCAGCTTGAAACCATTACTGTTCCAGTGAGGAAAATACGCAGTCAGTTGAACATTAACTGTTTTGAACACCATTACTACAAAAATAAATAATCAACCAACTTCATCTCTGAATAGAAAACTCTGCAGTGGGAAGACTGAGTGAATAACAGTCATGATTGCTGAGGAAGAGATGGAAATAACAGTTTACAGTTCACAGGATCTTAATGGATAATCAATGTGGTAAATTAGGATGTGGCTGAAATTACAGATACAGTAATTAAAATTAGCTGTGAATAATAGAACACAGCTCCTCTAGAATAGAATAGAAAGTGCTGCTAGACAGAAACAGAATAATACTGTGCAAATGTACAGAAAATTTAATTTTTAAGATAAGTTCAAATTGGCAAGAGATGTGTTCAGTATGTCCACTGACACTTTTCACAAGCTTATAATAGGTAGTAGCTGTAAACTATTGTTGGAGAGGAATTTAATTTAATTGAATCTCCTCCTTATGAAAAGTACATTCTGAAGCACATTTGAAGTCAGTGCTAAGGTGTCTCTCAATTACCATTCAGACAGAGTCTATTCATTTCAGCTGGTTACAGTTTGACTGTATTCTCTTCTTTGGTCTATTGCTCTCTTTTAAATTGTAGAAACTATGCTAGGAACAGAATGGCCATAAGCTCTGTTGTTCTAGCACAGAGCCTTTTCCCAACCAATGCTGGAGCTGTGTTTTACCTAACTGGAGAAAATTACAAACCCAGAGAAAGGAGAGGGGTTATCTGTTCTTTCTGTTTCCCTGCAAAACTCCTGCTGTAAGTCACTTCTGACAATGCAGTGCAGAATGTAAGGCATTAAGTTTGTTCTGCCAGAATGATTCCCATATTTTCAAAATATTCAAGTATAATCTGATTATGCTGAGTGGCTACACAACTGTAAAACTGTCCAAGAAGCCCATGTGTCATTAGATTTCTACTAAATATACAGGTTCAGCTTCATCAGGCTCTGTGAACTGTGTGATTTCAAGGTATGTGGACAGTATGACTGAAACAGTTTTTTGCCAGATCTGAAGTAGTTTCTCTGTGTTACTAGTGCTGATCATACAAGCTTTAAAGGGTAACATTTACAGAATTACAAGCATATAGTTTGATATTTTGATTTTGTAATTTCCAGTTTTTTTGTTGTTTTTAATGGTTTTTTAGTAAATGGGAATCTCAACAGAAGATTTTTCCTAGATGTAAGTCTTTGCTTTAGGAGACCATACAAAAAACCAGCATAAGTAAGTTATCAAGATAATACCAAGAAGATAGGAGCATACAGCTGTAATGCATTAGAAAACAGAAAAATAATGGCTATCACTTTGCAGAAGATCTTTTAACATTCTGCGGTATGCCCCATTCCAGTTGACACATGGCTCTCCTTGTGGGCCTGGGACAGACATCGAGCCCTCTCTGAGGCTACCTGTGCAGGCTCCCAAGTGCATGAGTACGATGTGGCACTTGCTAAACCTTCTTATCAATCCTAAGACACACAGAAAACCCCATATTTAATCTTATAAACTACTTGATGACAAAAAAGAGGCTCAAACATGTAGGTGTATCTATAGTTTGTACATCCTGATCACTCCTCTCAAACTGAATCCTCATAACTCCTCCTCACAAAATAAATCAGAGGGCAGCCAGGCTGTTTTATCTCTCAAAATTGTCTTCAACCCAAGTTTAGTTAACATTCACAAATATTTACCTGGGGGTTGTAAAAACCAGTGGAGATGGGCTCCACTAAACCCTACAGAAGATTCAGTGCTGAAGGCTATGACAGAAAATTTGAGGTTTGATATACAAGGGTGATTATGTCTGTGATATGCTGTTTTCTCTTCTTTGCTCTTGTACCACATGTATTCTGGCAAATCTTTGGATACTGCAGCAGTTTGCTAATTATCTGTTGTGTTATAAACAATCCTGTTTTGTTTTGTTGTGCTTTTTTAATATAATTGAGCTGTTTCTAATGATTCACAATTAATTACAACAGCTCTAAATTTTCAATTTAAAGTAGTTTAAATTATTGCCTAGGCTTTGCCCATAGACAGAGGCATGCTAGTAGTACAGTCCTGGTGAATCAGACTTAATAGGCATTTTGAAATAAGCACAGCTGCAATTATGCCCTGAGAATTTCTGCCAACTTTTTAATAGTTTATTTTTATTGTAAAAGCATCTTTTAAGTACCTTTGTTTCTCCTGGGATGGAAATTATTGTTTTAAAGTATTTCATGCCAAGTTTTTTACTTAATATGTTACCTAATAATTTGTTTCTTATTACATAAAATTCATGGTATATTTCAAGAAAATATAGAACTAATACTAGGTAGCATGCTGGAAATAGAGGCATTTGTGTTTGCTGTTATACATCCAGTAGTTAGTTTTTTAATGTTACTCCTGATATTTTAAAGTGCTATGCAAACATTAAATGAATCATAAAACTTAAGAACTCATTATTGCTCTGTCATTATTTTATAAACAGGGAAAAGAGAGCACAGAAGTGCCCTGCCCATTGCAATAGGGAAACAAAATTAGAATTTCTCTTCCCATGTCTCAGATGACTCCTGAAAATGCTTTGTGAGTAACAACTCATTTGTGTGAAAATTGCCTTTGATTTTACTTCTGTAATAAGATTTGGACTTTTTCTTCCTTCATGATGCACAGAAAAAAGAGAAGATGCTTATTTTTTATTCATCATGTTGATAACTGTTGTGTGTCCAAACTTTGTACCATTTCTCCATTGCAGCTTGGAATCCAAATGAATGATAAGCAGTGCCAATCACCACATGGTAGCTATACCTGTATTTTCCATCAGACCACATTATGCACATTAGACTGGCTCTGAAAGCTTCAATTTGTCCATCTGAAATCCAGCCTCCAACAGGAGCAACTGTCTGGAGTGCTTATGTCCTTATATAGATGGCACTAGAAAGAAAGCAATAGACACTGTAAGAAATAAAGTAGAAAGGTAATTTTTTTCTACTTGATTAACAAGAACTAAGAAAAAAAATTAAAATGGATGGAAAAAATGTGAATATATTTGTAACCACGTCTGGATCATAGAATATTATATTTCAGTAAAAATGCTGCTTAGGTTCTTTGAGGCACAAAGTAAATACCTTTGAATTTGGTTGAATTTAATTTGATTTGGTTATCTTTTTCATACATAAACATGATCCACTGACACTTCATTCTGAAAATCACTCATTTTGTTAAATTTAGCTTTAGCAGTATGCTGGGCTGAGGCTACAGTCATACCTTTGATGGTGGCACCTCTCTTATTTGGTGCAAGTCCACTGTGGCATCACTGATTATTCATATAACCATTTTCATTTTAGATATTGCTCTGTTTACCTATACCTTGCTTTTTCAGACTGTGCTGATTGTGATTCTCCCAATCTCTGAAACAGTATTACAAGAATATAAAAGTATAAAGTGGGAAAAAAACATTTCTCCAAGAAAGTTGTACCACAGCTCAATTTGTGTCACTAGCAATTATTATTACCAGTATTCATATCTTAATCACTTACATACTTACTTATATTGCACTTAAACAGTGTGGAGCCAGGTCAGGTTTTAAGACCTCCTTATCTTTTTGTTTAGGTATTGTTTGTGACCTGGGTATGATTTCCAGACCCTACTTTAAGCAAGTAGATACCTGGAGCATGACAGAGGACACTGAAGCAACAAAGATGATAAATGTCAAGTAAAAAACCTAAAGTAGATGTGAATGATTTTCCATGCAGGCCAAGTAGCATGACATTTAGTGTACTAAATTTTATAGATACACCTCTACTGTAAAAAAATAAAATTGAAGTAATTATGAAATAATCTGTATTGTGTGACATGTTAATACTGTTAAATATTGTTGGGGTTTTTTTAATTCTTGGTGGTGTGTATTTCTGTTGGATTGCTTCAGAAGTGCAAAATATATTTATTTAGTCAGAAGGACTCCTGCTAATTGTTCAATGGCTCTTGCTGTGCTGGAGAGATTTTGAATTTATATTGTTTCTCTGAATGCAAAGCACTTCTGATTCATTTAACATTGTTTGGACAGCTGTGAAGAGAAATAAAATGGCACAATATTGTTTTCCTGTGCTGCTTTTGAAGTAATATAATTACTTCAAATATTGCCTGAGATACCCACTGAGACAATCAGAGGACTTAATTTTAAATGAAGCAATATGTATCTCAACACTGAAAGCAAAATTGTGCACTGCAAAGTGATGGAGGAAGTATTGGAATAAAGATCCCTGCTAAGCCCTATGTTATTTACCTACTTACCAGCCAGAGGTTACACATTTTTAGATAACTGCCAATTTTTATGTCAGATATACTATACACTGCCTTAATTCTGTAACTCCCCTTTACAAATAACAGCGGAGATATTTGTGTGCCAGTGATATTTTGAAACAGTGATTACTGTTTCAATCTTTCACAGAAGATGCCCTTGTTATCATGAACAACATGCAGTTATTCCTTCAGAGACATCATTTGTAGGTTGATTGCCTCCTTAACGTCATGAAGCAGTCTTTTGATTACAGAGAGAAATGAGAAATTTTATGCTACTTCCTAATTTTAAACCTCTCAGTGTAAATGTGTGTCTTAGCATTATTCTTCATTCAGAATAACTGCTAATCTCCCCAAACACAATCTTCACCTCTGAGGCTGATCCCCCAGCCCACTTGTCCAGAGGCAAACCTTGTTCTTGCCTTTATCCATGCTAGGCTGCATAATACCAGGTCCATCCTTCACAGCTTCTTTCTCCCTCGTGCAAATGCTCTGGTCCCATTTGCCTTACAAAAACAAAAGCAAAAGCTGTGTGCCTGGACCAGGCTGTAAAAGGGTAGTTTGCCTCCTAGCATCATGGAAGGAGCTGTTCAGTTCATAAAATCATTAGGTCCAAGGCAGAGGTTGGATTCCCAGTCCAAGGCAGGAGGAGGAGAAAGATGCTCATGCTGTATGAATTAGTTTGGGACCCATGGCATGGCTTAAAGTGAGCACTTGTAAGCTTTGTATTGGATCTAGCAGTGCCCCTGTAAAGGAGGAACAGCACAGAGTGTTCTCTGAACAAATGCAACAGCATAAATGCAAAGTCTTGGTGATGAAATACTGCAAAGCAGCTTTACATCTTGCATGTCCTTTACACCTGAGCTTGCCTTGTCACTTAAGGGTCCCCTAGCAACCTTCAGAGCTTTCTGGAGAGAAAAAGGCTCAGGGCCCAGAAGGGAACTTTGTGGTTTTCATAGAAATAATGTGAGGAAACAAAACCAGAATCTATGTCGTACCTTCTGGAGTTGTAATGCAGAGGAAAAAAATCTTGAGAAGCATTTTGATTTCTAATTTAGCAGTTCTAAAGCAAACTAAAGATTTTGTATTCACAGCATGGGATAAATGTATCCATTTTCCTTAATATCCTGTCACCAAGCAGGCAAAAACAGATACTTAAAAGAGGAGAAAAAGAAAAGGTCAAAAATATAATGATGCTTCCTTAGACTATTTTTCTGGCTCTGGAGACTCCTTGAGTCCGAGATGTTGTCTTTGTAATTAACAGCCCTGATTTTTTTCTTTTGATTTTTTTTTCATCTTTTGAACTCATGTAAATGCTTTGCATTTGAAAAAAGCTGTATTTACCTGCACAATGTGAAAAATCTCTCATTTTCTCTGGGTCTGCCATTTGCTTACTTCTGTTAAACTGTAGTTCTTGCTTTGCTAGAGACTGTGAGCAGCCATTCCCCATGTACCTCTCTGTGCATTTTTTTAATATGGCACTTTTCCCTACTCCTCACTCCCAGTTAATGTTTACTTATTAAAGGTCCCATATTACAAAAAAAATAGTTCCAGCTTTTGAATATTTTAATATACTATTTTCAACAGTATAGTTTTGAATATGCTTGTCACACTGCTCGTGATCTTTTCCAGTTATATTCTGTATTTTTTGAGATTGGGGGAGGAGAACTGCCCACAACAGTTCAAGATGTGACTGAACCATGGATTTATGCAGCTGGGTAATGAGATTCTCTGCTTGTTTCAAAGGCTGTTCTGTCTTAAAACTGTGTATCCAGTGTAGCCTTGCCAGCTCCTGTATGCATATTGTTTGGAGACCTGTAATTATGTAAGAGTCTCAGCTTGCATTTATGAGCTGCATAAAAAAGTTTCTGTCTTCTGTGACTAGAGAAAATTCTGCAGGAAGCCAAACCTATAACTTTGAAATTGGGAGCTAAGAGAAAATAAATGTGCATTATTTAGGGAGGGGGATTGTCTTTAAATATGATTTCATAATTTGAAGATATATTTAATATTTGCATGCACTTTATTAGTATTGAAACATCTTGTGCCACTTGGCACTTGATGAGCTGTTCATCTCCTCACCCTAGCTCCATACCTGGCATGGCCTCCACAATCTCCACACAGTCTGTCTGCAACCAGACTGTTACTGAGAGATGTTCTCACACATGTGATCTCCCAAATCTGCCCAGAAACAGTTTGGGAGAGCAATAGTTGTCCTGGGATGGCTCAGAAAGCTTCTAGGGCCTGCAGTCTTTAGGTCTTGGTGTCACAGCAGTATTTGGAAAAAAGAGAAGGCACAATAATCTCTCCATGTGACTCCTCATTTTAGTTCTGACAGTGACATGTGAGCAGCCAGAGTCCTTTCTGAGAGCAAAAAAAACCTTGTCCTGCTGAATTTTAAAATAAATTTCTTCCTCCTGCCTGTTTTCTGAGGATCATGTCTGTTTGTTCTATTTCATCAAAGTTAAGGTCACATAACAATGCTAAGCAATACCAGATGAAAGTCCTTTTATCACATATTGTAAAGCTATAGAAGGAAATAAAACAAAAGTAGGGAAAACAGATAAGCAAGGGTTAGAAATAACTCAAGGGAGGGAGCAGGTATTAAAGCAGGGTCCTGGCCAACAAATGCCAGACAATTTAGTCTGAAGTACTCTTGCTCAGCTGACTAAGGCTCTGCATGATACATGTGAAATGAGAATGCTAATGTAGCAGGTACTTATTGTGCAGTCTTGTTCTTCTTCATAGAACTGTAATTAACTGTCTTTTTCAAGGAGTACTATTACTGTTTTTATTTTTACTGACCCTTGCATCCTATTCAAACAGATGTAGTGCATTTTTGGACTGCTGGTATCACTTACTAGATGCTTAGAAAAATATGAATTAAAAGTAGATATAATGTTCTATAACTAACTGAATAATGTAGCATGTGCAAATAAAATGTCAAGATTTTGACTGGCTTTATCCAAACTGCAGTTTCCATTAAGTCTTCTTGGGAATTAAATAGAAAGAACTACAATGTGAAATGTGTATACCTATATGCACACATGAACCTTTTTATTTACACCTAGGTGGCTGAAAACTGTGAAAACTAACTTAAATTCAGTCCTATCATTCCCATTGGAAAATACAGAACTCTGTTATCTCCTACACACTCATTTCTTCTTGTGATGTTGCATCTTGAAATAATAACTTTGAAAGGTAATGGCCATTTGTAAAAACATTAGGTAATTATTACCTGTAAGGGTAGAGATTCTGAATTTCCAAAGTAGTGATTGTAAGTTCAGGAGGCTGAACTCCTGGAAAATTACAAGTTACACTTCCAGTAGTTTAGTTAGAAAAGTACCAAAAGCACAATTGTGATTTTTTTTTTTTTTTGTAGCTCCAATTTACACTTCCATCTTGTACTGACCTCACTGACTCTGGAACTCTTTCTTATTTAGATATTTTTTAATTTTTTTACTTTTTATAGCCATTTAGGAAATTGTTTCTGGAAATATTTTCTGGCATGAAACTGATTGTATACAACTGTATGCAGAATTCCTTACCTTTCATAATTATTTGTGCTTTTTTGAAGATGCTTTTTTTGAAGGCAGTATCTTTTTTAGCATTTGAGTTGGTTTTCTTCATCAGTTTGGTCTTTATGAAATCCTTATTTTAAGAGCGTATATAGGTTCTGAATCACCATTTGGGTCTCATTAAACATTCTTCATGGTTCTTTCAATGGTTTTTCTTCTCTTAACTATTGTTGATAATCTTTTAAGATGCGCTCTTGTCTTTGTTTAAATCCTGGTTTTTAAAAGATGTCCATGTCAGACTATTTTAGTTTCTGTCTTTGCTACAGAAATGGTCACTACGAAAAAATGGGTCCTGTCTTCTGTTGCTGCATCTTGAACCAGATCTTGTGCAATGCTTGAACCAGATCTTGTACCAAAGATGTACATTTCCTCTTATAAACTTTCTGATCATCTTCTTCTTTATAGCTTCATCATTGATGATGCCAAAAAAAAAAACCCCACAAAACATGTGGGTTGTTTGTTGTTTTGGTTTTGGTTTAGGTTGGGTTTTTTTCTGGCTTAATACTTGTCTTCTGTTCTCAGAATCTCTCTTATTTCCCTTACCATTCTGTAGCACACTTGTCGCCATATTAATTGTGTGATCAGTACTGGAGAAACTATTCCTACTCAGACAAAATACTTTAGAGTAAAGATTAATATTTCTACAGAATTTACCTTGCTTCACTTGAATTTTTTTTTTCAATATCACCCTCCATTAGTACAACCTGCTCTGGCAACCTGGTAGAGTTAGGCAGAATGATACTCTTAGGTATTCCCTTGATTATCTTCCCTCCAACAAGATTTTGAGGTACCTGTTCTAGGAATACTATTGTTTAAAGACAAGTATTTCACTGCAACTCCGTCTTTTAGATGGAGTTGCAGTGAAATACAATGCTTGTGAAGTTTCTTAAGAGCAAAAACCAAAACAGCACACACTGTAAAAAACAATGGAAATGATAATTGGTTTGCATCAGATTTCTTCTCATGAGCCCTCTTCAGTGACCAGTAAAAATTATGTTGGTGCTATTAAAGTAGAGTTTAATTATAAGCAGTTTTGCTACCTGGAAAGCTAGACAGCATATAGAAAATTCCTTATACCAGGGGCTTACAAGAAGTCTGGAGAGGGACTTTTCACAAGAACATGCAGTGACAGGACAAGGGGGAATGGCCTTAAGCCGAAGGAGGGCAGGGTTAGAGCAGAATTTCTTTACAGTTAGGATGGTGAGACACTGCAACAGGTTATCCAGAGAGGCTGTAGAGTCCCCACCCCTGGAGATGTGCAAGAACAGGCTGGATGTGTCTCTGAGCAAACTGGTCTAGTGGAAGGTTCCCTGCCCATGACAAAGGGGTTGGAATGAGATGATTTGCCGTCCAACTCTAGCCATTTTATGATTCTCTGACTCTATAAGTGCACTGAAATTCAGGCAGACAGTAACTACTGAGGGTGTAGAGTCTCCTCCACTGAGGGCATTATAGACAGATAATATCGTGCACAAAGGATCTGGTTCTACCTCAGACTAGTAAGCTAAACCACATCATCTCTTCCAGCTTTACCTTCCTAACTAATATTTAGATTTATTTAGATTTAGATACGTTTCCTAACTAGGTTTCAAACTTACACAGTCCAGGTAACTTTTGTGTGTCCCACAAATACAGTCTGACCTTGATAATGTTTTGATTTAAAATTTAGTCTTCAGGCCACAGTGACTAACCATTAAAAATAAAAATATTTAAAAGAAATATTATTTGTAGTAGAATTTTCACCTATCCCATTTCAGATATGGAAAAGTTAATTTCAAAATACTCAGTGTAAATAATTTTTCAAAAGCTACAATTTTATATCCCACCATTTGTTGAATATTAATTAAATTGATGTGAGGAAATGTAAGACACGCATAGACTACTGAATTTAAAACATTAATTAATGAAATCCTTTCATTTTAATAGACGAAGTTAATGAATTAAAGATGGATCATTACCACAAAGAAAATGGGGAATCTTAAACAGTCCTTTTTTTGTGTTCAAGTGATGCCCTCACTGAAGTCTGGTGATGACATCTGGAAATAACAGAAATTCTTATGAAATCTATCCCCAGATTTAGTATGTAAATTGAGTATTTTTTGGTGAGGCTCATATAAATTAGGCAAATCAAGACTGAGCATCACCCACAGCTGCAGAGAACGTGCACTCAGGCAAACCCAGCACAGTTGTGGGCAGCAGGAGACCAACACCCTATTTTGCTTTGCCTGAGACACAGGATGGCCCATAAAGAGGATGTGACCATGGGTGACAAGGCATGCAGGCTGCTCTGGCTCTTCACAGTGCCTCTGTCTCCATCCCTCCTGGCTTCCCTTCCTCTTGTGCTGAAATGCAGACAGTCTCCATGGGAACCGGCACCTTCCCCCTGCCAGGGCCCGAGAGCCAGGGTCTCTGGCTCTGCGGCTGCGTAGGGACCGCTGCAAGAGACAGGAATAAGAAGGGCTCCCTTCCAATATTCACTGGGGTTTTTTCCAGCCCAATCTTGGTAAATCAAGTTCTTCAAATGGGAATACTAAAAATACCAGGAGCTGTTAATATTTCAGCTGGAATAAGACTAACCAGCTACCTCACCTAGCCTTAGGAAGTAAAGGTCAGTGCTTGATTAGCAATGGCCTTCCTTCCCCTCTTCAATCTACTATGAAAGATTGCATGGCTGGGCACACATATATTTCTTTCTGAGCAAACCACTTCATCCAGTTGAGTCATTGAGAAGAATATAACCACAGGAATTGAAGTTCTTGCCCAGAAAAATGCTAGACATAAATACAGAGAGGGAGGGAAATAGCCTGGGGATTTTCCCATTGATTTCAAGTGACAAGAAAACATTTAGTGTGATAGCATCAATTAAAGGAAGACAGATGGAGAAGTTGTCCTTGTCACAGTCTGATTTCTTGGGTTGAATACATAATGTTTTTGCATACAGCTACTGTTTACTCCTTATCACTTCTTCACAGATCTACCTATGAAAGTGCATCCTATTATGGTAGGCGACCAGTGCTCCTGGAGGCTATCCTCTAGATAGATGATGTAATGCTGGAGTATTGCTGGATGGTTTCCCTGTAGAACACCCTGAACAGCAGTGTGTGAATGCACTGATTTACAATCACAAGACTTTGCACAAGGTAAAGATACAATCTTCCAGCATAAAGTATTACTTTTGTAGCATATCGATCCTGAGATCACACCACAAAAAGCTTTATTATCAACAAAACTCTTTAAAAACATATTTACTCTGTATTCATCCTCTTTGCAGTGATACTGACTTTCAATAGGTCCCATGATTATAAGCAAACTTTTTTTTAGCATGACTGCACCAGACACCAAAATTAAAAAAAAAAAAATCTCAATGTTTTCTATTCAGGTTGGGATCCCCTTTTCACTTGCCATGACAGATATTTACTTAATTAATCTAAGCTTCCTGTCAAACTATGTTTAATTAATACTGTAACTGACATTTCTGACTTTAAATACCTCTGAATGAAGCACAAAAGGTCACAATATTCCAGGTCTGTATTCTACCAATTTTTTTTTCAGCCTTTATGATATAATAGGTAAAGGATTTTTCTCTCCAGTATCCATAAATAAAAATTGCAAAAACCTCTATATTGTTCTGAAGCTTTTGTGCTTCTGGAAGTTCTACATGGAGAGAAGGAAAACAAGAAATGAAAATAACAGAAATGAAACAACAACTAATAAATATTTCTATCTCCAGCATAAAACATCCAGTTAGATAGCAAAATAAGCATATATTTGACATACATAGAAAATCTGAACAATATATTTCAGTTTTTTTACATTCTCTCTTGGAAATACATTCTTAGCAATGTGATTCTTCATTAATAACACTAACCCAGAGTTAGTCATTAGTTACAATGTCTTAAATTTTTAAATACTGTGGTGAAGTCTATATATTTCTGCAGAGGTACAAAATGAAAATCACTAAGAACTTCATTTACTGGTAACACTTTGCCTGGACTTATAAGTAGAAGAGTGCATGGTTACAAACATGGTTCAGCCCTGAGAGATGTTCAATAGCCAGAGCAGTGTGTGACTGTCCAAAACAGTCTATGCCTTTTCTGGACCATCCTGTTAAGCACTCGGCCCTGGTTCCAGACTGGTCCTTGGCAGGATGCTCAGAAGCACTGACTGGCCCTAGGCAGGCAAGCATGTGCCCATAAACTTGTGTCCCCCCTCCTCCTCAGCAGGTGGGGCAGGCCTGCAGTCTCCATTTAACATCCCCAAAGGCTCCCAAAGCTCCCTTTCAGTGGATTCAGATAACTGCAAATGACCAAGGAGAGGAGCACAGACTGCAGAAGGATTGAACTTAGAAAAGGGAATTCAATTGAGTGTGGCCAAATGTCAGCTGATCCTGTAACTCCATGTCAAGTTTGATGTAAAGGCACTAATCCCTTTAATTACCAACTGTGCCATCAATGAAGCACTTGAAAAGATCACTATGTTCTGGTAACTGAGCTGCAGTACAGCAAAAGTTAACTCTTTTCCCTTGGATAAAAAGTATTGTGGCAGATTAAAGGAGGTCCTGACACTTGCTAAAGCTCTTTTCTGAAAGCATTAGCTTTTGTCTGGAGACTGAAACCCTGATCCTGTAGAGAGTGAAATGCAACCTCCTGAAGGCTCCTTTGCTGATGGTTCTTCTGCACAGTGCTTGCAGGATGGCAGTAACACCTTGATTTTCTTCTGTCAAAATAACCTGCTGTGACCCATATTCAATGTACATCTCACAGGACCACCACAGCTGCAGCATTTCTTCCACCAATGGTTACCACCTCTGACTCAGTCGACGATACAGAAAGCTTCAAACACTTGCAAGCAAATTACTTTAAGTACTTTCTGCTGCTAACAGTGGCAGCATGAGGTACCTGAGAGCAGATTTATCTGAGCCATGCCTAGTCAGACTTTTGTCTCCAAGTGCAACACAAGCTCTAGTGGGATGAAGGAAATGCTGGGACTGCAAGCACAAAAGCATTAGCTTCAGTCTGCAATGTCTCACTTCCCCAGTTCCTTTCTTCTTCAAATAGCTTACTGGAGATAATTGCTACTTGCAGTCACTCTCCCTTGTAAACTCATTTTCCTACAATCTGTGGCATCCTGTTTCTCTCAGTGTTTGCAAAGATGTTTGTCAGTGGAAAAAAAACCCAACCCTGGTATATTACTTGCCTCACAGCCAAATGGCATAGAAGACACACACACTGTCAAAAAATAGCTGTGTCAGTGAACAGTTCCCAATCAATCAAACACAAGTGGTAGTCTTTGCCTGGCAACGCTGACTACATGTATTTGCTCTCATTAGTCCATGATATTTTTCTGTTGTTTTCACACTGTGAAAATTGCTGTATGAATCCACAGTGGGTCTTCCATCTGGAAATATATATTGCCATGAGTTTCTTGGGAGGAGCAATCATTAGTGGTTTAGTCACACTGTGTCCATCTAAGGCAAGCAACATGATCTGAGATGCTGTTTACAGTATAATGATATAATAGAAATAAACTTGGCATGGTATAGTTTTATGCTGATCTGGAAAACGATACCCAGTAGTACATGATAGCCCCCAACTATGGAGCAAAGAGTGGACAAATGAGTGAAAGACAGATATTTGTACAAAACTTATATTTGAAAACTTTTCCCTCTTTTTGCAGTTGATTTTACAGTTACTTAACGTCAGACAGAGATTTTTTTTTCACTGCAGATGATTTTGTTGAAGACTATTAAAGGTACTATCAATTTCAGCTTAGCTGTGTTTTCTCTTGCTGGCCTTTCACCTGAGCTCATTAAATAAGACATATGAATCCACAGCATGAATGAGAAAGCAGGAAATTAGACAAAATGATTTGGCAGAATATGGCACTGATGTTTTGGAAAATAGCTTTTTTTCTATAACTTCTGTGGAAATTATTCTATAGACTGAACTGATGCCATGGAAAGGGTAGTGTGACCCATTTTTGTTGATTCCATTTTCTGGATGAGACATTATCACTCAGCACTGCTAAAACCCATTTCTGGACAGTATTTTCCTGAATAATACTATTTTTTTAGCAGAATTCAAGGTTAGCAGAATTCCAGAAGCAAAATGTATAATTAAAGGACTCTTTGGCTTCTACTAGGTTCAGTTTTATATCTGATTCTATTTTATTTCCTACTCCTTGGTGGTGCTGTTACACATGTGTGGGGTGAGATTGAGCCCACAGTAAGTTTCGGTGTCTGTGTGTGCACTGGGGGTTTGAGCTCTTGCTACAACAGAAGAAACTCTTGTCACTGGCTGATGGGAGGCCAGCAAATGGTGCAGACGGGGTCTGTGGAAGAGGAGTTGCATCACCTCCTGGGCTCTGCTTCTTAGATCCTTAGATAAAGCACTGAGCATGCAGGCAAACACCAATGCAGGCATCATGTTTTGGTATCATTGGTCCTCCTCATGTCTGGATGGACATGAAGAGGGCTCAGCAGGGAGTGAACTAATCAGAAATTCCCAGAGCTACTGTTTTCTGTCTACTTCTGACCTCGCTACAGTCAGCCGGAAAACTGAATGTCCACTAATTGTTCAGACTCTTCTACAGCCAAGGGGAAAGAGCTAATTGCAGGCAGGGAAGCAGTTTGGCATTATGACACTTATGCTTTGGTGTAGTCAATCACATCTTGGAGGGGCTCATCCCTTTCCATCATCTCTAGAAGCATTTCTGGGCAAGTGGCTTTCACTGTATGCTGGAACTACAAGGTACCTGGTGAAAGTCGCCCTGTGCCAGCATCTCTGGAGCAATAAGCTGACCACAGCCTCAAGAACCTCAGTGTAGCTGGTGGCAGAAGCATCAGTTCTGTGTAAGGAGACCTTTTAAATGTTCAAAGCCAACTGAGATGTGTCCATGGGCTGTTAGAAATATGTCATTGTACTCATTTCTTGCTGATGGCTGTGTCAGAGGCTGATGATTAGAGGCATCACTCCAGGGAACCAGCCTCACACAGGGTGGCTGAGGCTGCAAGTGGCACCAAGGCCTGTGGCATGGCCCACCTTTGGTTTTGGTAGATACAGCTCCAGATTGCTGAGGGTAACCCATGCACAGTGGGCATGGCAGCACCTGAATGAAAGATCCAACACACATATAAAAGAACTTGTAATATAAAAACATGATAGGGATTGCAGTTAATACCTAATTAGTTGCTGACACCAGTTCACTCTGAAGTCACATCAGTGGCAATGCTTATGTCAGAAGCACAATCTGAATGTGGCCACTGCTCCTCTCTGACCTGAGCAGAGCTCAGGGACCACAGCCAGCAAGCAGCCAGTGGCAGTGTTTGTTCTCCACAAGATGCTTCTACTTGCAACTCAGAAGACCCATTTTGGTATATTCACAAAATGATAGATGTATGCAGGGGCTACTGAGACAAGGGGAATGAGGAAGGCTTCTTCTATCAGTTCTCTATATTCAGACATTGACACAATGTAAATTGATAATAGTACTTCACACAGAACACACTGATCAGTATATGAAGCATAATTTGATGCTTCTCAAATATTGCACGTACCTATGTCTAAGAAGAGAAATTGTACAGACAGATATGTCAGCTAGATGCATAACATTGCAGCTTTGAGACCTGTGGTTGTGTTAGCTGTATTTACTGCCTGCAAGCAATCTTTCCCATTGAGTATATTCATTGCATCTTACTTGAGCCAACATTGCTCAGTATTCATTAGCCTACAAATTAAATGTGAAGAATTAAAATTGGATAATCTCACTATTTTGCCATCTGTTCCTCAACTTGCAAGTAGCAGAATATCAAGCTGTTTTGTAGAGTTTTTCCTCAAATATTCATTACAGACAACAAACCACAATAGAACCTCAGGCACAAAAGCTTCAGGACTGTGTCCAAAATCAGACAGGTTTATTGAAAAAGCTTTGGAACCATTGTAAATTCAGCGAGAAAACAAAGACGTGTTTTCTTCTAAATGCACCTGGAGCTGCAGCAGAGAGTCTGCATGGTGCTGCCAAAACTGGCCACCAGAGACTGGAGACTTTGCTCCTGCCAAACCCCTGGGGGATTGTGGGACAAATAGCAGTGGCAGGACCTCTTTTTTTTCCCCAGACTCAATGAGTGCCGGCAGATTGGAAAAGGTGGCAATATAACATTAAGGTTCTTCATCAGTTTGCATGGAAGAAAATCAGCAGTCTAGCATTAGAATTCTTGAGTACTTGCTTTGTTAACACAGTGAAACTAGAGTGATCCTTTCTGAACATTTTGATAGATAAAAGTTTTCCTGAAGTTCCTTGTAAAAAATTGGTTTAAACTGAAGATACCCATGTGTAATCTTGGTAACCTCACTAAAAAATATATATATTTTTTTAAATAATTTTAAGATCTCCAAACTTCTCAACTTCAGTAAAAGCAATTGATGCTAATATTTGGTATCACCTCATATTCCCAGAGACTGGAGAAATGGCTAAGGAAAAAGCATGCTGCCTTTCTGTAGCAATTATCCAAAGGGATAATTAAAATGCAGGTAAAGTTAAAATACAGATAAAAATTTTCCTTTTTAAAAAAGGTAAACCAGGACATCAGTGTCATATGACACTATCCCTAGAGATCCATTGCCTGATGGGAAATTCAGCTCTGAACAGAGGGCCAATAAAAGTCTAATTTTAGTGTAGAAGTATTTTTTTTTCCAGACACAGAGTGAATCAAGGCTAAAGGGGCATAGAGGTCATCTCTGTATTCTCCTTTTTGAGCTGCCATAGCTGTAGATCTGATTACTGCTGTAGAGGATCTCCTTTGATAATTGTAGTAAAGGATCAACTTTGCTGGGGGGCAAACTTCATCCTAATGCAGAGGCTAGAGGCCTTGTTCCTGTGATACAAAAAGGCACAAGATGACTGCAAGGAAAGTTTAGTGACCCCTATGAAAACAAATAGACTATGCTGGGTACTTGGAATACCCAGTAACTTCTGTTGCTTTTTTGTGTTACAGCAGGATTCACTTTTTGATCTCTGGAAAATCCTCTTCTGAACCCTGTAAATCTTTAGTATCATGATGATCACATAAGATTAACTGCAGTGAAGCTGTGATGGAGAAACCCCAATTACTGGGAAGCACCTGGATAGGAAAGGTTAATAGGAACATCCAAGGGAAAGCATATATGACACTGAGCAGTTATAAAATATCATTCCAGTGGTTTTTGTCACAACTACATGCCTGGGTTGTGAATCTCTGCCTGGGTTCCCTATTGATGTCTGCATTTGCCTACACACTCCTACAAAGGCAATCAATTCTTTTATGGCTGTTAATTACTGATTCCATTCATTACATTGCATCCAAAGAAACGTACCCATGATGTGTTCTTGTATTATCTTCTGATGGTTACAAGAAATTCTGTTCCATACTGCAGATTTCCTTTAAAGACTCTGTCTGTAGTAGTTTAAAGTAATTTTAATTCATGTCTGATTGATACTCAAATGATAGTGCAAAGATTAAGAACAGACATTGGTGTCTTAAAGAAGTTCAGTAGAAGCTCCATTAAATGATTTACAAGAAGAATAAAAGGTCAAGAAGTTCTTAATGCATCCCTGTAGTCTGAAGGTCTATTACACTCTGAAGTCTCAGGCAACTTAGAACAAAACCAAACCAAACTGTACAGCACCTAATTGCACTTCAAGGCATTTTTTAAAGGTTACAGCTAGAGCTGGACAAGAACTGAAAGATCTGATAAGATTCCTACTCCTCCCCATGCTCCATGGGGACCACAGGTGCTGGAGCTGAACTTTGAAAGTGGAGCTGTAAACAGCTGTGCTTCTTATTCATTACACAACAGCAGGAAGAACTATCCAGGGTGGGAAAGGGGTATAAATAAACTTTTTCACTGGTACTTTTCAAAATCTGGGCTAAGACACATCAATACATTGCTGCGTATTCTGATTGTTTCTAAAACAGGACAGGGAAGCTTATTTGAGGGAGTACAAATTACTTGAAGCATACACTGTGTTCTGACATGTTTTTTAACCTCGTGAGGTGATCAGTGACCACAGCCACTTCCTGGGGAAGGATCATGAGTAATGCTGTAAGGTAGGTGGCTTCTGTGCAGGAAAGGGTCATTTAAAAATTGCAATTTGTAGTTTGTGGAGTGCAGAGGGCTGTATATATGTATGCATGCCTGTGAGTCCATGACTGCCTACATGGGGAATTTGACCCCCTGGGAGCCTTACATGCTCCAAGCATATCATCCTGTGCAGCAGCAGATGCCAGAAGCAGTTATCCCTTCTTTAGCATAGCTAAGATATCACAGTATGTTCAGCTGTAAATAAGGCAGCACAGGTGCAGCCATGTGGTCTGCGCAGGTGTTCCTTCAAGGGAAAGTGAAATCTGCAGAGGAGAGACAGCAGCAATGCCCCAGGGAAAAGCACATGTGAGTTGCATTACTGGTCTGGCAAAGATTTGTTCACCTGACACCCTGAATGTTTTGCTGTGTGAGGGTTTGATGAAGCCAACACAAACATGGGGGATTTTACCCACATGTTTTTGCTGCACTATCAACAATGGATAACGTACGGCACCTCAGAGTTCTTAACTAGGTCCAAGGACTCTCTGAGCTCTTAACTGAGAAGGTGCAGGAAACAGCACCTCACAAAGTTACAGCATCTCACAAATTATAGTTTCCCCACACCACTTGGTATTTAGGATCAATAAACACAAATGTCCAGTTCAAGGTTTCTTGTTGGTACCTTTCAGCTGTGTTCGGGTTTGACGTTGCCAGGCTGGCCCCAAAGGCTCCTGCTACAGCCCTCTCAAATCCTTTGCCAGACAAGATGAATAGCTGTGTGGACAACCTGCAGAGCTGTGGAAAGGTAATCAATGCCTGCTTCATTCTCCAAATGCTTTATGTGCTTTCACAGGTAGTGTGAAAATCAATATCCAAACAGGGGACCATTTAAACATTGTCATGCTTTTCTGAGCAATTGTTTTGGTTTGCAGATGGCTTTTTCTTGCCCTGATCTTTCTGGCAAAGCAAGCTGTGTACTGCTAGTCTCTGTCCAGACGACATGATGCATCACATTTCTTATATGCCCCTGTGGTTGAATGCAGAGAAAACAGCCATTAAAAAGTAAACAAATCAAGGGGAAGATGTTGGTAAATGAAGAGAAACAAGCCTCAGTAGTTTAGGTGAGATGCCTGGATTTTAGTGGTGGGGAAATAGAAGAAAATTACTGACAATTAAATTTCTCTTACTTAACTTTAGTCCTCAAAAAAACATCTGGTCTAAACTATTTATTTGGAATGCAGCCTCAGTTAATGGGAGAGACACACCTCCTCAAAATGTGATCTGTCCCTTCATCAAAACATGTCTCAGTGCAGAGAGAAAGTACCCATCCTTCCATATGGGTGCAGGCATCTTTAACCAGCTGCCAAATTTTTACCAGGACCCCAGTCACTATGGGGAGAGCATGGACACATATATTTAATGCCATAATCTCTAAAGATGATGCAATTTAAGCTTCATTTCCAAGGATGGCTCAGGTAGCAAGCTGCATCATGGCATTGTAAATCAAGGGACTAAGGCTACAATATGCCTGTCGCCTCTGAAAATGGGATGCAAGCTCCCAAATTGCTTGATCCTCTGGGAAATCACAACTACTTCTGAAAGACTTTGAAATTAATGATCCTTGCACTAGACTGCAGCAGCTTCAAACACTGTGTTAAATAATCTGATAATTTGAGAAGTTAACTGAAGGGTGAGGCTTTGTTTTAACATCAACAAGAAATATATATCCTCATCAAAACAATTTCATAATTTTCAGGTAAATCTCTCAGTAGAGAATCAAGTTATTCCTTATAATTAAATTATTGATGGAATAAAATGCCATTTTAAAAGGTGATGCTGTATGTTATGAAGCACTTTCTTCCCCTTGTGACCTGTGGAATAGGATGGTACTCTATCTTCTCCACTCCCCCACATCAGGAGCCCTGTGCTCTACAACATTGATTTTTGAACTATGAAAATGTGCATGCAGGTCTATGGAGCCACACCCAGACTGAGGTTTGTGAAGTCCATTTCAGGATCTTTGTGTTTCTAAAGACATGGCAGGAATTTTTTAGAGAGAAACTTGAGCTTACATCCTTTATGAACAAGCCTAAAAAATCATATAGTTACATAAACCCTTGCAAGAAATGTTCAAGAGTGTTTGATTGTTACAAGATGTTTTCAGGTTCACATCTCAAGGTTTGCCAAGGTGTTTGTAGTTTGTGCTTTAATTTAGTAGTACTGAACAGTAAGTGCTTTCAGCAGCTGCTTACTGTGAAAGAACATCTAGAGTGTTGTACAGGTCTAGATGTTGCATATCTTTCTGCACTTGCAGAATTAAAATCCTGAAATAATTTCAGAAACTAAAATATGTCAGGATTTTCAAGATCTAAAATCAGAGACTAAAAAGAATGGGAGAATGGAGGAGTGGGAAATGTAGAAAATACAAAAACAAGGGGAAAATATTCTGGTTAGATGGGCCTGAATAGGGATTTAGTTAGAAATCATACATAATATTGAATACAAATGGAAATGGTAAAAGGCCAGGAGAAAAGAAGGAAACAGTAAGAGCAACAATTGCACTATCACATTCTCTACCCACAATGTATTATATGGACAACAGAGAAAGGACCCAGGAAAATAGTGGAAGTGCTTGATTGTGTCAAGGTAGGTAATCAAAGATCAATGGAAACATTATATCCTGACATCAATGAAACCCTGCTCCTGGTTCTTGGGAGATTGAATTCTTCATTCGGGATTAGGAATAAGGCAAAAAGAGTTTGTATATGAAAGTGTGGAGAACATACACAGACTCTCCAAGGAAACAGATGTGAGCAAACATAGTGAATTGACTTTCTTACAGATACAGAGAAAAATAATCCTCCAAGTAGCAAAGATCAAAAATTTACAAGGAAAGACTGCACCAAGTATGTGCAAAATGCACAAACACAAACCAGGAAATTGTAACCAAAGGAAGATGTTGGGGGGAAGAAAAAAACAACTTCTAATAATTAATTCTCAATATATTGAGTCATTTACAATAGCTATGGCTAGGGAAGTTATTATGCCAAAGTTTACAGACAAGAAAAGCCAAGTGAAAATGTACCGAGAAAACAAGCAGTGACTCACAGGAAGAACTTCCAAATAATGTTATGATAACTAAAAATAAATGGTTGGTAAGGCCAAGCTGGCACTAGATAGAAACACAAAGCAACAGCAGCCACACAAAAGCAAATGTACAATGTAGGCTACAGTATATAGGTGAATACACAAAGCTTCACCAAATCAGAATAAAATTCAGTGAGAGCATGGTCACTGCAGTGTTAGCCACAGCACAAGAAGGGAAAGGATGCACACTGGATGATTAGACATCAAAACCACTCAGAAATTTTGGCTTTCACCTAAAATAAATATCATGTGCTCATAGGTACTGAACCTGGATGAACATCCAGAAAGGCAGGCTAAGAGGCACCATGTGACACCATGGCACTGCTGTTGTCACATGAATTAATTTGGGAATTCAGGCAAACTGAGGAAAGAAAACTGTTTATGAAGATGCTATTTCACTATATGTGAGAACCCAGCTTTTAGGATAAAATAGTGTAACTTGGAAGAAGAAATTATACACTCCTTGCCTTGCATCTCTCATTACTCTCCCCATACTTGAACCTAGTCACCACCTAAAATGTATTTAGAAAGTTTAAACTTAGTTTTCCTTTTCTTTTAACCTTTTAATTCATGCTGATAACTCATGTAGGAAAACACTTGACTGTTCCTGTTATCCCAAAACCATTACATTTGAGAGATGATAAAATAGTAAGAGGCAAGCAGAGACAAAATCTGTGTGTTTTGTGGGCCTAAATGAAAGTTCATCTCTAAAAATGCCACATTAACAATATCTTTTTCTCTATTTGATCCCCTTTGTGGCAGTGCTGAAACACACAGCTGACACCAATTCAGAGGCCGCTGAAGTGACCACTGCAGTGGGTCAGTGCTAGTGTGATAAGTTGTTTGGCTTGAATGGCTGTAATTTTCAAGTCATTGAGATTTGAACTATATCTGACTTAAGGCCCCAGTCTGGAATGTTCTTTTTAATGTCCCCCTTCCCACAAAAACCCACAAAAATCAACCAAAAAAAACTACCTTCTCAACTATCTAAAATATTGTACAAGAGAAGAGGAAGGTGACTGATATACCAAAAGATACAAAAAGAAAACTCAAAAAAAAAAAAAAAAAGGCTATTACACACAAAGAGAAGTAGTAAGTTTTCCAAAGGAAGCTTATTAAGACACTTTCCATATGCTATATTTCCATCTTCTCCTGCTTAAAATGTTGCAGGCTTTTTATTTCACTTATGAGACGGATTGAGCAGTTCTGGTTTGAGTCACACTCCTTTCTCTCTTTCTTTTTCACAAAACAATTTATTCATGGTTACCATGGAAATGATTTTATCTTTCCAATAGTAGGATTCCAGTCCTGCAGTCTTGGTTTTGTCAATGTAGTATCCAATCCCTAACATCCCTACTTTATTAACGCCACTGTTAGATGAGAATATTTACCTATATCAAGAAAAACAAATATTTCAAAGCATTTTACCAATTAAGGAAGCTGATACTCCATCATTTCATAACTTTGTGATGCAAATAAAAGACCCACAGTTGTGACCTCCACTATTTATTCAGACTCCTCACAAGGCTCTGTCTTATAAGTCAGTTCTGTCCTTCCTGAAACAGGTAATGGACAGACACTGATGTAACACAGAGCTTCCCTTTTTTTTTATTTTCCTTTTTTTCCCTTTCCTTTTCTCCTCAACTTTATGGGGGTGCTTCTTCATACTTTTCTGATGGTCTTTTAGAAGAAAACAAAACTGGCATTCATCAGTTTGTATCCTTACCTTTATGCTGCTGTTACTGACAGACTTGCCAAGGGAAAGGCATACTCTAATCCTTCTTTGAGCTTTAATGGGGTTTTCTGTTTCATATGGCAGATGAAGGGGCACACTGAAAATTCTGAAACCAGCTGACAGAAAGCAGGAGCAGCAGAGACACCCATAACATGTACACACAGACACAAATAGTCGGTGCTGTATAAAAGAGGCATCATTTCCTCACAATTTGCTATGCTTCAGTTGTGACTCCTCTGCAAAACACAAGCCCCAGACACCATTCTAGTGGGGAGAAAAAAGAAAAAAATAAATCAGTTTCTCCTTTTATATTTTTCAGCAGATTTTAAGTCTATTTGGGAGTAAGTGAAGAGTGATTTAAAGTTTAATCTGATACTGTTGATTTCTTTGTAAGACTTGTCTACCTGGCAGCAAAATAGGAGATTTCTCTTTAAAACATAATAAACTTTGAGCACTTTTATGAAGATGTTCTGCCTTGTCTTTCTGCTTCAGGCAGAAGTCTCTTGGGTCTCTCCAGCATGAGGCAGTAGTGCACAGCAGTCAGATCAGCTGAGGTGCCATTACTCCATTTAAAACCACATTTCAAAACCAGCTCAGCACTTCCTTAAGCTTCCAGCCAACCTTCTTCAACTTTCTGGTGTGTTTTGTTCAAAGCTTAATATCTGGATGACTTACATCCATCTTTCATTAAAAATACCCTCATTGCACTTCCTCTGAACACAGGTATAGTATGAGATGAAATGGCTTTAAGTTGCATTGAGGGACGTTTATATTGGACATTTGGAAAATTTTCTTCAGGGAAAGGGTTGTCAAGTACTGGAACAGGCTGCCCAAGGAAGTGGGGAAGTTGCCATCCCTGGAGGTATTTGAAAACCACCTAAGTGTGATGCTTAGGTACAGGGTTTGGTGGTGGACTTGGCAGTGTAGGGTTAATGGCTGGACTTGATGATCTTAAAGGTCTTTTCCAACCTCAATGGTCCTATGTTTCTAAAAATTTCTTTTAAGAGTAACCTTTTCAGAAAGGGATAAATTACCTCATTGACTGAATACTTAAAATTAGCAAGGCAGAGCTGATGAGTGTGAATGAATGTGTCGTTTTAATACTTTGGGGCTCTCTGTGCATGGCATGTCATAATATTATATTAAATTTTCAGATGTCTTGTTGCCTTCCATGGCAAAAAATAGATAGTGAGAGAAAAGGGTAACCATCAAAGATAAGAAATGTCTGGACAAAAAGACTATCTGTTCCAAGATACTGTACATTTCAATTATGTCATTCCCATTTTTTCAGGCTCAGTGTGAGACGGTTGGTGGAACACAATGTGGGGGTGTGCTAAGTTCTGGCTTGGCTGCCTCTGCCAGTGGCAATGATGAGGATATGATAAATGGAGCTGGTAGCTCCAGTGGTAATAATGGTGACCCCGATGCTTCCTGTTGTATTTTCAGCTGCTTAAAAATTTACAGACTGTTAATAGTTTGGATAGAAGTTTTCCATGCTGTATTTTTGCTTTGAAACGACCTCCTTCTTTAAAATTTCACCTGACATAATCTGGTTATTTCTGATGGAGAAGCTTCCTGTTTGGTGCCTAATGCACAACAAAAAAACAAAACTGGGAAGAGTGGATAATAGACCAGCTGAATGTGCTGCCATGCAGTGGGACCTGGACAAGTGAAGAAATGGGCTGACAGAAATCTTGCAAAGTTCAGCAAAAGGAAATGCTAAGTCCTGCATCAGGGGAGAAGTAACCCCAGGCACCTGGACAGGCTGAGCAATGACTGGCAGGGAAGCAGCTCTGAAAGAAGGACCTGGGGTTGGGGTGGACAAGGAACTGACCGTGAGCCAGTGTGTCCCTGTGGCAAAGAGAGACAATACCAGCCTGCATTGCATTAGAAAGTGCATTGTCAGCAGGTGGGGAGAGCTGGTTCTTCTCTCAGTGTTCAGCACTGAGGAGAGACATCTGGAGTACCAGGTCTGGTCCTGGCACTCCAGAGAGACTGGACATGGACTTGAGAAGAGACATGGTCTTACTGAAGTGAGGCCAAAGAAAGGCCACTAAGATGATTAAGGGAGTATCTTGCATACAAAAATAGTCTGAGAAAGCTGAGATTATTCAGCTGGAAAAAGAGGAGGCTCATGGATCCTATGTATGTGAATACATACCTGATTGGAGGTAATGAAGAAGAGGGAGTCAAACTGTTCTAACTCGTGCCCACTGATGGGAGAGGAAACTGATGTGCACAAAACTGAAGCAGGGAACTCCCTCTGAACACACGAAAACATTTATTTAGTGTAAAAGATGTTGTGGAGGCTCCATTCATGAAGATATACCAAATGCAAATGGATATGGTTCTGGACAAATTTCTCTAGCTGATTCTGCTTTAGTATGGGGTTTGAACAAGATATTGTGAATGAAGAAACCTTAGCAGTGCTTAACAGAACATTTCTAGCTTTGGAGCAGAAATTTTAAAACTTTTTATAGGAAGACTCTTCTACTGTCAGTTGCCTTCCTGTTTCCACTGGAAAATTTCTAAATTCACAACATGTTATTAAATTTGTGAGGCATGACTGACATTTGATCAATAGGCAAATCCTGCAGGCATCTCCTGTAAGGAGCACAGGCCATCTCTGGGCTGCAGGTACTGTAAAAAATTCAGTATACTGAATTTTCACCCTGCCCTTCCTTTGCTGCCTGGAGCATTGTGGTGCAAAGCTCAAACAGAGAGAACCACCCTTCTTTCAAGCTTGCAAGGCTCTAATTGCTGGTGCCACAGATGGGAAGAAGATAGAGAAGCCTAAATTGACTACAGCAAAATGATGTATCCCTCACAGGGAAAATATTGCCAAAGTGAGGGAATGAAATGGAAAAAAATCCAGTGCAGAAGAATTAGAGTAACAAGGCTGTTACAAGCCTAGGAGTGTTTGAAGAGCATGGAACAGACTGTAAACAATTGCAGATGTAGAGCAAAACCAAAGGACAAGGTCACACAAAACCTGAGTTACAACATTTCATGAGCATAATTTAGCAATTAATTGCTGTATTTTGAAGTTAATGCATATGAATTTTATGGTTTAATTTTGAAGTTAGTACATATTTTCTCCCATCCTCCACATATACATGTGAATTATCCTCACCAGATGAAACCTCTTAAGATGCTTTGAAATTAAACAATCTTTATATATAAAGTGATATAGGATCTTTTGATATAAAATTCTCTAGAGTGTCCCATTCATGTCCTCTTCCTTACTTTGTGGAAGTAACCGGTCTTTATATAATATTCATCCCTAATTACAGGGTGTAAGACTTTTTTCTGACTAAAGAAATAGTGATGAAAGAAGGCAAGGTTTGGGTTTTCTGCTTTGATGAACAGCAAACATGCAATTTTGCTACCGGTAGCAACAACCAGCTTGGAAAATGATTAGGCTTTTAAATGACTGGGCTTTTTGGAAAAAACATGAACAGGAAGATGTGGGCTGTTTCTGGAGTTATAGTGACTGCATTAGAAGGGAAGAGACAGCATAAGCGGTACTCCTACACCAATTTCCATGTGGACTCTAACAAATCAGAGGAATTCCTCTAAATTTATGAAGTTTGCAAAATTTCAATTGAGTGTAAAATTTCACTCTTGCTGATTTTGAGGGCTAGAGTTGGATTTTATCAAACTAACTGATAACTCATGAGATTTTCAAAGGTTGTTTACATTGTTGAGCAATATTTTCATTCACTCTAATTAATTTCATTTGGGTTTGTTTGCCTAATAGTTTTGCCTATCTTTACATTCATTACAGTCCATTAAGGTTAACTTAACAAATACTCAGTTTCGGCCACTTTCACCACTTTCCACTTGAACCTTATTATTTTTCAAATGTCAAACTCTTCAAAGGTCTTGTCATGAAAGGTCACATTTCTATGATAATCGTATCCAACAGTTCAGCTCTGGCCTGGAATGATAACTTATACAGAAGTCTTATTCCTTTCAAGAAGAATCTCAGTGAGAGCTTTTAGTGTTTTCTTTGGGTTTTTTTTTTTTTTTTGTTTGTTTGTTTTGTTTGGTTTTTTAAAATTAAAATTACAGTTTTCCCATCAGTTTTCAGTACTATGCCTCTCACAAAAGCTAGTGTGTCTACTGGCCAGTTTTTGCCTAAGATTGTTTCCCATGACCAAATAATGGCCCCGAAGATGCCAAGGCATTTCCTTGTGCTTTGCTGGGGCACACTGCTTTCACACTGTGTGGAGCAGATCATCTCACCAGTGTTCATCCCTGACACATGTTAATAAAAGGATTCATAATGGCTGAAAAGACTGGCTGAGATGCTTAAGAAGGGGACATACTCAACCGCGTAATCTTGGGCTGCTATGCTTTAACTTTCATAAATGCTGTGACAACACATCACATATTTTGTTATTTGTTATTTTTCTTGCTGTACTGCCTGGTTCCTCGGGTGTGACTGTACTCTGCAAATACACAGTAAAAAAAAAAAAATCTTGCCTAAAGGGCCTTCTAAGTTTAGACAAAAAAACCCTGATCAGCAACAGGTTACAGAAAACAGACACATAGACAGTAGAAAACAATTGGTTAAAACAACTCAGAAAAATGTTGTGGAAGTAATACGCTTGCAATTTTTTTATAGCCACATAGCAAATATGAGATTGTGCATTCACATATATGAGCTTTTGCATTCACCTGGGGGTGAAATGGTCATTTAGGGAAGCTGCTAATGATAGCTGTCAAGTGATAAAGACAGTTTTTAAAGTCCAGGTGAAACTGGAATAATAATGTTTATTGACTTAGCTGATATTTCACAAATAAACCTGCAAGGAAATATATGAAACAAAATGGCACTTGATATCACATACTGCCTTATGCTATTCTCAGCTTTACCTTTTTGCATGCATTTTTAAGCCTCAGTAGTGGTCCTTTTTGTCTTTTGTTCTTGCACTGTCTTCATGGCCCTGCACCTTGAAACTTCAATAGAGTTTTCAGGGTGAGTTCTCATGGGTCTCATGGGAAGCAACTACCATTTTGCCCCTCTTTTTCCTCACTCCTTACCTCTTGTTTTGTAGACCTTGAATCATATTGTAGAAAACTAAACAATAATAATAAGATAAAATAACAAGATAAAGATCAACAATTTAAATAATTACAAACTATTATCCAATAATTTATGTGCACAGTAGCTACTATGCAAAATTTTCACTCTCTTAGTACACATCCCTCAGAGCTAATAGCACCAGAAGTGGAAACAATGGTGACTAGGAGTGGCTCAGAATGAAATGTGCATAATGCTGGGGAAAAACCACGACAAAAATCATCAGGTATCTTGTCACCTTCATCCTTACCCCCTGATGCACTGGACAGCCACTGCCTCCCAAAAGAGGCAGTGTCCTGGGACTCCACTCTTCCTGGGTGGTCACAGGGAAGAAGCTTCCCTCTTCTCTCTTTCTCTCCCTCTATTTTACTTGAGCTTTAAATATCCTCTACACTTTGATGTATAGGCTGATTATCTGACTGAAATACCTCTAACATACACTCTGTCATCATACTCTCTATATTTGAATCAACAAAACCAATTTCCGTCTTTTCTATCTGATTTCTGTTGATCCTTTAAAATCCTTCTCTTTCAATGACTTGTGGAGAATACCCTTATTTTGCTTTTGGAAAATGCTGCCAATATCTGCACAGCATCAAAGTATGACAGTTGCAATTTATTTATCAGCACATTAGGTTTTAACCACAGCATGCCCTCTCATCACTCAAGAAAAAATTACAGGCTAGAGTCTTATAGCTATATCATTTCTATGAATAATACGTATAACTGAATTTAGTCCATCACTTGCTATTATTCTGTCACAGGAACATCAAAACAGAGGAGCTGTAAAGCAAACAAAAGAAGAAAAATGGTAGTCATAAGGTAAACAGTTCCAAGAGAGAAAGACAATCAGAGGTGGAACATTCATTGGAAACTGGTTTTTAACCAGGTACTAGGAAAGTAATATGCCTTTTCAAGACCTGATACAGAAAGAATATTGAAAAGCTAATGGACTTCTCCTGGAAGGCATGTGAGTGAATAAAGCTATAAGCCTGTTTGGGAAAATCAGACTGATGGAGAACAGGCTGCGAAGGATGGCCCAAACAGTGGATCAGTATCCACCTTCAGTCTAAGAAGTTTTCAGCATAAAACACAGGTACACAGACCTTTCACTATCCTGTTTAAAACTATTGCATACCTTTGACTGAGCAAAGGAGAACTGTTTGAAGAAACTGTCTTGAATCATTCCACATGACTGAAAACCAAAACAACCCATTCATCTTTCTCAGTAGTCCAAGTACAGGATTCTGTCTTCAGACAGGTGAAGGAAGTGAAGCCCATCATGGGAAGGATGCTCATGAAATATGAGATGCAGTTCATTCTGTCCCTGGGACATCACTCAGAAATGTCTGAGCAACTAGGTAGGCATGTTTTTATTGCAGCAACTCAGGATATTTCATGGAATTACTGCAGTTATTGAGCTAACTTTATTGCCATGCTACTTCATAACCTGCAGTCCCTTCATTCTCATCAAACCCATGTGAGGCAGGGTTATAGGTTCATTTATCCTGTATTATAGGCCAAATGAGACTCAAGGCTCCCAGGGAAATAATCAGGGAGAGTTGCACAGCTCTAGGACAAGCTAATGGGTAAGAAGCCAGTGGAAAAGACTTGTTTGTCTTCTAATGAGGTTTGCATGGTCTCCAGAGCTTGCTTCAGCCTGAGAAGGAAAAGTATATTTTTCAGTATTTTTGTCCTTTAGGAAAAAAAAAATCATGGAATATTACAATAACTGAGGCTTGAACAGAGATTGTTTCAACCAAGAAATATTGAAAAGCTTCAAGAATGGAAAATCCATCTTTAGACCCTAAAGGCCTTTATAAGTGTATCTCTCTCTGCTTCATAATTTTTGTTTCCCATAACATAGGCGTGAAAAATCTCTCTCTTGAAGTTCTTCATAACTCAGTATTAGCCAACAAGTGTTGTACACTGTCAAAACCCCTTTTTTTTTCGAAAACAATGAATTTAAGGAAATAGTAATAATGATGTTAGACAAAAAAAACCACATGTACATTCATAAGAACATGTGTCAAAACTTCTATTAGCCAAAATATTCCTGGAGCTTTTATAGGCAGAAAGAGGTTTCAGGTTTTAAAAGACAAAGAAGAAGCTCAACTGTTGGGAAAAAACTTGGTGACTGTAGAGTTCAACACAAACTTTTCTGCACAGAGTTTTTTGAAAGTTAAAATTCTAAACAAGTAGTGATATTAAAATAAATTGAACTGTGAAACTGAGACATTGCTCTGTATCTCAAGTCAATCTCTCTCATTAGTCTTAATTTCTTTGTTTTTATTTTTTATTGTTAATGTTACAGATATTATTAATAATAAAAACTTAAAAAAATACTTTTTCTACTTGAAAAATTGTGCACTTTCAAAAGGATTTTAAAATTTTGGGATTCATCCTTTTGAATCTAAATTCAGAGAATAGCATCAATCCAGAATTTTCCTTCATGTAATCTTCATTTTCAGATGTTTGGGGTTAGTCTTTGAAGCAAGTAATAAAATAAAAAAAAATATCTCAAACTTTAAAGGCAAGTAGATTTTATTGGGGGGAAAAAAAGAAATGGTAAATATTCAATTGTGATTGACGTTATCGCTTTCCTTCTTTGGCTTATTGCATTTTTTGTGAGCAGGAAATCCTGATGCTGTCAAGTGAAGTAACTACAGAATTTCTAGACTTATGTTGCCATCCTTCTTAGACAGAAAGTAAATAGTTCTTTCACTGTTGCACAATCTGACCAACATACCTACATTAAATAGGGTACTTTTTACCAAGACAATGAATCCCTTCTCTCTTGCCGTATTTCATAAATTCTACAAATTTGCATTAAAGCCACCTATAAGCATTGTGAAATTATTAATATGGCAAAAGGAATCTATTGTTGGCCATTCTTCATAATAAAAGACAGAGTTTAGATTAATTCTGATGGCTGTGATCTATTTCCAGGCCTGCATAGCAACTGTTACAATCCCTTTCTGCTGTTTTAAATGGACACACTTTAAAATAGATATTTCAATGAAGCCACTTCCTTTCTGGCTAATTTGAACCTCTTTATTTTGTAAAGCTGTGATATATATTTCAAAAAGCTTCCTAAGAAAAAGGATGCACAACCTTTCTTTAATTATTTGGCATTGAATAAGAACAGTTCTTTTCCTCTCCTTTAATGGCCCAAGAGGAAGAGTTTAGTGTTTCAAGGACTTTTATGAGAATCAAGTGGTCAATTTTCAAGTTTTAATTCTTTTCCATTGTTCCTTACTGACTATAAATCTGACAGCCTGGAGTTTAAAATCCAGTGCTCTGAGTTAGGTGCCTCAGATCCTGAGGATTGTATAGGATACATTAGGATCTGGAAAAAAGAGCTGCCAAAGATGAATGAATGTTACAGTAGGAATTTTTCCATTATACAAGGCTGAGTGGTTGAAATTTAGATGTCGAATGAAAGGAAATCTTTGTGATTATTGAATATCACTTGGTTTTCAATGTAAAAGTAAGTGAGAGCAAGGAAAAGCCCTACCAGAACTCTCTGAAAGGGAGAATAATATGAGAATGATAAAAGAGCATTTCATCCTGAATCACAGACGATCACTTCCAGAACACAAAGAAAAGTCAGAAATAAGATGACATTTTTTTCCCCTACCAATTTATGACTTCTCATTAACTCTGTATTTTCAGGAGCAGGTGTCCGTGAATCCTTTTAACTGATGCTGAAAACTCCAGAGCTCCACCTAAAGAAAAATGTTTGAGAGGGACACATTTTAATAGACTTCAAAAGAAAACTGAAAACACAGAAAGTTTCTAACAAAGACTGTACATTTTAATTAGTTGTTTTGGAGAATCATTTAAGCTGTTTGACTTCTTAAAAAGAAAACAAACCAGTTCAATACGAGACCAAAAAGCCAAAGGAAATACAGAGGACCTCAACAATTAATATTGACTTAGTGATTTTACAAAGATTTCAGTTAACTACACTTCCAAAACAGTACATAACATTTCTATGATTTGACTCCTGAAAAGGACTTGTTCAGCAATGCCTCAACGCACTGCTAGGAAAACCGCAGATACGCACGGCCAGGGATGAGGGAGTGAGCATGCCTAAGGATCTTGGAGCTGGGTGGGAAGAAATTGTGCTGCAATTGACAAAGACTATGTCTCCCCTGGCAAGACAGCCCAACATGTTGAGGTAAACAAACTTTGTATAACATGTTATGTGTTTCAGGAGGGGTCTCCAACTTTTTTCTTTGGGGTGTACATGCATTAGCAGCTGTAGTGAAATAGGTGCAAACCCAGAGTTTATCTTCCATTCTGGTTTCAGCCAGGTGGAATCCAGCTTCTGTCTTCCATGAATGCTCTGCGATGTGAAATAGAAGATGGGAAGTATAAGACAGGGTTATTGTAAAATGCCTAGTCCTGATCTGAACTAAAATGCTAATGTAGATATATCTAGAATGCATCTGCACACAAGTAGATAAGAGATTGTCACTGACTGGGCAGGACTCTGCTCCCAAATGTGCACTACATTCTTGCTTCTTTGAGTCTGTTGACCTGGCATGGAGGAAGACCTCAGCAAAAAAAAAAAAAAAAAGCCAACATTATTTTTCCTTCCTGCTATTGGAAGATAATAAGTCTCTTTTCAGGGCTGCAAAACTAGTTGAACTGGACAATCTCAGAGCAAATATGTCATTTGGGCACTATTTATTCAGAACCTAGATGAAGGGCTGACTGTCTAGATTGTTCTTCATGTTGGCTGTTAGGGTATGAATTGGTGGTTAGTGTGCAAACTGACACATGCCTCTTCAAAGTCAGAGAAAAATATTTTTTCAATAGACCACTGATTAGATGCGGCTGAGTCAGAAGGGTATGAGTCACCACTCAAATGACAAGTGTAAATTTAGAGCCGAGGGGAAGGGAGGAGGCTTTTAAAAGCAAACACATTGTTTGAAACTGAAGAAATTGAAGCCAGGTCTCCGCCACAGGATTTTGTTGGCATACCATGTATTGTCTAGAGGTGTTAGAAAATCACCCACAGAGTTGACACTGGTCTATTGGCAAAATCCACGGTGAAGACACAGGGGTGCTTAAGGAAGAGTGTTTGTCACAAAGCTGTTGCTGTGCAGAGGAAGGATATAGCTATGCTGACAAACAGATAAACATCTTGGGATAAGATTGTCCATGCATGTAAAAGTGCCCCTGTTTCAATAGGCCCCTCAGAAAGTGAAAATCCTTATGTTTAGTTTCAAGATCCTGAATGGATTTAGGTATGAGCCAGCTCTCAGCTGCACTGTGTGTGTTTGAAAACAGGAAGATCTAGGTGCTGGAGAACACTGTAGTCTCAGAATGGTAGTAAAGAGAATTGTTTAGACTGATGTTTTGGAGCTCACTGTCTCAGTTTTCCCCAGATATTGCTTTAGGTGCCCACATTCTCTAACATCATTTCAAGAACATGGGAGAAAAATGGTCTAGATAAAATAGTCAAAAGGTGGCTTTGCAGTAAAATATTCCAGAGTAAATATTAGTAGATCACGTCAAATTGCTACAGCATGTCATGTGAGATCTATCAGGGCACTCACCAGAATGCCAATGAATATTTTGATTAATGGGAAGAATTAATGGAACAGAATCTCTTACAAAGTGTGTAGACATCAAGGCACAAAACAGACTGTAAACACCACTGAGGACAGTATTAGAATTCAAGATAATTACTCGAGAGTGGAAAAAAAGGGTTTGAAAACAATAACAACAAAAAAAAAAACCCAGCCTAAAAATCAATGAACACCAAGGACCAATCCAGTGAAAGATAAAAGCAACTACACAAAAAAAAATATATATATAAAAATACCAAAAAAAGACACAACACCTTGGAGTATTAAAGTCTGTTGTGGACCACAAACTGTATGACAGGACTGAAATGCACTGTTGTTATAAACAAAACAAATCACCATACCAAATGAACAGGACTGTCTTCTTCAGAACTTATGAAGCAATTAATCTTTTTGTCTCTATGTAGCTCGGGGCACTGAACTTTACCAGTGATGCAGCCACATTAAGAAGAAAAACAGGAATACTGAGAGATTTAGAAAATGTGATCTATCCATCAATGCAGAGGTTACTCAGGGTTTTTTTTTTTTGAATAAAAGAGACGTATAGGAGAACATGTTAAAAATTCACTATTGAAAATATAGTGAAAAGTATTGAAAATATAGTGAAAGGTTGGTGATAGATGACTTTTTATTTCCAGACAGTGAAGGAAAATAAAAATTAATTTTCTGAAGGACAAGATATAAATTAGATATTATGGAGTAATTCCTAACACAAAGATCAATAAGCATCAATATGCTACCTAAGTTGTGTCATCTTCATTACTGAAAGTCTTAAAGATAATCTCAGGAAATCTTTGCCAGGGAGAATAACAGGTTTTTTAGTTCTCCTGAGAACAGGGACATGGATTAACTTTCCTGTGAAAGCAACTTCCTGCTTTGCTATAAAGAAAATTGACCTGACTCTTCTTGTAGGCAAGGAGCAAAAGCACAAGGAGAAACAGGCACAGGTCCTAACAAGAGTATTTCCAGTTAGGTGCAAGAAAATATTTTCCCCCTGTGGACAATTCAGTGCTGGAACAGGTTTTCCAAAGGGGCTGTAGAATCTCCAAGTTTGGAAGTATTCGAAGTTCTGCTGAACAAGGCCCTTGCTGCTGCTTTAAGCAAGGGGTTAAACAAATGAGCCCCAGAGATCCCATAGAAACTCTAGAATAGAATGGAATTATGGTGTTCTATTATGCCATGACTCTACTGTTAAACTTACACATAAAAAGGGAGTGTCATATCACCCTGGGTGTATTATGTGGCTTTTAGTCCAGAGAAGGAAAAATGATATTTACATTATCTGCAGGCTGTCTGGGATTTCTTCTATAAAATAAAGTTAGCTATTTTCCGTAATTACCTTCAATCTACATAAATGAAAACCAATCTGCATTAAAATATTGAAAACTGATCTGCATTAAAATATCTTTTCATCTCCTCACTGATTCCCTCCCCTTTCTCTTTGGATAACCAAATTTATTGATATTTTTAATCAGAGAACAACACTGAAAAGAGCATTATCCAAAGCTGTCTTTGGGAAGTGTCCTAACTGATTTGCCTTTGATCTCTGTCATCATGTAATTAGCTTAAAATTTTCGATGTCAAAATCACTGGGGAAAAAATAAGAGAAATTACTTTTTATTCTATATTTTGGCAGAAATGTTAGCCCCACACTTGAACTGAAATTGACTACATTGCTATGAGGTAATTAGAAAAGCAGGAACCTCTTTCACATAACTTAGTTCTCTAGTGTGCAGGATTGACTGTTTCCGTCATAGTTACTATAAAATGTTCTTTGGGCACATAATGTTGTTTCCAATGAAGGATGAGAATATTGCTGTCTATCAGCTAGAATAAAAATGTACGCTTTGTTTTTTAAGGTTGCTTTAGACTTATGTGATGGTAGGTCCAGATGGCATTTGATCCAGAGTGATTTCAAGCAAAGCATTGGGTGAATTTCAGTTCCGACTACTTGCACGGCAGGTGATGGGTAGGTTGGCAGGCAGCCAGGTGTGACAGCAACAAGCTTTCAAACCTACCAGAAGTAGACTTTTGACCAATGAATCTGCAGACTTTTGACCAGTGAATTGAGAACGGCATCAGGCTGTTAGGAGGGTGGTCCATTTCCCCTTCACTGAATCTGTTGGGAGCCGGTCAATCTACGTAAGTGCTGCGTTCCACCAAAATGAGGCTTTTAAAAGCCCCCAGGAACAGACACAGACATGCAGAGAGCCAGTGGTGTAAGAGACACTTGAAAACAGGCTTTGAAAACTTGTAGGAAAACTGTAGAGCAAGATGCCTGCATATGCAAATAGATATTTTATAAACAGTTTGGAAATATTTGACGGATCACAGAACAGAGGAACAGGAAGAAGGTTCATAGAGACAAGAAGATTTCCATGTAACAGTGAGTGGCACTGGAGTTTCAGAGCAGAGGAAGGACAAGCTATATGAATTAACTTAGATTTCCAGCAGTTCTCTGAGGACTGCTTGAAGAAGTTAAATAAGTCCTCTTCAGGTGGCCTCTTTTTCCAGAGAACTGCAATCAGTGGTAAGAGAAAATACTCAGGGAATTTCATTGTATTCTGAGTGCAGATCTTGAGATGAAAGAGTTCCTAGTACCTTCACAGACTTTGGCACAAGCTTTTACACAGATACAGGCTCTGGGCCAATTTGTGAATGCAACAGAAAACATTTGATGTGCTCCTTAATACATGGCCAGCACCTGCCTGTTCAAAATGCAGGGAACCAAACTGAGCTACCCTGAGGGCCCCATCACTCACAAATCTATCCTTGTGCTCCCACTACTTGCATTATTCTGAGCTCAGTACTTGTGAGTCTTTTCTATGAGCCATTTTGACTTAGTCTGGCAGAGAACTAAACCAGAAGAAAACACCTGCTCCTGGGTAAACAAATACAAGGAACTCAGAGTGATTTCATTTGCTCAGGGTCAGTGCCAGTGCAGCGAAACAAATGACAGCAGAGGTCCAGGAGAGATGGAGGATGACAAAAGAACTCTTTGTAGGGAGCTGAGTGACAATTCCACTGCTTAGCAGATCTCAGACACATTTCTCATAGGGCAGTGGCTCCTAGGCAACTTTTTCCCTCCAGAAACTGTAAAGACAGCATAGAGTAACCGGCTCAGAGTTAGACATCAAGTTTTTTAGATGCTTACTTGAGTATATATCAGCCACTTGCACCAGGATATATCCCCATCCTTAAGGTGACATAAGAGGTTCAGTATTGCATAGATGATGATTGCAAGAATGTCCCTAAAAGGGTGGGGTATAGAAGTAGTCTGAATTCTGTCTGCTTTTAAAGTACTCAAATCATGAGGCTTCTCTACTCTGGGAACCAAACATGAGTAGTGTGGACACACAGACACACAGAGGGTAAGTGGTATTGAAATTTGGCTCACTGGGGCTTGGTAAAATGGAGTTCATCTCATTTATACAGTAGGACTCTGGCTGCCTTTTTTAATCAGTTCTTCACAGTCAGTTTACTCACAGGTGCTTAAGTGAGAACATGTCTTGGTCCAGCTAATTGTGTGAATAAGCTTTTCTTTTGCCATGATCTATACAGGAGAGTAAAATCTCTTCAATCAACTGCAAAAAATCTACCAGACACAAATATGAGAACTGGAAAAAACCAATAAAACTATGAGAAAATGTGAGATATAAACTAATTCTCGTCTTAGAGTCTTTTAAGAGTCATGTTTTTTTACAATCTTTATCTCCTCAAGCTACACAACAGCTCTCTGAAGAGAAGCAGGTTTCAAATGAAAACTGCTTCTCCTCTATTGAATCAAAACAACTTTGTGGTAGGAAAGTGACTTCAGGAAACAGTAAGTGATGCTATAGTCACTACAGACACAAGAAGATGGCTTCAGAACACAATCAGCTGAGCAGGAGAGTGTGAGTGTCACCCACATGAGTAGGTGGCCAGGCAGGTAGCATCCTGCTTTTTTTTTTAATAGGAAATTCTCCTGTGCCTTTTATCACACTTGGAGGACAGCATCTCCCACTGTATTAACAGGTTATGGTGAGGCCTTGACACATTTCCTACCCAGAAGGAACATTGCTGACTCACTGGTGTCCCAGAGCAGACTTATTTTAGCCTGACAGTGCTTATTCTTAGAGCAGAGCAGAGGGTGATATGCTATGAAGCCTATGCCTGTTATTAACAAAACAGGCAAACAGGAAGGTAGGAATTAGAAAACCTTTTAAGTCACCAGGCAGCTCTAAGTAGTAATGTCTTCCCCATTTGAACCTAGCCTACTTATATCAGTGCAGATATATTAGGAATAATTCTATACTTTGGACGTGTGTAATGGGAAATAATCACAATTAAAAATAAATTCTGCCTCCTTAAAACACAAAAATTACTTGTCTGTCAGTGTGCTCATTCCTTTTTTTTCTAGATTTCCTATTAACCTGGTACCATTCACTTGGCAGGTTGCATCTGGGGTGTGGAGGCTACACTTAATATTTGAGCAAGCAGAAAACACTTTGTTCACATGCCAAAACAGATGAAGGACTTCCACTCAAACAAAACTGGAAACACAAGTTAAGACCATAGGAAAGATAAGTTAATTTTTTCAAGAGTGGGAGGGTATTTCAAGGATGGGGGTTGGCTCTCTGCCCTTCGTCTTCACAAGTAGCAAATTTAATACCAAGAACGGACATCATTCATAATCAGACTTACTATGCATTAGGAATATATCTGTAATGATGCTAATGCACCTTGTGAGCACAAAGGAGCCCAGAAACCCCAGCACATTTTACCACCCATAGGTTTAGAGGCTTTTGTCAAGTCCACCTTATAGCCTGTCTCCTTTAATTGCTCAAAACTGACTGCGAGACCACAATTCTGGCTGGAAATAAAATATATTACACCGTGATTTCAGTTCATGGTCGGTAGCCATGGAAACTCCAAGCAATAAGGCTTAAAAAAAGGAGATGGCTGAAAAGGGCAAAAATGTGCAGCTTGAATTGGGACAAGTGGGATACAGAGGAGTTTTTTTTCCTTCAGAAGGAAATTTTTTGTTTCTGTTTTAAGGTAATTAACTTTTTCCTTTGATTCATAGAAACTAATCCTCATACATTTTTTAATATAATGTGATGTTTGTGGCATGTTCTGTATTTCTCAAGCCCAATCCTTATCTTCCTCACCTGCTGCACATCCCCTAAAGCTAGCTTCTGTTCCCCTGCCTGTAATGGTTTTGAAATGTGGGTTTCAATATTTTCAAAGTTTTTGGATCACTGCTTTTATTAGTTCACACTGATAGTGCATTTTTTGCTCTGTGGGAGACATTAAAAGTTCAAGAAAATCAAATGGACAAACAGCTACTTTTTGAAGAACTGCATAAATTAAGTATAAACAAACCAGCAATCTGTAAGGCCTGTCAGTTTCTGTAAGAGGAAACAGATATCATTAACTTTCTTAGGCGATCATCATACAGAAACCTAAATATTGGATTTTATTTTTGTTGTTCTATCCAAAAAGCCAGCTGCTACAACAGAAGAAAATTATACTGGTCTGACATGATTTGCTCTCAGGAAATCCAAGTCTGTTGCTGCTGCCCATCTCCAGTTACTTTTGCACAGCTTCTAATAATTTCATTTTCTGTTTTTTTTTCTTTTTTCCTCCCAGTGATTGAAGTAAAACTGACAATATAATAACTACTGTGTAATGTATTGTATCATTTTTTGTTCTCTTTACTAAAGACATAATTCGTTTTCCCCAGGAGCACAAAGTTGTTACCAGTTCCAAGAGTCTTCCTTCCTTTTAGGTCTTCATGCATTATCTTAAGATAAAGTTTGTCAGATTAGGTGAACTAAAAACATCTGATTTAGCTACCTTATTCTCTAATTTGTAATTTTCATATTGCACTCAGAGGTCTTACCCCATATTTTTGTCCATAGGTGTATTAGGTCACAGCTGACCTTTTTGGTGAAGACAGTCTCAAAACCACATATACAATTTGCCTTATTGGCACTCTTTGTTATATACTTTTCCTGTCCATTAGCTAGCAGAAAAGTACAGACTTTGGTTTGTCTTTCTCTTCCTTTTAATATAGTGATTGAAATTTCTGAGAATCCCAAATCATCCCTGATGCTTCTTCATGGCACTGTTCGTGTTGTTTTTACTGATATTGTTTTTACTTGCTCAGTTTGTCTTTTTATATCCATCCTTAGTGCTCTGATCTAGTTCTGCTCTCTCTTCTTGGTTTAGATGTCAATGAAGAGTTCACAGTTTAACTAACCTGATCTCCTAGTACATTTTTTATCCTGCTCTGTTGGGACAGGATTGTGCTTCTCCCTGTAGCAGCATTTCATTGAAGAACTGCCGGGACTCTTAAAAGCCTTTGAAAATGCATTGACATTTCCAGAAATGCTGTCTAATCCCAAAGATGAATAACATACTCTTCAAGAGAGTTTTATGTTTCCATCATAAATGTGACATTAAGCGTGGAAAAAAAGCTCAGGCGACATGGCTTCAGGAAAGGTGAGGCAAATAACCTCCAGTTAGGTGTCCCCATTAAAGCCTTCCAAAAACATCCTCACCCAAAGTACCTTTTAGCACACATTCACCAATGAAGTTCTACTCTCAACAGATGTATCTTTAATTAGGGGAAAAAATTTAATTTCCTTCTAGGAAGAGAAAGAAAATTAAGGAATAAGAAAAAATTTATTTTTTAAAGATAAGCTGAAACTCAAAATCTTTTACTTTCCCTTAGTCTTTTGTTTGCTTTTGTTTTTTTAGATTGCTTTGGTTTTATTCTCATTCTAATCTACATATTTATAATCTACTGATCATTTTATTAATTATTTTGAGAAAAACTGTATGAAGTTTGGTAAGTTTCCTTTTAATTTGACATTTCTTCCATTCTGTAAATGCTGTGCTTAAGGAATATCTTTGCTGTAAAATGACAGTGGTTTTTCTACTGGTCATTATAATACTGTCACACTGAAAAGACAGTCACACCTTAATTGTGATTTTTTTTGTAATATACAGTCATAACAAACATGTCAGAGATTAGATTTTAGTGAAACCTATTTGGTATCTAAGTGGTCACTGCAAAAATTCTTCACGTTACTGTATCTTGCTTCTTCAACAGTATTGATTAAAAGGAGATGTTATTTCACCAGGCAGGGTAGTCTTTGATTTCAGTCTCCAAACCAATCCATAGCTATCAGTATATCTGATTTACAACTCTTTCCACTCGAGAACATGATCTTTCACATAGGTTACTGAATTTATTTTACAGCACATTTCTAAATCACTGTCACACTCACAAGACATTCAAGGAATTGGAGGCCAAATGAGCTGGATAGGGCAGAGTCATGAGCAAAAGTAGAGTCTTTTCTCTGTTCTTTCTATCACCAAAAATTCCATTATAGACTGTAAATATGTGGAACATTACCTGTGGAAGTACACAGGGGCTGTAGGATAATACTCAAATGCAACTTAAGTGTTCAAACTCATAAAATTTCCTCATGAACCACTGAGGGCTCAAAAGATCCTAAGGAAGTTTCCTTGCCTTACAAAAGGGATGAGGATCTAAATACTACTGCCCAGGTTTGATACCTGAAGTTGGACTGCCTGAATTCTTGGTCTGAAGGCAATTTTGCAACCTACCTTCCTCATCTGGAATGCATTTTTCAGGATGCTGGATATTAAGAATGCTTCACAGAAAAGTATTTTTGAAACTAATAAATAATAATAAATAATTCCAGTTATTTAAAAAAATGAACAACCAAAAACATTACAGGGAACATCACAACAGCAAGACTATGAGAACACTAAAAAAGTTATGTCATAAACAGTCTTGAGTAGCAAAGTATGAGTGAGAGCTGGAGCTATGAACACAGCACGCCTTTGCATAAATGGAAAGAAATTAATAATAATCAATAGGGAAGTGAGAGAAGTGAAGGCAAAGACGTAATGAAATGCAAGAATAAATTTTAAGCATGTAAGATGTATTGTGATATTGTGTATTGTGGAATGGCTTTAAACTGAAAGGCAATAGGTTTAGATTAAACATTAGGAAGAAATACTTTCCTGTGAGGGTGATGAGGCACTGGAACATGTTGCCCAGAGAAGCTGCAGGTGTCCCATCCCTGGGAGTGTTCCAGACCAGGCTGGATGGGGCTCTGAGCAACATGGTCTAGTGGAAGGTGTCTCTAGGCCAGGGGGGTTGGAACTGGGTGATCCTTAAGTCTTCTCCAACTCAAACCATTTTATGATTCTATGATTATGCTGACAGATGGAAATGTGAACTACACTGACTTGAAAGAACAAGACCAGTAGAAATTAGTGATCTGAAATGCTTGTTGCTAAAACTTGTTGACCACAAATCATGTCTTTACTTTGTAACACTGGACTTCAGTGTTGCAACTTTCCATCTTGTACATGGAAAGACAGACAGACAACAAAACTCTACCCTGCATTTTTAACCTTTTTATGTATTGATATTTTTTGGACTGCAAACTGTTCACCGGTGAAATCAATACCTGGTTCACAAGACTGTCTGACAGCAGAGCTTCCCCATGTATAGTTGTACTATTTAATTCTGCAGAGTATCCTGGAATCGTTTATTTGAGAGTTGTTTTATGTAAATGATTATACAATTGATTTCACAGAGTCACGCCAGCAGTTGGACAGATCTGTGTTCAGAGGCAGGAAACTCCCTGGAGACAGCTCATCTCCTAGGCCTAACAGTGGCTGTGTTTTGAAGAAAAGTTTCAGTGATCTTAGGGGATTTTTATCTGACAGGCAGACTGCAAATGCTGCTGTATAATATCTAGCTTGAAAATAAAGACTGAATATCTGTGACAATCAATAGCAGAAGTTAGATTCCCCAATGGAAACCTAACAGCAAATCAAAACTCATTGCTCCCTTAATTCCAAAACAGTCTGTGTTAGTCTCTTAAACCAAACCATAAATTCTAGAAACACAATCCTAAACCCATGGCTGTGTACGTGAGAGGTAACTATGACTTTCCTGGCTGTTTTTAATAGGTTTTATCTTTTAGTAATTTTTGTCTTCCTATACATCCACATATATCTTCAAACTTTCTTTTCCTCACACTTCACCCTTTATATGCAAGACTCTGATTGGATTAAACCTCACAGAAAATAAGCCTTCAGTGTGCCAGCTGAAGATATTGGGCCATAATAGGAAAAAAAGACAAAATCAAATTAGAGTAGATTTGTGAGTCAGAAAGTCTGGGTAAAACTTCTCTCCCTGGATTGCTGAAATACTACAAAGAATTCAAAACAATGACATTTCCTCAATGTGGTACAGAGGATAGCTAAGTTGTTCTTAGTATCATAGAATCATAGAATGGTTTGAGTTAAAAGATGTCTAAAGATCTAGTTCCAAACTCCTTATCACTGGCAAGGACATCTTCCACTACTCCAGGTTGCTCAAAGCCTCATCCAACCTTGAACACTTCTAGGGTTGAGACATCCACAGCTTCTCTGGGCAGCCTGTGCCAGTGCCCCATCATTCTTACAGTGAAGAATTTCTTCTTTATTTTGTTTCTAAACCTACTATCTTTCAGTTTAAATCTGTTGTCCCTTGTCCTGTCACTACCAGGCATGGTAAAAACTCTCTCTTCATCTTTCTTTTAAGTCCTCTTTATGTACTGAAAGGCCACAATAAGGTGCCCCAGAGCCCTCCCATTTCCAGGCTAAACACCTCCATGTCTCTTCTAAAGTAAAGAAACTTCATAATGTCTTTGTATGAACAGTATAAGCACAACTTTTCATCACACTGGGTCAGCAGCACCAAAGCCCAAACCAAAACCCAGATCCACTCTTCACTTTCAAGCAACCTCTCCTTCATCTCCAGTTCTCAGTCCCAACCATTGCTCCATGCTGTGGTGTTGTGTAACACGGATAGCACTGGTCTCTGCTGGAAGACCTTACTCCCATCCACAAAGATGGACATAGCTTTTCAGGTGACATGGAGCACATCAAATGGTCCAAGTGCCCCACTGCCCTCCACAGCAGGGAGAGAAGGAGGGAGAGAATAACATCCTTCCTTTTGTATGGCCAACACAGGAGTTCAGCGGGTGATCCCTGAAGTGCTGAGTTACAACCATGGTTTTGTATAAGCAATATTTTATATTGGTTCACTGGTTGTCCAAACACTCTTACGCCTTCAGGGTGAGAGACTGCCAGTTCAGAGACTAACCAGTCAAAAGGGGGAGTTACAGGGTAGTTTCAAGTGGAAAAAAATGAGTTTGGGTAGCATGAAAAATCCTATGGAATTCTGTAGTGGCAGAATGAGAAGGAAAACAGAATTAGGGAACAGGGCTGTAGCACTGAAAACTATGAATAATGAAGTGACATTGTAGAACTGCAGGCTCAGGGAGTCTGACACAGGCCCTGGGATTAGAGGGGCAGTTCTGCAAGCCTGTTTCAGTCCCCAGGACAGCCTTGTGATGCAGTTTGCACCACAAAACCTCAGCTGAGGAGGCCACTGTGCTGACATTGTGACGCTTTATACCCCTCTTCCAGGCAGTTGCATTGTGGTGTTTGTGGGGAAACAGGATGAGCTCAAGATACAGGTGATGACATTCAGAGGTGGCAGATTTCACTCGTGCTCCTTGCTGCCCTGGGGCTTTGTTTCAGCTTCTTCACTTCTCTGGGACTTTATTGTGCCTCACACCCACCACATCAGGGGCCCTCAGGGACCCACCAGCCAGCTGAAACCTGCATGTCAGACCACAAAGGACAGGTGTTCAGCTCATGCAAATCAGTTGTAGTAAGATGGGGTGAAGGAACAGGTCCATAAGTGGCAAGATCATACAGGATGCCAATTTGTGATTTTTGTACTTCATGCCCGAGCCTTGACCCATGTGCACCAGGGGAGTGCTGCTGCAGGAGGAGCTGCATCCCACCTGTGCACAGAGCTCCCTGCAGGTGCCACCGGGGCACAGCCCACACTTAGAAGTCTGACAGCCACCTCCTCTGACCGTGCCACAGCTGCTGCCCTAGTCCCAGCCAACACAACTAACCTTGCCCCCATAACCTCCTGGGCACTCAGATAATCCCCAGGCACCTCTCCTTTGGTGTCCTTTTGGAACTGAATATGGTTTGAGCACAATCTGCAAAATGAAAAGCATAGTTCCTGCTCTGCTAATGCAGGTTTTTTTCATTTTGTGCCCTAGACTGAGAAAATACTTTGTGTTTGTTTTTTAAAGAGAATGAAAGTAATAAATGAATCCACAAACAAAATGTGCCTTGTATACAAAACAACAATCAGGAAGAAATATATTGGGTGAATGAAAATACTGCGTTTCACCAGAAATTACTTGTTTCATTCTGATTTTGACTAATTCACATTATATGAAATGAGAACTTGCTAAAGACAGGTAATTTGAAAATAGGAAAGATCAACATCAAATATTGCACTGTATCAGAAGGTTTTCTCCCTGGTTATTATTTTAAGAAAACTTTTGTTATACCTATTTCAGCATTTACAAAGATAGGACATAAATTAAAATGTTGCAACACCAAGAACACTTGTATTATCTTCATTGCATGAATAACAGCCATTCTACAAGTAGTGGAGTGCAGACAAGATGATAAATCTTAATCCAGAGCAGGAAACCACATTACTCCATGGCTTGGCCCCCACCACACCTTGTAGATGTGAACAAATTCTCAGAGCATAAGCTCTGTGCACAGACCTCCATGCTGAATTTTTCCCAAATAGAGGAAACATACATCTGCCACATGCCTAGCACACATTTGGATGTCACAGGTAAAAAAGATTCATTATATCCAAAGCTGGGAGCAAAGAATTTAGAAGTATTCTGATTTTAAGATTTAAATCAGACATTTAGAGGAGTGTAAAAGAAGAAAATATGAAAGTAAAGAAATAGAGATAATAGATTGCCATTTTGCTTTTTAACTTCAGGTGATAGGATGAATGTTGTCTTGTGGGGAAAAGGAAGGTAACATTTGGCTTCGTGGCAACTTATCTGATGCTCCGTACCACAAACATTTTAGCCCTGTGCCTATCAATAGTGTCCTCTCTGAAGCATTGGGTCATTTTGCCTTTAGGAATAAAGCAAAATTCTCTGTCAGTTGGTGAAGGTTTGCACTTTCATCCAGGTCTGAAGTAGGAAGTGCAGCTGATTTTATTAAGGACATGTGGTCTTACAGAGAGATAGCTAAATCTTCTCCATGGAGGTAGACAGTTCAAAGCTCCTGCTGAGAGGTTTGATGTGGAAGATTATGGAGTAGTTAGAGCTGTAAGTAAGCCACAGTATCCCCTGGAGAGCAGGTTTGCTTTCAGTGAAGAAATCCTTCAGAGCTGATTGAATAGGAGCCCAGAACAATGGTGTATCTCTCTATTCAAACCTTCAAAATTTACTTTGTGGCTGCCTGGAGCCAGTTTATTAGTAGTGCATTTGTACATTGCTATCTTTTGAAGCTTCTTTCTTCAACATTTTCATGGCATTTTTAAAATAAATTCAAAATGAAAGAAAATGAACTTCTAAAGAAACAATATAGGAAGTAAAAATTTTTCTTTTATTTATCTTTGACAGAAAATCTATCATGCCCTAAAGCTGAACATTCCACTTTTCTTCCCATTATACAGGCATTTCCTCACCTTTTCATCAGTCACTGCTGTGGCTTTGTTAAAATATGAGGTCTGTGGGGCTTTGCTGCTGCCCTAGTACACACTTAGCTCCTGTGATGCTCTGGGTTTGTCAGCACAAAAATCACAAAAACCCTCACATGGAAAACACATTATTAACTTTGCAAATCAGTTATTAAAAGCTGTGGAAATACCAGGATTAAAATTTGCCCCACTGTGCTTGTGCTTATGTAAGAGAATGCAATATAAACACATTCTCCTCTCCTATCTTCCCTCTCCCAGAAATGGAGGGATTTTCAAGAGATGAGAGAGTCCAGTTATCCACTCCTTATGACAGAAAGAGTTGTTAGCTCAGTTTTCGTATCCCACTAATGACAAAGATGGCAGATCCCACCACGCCACTCTATCACTCCCCCTCCTCAGCTGGTCAGGGAAGGGAGGGGGTGGGGGAGGGAGAATGAGATGGAAGTAGGTTGAACAAAACTGAAAAGTTGTGCATGCACAAGCAGAAGAAAATGACAAAAGTTTTTATCCTCTACTTCTCACCAGCAAACCATGTCCAGCCACTTGCCAGGAGGCAGGACTTCAGCACATGTAATGGTGGCTTGGGCAGACAAACAGCTTGTCCCTTGGGTCATTTGGGGTCAGCTGTGTCCCCTCACAAGATCCTGCCCACCTCCAGCCTACTGATGGAGAGTGGAATGGTGGGGAGACAGCTCTGATGCTGTGCCAGCACTGCTCAGCAGTAGCCAAAACACTGGTGTGTTATCATCACCTTTCCATCAACCAGTGAAAAGCACAGCACTGACGGCTGCTGTGGAGAAGATTAACTCCATCCCAGCCAGACTCAATACAGGCACAAAGATCAAACAGATAATTGTCAGTTGACCCAGGGTAACCAGTTTAATGTATCTCCAACCTGCTGTCACAACAACTAAGATGTGGCTTCAGCTCAACTGTAGTGCCTGGCTGAAAGATATCCAAAGCAGGTACTGGGTACTATTCTCTCAAATCTTATTCCCTGGTTCTATGTCAGAAAAAAGATAGAGCTCCTTTTCACTTGGGATAACACCCCCCCCTTTTTTTTTTTTTCCTAATATTCTAAATCACTAAAAAAATGTAAATATTTTGGCTGAAATTTAAAATAAAATATAATCAGCCTGAGGAGTCACACAAGAAACTTCAGCCCAAGGGAATGTTTCACTAAGTCTTGTCCGATTTTATTTTAATCTTACACAGCGTATCCAGCAAGACTGACCACAGGTGGGGCTAGAGGCCTTCCCAGCAATGTGACAGTGCCTACTTTTGGACAGTTATGGAACAAGAAAAAAAACCAATTTTGCAGTACAGATATGAGCTCATTCTTCAGAGCCATTTATCTTGCCAAGGAGAACAGCAACCCCACTACCCAATCCCAAAGTCTGTTACCCTGTCAGTGATGACAGACCGCAAATCAGTCACTCCATTAGGCAGCCAGAAGTGTCTTGTTCAGCAATAGCTCTCTTCTCACTGTGAAGGAAAATGACATGCAAATGGCAGTCTGCTGAAAATACCTGCTTTGCTTTGGGGCTTCCTGAGAAGCAGATAAACAGCCACACATCCACTTCACCATAGCATCATCCATTTGGTAAGCTGGCAAAGCCATCCCAGGCACAAAAAGAAATTATGTCATCAGCAAATATAACAACACCTCAGCATCTGAAAAATGGTATTTCTGACTATGCAGAGCTCCTTCCAGAGGGATGTCAGATGAGGTAAAGGATTCTCATTCCTGAAACAGTACAGAAACCAAAAGTTATGTCCAACCTCACAAACGCATAACTGTTGGCTTTCTCTACTTGCATTTTATTTTCTCTCTTCTTTTAAAGATATTTCTCTTTGAGAATGATTCAGGTGAGTCCCTCATCCTTTCCCAGCTGGATATGTGATAAAATCAGAGGCATAGCTGCAGGACTATTCCCTTTCTCAGCAAATCTGTCGCAGATGCTGATTGGTTCTCAGCCCAGGGCAGCCTCCTGGTTGCTTCAGTTTTTGAACAGGAATAAAAGTGCACACAAAATAGGAGAAGATCATAGGATTGCATTTTATATAAGTTCAGTCTCAAAAAATTCAATAGATACCAGTTATAAAGATAGATGAGGCTGTTCTGTATATTCCAGTTCAACTCTCCACTTGTTGCAGCGCTGCACAGGAATTGAGCACAGTCATAATTAATTTTATTCCCATTCCCCTCCTGTTCCATATCCCTGTGGATAATCTTCCAAGTTCCCTTAGATCTACTAAAGAACAAAGAACTTTCTAGGTCAGGTGCTGCAGTATCTAATGTGTGGAAAATGTCCAAAAAAAGAAGCTTACCTTACAAATTTTCCCACAGAACGTTATATATTAGGAAGGAGTTAGCTCAGCATAAGACCCCAAACATCCAGTACCCTGAACCAAAAGAACTCTGATTCAAAATGATCACATAGTGCCAGGATGATGTTGCGACAGACAAGTCCCATAGTTCAAGGAATAAGCACTTCTGTCCCTTTCATCCTCACAGCTGTGAATCCTTTCAAGTGAGGGCTAGACCATTATTTTAAAGAGTCAAACTGAACTCTGATGATTTTGATTGTATTAAATATAGACCAAGATAATATTTCATTAATATATAGGGGTATAATAATTTTTTTTTTTTTAAATAGCGAGGTATCCATGGTTTTCCATTATATAATAGTCTGCTGGTTGTAAAAAACTTCCCAAAAAAGTGTAAGCCTGACTTATTTCTTTCCTGTCCCCAAGGGAATTTCAAGATGCAGATTCACCATTCTGATAAGCACCTTAAGACAGAAAGTATTTCACAGTCTGAATAAAGCAGAGTCACCAGCTTTCCAACAAAGCTCTGTCAAAAAATGCAGAACACACTTCAGGATTCATTGGTGCTTTCCAAAGGGACTCTCCAGGAAAGAGTTATCCTTTGCTCTCTTGTTTCTTTTTGTGACTCAACTCTGTTTCAGGTTTTTCTTCCTACAAGATTTCCTTCTTTCTCTCTCTGTTTTCTCTGTCTGTGGGAGTCTTTGTGGTTTGTTGGGTTCTTTTAAAAGCTGATAAAAAGCAACGGTTGCTTCCAAGATTTTGTCCCCTTAAGCACTGAAACTGTGTTTAAAATGCAGCTAAAAACATATTGCTAACATGGTAGGGGTCACTTGCACACAGAACAGTGGGAGTTGTCTGACTCGCTGTACTAGTTAAATTATGTCTTACTAGTGCCAATCGTCATCCGTAATGTGACATGAGTTGTGAGAGAAAATGCCCAAAAAAGTTGAGAACTTGTTCTTGAATATTGAATAGTATGAAAATAGAATTAAAATACTGAAAAGTAATGAAACCAACTCCTTGATAAAGGTTTTTTTTTTCTGCTTTACTCTTAGCCATGATATTATTTGTGTTTATCTTCAAAACTGGCTTTTATTCACACACAAGGATCACTAGAATAAAATCCCTGGCTATTTCTCTGGAGGCCAGAGATTGACTTATTGTAGCTGAGAAGGACTAGAAACTTTTTGAGGTTCCCAGTTTCATTCCTCAGAGCAATAGGACAAATCAATAAAGCTTATTAATTTCCTTTTCAGTCCCTTTGCACAGACTTATATCCATCCCCCAGAATATATCTAGTGGAGTTGCAGTAGTAGTTGCTGTGAGGAGAAATTTTTATAAAAAAACATATCTACTTACGCATTTTTTTCTGCAATGCATAAAAAGAAATAAATAATCAAAACAATGTTTTGGTGAATATGAGGCTGAGGAACATCTTTCACACAGAAATTAATAAATTCCGTAGTGATTCCTCACACAAAAGAGACCTGCCATGGGGGTGAACCACAGAACTTTATTATGTTTCTAATTTCTTCATTTTGGAGTTCCTTTCAGATATTATTATGAAGAGTTGTAGAGACAGTGTAAAAAATAATTGAGCAAGGATTGATTTATGCAATTAAGAAGCTAAAATTATCTATTACTGTGGTTGCTTTAATTTCTCAATAATTCTTTTAGCACTTGTTTACTCTGCTAAAATAACTCTGAACTGCCATAGCTTTTGAAAGATTAAAGTTTCACTCAGCATCAATTAGGGAAGTTCCCCAGAGGCAAAAAGCAGTGCTCATATATAAGTCACTGTAAAGACTTGAAATATAGCATCAAATAAAAAAAAGTTAAAATCTTCACTATAAGAAACAAGTTGTGATTCCAGTTAGGGTCAATGACTGCAGGTACAGATATCACAAAAGCAAAATTAGCTACACTTTCAATATACCTACTTCATACTGGAAGTAGGAAGGGAAGTAGGAAGTCAGAACTAGCATTTTTTGGACATAACAGATAAATAAGTTTAAATAATGCAGAAAATGTGAAATATTTGTAACTTTCAGAGATCAGTGCTCTTTTGGAATTTTTGGAGTTGTGGAATTTTAAGAAGCTAAGAAATGGAAATCAACTTTCCTGAGAGTTGTTTTGGATTTTGAGTTTAAAAAGTATTACAATACATTATTCAGAATACTCTCCAAGGTGCTGTGTTTTAGTGGCAAGTGTTACTCACCAAGTTCTTTCATAGAAGAAGTACCTAATAGAAGTAGTATTCCACAGAAATTTTACAGAACTAGCCAGTGTGCAAGAAAAGTTAAATAAAGGTCAGCACAGTGTCTGGCTGTCTGTGTTTTCATTTATCACTGGGTTACATCATCCCAGAGAGCCATTCATGGAGACTGAAACATTCATACATCTGTGATCTCCCTATAAATAGAAATATTAATTAAAAGATGTAATGACATAAGTAGATTGCATTCTAAGCATATTAGTTGAATATGTAATGGTGTTATATGGAAGCAACATATCATCCAGCTGCTCTTGGTCATAATCCACAACATTTTGTATGTGATTACATATATTTGCAATTGGTTAAAAAATAAACAGTGGGTATGAGTTAATAATTTTCCATGTGTATCCTATTGGAAAATGATATTTCAGTGTTATATAAGACAACCTTTCTGTCTGATGTATAGTAGCACATAAGAAGAGAAAAATTTTTGAACATTTTGGCCTCATTAGTCTTTAGGTCATTCAGGTTAGAAAGTGTCTCATAAGGTCTGTAATCCAACCATGTGTTCAAAGGCCACTTGTTCAAAGCAGTCAACTATGAGATCTGGTATGTTAAAGAAAGCTCAGAAAACACAAAAACACTTATATCATATTCCTGGTTACTGTTATTCTTACTTGATCCTTCCCTAAGATTTGTGGTCAAGGATCTCTTCGGCACATGAAGTCCCATTGACTTCACTCGTATACATAATCTGTAATATAAAAGCTGGTGAAAAAATATTTAATATCTTATTAGTTACTTGAAATCCAATCTCTTAAAACACATTCTTCAACCCTTTATATGATGCCCTCAATCCTGATTCCAAATGAAAAGGCTCATTGACACAAACTTTGTTAGCTGCTAATAAGAGAAAGCATAAGTAACTGTTATGAAATGTTGGATAATTCATGATACTCCCACACTTCACTTGAAATAATTATTTCTGGTTTCTCCCACAGATGCATGAAGAACACAACATGTATTTTTAAATGTACTTATACTGGTGGTTTGCATTAACTTATTTTGCTTTTTTCTCTTAAGTCATCATTCTTTTTTCTTTTTCAAGTATCAAGGAAAAAAAAAAAAACAACTATTCCCTTCCTTACAAACATTTTTTAAGTAGCATTGCTACTTATAGAGAACCAGGTTAGATTCTGATATTTAACTGCATTGCTGTCAATCTGCAGGAGCTCACTGTCTGCTGGTTACAGATAATCATGCTCTGGTTTCCAAACCTCTAGTATAACATTAAATCTTGTTGTCAAATTGCCTCCTGGCAACCACAGTTTTAAGGAGATAATAACAAATTCTGTGGAAATATAAAATAGGCATGCTGGTCAGCCATAGTAATTCTCTTTTCAGTTCTCCTGACCACGCACTCAAGGGCACCTTTTAATTGTTTCCAGAACAGGAAAGCAAGCTTTAACTTCTGCAGTTTCACATCAAACAGCAGCTCACCTTTCATATTTCCACTGTTTTCCCGTATAATGATTAATTTTGCATTTTCTGAGTCAATGTATTAGCCTGTTCCTGTCCTCCACTCCTCTACATAACTTCAACCTTTTCAAAGTGATTCACTTTTGCTCAGACAACAGAAATTTACAGTGTCTTGTTTATCATCTCTTTTAATAGCTGAGGATGTGAGCTCTTTAGAGCTGCATCTTTTCCTGTATTTGGAAATCACTTTCCACTGTGGCATAATCAAAACTGGTATGAGAAAATACTTTTTCCTGCAGTAAAAGCATAATTCATGAAACCTGTTCCTGAAGGAAGTTGCTCAATACAGGAATTGAATTTCATTTGGAAGAAGCCTGAACACTTTGTATTGCTAACAGACAGAGTTTTAATAGCTCATACCAATGCACTTCTGGAAGAAATATTAACCCTCATGATGCAGCTCTTAAACCAAACTTTTAATTCTTCTGCATCAGGACCAAGCAGGATTTATTACCTCTGTTTATGACAAAACTTGTATGTTTTCCTTTGAAGCATCTATGACTGACATCAAAATAATTGCATCTTACAGCAACTATGTGGCCTTGTATGGCAACTTCTCTGTTCTTTAACAATATCATCAGTCTTTGAGGGAAAAAAGCCCTTATATTGCTCCTGAAATTCTTCCCTTAAGAACTCCACTGTTCAGGAAAGTATGGATTGGTAGAAATAGGCATTGATAGAACATCATGATTATCCTCAAAAGCTAATCCTCCAGTTTTGTGACAGTACTCCATTTCTCAGAGAGAATCAAGGTGCAAAGCAATGGAGTATTTGAAGAAGGAAGGTGGGAAATAAGGTTGTGTAACCTATCCCTCTCCATCTGAATATAAACCACATTATTTCAGGACAGAATAACAGGTTTGCAGCAGAACTTCTTAGGTTTAAGGAAAAAAAGTAGGCCTACTTGAATGTTTCAGACACATGTCAGAAATCAGATTAAAGGACATCCCACCTGGAATATATGAGCTTTGCTCTATGACCACATACACAGTTCTCTTCAATTAACTTTGCCAAGAAACCTTACAAGCTAAGAAGCCAGTAAGTCACTGTGCTGGTTTTGATCAATACAGAGTTAATTTTTTTTCACAGTAGCCAGTACAGGGCTATGTTTTGGGTTTGTGGTGAAAACAGAGTTGATAATCCAGGGATGTTTCCCTTATTTTTAAGTGGTTCTTAGACAGAATCAGACTCTTTTCTGCTTCTTACACCACCCCACCAGCAAGGAGGATGGGGGTACACAAGGACTTGGAGGGGACACAATCAGGATGGCTGATCTCAGCTGACCAAAGGGATATGGCACCATGCTCAGCAGTAAAAGCTGGGGCAAGAAGGAAGAGGGGGACATTCAGGGTGATGGTGTTTGCTCCCCAAATCACTGCTATTCTTGATGGAGCTCTGCTTTCATCGAGATGGCTGCCCATGGGAAATGGCAAATGAATTATTTTTTTTACTTTGCTTGTGCATGTGACTTTTGCTCTACCTATTAAACTGTCAATGTATCTCAACCCACAGATTTTCCTCACTTTTACTCTTCTAATTCTCTCACCCATTCCACTAAGGGGAAGTGAGCAAGCAGCTCCCTGCTCTTAGTTCCTGGCTGGGGCCAAACCTGACACACACACGCAAATTGTCAGTGAGAAAATAATTGGTCCAAAATAGTTTTCCAAGCATGTGAGCAGCCTCACTGTAATGAAAATTCACCAGGTATTTAATGGCAAAGATACTGAAAATGGCAAGTGTGTGAGTATAGAGACAATGCTTTGACTGAATAGGCATATTTTATATTAATAAGTAGTGGGGGAAAATGTTATATTTACAGTGCTGCAAGTAAAATTTCACACCCCTGTACTTAGAAAAATAATGTTTCATGATGTGGTCAGATTAGCTACACAAGTCTCTCAGACCTTACCTTGACTGACATAAGAGTACTTTTTGCAGGACACTAAACAGGTACAGGACAGTAAGAAGAAGACTGATACATGGCCAGGACACAGTTAATACATGCCCTGGATCACAAAAACTCAGAATTGTTACCTGACCTGCTATGTGTAGCTATCTGACAAACATGGTTATTATTTCCTTCAATTCTTATCATAAGAATGCAATGCAAACAGTTTAATAGATGAAAAGCTATAAATTTCAAGTCTACTAAGAAAAGATTGTTTTCCTGGAACAAGACATTAAGAAAAAGGCCCCCTGAAACCCCTTTTTACTACTATGAGAACTGTGCTCTACCTAAGACATTAATGAAAATACTACAAATATGTACCCACCCTAACAAAATAAAGGCTGACTGTGTCTATCAACTGATACCAATCAATGGATTTAGAGAAACCACAGGGAAATATTTCCAATTTTTCAAATGGTGAAATGTTGGAATTATGGCTTGCAGAGCCTGTGAAATCTCCATCATGAGTATTTTTAATAAAGTGTTGCACAGCCATCTGCCTGCCACTAATTCAGAGATAAATGAACCGTCCTTGGGGAGAAAAGTAGGATATATCATCTTTTGAGGCTCATTGCAGCTCTGAATTTGTAGTGTTCCAGAATTACTCAGGAGGTTTGGTTCTTTTCTGCAAAAGAAGATATAAAATAACCCCTATTCTGTACTCTACAGCCCTTTTGATAAGAACATAAAAATGCTATGAAATTGTTTATGTTGACTTTTAGTAGAAGCAATAAAGTAAGATCAATTATTTAAATTATATTTCAGATTTCCAAATACTTAAAAATTTAGTGTGCACTGTATGAAAAATTAGGTCATTATTTAAATTGTGGCCAAAAAAACCCCAAACTCCAACATGTCACTACAAATCTGATCCAGGTGGACAGATGGAAATAATACTATTAAATACTTTATTGCCAGAGGTCATGTAATCAGCAGCCAGTGAAAAGAAAACCTTGAAGAGATGAGAGACAAAGACATTGCATGATCTGCAGGTGGTGTAGGTAGACATACTGCTTCCTAATTAAATCAAATAATTAACTTATTTTCTTGATTTGATATCTACAGAATTATTCCTGATAACTTTTGAATACAATTTGTTTTAAATCCCAAAGGTTTACCCAAGGTTAACCCTATAACAGCCTTTGTGGAGAACAATCAAAAACTCTGCAGATGAGATGAAAGTGACTTTTTTAATAATAGGAACTTTTTTTTTCTATTATTTTACTTCATAAAGTTTTGTGTGCAAGAATTTTGGAAGTTGGAATGAGAAGTGGCTACTGGGCATTTCAGGTCTTACTCCTAATAGATATAATTTGCTGAAGAAGGGAATTCAATGATAATAAACTCATCTATATTTCTCTAATCCACACAAAAATTCAACAGTTGTTTTCTAATGTCTTAAATGTTTTCCCAGATGCTGAAATATATGAACTTTCTTAATTAAAAAATGTATCACCATACATTTTTAAAACAGCTATGAAATACTTTTACAAATGCTGCTGGTAGTAAATCCCATAGTTGAATATTTTCTTTTTTTTCACCTGATTTTCTTCATATTGTAAGCCTGTCACACTTTAACTGTTCAGACTCAAAAGTTTTGTACCAGGTTCTGCCTCAGTGTTGATTTTGTTGGAAAGGTTTCCATTAAAAGGATGGAATAATTGCTGTAGCTAGAGGAAATATGTTAGGCTTAGGTTAGGTTTTTAAAATTCATGACTGTTTACTGAAAATATCCAGGTTGTCTGTAGATTGAAGTACTTGAGATTTGACAAGAATCCTCATGGTATCAGGAATGTGCTCTTTTTTAATCCCATAAAATCCACCCAATTCAGACTAAACCAGAGGATTTTGAAAAGTCTAAGTGTGGTCATTAGAGATTTCTTACATTCTGGCAGTTTCCAGAGACACCATCTGCTCTAATTATGTTTCATCCATTCCCAGTTTCTACAAGCCAACCAGACATGCCAGGTATCATTCCCACAGAGAGACAGTGTTTTGTGCCTTAGGGGTGTGATATGTGTGTGGGAGCAAAAACATTTACCTGCAAGTGCTCTTCTTGTCTGCTGAGGACTGTTGGATGGAACTCAATCCAGTATTATACTGAGGGAGCTATGATTTGCACAATCTCTTTCTCCCCACCAGGACAAGTTAAAACTAAATCTGGCCAAAGACTCACAGTCCTTTTGACTAGTTTGGTTTTATCCTTTGGTGAGAACATTTTGTGTCACTGGGGCAAAGAATGTGTAATGTGTTGTTTTGATAGCATGGCTCTGGTAAATTACTGATTCCTGGCCATAGTTCCCTAGAGAAAGCTCATAGGTTCATCCCTTAGTTGAGACTGTCAAGGTAACAAGCCAAAACAGGTAGTGAAACCACAACTAGTTCCCGAAAGGAGAGTGTGTGTATTCTGCTGAAGCTAGGTCTAAGATTCTGTAGAAGAGAGAAAGACCATAAAGAAATAAACTAAAATATTAGAAATCACCTGATCTGAACTTTATCTTTGGAATTTTATTTTACTCTAACTTTCTTCCTGTATTGTGGCATTAAGCAGGAAGTGCTCCTGTACAATTCCATACGCTCCTTTCTTAAGCAACAGATCTGGAATGAAAGAGTATTCGTTTGTAATAAACCCTATAAATTTCTCCTATATAAAGGGTGAGAATTGGAGGATTTTCAGCAAGAACTAAACCAGCTGTGATAGCTTTGCAGATGTAGATTAGACCAGAGATGGCCAAAGAATGGCCAATAAGCCAAATGCAGCCTGCCATCCCAGTTCATTCACCATTTTGACCCATTTTCTCCATGCTGCCTTCACTTTCAAAAGGCCCAGGAAGCACTCAAAAGGAGACACATCTAACTGCAGGGGAGGAAATGTTTTCAGTTCATGATTTACCTTCCAGTTAGTGAACAGTCATCCCAAGGCGACAACTTTACATGGCTCACACTGCATAAAACTTTGCTGAACTGTGCAGCTTCCAGAACCCCAGCCTTGCTGACAACACAGAGCCAGTCAAGACAAGCTGTATCACATTGGCCACAACACTTTCTTCACTAGCCTTGCTTCTTCTGTGCTAACATCTTTCTCAACATTTCTTTTCTCCCAGTGTGACAGCTACAGACACTCCCATTTTGAAGTCCAGGGCTATTTGGAGCATCAACAAGTTCTCACTCACTTTACACCATTTCAAGAAGTCATTGCAATATCTTCCATTCTGCATCTTGTCTCTTTTGAGCAGGGGCATAAACTATATTGGGAGTGAGGAATTAGGGCTATAAAATACTTCTCTTTGTTAAAAGAACCTCTTAGGGCCAGGATAAATTTCACTTAAATTAAAGGTTTAAAATTGCCATAGGGCCAAGGGCACTCCCTGGGGCTGGCTGGCAGAGCCAAGGGAGGGACCCTTCTAGGGTAGCTTTTGGGCATCTGGGACACTTCACATCACTCACTGATTCAGGGCAGGGAAATTAATAGAGTTCTGCATGTCCAAGTGTCTGAGTTAGTCACTCTAGGATTGTCCTTATCATCAAACAGGCAGCTTCAGATGGAAATACAACTGACCTACTTTAGGGTTAGAAAATCTGAGCACAGGATATCTCAATTTCTCCATACTGACCCTGAAGGGACCCTAAGATTGACAACATCAGACTGAGACATCCAACTCCTAGGCATCAAAGCAGTCTCAGCAGGGCTCTCTACAAGCACATTTGACATTACTAGCCACGCCATTTGGCTTCCAACTACACCCTCAGGAGTGTGGAACCCTGCTGGTAGCCCTGCAAAATATTTCCAAAGCTGTGTAGGTGTCCTGGGGATGCCAAGGCGTGCAATGGCATTGGGTGGCTCTGTTTGCACTCCCCTTGAATTAAATAACATGATCCTCATTCTAAGATTACAGCTTTCTTTGAATTTTAACATATTTTTCTCTTTTCCTATAAAATCATTTAAACTAATTTTTTATGCCTTGCAGTTTTTCTTCTTTAAATCTTTAAGAGGTCACAAAAATAATTTTACATCAATAGTAAAAACTAGTTCTATACAGCTTATACAGTCCCCATTTTTGTCTGATCATATGAAAACAGAAGGCAAACATACATAAATCTGTAGACATAGATGTCTCTTGTTATCATGCAACTATTTCTAAGCTCAATATTATTCTGTTGCCTGGAGTGGCCCAGAAATAACTTTGTAAGCTATTCCTTCTATTCTGAGATGATTTTCAATTTTTTGATTATTGGTTAAGAAATGCTCATCACACATATGAAAAGCTGAACATTGCCCTTGGTGTAATGACCTATTTTGCAGCTCTTCAATCAATCAAATCCAAATCCCTACCTAAAATTTTTCTCAGTCTTTTTTGAAGCACTTTTTTCCTTTTTTTCTTTATTAATCTCCCACTTGTACCAAACTCAGTGAATTATCTGCCTAACTGAAAAAAAAAAAGTGGAACATAATATCCTTCTCATGAGTTAACACTTTCCAGGTTTTCTGTTTATTGTGCATTGCCTTTAAAATACAGAGTGGGATATGAATGGGACAAGGTCTACGGCAACATGGAAAATCTGATGTGCAGTACAGCAATAGTTTACAAATATTTTAGTCCACTCATAAATCAGATAAAATTGCAACATTAACATGCTGTTCCTCTAAAGTTAATAAACTTCTGAGGGCAGGGTTTTACAAAGCTAGAAAGTTTTCTGAATGTCTGGAACTGCGCAAGTAACACCAAAAACTAGAACACGCGCAGGTTTTTGTTTTACACCTCATACAGATTCCTGAGGTCTGGATTAAGTTATGCAGGTGCTTGTACTCACTGAAGAAACATGCAATAATGATTTCATAAAATTTATTTGAGGGTGATTTTGAAACAGCTGCCTCAAAATATTATCAAAGTACAGAAACAGAGTTTGCAATACCACAGCATGGAAGCAATGAAATATGGTGTATGATACATAAAAATATGAAATCTAAATTTAGAATTAATAGCCTGGGATATTTGGATGATAATTGGAAACTAGAACCATGCTGCCAGATTCCAAAATTTTAATAAATCAGCATAATTCATTTTATATCATAAGTATTTTTAAATTACTGATTTAAGTCAACAACTGAATTTCTTCAGGTGGCAGAATTACCCCATTTGCTTTGTTAAAAACAAGTAACTATAAGGACTCAGGATTGTTCAGTCTGGAGAAGAATAAGCTCCAGGGAGATCTTACAGCAGACTTAGAGTACCTAAAGGGGGCCTTTTAAAAAGGGCACGTAGTGGTAGGACAAGGGAGAATGGCTTCAAACTGAAGGAGGGTAGGCTCAGAATAGATATTAGAGAGACATTCTTTGCTGTGAGGATGGTGAGGCACTGGAAGAGATTGTCCAGAGAAGCTGTGGATGCTCCATCCCTGGGAATGCTCCCAAGAAAGCAGCAGCCTGGGGGCTTCCTTGGGCTTTGCTGGGGGTTAATGAGCTAGCAGCTGAGAGAAAATATGCTGAAAATATTATAACAGTCATTAACAGACTGGCTCTGTCATTAAAAGACAAAGTCATTAAACCACTTTGGCTGCTTTTAGTCGCTTCTTTTATCACAAAATTGGATCCCAGTTCACAGAAAGGAAACATAAAACTGGAAATGATTGCCATCTCTTTGTGCTTTCCAATTTGGCATTAAAACTCATCAGCATTGGGAACTGGAATTACAGTAACATGGAAAACATAGTTCTACCTGTTAACATGGAGTCTGTCCTGCGTAGATTCAACAAGACAAACATAAGAACATCACAAGTGTTCCTGTGAGCAATATATATTGCTTTCCAATCCAAACAACCACAGGCAGCCTTCAGTAGAAGAGCATGGAAGCTGCCTAAATGTATGTAAGTCATTGAGACATACCTTCAATCCACAGAGAAATTCTGATGGCTGTGACGAATCCAGCCCAGTAACTAGTATCTTGATCTGCTCAATCAATATTGCTCATATCCCTAATAATCCTTCATTTTCTAAATGACATAGCTTTATGACATTCACTCTAGTAAGCTGAGTTCTTTCAAGCTTTAATTTTGTCCAGTGTGATCTGGTATTTTCTTTGGTAAGTAGACAAAAAAGCAGCCACAGAACAATACAGAATGAAATTACAATTCTTAGTTGAGGAATACTAATATGACCACTTTTTTATCCCCACAACCTTAAAGATTAAAGTTGAAAGATTCAATTAATTTTGAAATGTGCACTATGAAGGGCTTTCTTTTGAAGAAATATTCTTTCAGTTAAAAATACTACAAAGAACATGTATGCTATATACGCATTTTAGCTAAGCATACATGAGCTTATGTAACTTAGAATAACAATAGAATCAACATTCTCAAGGATACTTAGGCATCTAACTTCATATCTTTGAGTGTTTGGGACTTATCTTTTTAAGTCTCTAAATCACCTATAAATACAATCATTTTCAAAATATATCAGGTAAAATTTCTACTCTTGGTACTCAGTTTATTATAAGAATTAAGGAAGGCTGCAATTTTTTTCCCCTTGCCTTAGAGAAAATGTCTTTCAAAATGAGCTCTGTTGTCATAACTTTAGTAGTAACCTATATCTATAAAAGAGTACAACCACAATCTCTAAGTACCCTCCATGGATGCATATTTTCTTTATTGATCTAGATTGGTAGCTATTTTTTTCCTATATCCCTGCAGAATAACTGGGGTCAGCACCTTTGAATAATTCCCAGTTCCTCACAGAGCCTGTGGTATAGCTTCTCTCACCAGCTGTTTATTGATGAGTTCTTACCCCATTATCATCTAAGCATACGCAGGTTTCTTTTCACAAGATACTGGATGTTTGCAATAATTTAAATTTAGCACACTGATAATTTAAGGTGTTTCTTTGATGATATAAAACAGTAATTCCTTCCACTCTGCATATTTAATAGTCGCTTGATCACACCTTACCTACCCTTTTGTGGCTTATCCAATGAGAACAATGGATGAAAAGGAATTCTTTATCATGTTTTTTTTTTGACAGGGGTCCTCAAAATTTAGATGGCTTCTTACCAGTTACCCATATGGTTTTCAAGAACAGAGGAAAGATCAGCTCTTACTGATGCAGATCTGTTTTCCAGCTCATATCTTAAATACTCACCCATTTTAGCCACAGCCATTGTTATGTTAACAGCCATTGCAACTAGCTCAACAGACTATTTCCCTTAGGTAGAATATTCATTGTGATATTTCTTTTCAGAAATTTTCCTCACAAGAAGATTCTGAAATGTTATTGAACATTCCTGAAGTAAATAAAACTGAATTCTTTCTCAGTTCTCTCAATCTGATTCATTATTTTGTGGTTGCTGCCACTGCTACAATGGATAGCTGAGTTTTAGAGGAAATTGGTGAGGAAAGATTTGGTTTGGTTTGGTTTGGTTTGGTTTGGTTTGGTTTGGTTTGGTTTGGTTTGGTTTATGAAGGGGAAGTAATTATGTCTGTCAATTCTTAAAAAAAAACCAACAAAAAACCCAAAAATGTATGCATGTTGTGTACACCTGACATTTAAGAACCAGCAAGAAACTGAATATAAATGGCTCAAGAGACAAGAGAAAATAAACTCTCTTTTACTACATTACCTCTCTAAATACTGAATGCTGAGAATCTGTTTGGTAGAAAGGCAGGAAAGAAAAGTGGAAACATAACTTCTAAATATTGTTGTTATCCCCTCATAAGGGCTACTACATTCAGAGTCTTCTCAGAACAAGTCATATATCACAGGTAACATTTAAGCATTTGGGTCATTCCTGAGATGTAGCCCCTTTCTGAAGAATATCTGAAGGAGGAATGCCACACACCCCAAAAGCCAAGTACTTGCTCCTACATCCCCCTGACCAGAGCAGAGTAGTTGTTATTTCCCTTCTGCTGCTCCTCCCACTGTGAAAGGCCACTGCTGCGCTAGGACAGAATACTGAGTTCTAGGATGAGCTCACCCACAAGAATTTGCAAAGGACCCTTTGTCTAACACAGAGAGGGGAAGTCACAATTCTAAATACATTATCACATCAACCCTAAGGATCTGAAGCAGGGTATGGCAATAGACTACAGGAACAATAAACTAGCAGTAAGAGACATTCAGCCTGCTTCAGAAATGTTACACTAAATATGTCAAATTAGGCAATGGCAGCACAGAATGATGGCATACTTGCTTCCATTTATGATATTTGTTGCCTTTAATAGAAGAAAGAAGCTCCAGTGAACCTCCCAGAACCCTGCTTTTAGTTTGAAAGAGAATAGCCATCTTGCTGTTGTTGGGTTTCAGTTTAGTGCGAGTCATTGCTCAGCCAAAGATAATAGTTGAACTAAGAGGATATTTCCTCTGGACTCTTTTTTTCACGGAATTCAGAGTACTCAATAAGAAAAAAACCCACATCAAGCACATCCCCCCTGACTTGATGGAAGATTATGTTAATTGTCAATATTAACATATCACAGGTTATCTTTTCTACTGAGATTAAGTGAATCACTGACTGATAACACTTAGTATCACTAAATTTTGAAGGGTGACAAAAATTAAGGTTCTGAACTTCTTTTCTCTTAAATTTCTTGTATCATCATCCTTGAGTGTCCTTCTTGGACATCTACTAGCCTGATGGACTGGTATCTGAATACGACTGCTTCAGGTCTCACTTTTACATTGAGGTAGGTTGTACATGCACCCAGAACCACACAAAGACCAGAGCACTTTTCCCACTGGTATCTCCTCAGTCTTCCAGTTAACCCTCTCAGTCCCTTAACAAAGGAGTACCAGTAATACAAACCTATCCATTTGCCCCAGGCACAAGCTCATCTTATGTACCAAGGAGTGAATATGCACACTGGTTCACTCATTATCTCTCTAGCACCACAAATGAAGACATGCTTCTATTTCTCCATTCTTGGCTTGCGAGTAGGACATATTTTTTCTTAGTCACTCCACTTTTCCGGTGGTTTTTTTTTTTTTCTTTAGAGATAGAATTTTAATTTCTTTTTGTCATTTCATAGTAATATTTGGAGCTTTGCTGTCTGTTGCCCTCAGCATTATTTAGTCTTTTTTATCATTGCAGTGGAATGGAGAAGAGAGAAGCTCTATGTGGATGGCAATGCTTCTGACTTTTCAAAGACTGATGCTTTTGTGTCTCATGTAAGAGATACTAAACATGGCTTAGTCAATGAAACTGCACAGTGTATCAGTTTGTCCACCCTTTCTTTTCTAATTTATTTTACCACATGAGAATTAGAGACCCCCCACACACAAGTCAGCCTGATAATGAGGAATCTCCTCTGCTAACAAGCACTATATTACCAACTAAGGTAAAGAAAAGGATAGAACAGGAATGTACCAATGAGGAGATAACCCTAACCTACATCTACAATCCCCAAGAAAGGTCAAGAGAATCTGTGAATGAGAACTAGAGTAATAATTTCAAAGCCTTCAGCTGGAAGAAGGTCACCCCATGGTCACCCCATTGTTGCTGTGCACCTACAGATATGCAAGGGTTTTTTTTTTTTTCTACTGCATTTATATAAAGTAAGCAAAGACTGTGTGATTCTCCAGTTATGATTTGCACCTAACACAGCATTACATAAACATCTGCCCACTCACTCTGGCTCACCTCACCTGTAGTGATTTATACTTTACAGCATGGACCTCAGTCTGCTTCATGTTTGCCCCTGGACAACCATGTGCTGGTGTAAGTATTGCTTTGGAATTGAAGCTAGAAACCAAAGACTGAGTGACTTTTGGGCTTATCCCCACATGAGCTGATTCCTCAGGCAGCAAACATCCTTTGCTTCACCAAAATATTTCTGCCAATGACCAGATCCTCCAGGACAAATCTTGAAGCTATCACAATCAGCACAGTAGATATAACTTCACTCATTGAATCTTCTATGTTAAACTTTATTTTAATTTTATTTTATAGTAGCTTGTATTTCTGTAAGCCTCTGTAATTTCTACCTTCAGAAGTAGTTCTTAACTCTGCCCTTTCAAAATATGTGGCTTTCTACTACAACCACCCATGATTACCTCAGAAAAATGTACAATTATGTGGCACATCACAACCTTGTTTCTTCATTAAAGGATTTCGAGAAAATGAATGGCTCATAAAATTATTCCAGTGATCCATGATCTTCCCTTCTCTTGTCTTCAGGGTATGTTTCTAGAAGCAGAAAAAATGGAAGTTCTGAAAACTTTTCCATTAAGAAAAAAAAAAAAACCAACCAAAACACAAAAACACCTCAGTCCTTTCTACCTACCTAAAGGCTAATTACTGCAACTGTGATATTAAAGCATTCTCAAAATAATTTCTTTCTGACACACACTCTGCTGACGTGCAATAAAAGCTTTAAAAAATATCTTGTTCACCTTTCATACTCATTCACATGGAAACCTCAGCTTTTTTTGAATTTCTAAATGTTAATTCACAGCTTTTCATTCATCAGTTATAATCTTATTTTTATATTAGTAGCGGTTATGTAATTTGCAGGACTTTAAATGTCAGCTTCACTCAGCTATCTGCATACACAGCTGCTGATATTTCTTGAATATCTTCATGAACATGTAGAAAAAATTCTTGCTTAGATTATTCTGAGAGTATAGACATACTTCAGTAACTACAACGTTCTGAAAGTATAAGAAAAGGAAGATGGTTTTGCTAATGGATACAAAAAATTCATACAGTTTTTTATTGATTATTTCAAAAACATATGTATTGCAATTAATTTCCAATTTTCCATATGTTCATTAGGTACTTCAAGTTTATTCAGAAAAGAAAAATGCAGGAAAGTTCAGAAGCAGCACACATCTACTTCTGAAATTAGGGTTTCCTTAACATGTTTCTATAATGGATCTGCTAATCTGAATCCAATCTCAACTGATTTAGGGAGATGTGTTTATACACTAGCAGTTAGGGGATTTTATAGCAGCAGGATTCAACTGTTTAAAGATGTCCAGAGTTTCTGAGCAGTAAGTATGCATTCTTTGGAAATGGCATTGGTGCCCTGAAGACAACACATTCACTGATATTACAATTAGAACTCATTTGAATGAGAGCGTCAGATATGAGGTCCATGCACAGCTGGATCCCCATTATTGCAGCCCCAGGCAAGCAAACAAGATGAAAAATGTCTAAATGAGCCTATGTATAGGACTGGATTGGTATCTCCCACTTGAAGCATAGGAAAAAAAAAAAGAAAACTCACATGCAGTGGGGAGAAGAGTAAAATAAACAGCAATGTGTCCTCTATTTCACTTCCTAAAACCAGCCAGACTTCAGGAATTTTGCATGAACTTTTGTACCTTTTGTACCTTTTGTACCTTTTGTACCTTCCACATATTTATCATGTCTTCTTGCTCTCCAGATGACTTTCATACTTCGCATCAAAACATAGGAATTAAACTGAACTTTAGGAACTCAGAGGTAGATATATGGTCTGTGGACTTGAAACTGGAATAATGGAAGGGTCAAACTCTCTGACTGCCACTCTATGCCCATGGGCAGCTAGCTCATACTTAACTGAATTGTTTGCTGAGGCTAACAGTAACCTCAGTTTCTACCAGGATAACCCTAAAGTGATCACAGTCGTAGATTTGGCAGAGCTTCCAGCTTTTGAAGGAATGATCCTACAATACACATACTCTAGAAGGACCTACCACTTTCACTGTACCAGCAACATTCAACGGCAGGACCTCTGTTTCCTGACTTTCTTCACAGTAACTGTTCCACATAAGCAGACCCCTTTCATATGGGTGATGGTGCAGCACCGAAGACCATTACTGAACAATAATTCACACCTACAGAAAGTTCTGCCAATCCAGAAAATCTTTCTTTGGAAGTGAATATTATATAAATACATATTTCTGTGTTGACATGTTTGAATGTTTACGTGCCACACCTAACTGAAGGACAGAGCACTCCCCTTTCTGTTCTCCCCCATAGATGACACCAAGACCCAACTCTTCTACAGCCTCAAACTGCTGCTTTTTAGACAAAGGGCCTTACAAAGATTTAGGCCAGATAATTTACTGGTGCTTTTGACAGCAGTGTCAATAGCAGATTTCACTTGTTTGACAATTTGGACACCAATTCACTGAAGCATTATAAAACACGCAAAATCATCCAGGAACAACACAGCATAGTCTGGGAAAGGCTCTGATGGAGGGTTTCTTAGGCTGCAGCCTCCACAAAGGCTCACAGACACCAATAACCTTGGACTTCCTCTGATCTTTCCTTTCCACTTGTCCCTCCTCCCATTACCTTAGCTGAAAAGACTCCATCCCTCCTGATGCAGTCATCTTTCCATAGCTACATCCCCCAGTTTTGCCTTTTGACAACAGCACCTGTGCTCTCCTTTGAGTGCGCTCCAAAGTCTTTCCTGCTACTCTTACTAATTAAGAGGTTTCTAAATTGGAGTGATGGAAGTGGGTGGAACTGTCATGGTTTAACTCCAGCTGGCAAATAAGCACCACCCAGCCACTCACTCACTTTCACCCAGTGGGATGGAGGAGAGAATTGGAGAGAATAGTGAGAAAACTTCTGGGTTGAAATAAAGACAGTTTAATAGGTAAAGCAAAAATTGTGCACACAAGTCAAGCAAAGCAAGGAATTCATTCATTGCTTTTTCCATCAGCAGATAGGTGTTCAGCTGTCTCTAGGAAAGCAGGGTTCAATTACTTGTAACTGGGACTTGGGAAGGCAAAATGCTGCTAACTGTGAATGTTCCCTCTTCTTTCCCCAGCTTTATTTTTGAGTGTGACATCACACGGTCTGGGATATCTCTTTGGCCAGTCGTGTCAGCTGTCCCAGCTGTGTCCCCTCCAGCTCCATGTGCACCCCCAGCCTCCTCAGTGGCAGGGCAGTGTAAGAAGAAGAAAAGGCACTGACTCTGTGTAAACACTGATTAGCCATAGCTAAAACAGCCATGCATGATCAATATTTTTTCCAGAAACAATCCAAAACATTACTCCATAAAAGCTACTGTGGAAAAAAAAACTCTATCCCAGACAAAACCAGCATATTCCCCACCCCTTATTCCGTACCGTTTATATGATATTCAGGTCCCACATCCTCATCCTCATCAACCACACTTTCCTTCCCATCCTTTGATATAATATGCAGACAACATTGCTTCAGTCTGTTAGTGTACATTTTGCAGGGCCACCTGCAAAATGCCCACTAATATCTACAAAGTGCCCATTGAGCTCATTTAGTCCCGTGACTTTGGGTCCCATATGTTATAGGGGGACTCAGGGCAGGAGAGGTGCTGTGTTACATGGAGTTACTGGGCACCAAAGCAACTCAGGTCAGGTCGCTGCTGCACTTGCACCTCCTTGTAAGAGTGGTGGTCCTTTGGTTCAAGTGGTTCCTGCCACTGCAAATTCTGTAACATGCAGCTCAGGTGTTTTGAGGTGCTCCAGCCTGGCTTCCTGACCAGGCACTGATGCCTCAAGGTGTGGATAAATCCATGCTGCAGCAGGGTGCTTCAAGGTGTACCTTCCTCAGCATACACTTATCCTTGGGCCACATTCCCTTTGGAGGTACACCTGCTATGGCACAAATGCAACAGGTGCTTTGAGATGTACCTGCTCTGGTGTGGACCTATCCATGACCCCAGATGTAGCCTCTTTCCCAGTTGCAACCAGGACAAGGAGCCAGAATGTTGTAAGCTACCTAGGGAAAGAAGCATGAAAACAAATCTAGACATACATACAATGCTGCAGCTACAATATTTCATCAGTGCTATGTTCACTATATAACACTAAAAAGAAAAATTTATTCTGTTGACTCATGACCGAGAAAATAAATAGATTTCCCCCATCTCTCTAAGTGTTGGTCCATTACACCAGGATGCTGTCCTCTTCCTCTTGTCTTCCTACAACACAAATCACCCTTAGTCCCAACCAGTCATGGGCAGGCCTCTCATCCCAGATCTATGAGAAAATCTGAGCAAAACCAGAAACAAGAACTTCCCTGATGTTCCTTAACAAAATCAAGGCAGAAATATAAAAGACGTTTGCTCCTTTTATGAGAGCTAGGGCTGCTGTGGAAAGTAGGCCAATTAGATGTATTAATTTGTACTAGTATTTCTCCAGGTGCTTTACCTGGTGCTTCTACTTTGCAAGGAGAGTGGGGCCAGAGAGTCTTAATGTGCACTACTGCAGTTTCCTGCAGTTACTTTACCTGACACAGTCTTGGCAGTGTTATTTCTCCTTATTCAGCTTCAATAACAATCACAGATAACAAAGCAGTTGGCTTATGTATTTTATTATTTGCTTGTTTGTGGATTTGGGCTTTTTTGGGGTTGTTTGTTTGTGGGGCTTTTTTTGGGGGGGGGGTTTGCGGGGGGGTGGGTTTTTTTGGGGTTTTTTTGGTTTTTTTTTTTGGTTGGTTGGTGGTTGTTTATGTTGTGGTTTTGTGTGTTTCTTTTAGTTTTGTCATTTTGCTGTTTTGCTTTAATCTAACTGGGTTACACTGCCCTATAACCTCTCTAAATTATTTTGGGCACGTAAGCACTATTCTCTCTTCCTTTAAAATTAGTTTTGGAGGAGCAAAAGTTAATAAGTGATTTTATATTTGCTATAGTACAAGTTTTGGTTTGGGTTTTTTTTGTAGGTTTTTGGTTGGTTTTTTGGTGGTTTGTTTGTTTGTTTTTTGAGAAAAGATTATTTTGGCATGTCAAATTGAAAGCATTTTAATGGAAAGAGAAATGGAAAATTGCCTGCAAAGGACAGCTGAAGAATTAAAGTTCAACCTGTTAAAAATATATTCCAACAGGTATTTTCTGGCTGTTAATACTGACCTGATTTAATAACAACACTCTGTGGGGACCTGACAAAACTGTTGATGGAAAGCAGGTAGGGAGGCTGGTGTGACCTGTCTTACTTTCCAGGCTCCTTAGCTCTAAGGATGGACAGATTTTTGGTTACCAGCCTCATTGGGAAGGGAGCAGTCAAAAGTTCTGACAAGCTGTCTGGCTTCCTGGGCTCCTTCTCTGGCCAAGAGTCAGTTCCCTGCTCACAGAAGTTTTCAAAAATGTTGGTTTATGAGCTCTCCTAAGGCAAAATGCCAAAACCTTTCTATCCCATAGAATAGTTACAGTTTTCAAAGTGTTGTTCCAAATCAAAATGTACATAAATTGAAAATAGAAAAGGTTATTTGTGTATCTAATCACACACAGTTCCTCAGACTAGTAATCTAAATAAAATTATCATCCAACCACCGAAGTCTGAAAGACACATTATTCCCTGTTCACTGTTTGTGATGTCCTGGGTGGTTAAATTGGGCCATGCTGCAGCTAGTAAGAATGTAGGCATTGGCTTTTAATGGGGCTGATACTTTACTTCTTTTATGTAGCTAAAACATTTTCTTCATAGCATAGCTCCAGCTACACACAGGCCACGGAAGAGACCATCTGTGTAAAGCTTGCCAGTGATTCCCATGCTCAGCCAGTGGCAATTTTTCTAATGGCTTCAGTAAATGTTGAGGATTTCACAAGAAAGAGAAGAAAAGTGGTTAAATGTCTGAAAAGACTTATATGGCAAGAAGGAAGCTCAAAATGCATACAGCTTAGCTAAGCAGTGACTCAGAGGGATCTGATTGCCATCCTCAGATATTTCAGAGAGGTTAAACACATGGGTGGGGAGGAACTACTCAGGATAACAAGGGAAAGGAAGCAATATGATTGCAGACAATTTGGATTGAGCTGGAGGCATATCTTCTCAATAGTATGACTGGTTAAACTGTGAAACTATTTGCAAGTGAGACGGCGGAGGTCTCAGCGTTTTGGTCACTTATTGCCAGATGGGGAATCCACCTGCTGATGAATAATCCTATTGTAGAAGTAGATAGACTTGACAGATTTATGAATTGTTTCTACTATGGTTTCAAGTTTCTTGAATCTGAGGACGGAAAATGTAGAAGCAGGTGAAGAAGGTAGAGGCTGGTACACTTTTACTGCTGTTTGTTACCTTAAGAAAGTAGTATCTCTATGTAACCTGTTACTGGTTGGGAGAATGTCCAGTATGAGGCCTGAACAGATCCAGAGCAGCCCTGCTGAGAGGGACTGGGCGTGCTGGTGGATGAGAGGCTGGACTTGACCCAGCAATGTGCACTCACAGCCCAGAAAGGCAATTGTGTCTGGGGCTGCATCCAAAGCTGCATGGGCAGCAGGGAGGGGATTCTGCCCCTCTGCTCTGCTCTGGTGAGACCCCACCTGCAGTGCTGCATCAGCTCTGGGGTCCCAGCACAGGAAGAACATCGACCTCTTAGAGCAAATCCAGAGGGAGCCACCAAGATGATTGAAGGGATGGATCACCTCTGATATGAGGAAAGACTGAGAGAATTAGGTTTTTTCAGCCTGGAAAGAGAAGTCTTCTGGGACACCTAGTTGCAGCCTCCCAGTACCTGAAGGGAGCCTACAAGGAAGATGGAGGGGGAGATGTTACAAGGGTGTGTAGTGACAGGACACGGGGGAATGGTTTCAAACTGAAAGAGATTAGATTAGACATTAAGAAAAAGAATATTTACTGTGAGGGTGTTGAGGCAACAGAGCTGCTTTCCCAGATAAGCTGTGAATATCCCATCCCAAGAAACATAATCATAGAATCATGGGATCATAAAACCATAGAATGTCCTGATTTGGAAGGGACCCATCAGGATCACTGTGCCCAACTCCTGGCCCTGTGCAAGATACCCCAAGAGTCACACCATGTGCCCAAGAGCACTGTCCAAACACTTCTTAAACTCTGTCAGGTTCGGTGCTGTGATGACTTCCCTGGGAAGCCTGTTCCAGTGCCCGATCACCCTCTGGGTGATAAACATTTTCCTGATATCCAACCTAGACCTCCCCTGACTCAGTTTCAGGCCAGTGCCTTAAGTCCTGCGCTTACCCCTCCACTTCCCCTTGTGAGGTGGGGTGTTTAAGACCAGATTGGATGGAGCTCTGAACAACTTGTTCTAGTGAAAGGTTTCTCTGTCCATGGCAGGGGGGTTGGAACTAGATGATCCTGAAGGTCCTTTCCAACCTCAGCCATTCTATGATTCTATTATTTTAATTTTTTTATTCTGTGTCATTGTTCTTTTTATTTTAATTTTTTATTCTGTGTCATTGTTCTTTTTAAAATCAACCTATAAATTCACTCCCTCCAATCTAAAATTTCCTTAAGTTTAATAGCATTCTCAAAATGGAACTAATAGAAGCATAAACGATCTGTTCTTGCTTAAAACTAACAACCATTATGCCAAAATGATAATATTTAAATAGGCTTACAGCATGGTGTAGTTACTCCAGCACTAAAAACTATATATGCACATTTTCATCCTGTTCTGTCCTTGGGTAATGACAACGTTAATGACTTACATTTATATAGTACTCTTCTGAAATGAGACCAATTGCTTCACAAACTGTTTTCACAGACAACACCCGAGACATTTTAGCCATAAGTGTCAGGTGGTAGCTAAAGACTGAAGAGAGAAATGGCATTAGAAGTCTGGATTTATATGGCTTGGAAAGAAAGATGCCTCCAGATGAAATAGCAACATCATTTAGGCCAGGGCTGAGCACAATACATCAGTAATGGCTTTTGGGAGCATCAACAGCATCACTATCTCAGCTTTGCAGGAACAAATGGGAGATTTTGAACCACAGTGTATGTTATGTTAAATGTATACTCCTTAAAGAAAGAAAGGAAAATACTGCCCCAGCTTAGGATTCAAAAATGGGTGCTTTTCTATGGTATGTGGTGATGCACAGTAAAGGAAGCGATGTTTAGACAGAGACATGATGTATACCTCAGAGAAGATTTGTGTCCTGACATATTCATATTACCTAAAACTTTTTCTGACTAATGCAAGGAGGAAGAAAAATCACAGTTGCACCGGGGTTTCAACTTTGTGAACCAGCATGTTCCATATGCTCTTCTTTAGCTACCCACACCTTTTCTAGCCCCTCATCACCCACATCTAAGCCACAGCAGAACATAGAAATGTCCATGAAGTCAGGGATTTTAGGAAACTGTAAATTTTACTCATGCACTGATGTCTCTCTTCAGAAGTCTGATGTCCTTAGTCATGAACGGTTTTCAAAAGCACCTACTCTGAAGTTTGGAAAAAGTTTATAAGACAAAGTGTGCTTACAGCTCAGCACTTATGAAAATGTGAGAAAATCAGGCCAAAACCTGTCATTTGTATAATTCATGTTAATTGCAATTCACACTGTTGGATAAGTGCTTGATATTAAACAACACAGCAAAGACAGGTGAGACTAATATAACAGGTTTCCTGGAATAAATAATTCCCAGCAAGAGAGTGAAGGAGATATGCTCTGTCCCAGCCTTTTTGTCTCAGCCGTCCTGTAGTACAGAGCAACACAAAAGAGGTCAAGAAAGAGAATGAGGACAGAGGTACTGAAAAAAAGCATTGAGCATCCCTGCAAATGTGTAAAAACACAAGGACCAAGTAGTCAGGGGAGAGACAGAAGAGCAGAAATGAGGTAGAGGTGAAGTACAGCTCAGTCAAGTTCCAGCTGATTGTCCAGATTGCTAGTAGATGTGCAAAGTAAGCAGCCATAGTAAAGAGAGGGTTACAATAGTTGAATTGAGAGGAAGAAAGGTGGGACAAAGATTTTAGAAGTCAAATCAGAAAGACTGCAACTATATTGGCCCAAATTCCATGCTTCCTGAAAAAAAAAATACTTTAGAATCATAGAACATCTTGGGTGGAAAAGACCTTAAATATCATCTAGTTTGAACTGTCATGGGCATGGACATTTTGCAGTAGATCAGGTTGCTCAGAGCTCCATCCAGCCTGACCTTGAACACTTCTAGGGATGGGGCAGCCATGACTTCTTTGGGCAGCCTGTTCCACTGCCTCACCACTCTCACAGCAAAGAATTTCCTTCTAACATCTAATCTAAACCTACTCTCTTTTATGTTTAAAATCATTCCCCCTTGTCCTTGTAAAAAGTCCCCTCTAAAGATTTCTTGTAAGCTCCCTTTTGGATCTGGAAGACTGCCCTAAGGCCTCCCTGGACTCTCCTTTTCTCCAGGCTGAACAACCCCAGCCCTCTCAGTCTTCTTCAGAGGACAGGTGCTCCAGCCCTCTGAGCACCTCTGTGGCCTTCCTCTGTACCTGCTCCAACAGGTCGATGTCCTTGTTATGTTGGGAGCCCAGAGCTGGATGCAGCACTCCAGGTGGGGTCTCACAAAGGCAGGGAGGAGAGGAAGAATCCCCTCCCTCTGCCTGCTGGCAACACTGTTTTGGATGCAGCCCAGGATATGGTTGATGTTTTGGGATATGAGTGCATATTTCTGGGTTGTGTTGACTTCACTCTTTGTATGATGGGTTAGAAAAAGCAAAATATCTTTCCGTTTTGCTAGCCATACTGCTCTCACCCCTTAAAAATAAATTTCTGAGTGCTGGGTCCATCAGCCTCTGCATGAATTTGGCTTCTGATACAGGGAAACTCTTGTTAGGGAAACAATTTGCAACTTCATGTTATTGGCAGAAGTGATTTAGAATAGCTTATTTACTTCTTTCGTGCCTTGCCCATCAGCCCTGTGATGTCTTTTCAGCTGCAGCCACAGCACATTGCTGCCCACATCAGGCAGCAGCACCCTCTGACAATCTGACTGTCTGGGGGGGAGCCAGCCATGTTAGGTTGCCCAACAGGCTTGACTTTCTAAAGGGCCATGCCACAGCTGCACCTGGGGCATCACTTATATGTAATACTTTTGATATTTTAACATTTGAAAAGATCAGGTCTAGTGATGTTGCAGAAATGTGGAGGGAAAAGCTGTAGTTTGCCACAGAAAACCACAAAGTAACAGGAAAGAGGAGCATCAGCATTGCATCAGACTTTCTATTGGCTAAAATCTGCAGTGTAACTCCAATATGCATTTGGCCCACTGGATAGAAAGTGGTCTACACTCTGACTTTTGTATTTCTACCATGTACTTGGATAAAAGCACTCTGTATAGCTTTCCACCTACTCTTCCTGAGGGAAAGGTGTTTTGTTGTAACAGGAGCAACATGCAATGGGATCTGCTCTGTACCTCTCACCAACGAAAGCCAAAGACGAATGTGACCCTCTGAGATATCACACTTTGTGAAATCAACCAAATGTGAAAAGGGCTGGAAGCCCTCAGCCATGAAATGAATAAGAAGAAACCTATCTGACAGATGCCTTTGTTGCTTATAGCTTTTCATTTTAGGCTTCCTTTAATCCACTATAGCATCCTATAAAATATATCTCCATTCTACTGTCTCTTTTAAGGGAAGTCTCTTGATTATTTTTTTGTTCACTATTTCTGCTCAATTGGATTGTATCATATTTTCGCTCTTCAAATTTTCTCTCCTCCTCAGGCTTTCAATCTCATATCTCCTTTATCTATACCCATCAACCTCTTTTCTTTTACCTACCCAATGTCTCAAATTCTGTCTTTGAAACAAAGACAGCAATTCAATCTTTTCAACTCCTCAGGTCTATGAAAATATGTACAAATTCACTCCCTTGGGTGTCTTTTGTGTTATCATTAAATTTGCAAAAAAGAATTCAAGATGTATAAAAATTAGTTTAAATGGTAAATATTACTGTATTTTTGGAAGCTCTAAAGTAAAGCAAAATATGAATGCTAAGAACCCTGAGAAAAATGAAAGACTTATCTTTGAGAGCAGCCCTTCCTGGGATTAAAAATTAGACTTAAGTTAGCAATGTGTGATTGCAACCAAGAAAGCAAATCATACCCTGAGCTGCATCAAAATAAGCAATGATTTTCCCCCTCTACCTCTCTCTCACAAGAATTTATTCAATGATTCTGTGATTCAAAGTAAAGATATTTGCCGATGTTAGAGTGAACATTATTAAATACCTTAAAGAATAGGGTTTCCACTACTCTTTCTCTCAAACTGAGTAGCTGTCTTCTCTTACAAGGTCTAGCTTAGTTCCTTTTGGGAGCTAATCCTTCCATGATTTATGGAAGATGCATGTGAGACAATGCAGATCATTAGTGTATATATAGCAACAACAGAATAGAATAAAAGCATCTCCACTGTTGTTAAGCTATGTTCCCATTTATCAGTTCTGATTCATACAGAACTATCAGACATTTAGGGATTCCTGGCTGGTGTCAGTTTCAAATGCCTGGACCAACTGTGTACCTGATTTTCATATAGGTTTCCATCTGAATTCCTATACTAATACAATTAAAGAGTGGCCACTCTAGGCCTTCTCCTTCAGTTAGCAGAACCAAAGAGGCATTCAGAAAGTGGAACAGGAGTAACAAAAAAAAAAAAACCCTAAAACATAAATAACAAAGAAAAAATCCAACATTTTTTTCAATTTCTTACTGACTCTCACAAGAAAAATGTTGTTTTTTTGGATCTGAAGTATAACAGGCATTAGCAGTCAAACGTATTCTTTGAATTTAATTAATGGAAAGCCCTACAGTAAAGGAGAATAATTTCCAGTTGACCCAACATAAGAACAGCCTTCTTCATGAGCATTTGAGATAAAGCCTTGGTGTTCATGCAAATTAGTATCTGAATAACAAAAATGTTTTATGCATATGTATGATGGTAATAGCAAACTTCAAAACAAAACCTCAAAACAATTTTACTGTGAAGTTGTTACAGCTTGTTTTGAATACACAGAGTTGAAGATTTCCATTAAAAAGCAAGATGCTTCATTCTGCTCTAGCTATTCTGTACACACTGGTTGGGTTGGTTTTTTTTTTCATTTGTTTTTCTTCTTTTGTTAGAGTTAGACCCAAAATCATAACATTTTAATCTCAAAATAAATCTTCAGAAAATGTGTGGGTTTGTTAAAAGTACTGTCAACATGCCATGTGGGAAAGGATAATCTGTCTATGCATAAATATCTGGCATAATACTCCTACATGGTGAAGGCCAGTGCAACGGGGCAAAGGGAGATGGAGGGGAGGATATAACTAGGAATTTCACTCAGAATCTTCCTTTTTTTTCCATCTCAAACGGAATGTGAACCAAAGCATTCTGAATGTACTGAGAAATGTAGATATTTTCAGGTTTCTGAAAAAGCAGAATGATCAGTGTCAGATGATGAGGGGCAGCTCTTAAAGGCTTTCCAGTCATCTCAAGTGAAAACATTAGAAGTGTGTGCTTTGGAGCAACCTGAGATCATAAGATGTTTCAACATCATTAAGTGTCTGAATTTACCACAGTCACATATTTTTAAGCTTACTCAAAACTTTTTTCCCTTGCATTAATGAATGTATCCTGTGGCATTGTATCCTTTCGCAATAGCTTCAGCTTCTGCAGAGCTGTGACATCTCAGTCCTGAACCATTCTCTACCAGAATAAATGCAGATGGACAACTGGGTTCCACTGAAGAACCTGCCACTGGTTTTGACCCAAAGCAAAATCAATTGGTGTTCTTCCTTGACTCTGTATTGTGATAATAGAGTAACTGGATTATTTTTCTGCCAAATAGATGTTTTAATGCAACAAAATCAAATATCAGAAAATTAGACATCATGATATAAATACTTTAATCAACTTCTTGGACTGTTTCAAGAGCTCATTTCTGAAAGTAAATTGCCACTATCTGGATACTCAGAAACATCAAAGACTCTACATAATAATTTCAACAATTTTGGATGCAAAAGACAGTTTCAGTAGGAGCAAATGAAAAATACTTCTCACGACTACTTCCAACTCTTCTTCACTGATGAGGAACTCAGGCTGTCTGTTTTCATGTGAAGAAGCAAAGATTTGCTGCAATATAATGAGGATAAATCTTCCTGGAAAGAAGGACCTGAAAAAAACCCCAAAAAGCAAAAACCAAACAAACAACCCCCCCAAAAATCAAAACCCCAAACAAAGAAACAAAAAACCAAGAACAACAACATATTCAGTGATTTCCATTGAATGTTTTGAAGGGCTTGTGACAAGAACTACATGTATTATGTTCTTAACTGCTATTTTCTCCACCAAATAGAATGCCAGACCTGAAATATGTAGCTGATTTCAAGACTAACTGAAAAAGAAAAGGTAATATCACCTGCACCTCAAAATGCAAAATGAAAAATATTTGCCTCTGCAAAACATACTTAAAGACTACATTTCAAACTAGTTTCTATGACTACCAACAATGTGCTTCAGGATATTTGCTTTAAAACGTCATCATCCTGCCATCGTGTGCCAATTTGAGGTACTGCTCACTAAGTGTGTATTTAACTTTGAAATCATGACTCAGTTTTACAATTTGGACATTCTATCACTACAAAAATGCATGCTACAATATAAACATCAGATTTCAAGCACTTGTAATTATAAAATTGCTATTATGCTGAATGACAATGATTAATGCATATATAAAAAGTTGATACAATTAATGGTTTTGCTTCTTTTACTTCAGAGTCAATGCTAAATAATATAAGACAGTTGGGAAACCAACAGTTAAGCTGATGACATTGGTAACATTAGCACTTTATGTGAAGAAAAAGAACAATTTCAGTGTTGGACTTTTCCTCCTTTGTCCTAGTCTCATTCAATTCCAAACCGTGCAGGAAGTGGCTCACCTTGCCCCCCACTGCTATATTAAGTCAGCTATATCAGGTATGCCACATCAGATTACTCCATTTTAGCAGACTACATACAGCACAAGATGGGAAAAGGAGGGAAGTCTGCTCTCCTTTCTGCTTAGGCTGCAGAACCCCACATCTCTTTCAGTGTCTGGGTGCATAACCAGCTCTGTATCAGAGGTAGGAGGCTGGTGTGTAGTGGGTATACACCAGCCTCTCTCTCCTCTTCCACAGGAAGATATTTGAGCACACACCCTTAAATCCCAATAACTAAACACAGACCCAATGTTTTTTTTTTTCCTTTTGTACCACTGAGCAGCCATACGACTTCATCTGTATAAGGTAACAACTCCTCAGCTTCTATTCCAGCCTTGAAGTTGAAACCTTCATGCCACATAAAGGGGTAGCAGCCTCTTTTCTGATCTACTTCTTTAGTACTAGACTATATTGAGTTTGCAAGACCCTCCTAATCCCCCTACTGACAGATGCCATTTTGCTTTGTAAATGCATTGCCAACATGAAAGTGAATTCTCACAGCACTGATCTGTACCCCTGAGGGTGCTTGTTTTGGCCAAGATAGAGTTAATTTTATTCACAGCAACAACTTCAGGGCTGTGGTTTTGATTTGTGGTGAAAATAGAGTTGCAACGCAAAGACGTTTTTGTTTTTTCTGGGCAGTGCTTACACAGCAACAGGGAATTTTCTGCTTCTCGCACTGCCTGGCCAGTGAGGAGGCTGGGGGTGCACAAAGAGTTGGGAGGGGACATAGCTGGGACAGCTGACCCCAGCTGACCAAAGCCATTTGTCTTCCCAGTTCACTGTTATGTGCAATGGAGCCCTGCTCCACTGGAGATGGATGAGAACATTCAGCCCATGCAAAGTGCTGAATGAATTCCTTGTTTTGCTTTGCTTCCATATGTGGCTTTTACTTCACCTGTTAGACTGCCTTTATCTCAGCCTAGAAATTTTCTCACTTTTAGTCTTGGGATTCTTTCCCCCATCCCACCAGTGGAAAGGGAGTAAGCTTAGTTGCCAGCTGAAGTTAAACCACTACACCAAGCCACTAAATACATCACTTTAATGAACAGTGTAGATTTAAAAACCAAAATCAACCCCCCCCAAAAAAAAAACCCTCACAAAGTAAAAAAAAAAACCAAAAAAAACCACTCAAAACAAAACAAAAAGCCAAACAAACAAAACCAAACAAAATAAACAAAACAAAACAACAACAACAAAAAACGACACCAAAACAAACAAGGCCAAAAATTGCTTAGGACCCTGATGAAAAAGCCCTTATAACTTTCACAAAACCTCAAATTCAGCAGGTGTGACTGAAAATAAATTACATAAACTGTCCAGCCAGCTGTTACAGATGAAGCAAAACTTTCCCTAGAAAGTTATTTCAAATCTCCACAAGGAATCTGGACTATCCCTGCTCTAGCCGAGGTGGGTTATAACTGCTATGTATCCATGTATAACCTTGTCCAATAAAATAACTCAGAAATTGAAAGCTCTGCAGCCTCTAGAGCAGAGCAACTCAATACTACTCCTGCTGGTAAAATGTTTTACATCTGCTGCCATCCTACCATTGCTCATACTTAGGACATTTCAATAGCAGCTAACTGCTGGCAAGCTCAGTACAAAGTTTTCTCACCAAAAGCAGTTGTTTCTTCATTCAGTCTTCTTTCCTTATTCCCCTTATGATCAGAAATTAGTTGCCACTCATCCCTGGCTCTGTGTTAGGATGATTTAACAAACTTCCTTCAAGATATCAGCAGGTCTTAGTCTAATGACCCTAACCTTCAGCAGAATTCCCTCATCCTCTCTGAAACTTCCAATCAAACAAGTAAAGAGAAAATACTACACATCTGGACACATAGACCTAACCCTCAAACAGATCCCAAACAGATCCAATCAGCACAAGCCACTCACAAACACTCTGATCTAGAGCCAGGGTTCTGGGCTGAACATAGCCTGGCTTTAGGCCAAGGCATGGTAGAATACCCATCCTCAACCCTGGCCTTATCTGAGAGCTTTTAGTACTGCTGACTGTAGGTATTATGGATCAAGAGAGGGGGCAGGAGACTCAGGAAATTCTTTAAAATGCACTCCATGTAGGAATGGAAGGAGCTGATATCCCCCTCAATGGGGTCCTGGAGAGCTGTGCTGGCAAGCCACAGCTTCATCCACTGACCCAGGGCGTTCTCACGCAGTATCTAAACACAGGCATCAGAAGAAATCTGGGGTACAAACAGCAACAGCAACAGCAACTGCATTTCCAAACTTCTCCTTGTCCTCCACCACATACAACAATGCCATTTATTGAGTTGATTGGATCAATAGATGATCAACAGCTGCCTAAATATGAAGAAGAGTATTAGCTGAGCCAGTAGAGGGAAGCAAGCATAAAGGGAAATTTGTAGCTACTGAATTAAAAAAAAAAAACAGTTTTGCTGATGTTAGAAGTTGACTTTGAGTGTACAGTCTTTTTCCAAGAAAATACACACCTGAAAAGACAATGTAAAGTTTCCACCACAGCATCCAGGAGCAAGGTTTTTGGTCAAATCTCCAAAGCAAGAACACCTAATCCTCTGCATCAGTAGATGCTGACACAGCCTCAAGGCCTGCCTTCAGCACGTACTGCCCAAACTGCCCTGGGACAGTAAAATACCCTGCACAATTCCAGCCATGCTAACATGCTGCACAATCACATGTAACTGGCTGTGAATCATGGGGTGAATTATATTCAGGAAATATATTCCTACAACGAACATACTCCCCCACCCCCCCCCAAAAAAAACAACCAAACAAATTACAAATTAGTCTGGAAGCTTTGGAGAGCAATAAAAATGTCTACAGTTTTTACATTGTTCTTAACTTATTTTAAAGAACTGGAAAACAATATCCTGTAGGCATGATCCATGATTGAGAAAATAGTTTGAAGGGAATTTTTGTTTCCATTTTACTGGAAATTTTAAAATATCTGTCAGGAAACCAGCCTCAGCTCAGTGGCATTAGTGAGCTGCTTCAACCCTCTACAGTCCAAGCCCTCCTGGTGAGCTTAGCTAGCAACATGAGCTTCTTTCCTTTTATCTACACCAACACATCCTTACTGCTGGAACTACGAAATACTTTCAACCTTCAGCCAAATTAAAAACACCCAGCTATTTTGATTTTTATCTTGAGGGATAACACAGACAAAAAGTCACCTAAACATTCTGAATTCAAGTTGAAATGTGAAGCTTCTATTTCATATGTAATTAGTGCTATCTGAAATACACATTAACTTTTTTTTTGCTTTTGGAGGTCACAGATTATCTTTGTTGCAATTTATCCTTTACTCCAGACATATGCCATTCTGTGAGATAATACACATAAACTTTATTTAATCAGCTGCACAACTCCCACTGTAGCTAAAATTCCACTGAGAAAAACAAAACTGAACCAAAACAAAAACTCAAAACAAAACTGCCTTAGCTCTACAGCACATCATCAACACTTCCCAGTAAAGTGATCAAGGAACAAAAACCATTTGACCTTTGTGGATGAAAACACCAAACTTTTTGACACTGGCATCACTCTCTGTTTCTCTGCAACTGTTTGAACAATGGTATCACTACTCTCTGACCTGCTGTCTAAGTCTTATTTGATTTTCTGCTGTCTCTGTATTATTTTTCTGTTCTACATTAATAGGAAGTTTAAGGTATTTGTTTGTGGAATCATTTTTAAATATGGTTTTGTTGGCACTCTTGCTTGAGGCTGATGCACACTGACTGCTGCTCTTTGTTGTTTCAGTCCTCACAGTAGTTCATATTGCTTTAGTTTGTGGGGTGGTTTGACCCTTGCTGGATTGCTGGGTGCTCACCAAGCTACTCTGTTACTGTCCTCCTCAGATGGACCGGGAAGAGAATACATAACAAAAGGTTCATGAGTTGAGAAAAGGGCAGGGAGAGATCACTCACCAGTTACTATCATGGGCAGAACACAGCTGACTTTGGGAAACTGGTATAATTTATTACTAATCAAAATTAGAATACGATAATGAGAAGAAAAACAGACCTTAAAAGCACCTTCCCCACATCCCTCCCTCTTTCCTGGGCTAAACTTTATTCCCAATTCTTTACTTGCACCCTGCCAACACTGCAGGGAGAGAGGGAATGGGTGTTACAGTCAGTTCATCACATTTTGGTTTTGCCACTGCTTCCTCCTCAGGGACGGGACTCCTTTGCCTTCTCCAATATGAGGTCTCTCCAATGGGAGACAGTGCTCCATAAACTTCTCCACTGTGAGTCCTTCCTACAGGCTACAGTTCTTCACAAACTGCCCCCATGCGGATCCCTTTCCATGGGGTGCAGTTGCTCAAGAACAGCCTGCTCCAAGCATGGGTCCTGTGGGATCACAAGTGCTGCCAGCAAACTTGATCCACATGGGCTCCTCTCTCAAGGGGTCCGCAGATCCTGCCAGAAGCCTGTTCCAGCACAGGCTTCCCACAGGGTCACAGCCACCTTCAGGAATCCACCTGCTGTGGCATGGGGTCCTCCACAGTTTTCAGGTGCATCTTTGCTCCACTGTGGACCTCCTTGTTTTGAGTACAACCCATATTTAAGACTTAGTACATTGGAAAGCAGAGAGGGAGGCAATACTTGCACAGTCTGAAGTGTGGAGAACCAAAGAGAGTTGTACCAGATGCCCACAAGCTGTAAAGCCAGAAGACTTCTTGGTGACAAAGTGGTTACTCCCTGTAGCTATGGACTGTGTTCACTTGAAGCTCAAAGAGAAGAGAAGATGTACATTTGAAGGAATACTCTGACATCTGACTTTTTATTCATATTCACTGAGAGAAGATGAATTTAAAGGGAACTCAGAACTCCCTGAGGAGGCCATAAACCATGGGCAAAAAATAAAAACTGCTGAAGTCCTAGACCTATGTAGGTCAGGTAAAACTACATGGTAAAACTGGTCTATCATTGCATGTACGTATCTGCAAGAAATTAGAAAAACCAACTCTTCTGATTTATTCTTTTTTTTTTTTTTTTTTTTGCTGAAAGACTGAATAATGTACCCAGTGAATCAAACCCAGTGAATGAGCCCACCACACTGCACACTTGAATACACTGTGCAAGACATGCACAGCAGTGCAGAGGAACACAGCCTGGGGCACCATCAGAGTCCTACTAACTTTTACCTACCATAGCATCTCTGGTACTTGGAGTATAACACAGATAAATTGCAAAAACTCTCATGTATATGAAGGAAATAAGGATGGAAATTATTGATTTTGTGAAAACACCATTTCCCAGACACTCTACAAGAATTACTGCAAGTGTAGATTTTCTTGTTGCTGGGATCATTTCTGTTATAGTATTTGACATAAAGAATAATTTATGAGAGTTATAATATGCATACATGAGTGCAATTGTATAACAGCATTTGCCGAGCATTTTCCTTTGTTGTGCTAATGGAGTTTTTGGCTTTCTTCTATTTTCATTGTCAAGTCATTCAGCTAAGACAGTCACAGCAGTCATTTACAGGGACTAAGTTTACACAGTAGTATATATCATGATGCACGCGATCCTGTCTAGTGACGGCTGCAAGAGGAATTTGTGTAAGCAGAATGCAATCAGTGAATAGAAACATACCCAGCAATTTGAGTAAAAATAGTGAAGGTTTCCCTGTGATTTACAGTGACCTATTTTATTTCTGCTTATAGTTGCTTAGAGCAGCAGTTTCAATGATACAACAGCACTGATGCTGTCACCTGGTGCTTCCCAGCCTCAGGGTGCTCCTAGAGCACTATTCACACCAGCGCAGAACAGGGCTGCAGACCTCTGTGTGGGTTTGGGACACATCTCTTGCTTTGTCCTTTGCAGCAAAAAGTCAGTTTCAACACTAATGCTTCCAGGACAAGTTATGCAAAGATTTGGTGACCATCACAACAGCAGTCAATCTGTGCCTGACGATGACTAGGACGTGCTGTCCTGGATGACAGGTGATGCTCAGTACCTCCTGGCTTCCCTCTCCAAAGTCTGCAGTCAGTGGCTGAGATCGTTCTGCCAGCAGGATAATTACTGCGCCGTACTTAGACTGCTGCACAGTCCCAGCGATGCCAAGGGCCCTACAGTCCTTTTGCCAGGCTGATGGATAATGACAATGCAAGTGAGAGGGAGCCTTGGCACTACTCAGCTTCAGGTAACTCAGAGCCTACTACCTGCTCCAGGAGGCTGTTCCTCTCCTGTTAAAAAAGGGAGGGGCAAACCTTTCCAAAATGCAATCTGGAAGAGGAGCCAAAATTAAATACACGTCCCTGCCATGTCCCTGCTTATGTCCCTGCCTGCTGTTCACTTTGTAGAGAAGCCTACAGTATCTCACCTTCACCAGCACCTTTGTGTCTGAGGTAACACTGAGTCATTCTGAGGGAATGATGGCCTTTTTTGGGGATGAAATGAGGCCCTTGTTCTAGCAAGCTTTGCTATAACAACATCATGCACTTGCATATTCCCTCCAAAACCAGCTCAGTCTGCCTTGCATCCAAATATCCAAGTCTCCAGATGTAATGGTTCCACTCATATTCTCCAGTACTCATAACTATATATATATATACATATATATATATATATATATATATATATATACACACATATATGTGGGATGAATATTCAACATTGTAATCTTGGCATTCCCCAGACTAGTTTAGGGATGACAAATATAACTTTTGATCACACTCTGTTCATGTGCAAATGTTAGAACAGCTGCTGCTATTTCAGTTCTCACAGGCATGGAGTTAAATTACCTACAAATAGACACAGCAATTATAACCCAGAAGGCAGAGAGCCCTGGGAGGTGTGCTGTGCCACCTGCCTCCCCACAGACACAAGGGCTTGCAAGGGGATACCTGGAAGATGAGCTAAAAAGCTGCCCTCTGTAGTGCTTACATTAGGGGAAACACCTCCCTCTCAACCCTTTAGAGTTGGAACAAAGGTTTCTGGAGCACCTTCCTGCTTTTTGTTTGTTGCTTTGTTTTATGCATCTTTAAGCATCTTTATGCATCTACTAAAGAAGTAGAGATTAAAATCTTATCCAAGAAGATTATTTGACCATATAAAGAACTCAAGGTCAAAATGGGGTGAAATAGATAAACCTTGCTGTAACAATCTTGAAATATTATTAGTACAGGTTAAAGAATGGGAAAGCAAAACACACTCATCTTGGCATTTAGAGTTTTATTCTGTTCCCCCAACTTCCTTGACAAATCTCCTGGTCCCACCTCATAAACTGTAAATATGCATCTGCATAACAATATAAGCTAAACTCCAGCAGCTGGGCAAAGAAGTAAAAATTCTTCCACTGAGTCAGTGAGATCATTTTTAATGGTATGTGGGACATTTTATTTCTGAAAAAATAATTTATTTTATTAGCAAAAATATGAAGATAATGTCTTAGAAATACCCGCACAAAGCTACCTTCTCACTTCTGCCCTTTTCCATTTTCCTACTGGCTTCTCTCCTGGCATCAGCAAAAATATCACAGTACTTATAGAGTCAGCAGCACTATAGGCAATGCAAAATGAATTGCAATGGAGGAACAGAGAAAAACCTGAAAAAGGAAGTATATAGGACCCGTGGGAAAAAAATTAAAGCAGACAACAATTTTAGAAAAGAGCACATTATAAAGAAAATATTACTATGCTGTAAGACAAAAAAGGACAAGATTTTTGGAGAACTGAAAGACAAATTATTTGCTAAAAAATAATTTGTGTCTTGAAGAAATTATTAATCATTAATAGAGAGCTGGAAAATAAAGATGGAAGAAACTTAAGAGGTCATCTAGCTTAGTTCCTTTATTCCCCAGTATTTTGCACTGTCTGAACTCTTTCAGCACAGAGATGTACTTCTAAGATCTTCTGTGCTAGAGATGTTCACACAACACATCTGAACAGAATTAAAGAGATGTCCAAAACTAAGCTGAAGATTTCATCCCAGGTGTGATTTAATTTAGAGTTGCATATGTTCTATCAGGCAGGCCAGAATAAATATAACAATTAAACAAAACAATATTTAGTCCAGTTTTACACACCAACTGTAATATTATTGTTCTAATTACTGTCAATTTGTATCATCCTACACGGACTGCTAAAGAATGACCTTCACCTTGTCATTTTTGCAGATCACTGAAAGAGCTTGATTGCAAAGGTAAGAAGACTTGTATCTCACTACACAGCTCCCATTTTCCCATATCTCTTTGAGATGACAGCAGATAACACAACCTGGAAAAATGAACAGTAATACAATTCATACAAATGTCAACTAGGTATTGCTTCAGCACATTTCTGCAGCATCAGTGTTAAGAGCCATGCATTGTAAATGTTCTGCAACTCACTGGACTGTGAAACTACTTGGAAAGCAAACCTTGAAATTTTGCTTATGAAACATTTACACTGATAAATTTAATTTAGTATATCTTTCAGGTAAAAAGAAATGCACAATAAAGTTTCGAAACAATGGCAAGTGCAGCAGAAATGACAAAATCAACAACATAAATATTATTGACAGTTTCCTATCTGTCCTAATTCTCTGCTCATTTTAGGTCTATTTTTCCATTTTGTGGAGATTGATATTTAGAAGATAACTTCAAGCTTTAATTCCACAGAATATATAGACAGCACAAACTGTTCTCAGGGATGCAGTTATTCTGTCAGGAAAGATATCAGTCATTGGTTTAAAGTGTTTAAACACTGCTCATATTTATTCTTGCAGCAGAGAAGAGAATGCAGCGACATAAATACTTGCATAAACATGAATCAGTGGAGACATGAATTTTTTTTAAAAAGCAATCTTTAGAGGCAGGTAGTCTTTTGCTTTACCTGTTGTTTTCTACTCTTTAACCAAAGAATACATTCCAGAAATCTATATTAGATTCTGATCCTGCAAATACTTGCAATATGTTTAAGGTCCAGCAACTTGTTTCCCTGATTAGTCAATTTAGTTCTGTGTAGAATGAAATTGAACTATGGGAATCCTTCCCAGTGCTCATCTTGTTGTTCTCTCAGGCTTTGATAGAGAGATGACACAAAACCAAATGCAATACAGCTCTAAGTCAGCATGTTCCCACTGGAGGTCAAGAAAGAAAAGAATTTTTGCTCTTATGAGTAAAAGCAAAATTACTCTAGAAGTAGTCTTAACTCATGCTACTATTTTAGGCCGCCCAAAGACTTACTACAGAAGATGAGAAGAGAAGCTTTTGGGTTTCCTGTTTATCTTGGTGTCCTAAATTGATCACTATCCCAAAAAACCATGGGGAAAATTTATAAGAACCTAAAAAATTCTCTTATAGACTGGAAGCGCTTTTAAAAGTTGCACAGTCTGTAGTTTAAAGAAACTGGACCAGACTGATCAGATAAAAAAGACATCTATGCTAACAGCCAGATTCCAAAGGCACCAGAAAACAGTGAGCTGGAACAGTGTTTTTGACTCTGTGACATCCAAGTACCATTCTAAAAAATGCATGAACTTTAATTAAGAGAAGGCAAATGTGTTTAAATTTACTACATAATGATGCAGAAGTTCTCAGTCTGAAAATCAAAAAATTGAAAATCACTACTCTGAAAATGTCCAGGCAAAAATATATCAATCATAGATTTCAAGTTTGACAGAAACAGTGGCTCTCTGAATGACTTCATGAAAAAAAGATAATGTTTTGACTTAGACCTTACTCCAAAAGTCAAACCAGTTCATATATGAAAACTTCTTTCTCCTAACTTGCCTGACTTACATAGATATAAATATATTTGTCACTGAGCTGCCTAATCCACTGCCTGCTTAAATCTACCCTGGTTTCCTCTTGAGCCTCCTTGGTTCAGACTGCCAAAGGATTAATCTAAGAGGTAATAAAAGAAGATGTCATAAAGAAGATGTCCTAAAGAAGATGTCATACTCCCCATCCTTTTTGTTCCCTAGATGATGACCATTACATTATGGCATTGAGAAAACTGTGTAACACCAGGATGCCTTCATCCATAGGCAGAGCTAAAAACTCAGTTGAACAAGCTTTGTTCTGCATTACTCTTAATATACAGAATGCATCATGAGCATTCATGCTATCATCTGTGCAGAATATTAAGAAATATTTTACTGGGTTTGGTTTTCCTGGGATGGAAAAGCAGCTGATCTAGGGTGATGTTTTGGATTTGTGGCGAAAGCAGTGTTGACAGCACGCCAATGCTTTGGCTGTGGCTGTGGTGCTTACACAGTGCTAAGGCTTTTCTGCTTCTCATGCTGCCCCGACAGCGAGTAGGCTGGGGGTGGGCACAAGTCTGAGAGAGGACACAGACAGGACAACTGACCCAGACTGGCCAAAGGGATATCCCATACCATATATGATGTTGTGTGTTTGTCTTCTCAAGTCACTGTTACACATGGTGAAGCCCTGCGCTCCTGGAGATGGATGAACATCTGAGGGCCCATGGGAAGTGGGAAATTAATTCCTTGCTTTGCTTTGCTTTTGGGCATAACTTTAGCTTTACCTCTTAGTCTGTCCTTATCTGAATTCACACTTTTAATACTGAATTGAATACTGTGTGTATTTTTCGTCAACACAATGTAAGAAAGACATTAAGCTACTAGAGAGTGCCCAAAGGAGGGCAATAAAGATGGTGAAAGGCCTTGATGGGAGGCTGAATGAAGAGCAGCTGAGGTCCCTTGGTCTGTTCAGCCTGGAGAAGAGGAGACTCATGGGAGACCTCATTGCATTCTGCAACTTCTTTGTGAGGGGAAGAGGAGGGACAGACACTGATCTTCTCTGGGGTGACCAGTGACAGGACCCAAGAAATGGTCTGAAGTTGTCTCAGAGGAAGTTTAGATTGGGTGTTAGAGAGTGATTGGGCACTGGAACAGGCTGCCCAGGGAAGTAGTCACAGCACCAAGCCTGGCAGAGTAAAAGAAGAATTTGGACAATGCTCTTGGGCACATGGTGTGACTCGGGGTCCTGTGCAGAGCCAGGAGCTGGACTCAATGATCTTTGTGGTCCTTCCAACTCAGCTTATTCTGTGATTCTCACCCCTGTTGTGAGGGGAGTATGTGAGCTCCTGGATGGGACTTGGCTGCCTGCTGGCATCAAACCATGATAAATATTAATGTTGCAGTGATGCTTGAGCTTTTTCTTCCTCATCCTGGTAAAGATCCATACACTGACAGGTATTCCAGCTCCTGACTCACAGTATAGTTGAGTCATATATTGGAAACTAGACACCATTTAAAATCTGAGCCTTGGGCTCTTACTACTTTATATATAAACCAAGAAAATCTACTGTGGACATTAGATAATTTGTTAATCGAAATTTTGGTTCCAAAACTTTTAAAATTAATATGAGTAAGATGGAAATGTCTGGTTTGATCTCCAGGTGAAGTAATTTTCAAAAACCTATTCCTTCTCCCAAGCATTTGGCATATCCATACTGAAAAACATTCACAGATATTCTGACTTTAAAAGCCACCCAAAGACAGAAACAGTACTTTGTTTCACTTCTCCCTGTAAGAAAATCTTTGACGTTTATCCTGACAGAGTTGTAATAGCATTGTTGAAATCATGCTGACTGGAGAATGCAAACAGCAAAGCGGTACTGGCTGGAGAACCACAAGAGCTGAACAGAAAAGATTCAAAACAGAAAAAAGGCAATTTTAAAGCTGTATCCTGAAGTAAAAGACCAAAGTTACATACTTAAAGACTAAACTTGAGAAAAATGCTAAATTACTGACATGGAGAACATGGTGAAATGGACAAATCAGGCCACTGGATTCCTACAGTGTGTAAAAATATCAGTGGGTATGGTTTTTGAGAGAGTAAGTATCATGAGTTTGAAATTAAGTTCTGATATGTTGTTTTAATCCACAGTCAAAGTTATCTTATGCTTTTCAAAGAAACAAACCTAAGTCATATATGTAAAAAAGAAGATAATGAAGAGGCATGGTATTGGTTTGACCTACACCACTTTGAATCAGAAGTGCTAAAAGTGACCTTAAAACAAACAAACAACAAAAAAATCAGACAAGAAGTAAAACAAAAAACCCAACAACCAAGAAAAAAAAACCAAAAAAACCCAACCAAATAAAAAAAAAATCCAAAACAAACCAAACAGAAACTAAAACAAACAAGTAAACACCACAAAAAAAAAAAAAAAAAAAAAAAAAACACAAAAAACCCCAAACAAAACCACAAAAACAAAACCAAGAACAAACAAAAACAACCCAAAACCAGAAATATTCCCAGATGTGAGCTGGGAAATGGTCTCATAATACTATCCAAAAGAGCATCCAATGTACAGCTGGGTTTTAAAAAACCAAAAAACAACAAAATCCAGGCCAAATCTAGATACCACCTTGCTAGTGGAAAGAAAAAGTACTGTACTTTGAGAAAAAAACAACAAAACTTACAGTGATAAAAGTTATATGTCTGCTGGCAATTATTAAACAGCATCAAGAAAAATTTCCAGGCAATGGAATTCAATTTTTTTAACATTTAACCATTAGGAAAGTCGCAAGCATTATTTTGACTTGGACCAACTTGCACCTTCACAAACATTTTAGAGGCACGTTGCAGAAGTTACCTTCTTCCGTAAGTATTCCCTGCAGGCAGATTGGATGCAATCATCCCTTTTTTGGAGATGAAACTAGTACAACAGTTGGACATGGGCTATTCTGTGCTAGCTGGTCTCAATGTTGGAGGACATTCCCAGACATGTTTATTTTATGAATACCAACATAGCCAAATATTGCAGGTTATGGGTAGCTGAAGCTGAAATTATTACAAGAATGTGACCTGCAGAGATTTAAAAGCAGTTGATAAACAACAGGAGCATATGAACTGATTAGTTGCCCAAGCAATGTAAGAGACCCAAGGGACTCTACAAAATGTTTTCTCCTGCAAGAACAACTTCTTGGCAAACCATACATTTAGCTACAGCATTGATTTTGTCACTGCAGCTAAAAGGCAACAGGTTAGGCTGTATTTGTGGAAATAGAAGTGGAAAAGTAAGTCTCCTAATGACCAAAAAAGAAATTTCTTATTTATCACATGGAAGAAAGGCATTACAGTCCTCTTGAAAATGCTTAGAAAAAAATTTTTGTTTGTTTAAATTATTGTATTATTCCTACTCTCCTTTTTACATATGAGAGGTTTTTTCCATATGTGCTTAATTCCTGGGTAATTTCTATCCTGAGTGACTAGGAAATCCGTGTCTATGACATTGAACAAACTGCCAAGCAATATATCTGCTTAGTAAAGTTTCAGGACAGCTGACTCTGTTAGAGACATTGGTTCTATTTAGAGTAGACTAGTGAAGCATAAACAGCACAACATATTTACTTAGAACATCAAAGAGTTCCTGCTTGTGACAATGGCAGTCTAACCTTGTCTTTCAGATTGCTGAAAGCTATTGGCAGAAAAGACGGGGTTCAGGAATGTAGGTAGAAATTAGGTTGAATCGGTCAGATTAAAGAGCAGACAGAACTAGTTCCATTTCCAGTGGCACATTTACTCTGTGTTGTCAGCAGGTGAGCCCAGAAACAGGATCTCACATCTTTGATGTTGATTAAAAAGTTTACTCTACAGATCTCAAAGCTCCAGACAGCAAATGATGGGATTCACTGAATCAGGTGTGAGTTATGTCTAGCACACATCTGGGCCAAGTCACCACAGGATCCTTCCACAGTCCTGCAGAGAGCAGGGAGCTAGGCAGGAACAGCAAGAACAGGTCAGGGACTGCCTCATTATCTCCTGAAGGAAACACCTTTTATATGATCAGATGAACTGTACTTGAATTTCCACTGCTGGGAGCCAAAACAACCAGACAATTAAAGTTAGGTGAGCTCAACCAGAGTAAAGGTGTGGAGGGTCACTGCAGTGCACACTCATGGAAGGCCCAGCTGAGCCCAGGGCAACAATTCAGACCCTAGAACATGCTTCATACTGCCCAGAAACAACACAGGATCAGGCACACCACTTCTTAGCACAGGCTTGTTTTAACTAGTACTAACCTAAAGCCCCTAACCTGAAGCCAGAAAAGTAGACAAATAGACTGATAATCCCGATCAGTGCGGGCACTGGAAGTTGCAGACACCTCAAGCAGTTTCAGACATTTGGAAAACAAAAATATTCCTGGCTTTATGAAGGGTATGTGTTTTAAATAAGAAATTTCTCACCTACAAGCACAAAGACCCCCCATTTCTTCAGGCACTGGAGTTTGCAGTGTAGGCACACAACATGCCCAGGTAATACTGTAACTCTGGATCTGACCTCCCAAAGTGGTTGCTTCACCTGTATTAAGTCTAGAGATATTTGAAACCAATCAATGTCTTACAGGAACAATTAGTACCATGGCATGTGCAGAAAGGTCAGAAAAGGGCTGGAGAGAGAATACAGAACTAGGCCTGCAGATAGTGCCACATGCATCTTGTGCCACAGAGCACACACCGTGAGCTTTGACAGCAGGAAATCAGGCAGGCTGGGCCAGCTGTCGCCATTTCCCCTTCATATTCCTGTGACTATTTAAAACAACGTGAGAGGTGTTAGTACCATCGATGTGCATTTTGCTGTACGCACGGCTGACACTGCTCATTATGTGCTTTTTGTGTCACAGCCAAAACTCAAAATACTTTTGTTTGTAAGAAGTCAACAAAATGTGGAGCTGTGAAGCTTCGTCATCTGAATCACACAGCACTTATTAAATCTGTTTGTGGCTTGTCACACAGGAAGACTGCACAACACTGCAAGGAAAAGCAAGCTAGAGAAAGCAGATGCCTTAACAGCTACTAATTAGGATCTAATTACTCTTTCAATTACCTTTACTCAGCACTCTAGGTCCCCAAGCCTCTACTGACAGGCATCAGCTGTCCATGTGGCATCCTCATCTGGCACAAACCGTATTGAGTGCGAAATCAAACGAGACGCTGTAACCCCAGCATTAGCAGCGAGCCTTCCAAACTCCCTGCAGTAGCAAGGCGTGCTGAATATTTCATAGCACACATTTAGAGCTGGTATTCCTTCTTGAGGCAGTACGAATACCGTATTTCTGCAGGATTGCAGTACTGCAGAGCTGTAGGCCAGTGATTACATTCTATGTACAAACACAGACGGATAAATCACAGTCATGCTGGACTAAACATGGATCCCCCATCCTTTTACATGAGTTTAGATCCCTGCTGTTACAAGTAATTTTGTCATAGGTTGATATCTAGCATCAATCCCTTCCTTACTTAGAAACAGAGAATGTTCCTTGCACACTGAAGGAATGAAACATAAATACAATCTTTATTCCTCCAGAGACTTTTCTTCTATATATTCTAAGGAATTGAAAATCACCAAATCCCTGTCATCTAGAGATCTCTGTGTACCTGTTATTATTTTTTCATAATTCTTACAGTGCCTGGAGTCCTCCCACAACTACAGAATCCCTCCAGAGTGGGTCTGTAGATGTTTACGCTGTGAGCAAGACCATGCTGCCACAAACACACAGCATAAGTGCATAAGAGAACAGAAATAATCTCTATTTATAGATGAGGAACAAAAGCTGAGAGACACTTCCCCCAAAACATGAGAGACTCAACCTCAGATTTCCTTCTTTCAGCACAGCATTTATTCTGGGTCCACCCTTCTTTCCCCAGAAGGATGGGTCTCCTTGCTTGTAGATAAACCCATCTCAGTTTTGTGGGAATGTGAATTTTTGAAGCATCCTCAGCAGAAAGACCTTTTGAGACATAAGTATCTGAGTGTGCCTTTATCATGGGAACTATCATGGGAGTGTGTCAGAGACTGAATATTATAATTTATGGCTTAAACATCTTCATGAAGGACATTTGCTTATTATAGCAAAGCTGTATAAAAGCTGCAGAGAAGACCACCACAGCCTGACGAGGCCGTCTGACTGAACTCTGAAGATAACTCAGGTCTGGGCTGGGGGAAGGAGAATACATTCACAGAGGTATCAAGCTCAGCACCTCCGGGGTGGAGACCAGAGCCCCAGGGCTATCAGCTGCCAGGCTGGCACAGACCCTCGAACCAAAGGATGGGGGGAGGAGGAGAGGTTCTGCCTCTGCTCACAGGCAGTGAACACACCCCTCTGCTCTGTGCAGAGCTCAGCTGTGGGGCCCCTTCACCCCGGGACAGGCTGCCTCCACATCAAGAACAGAGGGATGTCGTGGCCCATCCAAGGCCCCCCAAAGGGGTCCCCAGACCCTGCACCAGAGCACTGCAAGGGATCCACAGTGCTGCAAGGGAAGATGTCAAACTTGCCCTCCCCAGGGGAGGCACGTGGGGGCTCCCACCTGGTCAAAGCATATATTAACCCCTGGGATTCTATACTGTTTCGTGGGGGACTCAGCACCAAGAAGATCAGATCGAGGAAAGCCATGAGTTGTCATTAGGGCCCTGGAAAGGTGATATGTTTCCACCTAACTTTCCACCTAACCCCTGTCACTCTCTCCCTGTCTCCCCACGCACAACCCACTCTTTCTTTCTTTCTTTTTCTTCCTTCCTTCCTTCCTTCCTCCCTTCCTTCCTTCCTTCCTCCATTCTTCCCTTCCCTTCCTTCCCTTCCTTCCCTCCTTTCCTTCCTTCCTTTCCCTCTTTCTTTCCTTTCCCTCTTTCTTTCCCTCTTTCTCTCTTTCTCTCTTTCTTTCATCTGCTACAGACCACAAGGTCAATAATTGTTTTCCTGCACAAATCCCTCTTTAGGAAGAGGTGGTCAGGGAGACTACAAACTGTGCACTGTAACTCCCCATCTTGAGCACACTAATCAATCTCTCCTGTTCAGTAGCCAAACTTGGATATCAATATGAGGAAGCTCCTAACAAGACACAGAGTTTTATTTTTAATTCTAAAGAGAGATGATTACTGATGTACACACAAATAGGTCAAGCTAATATAAAGAATACAGATAAAATATAAAGCAGTTTTCTATCCCAAAGCAAACCCTTTAATAAACCCCCACTGTCAGTCTTGACTCAGGTTATTTTCTTATTACAGGCAAATGTGTATGCGGCAGCAGACCAGATCTTTGCCTTTTCTCCTGCTTCAAATGAAAAGCCAGGCAAACAGCATTACAAAAGGAAAACAAACTGCCAGAGAAGCAGCTCCATTGAAGAGATGGGAACAACTCCTGCTGTCGTGGGACTTTTAAAAGATTCCTAATCCTCAGAAATCACTGTCCTTTTCAAAAAAACACAACCAACCAACCAACCAAAAAAAAAAAAAAAAAAAAAAAAAACCAAAACCCAGATATTGGCCTTGTAGTAAAATGAGTAAAACGGCTTAATTTAATGTACCATTTAAGAAAATACTTTTCTTAGGGGGATACTGCTCTTCTTTATCAAGCCTTTGCTCTGTGAAGATGCAGGAACTTACCTTGCTATAGAGACCTCACTGCTGTGTTCAGACCTCAATTACTTTTAAGCAAAACTTTGAAATTTTCCAGAAATGCTACCTGGATTTTCCTCCATGTATTCAAAGGAGAGGGTAGATGAAGGAAGAGTCAGAGGATTATTTTCTACTACTCTTTTTATTAATTATTAATATATACTAAATATGTCTTGATTTTATTTGCCACCTATGAAGATGATTGTAAAGAGAAACTTTTAAGCAGTTTTCCTGCATTCCATTAGAATTCTGAGATCTAAAACCCTTAAGCACATGAATACACTTGGAAAATGAGGGGTTTTTTTTGTTAACCAGAGCAAGGGGAGGATATCAGATACAGTGGGGGAGTTCTCTCTCATCCCTCCAGTTTGAAATATTTAGCATACTGAGTTTTTCATCTATGCATATTCTTAAGCCTTTAAGAAAGCTGGACATTACTTAAGTAAGAGCTAGAGATTTAATGCATCTATATGTGAACATATGATATAAAACCTCAAATTTATATAAGATTAAATTATACTATAATTATAAAATACAACTAGTTTTGCTTTTATCTTCTCCAGTTCCAGTATCTTACAATGAGATAATCATCTAGTTCCAGAGTGGGTGCCATCTGTATTTTAATTTATTATTAAATTCTGAAACTGTTAAGCATACATCAGAGGACACAAATCTAAATATAACACAGAGTTCTTGGAATCAATGTGAAGTTAATATTGTAATAATATTGACACAAGATAATAAACCTTTCTTATTGCAACTAATTTTTATTGCAAAATTTCAGCCTTTCCAAATGGCAGCTGAATAATATTCATGCAAGCTCCAGACTTCTGAATTAGCTGCATGCCTTCTTGGTGTTCCTCCCTGCAATGAAGTAGTGCAGCATCTCAGAGTTAGTTTCACAAAATCATTCTTAGAGACCAGACTTTCAGGCTGGTTTTGCAAGGACAGGATTCTGAGAAGTGGTTTTTGACCTGCAAGCACACAGACACAGCATCCTACAAAACCCTGTGTACAAAATTGTTTTATAGATTGAAACTGCACTATTGCTGAGATTCTGTGTTCAGAGTAAGAAGAAATGGACTCTGAAATCCAAAATGTCTGTGTGCCTGAGATCACAAAGCTGTGAGCCTATTTAATCTGCAGTCATATATACATATATATCCATACATATAGATGTATATATATATATGAGTAACCAATTTCCTGACCTGTTTGTTCCACGCCTCCTCTCTCTTCCTGTACGTAGTACAAAGAGTACAAGAAAAATGTGTCAGCACTACGTTCTTCAGGATCATCTCAGACATATGCTGAGTGATCTCTAGAGCAAAGTGAAGCCATATATAGCAAGCAGTGCTTCTGCTTTGAATTACATTGCAGCTCCAGCTAACAACCTCCACATGATTTAGGTTGAGTAATTTAAATTGATGGCAGGGAGCAGGTCTGGTTCACTGTCCAATATTTCAATACAGTCACAGCCTTCACTTTTGACTTATTTTAGTGTACTTCTGAGCTTGTTCTGCAGCCTGCATTTAGATGAGAACATCTAGATTAGGGTTCAGCAAGATCACAAGAAAAGTACATAAAATTCTAATTATTTTGTTCCAAACTAGAGGAAAGCATGCCTGAGGCAACTTAACAAGAGACTGTACCTCTCCAAGAGGCATGACATTTATCACAGTATCTTGATTCATCATGAGTGAAGATCCCCAAAAGCTGACAAGTTCAGAAATCAGTGGGAATTGGGATCAGGGAATTGCTGTTTTGCAGAAGATACCACAGCGCTCCCATTCTGATCCTCTTGTGCCTCTCCAAACACTGGACTGAGTAATACAAATGCAGCAGGTCACAAATGGCCCCTTAAAAGCACTGGAAATCATCAGAAGTGATCAGTGGAATTGAGTGCTGAAATGCTTTGGAGACCCTTAGCACATGGCTTCAGGCATCTTTTAGACACAAAGCTACTTTAGAGAAACTGCTTTCTGGGTGTCTAATACTTATTATACGTAACAGGACTTCTTTGAGAAGTTCAGACAAATTATTCCCATCTCTTGTGTTGGCAGCATTTACTATTGCCCTGCTACTGTTAAATACTCACTACCATTACAAAATAGGAAAAATAAAACAGTTGCCAAGGCAGCATAAATCTGAAAATGACTCAGTAATTTCACTGTACTTAAAACATTAATTTGCAAGTGTTTGGATATTTGTCTTAATTGTCATTATTGTAGATACTTCTAGTAAGAAAAACACTCTGTTCTAAATATCTGATATTCTGGTATCATTTTTACCAATATTACTTTAAGCCAATACTTTGAAAAGTACACTTTAATAATTACCACGGCATTTAAGAGAACATCTTGGAATCAAACCATATACGATATAGATACTTAATTTAACACTTAAATACAACAATACAAAAATTCAAGTTTTGGGCATCTGTCTAGGAAGCTACTGCATGAAATGGCAAAAATGCATATTCAGCAGCAGAATAAAAAAAAAAATTAGTCTGAGATGTCACTTGGGATTTCATATTCTTCTTGTTCTCCAGCTGTAACTTAGCCAAATCAGCGTTTGGAGATGCCTTTCTCCTCATCCATGATCTTCATGCACAAATAATTCTTTTGCAACATAAATATGCACAGTGCATCTATGTCATTACAATCACAGAGAAACAACAAATCCAAGGAATTGTGCATTTCTTTGACCTGCAGGGCTGGATGTAAGAACTTGACCTTTTGCACCTCTGCTCTCTGCCCAAATTTCCTTGTTGCTTTACCCAAGCCCCCAGCACCAGCCTCCCACCAGCATCTCCTGCTCACTCCTGCTGGGCTCTTGCACAGCTGAAGTGCCTTTGAGGGAGTTGTAGCCCCCAGCTTCCACTCAACTGCTGTCTTTGACTACCTAATGGGCAGGAAGAGAAGACAGAGCTAGAATCTTCCCAGAGGTGTTCAGTAGCAGAAGCAACAGACACAAAATGCAACACAAGAAATTCCAACCAAGGACGAGGAAAAACTCTTTCACCATAAGGTTGGTCAAGGATTGGACCAGGTCACCCAGGCCTCTGGATCCTCCACCCTTGGAGATATTTAAGCGTCAACCATATATTGCCCTCAGGAGAGCAGATCTAACTCAGCAATCATTATGTTAATTCTTAAATATAGGAGAAAATAAGAGGTAGGGTTTTTTTGGGTTTTTTAAGGAGAAAACTCATCTCTTATTTAGGTAAGTGAAATCACACAGTACACCTGTTAAGGGCTTCCATCAGAGGTACCTCAAACATTGTAAATATCATTATGGCCAATGATATCCATTACCAGAAAGTGCAGGTGCATTTCCCAGCTTTCCTTTATTTAAGCTGGTTAGAGCTGCTGCTAGGGGGGAGGGATTATTTGCTCAGGCTTATACCAAGTTATCACAGCTACACATTTGGCCAATTCTGAAACACTGAAGTGGCTCATACACAACGTGGAGCATAGGAAGAGAACACCAGATACTTCTGCTCTACAAATAACTCCAAAAACAGAATACTCAAGGACTTTTCCCCAAGAGAATATAATCCATGTCATATAAATCTACCCATGCTTCACTACATGAGTACTTTTTACCTCTGTTTATCAGAGCAGATATAATGAAGAAAAGCAGGTTTGTACCAACATACCTGCCACTTGAAAAAACAAATTTCTGCTTTGTCTCAAGGTTAATATTCAATAATCTGTACGAGTCTGCATTTTCTGCATTGTTAATACATTCTTCTGTGACTCCCTTTCCTTTTCCTATTCGGGTTTTACCAAGTAAAAAGGATTTAAAAAATACATTTAATCCATACTTTATTGAATGACTCACTGAAAAGGAGAGAATAAAGTCCTCTAATTATAGCTGCCAGGGTTTTTACCTCTTGCTAAGTATACTAATATTCTTTTCACTAATTGCAACTTTCTCCTTCCTCCTCTAAATTTTAAATTCTCAAATTGCTTCTTTATGGAAATATTTTTGAAATTCATTACTACAAGACTTTTCTCCATTGCAAATGCCAGGACTCTGAGAAGCCCAGAGTTATTTCTCCAGACCCTGCCATTTTCCCACCTCCAAGCTTGTTTGAAAGAACACTACCATACCCAACTTAATTAAAGGAAGCATCCATTGCAAGAAGAATGGCTGTCATTAGACTGAGCGAAGTAGGTGGAAAAAAGACAGATTCCTCAGCTGAAAGGAGACGGCCACTGAAAAAAATCTGCTCAATGATGGAGCAGCATGTATACAAAGCAGAGTCCTCTATTTGCCTGCAAACCAAATGATAACTGTACAGAATCCGAGAAACTGCTGTGGCTGCTGTGGGGGCAGGGGGAAGGAGGCATGCTGTAGTCAGAGAAATACATTTCAACTCACTGCACCAAAATGAACTGTGCTCTGGCTAAATCCTGGGAAGACACGCATCGTGTTAGGACCACTGCAGCCTTCCCACAGAACACAACATAAATGCAACACAAAATGCTTGTAAAGCACCCATCTATATGACCTTGGAGCTGCACATGTGCATATGGCTAGAGTTTCCACAGCTGTGAAACCCTAAAATTTAGTGCCACATGAGAATGGTTGGAAATCAGTGATTCTCTCCAGTGTCAGCTGCAAGGAAATTCCTGCATGGCTACCATAGCACTGGTCCCTCACAAGCTCACTGACTGCAGAACCTCACACAGGAGCTGCTGAAAGTGGAAGAGATTACTACAGCTGTCTGAACAGAAAAAACATAATTTTATACCTCAGTTTACATCCATGGGAGAATATATAGACTATTAATTTACTGGTATGAATTTTACCAGTTCTGAAGCTTTCTTGGGTGGCAGTGTTTGGGGGCTTTTTTTAAATTATTGTTTATTTTGGTTTAGTTTTGTCATTTCTTTCTCTCTTTTTTTTTCTTTTTTTTTTTTTTTTTTTTTTTAGTTCACAGGGAAAGGAAGTTACTCGTAGTGATTTGGGGATGAAAGACAAAGACAGAGCAACCTCTGGCTTCAGCTCAGCAATCTCAGCCTCCCCAGCTGGTGGAAAAGCAAATGGCAAGTGCAAGCTCTTCCTCCCCCAGCCACCACCTGTGCCAGACAAAGCAGAGCAAGGCAAAAAGGAAGCCTTTCAGGCAGGCAAACCATCTGCCATGTGCTGCTACTGCATAACGCATCAAAAGGGCAGCAATAAATGTTCCACTTTTGATGAGATCTAGCCATTACTTCTGGTTTGCACCTCTCTAGCTCACATTAAAAAAGCAGGCCCTGGAGGCAGAGGTGTGCATCCAGCAGCTCTCCAGAATCTGAGAAACACTCTTTATTTGAGTGTTTTCTCCAGCTTCTTCTGAGGCACTATCCCCCCTAGCTGTAAAAGACACCTGAAACAGTCCTAAAAAGTCAAGGTTCAAAGCTTCATACTGTTGCCATTTCAGAGTTATTTACTTCCAGTAGTGCCACACCCACGCCTCTCCACCCCCAAAAGTCTAACCAAAACCAACCCTCTATCATCTGGGTACTTCATAATCTATTCAAGCAAATTCTTACTCCCTCACAAAAATCAGAGATCTCATTAGTCTATTCCCCTCACCACCTACCATTTCTCACATTAAATGGCAAATACTTGTGATCTTAAGCAATCGAGTTCCTAAAGCACAGTGAAAATTTGTTATTAGAACAGTTCATCACCGCAGGCCTTTCCGTCCTTCGTCCCACCCACCCACCCACCTACAGACTTTAAGGGAAACAGCTCCAGCTTACAGGGAACAGAGGGAAACACCTCACATTCAGCAAAGGGAGCTCACCCACACGCAGGAACACCGCTCAATACAGATTTGTATCCCAGCTGATCTTACCCTGTTATTAGGACAAACGAAACCTTTCTAATTTATAGAAAAGGCAGCAGAAGATTACTTCAGAAGTTAAGAGGTCTAAAAGTCAAAGCATGCTAGAATTTTCTAGAAAATAAAATGCTGACCTGCCTCTAGGCGAGGCTACCCAGCTGCCCTGCCCTGGAAAGAAGCAGAAGTTGCCAAAGGATTTGGCAATTACAAAACCAAGGCACTTAGGTGTATTCAAAGGTGTGGCAACATTATGGTTAATTTAACTCTTCAAACTGTCTCCACTGTACCCAGATGATTATTTCTCTCCTTCAGCTTGAACAATCTGCAGCTCTCTAAATTCCTCCTCCTGCAGAGGAGGGATGGGAAGCAATGCACTGCAGTCACCAATGCCAAACAGTGCTGGGCTGGAGATTGCATGATGTAAAAAGACTTGTCACACTAACTGATCCAAGTTTTACATCCTCTTCACCAAAGCCAGTCCTTTATTACCTCGACTGACATAAACTTATTAGGGCTACATCTTTGAAACACTGTCTCCCAAAAAGGATGGAAACTAATATTCAAGTCTCAGGATCAGGCAGAACAAATCCTTCCACTATCTTGCTAATGACTATTGTTCTAAAACAAAGCAAAACCCCCAGTACATTAAGCCTGTTCTACCAATTTCTTTAGCAATGCATCTGAAGTTCTAAATAATTAGAAGGAAAGTTAGAGGATTTTTCACTCTCACAACAGCAAATCTGGCCCAGCTAATTTCCCAAATGAATCGAGAATCCAGACCAAATGAACTACACATTAGTCACAAGGAGGACTAAAATCACCCTAATGAACTTAGGACTTCATTAAAATGTAATTTTAAGTTTAGCAATACTCCAGGATAATATATTGTAGTAGGAAAGGGACAGAATTGACACTGCAGACTCAGCTCCTTGCTACTTATCACTAATAAATTAATATAAATTAAAAATCAATACAGCAGGGTAGTGCAAGACAAATGCGAATGTCCATGATGAGAGAATTTGTTAGACTCATTACCCCTGTGCTGCCAGGCACATCACTAATTCTCCAGGACTGGAGAGGACAGAGACAAGCTGCTTTGCACAGCACAGCCAGAATTTGCATCAGCTCCCCTTCTGCAATCGATTTGTATCCCCTCACGCCCAAACCATCATCTTATGATGACAGGACTAGTACCAACTTGGAATTATTGTGAGAAAGCCTGTCACAGCGCTACCGAAGTTCTTTACTTGTGCCATGAAAAATGACCACAGTGTGAATGGGAACACTTTAATATTTCATTTTACGCATCCTATCCTAGATTATTTGCAAGACAACTGATGACTCCAGTTATTTCAGTCAGTTTAAAATCCAAATTGTATCAGCCTCAGGTGGAAAGCTGAAAATGAATGCACAGGATCCGGTATAGGAGAAAAGCCACACACAATCTAAGAGCAGCTTTCCATTCTTCAAACTTGACCTAAGCAATGCTTGTTCAAGTTATTGTGCAAAAATCAGTAGGAAAACAGTATATAAAGCTCTAGGACTAAAAAAGGTTTTTCTCACAGATGCTTAGTCTAAAGTTAAATTTTGACAAATTTACTGCACAGTTGCACTTACCACAAGGCAGAAGAAAAACTGGTGCCATGCAGCTGAGATTGTTTATGACCTGCCCTTTAAGTATCTTTCATGCACAAAAAGCAGAAATGTCTCCATCATGACAACTCAGAAAATATTCTTGAAGGTGACTTGCCACATACTCTTTAAACTAGCTTCATACCTTTGCGGGTTTTAAGTAGACTAGGTAGGGAGCCCTTCTTAAAAAATAATAATTACATCACTTTTGCTGCTGTTATGTTCAGAAATATCAATCCTCTTGCAGTTTTGTAGCATGTTCCTCATAAGCACATGCGTGCTTATTCTTGTATCAAAGAGGCAGCTGCAAATACCAAACCTTTAAAGCACCTAATACAATTAAGCATGTATTTAATTAAATGAAAATAAAAATCAAGTCTGTTTCCCTTGTCAGTAATGCCTCACCCATGGAATTAATCCTTAAAGTCTAACTTGTTTCTCCTTTGATGCAGACCATTATCTTTGTATGGCTGCATAAAGATGAGACTCCACTGCACCTTCTTTCCAACTACATCACAGCAACTTAAACATTTAATACATATTCCTTTAAAGAAATTTGAGTGAATTTATTGTATAAAATTATGATTGGCATGGTACAGAAAAGTTCCTTTTAATGCACATTTCCCATTAACTTGTACACAAATATTACAAGTATCAAGCAAAATGCAAAAGTCTTAAAACTAATTCCATACTACAAAAGTGTTCACATAGTGAAGTTACTCTGGTTACAAAATGTCATGGAAATAAAAGCACTTCAAAATACATATTTGGGAAATGTTTCAAATAATCAATGCAACCTTAAGTTAGTTAAAAAGTGCAAAGAAAGAGTTACCCTCTTCAAAACACTATTGTTCATTTGGCAAGATAGAGCAAAGTTCAGATCAGTTCACTGAAGGACTGTTCTTCACAAGAAACAAAACAAAAAAAAAACCCTTTAGTTAAGGAACAACTCAATTACTCAATTATACTATGATGACAAATAACGCCATCAAAAAGTTATCTGGCTCTCTTGTTTTCACACAGGAGCTGTCAGAGGCAGAGATGTGTAAATGAACACTTCCAGGTAGATAAAGATTGCCTTTTCAAAAACCAACCAATCAATCAAAACTAAACCCAAAACCATATGAAACAAAAAAACCCAAAAAAAAAAAACCAAAACAAAACCCAACCAAAAAAAAAAAAAAAAACAAAAAAAAAAAACAAGCCCCTAAACAACAGAAAGGAGACTATCTGAACTTTGTTGCCTTCATTGAACTAGTTCAGTTCTTTAGGTCGCAGGACCCAAGAACACCAATCTGCAAAGGATACGTATTTGAGGAACAAAATGGAACTCCCACTACGAAGGAATGCGCAGATGTTCGGTTACGTGAGTGCTGCACATCCTCTCAGTAAGGCTGTTAGAGGCTCTCACATCTCTGCTTCCCAATGGCCTTGAAGACCCACTATTCTCAAGACAAAAATGCTTGGACCCTACAACCAACCTTACATAAAGGAGGCACAGTCATACTGTTAGAAAATAACACAAAATTTTGAAGACTGAAAGCATCCTTAAAAACTCATACAAAATAACTACAAAAGAAGCCATACTTTACATTATTTTTGTATCAGATGACTTGCATGTGTTTGAGCCATTGAACATTGGTATGTATATCTACATAAAACTCACATATACAGAACATTGTGTTCAGGCATTATTGTTGTTTTTCTTTTAGACACACACACAAGTTACCATCAGGTTATCCAGTCTATTTAATGCAGTGAAAAACAGTCCACAGCAGGCATAAAAGGAGTAGTATCCAATATAGTGTTGTCTTGCAAAAATGGAGTCAGAATTCCTGAGTCTCAGAGACATTGCTGTCCTCTCCATTACTGGATTATTTCTTTTTCCAAGAAGAACCTCTAGTTTTCGTTTCTTCTCTCTAATGAAATTTGTAATAGATTGCATCTTTTAAAAAATGTAAAACTAGTACAAAAGATGTGCCAACCAAAGTGAATTTTTAAAGCTTTTTTAAGGGAGAGGGGATTCACTTACAAAATAAAGGCCACCTTCTTGTAAAATTAGTACTGCTAATATCCCATCTTTCTGTTTAGAGCAGAGATCTAACTCCCTGTTCTAGAAGCCTTACCTCATGCAGTCACGTGAGCTGAAAAACTTCAAACTTCATCCTTTTAACAATTAAAAATATCATATATAGGACTAACGTGGAACAGTCCTTTGTCACAATCACCAAGGTGGCAAAACCAATTGTCATTCAAATAGTCATTGCAATCTAACTTCTGCATTTTACCTTGCACTTTGCATATTACACAGTGTAACTTAAAATGTAATTTAAGAGCACTTCAGTCCCACAATGTAGGATTTAAGCTTGTGTGAATACATTTGCATGGCTCTGCAACATTTGTAATGACTTAGAAAAATACATTCAACCAAAACTTTATATAGGGTTCTATTTTTTTTTAAATCAAAAATGAAGAAAAAGCCAAATGGTCCCATCATTAGCTAAATAATACACTCCAAGTTCTAGAAGCAATTCCAAAGCAAAAGCACATTCAAGAATAACATACATTGAATTGTATACTTTCTCATTCATCATTATCAGTAATAAAATTCTACTGTATATAATTATTTAGCCTTATAAATAATGCTAAGCAGAAAAATATTTATCTCTGTGCTACTTTTTTGTTTATAGAAGCATTTCTCAGTTTATAGGAGCAAAGGAAAAAAAAACCTACTTAAAGTGCAGATTACAGGCCATGACAGGCATAATAAATGACCAAAGGTGCAGCCAAATTTGCATTTACATCTTAAGTTACTTTGCCATCTTCCTTGTCTTGCTATAAGTCACCCCATGTGCAATTAAAGAGCTGGTCGGTTGGTTTGTGCCACAGTACAACCTGTAATCACTTGTAATTTTTTAAAATCTATTTCAATTGTCCATAGATATTTCTAGGCAATGTTCAAGGTATTTCTAGCTCAGGTTCACAAAACCTTACTTAGTCATTAATACTTGAAATCACACAATATTGACACCCCCTCCAGAGAATGCTACTGTCCTCTTGTTGCAGTATGTGGTTGAGCCATTGATGCTTGGCTGAGTGTCTTTAACAAGCGATGTCTTCATTTCCATTTCACACGCTACAATCGCTGCATTGAGTTCCACTTGAGCCCGGTGAACGACATAAAATGAGAGTCCTATGCTTATGACAATCTGCAAATAAAACAGGAGTGTTTATTGTGGGAATGAATACAAAGCAACTGATCGGAATGAAACAAAAAGTTGTCAATGTAAAGATTCATGAAGGCATCCATTGACTCAAAGCTTCACAGGCAAGACATTGGAAGGGAGATGAACTCAGCCCCTGAGTAGCTCTAAACCTACAAATGCTAACAATGTAACCAGCATATCAGAACACAGACATTACATAGAACTTTAAATATTTATATAAATTGAAAAGATAAATTTCTTTCTTTCTGTTGAACTCCATATACTTGTTATAAAGCAATCCTTTCACCCTCTCTCTTCAATAAAACACCAGTCAAGTTTTTAGCTGAGATCCTCCTCAGGGAAAAAAAAAAATCTTCAAATAAAAATCAAGGTGTCTCATAGTGAGAGTCCCTTTGAAAGAAGCAATTTTCTCTGCCTTTTTAGAAGAACGTTAACTAGCTGGAATCTGCAGCTTCCTTTCAAAAAGGCAAAGACGTTATATTACTTAAAACAGAATCTAGAGCTCTTGAGTCTAAAACCTGAACTTCATTACTAACTGAACAGCTGTTTTCTTTAACACTGAGAACTATTGCTTGAAACACCTGTCACATGGCAGACAGTGCTGGAACATCACTGACTAAGACAACTGACAAATACGAGCACAGGACAACTGCAGCTGGAAAGGCACCCTGGCAGTCTCTAGCCCAACCAGCTGCTCAGAGCAGGGCTGGCTGGAAGATCAGAGCAGGTTGATCAGAACTTTTGTCCAGTCAGGTCTTGAAAACTGTAAAAGGAGATTTAACCACTTCTCTGGGCACTCTGGTCCAGTGCTAGACTACCCTTGTGGTGAAAATGACGTTCCTTACCAATTTATGTTACACATTTCAAAAGCTGGCTGATATAAGATTCACAATGATACTACAGACACTAATTTTTTGAATAGATAGTAAAATTTATATTCTAGAAGCTTATCCAAATATTTCAATTTGCTTTGGTTTAGAAATATTACTACCAGTAACCTAGCTCCCTAGATAAATAATTAAAAATACATATATACACATAGACAACCATGAAATGTGAAGGATTTTCAGAGCTATTTACTAAATCAAAGTCCCATCAAAGCTCATCCAGGCAAAGCACTCAGCAGACGCCTGAGAGACAGTGGGAGAATGCAAATGATTTCTCCACTAAAGGCCTCCCCTTCGGTTATTCAGTCATGTCCCAAGGACTGGTGTCAAGGAGGTTAGTACTCCTTTTAAAACATCCAGGATATCCAGCTACCACTTACCTGAGCAACACTTATGTTACAACCTATATAATCTGCAAAGGAGTCAATGTCAATTAAAAAAAAATATATAAATGAGGAAAAAAGGGAAAAGGCCACTAAAAACTACTATCCTGGAAATAACATTCATGACTAAAATAATAGCTGATTAAAAAAACATTTATTTTCTCTTTGATCTATCAAGACTATCTATGCCACACAATGCATTTTAACCATGTTTCATGAAGCTATAAATTATAGAGCTTCTGTTTCTATTCACTAGAAATAGTTCTATTTAAGAGTGCATAAATTTCAGGGCAAGGGAGGAAGGTATGTTTAGAATGGTCTTAGACTTAGTTTTCTATGTTAGCCTTGTTAAACATCAGCTTTATGACTGTAAAAAACTGAGGAACAGAAATTATTGCAGTACCTACTGAGTCTGCAAACCATGGTAATTGCTACTCAAACACAGCTTGAAGTACTGTCACTGTCAGAGGAGGTTTTAATATAGAATATAATTCTGAAATACCCATAACCTCTATGTCTCACACTTAAGGCTGATACCCAAAATTTACTAATAAATTATTTCAAGAGCTAAGGTCATGTAAAGGCACTTGATATACTTCTCATTAATTTACTCACTTGAAAAATTAGGATATTCTAATTTAGGCATTAGGAAAATAGTACTCTACAGCATTTTTAATATCTTGAATATCTATGCAAAATGGGTATGCTGAGTGCTAGCAGTGAACAGTGCATAAGTCCTGGGTCTACACACACGCGCGCTTTTGTGTAGGGGTGGTTTGACAATTCTAAAGTTCAGCAGATTACACTAGAAGGCAAGTGTTTTTCTGGATTTTCAGTACAGAGCAAGGCCAATCAGTTCCAAGAAAAAAAAAAAAAGCCATAATATGGGGAATTCTCTGCCTCAGCTAGCTAAAAAAAATTAACTAAAAGCAAAGGAGAGCTCTATCCCGCTGTCCAGGACAGTTAGTTTGTTTCTAAACACAAACTGCAGGCATCTTTTCCCCGCCTTTGCTCTCAGAACCAGTCTTAAAGGTGCCAAACTTAATATCCAGCAAGCATCATAAAGTCACCTTAGGACAGCAAGAAAACTTACCAAAAACTGTATCAGAAAAAGAGAACACTGAGTAAGTTCTGCTTTATGTTATGGTGGCGTGTGAAAGAATTACACTTTTCTCAGAGCATAAAACAAAATCTAAAGAAATCAGTACAGTGGGAGACCATTTTTCTGGGTATCTAGCAGTCAACAGAAATCACAGAGACACAGACAGTACCGTTACCAAGGTCTATGAAAGCACTTATTTTAACTGACCTGTAAACTGAATACGAAATAGCCACTAACACTTTGTTCTGCAATCACGTCCTCCATCGTGCGCAAGGTCGTGCCCAAGTACGAGTTCAGGAGCTGAGTAGGAAGCAGCCCAAGTGAAGAAGCCATCAGGTAGTTGGGTAGAGATAAATCTGTAATCTGAGTAAAAAGAAAGAGTAAGAAATCAAAAGCAGCCCCAAACACAATCTATGTGTACAAACAAACAGACTGCCACTTCCCATAACCATCCCTGCAAAATCATGAAAAAATATCCTACATTCCTTCACTGAAACTTGGATTCATGCACAGGGGGAAGATAATAGTATGTATCTAGTTTTCATCTGGCCTTTTTAAAGTTACTAGGTTTGATTTCTTTTCACCTTATATTACACAACATCTCTGCAACAGTCAGTAACTAGGGGTGCAATTACACTGTTCACTGAAGATACTTATTTTTACCTGGTGAACGGAGCCCTTGGATTTATGAGAATTTACTTGTGAGAAGAAATTATTATATTGAATGTGAAAGTCTAACACAAAAATCTGTTTTGCATTTTTCATGTATGGCAAATAATACAAGAGGTAATTGTTCAAAATGTCACTGTTTTAAATAGGATCCAGGTAAACAGAATGGCAGATACAATTTGTCTGTGCTGGGCAAGTTATGAGCTTATTAAGATACACATGTCTTTCACTGATCCCTATGAGCAATATCCATCTATATCTATACTGATATATATGAGTATCATTGTCTACCAAAGGTACTTTGCATCTCACTTCAAACAGTGAACGAAATAATGCACACAGCTTTATGTACACAGTTTTATGTATTTCTTTGGATAAAACACTAATAATACATTAGTATTTTCTTCGCTTTGCTGTGAAGTTTCTGTTCTGTATCAATAGGTGGATGTACAAGCTTACAGGGGAACAAAGTACACAGTACCAGCTAAATTAGTATCAGCAGCCACTGGGAAATATTAAAAGCAAGCATCATGAGATCAAAATATATTTACACAAGAAAAAAGAAAACTAGAGGAAACTGGATTAAAAATTAGTATGAAAATTATGATTTTGAAAACAAGCAGTCGAACAAATTTTCCAGATAATTCAGCTGATAGTAACAGAGATCAAATTAAGAACAGCTCTAACACTGAGAGCGTACATGGAAATTATTGACCTTGCCAGTTTTGTACAATGTTGAAGACCAAAGAATAGCAGCAATGTTACTCATTTCACCATGCTATTCTTAAAATAAACTTTAGTTACTGTGAAAGTCACAGTGCTGAATTCTCAGAGCTCTAACCACCATCAGTGGAAAGTTTTTGGGAGGAAGGGCAATGGAGGAGCAGAATGCAATGAAGCATAAAGATTAAAAATAATTCACTGGAATAAGATCCAATAAGCCATTTCCAAACTTCACACTGCATATTATACTTCCCACAGACTGAAATATATACCAGCACCACAAATATTATATTTTCTTCTCTAGACAAGATTAATTTACATTTATAATGAAAAAGGATTACATAATTATGTCAGAACTTCACATTTGACCAATACTTTCAAAAGACTTTTTAAAGCATTGTTGTAATCTGGGCCATGAAATAAGAATGCATAGTCCAAAGTTCCCATATTGCCAAGGGAATGAAGGAGCTGCTATTAAAAGTTTCTGAAATACGCAGAGGCAAGATATCCTAAGTAGGACACTATCATTACATCTAATGGAGCTGGGAAAAATTCCCAAAGATTGCTTTAATGCTCCTGGCACTTCTCTCATTTCTGTAGATGTATTAAGGACACTTCAGTTGCAGAGCAACATGTCTGCATACCTGGATGAGGCCCAAAACTACTGGACTTCCTGAGTCATGAGAGAGATTGTTTCCAAATGAAGGGGAGACTGCCCCAGTGGATACACTTAATTGCAGCTTGTGCCTCCCACTGCAATGAAAGCTAAGCAGAGGGTGAAAAAAAATTTGAGATGTCCTTTTGTCTAAACTGTAGGTTTAGAGCTACAGTTGTATCCCTTTCCCCAGAATGCACAAGAAGTGGGCAGCATCCCCACCTAAGAAACTTGAGAAATCATCAATAAAACTTACAGCTTTCCATACTTTTCTTTCTAGGAGCTTTATCTGTTCTATAAACCTGCCAAACTGGTATCTGCATGGCCAGGCTGCCTAATAGAGCCTACAAGGGCTCTGTTTCTGGTGAAAGCTCAAGCCAGCAAAAATTAACTCTGAAATCCCAAACCAAGCATGGATGCAATTGTGTTATGGGCCGTAAGAGAAATGCATTTAAATTGTATTCAAATACAATTAGGAACTATTTAATTGCACTGATAACAATAGGCAGAATACCCCACCCCACACCCCCCAAATTAAGCTCTGGATGGGCTTTGTCCCATGGAACTTTTGTGCATCCTTTGCAGCTGACACCTTTGGTTCAGCACTGTCAAAGAATAAATGCTTCTGTCAAGACTTTGCTGGGGGTTCCAATGCCTTTAGGGACTGCAGCACAATTTCTCTTCCCTCAGTTTACAAATTCCTGTGTTTCAGATCAGGTAGGCTTAGTGACCAAGGGCAAAGGATAACTTTGTGCTTTTTCATCAGAAAATAGCCCAAAACAAAAGCCCCCAAAAATACCTCTTCCTGTCGCCCCCCCCCCCCAAAAAAGCCAACACCACTCCCTAAAAAAAAATCCCAGTAATACAAAAAACCAAACCAGCTGCCAACTTTCCAACAAGCAGAGGAAGCAGTATGCATGTTCTTGCAAAGCAGGTACAATTTCTTCAACTCTGACTTCATTGTATGCCTTTCTGAACCCAGAGGTGCACACTTGAACACTCAGATTTTTTAATCAGATTATTTCTTTCATGTAATATCCCCCTTAAAAAGGGGAGGGGAAGTATGAAATCCCATCTAACCTACATCTGGCACTACAAATAAGCAGGTTGCACAAATCTCACTCCAATAACAAACTTGTGGGAAGGCGATGATAACCTGCATACCAGGCCTGCTTACAGACCTGCCTTCAAAACACTCCAGAGCTGGCAAGGTGAGAGAGCTGTGCATGGGCAAACACATCAGTAAGAGCTATCAACCCACCCCAGCAGCCCAGGCCACTCTGGCACCGGGAGTGACAATTAAGCAAAACTCACTCAAAAGAGAAACACAAACATGCTTTCAGTTATCAAGTGCTATATTCCAGAAAGGTAAACAAATGCATTACCTCACCCCTCTACTACCAGCAGAACAACCTTTCAAGAAGCAAGATATTCACGTCTGGCTGGTGAGATGCTAAGGAATTTGTGTTAATTTTCTTCTTGAGCTGTTTCAATTGATATGATTCCCTCACTAATCAAATCCTAAGAAGCTCTACCATCTTTCTCTACACCCCCTACAAGTCAACCTCCCGAAAGCCCTCAGCAGATGTGCTTGTAGAAATCATTTAATCCCAGCCCTGTAGATGACCCTGCTCACATCAAGGTTATGCCTTTCCCCGAACTTCATGTGTCACTTCCTTCCTTCTCTCTCATTTAGGTATTCTCAGTATCTCCAGTTTACTTAAAAATATCCACATAGTAAACAAGCATAGACCAGACCACTGGAAAGTTAAAGACGTGTACTTTTCCTTAAGTTCACTGTTGTTTAAAAATTAATCCTTTTAAATTCACTGCTGAAGTTGCTAGCACGGGGAAATTTGTTTTAAACTTAAAATGAATGTTAAGTTTTCAAATAAGTGAGATTTCAAGGAAATGACAGCTTGGTCTGTGTAGGCAGAAAACTGTATTTTTTACATAACTTAAATTTGACTAAAAATGAGAAACTGTCTTGAATTCCTAGATTTGTATGCATCACTTTTTGGTGATCTAGTAGCTCATATTAAATGTTCTCAGTGAAAAATTGAGTGTACACTGTGTTATTTGACTATGCTATAAAGTAGTAAATCAGGAGTAATAAACATAACCAAACTAAAATTAGCAAAAAACATCCAAGTTACTTGGCATAACTCAAGCATCTGGTTTCATCTCATTTCCTGTCTATTATTATAACACTGAAACCATCCACTTGGAAAGAAAATTATTTAGACTGCAGAATATGGAGAATACAAACTACAATGATTTACAGCATCATTTTAATAATGAACTGGCCTGAATACTCCGCTGAATCATGTTTCCAACAGAAGGGTTATGCCAGGAAGGAAATAATTTTAACTTGGTAATTCTCCGGTCTGTTGTTCAGATCCAATACTACTCTATATCATCTGCTGACTACTGCAAGGGACTTCCCAAAGCTGTGAACAACCAGAACCAAACAGCTCTCTCCACTTTAGGAGGGTCATAGCACCACAGAAGCCTCATCTGCAACACTGGACCTTGGGCTCCAGGAGGGACTCTGCTCTCCCGGCTGGACAGCTCTAAGTCTCTTCAGTAATATAGGTACTATAAGAAGCCTGCAGTAATATAGTTTAACAAATAAAACAGCAAAGCTTCAACTGTTCAGTTTCTCATTCTTAACAAGAAAATGGTTAAAGGATTTCTTAAAAAGAAATTACAAGTTGCTACAGTTCTTATGGATAGATATTACAGCTCTGGAGATGAACACTCCAGTATACACAGTTTTATATACAGCAATTTAAAATATTTGGTGTGGATGTTACACCCCAAAAATTGCATGGATTAAATTTTACTTAAAAAACAAATTTGGTATTTGGTGACCTACTAATTGCAGCCAGATCATTCTGTCAAAATTAAGCAAGTGCTTTGGAAGGGTACAGGATCAGGACTGAAGACGGGGCAGGCTATAAGAAAGGGGTAGACGTGTTTAGATAGCCACCTATGTTAAAGAACATACAAGTTACTGATAACATCTAAAGTATTTCACAATCCAGTTTGCTTTGTTTTGATTTCACCAAGTTAGTAGAGACAACTGAGGCATAAGACAGCTAAAAGCAGATTCTTCAAAGTACTCAGGAAGCAAGGAGGGTCTGAAATTGTCATCAGCAGCATAAAAATACTCTAACAAACCACTCTCCATGTTCTTCCTTACTTTTTTCCTTTAATATGATCAAAGAGACCAAATGAATGTACCAATCTTCACCTGAAAGTAGAAAGAAAAGCAAGACTAACCCTTTTCCAGACTCAAGTTTAAACTAACTTTCAGTGCCACTCCAGAGTATAGTCCATTTTCAGGGACTACATGCTGCTCTGCCCAAAATCTGCAACCTCTCTTGCATGCATCCTGTATGGATTTGCCAGATGCATGGTACAAACACCAACCACACCGAGAAAGAATTTTAATCTTTCCATTTCATTCTTTCCAATATGATTACTTATCATATTAGAATCAATATGATTACTTATCATTAGGAAGATCTGGCAAGACTTTTCCTCAGCTCTTGCCATGTTTTAAAGTGGATTACTTTAAAAGCACAGACACATCCTAACTGTTGAGTTCTCCGCAGATTTTGTTATGCAGCACCTTGGTGATTCTAGCTCCAGAATATAGTTTTGAAGGACAAGAGTGAGCAAGGCATCAGAAATCTGCCTGCTGTCCCTCTGCATGCACAGCAAAGCAGGCAGAGAGGGTTGTTTTTACTGTTGTTAAAAGAGAGAGAAACCATGACTTGCTCCCAGGAAAGGAGGCAACCTTTACCAATAACAGCAGCCACTGTGCCGAAAGACATCCTACCAGCACTTGTCTTCCTTGGCCGCACAGCCGAGGCAGGGACTCACCGCGAAGACGGCGTTCTGCAGCCCGAAGGGGATCAGCGTCAGCCGCGACAGAAACACCACCTTGAGGCCGCTGCCGCCCTCCACGACACGGACGATGGCACTGAGCGTCCCGCTGCCCTGGATCCTGGCCCGTGCCCAGCGGGCCAACAGCCGCTTGCAGGCCACGTGGGCGACAAAGGTGCCGACGAGGACGCCGAACACCATCAGCCCCATGCCCAGCACGAAGCCGTAGAGGTAGCCGGCGGCCACGTTGAGCAGGATGTAGCCCCAGCCGCATGGGAAGGACACGACGATGAAGCCCACGGTGAAGAGCAGCACGCCGGCCAGGCTGTCCAGGCTCTCGGCCCAGAGCAGCAGGTCCCGCAGGTACTGGCGCACCAGGGCCAGCGAGGCGAAGCAGACAGCGGCCAGGACGCACAGGCTGAGGCAGCTCTTGCACCAGCAGGTGCCCAGCAGGCAGCAGGAACAGCGCCAGCCCCGGGCCTCAGCCAGCCCATGCCCGCCGCCGCCGGGCTCGGGCAGCTGGCAGAGCAGCAGCTCCGCGGGCGGCAGCCCGTCCTCGTCCGCGCAGGGCCCCAGCAGCAGCCCGCCGGCCCCCGCCGCCTCCGCCGGGACGAAGCCGATGGTATCTCCGCTGCCGCCGCCTCCCGCCGCCGTCCCGGCGGCTCGGGACAGCCAGCGGCCCAGGTCCTGCCGGGCGCCCTGCGCCGCCGCCTGCTTCACGGCCCGGGAGAGGAGCTGCAGCGCCGCGGCCCCCGCGCCCAGCATCCCCCCGCCCCGCCGCCCGGCTCCAACGCCGCCGAGCCGCGCAGCCCCTTCGCTCCCCGCCTCCCCACGCAGCCTGCGGGCAGGGGCAGCCGTTCCCTCATCGCCCCGCCATGGCCCGGCTGCCGAGCCCGGCCAAGGGCCGGGCGGGGGCGGGGAAGCGGCGGCGGGGAGGGCGGGGAGGAGGGGGCCGCGCTTCGCCGCCGCCCGGCGGGCGGAGGGGCCGGGGCGGCCTCCGCGCCGCCTCCCGCCTCGGCCGCGCCGCCGGGGCTGCGGCGTTAGACGGCGGCGGGGCCGCTCTCTTCGTCCTGGCAGTGGCAGCAGCGGCCCTGGCGGAGCGCGAGTCCCGGGGGGCGGCGGCGGCGGCAGCACCGGGGCTCCATCTCCCCGCGCTGGGCTCCCGCTCTGCTCCGGGAAGCGCCTTCTCGGAACGGCGGTGCCGATGTGGCAAGCCCGGGAGGGAGGAGGCCAGGCGAAGCTCCGGCAGCAGCAGCAGCGCCCGGCCCCGCTGCGGGGCTCGGCAGCGGTGCCAAGGCTCCGCCTCCCGCCCCGCCCCGGGAGCGCCGCGCCGGCCGGGTGTGCCCCAGCGGGGCCCCGCCGCCCGCCTCGCCCGAGCCGCCCCGTGCCGCACTGCCCCGTCGGCCCCGGTAGCCCGCATACCCGGCAGAGCCGTAACCCGCAGGGTTTGGAGGGCGCCGTGCTGGAAAGCGGGTTGTTTTCCGTCAGGGCAGCGCGGGGTTCAAGCATCGCTGACTGTACTATTACTCTTGAACTCCCTTAACATGTCTCCCTCTCTTGTGTGAGGGCTTTGTACCACAAACACCCCGGCTTGCCCTTCTCTACCAGAGAAACGAGCCTTCCTCGACCCGCGGCCACGGTGTGAGCCGAGGGGCGACAGCCGATGCGCCCTGGCTCCGTGGCACCTCCACGCCAGGTCAGAGTGGCTCACATGCCTGAAGGCTCGGACCCACTTTTGGGACGGTTTGAGATTGAATTTTGAGACATTGCCAGAAAGAAGGAAACAGCCTGGACACAGAGTGAGATGTCCTCGCTGAGGCTCGATGGCTTCGTAGGTCGCTTTTGCTCTAGTGTTACTAATGGCAAGGTGCAGAAGGGGTTTGTTTTCTTTACAACGCTTATACATACAACGTGCTCCAGTGGAGTTATACTCCCCTGCTGGGAAATTTGCAAGCGTATATTAAACGAGAATATGTGTAGGTTGTAAAGGTTAAAGGGTGATTGGAAACAAACAGTTATCAAAATTAAGAACATATCTTTAAGTGCTGCAATTATGCACTTGCAAAATACAGTGGTAGAAACAATATAATCTGGGCAATCCAGCAAATCAGCCTAAGAAAATGACAGCTCTGAGAGCCAACAGCAGAATAAAAACTCTGTACAGCAGGGAAATTGCAGTTAAATGTCTCCAGCATAACCTGCTTTCTTGCTGTTACCTGTATCTGAATGAGAGCGTTCGATTTTGTGTGCACTCTTTGCTTGCATGCAAACACGGGCAGAGCATATATCCAGAATTATAATAATAATAATAATGTCAACAAAACCCTGCACTAGAGCTTGTAAAGGATGATGGGCATGCTTGTACATTCAGTAAGGCATTTCAGCAAACAGGGCAGCTGGAAGTTCAGTAGAACAAGAAGACAAAATACTATTTTCTGGTTTTATACTAAGAGCACATATGTCTTTGATATGGATTCAGCTTGTGTATATTTTTGTTCAATGCAATTAATTTCATAAAACAGGAAAGAGTCTGGGTGGAAATGTCTAACAGAGTTACATGCTTTTCACTGCCCCTCCGTTGCTGTATTTAACATGCAGAACCTTGTACTCTGAGCTGGAATAAATTTCCAGCTGTCACTCTAAAAGCTACAGGGTTCTGTATTTATAATCACAGAAAATGTACTTGAAAAGGGACCACAAGAGAGTATGAATAACATAAAGGTCCATCTAAGTGACAGTTTTGATATTTCACTCTAAACTATAAAAAAATAAAAAATTAACTAGTTAGTGGACATGCTTTTCTAGTCCCTAGGAACATATAGGCTGAAACTCCTTGACCTTATCCATCACCTGGGCTCCCAAAAATAGCTAATCCTGGCATTCTTCTGTCCCCTGGAGCAATAGCTCAGGAAGGAAAGACAACAAATAGTCAGATTTTGAGTGACACAGACCATGGTCATGGAGCATCTTTGGATAAACATCCAAGTGAGGCCACAGGAATTCAGCAAGACTTGGGTGGAGCTCGTAGCTGCTCCCTCGTGCACAGCGGATACAGCTACAGAGATGAGAAGCAGTGTCAGCTGGCTCCTGCGAGCCTTCCCAGCATGCTCTTACCATCTGAAGGGAAAAGAAACAACCTCACACACTGTTGAAAATGGGCCAAATTGGCACATTGCTAGACAAAATGCCGGACAAAATGGTCTGCCTTTCAGACTTACTAGTCAGTGAATCATAGGATATTCCTGTACCATGGATGATGCAGTTTCAATTATATAAGCAAGACAAGATCTGTAGGGAAAAGCAGGTATCTTTCCAGTCACTACACTTAAAAAACTAGGCAAGCTCTTGAGCACACAGCTCCTGGACAAACACTTTGTTCTCCAAAAAAGATAGCACTTTTTGTTTGTTTTTCCTTTTCCCCCAGGTAGATACTTGATTTAGTGAATAATTTGCAACAAATGCTGTCTAACCTGTTCTTTTAAAAAGCACAACTGTTACTTTTTTACTTTTGGAAAATTTTTGAAGTAATAGGAATAAGAATTATAGGTTTTGTTCATATGGGTTTAAATTATTGCATTATGTCAACTAATAATGCTCCTATACTTCCTTAGATGGATCTAATTACTTAGATTTTCATTATCTCATCTATCATTTGAGCTGATTTTTTACTTATCTTTAATTTTAGTCTTTCTCATGTAAAACTTGAGAGGCACAGAGTAACATCTGGGGTAGTGTTCTGCTTCAGGAAAAGGTGTTTCTGTAGAAAGATGCTCTCAAAGATGGTAAGTGAATATTTAAGAATTTTTGCCAGAGAGGTGTTTTTTCCAGGCCTGCAATGTAGGCTGAGGATATTTCCTTGTCCTGGAACAAGCAACTGAGAAATGCTATTTTGTATTTTGAAACTATGATTCTTCTGTCTCATTTTTTATTTGGAGGACTATTATCATGCAAACACACCCAACTAAACATGTGAGTCATCTTATTGAAATGAAAGGCATGACTCATTTAAGTCCATGCAACTGATCCATACTGAATAGGGACCCTGAAAATGGGGAGTAGGATACATTAAGCCACAAATCACGACCTAAAATAATTCTGAAGCTCCTGAAAACTTGCCATAGTTATTTCTGAATTGCTCTTTGGGAGGGAGAAGCAGGACTTTTTTGATAAAATGATATTAAGAACCTATTAGTTTTGATATTGGTTCTGCCAGCATTACTGTGAGGATCCTTTGGTGGGAAGTGCAGCATTGACTAATCTATGTCAGCAGTAAGGATTCTTAGGCCACAGCAGGCTCACTGAAATTGCCTCCATCTGGCCTGTAGTCTTCCTTGCTATAGATTCCTTTATATCAGCTTGAAGGAAGGGGGATGTAAACTCATGCAGGGAATTCGCTTTTTACTGTTAAACAGAGTATGAGTTGTAAAGATGTGAGGGACAGTATTAGGAAGGAGCAAGTCATGACCAGAGAAATTATTCTGGTAGACCAAGTTAGGTCTGCAAGCCATAGCTTGGGCCCCACTGTTTTGGATTTTTGTATTTCAAATACGTGTGCATTCACAGTTTTGTCAAAGTGAATGACAGTTGTGCTGAAGGAAAACAAGGTATCATGTAGCATTTTATGACATTGCTTGAATTCCCCATGAAAGGTGATAGCTCTGAACTTACTGCATCAGGAACAGGAGGTGTAAGACGAGAAAGGGCACTGTTCACAACTTGAGATCATCTAATATTTTAATTTTTTGGACCAATATCTATCAAGATGTAACAAATTTTGTGTTACTTTCACCAGGAGCTAGCTAGTTCAGAAAAAATCTTTATATAAAATATATAAACATAAAAAATTAAATACACATAAACCTTATTTAATGTATCCCTGAAAGAGATTTTAAGTCTTGGGGTGAGAATCCAGATTGTGTTATTTTGCAGCTTGATTTATTAGGTGTCTACAGAAACTTTATTACTTGATATATACTCCCAGTTTCCCAGATAAGTGTCATAGAATCATGTTAAAAACACTGAAGGATTTGTTGTACTATGATAAACTCATATAAATCAGAAAATTAATCTGTTTATTTTCATACATGCTTCTACTTAAGAAATATGGTTTATACAATGATTTTACAAGAAACATTTCAAACCAATTTGATTACAGCTCCATGAGAGGCATGAATAAAAATTAAATACAGTAAGCAATGTGCTGAAATATTTACATTGAAGAGAAAATTCTGAGACATCACTCTGGTATGACTTACTATGTAAATGGTGGCACATCTAAAACAAGTCGATTTCAGTAGAAGTGAAGATTTTTGATATTCATTAGAGTGTCCTAGACCAGAAGAGGAAATGACAAACCTTTCCATATACGTGAGGCAAAAATACTTGGTATATCTATAGCTGCCTTCACCTGTTGCAGCAATGGAAAACTTAAGCTAATTAATCTGAAAGACTCACAAGGAATTCTTCCTTGGAAAACGATATCCCTTGGTTGGCAGAAAAAAACTTCTGCCAGTTTTTCATTCCTGAAATGACTGCTTTGTTGCCAAAAAAAAAAAAAAAGCATTAGTCATGGGCTATTGGTGTAATGCAGAATAGCCTGAAGTTTGGAAGTTACAAAATTCCTTTTGAGGACTAGACTAATATTGGTTGCCCTAAGAAATGGCAAGCTATGGAAAATGTCCAAGTATTAAATTAATTGTGTCCTCCTTAATTGCATAGTGCAATCATTAGATGCACCTCAAAATGTTAGCTAAGTAATTACTTACTTCTACCAGGACCACAAATTAGGAATCTACATTTTCATGCAACAGAATGCTTGAGGAAATTCTTGGGAGCACTAAGATCTAAAAAGTGTGTTTTCAAAAGAATTTTGGGTATCATAAAATAAAATACAGTGAGAAAAACATATCTGAGGAACAGGAAACTCTCTTGGTGAAGTCATTTATTGAGGCTGTTCACACCCAGAGTCTCCTCCACTTTGAAGTGACTAAAAGAACTGTAGCTAAATATATTCCATGCTCAGGGCACTTTTAAATGGGAGGGGTGTAAGTAAATGGAAATGCTAGCATATTCTTAATGTCATGTTTTCATCAGTTCCCACACATCTGTGTCTTTTTAGCAGTATAGTTTGATATTCTTCAACAAGTTTTCACATTCCCTTTGATACATCTGCAATCCCATGTGTAAAAGCTATATCTATCTCTTTCATATATTTGCTTTTAAAGTATATTTCAGTAAGTGGTGAAGCAGAGAAAAGTAGCCTGCATTTTCACTTTTCCCACAGCAAGGGTACAGTCCTAGCAGGTTATGGATTGAAGGTCAGGTTCACCTAATATTTTTGGTTCAGTGATTTTGTAAAAGTATAAGCATGAAAGGATAACCCAAGATCCAGAGACTGTTTTAACAGCACAGTAACATTTGACTGAGTTTTACTATTAAGCTTTATTTAGCAGCTTGAAGGTTAGCTTCAAGTCAGCTTTGAAGCAGACAATCAAGTTTGTGGCTTGGATAAACAAACATGTATTTAAGTTTGAGGGTATAAATCAGGCCGTCTGTTACAGCAGTCTTAGATCAGAAAAAAAAAAAGCTTATGGATTAATTTCTTTGTTAAGAAATTTTCTTGGTTTATAATTGGTTTTTACTGAGCGAAGTTTCAGCAGTCCTTCTTCATCTTTGTTGTTATTTCTTTATTTAAGAAACCACAATATGGTAACTGCTGGCAGGCATTGAACATAGCTGGGGTTTATGCCTCTGTAGACGTATTAGGATTAAAAAACATCTCAGCTTCCAAAATCAAAGGCAGAGCTCATCTGTGTGTTTCCCTATATCAGGTGCTGTTTATATTAGTTTGCATGTTTATAATCCTTGTTGTAGCATATCTACTAAATTATTTGTTATTCATAGTTTCAGGCTAGACTAACTGATGAGTTACAAGCATCCTCTGAGAGAACATTCACATTTTTTATTAAACACCAGTGAAAACATGATTTTAAGCCTAATTTGCCTCCCATTCTGACTCTTATGACCCTAGCCCCAGGCAAAAGAGCATTTTAACTAGAAGCCCCAAAAATCAGAGTTCAGTAGACAGCCTGGCTTTTCTCTGCTGTGTAGTTTAAAGGAGATGTAGATTACGACTGGGCTTGGAAAAGTCTCTTCTTAATGGTCTCACCTCCTACGTGCCAAGACTCTGAAGTGGAAACTCCACTTCTTGTCTGTTTTTTCTAGGCTCTGGTGTCTGCACTCCTACTCCAGCAGCTGAGACTGGGGACACAATGTAGTTGCAATAACAGCCGTCCATTAAATTTGCAGCAAAGATTTTGCCAAAGGCTTGGAGTGTCCTGTCTTTCTTTTGAAGCATTCAGTAGTCCTCAGCAGGCTTGGCAGACACACAGGAACTCGTAAGAGGTGCTCAGTATCAAGCATCTTGGGAGAGAGACGTAGAATACAAATAAATGAATGATCAGATGAGATGGAGAGGGCTGAAAGGACTTAATGTTAGTGTTGATAGGGAATCACATGGAAAAGGGCTGTGAGTTCTTTTTGGTCCTGTTCCTCCTCTCCTCCAGTCACAAGAGATGCTGTAAACATAAAAATGCCTTCTAGTCCTACTTGAGTAGAGTTATACAGAAGAAGGAATGAGGGTAGAGGGACTAGGTCTGTGCATGAAGGAGCCTGCTCCCTCTGACCCATACCCATTTCATCCATAGCAGCCTCCATGCAGCCTTTCCTGCACTTGAGGGCAGCTTTTCCATAACAGGAAAGAGGAGCCTGTGATGCTGGAAGAGACAACCTTGCACACAGTAATTAAGATTAGGGTGTTTGCTAAATTCAAAGCCTGTGTTAAGAGCAGATCTTTATTATAGGGCACACAGCTTAGGCAAGTAGGAGTCCAGGTTCATGGCATTTTGGACTTTTGAAAACAAATATTTCCAAATGGTACCTCTTACCAGGTCCAACAGAGACAAAATAGCTGTGTTGAAAAATATTTAGACATGTTGAAACTATTTGTTGACTTTGAGACTGATTAAAAATGCTTATATATTGATACCCAAAAGCATGTGTTTAAACTGAAGTTATTTAGTAAACTTGGTTCAAATGCTATAATTAGATAACATCAGAAAGAGGTTTCCAAACTTGATCTTTCAAAGACTTAGCAGCACACAGATTTTAGTCATGTAAGTAGATATATTGGTCTTCCCTCTTTGACTGTACTGTGGTCAAAACTATTCTCTTTACAGCCAATAAACCCCAAAGGAATGTTGTAAATAGTTGCATATGACATTATTAAACACATAGAAAAGGTAGACATATCACTGGTAGATATTTGCAGGCAAAGACATTCACAAAACTTGAAGGCATACAGAAATTTCCATAGATATGCTTTACAGCTCATCCCTTCTTCAGTTCTTTACCTGGATTTAGAGTTTATTTCTGAAGGTGTTTGTTTGGAGGTTTGAGCCATCTATACCAGTGCTTCTTAATCTTTATTATAACAGTTTCAATTTTACCAGTTTTCATTGGGCACAATATATTTTTTTTCCCAACTGTCTGGCTTTTGTGTACTTTTCATCCTCAAAACACTGTATAAGCATTTTATGTTGGATATATTGCCTCCATCTGTCCCTTGAAGCACTTAAAATTGCCCTTATAAAATATGTGTACTGTATATCAAGCATATAGTCACTTTGAATGGATCTGCTCTAGAGTGCTTTCCAAGTCATCAGGCAAAACAGGCAGTCTGCAAACCCAGGTGTTGTCTTAGAAAATGAACACATCGGCAGCATATCAAAGCCCAGGAAGATGTTCTCAGCCTCAAAATGGAGTCTTTCCCCATTATTGCTCCCACAATAACAGAAATAATGATGTGAACCATTGTGATGTGCTGCTCATTCCCCAGTGTGCAGCACCAATTCACACACCATGTTGAGGTATTTCAATTTTTTATTCTAGTTTGCACAAAGTAGGGAGATAACTCACAAAAGGCTGGCTCCCTGATGATAAAGACTATGCAGTTTAACAAACAAAGGCATCAGCGCTCACTGGTTACAGATTACATATTTATTTTACTAATTAGTACTCGAATTCCTATTAGTTGTATCTCTTGCTCCTCATGCTAATTAGTCTGCATGTGCAGTTCTTCCCTCCAGTTGAATCTGGAGTCTGCTTTAAGTAGGTGGTCAGTGAGTTGATGGTCACAATCTGCCACTGCCAGAATTGCCTTTCCCCCAGTTACTGCTGAGTTCTGCTGACTTTACTCCTGGTGACTCTCATCCAGACAGCCCATTCACCTTGGGATTGTGTTCATTTTTTCTTAAAACAAAAAATTAGCCAAGTAGACAACATTCACAATGCAACTGCTTAATCATAAATGTTCAGTTAGAGCTACTGGGTAACAATGAAAAGTCAAATTGCAAAATTTCATTCAAATCTTGAGCCACTCAAATCTTGGCAGGCTTGATGCCATTTGTAGAAGTCCTCACTTAACCAGAGAATTTCTTCTTCATTGAAAGAGCACCTTAAAAGCTGTCTACAACATTGAACCAACTATCTTTATAAAACCTCTGAACAGTGTTTTCTTTCTTCACACTTCTTGTGATCAGAAATAAAATGAAAGGGTTAAATACAGGGAGCTAGTACCAAAACTAGGATAAAAACCAGTTATTTTTTCCTATTATACATGTCTATTTTTGTGAGTCCCCCCCTTTTTTTATCTTAAATGATGTAAAGGGGATTTTTAAAGTGACTTTGTTGAACAGGAAGAGTTCCCAAAATTTTCTTCATGTTTTTCGCTATTTTATTGACATATTCTGAAATCACTCTTTCAGTGTTGTTTGTATTCCTTAATGAAACTTTTTTTAATATATAGACACCTTATACTGCTCCATATTTAGAAAACTGTTCGCTTTGTCATTCTGTATTGTCCCAGTGGTAACGCTTATCACCCTTTATTCTGCTTCCAGTCAATAACAGTGGGAGGTTCACCCCCGTTTCCCTTCCTCCTCTGCCTCCTTCCTGGCATTCTGCCTACGGCCATGGAGTAGGAGGTGTGTGTTATCAAGCAGTTACACCAGTTGCTTCAGGCATGCAGATCTCTTCAAATTACCTTCTTCATGCCCCTCATCAGCTGTTGCTGCTTTATCACTTTACTGTCAGATGGGCAGCAGGCACCAGTCCTAATCCAGGACCAGCTGAGATGCCATTCTGTCCTTACAGCAGCACCACCATAATATTCCTTATTGGAAACTGGATAACCTGATCAGCTATTTAAAAAAAAAAAAATTTGTTTAATTCTTCTTTATGTGTTATTGATATTTGTCAAATAATACAGGAATAATTTAAGAGCAAAGGAAATACTGAAGAGCTATTATGCACAATTTTTAATGAGTTTAGAATGAAACTCCACATCACCCCAGCAAAAATTTGCCTTAATATGAAGTATTCCTAATTTTCTTCTTTAGGAATCAAGATCTTTCAGATTAGTCTCACATCTAGCAAGACATACAAAAATATTGAAAAAGTACATACAAAAATACTGAAAATTTTGCCATGAAATGCATGCATTTTAAAGTGTAAATTCTACCTCACCTCCTATACAGTGCACAAAAAATTTCCATAAAATAATTATTTGACAAGGAAAAAAAAGACAAAAATCATTTGGAGTTGACTGTGTCTGATATGTCATAATTTGAGCAAGCAGTTTCAGTGTGTGGTGCTAATCTTATCCTTTAGTACAAAGAGCAACCAAGTACACCCAAGACATGTACTTTGATGATAGTCTCTGACACACTATATGCTCTGTAGGAATTAATATGGCTAGAGCAACACTCTGGCATGACCGTGGCACCTCTGTATGAGCCTTTCCATGCCACAATGACTTATTGCAATCGTAAGAAAAAGGCTATGGTGCCTTTTTCTTTGATCTGTGAAGCTACAGGCTTTTTCTGTATCACATACCTTGACCTAAGGTGCCAAAAGAGAGCTGCTGAATTCCTGGAGAAGCCTTTTTGTCCCCACAAAATAAGATGTTAGGAATTTCTTTCTAGATCACCTTGAAGGATAGACATGCACACCAGTAATGACAGAGATGTAAATTACCTCTAGTCTGAATCCATGGACAAACTGCACCTGCTGTCCCCAAGGTCCTGTACTGCCCTGAGGAGCACTAACATCAAATGTGCAGAAATCCCAAACTGTGAAGACTCGCTTCAATATAGGTAACTGTCCTGGTTTTAGCTGGGATAGAGTTAATTTCTTTTCAGAATCTGTTACGGTGCTGTGTTTTGGATTTGGAATGAGAATGGTGTTGATAACATACTGACATTTTAGTTCTTGCTAAATTCTGTTTACCTAAGTCAAGGGCTTTGATTTTGTTAATGGGTTTTTGGTTTGGGGTTTTTTTTGTTTGTTTTTGGTGGGGGAAGGCTGTTAGGATTGGTTGCTGGGGTTATTTTTGGTTGGTTGGGTTGGGTTTTTTTGGTTTTTTGTTTCATGCTCTGCCAGAGAGGAGGAAGGCAAAAGAAAATGGGAAGGAGCATAGCCAGGTGATCTGAACTGGCCAAAGGGATATTCCACATCACACAGCATCATGCCAGTATATAAACTGGGGGAGTTACACAGAGGGGGAGACAGTCAGGGTTTGGGAAGGGGGACCTGGCATCAGTCAGTGGATGGCGAGCAATTGTATTGTGCATCATTTTGTTCTTCCCTTTTTATTGTCGTTATCACTATCATTTACCATTATTACTGTGTTTTACTTTGGTTTTGATTAGTAAACTGTTCTTATTGGAACCTGCAAGTTTTACTTTGATTCTCCTCCCCATTCCACTGGGCTGGGAGGGAGAGAAGGGGCTTTGAGTGAGCAGCTGCACGGTGCCTAATTTCCAGATGGGCTTAAACTATGACAGCAATGTAACTTAATTTGCTAATTCCAGGGAAAATTGTGTTATAAACACAAACTACTCGTCTCACTTATGCATGGTTGATATGCTAACAGAGGTTGACAAGTGTAAAAAAGGATCACATCATTCTTATTTGAATCCATAGCATTAAAAAGTTATTTGGGGTTTTCATGTTTGTGTCGTTGATTTGTTTTTCAATAGCTTCTTTCTCTTTCTTTCTCTTTCTCTTTCTCTTTCTCTTTCTTTCTCTTTTCTTTCTCTTTCTCTTTCTTTCTTTCTCTTTATTTTCTTCCTTCCTTCATTCTTTTTCCTTAAAGAAATCAAAAAAACTGGCAAGAAAACTGCATGTGAGGTGTTGAGTTTCTGTTGAGAGAAATTGTATATCTTGGGTCTCTGTAACACCTTTAGTCTTTATGATGTCACCCTATTGTTTCTTAGTTGCTCCTTTCTTTAAAATTTGTTATGCACTTTAAACTTTCCTCCCTGATGCTTCATGTTACTTCATTGGTCACTACTCCTCCACTTGTCCATTTGACCAAAATTTGCTGGGCACAAGGCAGATTACATTTCTTAGGCAATACCTTTGGAGATTGCTGCAGAATTAAGACAACTGATGATAAACTTAGTTTGTAGTAATAAAGTCAATCCCAGTAGCTTCCCAATAGATACAAGGAAGCTTTTTGCAAACTTACCCTTTAGAGACCCATCAAATCGAGGAATAATTCATTGCACTGACATTTGGAATCCACAAAGTATTTATTTTTTATAGTCTTGCTTTTAATTAGCATTTTCCTTATTTAAGTTTAAGCAGCCCTTTCCCACCTTTGTTATTCCTTTATCTCAGAAATTAGAAATTGAGTCTATTCAAGGTAATCAAGTTGCTCAGGCAGGATTTTCCTTTGGCAAACCCATGATGACTACTCCCATATACGTTCTTCATGTTCTCAGAAGACTTTGTTTGCACTGTCTATCTTTCAAATAACATACATAAAATATTTACTCAGAATATATTTTTACTCTGAATACATTTCTCACTCATTTCCCTGCTACACATTTCTCACAGTGTATTTTCTGGTACAGTACATATACCGTGATCACAGAATGTCACTAGCGGACAGCAAACACAAACAGGGCTGGATCCAACCCTTATCTAAATCTGGGGACTGTGTTGTATGTGGGGCTTCACACAGTGTGTCTGAATCCATGTGCATGCTGGAAGAGGCTAAAGAAGGATGGACAGGAGAATGTAAAGGGCCATGTTACCTGTCTCCCCTCCCTGCCTCCTCCTTCAGGGTGTTGTCCCCTTGTTAGGAATTATTTCTCTAAACACGTAACAAACTGGAGGAGGGAGATTAATAAAATTCTATACAACAAATACTTACATAGCTGAAAACTTGATCTGATTCAATAGGGCATTACAATAGCTATAGAAGAAATTATCCACCTTGACATCAGGGATTTTGCATGACCAGAATAGGAGACACAGAGGCAGTCAGGCTTACTTAGCCTTCAGTTGTAAGAGAAGGCTGCTTCAGCAACAGAGGTGATAAAGTAGTTGTAACTCCGCTGCATCCAATTACAAGGTTTCTAATTATGAGGAATTATTTAGGATTTCCCCAAGGAGTTAATTTTAGAGAGTACCGGAAATTATCTCTAAAGAACTCTCCTAACCTGTCACACTTAAAAGCATTCCAGCTTCTCAGATGTGCTGCTCAAGGGAGCTCTTTCTATTTTATTGGTATCCACTAGAGAAAAATAAGCAACAGCCAAGTCATAAAAAGGTTGGGGTTTATTACTTAACATTACAGCAATTTGCTGTTTCTAACCTCGTTGGGAAATTACAGGGAGGTGAAGATGAGTGGATGAGCTGATTCACTGGGGAGTATCATTGATTGATGGTGGGAAATAATGACACATCCCAAGGAAGCACACTTCAGAGAGAAACTTCAGCAAAAGGAGAGCTTTACAGAGAAGTGTTCTATTTTTCCTTTTTTTTCTAGCAAAAGCACCCAATATCTTTATGATATGCTTTGATGTGCACAATTTTGATGAGGTTATTTTCAGAGCACAGGAAGCTCTCTTTTCTTTGGGAATGTGAAAAGGCTGTACTTGCCACCCCTGGAAACAGCTGTGAGATTCACAGTTCACCCAGAACTCCTAAGAAAGTAGATTCACATATGTAGCCTGTATTCCCTTTTGTTAACATAAAACCAGCTGGTTTGAAGTAGCTTGTTTAGACAAGTCTAGACTAGGTTACCTGTGGCTGGTGGTGCATGTATAGCACACCTGAGTGGACTATGAACTGTTCCTCTTCATTTAGTTCAGAGCAAAGTGCACATAAAAAGCCCCAGAATATTTCCCCATGTTTCCTGCCCTCCCACAGACTGTTACCATCTCTGTGCTTTGGAAGCAAAGTTGAAGAGGGAAGCTGTGATTTCAAAGCAACACAACAGGAGGGAAATGATCAGTGTGGTGACAGGGTCTGCAGTGCCTGTTGTCCTGGGGGAGAGTGATGGAATTGCTCTGCCGGCGTGAAATACGGGCGGGTGCAGCACACGGATCCGCAAGAGATCTCCACTTTGTAGTCTGCAACAGCATCTCTGCTTTACAGTGAGGGCAAAATTAGGAAAATGTGGTCAGCTGGGGGGACAAACTACACAGCCAAGAGATTTCTTCTTTCTCAGAGCTCAAGCAAGAGGAAACCATAGCAAGGAGGAGAGGAGAGGAGAGGAGAGGAGAGGAGAGGAGAGGAGAGGAGAGGAGAGGAGAGGAGAGGAGAGGAGAGGAGAGGAGAGGAGAGGAGAGGAGAGGAGAGGAGAGGAGAGGAGAGGAGAGGAGAGGAGAGGAGAGGAGAGGAGAGGAGAGGAGAGGAGAGGAGAGGAGAGGAGAGGAGAGGAGAGGAGAGGAGAGGAGAGGAGAGGAGAGGAGAGGAGAGGAGAGGAGAGGAGAGGAGAGGAGAGGAGAGGAGAGGAGAGGAGAGGAGAGGAGAGGAGAGGAGAGGAGAGGAGAGGAGAGGAGAGGAGAGGAGAGGAGAGGAGAGGAACATGCGTGAGCATTAGGAAAAAGCCACACTGAGGGAAGCCAAGCAGCCTGACTCTAACAGACCTTTACTTTTAGGGGAACTTAGGACGTGGGTAAATTTTTTGGCTCTTCCTCACTGTTGACATATACAGACAGTACCTCATTAAGTCCTCTCATTAACATGCAGATTATCACATAAACATGATCCTCCATTTTCAAATTTTATGGAATTAAACATACACTGTACTAGCATAGCTAATATTTGCTTCCACAGTAGTTATTTTTTATTTCCTATATTTCTGCAGCAACACAATTCAAAATTAAAAGAATGAGCATGACTTTTAGACAGAAGAACCCCCTGTAAAGGAAATAATCTCATCAGGCTTCTGAACTGAACTAAACAGTCCTGTTTAAGTGCAGAGCAGACTAAAACTAGTATGTGCAAGAGAGCCTGTACTGCTTATGCAGCTTCAGGAAAGGGGAGCTGCCACAAAAGGATTATTCTTTGTGCTTACTTCAGACATCATTTTTCACCCTAGATAACAAAAAACTAAAAAAAAAAAAAAAAAAAAAAAAAAAAAAAAAAAAAAAAAAACAATAATAATAAGGACTGTAAGGACTGTATCATCATTAAGATTTTAATTAAGGAATGAGAAGTGTTAAAAATAAAACAGAAAATTCTTCATCTTTTTTTTACTTCCTGATAATTTATTAGGCAGCTAGCAAAGGCCAGCTTCTGGAAAAACACTTGTTTAACAATTGGACAAAAATCAAAAGATATATTTGAAGGCCATCTCTTTGGCAGCTCTCTTCAGCATGCAGTAAGGTCCCTTAAAAAATGTAACATCCCAGCCAATCTGAAGATGCCATGCATCTTTTAGGAGAGATTCAAAGTGAAACTAATCTGCTTATGGCCATCATGACCCGGCATAATGTATATTGTCTATCCTCATCTCACGTTCAGAATACCAGCGCAACAATCAGATTTTCCTAAAGAGCATATTATTAATATTTGCCCTTTATAATAAACTGTTGCTTTTATCTGTATTGTATGCAATATGAGCCTGGGATCCTGTCAAATACTCATCCTTTATGGAACTCCCACAGCCCAGCAACATGGCAGTGGGAGTCTCTTCTGAGACTGAAAAGATATCTATTGTGATTTCCCTTAGCTCAGGAGAAGAAAAATGCGAATAACTCCAGAGAAAGGAGTGCAAATTGCACAGATTACAGTACCCTGCATGTGACCAGCTCTGCGCTGGTTTCAGGCAGGCAGTTGGATGGATGCACACGCTGCAGCAGGTGAGACTCCCTCCCACTTGGCTCTGCGGGTGGAGCTCCATCAATTCCCGAATTAGGCCAGGTTCCCTCTTGAGAAAACCTCAGGAATTAGCAACTCTAATTGCATTACCCAGAGAGATTTTGGCCATGGTGAGCAGACATAGCCACCAGTGTGACCTTGATAAAAACTATCAGTCTTTTGCCCATCTCTAGATACTTCTTAGCAAGTTTACCCCCTCTAAGTAGATCTAATTTAGCAGAATTATAGCTTTGTATAGGCTATATAGCTTTATACAGCCAACTTGAGGACGAGGGACTGAAGGAAAAGGCAATAGGAATACTTAGAGCTGGAGAGCCTAGGAGCAGTGCAAATAAAGCCGTCCAATAAAAGAAGTGCTTGTGTTTTATCTAGATTCTCTTGCCATTTATATTTAAAATAATCTGATTAGTTCAGGTTATTCAGCACCTGGAATGTTCCCTTTGCTGCTTGCCAAAATAAATTATTAAGCTTTATTCTTTCTGCTAGAGGGCATTGGAAAAGGAAGCCATGGAGAAAAAGACAAGAGAGTAAGATTTTCTCACTTGAGAAATACTCAGAATACTCAGCATGTATTTATAATGTGTTTATAATTTCTAAGTACACCTGAAGCCTACAAGAGATCAAAATTTTGGGCCCACAAACATGAGAGAATTCAGGAGCTGCTCAGTTAGAAATGATGGGAAGAACATGTCTCACCAGAGTGCTAAAAGGTGAGGATTGCTGCACCCTGGTCATATCCTCAGTAAGGGAGAAAGTGAATATTTCTCTAATTTTGTCCCTGAATAAGTATGAAGTCCTAAGGGAAACAGAGTGCCTTAATGCTGTTTCCCTGCTCACAGAAGATATTTCTATGCATAGTTCTGTTCATATTCACTGCTGTGCCAACAAATGTGCATCAAATTCCTTTCCACTGATGTTTTTTTTCAGAACCTCTGCCAAACCATGCAATCCATTGGGGTTTTTTTCAGTGTTGATGGACAGTTTGAGAGACTGTAAACTGTAGTTCCTGCAAGATACACACAAAAGCAAAGTGAAAAGAGGAATAAAAATATCTTGCCTGCTTTGATGGCAAAATTGTCTGTACAACAAGGAAGTATAAATTCTTTTATTCTTTTCTTTTAAGTTTCTACAGCTGCCAAACTCATCCTCTGCTACATTTCAGTATTTCAAAAATGCAATGACTTAACTCCAAGGGGTTTTGCTGATGAATAGAAATCCCATCCCTCTAGTCTTGAAGCTGACTTTTCCAAACCAGCATATGCAGCCATTTTTGTACCTGGGTGTAGAGGTTCTCCCCGTTCCAACCTCAGACCCTGTCTTCTGTATGTAATGATCTTTCTTCATATTCACTTCCTTACCCAGTCAAAAACCACTTTCATCCTTCAAACTAAAGATGGAGCTGTTAATTAGTACTAGTTAGATTAATCTTGTAATATCTTCTAGGTAGACAAAGGACTTGTCAGTGGAACCTGGGAAAAGGAAGGGGGAAGGAAGAAGAGGAAAAGAGAAGGAAGAGTTTATTTGTGGAACTCACTTCATAAGCACCAAGGATACCTCTGATTCCTATTCCTGAAGTACAAAACCAAAGCAAAAACTTGCATTTAGACCTATAAGTCTGACTGAAACCAGTACATCTGCCAAATCATTTGGCTGGCTTGGGAAAATTTCACTAGGCAGCACTCTCCATTATACTGTTGTTTCCTCATGTGAGTTACTTCTCAGTAAAGTGAGCAGAAGGAAAAGATCACTGAGTTAAAGAGAGAGAAAATCTCCAATAAGAAGGAGAACTCAGTTCCCACTAATACTGTTAGTTTATATATAGTGATAATGAATAAACAGTTACCATCTTGGTAATTAAAAGGTAATTGTCTGAACCTGTGGCTGTAGTGTAAATGGAGATGTGCTAACACAACTGAAATTTGGGCAAGTATCATCAGCAACTAATCATACCCTTCTTGTCTAAAGGTTTGCTTGAATTTGCTTATTTTGGAAACAAAGCAGAGCTTTAACCTCATTTGTTAAAACTGTATAGGCAGCAGAACTAGCCAGTGTCCATGACCTACTAGTAAAGTTCCCAGAATCAGCAGATTTCCAGGTGCAGAAGTTTTGACTGGTGGCAATATACATGACAGAAGCGACTCGTGGGTTGTAAGATTAATAATGAACTAATTAGCTCTGATGTGTGTCCCAGTAATGTATTCCAGTGGTACCTGTTTAGCATTCTACAGCAGCACATTTCTTTGATGTGGCCTGAAGGTCACCAGCATTAAACATATGACAACACAGTCAGGTTCACTCAGCATTTACAATAATATAGATCTAGACTGACATCAGTATTAAAACATCAGCAAGAGAAAGCGAGATCAAGAGCACTTGGCTTTTGTTCTGGAAAGACACAGACAAAAAACATAGCACTACCTTTCCCACAAAACTTTACATGTGTAGAAGTGATGGGAGCATGTAGGTACTAATTCGCAATCCTTGGGATTAATTTCTAAATTTTCCTATCATATCCACTGAGACTCTCAAATTACTTTTGTTATAACATCATTCCAATTAGAATTTGTAGGGAAGTTCTGACTCCTTGAAAGTTATGCTCATTCTGAATGAGAACAAAATCAACTTTTTATAGTTTCTTAAAAGACAGTTTCTAGAGGAGGTGCTGTTTCAGGAAATTTGAAATGCATTACCCTAAGATAATTAATGAGTTAAAAAGGTTTGAGTTTCAATCATGAAACAATTTATTCTGAAAAGGATCCAAATTAATCATACTGGCATTGTTAAAATGCTTTTCAATTCTTTTCATCACATAATTTCATGAAAAGCAATGCATTTTTCAGATAGTTCAGTTTTTAATGAAGCTTCATTTCCCAAAGGAGAAATTTTCCTTCAGAAAATTTCTTACCTCTTTAACTTTATACTTTATACTTTGTTTTCTATACTCTGTTCATCTGACACAAATATACAAATGCTGGACAGACACTTGCACCACTACCACTACCACAGTTCTAGGCATGAGTCTCTTACCCCATCTGTCAGTACAGAAGTGTATGACAAGACAGACATTACAGCTTCATGTATTTTACAGATGGAAGGTTGTCTAAGGGTTAAATATTGATAACAAACTATACTGTTAAATGCTATAAACCTACAGCACACCCCAGCTTTAATCTAGTTTTTCATATTGGAAGAGAGTGCTGGCTAAATGAGGCCCTTCTGCTTTTAAAGAGGTGATCAGAGTGAAATGGATAGATTAGGAAAAGAAGCTTATCTAAAAAAATTAGGAGGGAAGAGTAAGGCCTGAAGTTGAAAAATACATAGACAGTATCTCAATTAACAAGAAAAAGCTTTCCAAAGAATGGATGTACTTGAAGCATGGTAAAAAAATTAATTGGTTCTCTTGAGGTTAATAGGGAATTAGAGGGAGGATGGATTCGCATTGCAGACCTGTTGTGTAATTTCCCTGCCTGCTTTTACAATTGAAGGGGATTGAGATTTGCTTTAGCTGGAAGCCCATTTTCACAAATACAAAGAAAAGAACTAAGAAATAATGCTCAGCTTGCAAGAGAGGCAGGACACAGCAGGGCCAAAGGGAGTTGAAGCAAAAGATTTGTGAGTGGGAAACTGTCAGGGGTAACTACTGACAAATATTTGTCAGGCTGGTTTTGGTTGAATCTAAAAGCAACAAACGTTCTGAAGGACAGAGAAAAAAATGTAAAACAAATACCAATATGAGAATCAAGGCTTATTTGCTAGAGATTAGCGACTTTTGTTACTGAGCACACATACGAAAATCTGACCTTTGGCAAGGAGATGTAATTAGACAGTGTGCACACTGCAGGCAGCATGGCTTTCCCCCGGAGGACAGCATGAGAAGCAGCAGGGGCTGAGGTGCTCTGGGGTCATAACGAGGAGACCAGCACATTCTGGGCAGATGTCACCTGTGTAGCAAATATTTGGGAGGAGAAGACGGTGCACACACTCTGTGCAGCTCAGAAGCCTCACCAGGTCAGTGAGACAAGTAAGATTTGGTTACAGCCTCTCCAGGTCCTCGGTCTTCTGCAGATGCACCTTTGCCCTTGCTCCAGATAGTCCAGAGTTAGCAGAGGAGTTATTCCCAGGCTGCAGGGGGCTATGGTAATGTTCCTTTACTAAGGGCTGCTTTAGTGTCTTTGAAGTGTCTTACACATAACTTGCTTCCTTTTCAAGTGAGGTCCCTCTGATAAATACTTCTGTTTAACTGTCTTGCGTTCCTCATTGCTGGCAACACAAAGCAAGTAAGGCTGGTAAATCTTAGCTGTTAATTAAGGCTATGCTGAGAGTCAAGGACTCTGTCATAAATATCCACTTTATTGCCACAAGCAAGAAGCTAGGAGAGGAGTGCCCACTGTTTGAGTGTGAGCTACAAAACAGGAAGAGAGAATTTATATAATTCATCCACCAGCTATCCTTAAATTCAGCATTGATTTTCCTCTAGTACATGCAACCTCCCAGGCAGACTCCTGTTCCCCATTTATGTTTGCTGAGCAGGTAGGCAGGGTAGCCAGGACCAGGATGGACCATCCAATGCTTTGCAAAGTGCAAAGCAAGAAGGTTTGTGTGAAGGAAGCTGCCCTGGGAATAACATGACTGCAGAGGCAACTGAAGGGAGAGACTCCTCTGGACCAAGACCTCGGGGCGACAAGGATCTTGTCTCTTAGCAATAAAAAAGACCTCAGCTGGGTTCCTGTGAATATTTACAAAAATAATAATAGAAAGGGGAAAATACATCTGCTACATATCTCCACAAACATTCTTCTCTCTACAGAGGTTTCAGACTTTAAATCCTTGCTCAGTCAAAAAATTGGAATTGCCTAAGAATAATCATAGTCACAAATCAAAGACAAATGGGGAAATTATTAAATTTGCCATATTTTTAATTTTTTATTCATTGTATCCACCACAGAATTTCATCTTATATTCATCAAAATTAAAGTTCCCTCCTTGTAATCTCTTCTGAAAATAAATCACATTCTACCCTAAGAAACAGAATTGGGAGCTAACAGCTTTGAGTTATTAAAGATGCTGCAGTTAAACCCAGAGTGCTTTTCAGCAGGCAGGAGTGTTCAACAGACCATGCCAGCTTCTGCAAACACTGCCTGTGTCTCTCTCTGTAAGCACTTTCCCTGCTTTAATTTGTGGTTTGCAGAAATTGATAGCCCATTAGTAGGTATCTTTGGTCATCATCCTGTTAATAGCTTCCATGGTTTAATCAAATACACGATAAATACTGCTAACCCTTGTTAATTCCCAAATTCTTATCTGTGAGAAAGGCTTAGTGTGGGCAATGCTCTTTGTGCAGATGAAGTTTGTACATGTATGCATTTTATTTCTGCTGCTCTCATTTAACCTGTTCACACCCCTTTGAATTTTGGGAATTAAAATACAAAATGGAGGGAAAGGATAAGATGGGGACCAGATGTGACTGGTAAACCTCTTCCCATTGCACTGCAGCTTTCTAAAGACTAAACAAAATTGCTGACTGTCGTGCAGAGGGAAATAGGAGACTAGCTTTGCACAGCTTTAAATCTCTTGTTTTAATGACTTGTTAGGCAAGATTCAGAATTTCTGAAGTATTCCATGTAAGAAACTCTCTGGCAATGACAAAGCAGATAAAAGAAAGAAGAATGTTATTGAAGAATGTATTCAAACCACCTTCATGCTGTTTCATCATATGACAATTTTGATTTTTATCTAAATGTGATAAGTTTAAAATGAATTAAAATTAATATAGGCATCATATTTATTCTCAAAAATACAAAGAATAGTTTTATGAACTCTGTTTTCTAAAAAAAAAGGTAACATATATTTTCTGTCCCTTTTACATGTTAAGGTAAAATATTTGTCAATGTCATTTTAATGTTTTAAAACTTCTTCAAATCATTATTCACAAAAACATTTGATTATTTATTTTTCTAGTTCTGAGCAAATGCTTTAATGTGAAAAGTTGGAAAGATTATTCAAATATTATTATTCTATTCAACTAATTCTGGTTTAGAGCCATCAGAAGGCATGTTTTCTGAAAATATACTGTTCTATCACTTTAATTCAGAGAGACTGGAAAAAATGACCTAAAGTTTTTGGTTACATAGTATTAGGCGGTAGTGTAAAAATAAAATCTAAAATGAAGTAAGTGTGTTTGTCTCCTGGCAGATTTGTGTTCAAAGGGGAAACCAGAGCGTGCCCGCAGCCTGGGTCATTTTGCTAAAAGGTGAAAACCTTTAGGATTTTGTATGCTTTTTACAGCAAAATTGCACGAGATGAGAAGAGAAAAATAGCAGATCCATGAAAGTTAAGACAAGAGTCAGCTACTGAAAATAAAAACCTTAGAGCCATGTGCTGTTCTGACTCCATAGCAGAGCCCACGGTGTGCAGAGCACTTGCCCCGTGGCCAGAGGAGAGCCCATGGCTGTGCCCAAGCCACCCAGCTGGGCAGGGGAGAGCCCTAGTTCTGGACCCTTTGCATGAGCTATTCCTGTCCTGACTTCTCCAGAGAAGCAGCATTTCTGAAGGCTGCAGCTTGTGCTGCACCTGATCTGTAGATTAATGGAGTTCAGCAATCTCAGCTGTTAATCTCCTGCTTTTCAGGAACATGATTGTATACTTATTTACACTTGCATTGCTACTCATGAATGTATAAGCAACTGTGAAGGGAACAAAAATAAAAAACGAGACTCATGGGAACTCTGATTTCTGATTAGAAATACTGAACACCTCTTAAAATTTTGGCTCACAGAAGTTAACAGAAAATGACATCAAAGGCAGCTTGTGTTTACCAATGGTAGATCATGCCAGACCAAGCTTCTTTGATGTGCTGAGAGATATGAATAGGAAATGCAGATCTCATCTATCTGAACTTCAGGAAAACATTTAATATGCTGTCACTTGGGACTGTATCTGCTAGATAAATGGTAAAGGAACTCACAAGAGAAATGGAAAAATGCATGAAGTTTGGAAAAAGACAGATGACAAACTGATTCTATTGAAAAGAAAATTACTATGCTGGAAGGAGGTTATGTGTGTTTGGCGTGGGTTAGTAATTTTCTGTAACAGCACTTACACTGTTATTCTCCCCTCAACCCGATATGTTCCTGAGGGATTTTCCTGCCAGGTGCTCCAGGGGTGCACAGCAAATGAATGCAGTGCTGCTCTGGACCCTGAGCTGCATTACTCAGCCTTGGGAGCCAGTGTTACAAGGCAATTCCCTTCCTTCCTCCATGGCAAATCCTCCCCTGGGCTGCAAGCATGTGCTTCAGGGAGGGCTTCAGTGCTTAGCAAGTGCAGGGAAGGGGATGCCTCCTACTTCCCTTCAGCATGGACACTTTTAGAAGAATTTTCAGGGCTGCACAAACACCACAAAATCTTCTGGACTCAAGTCCAATTGACAGCACTGCCAGGTCATCTGTGAACTCATTAAGAGTGCAAGTTCTTGTGCTGAGCAGAAACAAACAATAAACACAGAAAGAGTTTTTATCCCTACTTTGTTACTTTTAATTGATAGTGTCATGAGGTGACAAAGCAGAAGGCTGCAATATCATTCAGGAGGCTCTAGGGAACTTTAGGGCATGGAGTCAAAGTAATGTGATGATCTTTCATCAAATATGTTGTAAGATCCTGCCCCTTGGACCTGCAATGAGATTTGTGTTGCAGACTGCAAGTGGATCATTTGAGGAGATGATGAACCAGGGATCTATTTTCAAAGAAACAAAGGTATCTAGAAAGTATTGTCTGAGCTTCTGAAGCAGGTCCAGCAGAGAATGAAGATGATGAGGGAATGGGAGCACCTCACTTATGAGGAAAGGCTGAGAGAGTTGGGCTTGTTCAGCCTTGAGAAGAGACAACTGAGAGGGGACCTCATCAATGTCTATCAGTATCTAAAGGGAGGATGTCAAGAGGATGGAGCCAGGTTCTTCTCAGTGATGCCAAGCAAGGGCACAAGAATTAGCAGGCAGAAAATGATGCACAGGAAGTTTCACCTGAGTATGAAGAAGAAATTCTATAATATGCAGGTGACCTTTCACTGGAACAGGTTGCCCAGAGAGGTGGTGGAGTCTTCCTCACTGGAGATATCCAAGAACCATCTGGACACAGTCCTGTGCCATGTGCTCTGGGATGACCCTGCTTGAGCAGGGAGGTTAGACCAGATGACCCACTGTGGTCCCTTCCAACCTGACCCATTCTGTGATTCTGCACTAATTTTAGCAAAGAGGTCAGGACATATTAATGACATTTTCCTGGTGAGCCCTTTCTGAAAGGTGGCATAAAACCCTTGTCCCTTGCTTTGAAAAAGAAAAGCAAATGAGTACCAGTACACAGAGGAGACATGATGAGGGAGCTGACATCTTCTCTTAATGAGAGAAACATTAAAAAGTTTAACTTAATTAGCTCAGCAGAATCAAAGCTGAAAGAAGAAGCAATTATTCTCTGTAAAACTATCAAGACCAAACCTCAGGGAAGGAAAAGGACTTTTAGCTGACTCAGCAAGACATGGAAATAACCTGGCCATGAATATGTTTAGTCTGGAAAATAGGGGGGAGAATAACTACCAGGAAGCAGGGTTGTCTCTCAGTAAAGGGAAAGAAAAGGGTAAGCAATTTTAGGACAGCAGCTACTAAAAATATGGAAGTGCCACCTGGAGCACCACCATCCTGCATCAGGAAAAGAAAAATATGAGTAGTCAAAAGGCATTCCTAGTCTGCAGCTGGACATACAGATGCCAAAGGGATACCAAATTGCATGGCAGTTAAGGGAAACCACTTCATCTCTCAATGGGAGAGACTGCTCTCAAAGCAGTATGCTAATGATGGGATTAAAAGGCCAGTCCTACATCACAGCAAGCAATTCCTCAGCTCTGAGGTTATAAGTGAAACTGGAATCATATCTATCTGGCCCTTTTTGGACCCATCTGCTCCTGCTCCTAAAAGCAAAGAACAAAAAGACTGGCAAGAAGATCAGCAAAGCCACAATAAGGAACTTCACCAAACATTCAGATCCACAGATAAAGCTGAATTGCAATGGCAGAGGGTTGGTTATAAATCCTCTGTGTTGGAAAAAAATGAAGGATCTTACAGAAAATCTTACATATTCTTTTGCTGTGAGTTATTGAAACTCTGGGTAGGAAATGAATGCAATTTGAAGATGAAAAGATCTCTGGACATTACCACAATGACATCCTGACATGCCTTGCTCTCTCTGCCTGCCAACCAGTAGCCTGCAGACCTGAAACAGTGTTTTGGGCATGTTTCTGTCTGCCTGTGAAGCATCCTCTCCTTAGCAGAGCAATTGGACCACTGCTTAGGGAGGTGCCATTTGAGCCATCCCCCCTTGGCTGTGGCTGAGGACAAGCTGTTGCACTTCTGATTAATTCTCAAAGTAAAAATCATTACAAGCTTTGTGCAGACCACAAGATGGCACAGATGTAGTAGCTATATAGAACTGCATAAGGCAGCCCAGCATGAACAGATTTGAAATAAAAATTAGGATACAGTATAATATCAATTCGGAGTTGGAGTGGAGATAAAATGTCCTACTTTGGTGGAAAAACTCTACTTTATACATGAAAGACAGTGTTCTCTGAGCCTATAATCAACAACAACACCAAAATCTTCTATTTACAGAAAAAAAACCTGCTTATATATTTAGAATGAAATAACTGAAAGCAAAAATTACTTTTGAACCAGGTAATCAGTTTTGTTTGAGATCTAACAGAATCCTGTGATTTTAGATTCTTTTCAGTCAAATGGTACAATCATTATAGAGTGGCTTTTGATTGATCTATTTTCTTAAGCTTAATTTTCTTAAAATTCTTTGATACCAACAAAGCTTGTCTATCCTATGGACAATTCCATTTGCAACCATTTTCAATTTTTGAATACCAAAAGAGTTTGAGAACAATCCCTAATCAGATGTCACATACTGATGACCTTTTGAAAATAGCCCTTTTATGACACAACCATAAGGCAATGAATGCACTCTATGACACAATAAAGTTAGTGATATGGATTTATAGGTTTCAGATTCACTGCTCTGAAAGCATGTCACAAGGGACTGGACATTATAGGTATACTGTCTCCAGGATATTTACTTTTATTATCCCTTAACTACTGAGGACATTATTTGAGGTAAAGAGAAGCAGACATATATCAAAAACTACGCAGGGAGGAGGAATTTCATTACATCTCTGTTATGGACCTTTAAACAAAATTATGTGATTTATGTTATTCACCAGTGACTTTTGCCATTTGTCTTGCAGCTGTAAAACATCAAGCATAACAGACTGATATTCCATGGTTAAGATTTCTAGGAACGTCTGCAATAAAAATATTTACTTTCTATCTATGTGCTGCCATGTTTGTCAATAATTTTCACAAATGTCAGGGATTTTGGGAGGTCCCTTTATGGCAGAATAATCAAAATAATTAACAATTAATAATCAAAATAATAAACAAAGTCATCTAAATCCTGATTTTTAGATAGATAGATAGATAGAAAGATATAGATATATAGATAGATATAGATATAGATATAGATATAGATATAGAGATATAGATATACTCCAGAAATATCTAGATCTAGTCATCTAATCTATATCCAAAGAGAAGGAGAATAATAACTTTATTATTCAGTTCTGTAGTAAATCAGAATTCCTGGTTAGCATTCAAACGGAAAACTGGCCTTTCCAAATTTGCTATATTAGACTGTTCTCTGACTTGGACAGTGAGAAGACTCACAGAAGCCTGTGGTTTGTTTTTTTAAATGAGATCTGAAACTTTAATTTTTTATTTGGGTTGACAGCCTTCCTTATGTAAGTAACTGGGAAATGCCTATGACTGCTCTTGCTATGCCTGGGGTAATATTTACAAGGAATATCCTAGTAAGTAAGTGATTTGTACAATCAGTCTCTGAAAGTTAAAAAAAACCTCTCGCAGTGAAACACATACAACGTACCTGTTGTTTCTTGCATCCTTTGATGATTGTGTTTTGGATTTGTAGAGAATGCACATCTTAAAATCTTGTTTACAGTTCCCTGTTTGTGTTGAAGGAAGTGACCATATTCTGAAATCATATGCATATCTGTAGAGTTTTGTTTTCCTGCCCCTATCTTTATAGGTAAATGCACTTTATAGGTAAATGTCTTCTCCAGGCTGAACAGTCACAGCTCTTTTAGCCTCTCCAGGCCAGCTGGACGCCAGTCACTAATGTGGGGCAGTGCAGGGACTGATTCTGGGACTGGTACTACATAACATCGTCATTACAGACGAGCATGATGGGACAGGGTGCATTCTCTGCTTGCAGATAATTTGTGGATCCAGGGGCTCCTAGGTGTACCAGTGCTACTAAATTCTTTATCTAGGACCCTACAGAATATGGCCAGAAATTAACCTGGTTGTCTTTGGGTTAGGCTAGCACTGGGGCATTGAACCAGGCCCACAAGTCTGGCACCAGGATAATGGGATTAGTGGGATGTGTCTGTCCAAATCACCTACTGTTATACTCCATCTCAAATCCCATCTGTAAGTAGAAATTCTCTGGGAGTATTTTAGGTAGAATATCTCCAAAGAAGCACAATGTTCAGAAGCAAGCCAAAACTTTGACATTCATTACCAGAAATTATTCTAGTTTCTCATACTGAGTTGAATTTGGATGGAAATTTCTCCAGAGTTATGCTCTGTTTGGATTAAGGCTTTTGGTTCTGTAAAATAGCAGAAGTGATTCTTTATTTCAAGTAGACATCTATTAAATTTTATATTAAATATTTAACTATTAATTGTATTAATTATTGTTAAAATCAAGAGCAGATAAAATCACATCTCTCCCTTTTGTTTTTACATTTATTTGCATTCTTCTCCTTAGTCTAGGACTGAGCATGATAACAGCTAGAGAGCAGACAGTACTTGGCACTGAATTCTCTGGCAATATAAAATTGCTAGAAACGTTTTTTTTTAAATAGATGGTGCCGTGTTTGCTCTTTCTTCAAGAATTCAGTTCCCCTCAAAGTTCATTTTAGCTGCAGGCTAACAATAGCAGTTTTCATCTACCTTTTTTTTTTTTTTTGTGGGAATGTTGCAAATACAAAGAACAAAAGTACAAATTTTTCACTGTGCTTTCACATTGTTTTGCTTCTGACCCTTATGCTTTGATCCTCCCCTTAATTCTTTTTCTTAGATCTTATGAGTAAATATCTGCCTTATCCATCCAGTCTCACAGCAGGCTTTTTCTCAACATGAGCCACAGCTGCTGCTGGGTGCCTCCTCCCCTTGGCCAGGGGTGCAAACCTGGCCTCAGTAAAGCACCCTGCAGCCTTCACAAATGGTCCATTGTTTTGAGTCATTAACCCCTAACATATCAGTTTCTCACAACCCTTTACATTATACTTATTCTCCTGGTGGTTTAGGAAAGAGCTCCAATCCATGCAGACTCCATCCAGGCTCACCTACTGGTGTTCATCTCTGCTGTCTGCACTGACTTGCCATTGAACTGCCCTGTGGCTTCAGTACAGCCTTTGTCTGGTTTTCCTTTCCACCACCAAGTGGACATGGGACCAGAGGGAAAGGAGGAGGGCAGGAAAGCCATGGGAGCAGACCCAGGCCTTATCCCGGGAGGGATCCCGATGGGGGTAAAGTGAACTCCCAAAGCTGGGAACCTTGAGGTGATTTTCATCTGATGAACTATACCTAGCCACACACTCCTGTATAGGTGGCTGACCTAATGGTTTTCCAGGCACACCAACACTCCTTCTGGGGTTTTGTGCATCTACCCTTGCTATCACTGGCACAGTTACCATATGTTATAGAGGAGAACTTACTTTTTGATCATCAGAGTCCAATTCCTAGGAACACCAAGCTGTAAAGATACTGGGTCCTTCCTTGGGTCAGATTAGTCCATGTATGAGACACAAAGTGAAGGAAAAGAGGGGTGGCCTCTTGCTTCCTCTGTTTCTGCTTAGTATTAGAAGCCATGGCAATAAACATACTAAATCTGAATTTTCTCTGTTTTTACTTTGTGACCAAGAAAAGTTATGAGGGAGCAACTACAGGGGCAGCATTTGAGTACCCAAACCAGAGTCTGGTTTGGGGTTGGCCTACAGAGCACCAGACCAGATGGTTAAACCATGACAAAACAACAGGTTTTGAAAGCTGAAAGGGCCTCTGTATAATACTGACTCAGCCCTTTGGACTCATACCAGTCAGCTCCTGCAGCGAAGAAAAAAGACCTTAAAGCAGATCCATTCCTTTAGCCAAGTGCAAATAGTACTGTTATTCTGCTGGAAAGGTTATATTTTGACATAAGCATTACATAGTGCTTTTCCTGCCAGTTAGAGGACACACACATAGAGTGTGGAATCATGGAGTGGTTTAGTAACTCAATTAGACTCTTGGACAGCTTGCATTTCCTCGGTAAAAAGGAAGTTTTGTTGTTTATCTGTCTCAGCATCGATGGCTGTTGCACATCACAGACCACTGCACAGTAAGTGGAAGGTAGCTCTTGCTGCCAGCTTTAATTTTTTTGTTTTTCCCAAATTAAAGGGCAAAATCATTACACACTGGCTGACATGAGCGAAGATGTTTGTAAAGTAGCTGGTTTCTAAATAAAGGTTTAATGATTTGACATACAGCAAGAAAAAAACAGGCTCTTTTACGTTTTATCCTCAGACACACATGAAACAACTTTTATTTCTTGTAATAGATGGTGAGCAGCACGGGTCTGTGGCTGCAGAGGGGAGCATGTCACTGCGTGCTGACCTTTGCTAACCTCACCTAGGCAGGTCACAAAGCCATCATCCCCCCAGTAAGGCAGTACCTGTACTCCCACATCACAGGGCACCACACAGCTGCATTCCCCTCTCCTCATGTCTCCTTGCTCAGAGACAGAGGGAGATCATTGAATGAATATGGAACTGAGTAAAATTCAGAGCTCTGGTTCTGCTTGTGGCATTAAAATTGAGATATTGCTTCAGGTAATTTGAAAGTGGTACAAATACTATCATCAGTGAGTTTCACATATACTCTACTCACAACTTTCTCATACAATAAAAGTCCTATGAGACATTTTTGATTCTTATGTTTTAATTTTTACCCTAAAAATATCAAGATGGCACAATATTTTTTCTTACAATTTTGAAGGAAGATTTCTCTAGACAAACAAAATATTCTTGGTGAATATTATGGCTAATCAAAAAGGAAAGATACTGGGTCTTCATCAAAGGTCTTTTTACACCAAGATAGAAATTAGTCAAAAAAGTACAATATGTAAATTATTAATGTTGTTGCTATAAAAGTTAACAAAACCAAACCTCTCTGTAGTCTAAAGAAACTTTTTCTTATTTCCACTCACCCTCCTGGCTCTTGAGACAACCTTTGGAATTTATTCTTCTTTCCTCTCTCTGGAAAAAAATATATTCCCATACTTCCATCATAAAAATCAGATTAAATAAAAGCCTTTCAGTATTATTAAAAAGCAAAAATAGCCTGAGATGATATTTTCATTCCTTTTTCAAGCCATCTTTATGAATTGAGATAAAAATTGCTCACCCTGTGAAATGCCTTGTCTTTCCAATTGGACAGCTCTCTCTTCCTTCTCTCAGGTTTTCCTCTGAAATGTGGGAAGGGAGGTGAGAGAAGCAGAAACTTTCAAGTCACACCACAACTGAGGCTTTTCATCCATGAAGGTGTTTAAAAAAAAACTTCACTCTAATATTTGTTAAGAAGCATAGTATCATGTATAGTAATCACTAACTGTAGTATATAATCTATAACACTGTTGTAACACATGATGTGTAATTGCAATGCCATCTGCTCGTGCTGTGTGGTGGGAGCACAGTCACAGCCCCTGTTACACGATGTCCATGCTATAACTTCTTGGCACGGGTCTGAAATAGCTGGGAGGGTGCTCCCCTAAGAGCCGCTTTCCTTCTCCTCTCCCCGGGACCCTCTTCCTCGCCTGCCGTCACCCCGCCGAGCCCTCTCCTGCCCCATCCCACAGCTCCCGCTTGCTTCCTTGCAGGAGCACCAGCGCTCCGCGACCCGGCAGCCCCTGGTTTTTGGCCAGGCCACTTTGATGGATATATTATGTTATAATTAATCAGTCAATTTAATAATTAAAGGAATTTATTACATTAAATCAAGGTAAAATTGGAAAAGCCACAAGCAAATCAGCAGCGAGCCACGCGATCGATGCTGGGTGAACTGGGTCCGGACTAATGCGGCGCCGTACCCCAGCAGTTCACGGGGTGCTGATTTCACAGGGTCTTTTTTATACTGTTTCTAGACTTGGCGGGATTCTGGGGGGGTCCTCCCGTTTCCTTTTGTCCTTTTTCACATATTCATGCATGTTCTTTTCTTGTGGTGCTTCTAAACGGAGGTTTTCCCAGAACAGTCTGATTGCTGAAATCCTGTTAGACGGTAGTCCCCTCGAATATCTTGTTCTGGTGACGAATATTCATCTTATTGTTCAAGGCATATCTTCTAGACAGAATAATCCATCAGAATAACTATCTTTTGAGACAGGAATTCATCCTGTGAATATTGCTCTTTCCCGTCCATTAAAAAGGATACTGTATTTTTTAGTCTGAGAACGAATTTATTCTAAATCCTATATTACATATTCAAGCAGCATCTTCTTAACAAGCCCGAGCGCTTTTGCAGGGCGCAGCTGTTGGCCGTCCCCGCACCGCGGTGTGGAAGCACAGAGCCGCCCCATCACCCCCCTGCACTGCCGAGACTTCATCTTCGGAATGGGCTCCTGAGGCTTTCCTGGGAAAGATCTCCCAAAAGTGACTGTGCGGAAGGGGAATGCAGCCAAAACGACGGCGCAAACAGACCGCAAGACCCAAGCTTCCTTCGTGGAGACAAAGCAAGCGTCGCCAGAGCACGCCCCGAGGACGCAACAGGGTGTGCGCCCCCCGCCCGGCGCGGGGAGCGGCAGCCGCGGCCGCCTCTGCTCCGGGGCTGCCCGGGGCGGGGTCCCGGCGCCAGGCGGGTCGGGCTCGGCCCCCGCAGGGACCCCGAGCCCGGCCCCGGCCCCGGCCCCGGGCAGGCTCTGCGGGCGCTGCGGCGGCTGAGGCGGGCGGATGGCGGCGGAGCGGGGAGCGGGGCTGCGCATCTTCCGCGATGTGAGTACGCGGCATGGAAGCCATCCTTCGCACAGGGCACCCGCGAGTGTCTGGGGAGGGGCACCTGGTTTGTTATGTTTTGCCTTTTTCTCTTGTCTTTTTTTTTCTCCCCATACTTGCCCCTTCCCCCCTTTTATTTCCTTTTCCTTTTCCTTTTCCTTTTCCTTTTCCTTTTCCTTTTCCTTTTCCTTTTCCTTTTCCTTTTCCTTTTCCTTTTCCTTTTCCTTGTTATCTCCTCCCTCGGTAGAAGGGGGTGAAGCCCAGTGAGACTGTGAATCTTCCCCCTTTCCCTTTCCTTTTCCTTTCCCTTGACCTTTCCCTTTCCCTCTTTCCCTTTCCCTTGACCTTTCCCATTCCCTTCCCCTTCCCCTTTCCCCTTCCTCTTTTGCTTCTAAGGGCTGTATGTGTGAGCAGGTTAGTGTTTGGGGGTGGCTAGAAAAGGTTCTGTCACCTTTCTAAATAAGTGAAAACAGTCAAAACAGTCACCTTTCTAAATAAGTTGCTTCAAATTTTATTAGTTTTACTGGGACGTGGGGAGGGGGGTGCTTTCCACTAGTGTTTCTCACCCTATACAAGTTTTTTGGGTTTTTTCACTAACCATGCTGGTTCTTCCCATCCCTTTAGACCCTGATGAGTTTGAGGTGCCCAAGGTCTATGTGCAGAGAATCCTGAGCCCCTCAGCACTTTGAGGATGAGCCCAAGGAGATGCCCTGATGTGCATCTGGCCATGCAACCCCTGAGAGGTGCTGTGCTAGACTGTCACCAAGGGCTCAGCATCTTGCAAGGCGCAGCTGTAAAATTTTCTTGTCTAAATTTGCGCAGCACAGAGCATTTCTTTGTTCCAAGGCAAACCGTGGTAAAAGGCAAATTTCCACCCAAAGATCTTCAAAGTATCCCCTGACCTTGGTGAGGTCTACAAATCTTGAGACCAGCTCTACTGCCAACTCTGATCTGCTTCAGACCAGCTCTTGTATTTGTGTTATTACCCAGTATCAGCTGAAAATGGCATAGCCTGTATTAACAGACTCTTTATCTAGATGTTTTCTCTCATACGCGCACTTCAATTTACCCAACCTTTCCCCAAATTATTTCAATCAGACATCATCTGCTCACCTCCTGATTTCTCTAGCCTCCACAGGAAGTCGTTTAAATAGGACTTTTTATTGATTTCTATTCTATCAATTCAAGTATATATTGAAAATGCAGATTTTTTTGTTTTGTCTCAGAAATACCACTTGTAAAAGAAATGGGAGAATTCTAGTCATGCATCACGAAAACAGAAGAGAAATCTAAGTTGCCAGGAAAGAGTTAAAAAACCATTAAATGCAGGCAACTCCCCAATTTAACCTAGCATACTGGGTTAGGAAATTGCACATGGTCAGATTATCTGATAAACTGAAAACTTTTAATTTCACTAAAGTAGAGGAGATAATTAAAAATAAAATTGTTTCATTTTCAGCATTTTCTTAAACCAGTGTCAGGTTCATATTTGTAGGAAAGCAGATACCTTTCACAAACCCACAAATAGGAGGGAGGCAGGCTGTTTCTGTGATTCTCCTCTTATATCTGGAGGAAAAGCTGAAAAGCAAGCCATGCCTGCTTCGAAGCAGGGACTGGACCCTGGGGGCCCTTCCTGCTATGAGAGTACATTCATGTCACAGATATTTTAGATATTTGGGGGTGTGTAGATGTGTGGTTACTCCTCAGTGAAGTACCTTCACCTACATAAGCACATCTAAATTAGACCAGGCAGCAAGAGGTTTGTTGTAAGGCTGCACAGAAAGGGCAGGCACTGAGGTCCTGATACCACTGGGGAATAGAATTATAGACTAAAAAAATGGCATGGGTTGGAAAGGACCTTAAAAATCATCCAGTTCTAAACCCCCTGCCATTGGTAGGGATACCTTCCACTAGAACAGGTTGCTCAGAGCTTCATCCAACCTGGCCTTGATCCCTGCCATTCACAACCTGCCTGGGCCACCGGTACCAGTGCCTCAGCACACATAAAGATTTTTTTCCTAACATCTAATCTAAACCTATTCTCTTTCAGTTTGAAATCATTCCCCACTGTCCTGTCACTAAATGTTCTTATAAATAACCTCTCTCCAGAGACAGAAACCTAATGAGAGTGATAAATGAGATTGCTAAAACAACCTCTTCTGTGGTCTTCTGTCAAAATCCCTCTCAAGTGTCTAAAGGATTTTTATGCCTCCTTAAGGTTGGGGGCAGAGGGTTAAATAATAAAAACAAATTAATATAAATTTTAAATAATAATTATAAAAATAATAAATACATAAAATAATTTATTTTACATCAATTTTTAAAATTACTTAAGCAGAAACTTTTGCCACTCTTGACCCATGGTTATGGGACATTTCTATTTAATTGAAACTCCACTGCTACATCCCTTCAAAACTCAAATCCTTATTCTGAAAATTGAGTGTATGATTTATTTGGATAAATAGGGAGGGAAAATGTCATCTTACTAAGTATATTTCATATTTTATGTGTTGTAAATTTGGTCCAATGCAAAGTTCACCATCTGTGAAGTCCTGGATGTGGGTCACAACTCTGCTGGTTCCCAGCCAACTCCACCCTACACAAAACAGTCATGAAGTTGCTCTAACGGAGCTTGGCACTTGGATCCATCTTGTCTGGTTTCACTTCTAGGAGCAGAGCAGTCATGCCATGTGCTGGAGAAGCTGCTTAAATGCTGCTAACATTTTAATAAACCAGAGAATGTTTCCATTGCTGTCAGCTCTCAAAAAGATATGTGCCCATTTTGAAACACCTCATTGATATTCACAGCAGCAATAGAAACTACATTTGGAAGATTTGCTTTCTTGCCTTGCCTACACTTGTGGCAGCATTTCCTGGATGACCCCCCATTGCAGTGACACTGAGTCTGATCCTTTTGTGCCACCCAGCTCCTCTCCTGACTTACCCCTTTGCTTCCTCCACCCACACAAACCATGAGTCTTTCTCACCATCTCAGATGTTCAGCACATCCTCCCAGCCATCATTCTTGCTCTGCTTTAAGCCACTTCTCTCAAACCTGAATCCAGCATCATGGTAGCCGTATGGTATCAGGTTTTGTGCCTGAACATCATCCTTATAATCCATAAACAAACTAGAAAATAAAGCTGGTTCTTGTTATGGTCTTGGTTTTCAGTGTTCACAGCAAGGAAGGACTTAAAAAAGCAGTACTCTGAGGGAAGGATGAAGACACATTAAGAACTTTAAAATTTTATGCAGCTTTGTGAAAATGTGATGTAGAGCCCAAACTATAAATATGTACTAAGAAGAACATTGTTTGTTATTAACCCATACAAAAGAAAAAAATTGACTCTGTTCTTTGTCTCTCCTTTTGTTTAGATATTAAGAAGAGCAGACAAGAATGGTAAGATTTCTTGCATGTCTTGCCCTCTTCCTTTGGAAAAAAGAATCCATCATTAATTCAGCATTTTAAGTCATGTTTTAAATATCCTAACAGAAAAACCAGACATCCCTCATGTAATTTTATGTTTCCTGCAGATTCAGTGCCATATATTATGTTGTGATCTGATCTTCGCTTCTTTAAGGACAGATCTTATGTTTTCCCATTTGACATTTGTGTTTGATTTGCACTTTGGGTGCATGCAGGTGTTTTCCTGTGACACTGACTCAAGAAGGTTTGAAATACTTGTTAGTAGCTCCATCTTATCTTTGTAAAAACACCATAGGCTACATCCAGAAATCAACTTGTTTTTGTATTTGTTCAGTGTGTCAGTAGGAAGAATAAACCCTTGAATCCAACTCACATATTTATAGTACAGAAGTCATAAAGTTTTTATTAACAAGAGAAGCATTGAACAGTGTCAACGCCACAGATCAGACAGGTTTAACCCCAACAAGTAATTTGCAGGACAGCCAATCCTCAGAAAACAGATACTGGGTGCATTCAATAAACAGAAGGCAAATGGATACCATTGAGAAAATTAGTGATAACTTACAAGGAAGAACTCTTGGACAGCAAGTGGCTGCTGTACAGTTCGGTGGTATAACTGAGAATGTTGAATAATTATTTACTCTTGCTGAGACAGAAATGTCACCTCCACAGCCCACTTCTGTTTGCTATTCCTGCCCCAGCTCATATGCAGCAACTGGCACTTCCCACAAGACCATGGTAGGCTCCTTCAGAGAGCTCAGGAGCCACAGAATCCATCACTGGGAGAGTTTTTTTGGTAGTGTTTTCTTTGTTATCTCCTTCAGTCAGCTTGCCAGTTGTTTGCATGGGCAGTGATGGTGCAAGTTGAATTCCAAGGTGAGGGCTGGCGTGGGAGGAGGAGGACACCATGCACCTGCAGTGGTGCATCTCTAGCTTAGTTACCTGCTCACCACAGCAAAGCTCAGCTGGCATCCCCCTCAGATGTGCTGGGGGTGTTTGGGATAATGTATGTGCATCTGCCCTGAAGATTGATGAGGGTCAGAGCACATGGTACAGAGCAGACCTCATCACCCCCCAGAGTCTAAAAGAGACCCTAGAGCTTTGTGTCCCTGCCCTGGACTTTGGGCTCGTGCTGTCCCAGCACTGATGGATCTGCAGCACGTTGGTGGTCAGGAGCACTTCAGTCCTCATCTGGGTTTCCCCACAACTCATTACTATACATTGCTATCAAAACAGGGGGAACAGCTCCCAATATCAGGGACAAACCTGCTTGTTCCAGAACAATACAAAACCATATCAGCCCCAGAGACTTTGGTCACTGGTATTCCTACCTGTATACAGATTCTTTACAACATATTATTGGCAGAAAAGGGCTTAAGTTCTGTCACTTCAGTTCTATTAATTTAAATCTGTGAACTTGAAATCATTGCAGCTTTTAGGCCTTAATTGTGTTTGCTCAACCATCAATTGCCCATGGGACTTCCACTTTGCTAATCTAGCAATGCACAGGCTTGTGCCACATTGATAAGGAGATTGGTTTCAAGGCTGTAAAGTTAAATACGTTTTCAGAAAGGTATTGGATATGTGACCACTTACTGGAAATGTTTACACTGTTGTCACCATAAATTATTAGTTTTGGTTAATGACCGGTCTACTTGCACTTTCACTGTCACCTTTCTGTGCTACGAGAAATCAACTATTGGCTTTCAGTAACAAATACTATATTACTGTCCATGACACAGCCCTGTTAAATTCTCCCATATACTGTTAATAGAACCTTCTCTGCTGTACTCATTCACTTTGTGAGATTAAAATACCTTCAGAGAAAGCTTTACTAGATTCTTGCTAGACAGAAAGGAAAAAAAAAATCAAAAAAAGTGGATCAAGCTGATAAATAGGAGTATTGAATGAGCATTTTTACTATGAATTTGTGGACTGTGGGACTTCAGGTGAGCCTTCCACAGCAAGGAAAGGCAAATATTCTTGCAAAGGCAGTATAAAATGAAAGATCGAAAGAGCCAAGACATTCCACTGAACTGCCGGTACTCAAAAATGCTACAATAATTTATGGCATCTGTGTTCAATTAAGAAAGTCCTTTAGCAAACAGCCATGTGAATGAACTCACACAAATGGCTTCTTTCTTTGCCAGCCCAGGTACATATATCATTGTGTTACTGTCCTGTTTCTGGAAATATCAGCTATGCAGAGATTCCATGAGAGGATCAGCTTCATAAACTCCATCAGTAGTTCTTATTTCATGGCTGAGCAGCTCTGCTTTTTGTGGAGCTGATCCATACATCTCCCATAAATGAAAAGGTCATATGATTTTTTTAAAGGGAGAACAAGGCAAAGGGAAGGATTTTTAAGAACTATATGGTTCATAATGTTGAACAAAGCAACAGAAAAACCTGAGGGAAAAAAAAAGCAATTTCATAAAGGTGAGACGCTGCACGCTGACCTTTTTGGAAAGGAGAAGATTCCGGTCTGTATGTCAAAATGAAATTTTGGCCAGATTTACTTTATAGAACTCCACATGCTCAAAGGAAAGTATGTGGATTTCACACAGAATTAATTTGGAAAAAAATTCCAGCTAAAAGGAAAAATCTTTGTTTAATTTCTTTTACTATTTAAAACAAAATCAAATTCATTAAATTCCTCCTGAAAAATAAAATCTTGTCCCTAGCCTGCAATGGAGGGAGCAAAAGAAAATGGGAAACTGGAACTGCCAAATGCAGTATTTTCTAATTAAAAAAAAAAAAAATTGCTTCCCTCATCTCACAAGAAACAGTGGTTGCCTCACACGTGTGAATGCAGCACCTGCATGTGCTTGTCTGCATGAGGTGTCTCTCTTATCCCCTGATATGCCAGGAGGGATGTGGGGCACCCCATTAGCCTTGCAGTGTCCTGCAGTCAAGTGAAATTATATCAGGGGTTGGTGAATGTCACCCAGGGGCCTCTTCTGACCATGCAGCTATAACATGTGCCCAATTAGAATTGCCTCCTGCCAGAATTCCCCCCTCTTAGCACAGGAATGGAATTTCAAATACAGACTACATTGCAGAGGTCCAATCACAAACAGTGTGACTGTCAAAATAGATGGGAAAAAATATAATAATCTACTGAGAATGTAACCCTTGGTCTTGCAAGAGTAACAAGGGGAAGGTGCCTCAACACTGATGGTTCAACACAGACCAAAGGCAAGGAGCACCGCAAAATAACTAGAGAAAAATGCCCTGTCTTTGCTGGCATCGTGGCGGTCATTTCTCTTCCAATCCCTCTGGGGAAGAGGACCACTGCCTTTGCCTTTTACCATCTCCAGGTCTGGATCTCCTCTCCTGCTCTGGAAACATGGCATGCTCTGGCGTTTGAGACTCCCCTTGGCACTTTTCAGTGTCCATCCAGTCAAACCTGGAGCGAGTGACTCCTAGCCCTGTCCCCCAGGAGGAATAGCTTTCAGCTGTCTCTCTCCTCCACAAAATTCAAATTGGTATTTGATTATGGCCTTGTTCCAAACTTAACAGCTCCTGCCCCCAAGCTCTTGGATGCCTCTATGCCCTAAGGAGGGCAACCCTAATATGACAGGTTTGGAAAAGATGGTTTGTGCATAGATGCTTTCATTGATTTGTAAATACAAGTCAGCTGTTAAGAAAAAAACACTGAGTAAAACTATACCTCAGACATTCCTAAAGCTCCTAAGAGGAAGATATTTGAAAACATCATTGGTAATATCTGCTACAGAAGCAGATATTTTCATAAAAACCCAAAAAGCCTGAACTGTAAGAAACACTGTAAGCAGTATGCTTCAGGCAGTCAGGAATGACTGCAAACAAATGAGGGAAAATTTTAAAAACTGACTAATCAAAAGAAGACTAAAGCTACATAGACTGACAAACCTGAATATCAAACAACCAGCAGACTTGTAACAGAATCTTATTAATGTCAGAATCACTGCATTTATGTCTGGTTTAATTTTTTTTCTCTGACATTTCAAACAAGCACTCACTGAAAGCTTTTTTCCCCCCTAAAATATATAAATCTTTTTTAATGTATTTGAACTAGGATCTATAAAATTAAAAATGGTCAGATGACACTAATCTTTGAATTCTGTCCTATTCAGTACCCCTGATGTTCAAGATACAGAGCAGGCACACCAGGCTTTTAAATGTAGAATTCTGGAACTGTATAAAATACTGTGGTTATATATGCAGCATATTGATTACAATAATCTTGGGATTTCAGCCCAGCTCTAAAACCATGCTAACACTGGCCTAACAAAAACTGTGGGTCATAAATAAAGGATTCCTTAAAATAAGGCAAGAGCAGCAGTAGCACCCTGTCCATTTCACTGGTGTCAGTGACCAAAGGGATTGATTCACAGATCATAGGCTTTTGAGTGACCAACAAAATTTCCAGAAAATAACCAAAACGCCTCTGAAGTGCACCTGTATGATCATCAGGAGGAAATCTTGCAATGCCTACTCCAGAGTCAGTTTTGCAGAGATCAGAATAGGTGTTTTCCTATTCATTTTTTATTGACAGTAACATTTCAGAATAAACACTGACTTTTCAGCTGAGTCTTATACCACCTGTGTCAGCTCATGGGTCTGTAGGTGAGCTCTGGCAGGTTGAAAGCTGCCTCACTGCAGCAGTTCTCAGACTGGGACTTCTCAGTGGCTCTAGCTTGTTTACCAGTGTGCTAGTTTATACCGTGCCTGAGGATTTAGGGAATATGCCTCTGAGAGGCAGAGAAAGCACCTTGGGAAAGGGATCTCTGGAATCTTTCCTAAAGTGAACTGTCAGAATTGGCCTGCAGGCTCACAAATTGCCACTTAGAGGGTTAAACTTTTTTCCAAGAAAAATTTTGGAGTTATACCAAGGCAAAGAATACCAAGTCCTTGATTTCAGCCTTTTTTATCTAGGCCAGTATCTCCTAACCTGTGGCTATAACATCCTGTCATCTCATGAGGTCTTCAGCTAGCCCAGAGACTGCCCCAGAAGCTCTGCTCAGTGGCAGCTGCTTCAGTTCACAGGCTCTCCCCTCCATATGGACAGGCCAGGGAGGTCACAGCATGACAGGGTGACCCATCTCTTGTATGGCCTCCCTGGAGAAAAACAGCAATGTACAGGAATCCCTTGGGAAAGCTCGATGCGCAATGATACCCAGAAGAGCCAGGTCTGAGTTGCCCAAAGTGGCCATGTTTTGGCTACAGATTTACTGAATGACTTTGCAGAGCACATTTTCTGAACAGAAGCCAGAGAACAGAAATTCTCTAAAACTGCATCCCTGATTTAAGCTCCCAAGTTACTCAGTGAATAGATTAGTAAGGCAAAACCCTTGCAGTACATCCCATGAACTCTCACCACATTGCTGTTTGCTTCCTGACCATCTGGATCCACTGTAGACATCACCCTGTATCCTGTTCCAGAGCCCAGGCTCAGCTTGGGGTGGGATTTCCCATCCCACCTCTCTGGGTCCTTCAAGTGCTGCATGGCTGGACTCTGTGCTACAGATCCCCAAAAACAATTCTATAGAAATAACCTAAACCCTTGCCCTGTTAGCCTCGGAATCACTTAGTTACTTGTGTGAAGCTTTTCCATCATAGCAGATGGAATAATGGCTCAAAATCCTTATTTCTGATTTTATCAACATGCAATACAGATCAGAGTCAATAAAAGCTTAGTGCATTTGCCCAGACTCTTTAAATCTTCATCTGTGTCTGTGCTACTTCTGATGCAGCCCCCTTATGATTGGTACCTAGTGGATATTATTAGCATGCTCACCTTGGCACACTGAAATTTGTTATTTTGGCAGATCTTTCTTGGTCTGATTCCAGCCTATGTGTCATATGTCAATAAATCACGTGGGTTTCATCTTTTTGCATCTGGTTCAGTCCATCTATGTTTATTGTGATGTGCCCCCTCCCACTACCTTGTTTTGTCTGTGCATAGGGCAATATCTTATAGCACTCAAGTAATCTGATCCAAACCTTTTACAGCAGTGTGGACTGTCAGTTCCTTCCACAGGACAAGTCCCACAGCAGGTCCCCAGGAGCAGGTGAGCTGGGAGGAGGACCCACATTCACGCTGCCTTCCCAGTGTGTTTGCTTCAGCCATGCAGACGGCTGTGGCTCACATGAAACACTTGAAGGCTTTAGGTTCTAAAAAGGCAGAGGGATTCAAAACTCTGTAAAGGGCTGTCACAACACCCACAAGAGAAACTGAGCTCCCATTGAGAATTGTGAGGGCCTGAATGGGTCTGTGTTTTGGCCCTTGGTTTTCCCATGGCAGAAGTGACTTTGAGCACTGTCATTTCCTAGTCCCTGTTGTACCTTCCTGGTGAATAAATACTTTCTGCCACAGTGAGTTTTTCCATTTATTAATATCACTTGTTGTTTTCTCTTCTTCCTTTGCTAATTGTTGGCCTACAGGGACAACAATTCTTATAGATCTGTGCTTATAAACAACCTCACTGCCCTGGTAGTGTGCATGCTGCCAGCCTGGAGGCAGGTTTGGCACTATCTGATTGGGCTAAGACAGCTCTGAGGGCTCAGTTATCCAAATCACATCCTTCTGAGGTGAACCCCAGGATGACCTTTAGCCAAGAGTGGTTTTCCCCTCTGATTGCCAATGTGGCTCTTCCAAGTGCCATAAGCCCTAGGGCTGCCGTTCAGCCATATGAGCTCCATCTGATATGGCTCCTGCTATGAAAAGACTGGTTTTTTAAACTGCTTAGAAAGACTCACAATCCTAACAGGATGCCCAAAATAGTGAAGTGGTTTGGTTGTCCTCTAGCATTTGCTGGCATCTCTGTGAGACATCCCTCTTCTCTACATCACTGTAACTTCCTTGACCAGCTGTGGTCTCACCGTTTGCCATTATTTTGTGCACACAGGCTCCAAATATGTCTGTGCCCTTGTCCATTATTCACTCAATACCTTTTGACTCGCTGAAATCACCTTTCAACTCAAAGACTGTGTGTGACTTTGCTCTGTCAGATATACTGCTCTCTACTGAAGGCATCAGCTATCCAAAGAATATCCTGGAGAATATATTAGCATTTCTGCAGCAGACTGGCTGGGGGATATCCCTTGGGCATATTTTACATAGAAAACCATCAATTTGATAGATAGGTGAATTTTACTGAAATAAATGTGAGAATGCAATTGTAACCTGGAGGAAGGTCCTGTAAACTACAGTGTGAATCTATTTCTAAATTTGCAAGTGCAACGTGGGGGGTGCATTTTATTATTTATATTTTAATTTTATTTACTTGTCTGCCAGTTGGGAGACAAAGGAGAACAGGCGACTGTTCCTGTTTATAAAGAAGCCCTTCTTTTGAAAGATGTCAGAGAAGACATACCAAAGCAAGCAAGTCTTGCAAAACAGCTTCTTAAATAACATTGTCAAGGCAAATACAGCTGAAGGTTGATTTCCCTGATGGATGCATAGCTTCAGAGAAGTTTATTTCATTACTCATCCTTCCTCTGTCACTTTGCCAGTGGCAAGGATTGAAGACTCTCTAACAGAGGTTTCTGCTCAGCACTTAAACCAGATAGCGTTGATCTGGGCACTCCAAGGGCAGTGAGGTGTGCCCAGGGCAATGGTGCTGAGGACACATGTCACAGCCTTTAAAATAAAAGCTGTTCTTTACACCTGGGGGAGGGGGAAAACCAGCTGTCTAGGCAAATGCATCTTCAGCTTAACAGCACAGGGAGCACTTGTTCGGCATTGGATCTGAGCTTCATCTGAGCACTGAGGAAGCACAAGGATGGCCACTGGCAGTGAAACCCTCCCCAGCTGCTCTGGCAAAACAGTTACACTCATACAAAATCAGAGAAATGCCCTGGATAATCAGAGCTTTTTTTTAGTAAAAGAACTGTATGAAGTCTGTAAGTACCAAACAGGTTCAAAAGTCCTTGTGTTTTGCCAGAAACAATCTCAGTGATTTGTCACTCAATGTCAATAGCATTCCGAATGTTATTAAGACTAAACAGCAATGAACCAAAAGGCAATGTCTGCTCTTGGATGACAAAAAATTAAAGAAAATAGTTAAACTACCCAGTCTGTTGGTGGATCAGTGATTTTCTGGATTGAGATAAATCCAATGATCCTGAAGCACCAAAACAGACTTGTTTAGTATTTTGTGTCATACCCCAGGCTGTTCTATGGGTAAGCTCATACGTTTATCTCAAGAAAGTTGCCAGAAGTCACTGAGTATTCTCAGTCACAAGTATTCTTGAATATGCATATAACTTGCATGTAAATCAGCCTTCCCAGCAATGTAAAAAGCTGCAGAGGTGGTTTGATTAAGCAATTGATTGTAAGAGCCAAAGGAAACATATCTGTGAGAACACTCAACTCAACACACTCAATATTTGATATTCCTTCTCTGTAACCAGAGCCAAATGGCAAATGTATTTAGATTCTCAGCTAGGTTATCATTGCAGTTTTGTGCTGTCTTGGTTTCTGATTCTTGAAGATCTTGACATTTTATTTTGATTGTAATGATGATCCAGCTACAATCTGTCTTTTCAAAATGGTTTTAAATATTTCAAAATGGGTTAAATATTTCAAAATGGTTTTGTTGAAGCAGACATTTAATTTGTGCAATTTTGAAACCTCTTCAAGATATCTGAAGTCATATATTCCAGTCAAATTATGAAATAATAGCAAGTAAAAGAAGAACTAAACTTCTCAGGTCTACTTTTCAAATCTGCCTTCTGTAGTACAGCATGTAGTCACAGGAATTAGATACTGCCTTTATAATAAATTCTTCACTACTATAAAATTAAGTCACAATACACTGTAGATTGGTCTGATGATTAGAACATCTTAGTCTTATCCTCTACAGTTTTTTTGGTGCCCTATGAGGGATCCAGTATATTACTGAGGGAAAGAAAGAAACATGTGAACTTGCATTTAGTGCTACCCAGAAAAAATTGTGAAGTGTTAGGTGTCAGAAGAGGACACAAGGAAAAACAACGCACCACAGCTCTGGTCACGATGAAGAGACTAATGTATTTCTTCTGACTCCAATCACTTATAGTTCTCAAAAGGTGCCAATGGACTGGAGGGTGAACGTGCCACCTCTCCAACGACACTGGACAAACTACCAGTCTATCAAATTTCTCCGCCTCTATGAAGGAATGCAAAAAAATAGGTTGTTTACAGAAAGTTGCATGAGAAAGTTCTCTACAAGAATGTAAACTCAGAAGGCTTTAGAAAATCCTAAGATATCAGGGCGACAGGCTGTAAAAACTTTCTTTATGCTTCATGCAAAGGCTCAATTGATTTAGATAAATTATTACTTAAGTACAATTTAATCTTTCAGATTTCTTCTAAACAACAGAGAAAGGTGAATCTTTATTTGACTTTTGTTTGCTGATTATCACCCTTGCATTTAAAATGCAAAGTTTCTACATTTAAGCTGAAGACCTAGAGGCCTTTAATACTTTCTTCTTCTACTGCATGAAGTAAACAAGAAATGACATTAATGAAATTAGGTCAGTTTCCATTTCTTCATTGTTTCAGATGATGGAAAACTGTCCTTTGATGAATTCAAAGCTTACTTTGCTGATGGAGTTCTGAGTGGAGAAGAACTGCGTGAACTTTTTCGCACCATTGATACACACAATACTGAGTAAGTGTCCCCTTCTTATAATTCCAGTGCCACTTTCTGTACCTGCAAATGGAAAATAGACCTCAGGCTTATTTTAGGAAACAAGTTTATATGTAGAAAGCTGCTTGAAGGAAGCCAGGCTGTGTCATATGGCTATGAACTGTATAAGGGAAGTGTTTTGAAAACTTGTTGAAATAATTGCATATTTCAATAAATGTGATTTAGGTACTGAGAACACAGGATGGAAATTGGATGCTTTCTGCATTCTCCCACCATGGAAAGAAAAGGAGCTGGGGTCTCCTTCAGGTTTAAACATGAATTCCTCAATTCTCAATTCCACTGAGTCATACTGAGATGAATACTTGGAGCAGATGTTGAGAAGGGAATAAAATAAATGAAGCAATTATATATAGTAAAGAGTTGAAAAAGCCATCTTGTCTGGTGACATGGTGCTTGTGCTGGTGCAGTCCCTTGGCATATTCCTATTATGGTTGGGTTTAACAAGAGAAATAAGCTGACAGGAGCTTCATGAAGTTCAGCAAGGAGAAGGGCAAATTCCTGCTTCTGGGAAGAAACAAGACCCAGCTTTTGTGGGAAATGGAATCAAATTAAATGTAGTAGAATTCACAAGATTTTTAGAATTTATGCCAAAATAATGTCCTGAAGTAAGCAGAAGAAATTGTACGTGTCTGTTGGACTTGTGGGGAACAAAAAATCCTACAGGATTTTTAGGGTGATTAAGGGATGTCATGATGGAGACAGGGAGGGGGAGTCACCACCCTGGAGGTATTTGTGGGATTTGGCCATGCTGGGTTAACAGTTGGACTCAATGGTTTTAGAGGTCTGTTCTAACCCAAACAATTCTATGATTCTGTGCTTGTATGCACCAATATATGCTGGGGCCTACTCAGCTGGAAAGCATCTTGGCAGAAAAGGATATTGGGTGAACACCAAGTTGACCATGAGCTAACAATGTGCCCCTATGGCCATGAAGGTCAATGAATGACCCAGAGTCAAAATCTCATTTCAGAGCCAGACTCATTAACACAGCTTTGGACTTCCTCACATGTACCACATATCTGTGTAAGTGGTTTTATTTTACCATAATTCCATTTGTCTGCCAGCATCCTGATAAGGGCAGAAATTCTTGATACTAAACAAGATTTCTAAGAAAAAATACATATGTTCTACATCTATTTTCCTTGTTTTTTATTTGTAAAGCTTTTTTTAATTCATGAAATATTATTATTATTATTATTATTATTATTACACCAGTTTATCTTTAATAGAGAATATATAAATCTGAAAAAATATGTAGAAATGTGAGGATAAAATTATTTCCTCCTGGTAGATAGGCACACCTGAAGAACTGGTGCAATTGTTGAATGCTGCTGCTATTAACTGAAAATAGGTAATTAAATTGTCATTGCAGCCATCTGAGAGAGAGATCATTCTCACTGTCCAGAAAAAGTCTTGCAAAAATCTGGGCACAAAAGCTGCAGAATACATGCTGTGAAGAGTTCAGTTTTCATGTATTTCAGGGAATGGAGCAAGTGGAAGATTAAGACAAACTACTAAATTACCTTCTTGAACCAGAAGAAAGGGTGCTCTGTATTGATGGATTAATATTTGTTACAGGAGGAGGAGAACCTAGAAATGGGTAAGAAAACAGACTTGAAACTTGGATTTAAAACAGCAACAAGAAGCTTTTTGAGTGTTTTTTCATGGAGTCTTTAACTGATAAAAGGCTTTAGGGTGACATTGCATACTTTGAAAAGTATTATACCAGGCTTGATATATAACAGAGGCAAATACATTTTAAAAGCTTTCCCCTACCCCTTTGCAAACTTTTGAGAAACTGGTCAGCAAGATGTCACAGGCCAAGTATCAGATGGATGTAGCAAAGAGAGGCAGCTTGGCCAGTATAATATAATTATATAATTTCCTTGTTAACATAGCTTTCAAAAAAAAAATCACATGGACCAGATACAGTAAGGCAAAATCTTTATTCACAGGAATTTCCTGAAAAGAGCAAGTTATGGTAAAATGTCTCAAATTAACGAGCTAGCTAAGAAAAGTAGCAAAATGTTCATTGAACCTTGGGAAGTGTTTTAATGTAAGCATTAGAAGAATTATGTACATATCAAACAATCCCCAGACCATCTATTTTAAGATAGAAGTTTTCACTTACAAATTATCTAAGGGAATGAAATGGAAATGATGCAACTCAGAAGTATTTTATGGCTGGTTTTAGTAGGGGAGGGCAAAGAATTCTGCTCATTTTTGTAGCTAGTTGGAGGAGATTTGCACAGATTATTTTGTGTCTCTTAACCAATTAAAATGCAGACACTGTCAAAGTCTGGGCAAATCTTTTATCTTCTCTCTGCTTCATTTCACTATTTACAAATTGCAGACTGTAGCTCCCTATCCTAGAAATACTTTGGAAGTGTTGTGATTATGCAGTGATTTATACTACATGTAAATGCCTAGGACAGATGTCTAGGGAAGCATGTCATGATTCCTTAGTTAATTTCTTGGAGTATCTCAAGATTTTGTAACCATCTTGTCACAAGAGTAGACTTTGGGCTGTTTCCACCTGCATTAAATCCTCTAGCTTTACTATCATTCAAAACCTCACTGTCTGTGTGCACAAGTCTTTGTACTTTAAAGCCTGAAGATGAAAAAGGAGATGTGGCCTTGAGGTGATAGCCATGGACCACAAACTCAGGCAATTTGAATTCCCTTCTCAGCTATGCTGCAGCAATTTTCCAATAAAAGATTCAAAGCATGAAAGACTTACACTGGCTTAACACTTCTAAGGGAACTAAATTTAAGCAGGTATTAAACCCCACTATTACACAGGCCCTAATGTTGGTCTGGTTGGAGTGAGATTTAGATTATTAACTTTTAAAAAGACCGATCCAAGCTAATGCAACATGCTTGTCACAAAGCAAATAGGCTGTGGAAGACTGCTGAAATGAGTAATTACCATTTCCAATGTGATAGCAGGGAAAATAACAGAGGGTTTAACTTCCCAGTAATTCAGGTTGTGTCTGCCTGACTGACTAGGATCTCTGCACCTTGGTATTTGAAGCAGTCAGGTGTTCTCTTTTTACAGAGCAAAAGAAGAGTAAATTAGTGCCTAATCAGCAGGAAAAACACAGATGAGTAAGAATTAGTTACTGCCGCATCAAGTTTCCAAGACATAGGTTGAATAGGAGTTTATTATGACAGGATGAATTTAAATGTGCATTTTTATATATATATATACCTTAAAGTACAGGTTATTCATTCAGGGCAGATCATTGCTTTTACTGAAAATTTGCATTAGCTGAGGTTATTTCCTCAGTACATAATTTGGACATATATTTGGCAGTTTATGGAGGTATTTCCATGCATACTATTTTTCTTTCTATTTAAAAATCTCTACCTTATCTTTTTCTAACATTTGAAATATTAAATAAATACCATTAAAGACACAGTGTACAAATTGATTGCCTAATTTTTTTAGCTTCTTTTTTTCCTTTGGATACAGCCAGAAACAAATGCATAAGACAACCACATTAGGTGAAGTAGCGTATCCATGCAAAAAGGAATTTATTTTTCCATCTTTTAGTACTCCTATGATATTCTACCTTTCTTGAAGGTAATTAGTGATTAGTGATTTACCTTTCTTGAAGGGGATTAGGCCATACAATGAGCATTCCTGACATGTAATTAGTACAAGGTGACTGCTTTAGGGGAGTAGCAGTTAACCATTCTTCTGTAAGTGCAGTTTCCAGTATTGTCATTACTTCAGAGTAAAGCTGAAAGCAAATTAGGCATTTGACTGCCACTGAGAGTCACTTCTGTTTGTGCTTTCCAGGGTCTCATGAAACCTTTGGGCAATCACATACCATTAAATGGTATAAAGAAGCAGCTGTGGACAGTCCACACTCAGATGCGCTCACACTGCCAGTGGAAGGAAAGGCTTTGCATTGATGCAGAAGTGATCAGGTCTAGGCTGTTACAGACACATCTCAAAGACTCTTGTTTCCTAGCATGCATTTTCTTCTACTGCAAAGTAGTGTCTTGTATTTAAAGACCCGTAAAAAAACCCCAACCAAACAAATACAGGCAGGAAATCAAGAGCAGTGACTTAAGCTTCAGCCTGGAGTTTGTACAGTGATTCTACTCCCCTTTTTCATAATTAAGAGTTTTGCAAGTAGCCCCAGTATAAATACACTCTAAGCATCTGGGCAACATCTTAGGCTCTTTTTAAGTTATCAGGAGATCAAGGTAGATCCCCACAGTTTCCTGAGTAGGAGCCAAGCCCCCAGAGTAAGAGTTAGACCAATATGAGTTCATGTCTGTGAGCAGGGAAGGGGCAAGGAGAAGAGCTTATCTTTCTGTCCTGATTTGACATATATTTGACATGACATCCACGTTACACATCTGTAATGTCAGTTTGGACCTGGTCAGTGCTTGTCCTAACACTTAAAAAAATCTCAATGCACTCTATTTTAAATCCTTTTTGGAGGTTTGTGAGGGTGAAGGAAACCCAGTGTGGTTCCTTGCTCCTCTCCCTTCCCCCAGTCTGAGCTCCAAGCTCCACAGTGCTTAGTGAGGCTCTGCAGGGCTGATGGGAGCAATGGGAAGGGTGTTGGAGCAAATGTGAGTGCTGCAAAGTCACCAGAAGACTTTCTTTTTACTGACAAGGAGGGTGATGGAAAACATGGTCTGCAGGTTGTAGTAATTTTGGAGCTGAAGTAATTTCGGACCTGAAGACCCACATATTCTGTTGTCTCAGAGCATTCTGGTTATTTACTGAATGCAAAACATCCTTCATGTAAAACAGTGGTGAAGCACAGTTGAGGAAGCTCTGCAGAAATACAGCTGTTTTGTTTATATGTGTTGTATGAATAACTGCACTGAAAGTAGAGAAAGGTATCAGAAGCACAAGTCTTTTTATACATGGAGAGAAAAACATATAGGAAAAGTTTGAAATTAGTGGTTTAAGGGGTGAAGGCTGTTACAACTCCTTTCTTTGGTAAATCATCTCCTACTTAATTTTAATGTCAACTCTGACAAGCTCGTGTTTCAGCACAGCAAGAATCCTTGACATGGTTAATGGTTTAGAGAATAAGCCTTCACAAAAGTCATTGCAAATGTAACCTCCCTTTTACCCTAATCCTTTACCCTTCCCCCACTCATGACTTCCATGGAAATTGTTTTAGCATAATGGCATCCTCCGGGAAAAGGTGTCAGAAGATAATGAGAATATTTGGCACAGTTATGAACTAGGAGATACACAGAAGGTCTCAAGGGGGTTTAGTATGCAGCACTGCCAGAGAGATAGTGCAATAAATGCTTCACTGATTACTGACTCACAGGAGTCTGTGGGGAATCAGAGTTATTTTTCTCCCTTTATGCATTGGTAAGATGAAGTCCTTAGTCAGGACCCTGGTTACAAGGTGGGAGGGATGAGGTGCAGGCAGCCTCCCTAAGGCAGGGAGACCCCATTAGACCTTTGTGTGTGGCGTAAGTTAAACTGTGCACAAGACACAGATGAGTTTGGTGAGGATCTGAGAGCCTAGGCCACTAGCAGCACTGAGCTTATGCTGGGAATATGGGGAGTGTGTCGTGCTGCATGCACAGCAGATGGAGGGGTAGGACATGGCACTATGGAGACATCTACACTTGCATGCCTGTGTGTCAGCAGGATGTCTAAGGCTCCCTCGTGCTCAGGGAAGTCACTGGCACCTAAGATGCGATACTGTTCACATGGGCTTCAGTTCAGTTGCTCAGGCATTAGGCATTTAAGATGTTCACACTTGCAAATCAGCCCAAGGTGGAAAGTGTAACAAGCAGAAGTAGTTGGGACGTAGGTGGTGGGAGAAATGCTAGAGCATTTGAAGCAACACTAGATGCCTGTGTTATATCAAATTACTTCTGAGTCTGCTTCTAGATGGTCTGTTAAACCCTCTCATTCCACAGAATTCATTGGGGCTCCTGTGCCTGGCAGGGCAGGTTGGACAGCTGGCGCACATATGGACATCTACAGTTGGGACTCATCCCCAGAGTGAGCAAACCTTCCTCCCACCTGCCCAGGTCTCCATTAACAGAGCCCCAGTTCCTCCCTTGGGTCAAAAGAGAAATGCTGAGATCATCTGCCCTAGCAGCAAACTCCAAAAGGCGACAATTGGATGTAGAGAGTAAGAGGCTGGTTAGCAATCCTTGCAGCCGTGGGAACCCATGAGCCTGGAGCCCAGTACTGTGCACTGAAACTAAAATGAAAGGCATGTTTATATGGACCAGAATGCTTCCTTCAAGGTTCTGCTTGTAAACTTAATGATAATTCCTCAGCAGTTTAAGTGTACTAATTATCTCTGCCTTGGATGGTTTCTTTTTGTTTTAGTTGGAAGGCCTGTTTCAGTCTCATGCTATTACTGATCTTTCACAGTTCAATATAAGAAAAGAATAATTAACTAATAAGTAAAACAAAGAAAATTTAAAAATTATTAAGAAGAATATGACATAACAGACAGGATCTTTAATTAGATGAACTTCAGGTGCATAATTTTTTTAAGGAATTTTTGAATGCAAATTTGCAAGAGGAAAATAATATATTGGGGTTTGACTATTTTTTAAAAACTGGTTCTTTTAGATTAAATTGGAATTTCAGGTACATGGTGCAGCATTGGCCTCAGAAAGATAGGTTTGCTAATATTTAAGACATGTAATTGCAGCTATTGGCTTTAACACAGATTTCTCATGACCACAGTTATAGAAATCAGTTTGGAAGTGAAGCACATAGACAAAGGCAAGATACTGGTCAGAGTGAGCTGACTATACGTTTTAGTATTTCACAACTGATGAAACAAGTTCACCAAGAATGATTTACTAACAGATCCTCTGGTTGGACAGACAAGCTGCAAATATAATTTTTCATATGAGTGGTCATTTTTAATGGGAAATTCAGCTTTATGGCAATCCCTCTCAATGAAAAAAAAAATCAAACAGTAATGACTATTTTCAGTTGCCTTTAACTAAATGAAGCTGGCTTAAAGAGTTCCATTTCAGTTCTGCAGTAGATAACATTGGATTCCCTGCAGAAAGCTGGTTGCTTAATGGTAGGTGTAGTTTGGAGGCCTGGTCCCTTCCATAATCTGGGTTTCCCAGAGAACCAGGAGATTTTTAATACCACTTAAAAATCACCTAGAGAGTTTTTGCAATGACATTAGATAGCTCTGAGGATTCTTATGTGAGTCCCATCAGGCCCCATAGATTTGTAGGGATCCAGCTGAAGCAGCAGATCTCACACAATTTCAGGGTCTACTGGGAGTCAAACATTCTCACAGCCATGGTCCACCAGCTCAGAGCACTGAGGTCCATCATCTGTGTTGAACACAGAGGCCAAGAATGCATTAAACACCTCTGCCTTGTCCATGTCCCTGTTTGTGAGGTGCCCGTCCCCATCCCGTAACAGGCTGATGTTATTTCTATGCTGCTTTTGCCATTAATATATTTAAAATAACTTTTTATTGCCCCCCACATTTCTGGCCAGCTTTAACTCCAGTTGATCTTTGGCTGTATGAATTTTCTCCCTGCACTGGCAAGCTGCATCTCTGTATCCTTCCCATGTCACCTGACCTTGCTTCCACTGGGCACACACCTTCCTTTTCCAAAAGAAGATGCCTGTTCAGCAAAGCTGACCTTCTGCCTTGTTCGCTTGATTTCTGACATTTTGAAATTGCCTGCTCCTGTGCATTTCCAAGGAGTGTAAGAAACCAATGTAAACTTTTTGTTTTGTCGAAGAATAAATAATTTAATCTCAGGGGGTTTTTGTTTCGTTCGTTTTGGGGTTTTTTTGGGGTTTTTTTGGTTTTTAAATAATTTTGTGACAAAACCAGAATTGAAACATTATCCCCTCCTATGGGGTGAAAACTGAAATTTGCTCTCGCTGGCAAAAGAGCCACTGTGATGCTGCATCTCATTTCCTCATTTAGGTTTGTGTCTTCAGACTCTGCAAAAAAATTATAGCTCTGCAGCCCTTGTAGAGTGTTCTACACTACAAATTTTAGCATACATCACAAGTTTTAATATCATTATTAAGCCTCTTTTAGGAACACAAAGGCTGTTACAGCTGGAATGATTAAGGTGACTTGTCAGCTGTGTAGTCATTGCATCCCTGTGAGTCACTGCTGAATGCAAAGGACTAGAGCGTTGTTTTTTCAGATGAGTTCTTAGGAGAAAAAAAAAACCCTTTATTCTCTCCTTCAGTCCTGCCACAGGCAGAGCAGTAAGTGATGATTCTGAAGTTATCACTTAGCCTGGAGCTAAGCAAACTAGGAAATTATTTAGTGAAACAAAATGTGGGATAGTAAAAGAGCTGGCCCCGCTGTCCATGTCAGAGCCCAGAGAGCCAAGCTGGCTGCTGCCTTTGGGAGCCCAGAGGGTGCACAGTCCAGATGGATCTGGGATTGAAGAGCAGCAGTGTCCTCAGGGCCGCAGGAAGTTCATCTCCCCAGGGACAGAAGCTTTGTCCCACTTCTGCCCCCTCTTCTTCCTTCCCCTTTTCTGTGACCAGACCAACACCTGAGCTTCCTACAGCACTGCATCCTACTGGAAGCAGTTTTGCCTCCAGTGGTAAGAAACCTTGTACAGACCTGAACAAAAGGTGTTGTTTGCTGCTGCAAAGGAGCTGTGAGGCAGAAAATCCTTAAAATGGAAGTGCACACATAAGACTCCTTTGCAAAACACCCTCAGTGGTGTTGGAGCAGTTACCTCATTTTGCTGACTTGAAGTGAGATGGTACACAGGCTTTCTGGTTGCAAAGACCTTACAGCTTTTTAGCTGAGGTTGTCCATGGATGCCTATTCAGTTACCCTTGCATAGTTTAAGTAATGCTGAATTCCTTTCACTCACAAATTATATGCTTCTACTTAACAATAGGCAATACTAGCTTCAAACTTTCATCCCTAAAACCAAATTTAGCAAAAAGCCTTGCAAATGGGACTGAAAAGATAGTTAGTTCAAGCTTTTGAGATAAATCCTTCTCATATCTGAGAATGAAGAGAGATCTGAAGAAGAAAGTAAGTTAGTTCATAAAATGTTTAATATAGTATTGGATTCCTCAATAAAATAACTGCTTTATATTTCAGACTCTATGCTCAGTAAGATATTGCCTTTTCTTGTGGTCCAGGGGAAATACATAGATCTTCTGCTGGTTCCCCTGCCTAGAGGTGCCTTTTGTACCATAGAACAGTGTGTGTCAGGTCAGTGGATGGATCCATGGACCCACAGCAGTGGATGAGTGGAATAGCTTTAACCTTCCCTCCTCCCTGGCTGCCCCCAGTTCACAGCCAACTGTAGCGGGCAGAACAAAAGCACAGCTGCTTTGCAGTTCTGCATTTTGGACCACTTCCAGAGGTACCACAAATAAGCACTTTTACCATGGTTCATTCAAGTGAATTTGCTCATTTTTCTGTCACTGAACAATTGATATGATCAACTTTTCAGTGATCAGGACTGCTCAGTGTAATAGTCCTTTAACAATAGCTCGTGTTTTTTAGGTAGAGAACATTTTAGACACAGACAGGTAGAAGGACTGCATCTAGTAGTCAGAAAGCAAATTGAGAATTATCATTCTGACATGATGTGAGTGCATTTTCCTCACCCTATGACTTGGTTGCTTATCATGAGTGGAGGGCTGGAGCCTGGAGGTGAGTCACCCAGCAAATATTGTTCATAACACATTCAGCATTACCAGATTAAGGGTCTAAGCAGAAGCATCCTTGGCATATGTACCTACTGAAATGAGGAACATGTGCTGCTGTAAACCTGAGTACTGAGTTACAGAAACAGCCCTCTGGTGTGCACCTCACTCCTGTACTATTAAATACTTGCCAAATTTCTTTAATTATTTCAGTAGCATCTTGCAGGGAGCTCAAAATTGTTTGTATGCAGCAAAAGAAATCTGAGATTCATTCACAGCTTGTTTTTGAAGCATCATATCATTATTTCAGAGAGAATAAAATAATCACTGATACAAAATTATACCTTCCCTGCCTAGAACAACATCCCCTTCAAACAGGATGCCAAGAACAATGAAGTCTCCAAGGGTATTTATAACAGAAGGAAATACTAAATATGCTAGACAGAAATCCATGTTCTTTATGACCTTTCGGTGCTTTTTCACAAGCTTGCTGCACAAAATGCTTTGGATAATATTTTCTGGTTATTCATGTGTCCAGTTCTAACTGAAAATGAATTCAGCACCTGAATACTTTTCCATTTTCACTGGTAGTCCATTTGCAGCTGTGCCATTCCTGTCAATAGGACAAACAGAATGTTGAAAACAGGGATGCTGAAAGCCTCTGAGCCCTATGTCACTAACATGGTGCTGAGGATGTTGCAAAAGAACATGGACCAGAAGGGATTTGAATATAAAATTTGAAAAGACAGCATGAATTTGACTGGCTAACAATGTGAAAGGCTGTTTTAAACTCAGTTATCAAGCTGTGCATTAAGAAATGCAGAAGTGTCTTTTACATTAAGTCATTAGGGCAGATGATGTGAAGGAGCAGAAAATGCAGGGATAATGAAAAAAGAGTAAGCATTATAACAGCAAACTCCTGTCCTTTAACCTCATCATATCCTGTCAAGGCTCTTTGACTCAGGAAAATTTCCAGCTTTCAGGGTTTCAGTTTGCATTTAAAAGGTGAACATCTGGACTGTTCCAAAATCAACTGCTGAACTGCAGAAGAGTTGTCCAGACACATTTGATCATAGATACCATTGTGATCTGTGGTAAACAGCCTTAAGGAGCTGCACTTTTCCCCATCACTTAGTTTGTTTACCTAAGAGTTGAGTTTCACAGCCTCAGCACCAGCTCTTACAGACTGTGAATTCCTTTACACCTGCCACCAAGGTCATTGGAGAAATCAAGTGTAAGTCTCATTTGCAGCCATCTCACTTGGCCTGTTCGAATCCAGATAAGAATCACCTTCAATTAGTAAATGTTGTGTGAAAAATCTCATTTACATTATCAATTAAAAGTGTTCAGAAGTTTTTATAGCCCTGAGTATGCAAGTTTGTGATAATCCAGGATCCTGCTATTTCTGTCAGTTTCTCCCCTTTATGAAATAAAAGCCAGATGTATGGAAGTTAGCAGTGGAGAAAGTGATTTTAAGATAGGACTGTGCCATCATTTTATTAAAAGATCAATTTAAAAATTCCATTAAAAAGATAAGTGAAAAAATACTAAGTGCAGTCAGCCATTCAATATTCACCCCTCAGCAAGATTCAAAGAGGACATTCATGCTTTTAAATTTATTTAGTAATCTTTTTCTTTTCCTCCTTGGAAGAAAGGCAATATGCTAACTTTCAGTAATGAGCTGTAGGTCAAATGTTTTTTTTTTCTTTTAACTATTAAGGCCTTGCTCATGAGAGAAAATATCACTTCAAAGTTGATCAAGATGAACTCTGCTTCAAGCAAAGAGGTTTGAATTGAATAGAATACTTCCCTGCATTTATGTATTTATGTAATGATGGCACGGGAATATGGCAGTACATCCATATTTTTCATATTATTAATTTTGCCAAGGCTAGTAGTGGTGAAATGGTCTTGCATGGTCAGAAAGTCTTAGGAATTATGTGTGCTCATGGGCTATGTCTGGTTTTATGCTCCTTCTGTAAGGCTCTCCCATAGAACACTATTGCACAGCAAGGATTGCAAACAGGAGAAAGTTTCTGGGGTTTTTCTTCTTTAGCATGGAAGGCCAAGACTTCTGAGCCTTGCTGTCCAGCATGACAGCCACAGAAGAGGAGTACAGGCAGAAAGGTGGAGGAAAAAGCCCCAAACAAAAAAATTCTGGTGTTTAGAGGATTTCTGCAAGAACTGGGGACGAGTGTGTAAGGCCTGAGGAGCAGCCACTGCATCATGATGCACAAAGGCTGAACCTGAGGGTGAGTTTGCAGTGAGTAGGAAGGTGCCAGTGGGAACGTGCTCAGGAACAGAGGCTGCACCTGCAGCCAGCTTCAGAAAGGCTGCAGCCTTGTGCCCTAAGGCAGCAGAGCAAGGCCAGCAAGAGCCAGGCACTTGCATCTCCTGCTGCAGCCCAAGCAGGGGCTTCATATCCCAGTCAGGCTAGTATTTGAGTTGCACTGTTTACCAGTAAAACAAACAAAAAACAATTACTAAACTCACTAACCTTCTATACTCTTATCTTTCCAGCAATCTTGACACAGAAGAGCTCTGTGGTAAGTTCTTTTTTTGGGAAAGAACATGATCTATGCCTGCAGCAGCCCTGTGCAAATAAACATGCCATGTGATTATTTTTTCCTGTTTAATCTTTGTAGCTCAAACAGAAAATAATTTCCACTCAGAGAACTCCTGGGAAAATGCAGATGGTGTATAATCTTTTCAGACTTTGTGCAGAATGTGCAGAATTTCCCTATGTCCAGAATTTACTTTGAAAATATTTTTCCTAATCAGTATTTCACACTCTCTGAGATTCAAGATCTGTTCTGTCATAAAGATAGATGATAGATAGATAGATAGATAGATAGATGACTTGTATTTTATTTCCCCTTAGTGTGAAATATCTTTTCTAGTTAGTTTCTCACTTTAACACTTGTCAGATACCCCACTTAAAGAAAATTCGTTACTTTCCTCCTACCTGAGCCAGGGAGAACAGCAAGTTTGACAAGTTCTATGATCCTTTGTCACAATAAAACTCCTGCAAGGCCTAGATTTTGGCCCAACTACCCATTTCTGTGCCTCATTCTGAGCTGTGAGTCATTTCCCCAACACCCTGTTTGCTCTCCAGCTTATCCAACAGCACCTGATTCAGGAGTGCTTCTTGCAGCAGAAAACAATTTACAAATGTTTTTGCAGGTTTTCCCACAAAATGTCAGAAAAAAAAAATCATGCTTCTCAACACCAGACAATTTCTGAGGGAAACATGATAAGTTTTCCATAGGTCAACAATGTTGAAGACCTTTAAAAGATGAACATATTGTCAAGTTGAATACCAGCTCCTTTGTTCACCCACAGGGTGACATGGCCAAGAGCCCACTAAAAACCACCTCACCCTGTGGCTTATAAATACATGACAAGAGGCTTATCTGTAGTGAGCTGGCCTGTGACAACTTCTGCTGGTTGAGCATCTGGCCAAAATTGTATAAACCTGGCTGAGGAAGAGAGGTGGTTTTGCTCCACATGGGATTTACTGCAGCTGATGTTGCACAGGCTTGCTGGACTGGGGGGGTGTCAGTCCAGCACTGACTCTGTTTATTGTCTGTTTTGATTAAATACAGGCTGCTTCAAATGCCTTTTAAGTCCTTCAGATGTTTCTCATCCATGAATCTGGTACTGAATTTACTCAATCCATATTTAAGCTTGTGATAATAGAGCTCTTTCTGAGTTATATCAGTTCATCTCAGAAATGAAGCTAAAAAACATCCAGGGTACTAACTCATAATATGTTTTAATTCTAAATAATTTCATTCAAGCTCTCAGCAATACCAGATCACATCACAGTTTTCCTGGTAACTTATGTTCTCGTGATTCCCCTGAGAAGCTCATGCTGACCTCTTAAAAGCCCTGAAGGGCTGCTATTTATTATTTCAAAAAGCTCTTATCTAATCTTGTTCTTCCTGTCTGCCACTTAGATGTTGATTTTTGTGCTCTTCCAGGTGATCTGATGTCTAAATGCCTTGTCTAACACAGTCTCTAAGCTTTAACATAATTAAATTTATTTCTTTTTCACACTGTTTCCTTCCTGTGCTTCCCTCTATTGTATTTCACCACATCAACCAAATGGGAACTCGGGTCATGATTTCCCAGGTTTGCTCCCTCCTCTTGCTGTAATGCCTCTGATTTTACATCAGCTCTTTCTGTTAAGTCCTTTGCTTTGAGAAGCTACACAGGGACATCCTGCAACTTGTTCTTTCCATGATTTTCATTAAAATGAATTTTGCATGCATCATATTTGTCGAAAATATCACAGCACCTGGGACTAGAAGCTTATCTGGCCAACTCATGGTCTCTGCATTTCTCAGAGAAACAGCTGCTCTCAACCAGCCCCAGTTGATATTATCTCCTCTAAGGGCTCTACCAGAATGACTCATTTTCATATCAATATAATCAAATTCACCACATACATATGAAAACTTCATTTGCTGCTAGTAATTGTAGACTATTAGACTGAAATTTCAATTTACAAAGAAGATGTAGATATTTTGAAAATGTTTGTTTCATCTGTCAAGTTCATATTTACACTTTTTGTGAATTCGACAGCTCATTTATTGAAAGAGTTTTGAAATACTGATTTTGGTATTTTAGGTATGCCAGGAATGATTTTACAGAGAAAGAATACAAAATTTAAAAAGAAAATTATCCTTTTCATTATAACTCCTTTTCATTTTGCATTTAAATATTCAATAATGCTGTAATTTAATTCAGACTTGATAAAGCTGATATTTAATGAAACACTGATTTTTCAGGTCATTTGTAGGTGATGTGGGGTTTTTTTCTTCTTTTAGATTATTTTTCAAAGCACTTAGGAGAGTATGAAAATGTTCTATCTGTCTTGGAAGACTTAAACATAACCATACTGAAGGCAATGGACAAAACAAAGAAAGTAAGTAAAAATTGTGAAATTTTCTTTACACTGTATATTTTGTTTGTTTGGAGTATTTCCAGTAGTTTTTGTATCAGAATTTATTAATTCATATTTAAGTTTTTCCAAATGTACCTGTTTGTTGCAAAATCCAGTAAGAAAATACCTGTCAAAATGGTTGTATATGAAATCTTTAAAGTCCTGTCTGCAAACTGTTACAGTTTGGATATAGCCAAAATCTTTGTGAATAGCCTGAAGAATGTTCTTTGCATTGTTGTATGAAGAGGGTTCTATGTTCTCTATGAAATGTGGGTAAGTATCAACACCAGCATTTGGAAATAGACCAAATTTGAAAAAATAACCTGGTGGATTGAGCAAAACCTCCTGGCCAAGAACAAGATTTCATTTCCATTTGAGGCATTTTAAACAAAAGCAGTGGTCACAGAGCCTGCCAAGAGGAGGTGTTAGGGCTGTTGCCCACCAGCACAGCAAGGGGACATTTACCCTGGAGGGAGGAGATGTTTCTCAGGGGAAGAAGGTTGGTTTCTCCACCTGCACATCTGACCAGGGTTGTGGCAGTGCTGCAGGACATGCCAGGCAGCCAATCCACCTGGCACTCCATTCATTGTGGCTGTACCTGCTCCTGTGTTCAGACCAAATCCCAGCTGTGTGGCTGACCAAAAGTGCACCAGTACATCGAGTGATTTACTCCTCTTCCCTGGCTGAACAGTTATCCTGTGCAAGGTGGAACAGCTTCAAAAGGTGAGGGAAGCAAACCCAGATCCTCCAAACTTAGCCACAGATCCACACCAGGCTAGTCATCAAAACCAGAAATTGCCCCCAAGATTATTCAATGAGATCCCCTGGGGTCAAAAAACCCTGGGGTTTTTTTTCAGTCAGTCAGTGGAGAGATCAATGTGGAGAAAGCTGTGCTTCCTTAGTGAGGATGTTATCTTTGGTATTCGGGTGTTTGCAGGAATAAAGTACTCATACATTTTACATAACCTGCCAAAATAAAAACCCAGAAGTGTAGCTTATTTTCTTAGAGCTTGAGCCAGGAAGCTGAATGTCTCTTCATTTATGCTGTGCATCTTCCACTCGTAATGAATGAGCACTGACTCATTGTCTTGTTGAGCTGGATATTAAAGAGCAACAGATTGCATCATTTTAGCTATGCATATTTTTGAAAAAATAGCCATGTGTATAAAATACTGCTGCTGAAGGGCAGGATGTCATCTCATAACAACTGGAAGTAAATAAAAGATAGCATTTAAGAATTACTTCAGAAGTTAATTACAAGGAGAAGTCCCAGCAGAGTAGAGATTATAAAATATATGTACTGGCCTGACTAGAAATATGGATAAGAAAATCTGGAATATTAATAAGTGTTTCATATATCTGCTTGAAGAACCCATCTAAAATATAACCAAACCACAATTTCTTTGAATATTATTTTCTTAACTCACGATTCAAGCCTAGTGGGTTTTCTGTCTTTCAGGAATGCTTCAGCTGACTATTTATTAGAGGTGACAGAAATAGAGCAAGGCTAAAACTGGAAAAGCGCTTTTAATTCCATTTAGTAGAAACTCTGTATGAACACAGACAAACAAAAAAGGTGTCCTCAAATATTCTAAAATAGAGCTTTCTGCCAAGGATATGCTCAGCCACTAGAGCTTTGTATGGAAATTAAATTTTCAGTTCAAAGTTTGGATTGTTTTCAACAGGAACTCAGTTCTCAGGAAACAGGTTATGTGACCTCATAAATCATTGGCGTGCAAATATTAAAATTTCTATCTTAAATGGTTCAAGTTTTACTTAAGTTTGTGGTCTAAAATCTGGACTTCAGCCATCTAAAATCAGCTGGAGGTACAGCAAAAGTTAGTTAGCACATTGAGATAGCATAATAAATGATGTTCATCACCAATGACACACAAGATGTGAGGCAGCTCATAGCTCGAGCTGACTCCCTGCTCATGCAAACAGGTGCTCAGAAATTATTGGTGTGGTTTGAAATGGCCATTGACATACATCCCAGGCAAGACTTGGGTTTCCTCTCCTAGTGCAGCATAAAACTTTGTCACCATTCTGCCACTGCAGCCACTGAATCCCTTGACCAGTCACTGAGTAGTAGCAGCATTTATTATTATCTTCTAAGGGATGCGCTAGTTGGAAAATTCATATACAGAAAAGAAATCTGGAATTGAAGACCTACACAGTGGGACCCACCAGCACACAGTGTGTCTACAGTGGCTGAGTCAGTTTCCAATGACTCAGACCAGCATGATTTCTGTGTACTTTATTGCCCTCTGTAGTTTGAAAGAGCTGTCAGCACAGCTTTTTTGAACTGAGTTTTCTCCAGCCTTCCAGTCCTTTGCAATCTGAAAGTGAAACCATCATCATCTGTGGCAGAAAACATTCCAGTGTGTTTGCAGGGTCAAGAAGCTTTGAATTCCTTTCACTGTTCTGGGGTCAGATCCCTCCTGCCAAACCAACTAAACTGCACCTGGGAAGACAGGAAGCCCTTGGCAGTGTAGGAACCATGCATGCTCCATTGCTTGATGGGAAGGTGCTAAGCTAAAAATGCAGAGTTAGATTTCTTCAGGAACATCTTTCAGCAGGGAAAAGACTGAGTTGCATTTGGAAGCAATTTACTTCAAAACAAACCCCACCTAACCAGAATATGAGCTACAGTCTTTCTGTTTCAGTACTGTTTCCTTGTGTTACATCTTACAGCAGGAAGGAAAGTGATGACCCCTGAGTGCACACTACTCCTGTAAATACTGAGGTACAGCTCTTCTTTTGGAGGCAAAAGCACAGCAGGCTTGCATGGAAAGAGATGACAGACAACACAGGAAAAGAGGGATGGGACAGTGCAAATTTTCTCCTTTTCAGACTCTGTAAAAGTCTGATTCTTTGCTGTGGAGGGACTTTCTTCCCTCCTTTGCAACTCTTTTATGAAAGATACCTAACGATCTATCTGTGATAGCAAGGGACCAGACTAGGTGAACTAGCAAAATGCATTTGAGCAGTAGTGATCAAAACTGATTTATTTAAGACGGTTTTCATGCAGTATTTACATACACAAAATATATACATTAATTTTAGGATGAAAACAAGGCAGTTATTCAGTGGAGCTAAAAAGTTCTTGAATAGCCTTCCAAGTCCTTTGAGGGGAAAAAACCCCAACTGTTTTTTACATGTTACTTGTAAAAACATGGAGAGGGGGGCGTGTGGTGTGCAACAGAAGATGCTGGATTCAATGACCAACACAGCATGTCTAATTATCTACTTCTATGAAATCATTAATTTTTCTGCTTTGCTCAAAAAACCCCAAAGCTAAGCAAAGTCCGTGCAGCCTTATCATTACTTGAAAATTTCTTGAATAGTCTACAAATAGGAGCCAGTAAAGTAAAAGAGAAGATTACAGGAGCTGAGAGTAACACAGGACTTGAAATTTAGTTACTGATAGTGCATTTATGGTAATTATGTAAATCACTGCAATCTTGAGGGTTGATACCCATTATAAACCAGAATGCCTAGACTTTTTTACTTGCATATTTGACTAATAGAACAGTAGCATTTATGTAAATTTTATCTCAAAACAATTTGTCGGGGAAGAAAGTTAGATAAGCATTTTTTGACAATAGTGTTCCACAACTAACATTATATTTGAGCAAAAATGAAGTCTTAAATTGCTATTCTGTTTTCACAAAAACTGTGTTAAATTGGCTGTCACCCATTTTTCCATGAGGTTAGAATTTATCAACATTTTTCACAGAATATAGTCTTGTTGTCTTTGAAATCACACTTCTTACAAATGCACCTTTCACAGAATTAATGCAATGAATAGCTGCTGCACAAGAAAAACGGGTATTGCTCAGTTTATCTTGAGTATTATTTCATGCACTGACTTGGAAAACAGTTCATTTGTTCCTTTAGATTTATCACTTTTTTATGTCAATCAAAAATCATAGCATCATTAAGGTTTAGAATCATTCAAGTTAGAAAAAATCCTTAAATTCATCAAGTCCAACAGTTAACCTCCTGACACTGCCAAATCCACCACTCAACCATGTCCCCAAGTTCCACATCTACACATCTTTTAAATACCTCCAAGGATGATGACTCCACCACTTCCCTGAGAAGCCTGTTCCAGTCTGTAGCTGAACTGACTGTCTCTCAACAGAAGAGGGAAATGATGGTGATAATGCTAAATGTATCACCAGTTCCACCCTGCTACAAGGCAGAGAGGACTCAAGGAATAAAAGCTATTTTAGCTGGGAACATTATTAAATTATGCTTTGAAATTTTTATTTTTGTTTAAGACTGTGACTATTAGTGCAAGTCAAATCAAACTAAGATAAATTCAAAAAGCTGCAAGCAATTAATTCTGAGGAGTCATACAAGGATATTCCAGACATTCATGCCTTTCCTCTTCTAGCTTCTTAATGAAAACTCTTGGGAACTTCTTTGATCTTTTTTTGTGGAAGTTTAATACCTAGTGGGTCAGAAAGACACAATGCTCAAATTTTTGCCAGCAGCAGAGAAGATATGTTTAGTCAAAAATAAAGACAAAATGAAACAACCCCCCCCCTTAATTTAATACTCATACCTCTAAATAGAAATTACTTCCAGCAGAAAAATAAACATTTAATTAGCCATTCTCCTCTTGATACCTATCAAAACCACCAGAGGCTTTGATGTTTTCTGTGCATTGTTTCAACCTTCTCCCTGGAGCAATGGTGTTACACATTTCCCTGCTACCTGCTAATATCAAACACAGCCAAAATAGTTTCTTGTCTCTTAGCTATGTGATGCACCTAATAGAACCTAAATAGGAGTTACTTTTTATCCATGCATGGATTTTCTAGCCCTGTTATTGGAACAACAGTGCATTACTCCTACAGTAATCCCAGGGAGTGATAGACTGTTCTGAGAGATGCTGTTACAAATGTGTGACAATCTTCTTTCTAATCAGCCATGGCTGCCTATTTTATTTCATTGCTGCTATGTCAGCACTGCAGATGGTTAGTAGAAATTGTCACTGTTCCAGTTCTCTAGGAAGAATTTAAACACATAATTTATGCAAAATGTAATACTTGGATAAACTTGCAAAACTTGTGCCATATTCAAAGTTGAATCTAATAACTGGGCACATTCTGCCTTTGATCACTTTTACAGTGAGGATGCTGTAAAGGTTACATTTGTGTGATGTCAATACATTGAGCATCTCTCAATATGGCTTCTAGTGAAATTGTAATTTTATTCTGATGCTGTTTTGATTTCTTCCTACAAGTCTGAACAATTAGATTTCAGAGATTTCATTTTAGTGAAGGTTTTCTTACTAATTTTATATTCTCAATTTAAAGTTGTAACCCAGGGCATTGTCCTTCCTAATTTGGGATCTAAACATATAGGGCAGGAGACATTCCATGATAAAGGGGAATTTAAATAGATTATTCCTTACTGAGTTCTACTCAGTGATAACTGCTTTTCAGTTGACTTGAGGGTATTTTCTGTAAAGATAAGCATACATATTTGTGTGAAATTATGTTTAATATGACATATAGATAGGAAACAGAAAATTGCTAAGTAATATGTCAGTAAGAAGTGTCCCACTCCTTCTCCATCTCAAGGAGCTGCTCTTCTGATGAATGGAGCAGCAGGGTCAAGGGGAGAGGGCTGAGGCTGGCACCAGAGACTGAGAGGATCAAGAGTTGCTGAACCTTGGAAACCCTGAGATGGGGACTGCACTAGGAGATTCCTAAACCCTGCCTCCTCTGCCTTTGTAAAAGGAGAACCTCTTCTGCACTTTTCAAGATAGCCTTTAGACACTTTTAAAGAACACAGTCACCTTTTCCACAGTGAAATAACTAATTATGTGCATTTTCAGTTTCATTAAACAACTCTTTGCTGCTCACAAAGGTCACAGTTGCCTCTTGATGAGGAAAATGTGGAAAATTACCCTCATTCATTCACATTCAGTGAAACTAACAATATGTTAACACAGGCTTATTTCATCTTGACTGCCCAAACTGTGGTGCAGTGTAATGTGTATGCTAACGAACAGTAATTTACAGCTAATGAAATTCAAGAAATGAGCCATTTTTCTAGTTTATGTACAGACACCATCCATGGGCCCCATTACTGATTGGTGGCATGATGCACTGGCAGTACATATGCTGGGCATGCCAGTTAAGCTGGTTCTACCATAATATAAACTTAATAAATTGATACAAAAATTTCGTACCATTGTGCCTCTCATAAAACAGAAAATAAGGTGCATTTCAAAGGGAACAGAGTGGTGAAACAATACCAAAGCATGGCTACTAATTCCTCAGTGCTGAGAGCTGGGCTTGAGGTTTAAAATTAATTGCAATGGACAATCTTTTCCTCTCCATGACTTAAATTACAATTATTCAGATCATTTATATATGCTGAATACCTTCTTCTGTGATCTTTGAAGAACTTTAGAAAGACAGGTAGTAGCTATTTTTCACTGGGCAGGAGCTGAAGCTGCCCAACATTGCTGTGAGCTCAGAATTTCTTGACTCATAAATTCTTCAAAGGAAACAGTAAATAATTTGTAATTATTTGCTCAACTATGTGCATTAAGAGAGTTAAGTAATTCCACATAGAATATTAGTAAGAACCAATATTTGGGTAAAATATACCTAAGGAAAGGGTCTTTGATCATTCTAGACTGCCAAAAATGATGTTAGCATCCGGGCTACCTTTCCCATTTTCAAAAATAGCTCTGTAAATATGGTGAGGTAACTCTAAGACATCTCTAAAGATCACACGGACCTTTTTCATAGGGAAGCATTTAAATTCAGAAGTTATGGGATATGAATTTAAAGAAAAAAAGACTAAATCCCAGTGCAATGCACAAACTTAGAGTAGTTCTAATGAAAAAAATCTTATTAGCTTTAAGATGCAGGAAAGCTTTTCTAGGTAATTTTTTTTCTCAAGGAGTTAGAAAGAAGAAGCCCCTCAGACAGCAGCAAGTATTACACAGCTAATGTTTATATGATCCCCATATCTGTGAGAGCCCACCTGAAGAGTTTTCAAAATGAAACACCACTGATGTGCATTTAGCATACCTGTAATGTAATGTAATTCAGCATACCTGTATCAGACTTACCATGAGTATCATCAGGAAGCATTATGGAGATATTTGTAACATTTACTTTCTGGATGCCCAGAATTTTAAAACACAATTCAAAAACTTAAAAGAAATGGTTAGTTCTGGGATGATTTCTTCACTTATTTCCAAGAGCAATGGCAAAAGCTGAAAAACAAATGAAACTTGGATCTCCACTTGGATCTCTCTTGGATTTCCACTGAAAGTTTTCAATTATATGTCCATGCTGCACAGATTCACACATGTTGTTCTAACATGCCAGAAAATCAAAATTTTTGGAAATGAAATGATCTGTCATGTTCAATGAAGTTTTAAATCAATTACAATGGAGACAGTTTTGAAAAATAAAATAACAGCTTTTGTATTGCACAAAAAGATTAAGTAATCATAGAAAGGTTCCCATAAACATTATTATAGACTGGTCCCTCAGGTAGACAGACAGTCTCTCATGAACATCTATTTTAAAATTGTATAAATGAAAAATTATTTGTTGGAAAGTGACTCACAGCTGATTAGTCTGAAGACAGAATAAGTAAATGTAGAAGACCATGAAGCTTCTGGCTACATAAGTAACTTCTGATGATTCATGGGTGGTTTAACACCTGAGATTTCTGTAGCAGAAGTCTTCCAACAAGAACTAACTTAATAAGAGATATTGTGAAAAGATTGCTCTCATCTGAGAGCAAAATGCTTTTAAAGCTGTTTTCTGACTATCTTTCATATTACATTCCAATTTCTAAACATCTTCTCTTTTTGTTCTGATTGCAAACACATATATGGAAAAATTCTAAGAGAAGTCTAAAAATCAGAAAGGCATTTCAGCTGTAATTCATATTGGAAAGAACATGGAATACCTTAAGAATACTCATATGCATTGCCAAAAATACTCGAATGGGTTCTCAGATAGTGTAGGAGGCAACACCATCGAAGTGACAGGTCTTCTTTAAAGCTTGGAGGTGGGGACCATCATCTCTTTTCAGGTGTGGTGACTAAAGAAATCTCTCATTGAAGGCACCTCATCTTTTATGAAACTGTTTTCGATTGAATTGTGCCCAAAGGTTTTCAAGATCAGCTGAGTGAGGAGCCAACACATTCATTCAGAGCTTAAGAGATGTAAATCTATTTTCTATCTCTGTTCCTGATGTGACCTCAACACAGTAAGCAGAGGTTCTAGGGGTCTGTGCTATCCTCTCTGTTACATTTATTAATGAGAAAAAAAGAAAGAGGGTGTTTAAATTGTTGTAAAGGTGGCCCTCCTCACAAAGCATTACCTACATATTACTGTAGAAATGCCAAATCACAGAATCACATAATGGGCATGATTGGAAGGGAACACAGTGGGGTTTTGCAGATTTGGGCTTGCCAGAAACATCAAATTTGACCCGAATCATGGAAATATGATTTATTGGGCCAGAGAGACAACAGGCATAAAAATTGATTTCTGAAATTATCTGCACAAAAAAAAAAGCATACATATTTTTTGATACATACAATAAATTGGAAATGTAATTATTCAAAGAACCACTACAAATTGCTAAGTATAGGTGCAGACTTTCATAATAACCAAACTCTAGTTTAAATTACATTTAGATGCATTTAATGAAATTGTGACATATACAGATATATGGTTTCAAAAATAATTAAAGAAATTAAAGGAATAAAAATCAGTCAAAGAGTGTTAAATTCAGAAGGCAACATCTCTTGCACAGTCCTTCAGCCAACTGTTGGTGGGACCTTTCAGGGGAGTATCTTAAGCATGTGCCCTGCTCAAAGACCATTCCCATAATCAACATCTGAGACAGGCCAGAAGGTTTGAGAAACATCTTTTCACAAGAGTGGATCTGAATCAAAACTTTGAATTCAGTTCTGCAGCTGTCAATCTTATTTTGGTTTTTCCACACTTCAGAAGTAATGTGGTGCTGCCATCAGCTGGAGTTAAGGATGTAAAGAAAAGGGTCTTTTTGAGTAGAAACTGTGTTGTGTCATTGTGTACTTGAGCCTCTCATTTTGAGTGGGAGTTGTGTCTACACCTGGAAATTCAGAGGTCTTTTTGTTCATCAATAAAGGGTACTTGCATGGTTTACATTTATAAACATGGAAACATACAACATGCTTCCTTCATTCCTTCCTGAATGAAGTCTGAACCTTCCCTCGTTTATTTCTAACTTCGCAAGCAAAGCCTGACCTTTTGGGGGTTTTTTTTGTGTAATTCTTAGGACTATCAGGAAGCTTCCAATTTGGAGCAGTTTGTGACTCGCTTTCTTTTGAAGGAGACACTGAACCAGCTGCAGTCCCTCCAGAGCTCCCTGGAGTGTGCCATGGAAACCACGGAGGAGCAGACCCGGCAGGAGAGGTGAGCAAACCCCTCTTCAGCTGCAGGGAAGGGGGTGAGGAGTGAGAACCTCCACAACTGCTTTACATTTCACCCGGAAATCTGATACAGGCAATAATAGGAGAAATAAGGATACACTTTTTACTCCCTATAGGAACCCACTAATAGGAGTTTTCCTGAAATTGAATGCATCTGATCCTGTGGTGGATTGCCTGTAGGACAATAATTTTGGTACATGCTAGGTTCTGCTGACTTCTTTTTAAATCCCTGGACAGTTTACTATCAAATGTAGAAACTGCAATATAAAGAGCTCTGAAATTACTAAGATGACTGACTGTTTTGGGGTTTTTTCCAGCTTTATAATTTTTTTTCCATGCACAATGATCTTCATGTTAAAAGAAGAAATAGCCAGGCTTTGCTTGTCACAGCTTGTCCCTAGAATATATGGCCATATTCTTGGTTAACATCTAGCTCTATATACTCTCAATCACCTGCATAGCCTTTATCCATCCAAGGGTTTTAGCTCAATTTAGTACAATGATCTCTGTGATGAGGGTTTGAAAAGTTACTTGGTTATATGGAATTTTTTCCTCCGTATGCTATTGTTAACGACAATAGGGAAAGCAAATTACAAACTGTTGTATTTTATGGACAAAAAAGATCTTAAGACCTTTCTGTTGGACATGTAATTTTCTTTTTCTTTTAGAAATGTCATTTTCTTGTTTGTTTTGCTGTTGAGTTTGAGATCCCTGAAGTACAGGAGGAATACCTGGTTTTGTGCCAGTATCTTGACTGTAGGAATCAATCAGGTTTTGAAAGCCTGAGGGTGCGCTGAGGGTGCACGGTATCTGTGCACCTCTATTCATGCCAGTTCCTCTGCAGTGATTCTACAAAACTCCTGTGAATGAAGAAACTGTGAATGATTACTTAGGTCAGGTCAGAACCACATCATGCACAGATACTGACCTTGAGATTTGTCTCCCTCAAAGATTTTGGTTTATGCCGGCTTAACCCTCTTCTTTTTTTTTTTTTTTTTTTTTCTTTTAACTTCTTTAATGACTTAATCGAAACTAATGAGTAAAAGTGAAAATCCAAAAAATAATTCAGTCCTCTCAATAGGTATTTATTTTTATTTAATTCAAAAGGGAACATAGAAGTGCGCTTTTTGAGAACAGAGAGAGAAGAGCTCTCCCACATATTTTTGCTTAAGAAGTCTCCTGTGTTTCTGTGCAGAAAAGATCCAACAAAACCAGAAGTGCTCTCAGTTCAGTGGCCAGGAAAACGCTTAGCCCGAAGGCTTCAGAGGAACAACAGCCTGTCATCAAATAACCCTTATTCTAGCACAGGTATGGCATCTCACATTTTAAACACATATACATATATACAGAAAAATATACACAAATCTTCCTCTCAAAAATTTAGTTTAGACATATAACTAAGATACTTTACTGACAGAAGACAATTTCAATTTAATATAGAAGATATTAACTGAAAACTGAGGAAAATTAATGCTTATCCACAGATCTGAAATTATAAAAGATAAAAACTTAACTGTGGGCCAAACTGTGTGTTTTGGACTGATTCAACATTTTTTAGGTAATCTGTATTGCCTGCAAATATGAATGGAAAGGTGAAGGCTATTACTTGTATACAACCAAGTTCTCTGCCATGACTCACATCTTAGCTGAGGGGAATAGATAATAGAAAGGGAAAAATACAAAAGCTGAAAGAAAATAATATTTCATTTAAGATCATGCAAAAAAGAAAAAAACAAAACAAAACTCTGCAGCAGCATTTCTGCTTGGAAAATGAGAGTACTTTGGCAAATGGGATTCTTTGGAAGCAGTGACACTAAGCATGAGGCTGCGGTGAAGCCATCACCATGCTTAATTACATGTCACAGAATCAAGGTGTGAAGATAACTGAAACAATAAAATATCTAGTGGGTCCAGCCCACTTCTTGACCATCTGCTGACCTCTTCCTTTTAAAGCTTCTGCTGAGAACCTTTCTGTCACTCGTATTCATGACTCACTCCCTGCCACTCACCAAATGATGCTGTTCTTTAAGAGCAGTGATGCAGGATGAAGTTTGGTCTCTTGTGAATTGGTGCTCTTAACCAGGAAGGTCACAGAGCTAGAAGAAACCCAAACAAATGCAAGCTCTACCAAATCCACTTACTCTATTGGTGTAATCTTAAAGAGATTTTTTCCTCCACAGCTCTACTAATAGCTGACAGCTGTCTACTTTCCTCCACAAAGTTTGTGTTTGTCTTGGCACTTGGTCTTCCTGCTTACTGCCAGCTGCCCACATGCACAGTAGCACTGTGGTGTGTATATGCACCCAAGGCTCAGGCCAACATTTCTTCAGCCTATGCACCTGTTCAGGCAAAGCCACACCCTGCCTCCTCTACCAACCACAGCTGTGGTATGTTCTCAGCATTAGAATTTAATTGTTTGGTCAAAATATATGCAAGTGCCACACGAACTCTCAGCTGGGAAATTAGAAGGTTAATGAATGTGCATAACAAGAGCATTTGTTGAAAAATTTTCAATTTCTGATAAACAACCTTCCTTGTCTCCTTAAAGCACTCACTTATGTACACATCTACATGGTGATTTCAGAAATTTCTTTAATAATGCAAATATTTTTTCCTTGAGTATTGTCCTTTACATTTGGCAGACAATTTTCAGGAGACTTTAGCAAGGCAAAACTTTCCAGAGATATTAGAGGGACTCACAGAATCACAGAATATCCTGAATTGGAAGGGACTCATAAGGATCATCAGAGTCCAACTTCTGGCCCTGTATAGTGCCGTCCCCAAGAATCACACCATGTGCCTTGAGAGCATTGTCCAAATGCTTCTTGAACTCTTGGTGCTGTGACCACTTCCCTGGGGAGCCTGTTCCAGTGCCCGTTCCAGTGCCCAACCACCCTCTGATATCCAACTGAATTCTCCCCTGACAAAGCTTGATGCTGTTCGCTTGGGTCCTGTCACTTGTCACTCTCACCAGAGAGGAAAGATGGGTACCCATCTCTCCTCTTCCCCTCACAAGGCAGTTGCAGACTGCAATGAGGTCTTCCTTCAGTCTCCTCTTCTCCAGACTGAATGAGCTAAGTGACCTCAGCTGCTCCTTGTATGGCTTCCCCTCAAGACCCTTCAGCACCTTCTTAGCCCTGATGCTTGTGCCTGTCTAGAACTGTATTGTCTAGCTCCACCCTTGCTTTGTGACATCAGATTGTTTTGGATGGGGCACTGAGCAATCTGATCTAGTGGAAGGTTCCCTGCTCGTGGCAGGGGAGATGAAATTCGATGATCTTTCTAGACCCTTCTAACACAAACCATTCTATGAATCTATGATCAGGTCACTACACAGACAGGAATATACCTGCAGTGGAGATGGAGAACTTTCTTCCGTTCCCAGCATGATTTCAAAAGCACTGTCATTAATCTAGAATGTAGTTTTCATTCTGTATTGGATTTCTATTGTATCTTAAACAGAAAATCATTCATAGAGTCAAATCATGTTTTCCTTTAGTTTCACCTAAATGAATATTGAACTAGTTGCAGCACAATCTTTGAAAAGCCAAAAAATTTGCAGGGTAATTTTTTTTTTATAAAATACAGGAATACACTATATACCAACAACTTAGCAACATTTTGTAAATGTTTCTCTTCTATGTTTTTCAAAGGTTGGATTGAGGAAGACAGCCAATGGGTGGTCCAGATAAACAGACTCCAGAAGCTAATTGATAGACTGGAAAAGAAGGTGTGCAGGCTTTTTCACCTGTTTCTTCTTTCACTTTCAGTAAAGCAAACCTTAAACGACAAATGTTTTCAATGCCCCATTTGCAACATTACCTAAGAGAGCTAACACTCGTTAAATGCCTACATTTTTCTTCCACTTTCCTCTTTCCTATTCATGACATTGTTTTTCCATGCTTCCCTTTCCCCCTCCCATCACCACAGATTGAATTTTTCATAAAGACGTGAAAAATTGTATTATTCTATGACTGGAGGATGCCAATGTATTCAGTAGTGCTTGTATGGGGGAGCATGCTACAACCTTCCCCTTTTAAGATCTGATATTATCTTCTTCCTCTCTAAATTTTCCCATGAAAGCTTGACAGGAAGTTTTGTTTCCTCCTTTCCCATCAGAGAATACTCATTTATAAAAATTAAACCACTTTCCTTGTCAATACAGTTCAACCAAAGTCTGATGCAAATCTTTTTGGGAGCTGGCTGCAGCAGCCCCCAGACTCCAGAAACCACCTGTGATTCCCACACCAAAGCAGAGCCCTCGAGGAGTCTGACAAATCACCCATCTGATCAACAATGCTAGGGCTTCCCAGTGCTTGTAAAATCCTGAGCCACATCTGTCAGTACAGAAAAAATCTATTCTTCTTCATTATTATTCTGGTGTTCAAAAGTTGTCTTATAATCTGTGTGTGATGATTTTTTTTTTTTTTTGAGAAGAAAGAAGAGCAGAGGAAAAGTAAGGTTATAAATTCCTGAGTTGTTCTCAGCATTAAATTTCCCTGTTTAAGGACAGACAGACAATTTCAGATATGCAGTAGGGGAGTGGCTGAATTCAGTGGATTTTGAGACCCAGGGTGTTTCTTCCTCCTTGTCCACTCGAGGTGAGGTTTTGGGTTGAAGTGGTCCCAGACCCAGGAGTGGCTCCAGTCCCAGTGCAGCTGATGCTGTTCCTCCCCACAGGTCAGTGCTCACCAGCAGTGAAGCTTTGCTTGTACTGCAAAGACATGGGCATGGGTCTCTTCACCAGCCCACACACAGGCAGCACTCACAGGGACATGAAACAGCATGATCTTGTTCTTTCTTTCTAGCTGATTGGGATATTCCCCCATGATTATTGTCATCTAGTATTTGTGGCTGGACCCATACCCCTTACCCAGACACTGGCTCAGACCTTGGGTCAAGGCAGAAAAATGTCTCCTGCTACTCAACCGCTAGTCCAGCTTGAGTTCAGTAGCAAGTTACACACACAGAAAATAGTTAAATAAGGAATTTAACAAAAAAATTCCAATAAATGGTGGTGACTTGGCATAGGGCTCAGCAAGAGAAGTGTAATGACCTTTCTCTGCTGTTCCTCCCTCCCAAATGAAAAAAAATGCCCCTAATTACCTTTCCTCTTTGGTCCCAGTTTGGTATTTCTGTTATCTCAGCCTTAATACTGATTAGCTGCATATGGCCACCCCCAGCACTGCTGGCCTTGCTCCAAAAGGAGCCCAGTATTCCCTTTGGTTATCCCTGAAGTCTGACAGTGTCTCTCACATCACTTCTCCTTAACCAGCTGTGAAATTTGGCCATTCCTTGTGGCACTGTCCATGACTTCTGTCAGCTTCTCACTCTGCTCCTTGCCGTGCTCCGCAGCTCCTCGTGTTTTGCTCAGTGCAGTAAGCTGTGGCCAGGGAATACCCCTGAGCCTCTGTCCAAGCGCTTCCTCCCGGAGGTCATTTCTGCATGGGAAAGGCAATTACACAACAGTTGCCACATTAATGACATTTAAGTAGCAACTTGATCTTTTTCTGAATAGATATAAATTGGATTTTGAAATGTCAAAGCCCACCCTGAAAGGTAAGTCTGGTTTTTCTCCCCACTTGGCTTTGGAAACAGCAGCTCACTGCCTTGCCATAGTTGCCACCTGACATGGACTGATGCCAAGAGAAAACATTTAAAAGAATGTTACTTTAAAAAGAAACAAACCTGGTATTCAGCAATAATGCAGTGCAAATGTTACAGCAAGTAGCCAAACATTTTGTGGTAAATGAACTTACAACAATGATGCTATGAATTGATCAAATTTATTATAAACAAATGACAGAAAACCTGAGTCTGAAAAGGGGCTCTGTGCCAAATGGAAACAGTGGAAGGGCATAGACCTCCCATAATTACCTCCTTGTCAATATAAAACTTGATTAATAAAACATAGCAATTACAGAAGTCTAATTTTTCCAGTAGACAACCTATCTATATTCACTTTTGTTTAAATTTGCATCTGCTTGAATTTGTATCTCACAGCCATATCTGACTGTGAGAGGCATTAAATACCAGCTTGCCTTTACTAAAACCCCTTTTTTGACTTTGCCCCAAAACAGATGAGAAAGGACTGCACATTCATGCTAAAAGGCAGTTTCAGAAGCCACCACTTCTCAGCTGAGGTAGTATAGGATTGCAGAGGCATTTTAAAGCCTCTGAGCTGCATCCATTTTTATTTCCAGGCTTTGTTTACATATACTGGCAAAGAAAACAATTATTTTCTTGCTATGTTTAGAGAAACTTTGCAGTACTTCTTGGAGTCATTCCTTTCCTCTCTTTTTCCATGTTTCCAGGAAAAAAAAGACAGTGAAAGTGAACTTTCACTTCAGGAATACACATTTTTCCCTCAGTTTTTTTTTATCCAAAGTGTCTGCACTGACAGCAAAGCTGGCTGTCTTTCCCTTCCCACACACATTTTATGACTTTAACTACACAGCAGCTTCTGAATACTTCATTCCTGCCTTGCTCTGCCACCTGCTGCTGGTGGAGGCCCTCTGCTCATTTGAATTCTACCTGCACATCTCTTGTTGGCTTTTCAGTGAGTACAGCATCTGTGCTGGCAGAACAGCTGCTACCTGAGGTTAATCAATCCTCACCCATGCTGGGAGTGGAAGATTTTTTTCTTTGTTGCACAAGAACTGTGTTCAGTGAGACGTGAAGCACCACTAACAGAGCATGTTTTTCTCCAGCTGCTTGTTGCAAATCAATCTGCTTTTTTTCTCTCAGGCATATGGGTATTTTTCAGAATATCATAATGGCACTGGGATAGGAGGTACTGCAAGTGCCTGGCAAGTAAAGAATGATTTTGTGTGTGCTGCTGGTTGGTGTTTGTGTGAATCACTGATTCCTGAAGTGCATATCCAGTTTGGGTACCAGGTGTACTCACAGACACATCTCTTTGCTGCCACCCAAACAATTCTCACAGGAAGGGCAGCAGTTCAGAAACCTGACTTGGACCATCATGCAGATCTCTTTCAATGCTAGAAAACAGCCTCTTGCAACCACAGATTCCCTGCAGGGAAGTTTCTTCTGTGTAAAGTTTTATGATTGCACAATAGTAGCTTATAGTTCCTTTCAAATTGCCATTCTTGCTCATCTCCACAGTCCATGAGACAATTTGAGAGGATGTCTGCCTTTTCTCAATTAAATCCAACGTACATTTGGGAACAAGCAGATTTGTTAAAATGAAAAATCACCTGCAAAGCACTATAAATAAAACTTTAAAAGACAGCCTGGGCTGGAATTAACCACTGAGGCATCCAAGATCTTGTAAAACTTGTGTTTGACTTAGAACTAATAAAGAAGGGGTTTAACTTCTTGAGGTAGAACAGAATCTAATTATTGAATAGTTTGTTTAAAATGTAAGAGTGGAATACAGCTGTAGTATTGACTGTTCTTGCAATTTCTATTTTGTTTTCAATTGCCTCCAAGGACCTAAAGCTTGAACCTCTTGAAGAGGAAGTTTTGGAAGAAAATGCAAGATCTGTAAGTACTGTTTAAGATAATGATTATGACATTTTATTTTAAACATCAGGCATTGAGACCACATCTGGTCTCTTTCGTTAAAAAATAATTTAAAAATCTTTATCCTCACTTTTTCCAGTGATAAGAATCCATTTTAGTTAGCAGAATATACTGTGCAAAAGGCAACAGAACAAAATTTAGAATATGTGGGTAAAACCTTTATATTAACTTTTTGCATTGTTTTTAAAGGATAGAGTGAGCCAAAACCTTAGGACACAAAAGGAGAAAAATGTGTCATTAATAAGATTTATCAAATTTGGTAGCAGTGTTAATGGGGTGGTAGCTTCTCTGCTCCAAATGCCGCAAGCATGCTTTAACCATTGTTGTACAGCCTCCCTCCCTCCCAAAACTGCTATAGGAAATCCTGTGAACAAAAATGGAAGAGCATCACGTGCTCATTATAATCTATAAAATCAAAATAGTCACCAGAAATAAACTTACTGTTTAACAAGTTTATGTCCCAAGATTGATATACTAGCATTCCTAAATTCATGAACCTTACATTCATTCATTTGAACCTAACAAAATGCAAATCAAATACACATGAAAAAATTATTTAATCACAGTAGTTGCATTAGATTTTTTTAAATGAGATTATGCAGTATTGCTACACAGACTGCTTATAATCCATGATATAACAGTATTCATAATCAAGGCAGAAACAAAAAACCTGTACAAGAAATTAAGTTGTACTCATTAAGAAGCACATAGCGTTGCTTTAAATATTTCATTAGTAAAGTTGGCAAGCTTCAATAGATTAATCAATAAATAAACTACTTGAAAGAGCTAAATGATAATTATATTAATTCAGGATAAATAGGTCTTCTGCACTGCTGACTGTTTCCATAGTCCTGTTTATAAAGACTGTTCATTTTCCTGCAGAATTACAGATTGAAAACCCCCTCTCTATTCATCACTTAATGTGAGCTATCTTGGGCATCTCAGTCAGGTGAGGGTCAGGCCTCCAAAAGGTAAAAACTATGAAAGCACTTTAATAAAAGCAACAATGCACCCAGTCCAGGTTGTGGGGATATGCTCTTATCCCAAACCTCACACCTGCTGGCATACAGATTCATCCAAGGAAACACACTGACTTTATTACTGAACATCTCAAAGACCAACCTTTGCTTTGCCCTCTTCTGAAAAGACTCTCTCCTCCAGAGTTAGGACAACGGTCTGAAGTGGACACTCATGCCTAGACACAAAAGCCATGCTGGAGCATTTCTACTTCTTCACTCCAGATGAATAAAACAGGGACTGCAAACTTAAAGGGAACTTTTGTGGGTTTTCTTTTATGATTGTGGTTTTATTGTTTCATGATAGACTTTTCTGAGTCTAAAGTACAAGGAATTCAGAGGAAGCTGTGGCAGTAATATTGTCATGGTTTTGTATCAGCACATAATGGTCATTCAGCACCAGATGTCTGTGATAGAAGAAAAAGTGGAGGAATTCCGTCTTGCTCTGAAGCAGTACCTGGAATCTGCTTCTGCTCAAGGTGGCTGCTTGCAGTAAGTACAGGGTTATTGTCCTTGGGCTGAAGGAAGACATGTAGTCTTTCTTCTTTAATAACTGGGATTATTTATGAAGACAGAACCTGAGGCACCTTTCTTAGTGGGTTATGTGTGTGTATAAGACAGAGCTTTTTAAAGACACCTAGAACTAGAAAGAGATGTGACAATGTGCAGATTTTAGGTACTATGACAAAATGATTGTACATCCCAAAGATGCTAAACAAACTTTTCAGGCTTGTTAGCTCTGCGGGTCTTCATGACTTCTGGAAGCTTCTAGGCTGACATTCTTTATTGGAAAACTCACTTGCCATCCTTCATTTATGCTCACCTGGAAAAGCATCAACTTATCAACTTCTTTGCCAGTTCTCTAGTTGGAAGCTTTCAGAATCTTCCCTTTAGGCTATCACTGTAAAATTTTAGTTCATAATAAAGAATTTGAAAAATTAAAAAGCAAAATTTTCAATGAAACTATATTTCTGATTTGCTTCTTTTAGAATTAATAAAACATTAGAGCTGGGTTAAGAATAAGTTTTAGTGGCTTACCACTGTACTTAATTTCTGAATTTAACATAGTGGAGTATGTACTATCATACATACTACAGACCATTATGAAAAAGATATTTTTGTAATGTGTACACGATACAGAATCTTCCCATCTAGTCAAGTGCTTCAAAGACTGCCTATCACATCCCTCATTTATGAGTCTTGTTGCTATGAGATTATCACATTTAGGATTTTATCAGTAGTGTTCACATAGACCAGAAAAATTAAGCTGGAAGGAGTTTGATCTTTCTGCCGTGGTACACTTGTAAAGGCAGACTTATGAGAAAAATAAAATTCTCTTGTTGGCGAAGAGATGGAAAAAAACCCCAATGAGACATGCTCCTGGCCTCCTCCCAGAAATGAACATACAGCAAAACACTGTAGTGACTGCAGACTTGTCAGGGAAGAGAGATGACTTCAGAATGCAAGTTAACAAATGGTGGCAGAAAGTTCCTTTCTTTCCCAAGTTTACAGGCATTTGTTAAGTCTGTAATGCCACCTAACGGATGGGTTTTGCGGTAGCTATAATTGACAGCGACTTGTTTTTGCCAACAGCTTTTAATATTTTTGCCATTTTACCATGCACTTTCACATACAGCAGCAGAAAACCAATAAATCATAAAACACTTCTGACTATATTATGAAGCATAAGCTGAGACCAGTTTTCAAGCACAGCATTAGTGAGGTCAGCAATCTCACACTTGGGCACACAGAAAAATCTGTATGTATACTTTCTGTGCAATTTATTGAAACACCAATTTGAGTACCCAAGTGAATAAGTACCCTACACGCTATAAAGCTTTTATACTCAGGATAATAAGCAGGATGACCCTGTGTAGAGGATCAAGAGATATTCTGTGGGTCATTTTTCACTCCTGAGAAATTGTTACTTGAATAACTTAAGAACAAGTAACTAGTATGCAAAATATTATTTTAAAAGAGTATCTGCAGCAGGTATCAGCCTATATGGCTTTTTACTCCATAATACGTATATTTCATTTACTCCATTGGCTTTCAAAGCCAATAACCTAAATTATATGACACTTGGATGCATCTCTCATACAAAAGAATAACTTCTACTTATTAGATTATCATCCCTGAACAGCTGTTTGATTAATTTTCTGTTTAGTATTTGTTTAGATAAATTACACTATTGGAGCAATATGAAAAATGAGTTTTGTAAAAAATATTAATTAATAAAAATGAATATACAAGGGGTTTTATTTTTAAAAGCTCAGATAATTTGAAGTATATGATCACTATGATCACTCATTTGTTAAGTGTATTAATTAGGTTGGTATTGGGTTTGGTTTTTTGTTTTGTTCTGTGGGTTTTTTTTTCCAAAATCACTGCATTTGTACCTACTGATAAGCAGTTAGGAATAAAATGTATATGTCCAATAATGTTCTTTTGTTTCATTAAATTAGTTCTATTGTAAAATTCTTAGTATTTCCATACAGAAGTTTCCAAGTAATTTCCACTTCATTGTTTATGAGTTCTGGGAAAACAGCAATGCCTGGAATAGGTAAGTGTGGTTTGTTTTTTTTTTTTTCCTAAAGTTTGAAGGATAGAAATCAATTATGTAGAAAGACAGTACAAATTACTTTAAATAATGCTAATTGATCTTTTGCTAAATATATCACAATTAATACTTCAGAACAATGCTTTAGTTGCTAAAGACTTGAATATACCGAAACATAAATAAAATGCCAGAAAGACAATAGTGATTATTCAAAACAGAAAAAGTCCGAAAGTGAGTACATAAAGATATAGCATTAGGTGGATATTAGTTCATCAGAGACAGAAAACCAGGAAGACGGCAATATCACCAGTTTCATGATAAGGAAGAAACAAAAAGACACAATTATTGAAACAGAAGATGTGCCAGCCTGCAGCACACTTCAGGAGTTATGGGGAGCTCTCCCAAAACTTCCCAATCCACAGCACAGGAACCCATCTGACAGACTCCCAGAGAGTCTCTTTTGGGCCCCAAATAGAAATTATTAATCATCCTACCAGCTGAAATTTAGCCTCCGGCTGGCAGACAACTAAGGAATTGCATAGAGACAAAAGGATTTTCCTTATCTACATTTACTTAAAACACTCAAATACACCAACCCTATGATCCTAAATCTCTAGCAAGAACCTGTTCTTAGGGAGATGGAGAACAGGTTTATTGCTCTCCTCTCAAACAAAACCCCAGTTTTACTGGGTTTCCTATCACACAGACTCAGGAACACTGGTAACACATGTCAAAACTGTACTGGGTCACAACCAAGAGATGAGCATCAGACTGACAGCGAGCTGCACAGAAGAAAACCTGTGTTTAATGTAACATGCAGGCACTTCATAGCTTATCTAGTCTCCTCTCCCACTATCACTGTAAGTTTCGAATTACAGAATCTCTGTACAGCATTAATTGTGAAAATTCTTATGTTCACTTAAAAATTTGAGCCCATTTAAAAAACCTATTACATTTTTATTTTTTACAATTATTTAGCCACCTTCAAATGAGTTACAGCAAGACATTCCAAAGAAGTAAAGTGGATTTCTTGGAAACTCCAGAGCTCATCACAACAATGCTAGTCCCTGGTAAATATCAACTTTTCACATTATTTTTTTTTTTGTTATATGTTGAAGGTTCTATTAGTGTGTTCCATATGCAAGATCCCTGCATAATATCACCCTTATTCAGATCTTCTTTGAGAATATTCTTCTTCTCTAGAGTATAGAGGAGAAAAGGACTCCAAATGTTTTTATTTTAACCACATAAATACAAAATGCATCAGCAAGGAGAAGACCCACAGTGATTTATTTTACATAGTGTGAAGTAACACTGACATACACTATTTAAGAAAATATCTAGAATAAACAATACTATTTGTGAATGGTAAAATATATCCCATTTAAGATTTTCAAGGAAAAAAATGCTTTCTGATTGATTAAGACTTCAGTTTATTCCTACTTACATGGACTGAAGGGAGCCTTATTTACCAATAATTGATATTTACTAACCAACTTGTTGTACACACTTCTTGCTATGTTAAAAAAAAGCAAGTTGGTAAAGATTCCAAATTATTATTCTTAATAGAAACCAATGAGCATGTAACATTTTTCTCCTAGAAGTAAGAGTTAAAAGACACAGTGCAGGTGCAGGATGAAGCAAAGAAAGCATCAGTCCAATATTTACAGAGAGAGGACAATTTTTTTTTTTTTTTATTTTAGGGAACACAAATCTATTACAATGAAGCCCTAATTTCCTATGTGTCTGAGTACAGGCTAAATTTAATAAAACTCCACTTAGTAGAAAAATAAATGTAGTCCTGTACCTGGGGTTTGTCCTTAAAAGAAACCAGCCAAGACATCTTCAGATCTCATGAGCCTGATGTGGACACAAAATTATATGCCAGGGACTCCTGCAGAATCAGGAGATTGAAGTTAATGAACCAAGCATCTCTTGTATCTTACTGGGATATTGCTGGATTTAAGGAAAACTTGATTGCAGGAAACAATGAAGCCTTTTCCCAAAATTCTTTGTGTCCAAGAGACTGCACATGATCCAGCAGTGTTCCAGGGTAGTTTACTCACAGGTAAAGTACAATTAACATAAAATAAAATGTAAACATAATTTTTAAGTGCCTAAATATGGAAGCGTCTGAAATTGGATTCCAAGTACTCATTAAAGCATTTACTCTGCCTGATAAGAAGGATTTCAGTCTGCAGCACTCTGTCCTGGCAGACAGTTACCATAGAAACAGCATTTCTCACTGTGCACTCCTTGCTGGGGTTGCAATGGGAATTAATGCATTCAATGTACAATTTTATACATTACCTGTAATTTTATACATTAGCTGTGCGATGATTTGAACTCTATTTCATGGAAAGAGCTTCCCACAACTGATCAATACAAGTCATATTTGTGTTTGAAAGACAGAAAATTATCTTGAAGTAAAAAATGATGGCTGCAATCCCACCAGTACACCTTACAAAAGAATTTTAGACACCACAAAGTGGTATCACTGTAAAATCAGAAGGAAAAACCCCTAAACGTGTCTGCAATTAGAACACAGATATGCTCTATTCTAAAAACAAATTTACTGTAGCTGAGAAACTTCCAAACTTCTTTTACATATGTGGGTACATAAGAACTAAATCAATTGCAAATTGTAATCTGAATCTGATTCATTCAAAATTTACAACCCTTAAGTCTTTACCAATTAACTGAAATTAGTAAGGATACACTTATGTGGCTAAGAATGATTCAGGAGGACAAGTTTTCAAGACTGTTTGATCCAGTATTATCCCAAAGAAAATTAATTTACCATCACTTAAGAGGAACCACAAGCTACTATAATCACTCATGCACCTGTTAACTCACCAGTCTGCCAGAGTGGCATGAATCTCTTAGTTCACATTCAGTGAATTTCTCATTTTTACACAAGATCTGGACTTGAAGACTCTAGAGAACCTTTGGGCAAAGAAAACAAGATAAGGGGAAACCATTGAACACTTATAACACTATAACCCATGAAACAAATAGTTTAATTGGCATTTTTGGGGGCTGAAACATCCACTGATGTTTCAAAGACTGCTAGGCTCATAGCCTCAATTCAGGTAGGACTCTTGAGTATTTTCTCATCATGTTTCTTCATGAATAATAATTTTCATTAAAATAGCATTAATGGAAGCATTTATGGATACATACACAAGAAATAAGTTCTGCTAATGAATTTGTGTAGTGTGAAACCTATGTAGCCTAGAACACCCCTCTACTAAGGGCACTTGGCATCTCAGATACAGTCGCAATTCCTTTCTTACCTTCCCATCTCACTCCACAAATCTTGTGGTTCCTCTCTGCATAAGGTTCCATTTCAAAAGGCCAAAGGCTAGAGATTGTGGGGAAGAAACACAAACTGGTTTCACTCCAGCACTACCTATAATCTGGTGATTACAGAACTTTTTATGGGAATGACATTTTACAAGTCCATCAGTTCTCTTACTTTTGAGGACAAAAAATTATTAATTCCTAGAGTTGTGTAAAAAACTTATCAGATTTGAATAAAGTCACCAGGAAAGCAAGTCATTAAAGTTAACACAACCACCCAGGGAACACAGTGCTTGGCTTAAAAACAGACACACACAGCAGCAGAGGACTGAGGATTTATTTGGTGTGCTCTCCGGGCGCTTAATTCTATGCAGCTGCACCTATGACACATTAATGCTTCTTTGGATGTTATAAAAAAGAGATATAATTCTTGTGATAAAGCCACCTTCCCACCACTTACACTCAGCTCTCCCAGTATTCTGAGTACTTTTTCTCATCAGTAATAGCTGCATATATAAACAAACATTTAATTTGTTAAAAGGTTATAGGCATTTTATTTAGAATTTTAGAATTTTTACCAGAGGTTAAAAAAGAAATGCAATTTATGCTAAAAAATAAATAAACTCTGCTCTCTTGCAGCATCATGGTGGGTCCTCAATGACAACTAGAAGCTGTGGTTCCAAGTAATGTTAATGTTGTATTGTCTTTCATTACACTAACACTCATATTGCAGTGTACAGGTGAAATTATGATGTAATAACGTTTGTTATTATGGATGGCATCTTTTCCACTTTATCCATTCCAAAATCTGGAAAACTGTGCATTTATTACCTTTTCTTGTGACTAGTTCAGTGAAATAATGCATTCTAAAAACTGAAATAAGACAACTATGATAAACTATTTATTTCTGTGACAGTCCAGACTGTCACAGAAAAGTATGTCTTGAATGTTTGACTAAATATTTGTGAAAAGTTTTATTAATGCATTAATAAAAAAAATATTACTTAATGCCGCTGTGGTCTCCTTTTACAAAAGAAAGAAGTATGAACCTGAACACACATTTTCATACATGTCTGCGGAGAAGCTGTAAGTCATTAATGAAAAGAATAAGCATAGGGAAAACTCTTTGTGCTAATACAGAACTTCCCCCAGGATATTTTCTGCTCACAAGACACGGCAGCACTTAACAGACTCTTAGCCCTTACCCTCCCAAGAGGAAACATATCTGCCTTTCTCTTGTCACTACAGATCCCCAGACTGAACACTGCACAACCTCTATGTCCTGACCACTCAGAAAATATTTTCTTTAGCTCTCTGGCAAGTCACTGCAAAATCATTAGAGAAACTGCAGTTACAGCAGAAATAACCATAAACCTTGAGCTTGTTTGGAGGTTGGTTCTAGCAGGAGGCAGGGCTGCTGTATACCCTTGTTGATGAACAACACCATCTCCATGGGGAAGATCAGCCTCTTCAACCAGGGTGCAGCTTTGGTAGGGATGCACATGGAGCACTGAGGAGCAAGTGGACACCCACCAGACCAGCTTTGTCAGCTCAATCAACCTGGTCATCAGTGGGGTGCCAGAGGTTGCAGCCAGACTGCCCTCACATCCAGGGGTCTGGGGGTCCTGGTTGATTGACTGTGAGTCAGCAGTGTCCTGGCAGTCATAAGGACCAACCGTGTCCCGGGGTGCGTCAGGAACAGCACCACCAGCCAGGCAAGAGAGGGGACTGTCCCACTCTGCTCTGCACTGGAGCAGCCTCACCTCAAGTGCTGGGTGCAGTTTTGGACACAACAATATAAAAGAGATATAAAGCTATTTAAGAGTGTCCAAAGGAAGGCCATGAGGATCATGAAAGGCCTGCAGGGGAAGTATACAAGGAGTGGCTGATGTCACTTGGTTGGTTCAGCCTGGAGGAGACTGAGGGGAAACCACATTGCAGTTTGCAGCTTCCTCATGAGGAGAAGCAGGCACTGATCTCTTCTCTCTGGTGACCAGTGACAGGACCCAAGGAAAATCAAGTTGTATGAGGGGAGACTGAGGTTAGGCATTAAGAAAAGGTTCTTTACCCAGAGGGTGGAGGAACACTGAAACAGGGCAGTGGTCACAGCACCAAGCCTGACAGAGTTTAAGCAGCATGTGGACAATGCTCTCAGGCACGTGGTATGAGTCTAAGTGTATCTTGTGCAGTGCTAGGAGCTGGACCTCAGTGATCCCTGTGGGTCCCTTCTAGCTGAGGATATTCTGTGATTCTGTGAGACCTGGAAGTAGCAATATTTGATTCCCTAGCAAGTCATGGTGTTGTCTGTCGCCTGCATCTGAGGTGTGCCCTCCAGCCCAAGAATGGGCAAGCAACTACTGTAACCTCACACCTCCACAGCAAGTTGACAAGCTCAGCATGCTACATGACCACTCTCTCCATCCATTTAGCAGTCTGAGGTTACAAACAGTACCCAAAAAGAAACTTAAAAGCCATGTTCAATAAAATACCATCTTGTTTAGTTTTATTTCTTCTCAACAAAAAAAAGTTACCATATGTAATTGAAAAGAGGGAATTTCAACTACAAACAAGCAGTCTTCATTGCAGTAAGGTCCTATATTCCAGAAATCACAACAAGGTCTGAGCTCAAGATTAAGAAAGGCATCACATTTAGGTTCTTGCATGCAACCAAGGCAATTCGGCTTTCATTTTATCAGTAGAGTTCTGAAGTGAGTTATTTGCCTAAACAAAGGGATCTAGTGCATGTGAATTACTGTGGAGGACACCAACTTGTATCCAGCTCCCAGCTGAGGATGACACACGTTACCTGTAGTTTGTCTGTCATTTATGCCAGGCCCACGCAGCATGCAGACTGGAATTCCAGGTGAGTCTCGGATGACACCACATGCCTACCTTTCAGCAACTGAATCAAGCCCTTTGCCAATAAAGTTCATGAGGCCTTGGTTCTCCACACAAATGTGGATGTCAGAGAGGGATACATGCACATGTGAATTTATATGCCCACATTACAAATTTCACCTTTATCTCTCTCACAGTAACTCAGTGAAAGTGAATGCTTCTAACACCAAAGTCCAAGGCTTTCCTATATTGACACGATCCAGCTACCAACCTGTCCAATTGTAAAAGGGCACTGAAATTACCCTCACAAATGACCTCAGTATAAGTTTAAATGTTTCTTGTTTTAATCAAAGTAAACCTACTCATACTCCTGAACAACTGGCTGCTATTTTTACTATGCCAAGATGTTAGGCTAGTGTATAGCATGGGTTTTTTGTCACTACTGACCTACCAACAAAGGAAATAGTGACATGTGACACAGATTCAGGGAAAATCCTTAAAAATTACATACTACACTAAGGTTTGTTACATTTTTCCTTTTCATTAGGAAAAATGCATTAAAATCATTCTTAGAATAACTTGCTGTAGAACTTCATGTCAATTAGGTGCTGGAAGGGTGAAAAAAGTTGTAGCAGGTCATATGTCCTTATAAGAGTTACTCACCTTTGTATATATACTAGTGAACAAACACTTTGATGAATCATACACAAGAAGAAGTTTGAGAAGTTTCACTTAGGAGTTTTGAGAGCTACACACAGAAACTGTCTTTGACACATACTGGGAAAAAAGATCCATATGACTCACTCTAAGAAACTCCCAGTGATTAAAAACTAACCAACAAAAATATGTATTTGCATCATTCAGTAAAAGAAATCTAGCACCGATCCAATGCAACTTGACAGGTTTTTGCATTACTGCAATTGCCATTTAACGTATCCTCATATTTAACACATCCTTATTTAGCTTTCGTTATCATTTGTGACAGAGGGTAAAAAATTGCCTGCAGTACCCAAATGATATTATTATAGGTCTAAATATACATTTAGAAGTTAATTCTATTAATACAAAATATTTATTATTGATGCCTGTCAACTGATAGATGCTTTCAGGAAGTACTTGAACTACTGCTTTCTACTTCAGTATTGGATACCATACTCTTTAAGGGAAAAAGAGAGAATTAAGTCTGCATTGGTACACTCATTTACCCATATAAGACATAGGATTAAAATCTGTCTTGTTCCTCAGTTATTCCTATTACTTTCACTTTTCAAAGTCAAGAACACTGGAGAATTATTTTCAAAGAACTTTAAGGAATGCAATGCATAGGCAGGTCTCCTGTTCTGATGCAGGATGAGAGAAAATTTATCTTGTTAGTGAAATAATAAGAGACTTCATACCTTAAAAGAAGGTATGTGTATCCACAAGATATTAAAGAATATCTTGTGTCAAGATGAAGATTTCAAATTAAGAAGAAGCAAGTCAAGTTTTGTCAAAAAGAAGCCAAAAAAACTCTACTACTAGAGGAGTAGATACCCTAACACATCTGAGATTTGACACAGCCAGTACTTGTTCCATCTTTAATTCTGAGGGAGTTGGGAGCAATCAAAAAGCCCAAGTGTCGTGGTTTGACATGGAAGTGATTTTTTTTTTTCCTTCAGGAAGTTGGGTCAAACCAATCAGTGGTCAAGTTTGGATATTGGCACCTGAAGTGACCACTGAAGATAGGGATACGCCTCTGAGAACACAGGGGGTTAAAAGCAAGAACTCCCAAGAGCTCGCTCTCTTTGGTTCCGGTCAAGGTGCTGTGCAGACCTCCCCTGCCCAGCCATGGGGCTGGGTGGGGGAGGGGAAGCCATGAGGCCTGGTCGAGGTGAGCCGAGGGGTAGAAGGACTGGAACCGAGCCAGCTCCTGTGGACGGAAGGGTGGAGAGAAGCGGAGATGTCTTTGTCATCCCCCCCCCAGAGGGAAGAGATAGAGAGTCCGGACGGCACCTGTAACTTTGCCGGCGCGGAGAAGGGGGGCTGGGGGGGAAGGCGCCCAGCCTTGGCCTTGGGAGTCGGCTGCTGGGCAGAGATATCAGCCGTCCAGGGAGTCTGAGCTTTTAACCCTTTCCTGAGAAATGAAGGCTTTGTGAAATATTACTCCTCCTTGATTTGATGTAGAAGAGAGACAGTCTGGGATCCGAGATGATAGAAGAAGAAATTCTCGAGTTGGAAGGAGATGATGGAGTGGCTTGTGGCTGGACTTCTCTTGTTAGCCATAGACTGAACCAAATTCTCCTAACAGAAGCTGCACTTAGGGTGGTGCGTTGGTGTGCCAGGAGACCTGTTTCAGTGATCACCAGCAGAGGAGTAGAGAGAAGGTGTGGAGAAGCCCTCTATCTTCAAGGAAGAAGAAGAGGAGAAGAGGACCTCTGTTCTTGGACCCTCAGCCCCAGGGGAAAATGGGGGGGGACTGTAGTCCCAAAATGAGAAACTGAACTGTTGTCTCTTTTGGTCCACGGCAAAGCATCCTTAAAGGAGCCCTATGAGCAGTCTGTCCATGCACAGTGGTGAGAGCACTGTGACATGGAAGGAGAGTGTCACCATGGCAAATTTTCTTCGGGCGATTGCCATGTGTGACATGGAAACACAAGGGTGGCAATTTTGTTTCCTGGGGGGGGGGTCTGTGGCACAGGAGAGACTCCTGTCTCCCTTGAAAGATTGAGTGTTTGAATATCTGAAGGGTGGCAACTTGATCAGGATCCTGGGTGGTGTCTCACTGTTGAGTTTGTTTAGGAATTAGGTGGGAGGAGGAGGGGTGTTTTAGAAAGTCTTCATCCAGGATTTAGTGTTTGTAGTTTTTATAGTAGTAGTAGTTTAATAAAGTTCTTTCCTTAGTTACTAAGTTTGGGCCTGCTCTGCTCTGTTCCTGATCACATCTCACAGCAATTATTTTAAAAAGTATATTTTCATGGAGGCGCTGGCATCGTGCCAGTGTCAAACCATGACACCAAGTCAAGTATTTATTTAGAATTTATAGTCAGGCAAAATATCTGGCTTCATAATACATAAAATTCAGTGACAAAGTTCTGCCACACCAATATGTAAAATTATTTATTTTCATTTTAAACATATTGCCATTTCAGGCATTACAAATTAAAGGTTTGTCTCTTAAAGCATTCAGGCAATTACAGGAAGAAAAAGGCATTTTCATAGCTTTCACAGGGCTGCACTTCCATCTGCAGGCACCCAAATACCTTCAAAAATCTTGAAGACCTACATCAAATGTAGCTCCCTCACTGACGGACTTTGGATCTTCCAAACAACATGTCACTTCTTGCAGATGTCAAGGAAAGGTTTGTTCTTTACCTGTAAGACAAACCAACCCTCAAATTACTTCTATTGTAACAGATCACTTAAAGTTTTCATTTCAGTCTGCTTGTAACTCTTTTCTACTCCATGTACATGTCACAATTTGGATTTTTTTTTATTATAGCAAACAGTTCTATTTTCCTTAATCATAAGAGACTTCATCTAAAATTTTCCTATTGTGTGTCAACATAGTTGTAACATCTGTTCAAATGCTGAGCTATGTACTGGTAGCCCTGATGCCCACATCCCAAAAAAACCCCAGTGTCCTTCGGAACAAATGCAGTCCACAGTCCACCAACTGTAACAACCGCATCTCCCTTCTACAAGTCATTCTAGGAAGTTTTCTTCATCTGACAATACAACATGTACTCATAAGTGGGCACATACTTCAGCAGTGGCTTCAAAAATTCAGAACTAGGAACATCCTAGATAGGCATGAACTGTTTGAATACTCAGTTCAGCAGCAAAAGGTTGAAAACTACCTGCTCCAAAATACAAGCTCACTGACACTGTAGGATTGCCTATTTGTCATTAGAAATTTATTTGCAGGCCACCTTATGCCACTTTTAAGCATCATTCATTTGATTTACACATGCATCTCATCGATCCCTCTGGTTTCTGTGCAAAAAAACAGATGACATCATCAGTCAACAGGATGGAATTTTGGCTGAACTAGGTGATCTCACCGATTTCTGTATACGGACCATCCTTTATCCTAGGAATGTAAACATCTGAAAGTATACAAATTATCAAAATTTGCCACTCTTAGAAACACAGGTGGTAGGAGACGGGGGAAAGTTAGGAAATTAAGAGCTGAGACTTCCGAATCTGAAAGCAGGTTTTCAAACAAACAAAGCTTTCATCTTGAAGGTAAATAGAAAGACATAAAAAGTAAGATCAGGGAAAGCTGATTATGGTCATATATTAGTTAATTTTTGTTTTTTCAAAGGACAGAAATTCTTAAAGTTTAAAAATGCCTCCAAATGTGGCCAACACAGTAATCAACGTGGACATATGTTCCCATAATAGGAATCCTATTTCTAGCAGAACTACAGCCCAAAGGTCTCAAAAGCAACCTAGTATGTAGCCTAATTTGATATGATGTTTACACAGAAGATTTCCCCTCACTTGGGGTCTGGAATGTGATCCAGAAGATTTTCTCCTAGCATATGAAGTATTTGAGGACTATTTAATCACAAACATTAAGGTAGCACACATAGATGTCCTTCACATTCATCATTCATTTCTATTAATTTCTCCCCAAAACTAAAGACCAAAGATAATGATAATACAAACTGCACTGAGCTCATTAATGGTTTTGTAGTGGACTCTGATGCATGAACAACTCAAACACTGGATTAAGATTTTTACCAAGCTGGAAATCTATCAAGATTACTTTCTTTTATTTTGAAAACATGGAAACATATCTGATCTTTTTCCTGAAAACAAATTAAAAACCCTTTCCCTTTATATGGTACTGCCCAGGATAAGATGTCAAATATCAACCAGAGAAGTTACAGACTGAATGTAACTTCTGACTGTGCTGAATTGCACAGACCGTCCTTTGAAGGTTTTAGCAATTCGGCAGGCCAGTTTGAAGGAAAATGTTTCCTGTCAAATGGCTTATCAAAACTTCTATGGATGATTTTATAACTTCATTCACTACAAAAAAATGAACTTACTGGCTTTTCAAGTACAATTGGGTGATCAGGAAGAAACTCTGGTTTCTTCTGAGAGAGAGAAACATTTGAAAGCTTCAGAAGGAAATCTCTGCTGTACTGGATCCTTTCTGTGAATATACAAAGTCACTAAGTTCAACATTCTTGTTTAAGGGATTAAGATTGGAAATTCAGAAAAATTATTTGGTAACTTTTAGAATGGTAGAAATGCTACATGTGGAATATAAAAATCAGTTTTAAAAACAGAACTAATTTAGGTCTTACCTTACATCAGGAAATTCTGAAGTAATTACAGAGCATTTCATTTTAACTGTAGCAAACTGACATAGTAAATCAACACAAAAGAACAAAAAAGGTGAATCTAACCTTACACCAGACAGACTCCCTGTATCTTGTTCTAATTAGTAGAAACACCACAAACTGCTCTTGAAACCCACAAGAAAATCTGTTTCTAACTCACTCCAAAGTGGCACCTATTTCTAAGGAACAGATAACAAAAAAGGGACAGATAACAAAACCAGGATATCTCTTTTCTTGGAGCTAATAACTTAAATGTCTTTCAACACCTAAAAGTAATTACAAGATCTGCTGCACATAAAATGGCAAACAGATTAATAGCAGTGAAATATTTTTGAGGGGTTTTGTTGAATCAACAAGAGTCAGAGACTCTGCTCAGAACATGTAGGTTTCTCATTCAAGTTTATAGCACTATGTCTACCATGGCATAGCTTTGGATACAGGATGTCTAGTAATGTCTGTATTTAAGCTGATATTCTCAAACAAGAGCAGAAACAAGAGGAAAGGAATTAGGCAAAGAAGGAACAAACTTCATCTCTGATCCTAAATGACAAAGAAGCTTATTCCTTTAGGAATGATGGGCTTCCTGAAAGATTGTTACACTGTCACCTGATGGACAACAGTTTTTGCTTCTCAGATTGTAGGATGTTGAAAAGAGAGAAGCTGATATCAAGTATGGCATCAATTTTTTCCTGCATCTGAACACAAATGATGCAGTAAATGGTGAAGCTAAGGGAGGGCATGTGGGTAACTTTGGAAAAAAAACTGTTTAAAGAATATGAGCATACTTGAAAACTTATGTCTTGTTTTTACCTCCCCTTGATTAAAAACCTATGTAGATGATGACTTCTGTAAGGCCTTTGACACAATCCTCCACAACATCCTTCTCTCTAAATGGGAGAGATGTGGATTAGACTGGGGGACTGTTCACTGGATGAGGAATTGGTTGGACAGTTGCATCTGATCTCATGTTGTAACAAGTGCAGAGGAGAGCCCCTAAGTTGATAACAGGGTTAGAACACCTCTCCTATGAAGACAGGCTTAGATAGCTGGGGATGTTCAGCCTGGAGAAGAGAAGGCTCTTGGGAGACTTTGGGGCAGCCTTCCAGTACTTAATGGGGGCCTACAAGAAGGTTAGACAGGGAATTTTCAGAGGCATGTAGCGATAGGAAAAGGGGGAATGACCTTAAGCTGAGGGACAGTAGGTTTAGGTTACATAGGAGAATGAAATTCTTTACTGGAGGATGGTGAGGCACTGGAAATGGCTGCACAGAGATGCTATGGATGCCCCATCCCTGGGACTGTTCAACATCATGCTGGGTGAGGCTTTCAATAACATGGTCTAGTGGCAGGTGTCCCCACTTATGGCAGAGGGCTAGAACTTGATGATTTTTCAGTCCCCTACAACCCAAAGCATCCTATGGTCCAAAGAGTAGTGGTCATGTCTGGATGTAGATCAGTGAGTGACGAGTGGCATCCCTCAGGGTTTCATATTTGGACTGGTATTGTTGAGTATCTTCATCAATGACAGTGGGATCAACTGCACCCTCAGCAAATTGCAGGTAACACCAAGAAGAGTTGTTCAGTTGACACGCCTGAGGGACGAGATACCATCCAGAGAGAGACCTGGTAAAGCTCAAGAAGTGGGTCCATGCTGCAGTTAAGAACTGCTGAGAAAGATAATTGAAAGCACAGCTCCGCTGAAGAGATATCAAATAGAAATTATTATCTGGAACTTAAAGTACAGCTGAACATAAACAGAGCTCTAGAAGAAATTATACTGTGCAAGGAAAAAAAAGAAGAAAACAAAAGACTTATTTGTAAGCAGTAGCTTAATAGTAGGACCTCTAAAGCTGTGTAACTCTAAAGGAAAAGATTACAACTATCAACAAACAAACAAAAGCCCTTTGAAAACAAGTGTGAGAAAAAGTTTGACAGTGTGGAGAATTGTGGGGTAGACTCAGAGATGTATCACAGAGCAACTAACCACTGAAAATGATCCGAAGTATTGGATTATACAAGAGACCAGGATCTGATGAGAAGCTATTTAAGATCTTGTAGAACAAAACAATCTCTACCCACCACAAGCAGAATCGATGACAAAGGATGAGAAAGACACCACCGAACAGACAGTACTTGACAAATCTGCCATCCAACTAGATCCAAAAACCAGAACTCTATTCTCTTTATCAAGATCAAAAATAGAGGAAATGAACCTGAGCTTGAAAGAAGATACATGGAAGACTTATTTTCAAGTCAGTAACACACAACAGAACCGCACTAATGCTCAAGAATCTGAGCGATGCTAACCTCAGACTGACAAAAATATGAAAGCCTCATTAAAACTTAATAGAATTTTTTCAAATTTTGAGCACAAAGAGCAAAAGAACAAACTACATCTTCAGAGATTATGTAAGGATTGGAAATTACAGATGGATGCCTGATTACAGGCAGACACAGACAAAAGAAATTGTCTCAACAAACTGGTGACCTAACCTGGGTCACTGATGCAGTTTCTGTGACATGTTTTAGAATGAAGAATTAGGTAGGAAGCATGGCAGAGAAATACTGTGAGAATGCGTTTGAAATCTGAGATTATCCCTTAATAATAATAAAAAAAAAAAGAGTAAAATTTTGACTTGATTAAACTATCATTTCTCTATGAGTACAGTGGCAGGCAGTACAGTGAGAAAAGCATAAGGAGCAAACCTTAAGGACAGTACTGACACAAATAGTCCAGGATTACTAATAAAAAAATTAATTCATATCTAACCATTCAAATGCTATTATTTCAGAACCACTGTAGTAAGAGCAGGACAAGGAAGCCAAAATGTTGAGTTCTTAACTTGATTACATTCAACAGTCTGTATACCACAACTAAACCCTGCAGCAGGCTAAAGGATGCAACTCAAATGTGTACTTTTACACACACAAGCAATCTATACAAACCCAGAATTTTGTGTGAAGATTTTTTTTTATGTATGGGTCTATTTTTGCAGGGGGTTGGTTGCATTTTTTTGTTTGTTTTGTTGGGTTGGTTTGGGCTTTTTTAAGACAGTTATATCCCTATATGCAAGCAGCTCTACCAGTGGAAGTTTTCTACCTCAGTTTGGTCAACTTTTACACCTTCTCTAGAGTGTCGTGTGAAAAGCAGAAAAGTTTCATACTGCTCTCCAAACTATCAGTGCACTAGTTGATCAGTAAAAATAAAGTGCAGCTCACATCACTTCAAGGTTCACTTGTCCTCCATCCAGAAATTACAATCCTGACACAGCTCCCCATGCACTATTTTACCTTTTTTTGCTCCTGATTCATGTTGTTTTGGTTGACAGAGCATCACAGCTTGAGTTAAGATCTTCACTTCAGTCATTTCAGATGACTAAGATAGGAAGGAAAGTTATGAAGCTTATCTCCTTTAAGCATATTAAAACAAGGATATATGTTTTTTAGTTAAAAGTAATAGTTGTAGCACAGTTTAATTTGAACCTGTAGAATGTTACTCTTGATTGCATACAGTAAAGGGAATAGTTCAATAAGACAATACAGATGAACATATTTGAGAGACATATTTTACACAGAATTTTACAGTGCTAGTCTTTAAAAAGAACACAATTATCCCTTCCTTTTCTATTACCCCACCGAGAATACAGCCACAACCTGCTACATTTGGGAATAATAAAAGCAGAAAGGACTTTCTTTAATACCAAAGGATGGACTTGGATTGTCTCACTTAGCAAAAAGAAGATGGTCATAAGTATTATTAAAAAGACTTTTCCATATGCAACATTAAAGTTAAAAAAATATAAAAAATATAGCTATACCCATATCAAACAAAGGCAAAATGCAGCTACATGTAGCTAAATGCTGAAGAAACTGAATATTACTACACTGATGACCAGAAGCTTATCTAAAAGGGAGTAGTTTGCTCTCCTCAGTAATTACTGCTCAAGAGACAAGTGTAAGTGTTAATTTCTCTATGTTGGATCAAAGATGGGCTCCCAAGACCTTGACTTTTTTTTAAATTTTTTTTAAGTCAAAGGCATCTTGAAGAAGGTCAATACAATAAAGAAGGATTACTGGGTTACTAAAACTCATCTAAAATAATAAAAAAAATAAAGTAAAAATTAAGAAATTTGTTCTAACAAAAAACACCCATCATCAACGGTCTGAAAAAACATTAAAATCAGAATCAACTGAAAGTCAAATTCAGGCTATGAAACATGAAGCATTCAAGTTGAAAGACTTCAAACTTCATTTTCCAGCAAATACCTACAACCAATTTCAAGTCTGGAAAACATATCCATACCATGTTCAAAGTCAAGCACCTCTAGCAATAAAGCATAAACTTTTATGATGTTTTCTGTCTCAAATGAATTTGCGCATGTGCTAACAACAACAAAAAAAAATTCTAATTTTATTATTTACACATAATAAGTGAAGACAGAATACATGTACTCTAAGTTTAAAAGAGCTGACTTAAACTCAATGAAGACTAAAGAAATGCCACACAGATTTTCCTAAGAATCTTAAATTCCTAAGCTGCATTTTTTGGCTAATAGTGCATGCAAATACCAAAGAAAGGCATTTCTGAAACTCATAATTCTTTTCAACAGTTCTGACACTGCTGGTTTAAAACATTCAGAGTTAAGGACACTCCAAGCTGGAAATAGTTTTCATTTGGTTACGTAACAGATCAGCTGACCTCCAATTTATAAATAATTATGTATTTCCTCAATACTCACCCAGTCAACCTTCCTCTGCAAACATATTTCGGTGCTGCTGGGTAATTCAGACCGAATGTTTAACACAAAGGGTGATGCTGGTGAGCATAAAACATTAAGAAAAAATCATTTCAACAGATACCACAGCATTATTTTGTGATACTTGCCCCAAGAACATTCCTTGCTGCACAGAGATTATACAGGCATTTATTCACAACTTAGAAGCTCTACATCACTACCCTTTTCCATTTCTTCCATACTTTTATTTAAAGTAAAAAATTATGATGTCACTTAGCTCCAGTCCACATCAGCACAGCTGCTGATTTTCTGCCCACCAGAAGTTTCTAACTTAACCATAACAACTGTAATACTGCAATATCTAGGCTTTAATCTATAGATATTTATAATTTAAAACAAAATATTCACACATGACATAAATACTGCATGATTTTTTTTCTTAAAGCTTTTTGGGTTTTTTGTTTTGAATTTGTATGAAAGCTAGATAAGAACTAGCAGTATACAGTACCCAAGACATCAGTATTTGCAATAAAACCTAAATAATCTGTTAAATTATGTGTATTTTATGTTTTCAATAGTAGGATCAGCCACCCCAAGAAATCCAAATTTAACAGAGAAGTCTGCTCCAGCTTTCTGAAGCTACATTTCAGATGCCAAGCTAGAAGAGCAGTACCAAAGAGCTCTGCATAAATTTAATACAGTTTAAATTCAGATTTTATCACAGAGATAATGTACTAAGATCAACACACAGCAAGGAATTTACTCACTGTAGTTTAACAAAGTAATTTAAAAACAAAATAAAACAAGACACAATACACATATAACCCAAACTTTGGTAAAGTGAACTGCACCTTAGCCATGCTACTCACCTTGTTTAGAAGACAGTTGATGCACAGGTCGTGCTGGCTGAAGGGATTTACCAATGAATTTTTTTGCTTCTGGAACATTTTGAAACATCGCACTTCAAAAAAGCAGCTGAAATCACCAGCATTCAGTTTCACACACGGATGTTAAGCAAGAAGAGCAATCTACCTACTCCTTGTTAGTTGCATTTGACAAGGCAATATTATATCTGGGCAGGAAAAAGCAGAAAGGTCTGATGCATACATTTTTTTAGGTGATTGAATATGCTGGATAAAATTTGCATGAAGACAGAATCAGACACTTCTCTCATTTTTCCTTCCAATTGAGCTACCCTAGCTTCTTAAGAAGATTCTTTCATTGTATGTCTATGTATGCGTTTGGAGAAAGGAGATGGGGACATGATGGAAATAAGGGAGCTTCTAATATTTTAGTTCAATGGGTTTTTAATTAATTAGTATCAGCATACCCCTTATCAATCTGCACAGGAGTTCCTTACATATCTATATAAACTTACAGGACTGTTTTTTAATAGCTACTTTAGTTAAATTAATACAGTTTTGTATCTCCCCACTCAGTTTAGCTACTATAGAAGCATCAAAAACTGCTAAGTTGGAGCTAGGCTGAAAAATCTCACACTTTAAGTAAGCAATCAGTTGGAAAATACTCATTTGTAGTATCTGTATCTTAATGTATCTCCCTCTCATTCCCATCTCTTTTGTCAACTAGGAGACTTTATGATTTGAAGGAATTTCAGCTTTTTTTAGAGAAAAAGAATACCTTTCTCTAATAAAGTTTACAAGACAAGGGAATAATCATTATAGAAAAAAATTCAAGAAATAACCACAGCTGCAAGAGTTACAACTACATTATCGATTTTCAGTAGAAAACATGAAAAGAGAAGCTAGGCTATTAGACCCAGTATCATACACAACTTTAGTTGGTCTTTGTGTTATAGGAAGAAAACTAAAAATCATCTGATAATTTACTACGTTATAATTTTTGAACACTTCTAACATAGTCAAATAACAATTTTCTAACATATGAAGTTTGAGCCCACCCAGGTCTAGAAACCAACTGTTTGATGGTTACTCTCTGAATTAGAACAACTTAACTAAAGCTAGGAAAAAAAATCTGGTTAGATTCTCTGATTTTCCTACCTGCTCATCTTAAAAAAGGAAGACTTCAAAGATGTAGTCAAAAGCAGCAGTGAAAATTCCTGCAGCTGAATTAACTAAGACTACAGATAGGGATGACATATTTCATTTTACCCAGCTTAGGAATGCTTGTATAAATCACATTTATCCTAGATAGTGAATTTCCACAGAAAGCAATGCAGTAATAATACACATTTCCATCAAAAGAGTGAAAAAACCCAACAACAGGCGAGTTTTCCTTCATGCCCTGACAACAAATGATAAGTACGCGTTTAAAAAACAGGAAAACCTGTTTAAGAGGCTGGTAGCTTCTAGAATACAGCACACCTCTATTTTTTTGTAGTGTTCTGACAATAAAAACAAGATGTGTGGTGACAGCAAAACAACACATTCTGCTGCTCTTCCCTCAGCCTCCCCCAGGAAGATGCTAGAAAAGACCTCAACAAGTTATCTAGCCCAACCTCCTCAATTAATAGAGTGCTCTTTCTGACCAGTTTCAGGGAAAGTGGAGGAGTCATTTTAATAGCTGAGAAATAAACTGCTTCCATGAGAGCCTACTGCAGCATGGGCAGCATCCCAAGAATTGCCCCTTCCAAGGCCACACTGCTTCTCTGGGGTCATTCCCTTGGGAGACCTGCCCAGCAGCAGGGAAGCCTTGTGGCACCAGCAAACAGGCCTACAAGCAGTTCTGTAGAACCCCTGATTTTAAATTTTTTTTTTCTTTTTTTTTTTTGCAGCCATCTTCCAAGAGCCCATCGCCAGTGTTTGGAAGGCTCTTTCCTACATGCGTGAAGGGGATTCGACGCTATTTTCGTGAAAAACCCCCACGAGTAACTGGAAACTGACCGTCCCCCCTCGCCCGAAATGGCACCGCACTGGGAACCCCACAAAGAAACAAAACCTCCCTCCGCCGCCCGGCCCCTCGGCCCCTGCCCAGCTCCCGTGCCCTCCTGTGGGCCGGGGGATGCCCAGCGCACCTCCAGCCGCCGGCAGCGCCCCTGCCCCGCGCCGCCGCCGGCCGTGGTCCCGCCGAGCCCGCTCCGTCCCTCAGCGCGGCCGGGCGGGGCGGGCCTCGCGCGGCGGCTCGGCCGCGGCCGCGCGCCGGCCGGGGTCGTTCAACGCCGCGCCGCGGGCCGGGCACGGCCGGGGCTCCGCGGGGCGGCGGCGCCGCCTCCCGCCGCTTCCCGCCGCTTCCCGCACCCCCTTGGGATCCAGGGCAGCGGGGCACAGCTGAGAGCCGCCCCACGAGGCCCTGCCAAGGAGCAGGAGAGGCGAGCCGAGGTGCTGCTGCCCAGCTCCCTCTGGGGTTAGAGCTGAGAGGGACTGGAGGTAGATAAAGGTGTCTGCTCCTCTGTCGCACAAACGGAGTCGTGTTCCGTCAGGGTCTTACAGTGGAAATTGGGAAAAATAAGTGACTTTTGAACACAACTGTGAGGCCTCTACAGCTAACTTCGTCGAGAAAGAAAAGGGCAATTTGCAGGCCTTGAAAAGCTGTCTGTGAATTGGAAAACTGCCCTCACCAGTCTGCCCCATGGCACGGGGCAGGAGGGACCAGAGAACAGCCTCTGCCTTCGCAGTTACAGAAGTGATGGCATCCTGTATCGTTCGGAAATTCAGAGTTTTTCCTCATTTTTTTGCTCACAACATGTAATCGACAGTAACAATGAACACACCCTGCTAACTCCTGGAAGAGCACATTAAAGTTCCCTGATGTTAATTTGCTGGACTTCACCTTACTTAAGTATACAATATTAATTAAAAGTTCCTAACTTTTTGCTGATTTTTAAACATATGTATTTCATATCACCTTCTAAGAACTTCAGAAGTTCAGAATAGGAAGGTCACACCAAGTACACAATCACATAAATAACAAGCAATTATTTATTAATATCCACTGTTAAGGTTTATAGTCCTGGCTAGTTTATAAAGAGTGTTTTATTGTTTCCATCAAGCATATTAGCTCTGCTTTGCTGCAGTCTCTGAATTTTACTAACTTAGGTATTCAGAGATGAAACTGTCCCTGAAATAGTGGCTATTATATACAGATGTCACGCTCCTACATTCTTCTCTCCTAACACATCATCTTCCAGTTGGTTTCCTGAACTGTTCATGCATGATGTGCTATCAGCCTTCTCTTTGCAGACACTGCTGCAGCACATCTGCATACTCGCGAACCCATTTACTGCTGTTTAAGGTCTGATTTAAAGCAATTTCTCCCAAGTGAATTAGTTTATACTCAAACATGTCCTGTTTCTTCTGACCCACTATCCATTCTCACAAGACTGTCATGTAAAACAGTTGCTCTTCTATTCTTATCAACCATTCCCTTAGCTACATAAGAATTAATCATAAATTATTAATATGCAAGTGTCCATAAATATTACATGTCTCTGGCTGTTACTCCAGAACTGTTACTGATGGGAAAGTCAATGGGGCAACTAAAATAAAGGTATGGTTTTTCGTGGGACTGTTGGGCTTTTTGAAAGAAGTGTGTCAGGTGCTGCAAACCAGATTTACACAAGAGTGACACTACCCTTCTTGACATATTGAAATGGTACCACCTATAGATGTAGCAGTACGGATTCTTCCAGTATTTTTGCATATTTAAATATGCTAAGGATGAACTAAACAGTAAAAAACCTCACGTGTTTTTCATAGGGGCTATAAACTTGGCTGCTTCTGGGTTGTAAGGCAAGGAGAAAGGACACGAACAAAAATGTAGGGGGAAAAAAGGAGTGTGCCAGGTATTTTGAAAGCTTGTTGCTTCTGGACGTGCTGGGAAGATGGGAATTCTCGTGCCGGTAATGGCTGTCTGGCGAGGCGCTGCCCATGCCAGCAGGAGCGGTTCTCACTTCGCGCCGGCCGTGAGCTGGCCATGCCGGCAGAGCAGCGAGGCCGCTGGGCTGCAGCCAGCGCCCACATCCCCGCAAGCTGCTCTCCTCGGCAACTTCGCCCGTGCCTGGGGAGAATCGTGCTTCCGACTGTGCGAAATGAAAACACGAAGTGGAAACAACATTAGCTTATCAGTTGTCTCCCAGTTTGTCCCATTGGTGTTGGCAATTACGCTGCTGAAAATTTCTATTTCGTTTGGTTGGTATTATGTTCTTAATTAAATTATGATAATCTAGTGTTCTCTCAAATATCTGATATATATAGTAATTAATTTGAAGCGCCAAAGACAGTTTGGTTGGTATTGTTTATGTTCTTAAATGATGATAATCTAGTGTTCTCTCAAGTACCTGATATATATAGTAATTAATTTGAAGGGCCAATGACAGCCAAGAAAGACTTATTATGTTGCAAAATATAAATATTAAAGGTTTTTGTAGCTGTGTGAACAAAATGCTTGTATGTGGGGAAAAAAAAAACACCCCGAGGGGGGACGGACAGTTTGGTTGGTATTGTTTATGTTCTTAAATGATGATAATCTAGTGTTCTCTCAAGTACCTGATATATATAGTAATTAATTTGAAGGGCCAATGACAGCCAAGAAAGACTTATTATGTTGCAAAATATAAATATTAAAGGTTTTTGTAGCTGTGTGAACAAAATGCTTGTATGTGGGGAAAAAAAAACACCCCAAAACCAGCTGGTTTTTCTATTTGATGAACTAATCAGGGAAATATATATTTTTTTAACGTACTGATTGTGCTCCTAAAGGCTGTAGGTTGCAGAAAGTGACACAGTCACTCTTGTTCCCTGTACCAGATATGATTCAGGAAAGCAGAAAACATTTATTAAAGACAATATCAATATTGCACGTGTAAAAATGAGCAATTGCACATCTAAATGAGCGTGTAATTGTAATTGCATGTGATCTTAGGTTTGTAATGGATGGCACTTAACAGCAAAGTAATGGCTTTGCGCTGAAACGACAGGACTCTTGGGTCAGCCTGAGGGCACACTTTAGTTGCAAGTTTAAAAAGCCATTTTCAGTGTAATTTGATACTAGTTCTGCAGCCAAATGTAATCATATTTGCATATGTAATTGTAATTTATTTAGCAGTACTTTTTGGAACACTTTTTTTTTTTTTTCTTAAAGCCACTTTCAAAATAATTTCATCACAATGCAAAAAAGAAAAAAGAAACCAAACCAACCCTCCCCCCAAACCATTATTTCCAATACTGTATGCTCTAAGTCAGTCAACAGAACAAACACCAAGAGACAAGAATGTGTATATAAATATATATATGCACACACAGAATATTATGGTTGCACTTTTGTGAAGTGGCAACTTTCAGCTAAACTAGTGATTTGCCCGTGGGGGTTGCCCAGGGAAAGAACACAAAAACTCTTTGACCCCCTGATTGTTCCTGAAATTGAGCTACTTAATATATTGATATTCATCTTTCCACAGAGTTGAGAATTCAGAATATTAATCACGAGTATTAATCTTGTTCTTTTTTGACTACAGAAAGTGTTGAATTAAAAGTAGGGAAGCTGTTGCTGTATTTAGTGCTTACTATTTGTAACTAGAGGAATGTTTATGATCAGCATAAAGTACTGTATAAAATAATATATCAAATATATTTTCTTCACATACAAAAATTCTCTCAAGTCTGTCAACTGTCACACTTCTCAGATTGGGATTCTGTATCTTCCTTTAAAATTAATTTTCTGGTAACATTAATTGTAACAGATTCTCAATATTTTTCTTTAAATTTCTGATCCCTTTAAATGTGGAGAAAAAAAATCTTAACAATGTGTGTCAAAAGCAGTGTGTAAGTACCAAAGAATCCCTACATGACAGACAAAATTATTTTAGAAATAAAATACATATCAAAACTAAGCAGTCATTATTTTGGGGGAGGTCTGCCTTGTTCGTCTCTATCGCTGAGGATGGCAGTACTGAATTGCAGAGGTAAATTCCTGCCCCTGAACTGAAGGTGCATTCAGGATGCACTGAGTATTCTCAGTAACTGCAGACACTCAACATCAGCGTTTCAAGTCACATTATTTTGTAGGCTCTGAAACACCAGCTGCATGTCCTGCTTCTTGAAAGGGATCCCAGAAGCCACAGGCAGGAGGATTAAAAGGCTGAAAGGCCCATGAAACATGTGGGCTCTGCTGTGTCACAGAGTAGCTGGGCAGCAGGGTGTGTGCGTACTGCCTGGGCCAGCACTGGCACTGCACCTTTATCCCAGCTGCCCTTTTGTTTTGATACACAAAACGGTGTCTCTGTTGAACAATTAGCTTGTGCAGAGCTAAGCTCAGATGCAGAGCTTGAGTTTGCTATGTGATTGCACTGGATAATGAAAAAAGATGCCATGGGACAGTTGATGCCAAGAGAAGGAAAACTGATAGACTGCAGCTAATAGCTTGACAAACTTACTTTGTATATAAAGGAAGGTATTAGCAAGTATCAAGGTATCTGCTGTTTGCTTTTTTTTTTTTTTTTTTTTTGTATTAACAAAAGAATAAGGTAAAGAAGTTAGGAAAGATTTGTGGTTCTGCTTAGAATCAATCAATAAAAATTAATCTATCATTATTCATGACAAAGTTTTATAATCTTTATGTCTATAATCTACTACATATGCTTAGTAGTAGATAGATGAAACAAATAAAACAAAAGACAAAAAAAACCAAACCCACACATACAGTTCTCTTGTGTGGTTTTAAATATTCACAGGGAAAGAGACTCACACATTTAATAATTAATAATATTCCTAACAGAATTCATTTTGCTTTGGGAGAACTGAAATTCTGAAATCACAGCTTAATAAATTTAGGGAAAGTTTTGCACTTTTTTCCTGGGCCAGAATTTCACCTGTTATTTGCATAGATTCCTTTACTCTGAATTCTTACACTTGATGCATCTATCATAGCTGAATCAGAAGACCTTTATATATGTTGGAGTTAGTCTCTGAATCTGAAAAAAAACCTTCAATAGAAATCAGCTCATGCTACAATGCAATGAAGAATTCTGCTTTCCAGTATTTCAGTCATGGGAGTTGGGTTTAGTTTTTAGGCTGATTGAGATTGTTGTCATAGATTTTAATACCACAAGTATATATAGAGTCTTATTACTAAGACATTGCTACTTTAGATTCAGACTCAATCAGCATGATTGAGCAAATGGCACCAAAATCTGTACTGATAAATAAAGATGCAGTAGAATGTGGACAGAATAGTCAGGACCAAGAGCATAACAGGAAAAAAAAAAGACAACATTTGGAATGTGACATAAGGAAACATATTAACTGTGCAAAAGAGTAGTGATTATAAAAAATACATGCATTAAAACTATGCATTCATACTTCTTTGGATTGAGATAATTGTTTGTGTCATAGCTGTGATGTGGTCATCAAAATTGTTGACAATTTTAGTTTACATGCCAAATAGGAGATATAACTGCAAGTTAATACAACTGTTGTGTGTTCAGATGTATGTACACACATGAGATTAAGAATGACCTAATTGAAAATAAATTCTTTGTCAATTAATCTACTATTATACACTCTGAGAAATAAGATTTGCTTTTCCACCTTGAAATATAGTGTAAAATGGCTAAATGCTATATTGCTAACTGTTGGAATGAAATAATTATGACCTCATTTAGCTTTTGCTAGACGTGAGGAATGGCTGATTTACAAGGAATCAGAATAAATTTTTTTTACATATATTGCTATTTAAATTATTTATTTACATGAGACAGATTAATATTTCTATAGCTTTTAAGTTAGTACCTGCCTTACATCAGTTCACTGTTCTTCTATGCAGTGAATATCTAGTAGCCTGCAAGGATGAACTAATAAGACAGCAGCCAGTGTAACTTCAGTGTGTATTTGATCTTTCTGCATTATGAAATACATTGTCTCCATTTCAGAAGAGGCAGGGGATGAGCCTTAGTCTTGTTCTAAAACTGAGTTTGGAGTATACACCTACCCCCTGCACAGAGATAATCTGGCTGCTGTATGTGCTGTCAAAGACAGTGAGAATATAAGAAAGAACAAAATGTTGTGCTTCCCTTCACTGTGTGGAACTGTGATCTCTTGCCATGTGAACTAGCATGAGAGAACCATGAGAGTGCATAGAAGCAATCTGAGAACTAGAAGTTCAGAGGAGTGCAGAACAAAGTCTAGCAAGTTTTGTCTGTCTGCTTAGCAGCTGCTTTTTCTCTGCCAGAAATAGCAGTTTCATAGACTCAGGGAAGCAACTCCTGCCTGTGCAGGGACTCCTTCTGATATAAACTAATTGCCAGAAGCAGGAGAGCTCTGGCAAGAGAACACTCGCATTGGGGTGCACTGAGGGAAAATGAGTGCACTGCGTGCCTTGGCTTGGCATTGCCTGCTGCAGATCATCCTGCTAAAAGAAGCCAGAAACCGCACACTTTATGCACCAATGCACCCATCATTTACTTACTCTCAGCTGTCTAAGCTTGCCACTTCATTGTGGCATTGTGGCCATCCAATTTTGGCTGTTTGGTATCTCAGGACAGCAGGTTGTTCTGGCTAAGAAGGTGCTTTTTCTCGCCCAAATGCTCTTGATCGTTTACTGTGTGTCTCTTAAACATAAAGGCAGGGAAAAAGCAAAGGTTACCAAAAAGCAAATGAGAAGAAGGAACAGCATCAAGTCAGAAACAAAAGAGCTGTTGCTGTCATTACCCAAACATAGAAATAATTAGAAAAACTCAAGCACACAAACAAAAACACACAAAAAAGCAAAGTTACTACCTAAAAATTCTATTTTGGAAGTGAAGCCCTGTAACTACTTCAGGAACTAAAATTAAATTGATTTTCTGAATATGCAAAAGTTTCTTTTTTCTGTATAGGAACCAAAAAAAAGTAATTCACTGCTTGTAAAATGAACAGTTGTAGTCTTTGATGTTTGTGAGAATAACCACACATCATAGCCCCCTAACTGGAAAAAACAAAAGGATTTTAACTTCATCTTATAGAAAATAAAAAAGAAATGTCAAAAAAATCAGATCAAGTTCACATTTTTGTGTAGGAAATACTGTTTGTTGATTAGTCTGTAAACATCAGCTTTCAGAGACATTTGGCCCCATATTGCAGTTACAGGTGTTCCTTTGTTTTAATTAATAAGTCTTACTTTCTAGGGCTTTAGAAGCATTACATCAATAATATGGCTTGGTCTGGAATAAATTTATACCAGTAGATCATATCTATCTATTTTTATTATTCTACCACAGCTAATACTAGAAGTTTTTTAAAAATATTTTTATGGAGCTTTAATCTGGATTTAGTGTTTATCATATGAGTCTAGTGAAAGAAATGTGCAAAAAAATTGTCTGCTTATATAAACTGTGTAAATAAAAAGACATCTTCCTTGGAAGTTTGTAAATATAAAAAACTATTTTTAAACAAGTATTTCACTTTTCATGCTTTTAACTGCCACTGCCAATCAAACCCAGCCTTTATGAAAAAACAGTACTTTCTGGAGTAATCTTTTGAATAACATTTTATTTACAATTTAATCAACAAATTTAACCCATTTTGAGATTTATTTAGTTTTCAATCCAAAGATTTTAATTAAGCACAAGAGCATTTAGGAAGCTGAGATTTTGAGGGAGTCTTTTCAGCCATTCTTCAGAGAAGTCTGTCACTAGCATATCAGTTCCAATGAGGAATCATCATGTGAGCTGCTGTGACTCTCTCCACCTGTCCCACCTTCTCCACCCAGGAAAGTTAAACAGGGCTGTCAGAATCTCACTGAACATTAGGCATGTGCTGCCCTGGATCAGGAATTTGTTCACTCTTACCTCACCTCTGGAAAGTGACTTCAGGGACTCCAGTATGGTATCAGTCTCTCTATCAGCAATACCACATTTTGCAGAAGTAATCCAAACTTGATGTCCTGAATCCAAGCAGTTAGCATTGTTGAAACTACATTCTATAGCTGTACTAAACAGAAAATGTTCTATCACTCTAGTCAGTGTCAGAAAAAGAAATGGTTATATTCAGTGAAGCATATATTCCTCATCAATTTAGAAAATATTGTAGACTTAAAGAATTACAGAGATTCCATAAATAATAACAGAATAGGAAACTTAAGGTTCAGTCAGCTCAAATAAATATCTCATTAAATCAACTCACGCCAAGGCTTTCCTTCAAGCCAAGATTAGGATCTGCAGTTACTTGAAAATTCCATTCAAGTTTTCCAGCTCAGCCAGCCTGTGTGCTTACAAGTGTGAGACCAAAAGCAGCTAATCCTAGTAGGGAAGTAAATGAAGGTTGGTCTCTTTTGCCAGGCAGCAACTGACAGAACCAGAGGACAGAGTCTCAAGCTGCGTCAAAGGAAATATAGGCTGGATAGTAGGAAGGAGTTTTTTACAGAAAGGTTGATAAAGTTCTGGAATGGTCTGCCCAGGGAGGTGGTAGAGTCACCCTCCCTGGATGTGTTTAAGAAAAGAGTGGATGTGGCACTTGGTGCCATGGTTTAGTTGAGGTGTTAGGGCATGGGTTGGACTCCATGATCTTGAAGGTCTCTTCCAACCTAGCCATTCTGTGAAATTCTGTGAATTCTGTGAAATTTCACAGATACAAACATTGGAATTGTAAAAAAATTATCATTATCTTCTTTTTCTGCCTACTCTCAGAAATCAGATCAGTATTAGCAACACTTAATGCTGTATTAACATACATGAGCTGCTGTGGGCATAAAAACATTCTGCATTGTATGATGGTATTCTGCATCTGCTCCTGTCACTGTAGCAAGGGCTGGCTGCTGTGACAGCCAGGCTGCTTCTCTGCAGTAGAGAAGGGCAGGGTCCCTCCCCAGCAGTGCCTCATTGCCTGTGAGTGACAAAAACTGCTGTCCTCCCATGCAGCCATTCATCAGAGTGAGCTCTCCACACTCCTGACCTGCTCTGTTTTCTTATGCTAAGGCATGGGAAAGGTCAATCGTTTTCAAGCTTTCACTTTGGAGTTCTAAAAAAAACAAACAAACACGTAAATAACTTTTTTTCAATCCAATTACACTAATTGTTTTAGTTTTAAACTCAATTGAAACAGAAGGGCTGCAGAGTGGTTTTGTACTGTATTAATTACATTAGCTTAAAATCACTATATTTAATAGATTTTGTTTCTGCTTTCTACTTTAAAACAAAGAAGAAAAAAGGCTTATTCTCACTAATATTACTTTGTTAAACTGGGAAAAAAAAGCATTAGTGTTAAGCTTTCTGCTACAGATTTAATACCAGATCTACATAGTGTCTTATGACTATGCCATTTCTGCCTTTCTAGAACAAATCACAATATGTTTGAACATCAGGGGTCTTATTTTCAATAATAGCCACTACTCTATGTTTTCCAAATTTGGAAAGAAAAGCACATTTTTAAGGTTGTGTCTTCTTTTCACTTTTAACAGACAGGAAAGGTGTTATTTGCTGTAAGCCTCCCAGTCCATGGAGTCCATTCCCCCTGATACTGGTGACAGGAGATTTTAAGCAAAACTGGATGTAGATTAGAAATGCATATTTGAATGATTTTTCAGGAAACCTACAACCTGTTCAGCAATATGCAAATGAGACTACTTTAGTGTTTCTCTAATCAGAACAGAATTTGTGAATCTGAGGTTAATTTGGTTGTCCTGTTAGCACTGTACAGGACAGTAGCTTACAATGATGAGCGTCCCATCAGCCTTTTCGGGGATTGTAAAGAGAGCAGACTGCAAACCAGGTTAGAAAGAGATCATTGCATAACAGTGATGAGAAGCTTTTGTGTATGTGTGTGCACCTGTATGAGAGCCAGATATTGGAGGAAAATCTAAGCCATTTCATAGCAGACTCTGATTTGTTTTTTGGAGTTGTTTTTTTTTTACACTGTGCCTGCATTTTTAACCTTTCCTCAGCTTCATTAGCTCCCTAGTGTCCAGTTTAGACAATCTAAATATAGCATTAAATAGAGCAGCTTTGTAAGTGACATTTACTCATTTATCATTTAAAAATCTACAAAAAAAAAGATTGCCCTTGTAGTTCCTGTTACAGCCCTCACAGGGTGGTTTAACTCTACAGTTTATATGGGCTCCCTTTTTTCCTGGAAGACAGGCTGGCCCTGGGTGCTGCCAAGTTCAGGACATTTCTGCCAGGGTCCCTCAGTCACACAGGACAGTGCTGATGGAGGGAACTTGTAGGGAAGCGTGCTATTAATCACAAAGATGAATCACATCTTAATCAAAAAGGGGAAAGTTTTGCTGCTACAGGTCTTCCAGCTTCCATGACCGGATATGAGGTAGACTGAAAGCAGACAGCATTGGTGTCAAAGAGAAAGACCAAAAGACCAGCTCATAGCCCAGGTTCTCTCTACCCTCATTCTATTGCTGCAGTCAGGTGAATAATGATCCATGGACAATGGAGTACTGAAAGCATCTTCTCAAGGATGCCACAATCCTTCATGAACTAGCTACTGTGCCAAAAGGCATACCATAGCACACACACACACATATAAATGTAGCAGTCTGCATAAAGGTTGGTTTAAGCAGAACTTAGTGTCATCGATAAATGATTCGGTGTTTCGTCATTTTTCATAGTGTGATTTCCTCTGTTTCAATGCCTTGGTATGATTCTCATGGACCATGCTTCCTGCTTCATTTTTGTATCACTCAGCTCTATGCTCCTTATCCTGACACTCCCTGTTACTTATTTTCCTCCTTCATGTTGCCCATGCCAATAGCCTGCAGTACTGGGGGAGATGGTCCTTTCTTCTTTCAGGTATGACAGAAGGAGGAATTACAGGAAAGCCATGTCTATTTCCTGTACCTCCAGAATGAAAGCACCAGCTTAACCACTTCAGAGGAAACAGACACCCACTACAAAACAGATATTCTGAAGTTTTTAGCTGACTAGTTCTAACAAATATCTACTGAGAACACACAGGTGAAATTTTTCCTGAGTCTTGTACCTCAGCCATATTTCAGATCACTTTGCAGGAGAGTTAAAAATGCCAGTGGCTCCAAAGCAGGGTACAGGCGAAGCTGGAATTGTTTAGAGCTATGTGGATTTATTTAAGCATAAATAGTTTTTCCCTGTTCTCATTCCTGGCAAAACAGTACTACTTGAACTGAAACTGCACAGAAAATATACATGAAACTTTTGGAATGGAAAATTTTTGATCTAAAAGATCAATATTTGGCATTATAAACATCAAAGCAAAATAAGAGCTATAGCTCAGGTTTTAAAGCACACTTTCTAGTTCATTGACCTGTCCTTCAAAACAACAATAGTCTGCATTTATGCTAAAAGGAATGTATTGTTTTCTTACTCCTAAATAAGAAATGACAAATAACACTATAGATGTTTTAGCCCTCCTTCCACACTGATTAGAGTGAGCTCAGTAATTTTTTATGGGGGAAAAAAACCCAAAAACCAGAGAATGCCAGTTTGTCAGACCCAGATTTCTGAAGGAAAGACTCCTTGGGTGCCTGCATTTTCAATGAAACACAGCCAGAGAACTCCTGTGAAAATTTATTCTGTCTGCTGGTTCATCTGGTTGGTGGCTGTTTGGGGTTCCTTGCCATACAGCCTGCTCAGGGCATAGGGCTTCAAGTTTGCAGAGCTTCTTGGAAGTTGTGTTATACCTTTCAAATTACTGTTGAAGAGAAATTCTGTATTAAAGATTCATGTCTTCAAGGTACTCTATGTTTTATCTCTTTGATATAGTTGGAAATTATGTTCAGTATGTTGCTAAAGCATTCCTTAAACAGGCAAGAATTTGGTATAGTTCATAAGTTTAACTTGAGAAACTGGCAGATAAAACACACAGTAGTATCAGTTACAGATATAAAATTTTAAAATATGCAAAGAAAAATATCATAATCCCATTTACAAAATTAAAGAAGACCCAATATACTCCACTAACACTACACAGACAAATAATACAAAGATCTCTACCTATTTCCTATCTAGGCAACTTTGCTAATTTTCTTAATAAATTGAAAGTATGGCAAGAAAGATATTATGCATGGATAAGAGACTTCATTAATAGACAATGAAAAATTTAAAGACTGCTTTGGAAATACTAAAAATTGACTCTGATCCTTCTGTGAGCATAATATGCTGTATGTCATTTGGCCTGTCAGCAAATTCTTTCTCACACAATTTAACTCAAATCAGTCCTGAAATTCCATCAGCTAAATAATTTTTCCTGGGAAATATTGGGAGAAAAAAAAAAAAAAAGAAGCATGCTCTCAGAGGCATTTTCTAACCTCAGTCTCTTATTCCCTTCTCCAAATGTTTGGGGTGGTTTTAGACGTTAAGCAATGCACGTAAATCTAAGTAAGCTGGAACTATAATCATGTCATTACAAATTTATATGAATTCATGCAAAAGAGCTCCTATTAAATTTACTTTGAAATAAATGGCTGTTTCTCCATTACACAATATGCTGTTACTGGATAAAATGCTAATATGCAACTGTCTATGCATCTCATCCAGCTTTATCTTTTAGCCACTGCTTGTAAGCACTCCCTGACCCACTTGATTATCATTTTACAAAGTCATTGCAATGACATACAGCTTGTTATTTGGATTAATTTCCAATCCATAGTCATATCTGTTACTTTTGCTCACAAGACTTAGCTGAACACACTTCTTTCAAATGAACTGTTAAAAAGAACCATAAAATCCACTATACAGGTCCAGATCTAAAGTCTGTTACTGTCATGTCCTTTTACTTTTTTTTTTCCCAAAACCAGCCAACGTGAACATCTACAACCAAGTATTAAAGCAGAGGAGGTGATACAGGGATACCTTCCTGGTAGACTCCCCCAGATTCCACTGAAGTGTAACATGACAAGTTGCTAGCTAATCAAACTAACAAGTAGCTTTATTGTTCTAAAATAAAACCCCTTTTGTGGCTAAAGCTGTAGGAAACTGAGCCTATATATTCTTTTCTTGTTGGCTCAAATATCCATAACAAAAATCTTGCAAATAACTTAAATCGGATTAAGTTCCTCTCTCCCCTCTCCTTCATGACCTCCATCCAGCCTTTTGCTCCTTCACCTTCATGCAATGTGCTACAGAAATCACAGAAAGAAATCTGAATTAAGGAGGCACTTTCAAAGTTATTTCAAGCAGGGTATTGTCCTACAGCAATGCACGTACAGTGCAGTTCCTCACACTCCTCCAGTACAACTCTGAGTCCTGGGATTGGGATAGGCACAGTTGGAAGGCTGAGGAATGAGGACAATTTAATCTGGCTACTAAGACAAACATTGTTTGCAACTCCCCTGTAAAGAGACTAATTTTATGCATGAAGGGAGACTTAAAATAATGAGAGTCTAGCTTTCAAATACTATACATTATATGAAATATTATGGTTAGAATTTTCTATTTCAAGTAATTTAGCAATACTCATTTTCCCAACACTGATCTATTTTAACACAACAGGTTTTTTGAAAGGGAAGTTCAGTCCCTGGCACTGTTAATCCAAATCACACAGGGAATTAAGTGGAAAACAGGATGAATTAATATAATGCAGTCACTCAACTTGCTCTCAGTTTCTAACAACTGGAATTATAATAGATAAACAGCACACTAACTTGACAAAGGTATTAAGTATTTCCAAAAAGCTGGCATGCAGGGCTTGCCACGTATTCGCAGTTTGATAATCACTATATTTAAATAATTTTACTGATGTGTTTCTCAAGCTTGCTTAGAAGAACATTTGCAAGATATTTTTAGAGTGCATCCTTCATTCAGTGTGGATTTTTTGCTGTTAGAAAGGGCAGTGAGATAGATCTAACATGACAAATCATCTTGCTGCTACTCACCTACTTATTATTCAAGTCCTTAAAGTTAGTTACAAAGATTTTTCTAGAACTTCATTTGAAGCTGCTGCCCTGGCATTCCCTGTATAAAGACATACAGTGAAAGACAATATCCATTTCTCAGTAATAACCACTAATGACTCCACAGCTGCTCCAGCATCTTCTCCAAGCACTTCATGCTATATTTCTTATCAGGCTGATCTGAAAGATTTAACTTATTTCAACATGCTACTTGTGACAAAGATCTCCTAATAACCTAATTTTCACAAACACTACCCTCTTGGCCTCATAAGACAACACTAACATGTATGGTGGGTATAAACAAAATCAGTAAAAGACTTATTCATCAGTAGGTTTATAATTAAAAAATTAATGCTGTTTAAGATCTGAAGTGTTTCCTAGTCAAGGACACACAGTTTATATAACAGCTCTGGTGGAAAGGAGTGGAAGGAGAGCAGGGAAGGAGGGAACTAAAACCTCAAAGTACAGAAGTCTTTAATCGTGAATTTGAGTAAGTCCTTCCCATACCTAACACAAAAATAATACCTTGAGGAAAAGACTATTGAAAATTAACAAAAACAATGAGTGATTACAAAACCTGAAAGTTGTTCTAGTGGTCTGTATGTGCAGAACAGGAATTTTTTTTTTAAATTTTAATTTCAGAGCAGTTTATTGGATTGATATGTGGTTCAGCATAGAACATCCTGACTTGTCTATAAACAAGTCTGCTTCACAAATGGCCACATCCATTGGAGTCCCTCAAAGTCCCATCAGATTCTACCATTACATTTCTTAGCTGGTAAGAATATCACAATTCTATGTACCAGCAGTGGTTGAAATGTAATGACCTTTTATAGAAATAACTACCGAGTTTTACTTTGCAAAAGGAAGTAGTAGCAAACATTGTGCTAGTACCCTGATCCAGACAAAAGTGAGTTGCTTTGTCCATGTATCATCCATTCTGCTGAAAAAGGTTGAGAAGAAACACAAGACAGGAAATAAAGTACAGCTTAGCACAGGGGAGAAAAGTACAAATTCCTCTGATTCATTAAAATAACATCATACCCAGCCCCCTCCCACTCTCACCCTCACTGAAGTTACAAAAGCAGTGGATGATTTTCTGTACAGCCCTAGCCTACTTTATTTCACAATGTGGAGTGCAGGCAGTATCTTGAAACACAAACTACCAGGTATTCATAGATTCAAAGGCAAGTGAATATAGCAAATCTCAACAGTGAAGGGATGTAAAAAGCACTGGGAAAAGAAGGGAGTATATTAGCCCATCAGTAAACCATTGACTCAAGAAAATAGAATAACAACAGTGGTTTCATCCCTTACTTATGTCTTCACTCTTCCTAAAACATCAAGATAATTGCAATTTATTATTGCTCTCTTATATTCCTGAGGCTGCCATTTGGCAAAAATGCAGAGATCACCTTTGGTGTGCAACACCTTTCTGGTTCCTGAATCATATCAACAAATTTGTCCATTTACACATTTTTATATACATATAAATAACAAAATACATTTAAGTTTGAATAATAATCTTTATTTCTTTATTAGTTTATTTGTAAAAGGTACATTGTAATCCTGAGCTACTGCTTTTATACATTTAGCATCATACAAAGACAGATCATTTACAGTTCAATCATTTACATTTATTGTGCTCCAAAATCCTTATCTGAATATCATTTTGACTTAGCAGGAACATAGATAATTTAAATTACATGTATCCCTGAAACATCCATATTAATTTACCCATCTGACCCCATTAGCTAAATTACTAGTTGTCTAAATCACTCAGGACATTCCTTCTGAATTTAGCAAAAACTTGTTTAAAATTATAAAGATGGGCAGTGCAAGAACTGGTCCCTCAATCCTTTGTGAATACATCATTAGAAAAAACTTTCTGTTTCCGTATTCTCATGGCAAGTCAGTGCTAAATTGATTAGATGTACTTTGATGGAATGGTCCTAGTAATAGTTTACTAATTTCCTTATTACAGCAGTTAATGAGAATTTACAGTGTCTCCCTTTGCAGTGACCAGTGTCATAACTCTCCCAAGAAGGGAAAATCTGATGTGATCAGAGGAAAGTTAGAGGTAACCCATCACTGTCTTATTGTCATCTACATGACACTGAAGTATTACAAACCAAGTCATATGAAATGCTTCCCTTAGACCCTGTAAAGGAACTTGTATGAATAACCAGAGTTAAGTTCCATAATCCGAGCATGGCTTTTAGGATTTGCCAGTTAAAAAAAACAAAAAAACCAAAACAACAACCAGAACAAACCAAACCCAAAACCTCAGTCCCAGGATCCTTGAGGAAAAAGCATTTATCCTAACTGAAATCCAACCCTGGATAAATGGAAATTTAATTGGACTACCAAAATAGCATCTGTCTATCTGAAAAATCTCCAAGCATACAGTGTTTACAAATGTCTCTCTAGCAACAGTGTCAGTCTTTTAAACACTCACAACTTTCATTTCCTGAATAAGGTCACTATGATCTTAGGCAAAAGATGCAGTAAAGCAGTTCAAGCAAAATGCTTATTGCTTAGGTTTCAATGCAAGCCACTTTAATATAACTTTAGTTAAAATGTTAAGTACAAATGTGAAGCTACTGTAGAAACACTTATAAACACTCTTGCTTTTGAATTCTTACTGATAATCTAGAAAAATGGCAGACGGATTTTAACATAACAAAGGAAATGTAAAACTTAATACTGTCTGTTGAAATAAAATTCAACACCTATAAAGACAAAGTTATGAACATGTAAACACAGCTTTAGTATTCAGAGCTAGGGAATCTAGCAGCAAAAGAACTATTTGCATATTATGTAGTGCAATGAACATTTGTTCTTAGAGACCCCCAGTCTTTAAACTACTTTGAACAGAATGGAATCCTAACAGGAAAGGTTTTAAAAGTGTCCAAGATGTAATATCCAGAACTACTAGATGTTCGTCTCTAACCTAACAATTTCTCTATGCAAAACTGTGCTCTGGATAGCTGACTTTAATGGCTCCCCAGTAGCAGGCTCGAATGAGGCAGATTAAACCTAAGAGATAAGCAACAGCCCAAGAAACATATGTTGCGTGAAATCGCCTGGCGAAATCTTGTGTACCAACCTAAAAAGAGAAAACAGTAGTGTCAAACATACAGCACTCTGTTCTTCAGGGAAGAGCAAGTTATATTAAGGAGAAGCATTTCAGCACCTTTTCAGCTAGGGTAAGGATAAATTAGGTATTTTATTAGCTTGATTTTACAAAACCATAGGATAATTGAGCTTGAAAGGGAGATCAGGAGACCTCTAGTGCCAACTCCCCAGTCAAAGTAGGGTCAATCCCAAGGTCAGACCAAGTTGTTAATGGTTTTAACCCAGCTAGGTCCCAAATAACTCCAAGGATGGAGGCTACACAAGCCTCTGGACAAATCTCATGGAAAAATGTTTTTACATAATTTTCCAATTCAGTAAGGTCATTAAAAAAAAGAAAATAAATTCGTTTCTCACTGTTTTTAATTCTGGCTCTGTTTCTATTAGGGAACCTGGAAAATCCTTCATAACTCATTTAAGATCACACATATATAATTATTCAAGTTCGCGCATAATGAGAATTACACATATCAATTCACTGGAGATATTTCCTCACATGAACTTTTCTGGGATTCTCAGGTAGAAAGTTGGCTCTAGCAACCTGTATGAGATACTGGTAAGCCGGATACCACTGGTTCCACTTAACAGAGTAACAACAGACTGAGCCTTTTCATTTGTAAATAGCTTATGAGCTGGTTTTACTCTTCACAGCTTTTACAAATTACAAAGACTCATACATATTTCTAGTGTTTGGAAACCCATTCACCTCTACTGCACTGGAACTTATATTTCTGGCTATACAGCAACATGTATTTCTGGAAACATGGAAGTTTTGAGAGCTCTAGCAAGATGTTCCAGTATTTCTACAGTGAAGTGAACCATTTTTCATAAAACTGAAGTTTTTAGAGATGAAGAGTCAAATTTAACTCAGAAAAAAAGAGATTATCAAAGTGCCAGAATACCTTTGTAAAAAAAAAGAAAAATCACTTTTCCTGCCTACTCAGATGAAGTCCACAGTTTTAATAGATATGACAAAAACCACACCAATTTAGGAAGTTTTACTCAAATGCTGGGAAAAGAAGAGCTGGTCAACTAAGAGAACTCCTTTGAATACACACCCTCCTGCACACAGTTGCTAATTTATCAGGGGACATCACTCACAGTTAATCCAACACCAATGAAGATGCATATCATTCCAATTGTGATATATGCACAGCAGCGCCTCCGTGGCAGCGCACTTCCAACAGAAGAACTGTTAGAAAATAAATGGTATTGTAAATTAAAAGCAAACAAAAAAATCCCAAACCCAACCAACCAAATAACAATCACCACAAAAACCACCCCTACCATCAACAGTAACTGTTCAGTCTCAATGGGAGGATGGAAAGAGAATGGCAATACATCATCTTAAATTTACAAAGTTGTAAGCAAAGTCTACAGTTATACTACAAAGTACAGGACAGAGTCCTCATTTTTATTTTAAAGAGCTGTTGGTGATTATCTAGTACCTAAAAATCTAGGTGCTTACAAGAAAGGGAATGGTGTCACACCCACAGTTTGAGTGTGTCTACCTTCTGTACCCACAGTGCACCCCAGTAATTGTCTTGGATAGCCTCTGGATGGCAAAACTCAAGTTTGCTTTTCAGTTCCATGCTGCTTGCAAGACACCTTTCTGACTTTTAGCACATCAGCATATGGCTTCAATACTTCACTGCATCTAAGTAACTGAAAATAACTTCTACCACCCCTACCTGTCATTAATAACAACCTTCATTATCTATTTCTTAGATACTCAATACTATTCAGTGACTAAACAGCTCTGAAGATAAATACAAATAATTTCAGTCACAGACTTGTAATTTTTTTTCCATGTTCAACATCTCCAAATACTGAAATTCTTTAGGCCCTTAAGTCAACTTAAAGAACATGGCAAGTTCTTACTTTTCAATTTCACAGTTCTACAACAATTTATATGAGCTGCACAAATCACTTCTGACAACCAAGGTAAATAAATCCCCTGGAAGTTCTGTCACTTGTCATGTAGACTATGAACTCCAGGACAGACAGCTCTGTCTCTACCTGCTGCATCAAGCTATTACAGTGCTTCACTCAGAATATAAACTGCAAATAAAACATTACCTTATTTATTACAGGTTAGAAAAATTGTTCTAGAAGCTCAGCATTGTTTAGCAAATACATCTTCAGTCACACATTTGCAATCACATACAGCTTACTAATGAGGAAAATAGGAATATTATTTAAGTGCACTGAAACACAGTTAAAAGGACTAGAGGCAGAAGTGCTTTTATAAAACATGTATTATCTATCTTAGAGGTGTTTTGAAGCATCCTGAAGCAAGCTATCATTAGTTAAGTACTTAATCCCATTCTGGGACATCAACACACCTTTGGAAATAGTGTAATGCTTTTACTCATCTCATGATAGTTCAACTTATTCAAGATAAATGCATAACAGAAAAAAAACCACTGCTAAACAATTTAAGTAGTACATGCGTCATATGATTGACCAAATTTCTGGCTCCAGTTAATTAACCACACAGCAAGGCCTCATATGCTTAGCATGTGACTAAAATTTTTTAAGCATTTGTCTTAGGAAGCTTTCAAATAGATTGCTTTAAGCAGCTTTACTTCAACGTTATTTCTTTACAAGGAATTTCTGAAATGCTCCAAGAGAAAAAAACAAACAAACAAAACACCACCACAGTCCTCAAGCTAACACAACGAGCTCCATCTTTCAAGGCAAGAGTTGAATAAAATGACTACTCACAAGCCACTTTCAGAGGAGCTGGAAAAGTCCCCAGACAGTACTGCTCATTAGCTTCCATGGGGAAATTACTTCCTTAGCAAAACCTCACAATACACAGTGAAATGGGACACTGGAGGGTGGTTGGGGTAGGATTAGGGTAAGAGAATTCCCAATTGGGCAAATAATGGTATCTTACCCTCACACATACACCTCCAAACATTCCCCCAAAAGCCACTCTATAGCCATTCTAGGGAAGAGATACGTTGTTCAATTCCAAGTTATATGACTTAAAAATAATAAAACCAAACTGTAGTTTTATAAAAGGAAAAAGGGAAGAGACTGAGTTTGCCAAACTGACCTTAGGTTCCCTCCTTTGCAGGATTTTGTAGCTATGTACTCAGAGTTAATTCTATTACAGAGCTGGATACCATAGGATAAGCTGGTAAAAATGTCATGTGCAATATACCTAAAACATACATGGTATTTACTGTGCTGTGTATTGCATGCATGTGGCAAGCACATTTCTCTCCCTCTCTCAGGATTTTTCATTGAGGCGCACAGAGAGAAATGAAAGAGAAATGAAAGAGAATGCAACTTCTATTTCTGCTCCTTGTTTTTCTCTTGTGGAATGTGTTTGGAGAATTGTTTACCTGGAGCAAATGCCTGGTTGGATCACGGTGGATTGTTTGGGCCTGATGGCCAATCAGATCCACCTGTGTCTGGACTCTGGACAACAGGGTCAAGATATGATAGTTAGAGAAAGTAGCATTTAGTTTTTAGTATCCTCTTTTATATAGTATATTAATGTATTATAGCACAATTACAATAAAGAAATCATTCAGCCTTCTGAACTGGAGTTAGACATCATTCTTCCCATTGGGTTCGCCGACATCTACAACACACGCAGAGCCAAAGTTCATTCTGGGAAAAGAGACTTCCACTTTCAGAGCCGACTTACAGTCTTATTTTTGTAATGATAATATTGCTGTGTGTATTTTCCATCCATATTTTTCATGTGTCTCCTCCTATCCAGTAAGAAAGGCTGAGGGAGAAACCATCAACTCAAATACCACAAAATAGAAATGTAAAGAATGTCTCCATTTAGCTGCTTTTCTCTTTCCACAGAAAGCAATGATTAAATAAATACATTACAGTTTATACAGTCGTGTAAGAGGCCTAGGAGTCCAAATAAATCATTATTCATGTTTCACCTCCCAACAGTGATGTTAGCCACTGGCCTCCTCCAGATAGTGAGGCTTCCTCTACCCACCCCAAATTACACATAAAACCCCCAAATTAACTCAGAATAAAAAAAGTTGAAACTCTATCCCAAAAACCTACCAACAGTGGCAACTTTGACAAGCACATCTGGCAATATTAAAAATGGGATCAAAATAGCTTTCTTCATATTATAGAAGCAACCAATTAGTTCCATGGTGGGATTATGAGGAAACTCTCTGGAAAGCAGCAGTTCCTTCTTTCTTTCTGAGCTGCTGCTGAGGAAGCAAAGGCACCTGCCAGAACTCTGGACAGCAGCAGATGCCAAATAAAATATAATAAAATATATAATAAAATTATATAATAAAAGATGCCAAATCCAATATTGCATCAGGGAGTAATTAGAAGGTGGAAAACTGCCACATGAGACCAAAGCTATAAAAGAAGTACCACAGGAAGGTCTCTTGTACTCCAAGTAATAGGAATTATGACCAGGATTTCAAACATGTTTTTAAGAGGAAAATTAAAATGCCAGTATTTTGAAGGTGAACAGCATTGCTGAAATTAGGCCTCCACAGTAGTGATGGGGTTCCAACATCTCTCTCTTTCCTGAAAGTCCTTTATGGGGCAAAGGTGTTATAAATTCATTAGGGTTCATAGTTTTGGCAAACCTTAAAAAGTAAAAGAGTTTCTACAGGAAAAAAAAAATAGATTTGACATTCTGTAATAATAACCTGTACCATTCAATTCCCTTTCTAGTAACTGAATTAATGAATTTTCTAGATGACTTAATAGACATCTTGAAAAAGAGAACAGCAAACAAAAAACCAGTTCCTGCTTCTTCATCATTAAATGAGAAAAATAAGAGAAGCTTCTCTGAATCTCTCACTCTCAGAAAATAAGCTGATAAACATCTGGTATTTAAAAATACAGAAGAACACTAAATCAGCAAAAAGAAACAGTTTCTCCCCCATTCCCAGGTGTCACTATAAAATACAACTGCATCATGACAATTTCCTCATTAGCTACATTTATTTTCCCAATGCAAGTAAAAGCCTGTGTCAGCAGAGCCACTACACATCAGTAAGGCTTCTGCAAACACCTTACCTATACTGACATGACAGGTTTACAGTCCACTTCCAAAGAGATTTGGCCGTTTACCAAATAAGATTTTATTCTCTATAGCACAACTAATTTCCTACATTTCCCAAGTCATTTTGCAAAACAAAACAAGTGCGTCACAAAAAGTTGTATCACAATGGTAGCACATAGAAGGAATTAAAAACAGACAAGAAGATCCTCTTTCCCCCTACATTCAGATATGAGAGGTTCCTTTGTTTAGGTACTATGAGGCATGATGGCTTTATTTCTCCCTGAATACTGTTTCATTATTAACTTTTCTGTGTAATAACTTCTGATGTCCCCTGCAGTTTTAGAAGGCATTCTTAATTTAAAGATCTAGTATTCATCAACCAAATGGAAGGTCACAAACAAGCTATGTGCAGAGATTCACCACACTTTTAAAAACATTTGAAAGAAAATTATGAATCTGAAAGCGTCGGCCAGTATCTCCTTGAAAAACCTACTGTTGCAGTGATTCAAGGTGCCTTTTGCCTTAGTCTACACTATCCTTTTTTCAGTGACAATTTTCAACTTAATCAAGAGAAGGAATGAACAGTTCTACATCTGACTACTCAGCTACTAATGAAACAAGTTTTGCATTAATAAGATGAAACCCTACATTCCCTGCTAACTACTTGGCTATGCTGACCTCTGACAAAAGACCCGATAGAAAGCAGGTCACCACAGTTATTTATTTCATCGTCATGACTCAAAGCTGTGTCTCGCCTATGCTGTGTCCTAAATCCATGTATCAGAAATGTTTATGCTGCTGGAAGTGCAGAACTCCCAACCATCGCATCTCAAATGTGGGAAAACACCAAGCAACTCATTCAAAGCTAAATTACAATATTCCACAGTTTGCATCCTCAGCCCAAGGACAGACGTGCCCACTTGTTAAAATTTGTTTTGCATTCTGCAATACAGTTGCCATGCAAGCTGTAATTATCACAAATTGCACTGGAGAGAGGCTCCCACTTTCCTGCATATGGATAGCATGCTTTGCACTTTATGGAGGAGAACACTACAAAAAACTTTGAGTTCAGCTGGAATTTAAAACAGAAGCAACATTAATCAACAGAGGACAGACAAAAAGAACACATGCTGTGACTTTTGACTGTTGCTTGGAGCATAGCTTATTTTGCTGCTGTTACTGTTAGGGTTGGGTTTTTTGTTTGTTTGGCTTTTGTCTTTAAGGTTAAACAACAAATTACACTGACCTAAGGAGTGTCAAAAGAAAAGCCAAGGTCAGCTAACAAGGGTGGCATAAAATATAAAACATAAATGCAATTAGTTTAAAAATAAACCAAACAGCAAAACTCCAACCCCTCCTCAAAGACTGAAGGGACTTAATGTGCCAGTACACACAACCCTGCAAAGCAGCATCTCATCAAGACTGACTTTATTTAACCTAAGCAAATTAGAGCATATCCACAACTCCACACCTGGTCGGTTACACCCCTGAGGTTAAACACAGCACCAGACTGACTTCTCTATCAAATACTCCAAAGAAAAGGCTTCAATCAGTGTTGAAGACCAGGCCATGCCCACATCTACAGTACATCCTACGCTTTCTCCCTCCTAAGGGACCTGCTAGTTTTGCTACAACATGCAGCACAGCTCAAGTTCTCCATTCCCAGTGGAAAACACATTTGTTCCTTTAACTAGAAGTCACACTTGCCTGTCAAAGGAAGACAAATACTTAAATATATCAGCAGGACATGAAGATCTCTGAAGTAATATTTATGTCTTATTTCACACCCTGTGGCTGAGATCCCTTACAAATTTCAAGTATGTTACTAATGCAACAATTCAAATTAAGAATTCCTGAGCTCAAATAAGAAAGGTCAAACAAACACTGTAAAAGAGAGGCTCAAAAAACCCCAAACCAAAACAAAAAGCTTACAGCTCTTGTATTCTAATTTTTCTTGTTCTTCTTGAAGTAATAACAAATAAACAGACAAGTTAGTCCACAGTCATGCATAAACATTAAACAAGCTAATGCATTAAGATGCTTAACACAAGTTAGCTGTTGAGTTTATAGTGTCAGTAAACTCTCTTTCAAATTAAGACAAGATTATTTCCTTTCCTCCCTTTACAATAAAACAATTCAAGTTCTACCTTTAAAGATGACATCTGTTTACTAGTGTATGAAGATGTAAAATTACAAGGACATAAAATGTTATTTTTAGCAACCTATTCCTGTCTATTGTTAGTAGCTTATTTTTGCCTCTATCAGTTCAATCAGAGATTTTCATAAATGCAAGTGGATATGTCAAAGTTACTGATTTCTACATAAAGAATGGAGAATTCACGTGCTCACAGTATCTCCAGCCTTGAAGTTCAGGTGAGTACAGCAAAATAATCAGCACAGCCAATACATTTTACTCCAAAGACTTACAGAAGAAACAATGGCTACTTCACAGTAATTTACATAACCTTGCTTTCAGAGAACTTACATTTTTTTGCAGTGTGGGCATTTTGCTAGTGTGTTAAACCTCAGTTCCATCCACTGTAAAAAGAGAAAAAGTAAAAGGTTGAAAAGCAAACCTGAGAAAATGGTTGTTGCACTTAATGTTAAATGTCACCAAGAAAACATTTTGCTTCTCAGACTCTCTTTGACTTGTTTTTTGTTTTCGTCTATAAATGGGATGCCCTTTTGTCAGTGGCAACATTGGATGTGGATTTCCAAGTGAACATTTCCCATGACTTGCCTTAGTATTACGAAATTTGCTTGACGTAATGTGGTTGCATCCACAGGCGTAGTATGGGCAACATTATAATATTAATAGGTTTTCTTCTCTTACTTAGACATTATGAATATACCCTGAACCAAAATAAGTGTGTTTTCTTTGGCACAATTACAGACAGAAGTATTTTCCAATCTTTTCCCAACCCCTGCATAATTTATGAAAATTAAGTTGTGGGTGGGTATACAGAAAGATGTTTAAAGATTATTTAAGAAAGTAGATAGCAGGGTTTACATCAGTGAAAAAGAGAACACTACTGGGTATTTGCAGGACTGTTAAAAAGATGATATGTAAAACTGTACATGGTACAGTCACCCCATTCCACACAGACTAAAACCCAAGTAATAAACAGCCTCAGTGAAAGCAATGCCTAGAACTCAACCAGGGGATACACAGTAATAGACTCACTTAAAAACAGCAGGTTCTGCTAAATTTCATTCTGTGATAATGCAAGCATTAAGCGAGCATTTTAAACATGTTTGCCTTGATCAAGGGAATAAGGCTCTTTTTCTTCTCCCTGTAAGTAGTTATTTTCTAACAGCAGCTCTCTTCCCTTGCCTTTCTCAAGTGGAGGATCATTGGAAGTTTTCTTGGTGATGCAAAAAAAATAAAAAAAAAAAAAAAAAAAAAAAAAAAAATCACACTTCAAGTTAAAAGCAGGGAAAGAAGCCATAGTGCAGATCCCCAGTGCCTCCATGAGGCCCTGCCTTATCTCTGTGAGAAATCTGAAGCTGTCCTACTTTAGTGAAAGTGTTATAAACTGCTACAGCCACAAATCAAAATCAGAGCCCATCCTCATATGGAAAACAGCACCAATCTATAGCAAGCACCATATAAATGCCGAGAAGAAATGTATGATTTTAGGAGTAAAGAAAGATGCGTCTTCTCATACCTTGTCAGTATGAAGAGATTTTGCTGTGAGCAAGGTTTTGAACTGTAGTATTTATTGAGTATCTTCCTACCTCTTGAGTATCTCCCTCAGTTTTTTTTTTTACTTGGGGATAAATCTCCACTAAAAAGAAATCCATCTTTTAATTTCCTGTTCTGAAATATCCATTAACACATTTACAGGACAACTATGTAACCAGTATTATTTGTTCACAAAACTTGACCAAACTGATTTAGCAAAGTTTTATTTTATTCCTTAATAAAAATTCTGTAATGCTCCCTAACCAAGCAAAGCTTTTTAAGAGCATTAATTCTACTTCCACATTCCTGGCAGAGCAGCAAGTTAAGTATTTTTCTGCATCCCTTTCAAAAACCTACTCAATTTCCCTTAATTCTACACAGTGAAAGTAGGATAAAATGCAATTGTCAGTTTTGGAGATGGAGAGAGACCTCGCCAGAGCAGTTATTTCAGCTTTTTAAACTGCAATTCCAGAAATAAAAGGAAGTCTAATTCCACGATCTATATTTTGCCTAATTGCAATTCAACTTCACTTCTATACACCAGTTTCAATTCTATATCACAGTGTAGGCAACTCCATTTCCTTGGCTACTCATTAATGATCTTTCCAGAGTTTTAAGATTTCTAATTATTAGCCCAAACTATTAATGGCTACAAACTCAAATGCATTTGGCCTCTAATTATTGATGGAAAAAGGAGTCAGCAATAATCTGTTTTCATTGAGAGTTACCTGGAAACAGAAGCAGTAGCTGTTATGATGCCTTCTATACAAACTAAAAGTATTTGTAGAAAAAGAGCAAAATTGTGACAAGACTTTAAAAGTACAAGAACTCAAATCATATTAGCACAGTGGGGAAAGGTTATGTTCGTGTACATTCTAAATCATGATTAAGCTGGCATTTTTTACCCATACTCCAGAGTGCTTTGAGGTACCTAATATTGATTCAAGTTGTTAAGAAGTTACAGTTACAGTTACATGAAATTCTCTGTTGAGAATACAATGATTTTTTTAATTGGAACAATACAATATACAGCCCGAATCCCTGGTTAGATGTACTGAAACACAGATGAAGAGATAAGGAATACAGAACTCATCAATATGACAACTGTGGACAAAACCAGATATCCATCAAAGGAATTATTAGAAAAATGGTCAGACATTTTCCTTCAGAGCCGGCAATAGTTCTCAGTGCATTCAACACAAGACAGTGAAAAAAAAAAAGCCCAAAACAAAACAAAAGACATATGTACATAAATACATACACTGCCCTTCATACAGCTGCTGCTGCAAAAGAAGCTTCCCTTCCATTCCCTTCTGGTCCTTTGGGAAAGCAAAATACTTTCACAAACTAAAACATATCTTATTTTTAAGAAAAGTTTAATGGGTTTTCCATTCAATCATTTCAGAAGAAGTAATTTTCATATTTGATTACTTTAAAACAACAAAATTGACAAAGCTTAGCCTGCAGCCTGTGGTTTCCATAGCTTGTTCCTGGCTTCTTGTCCCTGAGGTCCCTCTGAAAACAGGACAGTAGCAGGAAGATGGCAGACAAGGGGAGGACACAGGGACAGCCCTCCCTTGACCCCCATGTCCAATGGCAACTCAGCCACTCAAAGCCACAGACCATTGCAGTCAGAGGTCCCTCAGAGAGGGGTAGTAGGGAATGACTTCTGCTGGCAGAAACAGTAACTGCACAGCCCAAGCCCAAAAGCTCTCAAAACAGCCCAAACGAGATCAAACTCATATTCAGCAACACAGTTAAACCCTCCTCCTGCCCTCTTTTTCTATTCTATCCCTTTTTCCACTTGTCAAGTCCAAACCTGCCAGAAACAGTAGAAACCTTAATACAGAAAGAACTTCTATCAGGTTACCAAGGGAAAAAAAAAATCTGATTAACAAGATGTGAAGTATCGATAGTTCGGCTACAATTTCACTTCAGTACTAAGCCATTCTTCCAGCTAAAACAGAGAAACTTTAAGGCACTCCACAGCAAGGAGTGTGGTTTTCATAATTTGTGAAAAACAGTCCACCATGTGCAGAGGCAAGCAAAACACAGTCATGTTTTCAAATGGAAAAAAAAAAATCTCAGAAAGGTGGTGAACAAGCTGATGCTCTTAGAAGAACACAGAACATGACAATTTGACTTTTCCATCCCAGGGATTCTAGCTTTGCTTGTCTATTTTATTTATTTTTTAACTGCCAAGTAAAGTAAAAGGGATAGCCTACTGAGCTGCCAAGAGATGCATCTAGCAATATTTTCTTCACAACATGGAGATATCAAAAGGCAGAAATACTAACTCAGAAACTGAGCTTCCAGGCTGGCTAAAACACTTTTTTGTAGCTTCTCTGCTCATTCTCAAATCCAAGCAATTTCCTGATTTTTCTTAACTAAAAATTTTATTTTTCAGAATCTCAGACATAATTACAGAAAAAAGTGGAAGCAAAAGACGGGTGGGAAAGCTGTGTAACATAAGGTAAAAAAGGGTTTGTTTCTTGATAACTCAGCATAAAAAAATAGCAAGCTTCCAATTTCTAATGGTTCAGAGAGTTGCTTTTCAACATATCATGAAGTGACAAATTGATCTTATCCTGGCAGACAGGACTATGAAGTTCAAAGTGCTGCAGTTCCCTAAAGCAGCCAGAAGATATGAACTCGCATATACAAATCCCAAACTAGAAAACTTAGCCTTTTAAGGCATAATCTAGTAGTTCTGGGCAAATCCAGACTTTACAGATTTGGTTTTTTTCCCTTATGTTCACCTGAAGTAGTTCGTAGTGTAAACTACGAAGTTAAACTGGACTGTACTCATATAAAGTACATAGGGGATCAAGACAAGTAAAACTCTCATTCCTGTGAAAGTCCCTCAAGATAGGTCAAAAAGAAAAGGCAAACAGAAAACCCACTTCAGCTATCTTCAGTTTCAGACTACTGTTCTTTAGCAAGGGTTATAAGAAATTATGTATTTTTTAATATATAGGCTGCATTAGTAGACAGAATATTTCTCAAGCATCTCTCTAACCACTTTCCAGTTAGCACATTACTTGTACATTCCTCATCATATTCCTATTTTTTTCCCAAAAAAAAAAAAAAAAAAAAAAAAAAAAAAAAAAAAAAAGAAAGAAGCATAAGGGCCATCTCCCTGCACTCAACTTACTGTAACAGTGAAGACATTACAGCACACCTGTCCTGGATTCAGCTGGCAGTATTAATTTTCTTTTTAACAGCTGGTACAGTGCTCTCTTTTGGATTCAGTAACAATGTTGGTAACAAGCTAAGGTTTTAGTTGCTGATAAGCAGTGTTTACCCTAAGTCAAGGACTTTTCTGTTTCCCATGCTCTGCCAGCAAAGCGATGCACAAGAAGCTGAGAGAGAGCACTGCCAAGACAGCTGAACTGAGCTGGCCAAAGGGATATTCCATACTATAGAACATCATATTTGATGGGACTTGGCTGGGAGATAATGATCACTGCTGGGGCACTGGCTGGGTCAGCAGGTGGTGAGCAATTGTATTGAGCACCACTTATTTCTCTTGGGTTTTATTCCTCTTCTCTCTTTTCATTACTATTATTATTGTTATTATTATCATTAGCAATATTCTTTTTCCGTTTCAATCATTAAATTGTTTTTATCTCAACCCACAATTTTTACCTTTTTCCCAGTTCTCCTCCCCACCAGGGCAGGGGGGCTAGTGAGCAAGCAGCTGCGTGGTACTTTAGTTGCTGGCTGGGGTTAAGCCATGAAAGCACATCACTGATCCATAAACCTGAAGTGAAGACTTGAAGGCACAAAACTATTCCATTACAGAGCCTGCCACAAGCCAACCCTTCTCTCCCTGCTGGTACAAGATGACATTGAGTGGCATCCCCCAAGCTTCCCTTTTCCTTGCACAACATGCACTTGAGTATTCTCTGATCTTAATGTCTCTTACAATCCTTTGTTTCAGGAATGCGCCACCTCTCTTGTGACTGTTTTCTTTAACTGTACCCCTTATCTAGTAATTTCCTACAACTCACAAACCTGAAAAAGATTCAGTCACTGCTGGATGATGAAGCCAAAACTAGCTTACTTGTATATCGCAATCAAAATTCAAGTGTGCCAGCAACTTGTCCATTTAGGAGCTTACAGAGAGTTTAACAGCAGAAGAGCATTTGTGCATCCTTCCACTTCAAAAAAGGGATCAACTGGCACTCTCACAAATAAACCAAAACCTCTAGTTCTCCAACAACCTACAGATATGCCAATGGCAAGTGCCATAACCAACAGCTTTCTGGGGCTCATACAGCCAATGACAGAACTGCTCTCTTGGCCACGGCAGAACACAGCCACCACTGCAAGCCTAAACAGAACCTGGAAGACCAACATCCTCTTTGAGCACTGCCCACTCTCACATCATGAAACAAGAAGACATGGGCTTTATTATCTATCCACGTACAGAAAGACTGTTAAAAAGTTTTCTTGAAGCACATATAAATATAACTAAATACAGACTCAATAAATACACTCAATAATGAGTAAAGAAGTTTTAGCTCCTCAGTGATGCCAGAGACTGAGGCAATAATACACTCTTAAAACTGCTTACAACAAACAGCTTGAGGGATAGCACAGTGAGGCAAGAAGGAGAATCTGATGCTTTACTTACAAGGAATGTATTTCCACAGTGCCCACACACCACTCTAGTTCCATCTGGTTGAACTGGCAAGGCAGGTTGAGCTGGCTGCTCCTCTGGAATCAGCATTACTGGACCGAGAGTAATGATGCGTCTACTGTGTTAAGAACATTGGATACACATGTAATTAAGCTAGCGAAACAGAAGGACGATGTGTTCAAGCAATTAGCTCAGTCACTACCAAATATTTTTTTACATGTTTAAATTATAATCTACTTGTTAAACAGCTGATGCACCCAGTTTTGGTCGCTCTCTGAACCATTTTCAGTTTTTAAAATATTCTCTTTCCCTATAAGATCAGCCATACAAGCCCAAACCCTGTATCAAAGACCTGCAAGCATACGACAGACACACTCCTCAGAAAAATGAAAACTTAATACCCAGGCTGAGCAAGCCTGAGAACTGAAATGTACGTACCCATGTGAAACATGTAGAAAAAGTAAGGGCCTTCCATAGCCTAGTTCTCCTTCCCACACTACTGACAACCATGTCAATATAAGAAGCATATTCATACTTGTACAGTAAAAATTCCATTCAAATTGAGTAAACTAAAAAGGAAAACCACCCTAGGTTGACTAAATTAAATCAATTTACTTTAAAGTAAGTATTTGCTTTTATGTTCAATGTGTTTCCAGTTTAGTTACACAATTTGTCAGTCCAAAACAAAAGTACCCAAATTCATCAACTCAGAATGAGGATGAGACTTCTTAGAATGAAAAAAGGGAAGGGGAAAATTAAAGCAATATTTAATTTGCATTGCATCTCTTCCATATACAACCAAAATTGTATTCTGAATGGTTTTCCTTCAATCTGGAGTCTTCCATTTAGGTCACACTCCCAAATCTCTCCTTCGAAGTACACTACACCAATTTTGCTCAGTTTCTAGCAAGACAAATACATAGGCCATCTAAGGAAAACTGCTTGCACGTATGATTTTGAGATTATTTTGATAAAGTTAAGGAACTTCTAATTTAGTTTAGTTACCTACCATGTGATATATTATAACTGAACTATCCCATGAACATTTTTGCACTCTGAGAAAATGTTTGGAATATTTTGAAGTCCTACACAACCAAGTGTTAGTAAAAATGAGTAATTCCCACAAGTCTCAAACTATGTTTCAAAACCAGAACGGCCAATAGACTGGTGACTAACTAGGGCACTTGGTGGGGTAGAACTCCCCTCCACATATCTGCAGACTCAGCCTTCCTCTCCATTTCTCCTGTTAGAGCTGCACCACTTCCAAACTCCTCCTACCTCAGTGGAATCTTTAACACCTTAAGCCCAATGGTAAGAGCACTCACCATGGCAACCACAATTGCTTCTTTTGTAACAAGTGTGTACATTAAAGTTGAGAGGTGAGAGGAGAACGAAAATTCAGCATAACTAAGCTACTACTCCATCTCCCGTCTCACTCCAAATCCCTAGTCTGAACTTAGCAAAGTGAGTATTCTGTGTGGTTACAATAACTAAGTCTCCAAGAAATTATGAGTGTTAAGTACCAGAAATGAGAAGTCGATTTTCTTCTATTGTTCTTTACATTATTTTTGCCTTGCAAGTAGTTATATAATGGGACACACACATCTGAGACTTAAAGAAAAGGAAGAACCTTTTTTTCTTCTTTAATTTAAAAAAATATATTCAAAATGGACACTAGCACTACCTGTGTCCGCAGCAATTCAGTAATGCTCTGTAAATGTCCATGTAAAGAGACCGAGGCTTTGAACCTCTTTTAGTTTTAAATATTCAACCCAAAGATAACAGTTGCTTTAGACAAAACCATCTCAAGGCACTGGAATTGTTTTATTCTTACCAGTTTGGTCTTGGACAGCCTATTTTCCGAGATGTATCCTTACAGATAAGGAGACAGTTACATTGACATCTAACATACTTCTTCCCTGAAGGAGGGTTTTTGATTGGCTAAACAAACAAAAAAAAAAAAAACCACCAGAGAACACACATCAGAAGTCATAGCAATTCACTTTTTTTCTGCATAACAGGAAGACAAAGCAGAAAAACTTCAGTGAAAAGTTCTTGTTAACAGAAATACACTTCCTCTTACAGAAGAAACTTCAGAGTCAACACAAAATTCAAAATTTTTTCTTCCTTAAGAAATGAAAATTTCCTTAGTAGAACAAAAAATTTCTGCAAACTCATGGAAAAACATTTGTATTTTAGCAATGACAATTCAAGGCTTTAGTTAAGTTTCGTTATTTTTTTTTAATGTGAGTATAAATGGTGATATATTTCTAAAAAAACCACCCAAAACCAGTCAAAACATCAAACAACCCTTCTTGCCTGGTACAATGGTTTTATTCAACAGTGAAAGGATCACAGTCTGTTTCTTGGTCACTAAGAGACTATGAAGGCATCACCGAACTGTAATCTTATTTTAAACTGTACTGAAATTATCTTTCTCCAACCTGGGAGTCAAGTTTCAATGTCCCTTTCATGCAGCAAATCAAAAGGTGCACAATACTTTGTTTGGCTTGAAACATTATATATTGGACAGGAAAGTGACTATCAGGGGCAGGTTCTCTACTCTCTCTTCTAAGTGGAAAAAAAGTTTCCTACAGTTTTAGGGCTTCCTGCTTTCAGGACATAATTTAAAGTTCCTTTCATATAACAAATATATAATAAATCCATGTAATAAATCTAATGCAGTGTTTTTCATACAAATGCTTGCAGAAGCTGTGGAGCACTGCAGTATCACATCCCAAAACTAAAACTGGCAGGAGGAAAAAAATGAAAGCAGGAGGCCAAATAGTGAAGACTTAAGAGGACAAGAAACAAATAGGTCTTATCACTGGAAAAGAACCTAGGACTTAAACACTTCAAAGTTGTTTTACTGTGGTCTTTTACAAGCTAACCAAGTGACTGAACAGTATTTCAGGAGAAAGGCATTTATCCAGGGAGAGGTGCGGGTTCATTACTTTGTTTCTCCCACACTTAGAATAACTCAATTCTACACTGTTCTTCATCCCATCAAAACCAATTATATCCTTCTTTACAGAAGAGTAATTACTTAAATGACATCTTTGCTTTTTGTCCTCCTCAGAAGGAGACATCCTGCAGAGCCAGCTCGACCACATGAAGATTTATTCCAAGTGCTTGTGACCACCCTCGTGCCAGCACGCCCCCAGCTTGCACGCCAGCCACACTGGCTGTCAGCGAGGCCGGCTCGTCCTCTTCCTTAGGGGTGGCAGGAAGGGACCCACCTGTCCAGGTGAGGACATCAGTGCTACCCTCAGTGCCCCCCACAAAACACCAAAAATCCATTTTACCGTAGCTTCATTGCAGACTGTGCATTTAACCACATGTTGGTGCAGCTTGCCATCTAAATTGATTAGTGACTGGCACACACGGCAGTTTATCACGGGAACGTTGCTGGCATCTGGACTTGCAATGGCAGTGTACGGAGGGGGAAGCTCTGCTGCAAGAGACAAGGAAAGCTCAGCTGAAAAACCAGAGGATCCTAAAACGCTTCCAGCAAGTATCGTTTCCAGCAGTCACAGGCTTAAAAAAGAAAAAAAAAAAAAATCCACACCTCAAACTCAGTGCTTAGTATAAACACAGAACAAAACTTTGTTTTCTTCTTCTCCACAACTTCTGTGTACACAAGCATCATCCATAGTTGTAGGTAAAGCAAACCAGCCCCACAAACATACAGTAAATCACCCCAGAAATCTGGATCCAACAGAACTCATCTATGTAACTTTATTTCACACCAACTTTTTGCAGTCCACAGAAAATGCATGGAGAGAAAGCACTAAAAACCCCAAACCTACTACAGATTAGTAGAGACTGGCTTTTGAAGAAAAAGACCCCAGAAAATAAAAAAAAGACCACAGGTAGGAAAAGTTATAAAGAGAATTCACAAATATCTAAAAATACTGAAATACAGAAAGTGTTTATCATATATTAGAAGATACTACAGGTAAAAATACAAAAAAGTCCTGTTAAAAAAACAGGTCTTAGGAAGTGGCATGAAATGCTTCTTTTTTGAGTACAACAGCAAATATATGCTGTCTTGAAGAAAAAACCCTGAAGTCTCAGAGTTTCTGCTTTTAAGGGTTCCAGATATTTTTCCTGTCCAGGAGCCAAAGCACCAATGCACAAGGTCTTCAGTCAGTCTGGAGAGGCTGACATTAGGAAGGCTTTAATGGCCTCAGGCCTCCAGGGAAGAGCAGACTTCAGACTCCAGCTTTGCCAGTCTTGAGCCCACAACAAAACAGGGAGGAAACACTGAAGATTCTCTGAGGCTTAAGAATCCATGGAATGAAAATAATTCAACACAGCAATCTCTCACAAGCTTATCACCACAATTCTTTGGCATACAATGACTTTTATTTCATCAAGAAGTCCAGGAGTTTTCAGGTAAGCAAATACAGAACAGGGATATTCAGTAGTTCATACTTAGCTTTTTTTTAATACCAGTAGTTCAAAATGTTCTGCAGCCTTGGGCTTCAATAAGTTTTTCAAAAATTACATCCAAGCAGCTAACAAAATCTTCAGAGAAGCAATGAGAGATCAGCCTACTTCCCATTTACCAACAGCACTGAACTGAGCAGTATCTGCTGGAGGGTGGTGAGGGAAATCACAGGCTGCTATCGAAGACAACAAGCCCGAGTATTAAATTTAAGCCTGTAAGAAAGCACTCATCACTCCTCCACTGTCTTGAAGTGAATGTCATAAGCTGGAGGGATATAAGAAACCCTGTCTGCCCTTCAGATCCAAAAGTCATCACACACCTTTGAAATACATGCTGAACAGCCGTGCTGCTATCTCTCTTTGCTACTTGGTCTATATATGACCCAGACCTGTGCTTGATTTTAACTCACAGAGGCAGCAGGAAGAAGATGGATACCTTGAGAGTCTCAGAATCACATCCAATACACGTGAGTTATTTCAGATGAGAAACAAAATTAACTTATATGCAGCAATACAACTCTGAATTCATGACACTAACTGATGCTCTATTTCTTGAGGAAGTGGACTTCACACCTTCAGCTCTGATAGATTAGCTACAGATAACATTCTTAAGTATCAGAAAACAGTACTGTTATTTCTTCTGTTTGTGAGGAAATACATTCTGAAAAAATGCAGTGTCCAAAAAATTAATATTAAATATCAGTATTTTGCAGTACTGTGATACTCTATTTTAAGTAAGGCTGCCACACACAGGACATGAGACATTACAAGACATTAAAATACAAACACAAGACAAAACCCCAACCCACACACTTTGGCAAGTAGAAACAAGCTCAAGCCTACCAGAGCACTCCAGAAATCAGGTTAGAGTAACCATCGTGGCAAAGTCAAGGCTGCTCCAGTGGGTTTTGGCAGGCAGCAGACTGCTTAACTGCTCCTGCAGTGAGCAGCTGACACTTTCTGGCTAGGGGAACAGGCAGCCAGAAAACAAAAGGCATGTTCCAAAGACTAAATACCAGACTCTCTGTCAAGATACCTCTACAGTTCACTCCCAGCTTTAAGGTTGCTTTTCTGAAAAGCAACAATTGTTTTACACAAGTTCTTGACTTTGTCCTCTCGATTTAAAGTCTGTGACAGGTCAATTCTGTGAGCTGGGAATAGGGTGGCTGTACTAAGGCAAACACTATCTTTTAAGGGTACCAGAAAGCGAAGAGACACACAGCCACAAACATTTCAGCTTTCCACGGTCCTGGAATACTTGAAAAACTGACAACCATACCTTCTAGACATTTATAATTTTCTATACCCATTTCCAAGTGATTACTCTTATGAAGCTGGTAAACCGAGGGGTGTGAGCCCCTACACACGGTGCCAGCCACTTCTTCAGCCTCATGCTGGATCTGCTTGGCTTCCAGGTAAGCAGCCTCGCTGTTCCTGTCCTGCTGGCTCAGCAAATATCAGAGAGCAAGCGAATCATGGCTGCTTTTCAGAGCCTTGCTGCAGCAAATAACACTTGCTGTGGAGCAGAAAGCATGAGGTATCGTGGCACTGCAACCTTCATGCTTGAAGAAAACATGCATTTTGAAGAGGTGCAAAAAACAAACCAGGAGAAGCCACCAAAATTAAATATAAAGGAAAGTACACTGGGGGAGAATAAGTGGGTGGGGGATGGTGGAAAGGAAAATAAAGACATTGTCTCAGAGTTAGCTGCTCATTACCCCTTAATAAAAAGGTTTCAAAGCACATTAGCATACTTAGGTATGACTTTTTTTTTGACAGCTTGAATTTCAGGCTAACTATAATATCTAAAACCAGTTCATAAAGGTCTGTCAGTCTGTCATGCTGGACATGACTGGGTGGTAGGCAAGCTTCACATACACACCAGGAGACATGTAATTAGATAGTGAATTCCCTGCTGCTGACATACCAGTTTACAGCTATATTATCAATTTTTCTTTAAAAAACAAAAAATGAAAACAAATAAAAAACCACACACACAAAAAAAAAACCCAAAAAAAAACCCCAAAAAAACCAAATCAAACAAAAAAAAAAATCCAACAGTAATTAGTTCAGCAAGATTAGCAAAGTGTCCTACCATGCAGTACTTCTGACTCCCTCTTCATCCCTACAGAACAGCGATGCAATGGAAGATATCCCACTTGCAACCTGAGAAATTCCTTGTGGTGCTTGTGCACTTTCCTCCCCTGCTAGTTGAAGGGTGGAAACCACAGAAAATCACTTGCAGCCTACCAGGGTCAAACAGAAATTAGTTTTGTTTGATTAAAAAAAAAAATAGCTCTTTATCATGACCTGTGAGGGGGTGGGTAGCAGAAAAAGTTTAATGACTGATATCAGAGATACATTGTTAAAGACTAAGAAACCCTGGAAAAGGCCCAAAAACCCTAAAAGAAACCAACAAAAAAGCACTGACTAACCATCCTACTACAGGGAACAGAACTGATAGTTTCACCCTTTGTGAAAAGTTTCTTAAATACTGTGGCCTGCACCCACACTGAAAACATTTTTTTTTTTTTTGCTTGCTTGCATCATTAAGAACACAGAGCCATTAGCAGGATTCAACCATCCACCAGTTTGCACAGGGAAGGCTCAGCTGGGTCTCAGCTGCAGCTCAGCAAGGGAAGAGAAGGCTACCTCCAAAACATGATCTCTCTAATTTAAAGTTCAGGATGATATATTGGGCACAGTAGATAATTACAGGGATAAGCCTATTAATGTACATTCAGGTGGTAGTTTTGACACAAAGGGCTTCTTCTTTCTTCCTCTGCCACTCCATCACTATCCAGCTGATGTTAATCAAGGAAGCTCTGCAGAAAGACTTTGCTTTGGAAGCAAAGCCAATTCTTCCACAGGAATGATTCTTCTAAGTCTAGCCTTGTGCTAGGGAAAGAGATGAAGTCTGCCAGTCAGCTGGAAAGGGTTTAGCTTGCATAGAGCCTTTCACTAAGGAAGGCCGACAGAGCAAGGGAAGTAGAGCTATGGGCCTGTGCCAGAGCTCTGCACAATTCTGTTCCACAGCTGTCATTCTGAGAGTTCTGCAGAGCAGTTCTCAAGTGCTACCTAATATGTTTGCTCATGGACTGATCAAACAAGAGATATTCAACATTCAAGAAAGCTCTATGTTGGTTCCTCCTCATTTTTGGGAAGAAAACACTTATCTCAAGCGCCACATCCCACCACAGGTGCCCAAGCAGATACCTCAAGTAACAGATGCCCACTGAAGGCATAGGAGGACATGGCTACCAACTGAAATGAGCATTTAGAATCCAGCTCATTTCCAGGTCATGAGTTTTACCCTGGGGTCAAACAAGTCACTAATCTAATTAATTTTCATTACTTTTTAAATTTATAAAGACTTAAAAAAAAGCCCAAAAACAGACTGAAATGTGCACAAAAGTAATGGCTACAGAATAAGGATCACTAAGAATAAAAATATCAAACCCCAGAATGCCAGAATGTAAACCAAGGTAGATATATGGATTTTTAATTTTTTTTACTGGGGGATAATGCAAATACTAAAAAAATGATGGCAAATAAACCCCAAAGAAAAAGCCAAAGCATCCAGCCTCTGCTGTTTTTTAAGCCAATACTCCTTTGTCCAGTTCAAATCAAAGTAAACAGTCAACACCAGCTACAGCTCTAACTGAAATACGTTTCCATATCAAGATAAGAGGACTAGCTTTCTACAAGGTTAAACATAATTCAAAACAGAGAGATGCTCACTCATTCTAGTTACATGCATGTCATGAATCTATACAGTTAATAGAAATCGTTAAGAAAGGGCCAACACACTGGACCTACTGAGATAAGAATTGTAATCTCACACTTTAAAGGGTAATGCAAGCAAAGCTACACTAATCTTATTTTGTCTTCATTCCTTCAGCTTTCTCCCCACCTCAAATTCTGCGCTAAAACGTTTAACTGGAAAAAAAAAACCCAAAGGGAAAAAAAAAAACTAGTAATGTACTTTGGTAACATCCTGATTTGTATTTTCTAAGTAATTTTCTCCACCTACTAATTAAATAGTCAGTATTGATCAACAAGACGATTTTTCCTAAGTCTGTGCAAGAGAGATAATACCATATAATTATGCCACAACTACAGATCTGTAACCGCAGTATCGGACTTGCTTTAAAAATAAAGCCATAACCAGCTATGGCCTTGAAACGTGTTTGCAAGGACATCCTGGTGGTTTTGGACTTCAGCTACCACACTGCACCGAGTCCCTTCGGTATTCCGATGCGACTGCCAGGACAGGCGCTGACCACACCTGGGCACCGCGGGCTCAGGCACTGCCGTGGTCCCCGGCCATGGCGCCCTGCGCGCTCGGCTCCGCGCTGCGCCCCTCCCGCAGCCGCCTGCGCCCAGCTGAGCTGCGCTCAGCTCCGGATCTTCCGCTTAATCCTGCTCCTAATTAATGGGGAAACCCAAGTCCAACAATTACCACGCAAGCTGCGGCATGCGAGCGAGTTCTAATAAGCAGACCGGTTCGGGCTTGTTCTGCCCCTGCAAACAATTATTTTATTTTCTTTTATTTTTCCTCCTGAGCCGCTCAGGCCGGAGCGCGGTGGGCAGCACGGCTGTGCCGAGCACGGAGCGGCGTTACCTGTTGTTCCCCACCGGCGAGGGCGGGGCGGGGGCTCCCCCGCCGGCGCCCCCCGGCCCGGCCCCGCCGCCCGCGGCCAGGGCCGGGGGAGCCCGGCACCGCCGCACCCGGGCGGAGGCGCCGTGTCCCCCGCCAGACACAGCGACAGCGCCGGGGCCGCCCCCCGCCCGGCACAGCGCCTTACCTCGGGGACTGCTGTCCGGCAGATAGGGCGGCGCGGTCGGGGTGACATTGCCGGAGCCGGGCGCGGAGAGCAGCGGGGAGCGCTCGTCCACCCCCTTGGCGGCCATGGCTGCGGCGCGGAGGGCCCTGCCCGCTGCCGGGCGCGGGGCGGGGAGGCGGCCGGGCCGGCGGCGCCGGGGAAGGGGAAGGAGCGCAGAGGAAGGGGCTGGGAATGAATGAGAGCGGGGCGGGGAGGAGGGACGGCGGGGCGGGCGCTGGGCCGGCCGGCCCCCGGCACGGGGTAATGAGCGGGGCAGGCCGGGGGCGGTGTCTGGACGAGAAACGTAACAACCTTCTGTCGTAAATCAATTTTTCCCGGAAAAGAGTGCCTTTATTGAGATGTGTGGGGTTTTTCTGGTTTTGTTTGTTTGTTTATTTATTTGTTTTGTTAATGTTGCTTTAAGCTCTGTGTTTGGAGATTGACATCAGTACCAGGGAAGTGCTATAGCCGATTTATCTGGAACCAGTCGCCTTTTGCAGGACTCTGGGGATGCAGACGGACTGAGGCGGTACTCTCCGAGGTGACAGCGGTGGGAACCTTCAAGGGGGCTCTAAACGTGAGGAAATAAATCGACGTGTTATCAAATCTGCTGCTCAGCGGGGAAGTCTGTCCCCTGGTGCTGCTGAGCTCTCAAGACGGAAGGACCACATTTCCTTCTGCCACTTGGGCACCATCTGGAAGTCTCTGGCAAAGAGGGAAAACAGCCTTCTCTGATTAATTTTTCAGACCGTACTGAGATAAAACTGATAGTTGTCCCCCTTGTGTCGTGTCCTTCTGCTGTCCGTCGGTCAGATTGCCAAGGCAGCCAGGCGGCGCCGGCACCCGTGCGCTGCGATTAACCAGAACCAAACCACTCCCCGAAACGACTAGCATGGAAGGCAGATGTTTTTAGGTAAAGGTGAGATCGTGGCCTGAGAGTTCACAAGCTGGCCATATTCCTTCTCTAATAATAAAATTTATAAAATAAAACAGGATTTCTTGCATCATGTAGAAAATTTTCTGCAGGAGCTTTTTTCATATTTGAATCTAGAAAATCAAACTGTTGTACGAAACCAGATTAATGTATATGAGGGTCTGTGAGAACTAATCAAAGCATTAAATTAAATGAGGGCTGATGTGGTTTATTTTTCGAAGATTTCAATCATTATTATTTAATAACTGTAATATGGAATTAATCAACCAATCATTTGGTGCAAAATTGTGGTTTGACTATTATCCTGTACAAATAAACTCTGAATATGAGTGAGCGCTGATGTAAGGGATAACATGCTACAAGGCACCTGGTGTTATTCCAACCATCTTCATCATGCATGAAATGCAGTAATGCTATGGCAAACTGCTTTTCTATGAGAAAATGTGGTAACTAACCTGCAAGATGCCTTTTTTAGTATAAATTATATTGAGCTTTCAGTGGTCAATCACCTTCAAAATAACTCTCTAGCTCTAATCAATACTTAACAGCTTTTTTAGAACATGATTTTGCTGTCACATGCCTAGTTTTCAACAAGAACACAGCTGTAGGCTTTGTTTTGGAATCCTATTGCAGGAACTGGCAGTTGCAACCAGATTTCTTTACTATTTTTCTTGTATGGAAAAAGACAGAAAAGATTTCTGTCTATTAAAGCTGCCAGCTAGGCTGCACTCAGTTCCACCAATGCCTGGTCCATCTTGAGGCAATTACAGCAAATTGTCTGTGTGGGACCTCCTTTTCTGAACTGCTCTTCTGACTTGTAAACTTCAAATTCCCTCCCAGGGACCTGCAGGGAAAGCTATGTCACAACTCAGTCTGACTGCTCAAGCCTGCACATACAGCTGAGAATTATTGTTATTAATCATCCCAGCGTGCTGAGCTATTCTTGGAAATATGACTGTCATCTAAATAAGAACCCATCTGGGATATAAAAAAAAATAAGCATTCCTATATCTCCTTGACTTTTCAGAGTTATTTAAACCTTAGTCATCTGAGCTGCTATAGTGTTAAGAGCAGAAAGTAGCTAATAGTTAAGTCACCTGCCTCTGCTGTTCAGTATTTCATGTCCATGTGTTTAAAGGTAGTCAAAGGTCTACAGGACTTTCCAACCCAAACGTTGCAGCCTGATGTGTAGACCTGCTTGCACTGTCTGCTGTATCTATTGGAAGCTGGATAGTACCTAAATGCGTACCAGGAAACTAGGGGATGCACTTGGCTGGTAACAAGCCTTCCTTGGATGCTACTCAGGTTCTAAAGGAAAAATTCAAGCATCAGGTAATGCCAGGCTAAAGACATCTTAGGCAGTGAGAACATGCTGCTTTCTTCCTGCTCTTCTTCCTCTGGATGCAACTGCCATATGATAGATGTTTAATTAAACTGCTGTGCAGTTTTCCTTCTATGAAAATCCTGCCTTCTCTGGTGGGTGGGATGCTCTGCTCTGAGCAGCCCTGCTTGTGCCTGAGCTATCCAGAAAACACATCATTGTTTGAGTTCAGTATCGTAGCACAAGCACAGGTGCTTTTCTGCAATACTTGCCCCTGAGCTCCTTTGACTGGCAAGCCACAGCACACTGCACATGCCTCAGCCTTCGCTGTGGTACATGGTTGTGCTGCCAAGACATCTTGTGGGTTCCCAGCACTGAAGGTTGAATGACACAGACGGTGAATCCAAGCACGTGCCTCCATGAGAAATGCTTCCTACTGAAAACACACTGCTATGCAGCTTTGAACATGACACTGGCAAATGAACCAACTGTACCTCTGAAAACAACCCTGCAGAAGGTTCCTCAAAGTGTTTTCACCTGTGTCACAGAACGGAATCACACATGTACCTCTCTGTCCTGCCCCAGTCCTGTTGTTTCATATAAACTTCTGTACCCAATAAATGAGGACTGAGCAAGGCAGCACATTGGTTACTGACAAAGCTTACATTTAGCAGAGAGATAAAATAAAAAGGGTACAACATATTTTCTTCTTCTATTCTTCTTAATGTTCCATGCTTAGAGAGACATTTTGAGAAGCTTGGCAATGCTCATGTTTAATTTTTTTTCATTCTAAAAATATAATTCTCTTTTTTTTAATTTTCCCTAGATAAAAGAATTTTAACTTTTGCATGAGACCAACCAGTGAAAATGTCCTAGCTCATTGTCAAGTGCAAAAGTATTTGTGTATCAATAATATAAACAACCACAACTCTTTGTTAATCTGGCCTCTTTAATAAGTAGTAAATGTAAGAAATATCTCAGGGAGTTTGTTTGTATTTTGCAGACTTTTTCAGGTACCATTTTAATTTTCTGTGTTGCATTTAAGAACAAATAACCTCTAATAATAATTTTTTACCTGTCTGATATTTTTAGTTTCATAATAATGCTTAGTCTGCAAGCCTAAACCCACTGTGATAGGAGCTGTTCAAAGACACAGGGATATACACTGATCACTTAAAAGGCAAAAAAGATAAAAATAAAAATTCAGACATAATACAGGTTATGCAAATTCCCATAACTTCTCACTCACAGTGTAAGAATTGGAGTATGGTCAACGGACTGTTTGCTAAACAACATTTCTTCCTCATGGCAAGTATATGGAATAAAAATAGCAGGAAAAAAGCTTATTTTTACATTTTCCCAGATTCATTACATTGGGAGAGGCACAGTAAGCTAACACAAGACCTGGATTATTTTTTAAAACTGCAATACAGAGAGGTGGAGAGGAGAAGCATATACAATGCACACAAAATTCTTTCAGGATTTCCATTTGCAAAGATAGCCTGTGCTGCAGGATCAAGTCTGACAAGATAAAATTTCATACTGTGGATAGTCTGAGAAATGTAATTACATTTCTGTGTATAGCATGAGATGCAGGATATAATAATCCTGTACCAGTTATAAAAATAAGTAACTATAGATTTGAATATGTAGTTTCAGGTAAGGTAATGCAATGTAAACTGATATAACAACTAATATAACTAATATAAATAAATAACTAATATAATAACTATGATACAGCGTTCAGAATAGTATTTCAGAGCATATTTTGAAAGATAGGCAAGGCTTTTGAAAATATTTCTCAGTTCTGTCCTTTGTACCATGCCACAACGTAGCAAAGGCTTCCAGCTTCAGCTAGGATCAGGACATGGCAGCGATATGCACAACCATGTGATAATCTCTGGAACAGTTAGTATGCTGAAATGTTTAACTTTATTTTCTCTTTTCCTTTTAATGTATGTGTCTGTAATTTATTCACATGCAAGAGTGTACAAGCACCATGAAAATGGGAACGTCATACAATTCCATATATATTTTTACTTGGGAAAGGGCTTTTTTTCTCTGCAGAAATTAGACAAGAGATCTACAGAGCACAGGAATTAAATATGAACCTCTTATCTGCAGAAAAATTTTACCTTTAGTCCCATCAACACTGCTCATCCCATTGCAGTTGTGTGATAAGTCACCCGCCCTCTGGGGAAACACAGACAAGGAACATTATGTTATTCAGTGATGACTTAGGAGGCTGACAGCACCTAATGTTGCAGAAAGTGGTTGTTCCTCCAACCCACTCCTTCCCACCTGCAGGGCTATGGAGACGGGAGAGCAGCACGCCAGAACTGCAGGAAGGGTCATGCTTGCTGCACTGACAGCCTCTCCTGTCGACACCCTCTGTTCCCAAAAGCAACAGGGAGCATTTGGCCAGTGACTAGACAAGTCTATTTTTAGTAACTTTTTATGCTATATACTCTATTCCTGTCACTACAGAATACTCGTGCAAATGAATGTAGGGCTGCTGCTGTTACAAAGCTGCAATTTCCTGGACTGCATAAATTTTACTACAGTAGATTATGACAGACAGAAATTATAATGGTAAAGAAGTCTTCATTTACACAAAGGAAGGCGTCTTCTGTTATTTGTAACTTGAATTGCAGTTCTTTTAAAGCTTATTCATGTTATCATCTTTTCCTGATTGTACATCTGTCATTTATTTTACAGTATTGGTGCTATTTCCAGTTAACCTTATTTTTAGAATAATGGAGGAATTTTGAGTCTCAATTAAGAAGCAGTTCACACTGGAAAATATAATTCTTATTGGCAGGAAAATTATTTATGAGTTTTAAATTCCTTTACATTCCAGCTCCATCTCTATGTGTTACCATAAACGTTAAGCACTTTCTTGGTCATCTTGAAGACACCAGCTACTTTCAAAAATCTTTAGTTAATATATTAATCTCCTCTTAATCACATTACATATACTCAAGATTCTTGCCTTTGTTATTTGTCACAGATTGCTACCCAATAAGTATTATATTATTATTAAATATCTATATCATATCTAAATGTGTAGATCTTTCTTCTCTAAAATCATTCCATTTGATTACTAATGTCAGTCAAATGGTATTTGAAAAAAAACTTTTACTTCCTTTTTTACTTTATTTTCTATTATTGAATGGATTAATATTACAGAGATAATTAGGTAGTTTTAAATTTGTTAGACAATTCTAAATGTTAGCATCATATACATTTCTAATTTGATCTCTGATTTTTAGTTCTGAGGGGCAGTTTGAAGGGAATGATGAAAATATTGTCCTATTCTTTTATTTGAGCTCTTTTTTTTTAGTTTCCAGTGGAGTTACTTTTTAGCCAGAAACACCTCTGAGTCTTTGGTCATGAAACCAACCAATATCAGGCACAGTCCATACCTGGATAAGATACACTAAAGAAAAGCAGGTAAAGATCTGAAGGAACTTGTGGTGCTTCACTAGACAGCACCTTTTGCTTTGAGGAAGAACAGAGCTGCTGTACCCTCCTGGCACCTGGTGGACACTAAGTATAAAGGAGGAAGCTCCGAATTCAAGTGAAGGTTACAGCACCTTTTGATCACAAGCTACCCCATGACACATGTCCAAGAATAGCAGAATCTTGGTCAAACTCCAGTTTGGATAATTAAGCATCTGACTTGAATTCCCTTTGCCATTTCAGTCTCAATGAGCAGCCTTCTTTGATTTCAACTGGAATTCATTTTATGCAACATGTTCATTAAAGTGTTGCTCCATTTCAGGAATGGATGAAGTGATAAACATACAGTTCATGATTTTTCCAAGACAATAACAAAGAATAACAAGGCCTGTCACTCTAGTTATTTTATGCAATCACCAATCTCTATTTCAGCTAAGTTGCATCCTTGATGATAATGCTTAGTAGATTTATGACAACACTGTAAATGGTGTAAATGCAAAGACTGTTCCACACAGATATGGATGGTGTGGATTGAAGTGACACAGTGGTCTTTTCTAAATGGAGCTGCATTTGTTAACATAGTACATAGAGTGTTTGGAGGAGGGACACAAAGATGGCGAGGGGTCAGGAGGGGAAGCTGCATGAGGAGCAGCTGAGGTCCCTTGGTCTGCTCAGCCTGGAGAAGAGGAGACTGAGGGGAGACCTCATTGCAGTCTGCAACTTCCTTGTGAGGGGAAGAGGAGAGGCAGGCACTGATCTCTTCTCTCTGGTGACCAAGGGAACAGCATCAACATGTCTCATGGGACATTTAGGTTACATATTAGGAAAAAGTTATTCACCCAGAGAGTGGTCGGTCACTGGAACAGGCTGCCCATGGAAGTGATCATAGCATCAAGCCTGATGGAGTTCAAGGAGCATTTAGACAATGCTCTCAGGCACATGCTGTGACTCTTGGTGCTGTCCTGTTCAGGTCCAGAAGCTGGACTTCAGTGATTCTTGTGGATCTCTTCTAACTCAGCATATTCTGTGATTCTGTGATTTTATTAAATGTGATCAAGAGCAGCCATACTGAACTGATGATCTTTGAATCACCAGCACTTTGGAAGTAAACATTTTGAGATGAGACCGCGGGATTGAAAATCCTGGTGATGGCCTGTCTCCAAGGTAAACTTTTCTACTGGGAGCTGCCAAGAAAGATGTTGCTTTAGAAAGAATGTGCAGATGTCAGAAGTCTGAATGAAATTCTTAAAGTGTTGGGTGCCTTGAGGTCATCTCCACTATGGCTTAGGGTTCTGCAAGGCTTCTGTGAGTTAGAAAAGCTCCACATAACCAGATGGGAAAGAAAAGAGTTTGAGGCAGAATGAGTTTACTCTAGATACCCAGAAATTGAACTGTTTGCATGTTGCATCTAAATATTGGCTGTACCTGTAGTGGATGCTTTTCATAAAGAAACAATTTAGTTTTACAGATATGGAGTGTTATTGTGTGCCTTTCAGCATGGAATGCAAGGGTGGCAACAACTAGTCTAATCACAGCCACCAATAAAGGAGAATTTGTAATTAACCACAAAACATTGTAGCAATGAGAAACCAGACAAATTAGAGGGCTGGAGGGTATTCAGCCACTGGAAAGCTGAATTGTCTGCTATAAGAATAGAACTAACAGAACTAATTTTTTTTGCCTGTATCTTGCCTTTAACTAGATTTTATCAGTACATAGATTGCAAAGGGAAAAGTAGAAACAAATATTATTCTCCCGTTCATGGAAAAGATGTAGGAATCATACCACTAGTTATTGTGAGCTTCATCAGAAGAGTATTACAGCGCTTTGATACAAAGCCCAGTATCCCTCTGAGAAAGGTTAAAACAGAGCCATGATTTTCTTATCCTTATCAACTTATCAATCTTAAGACTGTCAGGAAAACATGCAGGTCCTATAACAAGGAGAAAGAATGCAAAATAGTGCAATCAAGGTAGCAAATTAATAGAAAAAAAAGCCTTTATCAGTACTACAAACAAGTTTCAAGACCCATGGAGTTGAAAAAGGTGCAATGAAATGAGTGTATTTTGTGCCATTGCAGTATCTTTATAAGTAGATCTCCTAATGAAAAGCAAATAAATATGGATTCTGCACACCCTTTGCACATAATGCTTGAAATAGGATTCCTGTGATCTTTTTATCTGGGGAAAAGAAATGAGACTTAGTTGCTCCACTGTATCTCTGCAAATTCTATTTTGATGTGCACCAGATTTGTGAGCCAATAACAAATTATTTTTTCTGATCTTGGTATCAGGTTACTCACTTAAGTTATAATATTTTGCTCTCTCCTTGTAATGCTGGAAGACCTTTCATTGTGTTCTTAATTCAATGTGCATACAGCAGTTTGGATAGATTCCACTTCCCTTATTTCCTGCAGGCAGCTGTTACAATTCCAGCTCTGCCTTCCTTCCACAACCCCTCCCAGATGACCTGCTGTGCCATTTGAGGTCCTTGGTATGATCACAAAAAGAGATCCCTAGTATGGTCCCTATTGTAGATCACAAAAAACCCAAATAGCTTCTGTAAGAAATTCATCACATCTATGTTCTTTGATGTGTCCTCGTCATTTAAGAGCAATCTAAATCTCTGGGCACATTACTGTAACAGATGACAAAGCAAAAATTAATACAATTCTCCAACATCCTGTGCAAGGTCACGTATAGTCCTTCATTCATGTAGACTAACTGCAAACCTTACTGCCAGCCAATTTTAGGGCATAAAGAAAAGGAGAGTTTAACTACTTTTGCTTCAGTATCTGGGCACAGGTGACCCAGATTCACTGGTTATACAGAATATAAATGAGAAAACTCTCAACAAAACCTTAGTGAAACAACAGAGCCATTCCAACAGTTTCATGTATAGCTGTAACCAACCTATAATTCACTTTAATGCTCTGCAAGAAACATCTTGTAGATAATAGGGGGGATTGAGGTACATGCTGATGTAAAAGCAGTAAGATAGCTTCTTTGCTTGACCGGTGTTTTATATAATTTAGCTGAGTAAGATTTGGGTAATCTTTACTGCTGTCATGAAAACTGTCTGCCAAATAGCTTATTGGCTTTGCAATTGAATAAATAAAATCAAGATTTTTGGAGAGTAACAGAAGTGGGGGGTCCCACCCCAGCTTACTTGTGAGTGAACAACCAACCTTCCTGAAGTTGAGATGTTACTAAATACTGTGACACCACTGGGAGAACCATACTAGAAATAATGTCAAAGTGCAGTACTTTAAATAGCCATGCATGCTTTCCTCCCCAGGAAACACATATGAAAGAAAGCGAACACAGCAGCTGGTTAATTCACTGTCCAAATCAGCTGATATCACAGGTATGAAGTTATTAACTTCAGTGACTAACTTGACAATATTCAGTTGCATTGCAAGAGAACCCCTTAATTCTGAAAGTTTCCATTTTGTCAGTGTGTAAGACAGACTGTACTTAGTACAGAGCCTCTTAAGCTATCATTGATTTCAATGGGAGGCTCAAATTCCTACAGAATGGATTAATGAAGTAATAAATTTTAATACCAGAAAGGGCCATTGTGGCAATCCACTCAGACTGCTCTGAATTCTGAAAGTCAGTAAATGCTGTTTGCATGAACTCTGTAACTTAGACCTGAGCTAACACATATCCATAGGAAGTATTTCAGTCTTGATTTAAAGAATTGTGTGACACCAAACCTATTGGATCCTAGATAAAGTGCTTCACAGTTGGTTACCTCAGATTTCAGTTATCTTTTTTTTTTCTCCTTTCAACTTCTAACCATTATGTTTCACTACGACTTTATCTGTTAAACCACCATTTCTACTCAGGAACTAGATAAGCTGAGCTTACATGCAGTAAGGCTCAAGCTGGGTGCTATAAGACTATCAGAGAGGAAAACCAGAATATGTGAAGAGGAAAATGCTGATGAGCTGGCAGATCAAGAGGCTCCTAAGCAATGAGGGACCCTGGTGCAAGCAGGTAAGGAACTGACAGGAACAGGGCAGCACAGACAGGGAGAGAAGGTGGCACACATGCTGCCCTGGAAGTCCCACAGAGACATCTTGACTTCCAAGTCCCTGTGATGGCAGTTTCCCCAAATTCAGATGTTTTTTTCCTTTTATAAGAGGATTTCTGATCAGCCAGCAGCCTTTGGTCTCCACCCCCTAGGCTAGACTCACACTTGAAGATACCCGAGTGTCATTTTTTCAGGTCTCAGCAAATGCTTCCTCCTGCTGCTTGGCTGATCCTCTCTAGCTCAGCTGCTGCTTCCCTTTGATAGACTCAAAGTAGTCGTCTCCATAACTTGTGATGTGGCTCTTTTCAAGCAGTAATTTGATATCAGTTAGTTTATAATGCTGGGTTCTCTGTTTTCAGTGTTTTCAAGACCTTTGCTGTTATCCCACATTAAACTCCGGTTCATAACAGCCATCTTGGCACAAAGCTTCAGTTCCCATGACAGGCTCTCACCACAGGCTGATAACAAGCACCGCAGGCCAGAACTGGGGCACTGAGCCTGTGGCCTGCTGCTAACGATGGAAGTGCACTTCTTAATAGCTTTCATTTATTCCAGGTTTCATGGCAGCAGAGGAAACTCATTGTTAGCTGGCTGTGCAGTGTGACCTGCCCAGCTTTTATAGTACCGCTCTTCTCAAACATGTACTCCCTCATACTTAGTGTGCACTAAAATCTCCACTCCCGTGTCAATTTGAGTTCAGTTATATTAAATGTTGCTCAAATGAGGCTAGCTTTTATCAATTCAGCAATGTCCATTTGGTGACTTGAGGTATTTATTATTCTATATTCTTTTGGGTTCCTTTTAAAGATATGGCAGAAGCCTGGACTAAAAACAGTGATCACTGCAGAGACTTCACTGAATCCCTGCACTGACTACCCTTTGACTGGGGATAGTTCTGCTGGAGGGAAAGAACCTCAGCTACCTTTTTTTTTTCTGAAAGATTTAAGGCTGTAGTCTCCTAAAACACAGGAGAGCTCAGCCTGTGTGAATGACAGAGTGTGTCATATGTCTGAACATCTAATTATAGTGTTTGGTATGGTAAAATGCGGATTTTTTTTTACTTTGCTGGGATTTCTAACATTCTGAAAAAAAAAACCTGGAAATGTAGAAGGTTATATGTAAAGAAACTCTCCCATCTGACCATTCTGATGGCAATCTAGGAGTCTCACTTGCACCACTCCAAATTTTAATGCTGGGACAGAAGCCCCTTTGCAGCAAGTAGATCCAGTGACCTAACTGGTATGACTCCCTCCACACCCCACACTCTGACCTAAGTTCCGAGCATCAGCTTGACCCCAGGTTTCCCATAGCAGAGTCCCAGATGTTCTGTACCTTTCAAGTAATTTAATTGTGATGCAGAAACTTAGAGAGCCTCTGGGGGCTCTGCGAGCCTCTGGGGAAGAACCCCCAACGAAAAGATCACTGGGGTTTTATACCCTCACAGTCTGTACACCCGTGCTTCAAGCACCTCTTGATCCAGTGGTGGTTTTGGTCTGGGGTCTTCTCGTTGTTCACTAGGTCCTGCAGAGTCTCTGTGTGACTGACCATCCCGGCCTTGCAGGTCCACATGCCCTTTGTCAGGCAAAACATCAGGACTCCTTCATGGCTCTTTGCTTGTGGTTCCAGCCATCCAGGGAACAGTGAGCACGTCACACACCAAGCAGTCTGAACTGGGTGCATTGCTCAACAGTCCTCCTCCTAATGTACTGAAAGGAAAAAGAAAAAACTCTCGAGGCATTTAACCACTGCCCTAACATACAGGATTATTGCAAGTAAAAAACATAACAAAATTAAGGCTACCAAGATTACCATAGGGCAGAATACAAATTCATAGATTCCTGTGCACAAATACTCAAATGATTACAAATACAAAATCACCAAGGTTTCTCAGAAGTCTTTATCAACTGATTGACTGCCCACTCTTCATTTGATGTAAGAATTGTGTATCCAGTTTTTCTTACCTAAAACTTAGACAGCAAAACTTGAAACAGCAAAATAAGAACATAGTAGGAAAGTATATGGCCTTCTCATTTTGGTGCTAACTTGGATTTTCTAGAGAATACCTTAAAACTTCATCTCCAGGCTATATATTATATATCTGTATTTCAGATGGCATGTGCTGATACAATTCAGCATACTCTTTTCTGCTCTTACAGGGTCTTTTTGCATCTACAAAATACACTGTGCCAACAGTACACTTTAAAGGCAAAGAAAGGTTGACTTCCTTCATCTATTGGGATGCTGAAAAAGCTAGTTGTTAAATTATTTACAGTAAAATAGCCACCTTTAAGTGGTATTTGCAGAAGTATAGTCAAGGGGCCTGGCATCACTGGGTGAGGGGTCACTGCATGTTGGTTAATCACACACAAATCCTGCACAAGTACTCAGGGTCTCCATCTAACCTATTCTGGTTTATAGGAATGCTATATGCAGACACACATGCTTAAAAATTCCTTTAATTGAGTCTTGGTCTATCTGGTTTTGGACACTTTTCCCAGCTTCCAGAGGAATAGGATACTGTCTCACAGAGGGTGGCTTGTCTGCCTTAGTTTTAATGCACATGGGTGGTTCCCCACCTCTAGTGGTCTTACTCCAGGACTCTGATAATACAGCTTTCAATATTTCTATTATCTTTTGTTCATTTTTGAAGCTCTCAGTAATCACACTCAGTGCCATTATTAAATCCATTCCTTCTGGTGACACATGCAGTTCTGCATCTAAGGCCTGTTGAAAGGTCTCTCCCTAACAAGCACACTGAGGAATATTCTACTAATACAAATCTTCCCAGCACACTCTTATGTCCTATCATTGCTAATACAGGTTTACTTAAATTTTTCCCTGCCCAGTGGCTCTATGTATGAATACTTTGTCTGCTATTGATGCTCTTGGGGCAAAGTTTAAAAGGGATAAATGTGGCTCCTGTATCTACTAGAAATTCAACAATGACACCCTATCCCACATACTATATGTCCCTGTTGATGTGGGTGTTCTCCACAAATTGTACATTTCTATTTGTATGGCTCCCTCAAATTCAGTAGAATTGCTGGCCTCTAGTCATTGTGACAGTCTATCTTTGCACAACTATCCCCCACTTGGTTGAAGAAGCCATTCTCTTTGCCTATGTCCTAAATTTCTACAATAGTAACACTCCATTTTCACATTCCTTTCCTGTCTCTTTCTGCTTTCTGGTTTAGGTCTACTAACTGTTATTTGGTCTTCCTCTCTTCCATTTTCTCCCCTGCAGATTTCCTGTCATGGCAACAGCCATCAGATTTTCCACTTTCTCCAGTTTCCCTTTTCTCCTCTACTTGCTTTGCCTTCTGTTTTTTTCTTTCTCCCATCACACACGAATACTGCAACACATGAATTTTCTGTAGTTTTACTCCCTGCCACTCTGGCATATGCTTCTTAAATTACTTTTGGCTGTCTGGTGCTGCCTGACCTACAAAGACACTAATTGTGAGTGTACCATTAAAGTTTTATGAAGCCATTGCCACATATTCTAGCAAAACCTGTTGGAGACAGCCCCAAAAATCTCTAGGATTGTTGTCCATTTTCTGTCTGCATTCCTTTATTTTAGTCTAGTTAACCTTTCATTCCCCATAATCATATTGCTTCAACCAGGTTTTGAACACTTGTCTGACATGCAGGCCTGTCCTCTGTGGTATTATCATTCCAATTCGGGTCCTTCACTGGCCAGGGGTTCCTGCTTCTTTCTGCTTGCAGTGCCAGTTCTGCTTTGCTATTAATTGCTTTTTCCCTTTCACCTGGCCAGAACAGTTCTTTCAAAAGCACCTGCATGTCCCCTCATCTTGGGTCATGTCCAGTACATATATTACAGCTGAGCTCATTTCTTGCTACCTTCCCTCAGCCTTGGCATCTCACTTCCCTATAATGCCAAATCACTCGGGCTCCACGGGTGTTTGGTAAACACTTGGAGTAGCCCCACAGGAGAAGTTAGATGGTGTTGAAGGAGTATTTAATGAACAGGGCGGTGCCGAGGCAGAAAGAGCGCCGGCATTCCTGCTTTGGTGATGAATCCCCGCGATCCGGCAGGGCGATGCCGATGTAGGCAGAACGCCAGGATTCCTGCTTTGAGGGTCAGCCCCTGCCGCCGCTAGTGTCACCGTCGGTTCGGCTTCCCTCTGCTGACTTCTCATCCGTGCACAGCTGTTCCAAACATAACAATAATCCATGTGATCTGGGAATTCATTTTCCAGACATTGCTGCAGGAAAGTTAATTTGCGTAGATCAAAAAGTGCCTTGTGATGGCCATTGTTCTGCCGAGCTACCACTACGGGTTACAACAATGCTCCAGGCACAGTTACTGCCTGCTCTTCGAATAACAGCAGAGTGCCAGAAGCGCTGTTAACCGCTAAGGGATTTAATCGTGGTGCAGCTGGGGGCCTCCGGGCAAGGACCCTCCCGAAAAAGATCACTGGAGTTTTATTCCCTCACAGTCCGTGCACCCGCACTTCTCCCAGCTTTTGGTCCAGTGGCGAGTTTTGGTCTGGGGTCTCCTTGTCCCGCAGAGCCTTGCGGTGACCGGCCACCCCCTGGCTAGCGTTGCCGGTCCCCAAAGGGCCCCTGCCCATTCACAGCTCGTTGCCTGGGTCCCCAGCCACTTTCCCCAGCCAAGACACACCACGATATCTGCGAGGGGTGTTTTTCAAACAGTATAAACCGGTATTCTACTTTAAAATATTCAGTATATTCAATATGTACCAAATGTGATAACATTCATACATAGATAAATGCGGGGACAATATATGCCATAGACAAACTGGTATAGAGCACATATATATATGTTAGTCAAACCAAATCCAACACGGATTTGTCTCTGGATTAGCAGAATATTTAAAAGGCCACTGTTTTCCTAGCTAAAAGCTAATTGTCTCCTTTCTCTTTTCCTAACAGATCTGTGATATCTTTTATTCTAACAACATGTGAATAGCAGGAGGAAGTAAAAGAAAATTATACTTTCAGGTATGGACATATGAATCTGAAATAATACAACATAATTAGAATTATGTTTAGAATTCAACATAATTCTAAAGGGGATCTAAAAAATAAGTGGTTCTATGCAGCAAGAGAGTTTGATATATCATGGTACGATTCTGTTTTAGACTTGTGTCCTTTCTTCACACTTGACACTGTACTTCATAGAATCTCAGGATTGTCTAGGTTGGGAAAGATGTGTATGATGTCCAGCTCTTAACCCAGCACTGCCAAGTCCATCACCAAATCCATCACCATCACCATGTCTCTAAGAAACATATTTGCTGTTTTTTAAATATCTCCAGGGAGGCATTCTTGTAGACATTCTGTTCATAAAAATGTAAAATGAGTAACAGCAATGACGTAAAGAGTCAAGGACTATGTAATCTGGCAGTTCCATTACCAGTTTTTGATCAGTTTGAGTAATTTTAAGAACCATTAAAATATTAACTTTTATAGGCTATATTTTGTCCATATCAACTGAATGTTACAGTGATGGTGCCTGCACCAAACAGAAAAGCATCTCACTACACAACAATTTGTAGTTCTCACTTTGGGATGCTGATTTGATCCCAAACACGAAGTCCGGCTTTTTACTCTGACTAAAATGTTTCACTTTCTGAGGAGTAATTTCACAATGGTGAGGAGACACAAGCACCGCAACTCAGAATTACCTTTTTCGCGAGCCTTTCCAGTGTCTTTGAGCTTCATGAGAAAAACCAGCACACTGTGTATTTTGCACAGAAATGAACAGGTTAAATATTTTTTTTTCCCGCAATGTGATAAATTGCGCAAAACCCCTAACCAATTCCCTTCTCACCTCCCCGTTTAACAGGATCTCCCTCTAGCTGAACTAAACCTATGGCTTTTTCCTAGTGCAGACTTGTCCACGGGAGTCCTTTACCAGGACATTACGACAGGAGCGAGTACCCCGGCAGAGATCAGCGGACAGAAACGCCCACAGTCCCTGAACAAACCAAGCGCTCCCTTTCCCTTCCACGAGCCGAGCTCAGGCCCCCGAGCCCAGGCGCGGAGGCCGGGCCGCTCCGGGCCCTCACGCCGGGGCTGAGGCGGCGCCGGGCGGGCGGCGCTGGCGGAAGCGCGGCGAGCTCCCGCCTCCCGCCGGGGTCGGGGGTCAGCCGCGCCCGCCGGCTCCGGGCGCCCATGGAGGGCTCGGAAGACGAGGAGCCGGGGCCCGAGGGGCCGCTGCAGCAGCTGCTGAAGCGGCAGCGCAAGGAGAAGCGGGAGCTCCAGGGTGAGGGGCGCTGTGCCCGGCGCAGGGCGGGCGGGGAGAAGGCTGGGGAGCAGGATGGGGAGAAGGCTGGGGAGCGGCGGCAGGGACACGCGGGGCCGGCTGGGCTCGGCGTCCCCTCTGCGCCTTCCCTCGCAGGAAGCCCCGCTCGGCAGCGCGAGTAGCTCGGAGGGGCGGGAGGGACGGCGGCGGCTGTGGAGGAGGGAGCAGCCCTGGCAGCGCCCTCGCAGGGGGACGAGGACGGCGGCAGTGAAGTGGTGCGTGCGGGCAGCGGTGCGGCAGCCGGGCTGCGCTGCCGGGAGCAGCGCTGGTCGTGCGGGCGGCCTGCCGAGCTCGCCTTGCCGTGGCCTCGGGAACCGGGCGGTGCGCGGGAGCTGAGACTTAATGCTGGGCCATTGGCGTGATCTTCGCAGTTTGGTACTTTGGTTTCAGGTTGAAGAAGGCGTGGTTTTTTTAAGGCATTTTAGATTGAAAAGTCTGCATAGGGGCTCTTCCTGCCCAGCCTGTTACGTTTCTTCATTCCAAGTGCAGTTGACCTGAACTGAATTTTCTCGTCCTTTCCAGCCATAATAAAGTATCTCTAGTAAAAGATCTGAATGGTCTTACAGTGCTTCAATATGAACTTGTAACACTTTGCGTCATTTGATCCACCCTATTACGGTATATTAGTATAATTAAGGAGGTCTGATAGATGGATTCTGTTTCATAGTTGTTATAACATTTTTGTTAAGCCTTTTCTATTGCTAGTATATTGATTCGGCCTTTTCCTTGTTTGTTTTTTTTTGGTATGTAATGAGATGGGGCCCATCTGCAACCTCTTAACAGAGGGTTAAAGAAGAATGGAGTCAGCTTGCATATTGTCACTAAATCTGTAGGAACTTACTGTTTTGAGATGCCTGTTCGTACCTCAGAATCGGTTGAAATTGAAGAGGCGTAGGAATCGAGCATTGTCCTAGGTGGCTGGGGTGCATGGCACTTTGATGGGGGAGGCTGAGGAGCAGAGGGTTTTTACACCTTAGAGAAGGTGGTAATGGTAGTTCTCCATTACCAGATGGTGGGAGGGGTATATACAAGGCAGAGTCCCTTTCTTCCCATTTGGGAGAGGCCGGTGACTTACAGGTAAATGTTTACCTACAAGTAAAATACATTCCTAGTATGTGCATTGATAACTGTTTACCAGAGAGCAAAACTGTTTGTAAGAATTAACACAAGGTGCTTCTCAAACTCTGAAAATCCAATACCTTCTCAGGTTGATGGTACTTGTCTCCACAACCCCCTCCCCTCTTTCCACCACCCATACTCTTTCCTGTGTATTTGTGTGTGCCTTTTATGTTCTGGATTCCCTTCTCTATTATCTTATTTTTAATGAACAAAGCTGCTTTTCTGTCATACTCAGCTTATTCATCTGTGGGGCTGAATGCTTAACATAAATCTTTCAGTATGAGCGTTCTTCCTGCCTCCCTTTGAAAAGTGTCATTATCATTGCCATCATCTTCAGCTCAATTGGGTCAGTCAAGGATGAAGGACAGGAAAATGTACAGGTGATGAATAGCAAGCAGGGTGTTAAATAATTGCTGCTGTAACTCTGAAACAGTAAATACAGAAGTGACAGATGTAGGGGTAGTGTTCATTTAGGAACACATGAGAAGAAGAGAAGACTATAGGGGAATGTGGTTGTAGTTTCTGCTGCGCAATGGATGGAGCCAGATTCATCAAAGAATGGAGAATGGACTAGAGACACGGACTGAAGGGCAACAAGAAAAATCTTCATGAGAAGAATAAGGGAAAATATTTTCATAGCAAGAATAATTAAATATTGGGAAAAAAGTTTCCCAGAAAGGTTGCAGAATGCCTGTCCCTGGAGAGTGTACTGTCACCTGAATCAATTTCAGGTTCATCTGAATTAGCATAATCTGATGCAGTTTTGAATTCAGCCCCACTTTGAGCAGGAGGTAGAACTAGGTAACCTCTGGGCACCATTTCTAACCAAACTATTCTGTGATTTTAGAAATGAAGCATTGAATTACAGCCTAGAAATACTTAGGGACTTTAATCAAGATGTTTTTGTTTTCGAATACCCATTTTGCTTTTAGAAACTTTGTCTTAAGGATGGGTAGACTCAGTTTTTAATTTTAGTCTGCTACTTGTATGATTAAAAAATTACACATCTTTCCTGTGAGATTTGGTATTTTGATGCCCATGTAATCTTTCTGAAGGCAACAGTCTGCTGCATTGATGAAGTTCAAATGTATTTTTATTATTATCCTGGCATAAGTTTTTCTCTTCTTCAGAGAAAGAAAGAAAAGAAAAGGGAGTTTGCATCTTTTAAGAAAAAATATAGCCATTTGGAAAATGTGAGGATTAGAACCGTCAGTTTCACAGCTAAACTGTAATACTGATTTGTTGATGTTTGTAAATTAGTTTTTCTGTGTGACTTGCAGTCATTTTCTGCAATGATCATAGTGTATGTATTAAGAAATAATGTTTTATTTCACTGCTTCCCTAACAGCAAAAATTCAAGGCATGAAAAATGCTGTTCCCAAGAATGATAAGAAGAGACGAAAACAGCTGGCAGATGAAGTTGCCAAACTAGAGGCAGAACTTGAACAGAAGCAGAAGGAGGAATTAAAGCACCTGAAGGAAGCTTCACCTGAACAGAATAAGGTAGGTGCTCGAACTTCAGCTGAAGTTATACAGGTACAATTAGTGTTAGGGCTTTTTTAACTTTTAAAACTTAGATGAAATAATACTTCAAAGTAGTTATCCTAGTCTTCACAGTATTAGTAATCCCCCATGTAACAGTGGGGGATTTTTGTTGTTGAGCACTGTTGAGAGACTGGCTTGGTTGCTTAAAGAATCACTGTGAAAGATACTTCAAAAGCAGGTTTAATATAAATTTGCAAAAGCATGACAAAATTTGATGGCAAGATTTACTCTGGGACTGAATCCATGGATGAGGTGTACAGGGAAAATCATTACACAAATGCCAAGCTGTAACAGAAATGAAATGTAGGTTAGGGGGAAAGATGCGCCACCACAAGGAGTATTTTGTGTTGCTTTTAAGGCTCCATGGGTAACTCAGTTATGTTAGAGAATTATTTTTTTAAGTTACTGTTATATTGCCACTCTGGTCATCTTATGTAGACTACTAAAGTATTGATAACATTCAGCAGGTGTTTGACTCATCCAGTGTGTTTTGTCTTGCAATTTTGTCAGCAGTGTGACTGATCTTTTTGTATAGCTCATACAATTACTGAGTTAGGTTTGTGATTTTTCTAGAGAAGTTTCAACTCTCTGTGTTTTTCTACTGCTGGTTATGCTTTGATATAGAGGATGGACCATTCTGCTTTAATTTTCACAGAACTTGCTGATGGGTGTTTGGATACCTCACTGGCTGGCATGATGAGAAAAGCTTTTCCTTTCAGCCAGTAAGCAGTGTTCACACTCCAGTATGTTAGAGAACATACAGCTTAAATTTGAGACGCACATAACTCTGTTAGGACTGCAGAAAAGTAACGAAATGCAAGACTGTAGTTTGGGATGTGAAATGCTTTGATGGCTTCTGTCCTATACATGGATCTTTGTGGTTAAACTTCATAAAAATAATCTGGAAGATAACTTAAAACTGTTTCAGAAGATGCATATCTTAGTTATTGCTTATATTAATAAGAACATTTAACTTTTTTTTTCCTTTTAGACAGATTCCATAGTTGATGGGGTTGCAAATATAGAGCTTGAAGGAGTAGAGCAGCAGATTCAGCATCATCGAATATCAAAAGCACAGAAGAGGCGGGTATGACTTCACGTTAAACATTGTGCAAATAACTGATTATGTTCAGCTAAACTTAACTGTAATAGCCAAAGGTAAACCATTTTTGGGGGACATTACCTGGGTAATTCTATATTGATGCTGTACCTACTGGGTGCCTTGAAAATCTGTTAAACTGCTGCCTAGAGATATGTAATGATTTTATAAATAGTAGTACTTTTCTACCCTCAGCCATAAGCTGGGAATCAGAATAGGTCAGAAAATGGGAGCCATAAAGAAAGAAATTATGTAAAGCAAATGATTTTTGAAACACTTCCACTGAAAATATTATTAAATAAATAAAGTAGTTGAATAAATACTATGTGGAAATTATGCAACTAGTAGTACTCAAAACATTTAACGAAAGACCATCCATAGTGAAGAAATTCTTTTAAAATACTGAGTTGTTAACAAACACTACCTAGTGTCATGTTGCGTTAGACTTAGATCTGATTAAACATCAGATGTTGTGGTGGATTAACATTCTCATTCTACCCGGGCCAGGGGAACACTGCTTTATTGCATATTTCATCCCCTGTTAGGTGTTCACTACAAACATGTTAAAAGGATGTTTATAATTCATGGCACCATGTCTAGGCAAACCAGGAAGTCTGGTCTAGTTTTCCTATAGTCTTCTTGCCTAAACCAGTCTGGTCTTGATTTGTGGTGAATTTTAAGCATGAAAATGGAAAGATCATTCTTCATAATGCTTCATTTTTTATTTGCTTATTTACTTTGGTTCTTGTACCCTTGTTAACAGCAGCATGAACTTACGACACATTCTATGAAAGTAATTTTTTTTTTGTATTTTTACATTCCTATGAATATTCTCTACATGCATTCTTATCCATCCTTTAGGTTAGGAACAGTCTTTTATGATGTAGATTACCTGTCCTGAGGGAGTTTCAGTTTCATGGCATGAGCTCCATTATGCAGTCATCTACTTAACTGGTAGATCTCACACTTCTTATGAAAGAGTGATATTTTCTGATGTTTAGAGTTCCCATACTTGAGTGTTGAAATAGTTGATCCTGAAGAAAGCACTATGATTTACAGACTTTATATGAGTGTTGTAAAGTGTTATTTTGCATGTTGATATAATTAAGATTTATCTTGTCATATAATTTTGGGTGTGGTTAACTGTGGAGGCAGTTAGGATATATTGGTCACTTAGCATTTGCTAAAGTTTGGGTTTAGGAGGTCCTTAAGATCAGTCTGAATCAGGTAGTACTGATTCAGACAAATATTTTACAGATAAGAATGTACTGTGAAAACATTGGAAGAGTTAGAAGCAAGCACTGAGCCAAGAACCATATGGGCATATTCTAAATTTTAACATTAGATGTAATTTTTTTGTTTTTAATCTAAGGAGAAAAAAGCTGCTTTGGAGAAGGAAAGAGAAGAAAGAATAGCTGAAGCTGAGATACAAAATCTGACAGGTGCTAGACATCTTGAAAGTCAGAAACTTGCCTGCCTATTGGCAGCAAGGCATTTAGAGATTAAACAAATCCCTTCAGATGGCCATTGCATGTACAGAGCTATTGAAGATCAGCTCAAGGATCACCAAAATTCCTGGACTGTTGCAACTCTGAGGAACCAAACAGCAAAGTATATGCAAAGTCACTGTGATGACTTCTTGCCTTTTCTTACAAACCCTAATACTGGAGATATGTATAGCAGAGGTAAGACTTGTAGCATATGAGATTTCAAAAACTATTATAACTGTTCCTGATAAATCTCAGTTACAGCTTAATTGGGACAGCTTAATGATGGTGTTTGTACCTTTGTTACTTTATTGTGTTCCATGGAACACAGAATTATGGTCTGCTATGAAACTTGGTGCACCTGGACCTCTAATTAATATATTTTTTAAATTAATCTAGGAAATATTATTCCTCATTAGAAAAAAAAAACAAAACAGAACTGGCTGGTTACTAGATGATGTGAACTCATTCTGGGATGTGATTTGTTATTATAAACAGCTTGTCTATCAGGTTGGGATGATTTTCTTGTCAAGTTTTATATTGGTGTTTTCAGTGTACACAGGAAAGCTGTTAAAAATGGGTGTGAAATTCAATCAAATCTGTTTTGTAATAGTTTGAATAGATGCATCTTCTTATTTTACATTATTTTTCCACTGCAAAGCATTTTGGAGCCATTTTTTACAAATAGACTAAACTAAAAAATATAAAGAGCTTTAGTGTGGAGCAACAGTGTAGGCTGAGTAAAAACAGAGTTTGTGTACCTCTTATTTGAGCAATACATGATTTATTCATTATGCCTGGAACACCACAAAAATGACTGCATGAATTTCATTAACTTAATGCTATGTTTGTTTAATAGGCATTGCTGTGGATTTCATGTGGTCACTGGGTGCTGTCTTTCCCATGTTGACAGAGATTATGTTGTCACAGGCTAAATGTGTCCCAGGAGAATACTGAATAAAATTCTGCACAGCAACAGGGAATTGTGCTTTTCTGTTATAAAGGAAATGAATGATAAGTCACTCTGAGCAGTCTTCAGAAAATCTGAAGATTCTTCTTTCTCAAAATCTGTTTGTAAGGTTAAAAAACTTGAGGGTTTGTAATTTACAAACTTGGTTTCTGTAGAACATGATCTGAAAAGATTAGCTATTTACAGAGGAACTATTAAGAATAAATACTTCAGAAGTTAAAAACAGGGCAGCTAATCTGGAAATTTAAAAAACCCCTAGCCAACTGTTTATCCTACATGCAGTTGCAAGATTTTTAAAACATACCTGACACCTGGTGAATGTAAGAACTAGATATACTACTTGCTGTCACATTCTTTTCTAAAGTTTCTAAACACTCTCTGAAACTTAACATGAAGGAAACTATGCAATTTCATGTGTGTTGTTACCTGTTGTTCTCTAAATAAAACAATTAAAGTATTAGCTGTACTTCTTTTTATACTCTTTTTTTTATCCCTCTCTTCTGTCTGAAATTTTCTTTTCAAACCAGAATGAGTTTGGGGGTTTTTTTGACAGTTGTTGTTCTCTGCTTTTCTTCAGTGAACATAGGTATTTTCCTTTATAATGTGTTTCTACTTTTCTGGCTCTAATTTGCACAATCAGTGTTTTTTCCTCAGTTGCTTATTCTCAACCAAGATAAGTGCTAAATGTTGTCTTTTCTTTCCCTGCAGAGGAATTTGAGAAATACTGTGATGATATAGCAAATACAGCTGCATGGGGAGGTCAGCTGGAAGTAAGTATTGTATTGATAATTTTTATTTTGGAAATTCTGAAGTGGGTGAATATACATTAAAAATAAGGGCCTTTTTAGAAAGAATACCTGAAGGCATAAGGGAACATAGTCATAAATAGCTTATTAATAGCTATTTCTTGTGGTTATAGGTTGTTTTCCCACCATCTTTTCTGATGGTGCACCACTGTTCTGATGTATTTGAAAACATGCAAGTTAATGAATTCATTTGGTATAAATATCATTAGAAAGACTGACAGAATGAGTAGGAAAGCATAGTTAGGTTGTTGTCATGTAAACGAGAACTTGAGCTTCACAAAATACATATTTATTTTAATCTTATTTTTTATGAAAGAACAGTTAGCAAATTATTAAAACTAGCCCAATGTTGTATCCTCTAAACAATGATTAGTTTAAAGCAAGCTGTTTTCAATTAAAGTTTTTAAAGTTAAAATAATTTTGCTTATTTTAATAAATTCTGAAAATATTTCTAATGTTATGCTTGAACTGTCTGCTAAAATTAAACGCCTGCTCTTCTTGTCTCCTGCCTACGTTGTCTTTAATCCTATTTCTAAATTGTTTTTGCCTTAAAGCTAAGGGCTTTGTCACACATTTTACAAACACCTATTGAAGTAGTGCAGATGGATTCTCCTCCCATTGTTGTTGGTGAAGAATATTCAGGCAAACCAATAACACTTGTGTAAGTATGTAATTTTATCATTTAAATTTAATGCACTTACTTATGTAACAGAGGGCTCAGCTTTGATTCTCATCTGCTCTTTTATTTTCTGTTATGCATCTGATGTTGAAACACTGCTTGAGTAATGGTTGTGCAGGTCAGAAATTATTTGTGATTGACACACTTACTTTGGAGAAATTGTAATTAGACAGTGTCTGATGTATATCAGTCACTGATTTAGAGAATGCTGCAAGGTAATTTTACCGGGTAAATAATTACAAAATAATAATGACATTGATACAAGATGGAGGAAACTTTTTTCCTTCTTCAGAGTATTTGTCAAGCTGTGCCTGGAAGTCACTAGATTTAAAAATTGTCTTTAATAATACTCTTCTATGTAATGATCCTATATATTTTTGTTGCTAAAACTTGGTTTTATTTCAGTTGTCTTCCAGTGCTGTTACTGTTTGGCATGATGTATACTTTTTGTTAAACTGAACATTATTTCTGCAACTTTTTTTTAGGTATATGAGGCATGCCTATGGATTAGGAGAACATTACAATTCTGTGAAAGTTCTAACAGACACTGCTACAGAGAACAGCAGCTAGCATACAAAAGTTGCACATTCACATGGATAACAATTGCATCATGATGGATTGGGCTCCAGGAAATTCCCAGTAAGACTGGAAAGTAAATGGCATGGATTATAAAATAAATTAAAAAAAAAAACAACAAAATAAAAGACCTGCAGTGTTTGACTATAAATCAGACATGGCTCTTGATTTATAACAAAACCAAATCAAAACCACACAACAATATTTTGAACTTTTTGGTATTAATTATGTTTAGAAGATCTTCTTTAAAATGGTGGCTGTGTAGATCAGGTTTTTTTCAATAGAGCTTCCTTCCAGTGCTGCAGAGGAAATATCAAGTAGTAAAAATTCGTTTTGGTTAATCTGCATTTCTGCTGAAGATTTAAGGTTACCTGAAGGTCCATCTTCCGTTATTTCAGATTTTCATGATAATGGAAGAGTTCAGGCATTTGAAATAACTGATTGTATTTTGCTTATGGAATATCATCTGCTGTGTTTCTGTAGTCCTATCAGGATCTAATTTCAACAGTGTGGTATTGATTCCCTTCTTTATTTGGGCAGAGAACATCTGGAGGTAAATCCAGCGGCAGAATATCTTGGCTTGGCTGAAGGAATTGCAGTCTTTGTAAAGACTTTCATGTAAGATTTTTACCAAGGGATGATGTAGGGTTTTTTTTGGAGTTGACAGTAGGAATTCAACTCTTGTGCATTGTTATTTATGACTGTACATTATACTGTCAGTGCAAGTTAAATGCACTGTTCATTCTCCGTAGTCTTTCACCTGTGCATTTCAGTGAATCCGAAATATTACAAAGCTCCTCTGTGTCCTCACTTGAGATAGTGAAACTCATCTGAACTTATAATTTCTGGATCTGCTGATCTAAGCACTTTGTCATCTAAAGTGTGATGTTTTATAATGCTTAAAACAGCTGGTTGCACACAGCTGTAGAAATAGTCTTCTTGGGTTTTATCAGTAACTAAAGGTGATCTGGAAAATAATTAAGTTTATTTGAATTGCTTCTTATGATGAGCAGAGACTTGAAAGGTTTTAACATGGCTTGACTTTTTACATTAAAAATGTAGATTGTTGTCTATAAATGTGATTTCAAAATTAGGAGCATACTGAAACCAAAATTTTAATGCAAATGTTTTTTAACAAGAGAAGTGATTTTTTTAATTTTTAAAAAGCCTTAGCCAATAAAAGTATTGTCTGTATTTTACTGCTGCTGAGTTGGTTTGGAGAAAAGTGGTTCATGAAAAGATTAAACACCTTTGCCCTGGTTTGGGGATTATGACCTAACAGTATGTATCTTGTAGTCCTTCAATTAAGTCCTGCAGACTTAATTCCTGGAATTTAGAAAAATCTGAAATCTGTTCTTACTTAAGAGGGAGATAAGTCATCACTTTATGGGTCAGATTATGTCTGATTTAAAGCACTTTGAGAAAGAGGAAGTAAAAAAATACCAGATAATTACAGCAAGAGTTTTTTGACAAGCAGTTCTTTAGGATGGTGCCTGCCAGGAAAACAAAGTTAACCAGATATCAAGAGTTTTTGCATTCTTATTTATCTGTTACAGTGTAACAAATATAGCTGGTTTGTATGCCAAACCAGCTGGCTTACTGTAAAATTTGGTTTACTACTTTGATTTTATAAAATGATGGTTTTAATTTCAAACAAAAAATAGGATACAACAGCATGGAAAAAATGTTTCTATTCATAGTACCATTACAAATGTCACTAAAAATAATAATAATAATAATAAGTACTCTTCTCTGCATTTCTTAGAATTGATGTGATATAAAATGCACATGCTGCATTTTATAGATATACAGTTCTTTGGTTTATTTGGGTTTCAGTTTTGTTTGATTAACTGAGAAAGAAAAGATGCCAGAATCGGGGAACACCGGTACCAAGAGTTTGTCATGTTGAAGATGTTTACAGTTTGTATAAAGTTAAATAATTTAATATAGTGAGTGAATGGTCCTTGCTCATGCTGTATGGGACTTGCCAAAAAGTAATAAATTGGTTTATTTGTGGCAAATCTTCTTGGGGTCAATTTTATTTTGTACTCCAATACTTCACTTATTTATTAGTATGAATAAATTTATCCTTTGCGTTTTAGCAGTTAAACTTGAGCTCTTCTGAAAAACTGTATTTGAAAAACTTCCCTGTGCATTTAAAGTATGAAGTGAAACTGAGAAGGGGGTCTTCTCACAATAAAGCTTTTAACTTCTTTGTCAGATTACATTTTTCTCTGCAGAATAACACTGTTTACTTTGAGTGTGTTTCAGTAGCTTTCCTTGCTTTTATCTGTAATTCAGTTTCTTCAGCCACTATTTCTTTTAAGGACTTTTGAGTATTTTTTGCAAGGTGAATTGAGATTAGTTGCCAGCAGGAATGCTCACATGAACAGGAGAGAAGCTGTCTAGTGGTCTGCACTAAATTGTGTACAATATTCTGAAAGGGAAGAACGTATTTGTTGTTGAAAACAGTGGTTACATATGGCTCTTGGTGCTTGTCCTTGTCCCCTTCACTTACTCTGCACCAGTCTCTGCTCTTCTGTCCCATTATGTGGGCTGCAGGCAGTTCCAGAAAGGAGATGGGAGGTGGTGGCAGCCAGGGGGAGTGCAGACCTGTCATAATTTATTTAAACAGTACATGAATTAATCTAATAATTTATTATTTGAATACTAAATTAGTTCAAGAATTTTTTTAACAAAGAAATTATATAAAATGTGATGAAGCAGTGATGTCCCTTGTGCACATTTGTACAATTCTCATAACTTCTTGTGTTTATATATTTTAAAATGTTGCACAAAGCTAAAATGGAACTTTTTTATGTTGAGGGTGGCAGAGCAGTGGGACAGGCTGCCCAGAGAGGTTGTGGAGTCTCCCTCTCTGGGGACATAGAAAACCCACCCGGTTCCTGAGTAAGCTGCTCTGGGTGACCCTGCCTTGGCAGAGTGGTTGGACTGGATGATCTCCAGAAGTCCCTTCCAACCCTTGTGATTCTGTAAGTGAAGAGGGATTTTTTTTCACAACTGCTTTCTTTGAGGCAAAATTGTCAGTAGGGACACTTTTTGCCTCCTCTCCATGCTCTGTTCTTTTTAACAGGCCATTGAACAGGGGCTGTGACAGGTTTCAAGGAAAAGAAAAAAAGTGTTGAAATTTTGGATGTGTGCAGAACACGTCCCCTCTGCTCCTGTGACTCAAAGAGTAAGATGTGCTGGCAGCAGTGACTGGGTAGATTGGCTGCTTGTGGGATGGTGGCTGCCTCTCAGCTGAATTATGCTTGAGTATAACGTTGTTTTGAATTACAAGAGGGAGAATTCCTGGAGCTAAATGCATGGGTGGCAGTAGAGTCAATGGGGTTGGGAGGGGCACTCCCTCTGGCAGGTTGGGCTGTGCATTTTCCCCAGTTCCTCCCTCAGCAGCACTGATTGCCCTGCAGCTTGTGGGGTCAGTGATGTGACAGTGACCCAGTGAAGACAGGCAGTGTGCCTTTCGTGGGCCGTGCACACAAATGGAGCTGTGCTCAGGGCAGTCGTGTTCTGACCCTGCAGAGGTGTGCTGCATTAAAGGAGCCAATGATGAATGTTCCGGAGATGGCCTGAAAGCTTTGGTGAGCGAGGACGTCAGAATGTCCCATCTGCATCATGTGGGTACTTTGGGCTGTCATCTGTCATAGGCCATGGAATTGTTGCAAGTACAACTTTCTATTTTTAGCCCTTGAAACACAGGGTGCCTCCCTCTGTCTGCCAGCGGATCTCCTGGGATGTATTTATGAATGATGTATTTATTTATGCCTGTGTTTATTACTTAATCTATAAGAAGTTAAGCAGACTTAAAAATAGGATCTAAAACACAGAAGGCGTTTTCTGTACTTTCCTTGGCTCCAGTGAGAATGCTAATCCACCAATTCCTTTGTTTTGAGCAACTAATAAAAGCAACAGATGGTTGCTTTTATTGATTGATCACTAGAGGCATATGATAGATGTACTTTTGAACACAACTAAACTCCTTAGCAATTGCCTTTGTATGTTAGAAACATATCGTAAAAAGAATTATGCATGCACAAAAATATTTGGTAAAATTCAGAATAAACTGATGTAGTCTGTGTTGAAGATTAAATAAATACATCAAGGTGTTAATTGAAAAGCTTTATAGTATTTACAAGTTAAAAAAATTGGAATGCATAAACTTATATAATAAGCAGATTAAAAAATATTCCCAGGAGCTATATTTTCTGCAAAGGCTCCCTGAACTTCATCAGTTTTGCAAATATTTTGTCGTGATATATGAAGAAGTTAGATACGTTACGAATCTGATGTGCTGTGTTTGCCTTGAAACGGAAACCTTCCAGATGTGAGTAATGCTGTTTTATTTTTTATTGCTCTTTTTTTCTTTTCTTTTGAAGTATAGTATTATGAAAACATTTGAGCAAGATCTCTTATTTGAAATTATTACGTAAATCATGAAGATGCACACTGGCAATTGCATTCTGGAAGGTATATGAATATTCTTTTGAGAAAGCTAAGGATGTGGAGATTTTAAACTTCCACACGTACATATATATATATACACATATATCCTCTAAAATCAAAATATAAATATGAACAAATTGTTATTAAATCATAACAAGGCTCCACTGAGTGGGGAAAGAGTGAGGGGCATTTAATGGAGAAGCATTTTTCTTTTAGCTGTTTGCAGAATGTTGGCATACAAAACAAAGAAAGAGAGCAGGGAAAGTAGTTGTGAACTGGGGATGCCTGCATGAAATGCACAAAATTATTCAGTGTTGAGGAATATTCTGGGTGCTGGTGGCTGGGTGTGCTGCATGTTGTGCCCTGGCTGGGGGGAAGTGGCTGGAGCCCCAGGCAAACAGCTGTGAGTGTCCTTTTACACTTCAGTGCTTTTCAACAGTTACACCATATTTATCAGCAGCCTCCAACATTCAGAGTTTGGTGAGCTCCTTGTGAGAGTGTTCTGTAGGTTCACTGGCAGCTACATTGCATCTTCTTCACTGGTTGGTGGAACTACAGATTGCATCAATGGATTTTAAAAACTTGATTTTGATCTCTGGTATGTTTATTAGTATTAGACATACTGTGCTTAATGTTGCCGATTCCATTGTAGTGCTTGCTGTCTGGTTGATCTGCTGCTTGCATGTGTTATCCATCTGCTTCTGAACATTTTATCACAACTTTTGCAAACAACTGAAGAATTCGAGTCAACTTGGAGATTTTTGAGAAAAACTACAGGGGACAAGGAGCTGGAGAATGTAATGCAAGAATGCTTTAAATCCAAGTTGAAAAACTGCTGTTCAGTAAAAAACAATGAAGATACTATTAAGGAAAATTATTCTCCTGATCTTCCAAATCTTTACATTTTAGATTGTACATTTTACTTGTGACAAGTGAAAATTTTGTTTGTTTTAAATAAGAAGGTGGATGTAACACCTCTAATAGAATCTGTAAAACCTGAGTACATGCTGTCACTTCTAAAAGAACCTTAGCTTTCCCTGTCTTAACAAGTGATATTCCCCCTCTTGAGGAAGGACACATTACAAAAATGATAAGGGTCTTTTTCTAGTTAGACCATTTGGGAATTCTGTTATTTTTCATGAAACATTTTTGATGTTGTCGTAATTATCCACATAATTGCTATGTCCTACTTGTGCCTGGCTGAGAGCCTTCTATCTACTACTCTTGCCACAGACATCACTGGAAATAAAAAGAACTGCGAAATAGCTTATGTGGGTACAGACTCTTCAGAAAGGACAGGCTGGGAAGGTGAGGAGGAGAGGGTTAGCTTAGTGCTCCTCTGTGGGACTGGTGATGGGGTCTGTTCATAGCCCATGGGTCAGGATCAGAGAGGGGTGGCCTAAGTGAGCTTGTAGTGGGTCCCTGTTACACACCAACATATTTCATATTTTTATTAATGTTTGTTGATAGTGTAAACATTTTGCACAGTTTGAGCTCCCTGGCCAACTCCAATGCCTTCATCTAAAAATAAGGCAAAGCAGACTAAATTTGAAAATTTTTGCTTTGTAAATACAATTGAATATGAAATCTCAGTAAATCCTGTGTCTGAAATTCTGTACCTTTTCTCTGCAAGACTTCTTTGTGCATTTGAAGAAGAGCACACAAGACAGGTTATTTGTACAACATAAGAAAGCAAGTCTCAGTAAAGGATTTCTGCTAGTCTCACTTCACACAATGTATAGTACACATCACAATGATGCATGTACCATTGAAGTTTGTCTGATGCACAAATGAAGCTATTATTACTTTCACAGAGTGGCCTTTCCAAAACTCATTAAAAATGTTACATGGGTATTGAAATAGTCTTTATAAATTTCAAATGCATTGCTATGCAACAGTTTGCAGTCAGAAAATATAAAAATATCATTTTCCTTAGCCCCATCCCTGGCAGTGTTCAAGACCAGGTTGGAAGGAGCTCTGCGCAACCTGGTCTGGTGCAACCCCCCTGTGGCAGGGGGGTTGGAACAAAGTAAACTTTAAGGTCCCTTCCAACCCAAACCATTCTATGATCATTTAAAGGACTGAAATCAAATATGCATTTTAATAAGGGGGAAAAAAATCCAGTCCTGTACTGTGCACTGTAAAAATAGATGAGAACTACTGAGTATTATATTATAATTTAAGTAAACAGGCCAAGAAGGGAATGAACTGGTAAAGGTATAAAACTTGATTTTTATTTGTTAAAGCACTGTACATGCTAACTATATATTTTTCAGAGTAAACTCTCTGTAATTTTTTAATTGAAGAGCCTTAAAAATTACAAAAGTAACTTCACTTCTAAATTTTGCATATAGTATATCTCACAAACATTTATTTTTTAAGTATTGAAGTGAGGGAATAGATAATCCATAACTATACCAGGTAACTCATATTTTTAAATTTTGGAACTAAGAATCTGCATGTTGCTCACATGCACGTGGACATACAAAAAATACATGGACATAAAATATATGTTCTCCATATTTGGTACTTTCTTCAGTTTGTTTTCTAAAATAATGCAATAGTTAGACAAATTTCTGATGTCAGGGCTGAATGTATCACTGGCACACAATGCACATGGCGTTCTGTTCATTTAGTTAATGGCTTCAAGGATAGTTTAACCAAGTATTACTGGCACACAATGCACATGACATTCTGTTCATCCAATTAATGGCTTCAAGGATAGTTTAACCAAGTATTTGAAGAACTCTGCACCAAGATTAAAGATATGTATTGAATAACTTTTTATCTCTTAAATGTAGTCACCTCTTTTTATAATAGCATAAATCAAAAAGCAAAGTGGTGGATGTGGGGTGGGAATGTGGGTCTCAAAACTGGGGAAAAGAATAGTTGAGGAAGTTATTGGTGGCCTCAATAACACGTTTTAAAACTGAGCAAGTACCTTCCAACAGTTTACAAAATACCAAAATTTGATCACATTTTTCTAAATGCAGTGTAAAACAAATGAGTAAACATGAAGCATGATTTTCAAAGAATATTTTAGTTTTAAAGGGGTCCCTGGTGGTCCTCCAGACTGACATCCAGCTCACAGCACCACTAGTTTCAGATAGAACAAATTATTCTGTCTTTCGTTTTATAAGCATCATCTATTATGTGGAAAAAAGGGAGGGAAGGCAACTGAGAACTCCGTAGACACAGTCAGAAGAGAAATGCATGTTCTGTGACCTCAGGCTGCAGGTCCCTTGTTTCTGTGTCCATGCCAGTCAAAGGGGCCACCTCAGAAATTTTTTATCTGAAGGTTTCCCCAGTTTGAGCTGAGTTTTCCAGTTTCTTCAGGCCCAGTCTCCTAGGTCATAGTGAGGGAGATGTTTGCTTGGGGTTTTCTGATCATATGGATTGACAGAGCTAGCTGACAGAAGAGAGCAACTTTAAAGGTATTTCTGCTTATTCAGCCTATTTATAATACTGTTGTGTTGTATTCAGTAGAATTAACTCACCTGATTCTTATTCCTTTAGACAAGTATTTCATTCCATCCTTATTGTTAACTCTGTCTTATATGAGCTATCATGCTTAGTGCTTTTCAGATAAATCATTTTATTGGAAAATAGCTGAAGAGTTACAGAGACTGTAATCTCCTTCTGCTAGGAATTGTTTGAGTTACTGAAGAATTGGTTATCAGTTGTTTCTTGAGAGCCCCGGAGCTCTCAGCTGTGTACCCTGGTGGTTGTGAGCAGGGGAGATTCCTTGGCAAAGAAATCTGCTTACCATGTTTGAGCAGATGGGGAGCAACTCAACCTTCATTTTCTGCTTGAATTTCAGTTTGTCATTTTTTGTTTGCAATTTTCCATTTCCAAAGATCTTTTTTTTCATGATCACACCTCCCTCTAGTTTAGCAGCAGCTCCACATCTAATTAAAGCAGTTTCTATTTCTTGAACCTCTTTAATAACGGTGTTACAAGGCTGAACTGGACATTACTAATGAACTTTGTCACACAGCATTAGCTATCCCTCTCAGCAGATGCCTTGAACTTTTATAATTCTCCCTGAGCCTTTCTACATCATGGAACCAGTCCCACTGAGCATAGAGTTTCTGATACACTTTGTTATGTGGCATCAAATACTTTGTTAGCTGGATGTAAACTACACAAGTTATTACACAGAAATTGCTCATTTCATAGGCCTTTCACCTCTTTCGAAAAGACTTCTCCATCTCAGAGTAGGAAATCATTTCTTTGCATGTGCAATTCTTGCTGTGACTGCCAGTAAGAGTTCCACCCATATGATGATTTTTTTAAAAGTCTGGATTTCATCCATGAGTATCTGGTCTCAGGCCAGGGAGTTAATATCAAATAGTTTGCAGCAGAAACTCACTGTTATAACTCATAGAGTACGTAATGAAAAGACTAACTTGGAAATGGAATGTCCTCAATTCTTTGGCCATCTTCCTCAGCCATCCAGTCCTCAAGACACATTTGCATTTTTATTTACTTTCTGAAGCACTGATATCCCTAATTTTTCCCTAGATACTCTTAAAGTTATGGAGTTTTGGGAGTAAAAGATTTGTGTGTTGGATAATGAACTTTCAACCCCATATGAAATGACGTAATGCAGTTAGAAACCGCTCTTGAAAGAGACTGAGGTGGATGTGCCTCATTCCAAATGTGGGTGACATAAAGGGTCCCATTATGGAAAAATAAATGGAGCTTTATACTCATAATTACTTTAGCTGCCATGTTTAGCTGAGCAGCAATAAAAAATACATCATCTTAATATATATTGTTAATCTTGCCAATGATTTATACCATGCAAGCTGAAATTACCTCACCCAGTTAGACAGAATGAAGTCAGAGAAAAGCAGCTAAGGATAATTAAGCTAGACAAAGTGGCAAGTAGGTTTTTCACTGCTTCATAGATGATATTATGAATTATTTAAATACTAAAAGACAACATGAAATTCTTTTCTTTTAACCATAATTGGTCCTGCTGTGGATGTGTTCAAACAAAAAAAGATATTTCAGATATTTCATAACATTAAATTACTATGGTTTTATTTCATTTGGAGAACTGTATTAGAGTGTGCAGATTTTAGGCTAAGGTCTCCTACCTTGACAGTCTTCTGATAAATCATGGATGCAAAGTAACAAACAAGAGAACTTTGCAGTTTGGGGGGGTGTGTCTGAATATGCTTCTGCTTGGGAAAGAACATTTTTGTTTAGGAGTGTTTCTTGCAGTTTTTTCTAATCTGAGAGAAGTCAGGCTAGTGATGACAGGAACTGGGAATCTTTGTAATAAGAGAAAATAAAATTGTGTACTCCTCTACCTTTTCTATTTAAGATGATTATTCTTTAGATAAAACATACAGAATTTATCCTTCTTGTGATATTTTCAAGCACTTTAACATAAAAGGAGATAATTATATTTTATTGTCTAACAATCTCCTTCTTTTCAATTTGGCACTCGAGGCAGGTTTTGTAGCATCATTGCGCAAGATGGGCTTCTAAGGTTCATATACTTTTTAAGTACTCCATAATGAAAATCAGATGAGCAATTTCCTAAAAAGAAAAGTAGTAGTTCAAACCCAAGATTTAGAGAAAAAGAAAATCCATATGTTTTTAAATATTTTCTTGTTGTTTGTCATTTTGTAACAACTTGGAGCAATATCTTAGTCCAACATTTCAAACAGAACATGGTTGGCTCTTTAGTCATGGTTAGGCAGTCGCTTAAGGCCACCATTACTTATGTTCTGTATGCCAGTGAACACAGGAAAACACAGATTTCTTCAAGGCAAAGGCTTGATTTAATAAGCTGGTTTCTTACACCAGCTGGTTTCTTAAAGTTTCTGGTTAGTCCTAGCTTTTGTTTATGATTGAGTTGTAAAGGACATGCTCCTGTGCAAGCCTAATTTTTATGAGGTGCTGTGAATTAAACGTCTATGCTGTCAGTGGAATACAGGTGCATCTTTGAGCTTGTTATACGGGCCGCCAATTTGCTGTGGTTGATAAGGCCATAGAGGTTAAAAGTTATGTCTGCAATATGATGAGTTGTACAATGGGAAAGAGAACTGCATTACACAAAGATGTGGGATAAGAAATTCAGATGAAATTGCAAATCTCTAGGAAGTGTTTGGATGCGCAGTTTCCAGATAAACAGGAAATCCTGAACCTGTTCAGCATGAACATAAATATCTATGGAAGTAAATTAGTTTTAAAGTGGCCAAAGTATTTGGATTTTAAAACTGTTATTTTTCTGGTTCTGGATGCTCTTAGAGAAGAGGATTTACAGAACTATTCATTGAAGGACTGAAGGCTTCATTCTGGTTTATAATTTATAGTTTTATAAAGCATTTTAAAGACATCAAATATGAATGCATTTTGGATCCCAGTGTATGGAAAGGAAGATTGAGGATGGTTAACACCTTGGAAACCCAAATCTCTTAAGAGCCATTTGAATGTGGAGCTACTCCCATCCAACAGTAACATCTGGATTTCACAACAGCTTAAATAACTTTCCAGATGGATGTTGCTTATGTTCCCATTTCCATAGACACAGCTGACATTGTGAAAAAAGAGTGAGAAGCTTGAGGATCTGTTTACAGCATCTTTATAGTGCTTAACTTGTTCTTACTGGCAAGTCATCCATTTCATGGAGCTTGAGTGTAATAGAATTGTCATGGTTGGAAGGGATCTCCTGAGACCGTCCAGCATAACCCCCTGTTCAGGCAATGTAAATCTCTTGGCACGTGTCCTGGTTTTGGCCCAGAGCAATGGGAGGCAGACTGGCCAAGACCATAATGTTACTCTATACCAATTTATGTGATTGCCAGGGGTAGGGGAAAGGGATTCTTTCTTGTTTCCAAGATGAAGGACATTCTTTTCCAGTGGGGAAAAGCATGGTGTGGTGGGAAAGAGTCAGATGGCATTTGTTGTGTTTTTCTGTGTAAATAATTTCTTTATCTTATACCTTTTGTTATTAATATTGTTGTTGTTACTGTTTTCTTATCTCATTGCTGCTTCCAGTAAATTGTTCTTATCATAACCCGTGATTTTCACCTTTTATGCCTCCAATTCCCAGCTCCATCCCTGGAGTGGAAAGGGCGAAGGGAAGGAGGGAAGGGTGAGCAATCAAGCTGTGTCTGGTTTGGGAGAGTCCTGCTGGGGACACTGAAGTGGGGAGTACAATTCCTAAACCACAACAGTATGTTAGCTATGGATAGGAATCACATTTGATTTCTGAAGATGTTACACTAAATGTTGAATAGAGAGTAATATGAACACAGTGTCTTGAATTCTGAAGGAGACATTACTAATCTGCTGGACGCATCGCACAGTGGGACCTCGCTGGGGAAAGCGGGCAGAAGGCTGCTGCCAGGCTCTCTGCTGGACCCTGTATCCTTCATGTGCTCCTCTCATTTTAAAGTTTCTGAAGCAAGTTGAGAGCAGTTTGTCCAGCTCAGGTGGGCAACGTTTGTACAGAATGGAAGTGAAGGTATGTGTAAGTATTTAAGAGTGCAGCATGAGGATTTTTAGGGGTTTGTGGGGATGGAAAAACCTCTGGGATAGTGCTGAAGGGCGGGGTATGCAGAAAAAGGCAGAACTGATGTAACCGTGTCCATACTGACTTTTGGCTCTGTTTTTTGAAGTGAAATCTCCTCCAAACTTTGCTCTGTTTGCAGCTCAAAAGATGCGGGGAGTAAGCAAAAAATGAAGCAGTGTGGACACTGAAGGGTCTGATGCACAAGTTCATTTTCTGGCCCTCAGTTGCTTATCAGCATGGATGTTTTCTATGAAGTTCAATCCTAGTTAGAATATTATTTATACTGCAGTATAAATAATAAATAAATAATAAATAAATTTCTTTCTAAATTATAAATAATCTAAGTTAGTGTTCTGATTTCAGAAAACTTATGTTTTCTTCAGCAACATTACTGTCTGCTCCTCACTCAGGGTTGCATATGACATGACAGATAACAATGGCCCTGTCTTAAAGATCTCTACATTTAAATATTAATCTTGAAGACAAAATTTGAGTGTAAATTGTGCCCTTGGAACCCTTTGTGCCTTCGAAGCCATTTAGAAAGATCCAACACTGTACAGAACATCTGACCGAATTCAGCAGTATAGATTTGTGGAAAGTACTTTTGAAACGTTGGTGTTGCACTGATGTTTCTTCAGAAAAAATGTGTGGCACCTCTTATTTTTGGAAGAAAATGAAAGTAAGCTGAAATGTACACCTGCTAGAATAGAGACAATGCTGTGCTCCTACCCAGTGTAGTCATGGATTGGATGCTGTTGCTGTGCCATAGAGCAAGCAGGGAATGCACTCACTAGATCAATCAGATTGCTCTCTTTGGTATTGTTTACAATAATTGTTAATTAGTTTCCTAGGATAGTACCTCATTTGCGGTCAAAATAAAACGTACACCAGATGGAGAGAACAATGAATTCCAAAGCAGTAATCTATTCATATACATAATTATTCCTTGTAACTCTAATGGTGGTGGTTTTGGCTGTTTAAACTCCAGCAACAGATAGATCAAGCAGATGACATTGCTTAAACATTATTCAGGATTTTATTGGATAAACTATAAACAATTGATATATGATTGCTTTTTGACTGGCTTCTTTCATGTGTTTTAATTTGATATTGTGATTAGCAATTTTCCATTTAGAGACTTTGAATTCAAAATTTAAAGTTGCAGAAAATATTTGGATATGCTTAAAGTGTTCTAATATGTTTCAGCATTTTTGCTAAAAGTCCTGCTTTTCCTTAGTTTTGAAGCTGGCTTTTAAAATGTGATGTATGGATGTCTTTATTTAGAAACAAATACATTCTTAAAAATTAAGATAAAAAACTAGGTTTGAAATGTTTGTATATTTTTGTGTTGATTTTTTTCTGGAACGACTTTAAACTTAAAGAGTCTCTTAGACCTCATGGAAAATAGTGAGAAAGCATGAATTACTTTATCTTTAGAAATGATATATTTATATTCTGCCCATGTCTTTATTCCTGTGGGCTATTTCACTGGAATAGATATTATTGTTACCTTATTTTATGCTAAGAATCTGATCATTCATGTCATTTCTTTCTCCCCTAAAATTAGAGGGTTTTTTGAAAGAATCATGTTGCTACAAAGACAAAATTGATTCAGGAAAGATATTCTGAAGTATGTAATTAGTAAGTAATTTCAGTGGGAATCTCAATGTGCTTGAATTTAAGGATGTGCTTAGTAAGCTTCTTCAATTGATGCAAATTTATGTATTTTGAAATAATTCTAGTATGTCTACTGCTTCTGTAGTAAATAACTTTAAGGATAAGTGAGTCAAAATTCCAAAAAGAGGTGTGGATTTTTTTTCCCTATGCAGAATTTTTTTTTGTGTTTAGAATAAAGGATTTGTGGAATGCAAATATTTCTGGAGACTTTTGTCTCTGTGATGGAGCCTGTGGGGACTTTGGGCTTGATTTTTTTGCTTTGAACAATGAAACTGGCTGAGAGATGAACTTTTATATCGCTGTACAAACTGTGCAGGGTATCTTGGCTATTCTCTAAATATCCTGTTACCTTCCCGAATCTGAACATTTCAGAAAGAGGAGGTTTAAAGAACACTTAATTCTATTTTGGTTTTAATGTAGAATAGAAATGTAAAATGACAAACTAAATTCATATCTCTGTCCCATTAAGATGATGTTAAGAAGGCCATAGTAGGTGCCCAAATATATGGAGGTGACAAAACTAACAAAACCAGAGCTGGTCAGGGGACTTTATTTATGCTTTGCTTTTAAAAGTTTTTAGAAATTAACATTTTATGTGCAATCAGATTGTACTCCCTAATAAAGAAGATAAGACAATTTTCACAACCGTCTAGTCTAAGATATAACATGAAACATGATATAAAAGCCAATTATTTAAAACATGTAAAGAGATCCTATGAAGGTTTTCTTTTTGACATTCAACTAATTTATGTAATGTATATGATGCTTTTCCATTGGGTATGGGATAAATCAAAATCCAACTATGGCAAGGAGAAAAACATTACTGAAGTTTATACAGTACTGTCACAGAGCAAATATTCACATGGGCACTGGCACAATATCTTGGCTGTGTAGGAAGACATCCGCACATACAGGTTAAACATTTAGAAACCTTGGGAAAGTAAATGTACGTAGATAATTCTGTAGAACACTAAAAGTTATCTGTAATTTAGGTACAAAAATTGTTCTGTCCAGGTTATATTGTTAAATGTATACATTCTAATTTATGCTGAAATATTTGTTCTGTTTTCTTTTTCAGAAGCAGTTTCATTACAGCATGAAGTTTCACAGTGTTTCCTGTGTGATATTATATGGATATTGGTTTAAGTTGTTGACCTTTTACTTTAACACAATTTACAAATACATGTAGAAATTAATAAGGCAACATCAAAATGGTAGATATTAATTATACTGGCAGATGGAATAAGTCTTTGGTGGCAGACAGGGGCCTCATTTATCAGCCACTGGGATCTAGCATTGCTTGAGGCAGCAGAAGGTCAAAGAAGAGTTGGAAAATGGAATCATGGTGCAGCAAAGTGGGTGCTGTCTGTGGCAGCTGCCCAAACCTTTGGGCTCTGGTGTAGGTTCTCATCACTCCTTTGGAGTTCTTTCCAGTTTGTGTAAAGGATGGTCATGAGACATCTCACTGCTTTATCTTCTCATGAGCTGCTGAGTAACATTTCTTTCTTCTATTTATGGATGGACAGAGAAATCTTGCATCTGAAATGCAAGAGAGGATCATGCACAGAACTCCTCTGCCTACAGACACCAAAACGATAGTGGTGCGTGACAAATTTGTGTCAGTACAGACAGGTGAAATTAGTCTTGTTTCTCATTCAAAATGCATAAGTAAGCATGCTAAATATCTTTGAAGTCTAGAAAGTCCTGGAAAGTCTCTCTGAGTTAATCAAAGTTTCTCCCCCTCATTCTAATAACTAAGTTTTCTGTAGAAATTGTCCTGAGGTGCGTTTCAAAGTGAGTTGTTTTTTTTTTTTTTTTTAACTACTGTATCTTGGAGGAAGTTTCCCCTCTCTCCAGTGAAATCCTACTACAATTTCAGCTGTGGCAAAATGAACACAAAGTAATTATAGTTTGAAACAACAAATCTATGCTATACATACACACTGTTCTGTCCAGTGTCTAACTTATAAATATTGCACATTTCTGAATGAATGATTCATTTGAGGGAAGTAATTCTAAACTGGGAAAGTGTGAAAGTGATCAGTGATTAAGAAACCCCCAGTGAATAATTGCATCAATGCATTTGAGCACATGGGGACAGGTTTTAATATGATGGAAGGGAAATGTTTGTATGGAATATGGGAGTCAGAACAGAGAAATCTTGCAGAAGAGCAGGAAAATTATTTGTAAACCAGTGTAAGGGAAGACAAAGGCAACACAAGAGCTAAAAAGTCTAAATTTTAGAAGTAGCAATGTAAAAAAAATATGAGGGGGAAGTAAAAAAATGGTTTGCCATTTGCAAAGATCAGGAATTAACTAATGCAACTGCTAAGCACCTGACTCAGCAAACTATCCAGCCATATGCTCAAGTGCATTTTTACTTAACAAAGCACTCCACAGTCAATTAAGCAATCACTGGGGTCAGGAGGAATCTTTCCATAACAGCTATGAGAATTTAATCTCTTAGATTTTATTCCTTTTTAATGTAGTAACATGTAGGTTTTGTGTTCCCATTGTTTATGGGATTAGACAAAATGAGGCTGAGACAATAAAGATTTTTATAGTTTCTATATAAAATTTTAAATGCAGTATAATGAAAAGCATTCTCTTTCTGTTTACTTTACAAAAAGTATATGAAAAAGTTGCATCAATCAATCACTGGGTTTCTGTTTTGGAAATATGTCTTAAAAATACAGGGTTTGAAGTACGTAGGAGAGAAAATTGGCATGAAATGACCTCAGTTGTCTGTACTCCCTCTCCATGACAAGGAAGAGTGGTAACTTTATAAGATTTGGAGCTATCTAGGACAAATATTGATTATCTGGGAAAGCATAAAGTTCTGTATCAGTTGTTCAGTAGCAGTGGTGCATTTCTCTTGCCCTGATGAACATCTCTGCTCCCTCAGACAGCACAGCATTGTCTGTGCCAGCCCTCTTTCTCAGCTGTCCTCCACCCTCTAGTTGGTGCCACGTTCATATTCCTAGGAAAAGCAAGACATATTATGTTGTGTGATGTGGATAATTGCCTTAGAGACCCAGGAAAGGGATCATGTTCAAAGCCTTGAGATATTTACTGAGACTACATAATTTACTATTACCTATTGTTAAATTGTCTAATTTAAGTAGCAGGTGATTATTAAGAAAGCACAAAATTACTGCCTTTTCTTCATCAATGAGGTCAGTAGCAATCACATCAGAGGAGGAAAAGAATATATCATAATTAGTGTGAGGCAGAACTATAAAGACAGAATGCATTGTTCAAGGTCACCTAGAAGAGATTTTTTTTTTGCTGTAAATATAATTATGACAAATAGTCCAAATCATAGGGTCGAGTACCTGCAAGCATGATCATACATGGAGTTACTTTATAAAATAATAAGTGTTATAAAATAGTAGCCAGTTGCATAAAATGAACAAATAGCAGCATTTGGTTGGGTTTTCTTCTCAATTCTGTAATATTATGCAAATTAAAATGGACTGTGGTTTGGGATTTGGGAAATATGGAGCTGTGTAGTGGGCATTTCGAATAAAATATATGGATTCATCTATATAGCATATATGATTGAGAAATTTTTTTTTTAGTATATTTTAATGGACTCTTAAGCACCTGGCATGTGAGTCATGGTGTTCTCAGCTTTCCAGCATCAGTGTACCAGCAGGTTGTTTTTGTTCCTACACTTTGGAAGAAATTGCTGAAGGAGTAGCAACATTCCTGATTTCAGGGCACTTGGCAAGTATACTGGGAGATTTAGTTTGAATTATTTGTATACTTTTGAACTTTGAAATTACTATATTTTTATAACCTGTGTATGGGGAAGTTTAAAATACATTCTTTCAAACTGAAGTATTTTGTGTGTGTCTAGTCACTAAGTCCTGGGCAAGGATGAGAATTTTTATTGAAGTAAGCAAGACAGTTCAGTGCAGCTGTTTGTTGTGTGACTTTTCTGAGGTTACTGTCTTGTAGTAGTGAAGTCGTATAGAAAATGAATGTTCTTATGTCTCTGTATCTATTTCATGCTTATTTCTGGAACTAGTAAAATCTGATGTTACAATTTGGATTATTATTATTAGTACAGATCTTTTTGTCTACTCTTAAATTTGGCAGCAAATTGGATTTCCTGTATACTCACTCGTGATTATTAAGTCAGTGTGGCAAACAACAACTTTGGGGAGAAAAATAATTAAAATCTCAAGTTTGAAGAGTAACCTCTTTTTTTATTCAGTATCCACTATGCATTCTTCATGTGAAAGTTTCTGTTAGGTGTGCAGACTACAAGGTAGTGGTTTCATATATTTTTTCAGGTTTTTAAGGTTTTCAGGTTTTATCAAAGTTTTCAGATATTTTAAATTACAATGAAAAGACTGCATGGATGTGTTAATGCTTTTAGATTATTTATCTTCAAGAACTGTTTTAGCTTTCTGACAGGCTGCATGGAATTTGCTCAACTGTGATCCTGGAATTCTGTCAGTTTGCTGTCTCTTGGGGCAGGAAAATAATAGCTACTTAAATACCAAATTTTAATTATTACACTTCATAGGCTTTCCTTTCTGAATGGCTGTACTTTCTGTCATATGCATTAAAATCTATTACCATTGTGATTTATATTATGACAGCCTACAGATCTGGATTAATATGCTGATTTATAAATACACCCTTAACTTAGTTTCCTCAGTGAGGTAATTAAGTATCTGTTTCAGCTGGATGAAATTAATTTATTGAGTGAAGTATATGGACACTCTAAAATTGCAGGTTTTTCTGATTAATGCTTTCACTGACTGATGTGTCACTCTAAGATACTTACCACTACACTGTTGTAAGAGAGCGTAGAAATGAGGCACAGGGAGAGAAGATTGTGATAAGATATTTTATCACAGGATGCAAAAGAAAGGATTTCATCTGCTGAAGGATCTGGAGGCAAGGTATTTCTGATTACCCAGAGAGTGATATCCTCTCTCTTTAGATTGCCAGAATAAAAAAAAATAGTATTGAAGAAAGGTTATGTATTTTGGGATAATCTGTGATTTAGTATTCATTCCACCACCATAAGATGATGCAACCCTCAATAGAGAGGCATGCAGTGAGGGGGTTAAGCACAAGAACAGTTTGTCCCTCCTGAGCAAGGTCCTGAGCAACTTGATCTGGCTTTGAAGTTATTCATTCATTGAGGAAGAGTTTGGATGAGATGGCCTTCAGGTGTTCCTTCTCTCTTAAATTATTCTATGCTTCTAAGGTTATCTGGAGAGAAAATCCTTCAGGAATGCTTGTTTCCTGATACTAGTTCCCAAATTGCTCTCTCATGAGACAATCCATAATAAGTGAGCACTTAAATGTTCTGTGGTTGATGACATTATGTTCATTCAAGCAAATGGTAACTTGATGGGTTGCACTTCTTGAACATGGGTACATTTTAGACCTGTCTGCTGTTTGTGTAACTCACAAGACTGTTGCACCTGAATTCCAGGGAAACAGAACCCTGTCATGGGAGCTGTTAAGGAAACTGTTGGGGAAGATGAAATAGGAAAACCTTATAAATATGATTGCCTGGCAAAAGATTTGGAAAATACAGACATTGAGATGAGAACTAGATTTGAAATAACAAACCCTGACTACTGAATAACTAGAAAACAATAGTATAGCCAGGCTGAAAGCAGTCCCCCCTTCTGATTAAACAATGCCCTTTACCTGCAGATAGGTCCACGGGTCAAATGGAATGCTCTGTCTCACCCCCAATGTATGGTTCATCCCACACCTGTGACCTTCCCCTGAAGTATCAGGTATCTGTGACCCCATTGGCCCAAGTCCTGTTCCAGCCCACCTTGAAGCCCCCTGATAAGATGTGCCTGAGGGACCCGACGCTCTCTTGGATCTTCCCCTGGGACCCTCACCTGGAACCCTCCCTCTCTCTCCTTCTCCCTCTCTCCCTGGGCCTGCCACGAGTTGCGCCTGGCAACTCCAAGCAGGGCCTTTTCCCCCTTTTAATAAACCACATCTTCTATGACCTGACTTCAGAGATCTCTCATCCATCCAGACCGTCCTGGAGATTCGCGCTTTCTACAGGAAACTTTCCTGTCTGACCATCCAGGAGTCACTCAGTCACAGTCCCACCACCTGAGCTGGGACCAAGGCCCCTTCACAGAAGGAGGCCCCAGCGACCTGATGAGTGTCCTGCACAGTGTGTGATTCCCTACACACTCACATGCTCCAACCAGGTTTTCTAACTGGCTCAACCCCAGGTTTCCCGTATCAGATTCTAAGACCTCTTGATCCTTAAAATAATTTAATCATGGTGCAACAAGAGAATAACAGCTTGTGCTGAGAAGTGGTGCCTGACTAAAGGACTCCCTGGGGCTTTTATAACCTCCCCTTAGGTGTGCAATAGTTTGGGGTCTTCCTGTTGGTTCATTGGCTCCTGCTGTGTCTCAGTGTCAGGTCACCTGGCTGGTGCTACAGGTTCCCTGCCCTTGGCAGTTTACACCTGGCTCTGCAGCTGCACCCTGAGCTGCTTGCATTGACTGTATTCTTCAACAGGAGCTCAGGTTTGGCCCTCCCAGCTGCATCTGTGCCCCAGTGTCCCACAGCCTCTGGTGGGCGAGGTCTCAGCACCATCACTTACAGATTAGGTCTCAGACATGAGAATGGATATTCTTCAAGGTGTGCTTAAATGCTCGGTACGCACTGCTTTGAGATGAAAGGATGCCCGGAGTGAGCAGAGGCTTTGAATCTCATTCTCTGGAGGTCAAGGTTAGAACTGAAACCAGTGAAGATCTGCTTCTATGGTGTGATTACTCCATTCCACAGGATGCTGAGCACCCACCAGTCAATAAGATATGCAAGAGAAGGGGTGACTTGAGTTTGAATGTTTTGGTTTCCTAAGTTGAAAAGTTCTCCTTTATTTGTGTGGCTTATAGGCTGGCTTGTGCACTCAATAATCAGAAAATCTGGTTTACTCTGTCTGTCATAACATTTGGTTAAGTGAAATAATATGAAGAAACCAATGCCTATGATTTAAATATTTTTTCAACATGCATTTTTGATGTTGAAACCTTAAACAGCATTTCTCTTGCACAGACAAATCTGTGTCAAGGGGAAGGGGTTACCACAAAACATTTCTGTTAAATGCCAGTGTCTGTGTATATAGAGTTATGTATTTTGGCTATCAAGATATGTTCTCTAATGTAAGAGTTCTTAAATCTGTTTCTAATCTATTCTGTGACATTTACCCCAGTTTAAAAAGAAAAAAATAAGCTCTCTTTTACTAATTTGAAAGTAACCTTCAAACAGCTGCTAGAAACAACCTTAAAAGGAAATGAAAAATTACATTTTCTTTACAGATATTTTCCATAAGAAGTGGACATTTCTATGTTACTTATTGTCATGTTATATATGCTAAAATGATCTAATTTACCTTGCTAATAATTTATTTTTAAAAAATTTCATTAGCACCTGTATGGCAGTTTATTAGCAGACAACTGTAAGGATCTCATCAGGAACAGAGTTTAAAAGGATGGTTGCACTATGACTTTTTTTTTGCCTATTCTACACTCCCTTTGCCATTCATTAGATGTGCTCAGAGCAGACTGATCCTGAGCTTAGCGAGCTCCCATGGTTCAGTACCTTGCTAATCAATCAGCTGACCTCCTGCCTTAAATTGCTGACCAGTAAACACACTGAAAATTTCGGGAGTAAAGCTTTTTTTATGTTACAGATATCTGATTTTCAACGGTGTTAATAAACGATATAGTTAATATTACCGAGTTCAAAGCCCACCATGTCACGGCACAGCCTCAGGTGGGAACAGCGCTCTTGCATCCTGCAATAGCCAAAGGGAAATACCAAGCGAAGCCACTCGATGTCAGTGTTGCTTCACCGAGTTTTGCCTAGCACAGCATCCTTAAAAGAGCTGAAAAGCCCATTTACAGAGAAGATGTTTAAGTAGAGCCCAAGCCTTTTGAGCTATGTCTGGCTTCTGTGTTGCCTCGATGTTACTGTCCCCGTAGTCTCGTAAATTATGTAAAAATTATATGCAAAAATCGTATGATGAAGGGATGGAGATTACAGCTTTATGGGTTTCGTGAAGGGTGACAATCATATCTTTGTCAGTTTAGGTCCACATTCAAGTAATTGGTGACTGAAATCAGTACTTTTGAAGTTAATTATTACTGAAAATGCATTGCATCCAACTGTGGGAGAAAAATTGGCAAGCTTTGGAGTTTGTGGATTTTTTCTGGCTTTGGTACAGCAGAATTTCAGAGGGGGAAGTTATTTAAATATCAGTAATAAATTATTTGCATACTCACATATATGCTTCTTCTCTGCCTAGTGTTGTGGTTTAACCCAGGCTTATGTAATACATGTGGTTGATAACCTACTTTTTTACAAATTCTCAAAATTCAGGAAATCTGTTTTGAACAGTGTGGATTTCTATCACTCTTTTTGCATTGCATTTGTCAGCACTCTGTTTTAATTCTCGTAGCTTGTATTATATTCCCATATGCTATGTTCTGCAGTATATGAACTGCACAATTTGGTGTCTCTAAATTAGTTCCTATCACCCTCTTTTAAAATTTGACTTTCATTCCTATCCAGTTGTGCTTTGTCAAAATACTTTAAATTTTTCATAGGAAAAATTTGTCTAGGAGTTTTAGCCATAGTTTCTAAAGACAGAAGCCTTATGTGACAAGTTTTTGCCTGTCTTATTTTCCTTGGTCTTTCATTTATTATCACCTTAATCCTTTAGCCATACTTAACTTATTTGACAGAAACAGCACTACCAAAACTGAGTTAATAAAATTTTTTGGTCAGGATGGAGGATGAGATTGAACAGGAATTAGTTTTGGCACAGAATAAAAAGCTGAGGAAAGCTCACCTTTACATATATAATATATTCATTATATATATATTAAGATCTAAATCATATATATGTTTTTGCCAGTGGCCAGCCAGAAAGGTGCTTGTAGTTTTGGATTGATGATAGCATGTACTTCCCTTTACCCAGCGATGGTGGAAGGGAGAACTTCAGGAAGTGAGTTGGATGCTCTGGATATTCTTGAGGGGAAAAAATTATGCACAGCAGCAGGAGCACAGGTTTAGTTAGTTCGCACTGGTTTAATGCTGGATATTTGCAGATATTTAGTTCCTTCCTGTGAAAACTTACAAAGAGCAAGTCACACTGCAGGTTAAGGTTGGAAGGGAGCACAGTGGGTCATCTGGTCCAAGCTGCCTGCTCAAGCAGGGCTGTCCCAGAGCACATGGCACAGGATTGTGTCCAGATGGCTCTTGAATATCTCCAGTGAGGGAGACTCCACATGTTCCATTTTTTCCATCTATGCCTGTCTGAGGTGTGAATAACTTCATTTAAGTTCCACAAGGTTATGTAAACATAAGTATAATTTTTGAACTTGCCCACCAGTTTGTGAAGTCTAAAAGCATTTCTCATGCAAGAATCCAAAGATTTCCTGAAAATCTGCTTCCATATGAAGTGGGGTTTAGGGCTTCTCTGTCAGAGTTTGCCATAAGTTTTTCCTTTTCAGGTCTGAGTTGGAGTAAGGTGTCAGATTATTTTTTTTTTTTAATCCCTTGAGGCCAGAGCTAGAGAATCAAATGCCCTTTCTTCATATGTCCACCATGTATGTAAACTTCTCATGTATGTAAATGTTAGAGGAGCTGAGAGGTTACCCCATATATTTTTGGAACCTGATGCAAATCAGGTTTTAAAAGCCCACCATCTCTGATCTATGATGCAATAAATATCTCCTTCTATATACTATCTGTATTCTAATTTTTGACTTATGGTAATTATCTTTTTAACATTGTACATAAATATTCTGCTAGAATTAAATTTTTATGCATTTTCAGAACAAACAAACAACTATGTAATTACTTGAAGATAGCTTTTACTTATATGATATTATAAAAAAAGTTAATTGTGAAGCATCTAATATTACAAAAGTATGTGTGAATACATTGACTTAAATGTACAAAAATGAAGGTTTCTCATGCTTATCCACTGGTGTTCCAGAAAATGAAGTTTTATTCACTTGTTTCAGAGCAAGAGAGGGTCTCATAATCCTGATAGTTCAGGTACATCACGATACAATTCAACCTAAGGAAAGCCTGCATAGTCTGGGAGTGTACACACTAAAGTTTTATAACTAATGAAAATCAGCTGATGGGAAAAAGTTTAAACATCGTGTGTGTGTGATACAACATGCTTTCATTAGGATATTGAAGTATCCTTCTAGGAAAGTGGAGAGGTTTTTATGTTTCCTTAAGATTCAAAGGTTGTAATATTTTGTAGTGAGGTATACATACCTATATATCAGTTTTCCCTTAAAAATGTTGATTTATTTGTGGGTTTGTAACTGAAATGTTGCTTTGTGATATAGATAACTAGGAGTATTTGTTAAATTCAGAGTTACATTGAAGATTGTATTTCAATAGTGATGGTGTTATCAACTTCAGATTTATGGATAATGCAGTTTTTTACTTATCAAAAATAATTGTTGGGGTAAAACAAAATTTCCACAAAAATTCCACAACAGCTGTAGGATGTGTGCACTCATGCATGCACACACCCACAGAGATACCATCCCTTGTTGTTGGTGGGGGACACAAGTCTGTTGATAATGGAAATCCTAGGTGTTCCGATACTAATCTGGGATTGATGAAAACTTGTCCAGTTTAACTGACTCTGCAATTAAGAGGTGGGAAAATCTCAATTACAGACTTTTTCAAACATCATCAACATTTTGGTGCAAGAATTTTGAGGAATGGAGAATATGTTCTTGTGTGTTTAGCAATGGTTCTTTCGTTTCCTACTGCAGATTTTTTGCCTGTTTCAGAATATTCAGAGCTTCTAGCAAACAATGATTAAAAAAAAAGAGGCTAGGCTCTTTTGCACAAGTACCTGTATTTGGGGATGTTTTTGCACATGCATATTTATGTGTAGAAATGTATTTTGATTTTCATTTCATAGTAAATACTGTTAGAGGTACTGAACATTTCATCAAAACTAAGCAGCACCTGACTGCTGAGTAGCTCTCGCTGTAGCTGTGAAGATTCCTGTCTACTTCTGACTATTGAAAGAAGGAAAAGATTTGTGTTGTGAAAACTTGGCAGACATAAATTCCTCAATTATGAACTCCTGGAACTGCACTTTCCAGTTAAAAAAACAGCTAAAACCAAAAATACAAACCACAAAAAGAAAATAGAAAAGAATTGATGCTTAGGGGTTTATTCTAGTGAACAGAAGTAAGATTACCTTTCTTTAAAAATTGTATGTTGTTAATGGATGGGCAGGGCAAAGAATAATTATGCCAGGAATAGTTAAGAGTCTGTCTCAAGTGAAGAAATTCTTTCTTGCTTTTTCTTTTTATCCTTGCAATGCTATGGGACACAGTTGTGGACATCAACTGAATGTCACTCAGTAGAATGAACTGATGCATTTGTCTTTGTGCCAGTCTACCTGTTGCATTTGGAAGCAGTCTCATTTTTCTAAAATTGTTTTGGATGGATAATGCTTCAGGGTTTTTTTGCCTTAATCTAAACAATGAAATGTAAATTAATTTCTATTTTAAAAAAGGAAATATTTAAAAAATGTATTTATATTTTTGCTTACTACAGAACAGTGATAGGGAAGACACTTCACCCATATAATGGATCTTGCATTTCAACTTAAATTTCTTTGCCATCCAGAGATTCAGAAATCTTAGAGGAAAGTTTACTGTGTCCTTGCTCCATATCAGTCAAGGCATTTAAATGCCTGAACATTTAAAGCTCTTCTATGCCCTTATCACTTTGTGTCTGAGCACTTTGTATCGTACACAAGGTGCATGACATTATTACAAGAATAAATGTTACTGGGTGAACTGTCTGTGCTGAGAGCCTTTGATGAGTGGAGAGCCAAGAGCAGAAAGGACTAGCTTTGAACAAGAATGTTTGTCACAAGAATTTTTGGCACTGCCCACGTGAAGCCGATACCTTGCAGTCCCTTACTGCACTTCGAGCTTGTTACTCTGAAGTTTGAGGTTTCAGTCTACAGAGAGATTCTGTGTATGTTTCTGGTAGGACTTATTGCTACCTGATGTTCTGCATTTGCTACATAAATAAGCTTTTTGTGTCATTTAGAAGACAAAATGCTGATGGAGTAAGACAAGTCTTCTAGCATGAGCTTTACTGAGGTCTTAACGCATTCCGCCTGCGGCGAGAAAAGCTCCCCCCAGGAGGGACAAGGCTGCTCTCCCGGGCTTGGCAGGGAGATGCCTGCTCTGCTGGGCACTTCTTGCTCAGATTAGCATAGCCCAGCCTATATCACACACACACACCCAGTAATACCTCATTTTGCCACTGGCATGAGGCCAAAAGCACAAGCATTACAGGGATATAAAGCGGGAAGTTACTGGAAAGAATCACAAACTAACGTGAGACTAGACCGAATTTTTGCAAACAGCAGAAAATGTGATCTTTGTTGTAGATGGTTCTTGCATTTAATGTAGCTGTTTATATGATTGAAGCACTTAATAAGTGTTTTCATTGAGTATAGTTATAGAACAGCTGCAGAAATCTTAAGTGCTTCTGTTCATTTCTTTTTCTTTGTAGTTTGGAACTGAAAAATCTCAGAAGAAAACTGGAGACTGACAGAGATCAGGGTGATTCCTCAACTGTGCACTCTCCTGGCAGAGGCACTGCTTTTGTGGGGTAGGAATGATGACGGGGGCAAAAAGGAAAAGAAATAGAGTCTGGAGGAAGATCCAGGCTGTTCGCTTAGAAGATATCAAAGCCTGGTGTATGAGAAGGCTGCCTATCTTGAAATGGGTGCCTGTCTACAGCTGGAAGGAAAATTTGGTTCCTGATACTGTTTCTGGGATGATGCTAGCCATCCAACAGGTGACTCAAGGTACAGTTAACTCATTTCAAATGAATATTTTGTCTGGTCATATTTAATGTTGATTGAATCTAAATAAAAATATAAGAAAAAAGCTATAGTCTTAACTTATTTATAGAGTGGATAGTGCAAATGTGGATAGAAATGCATTGTGATATTGTAGTTAATTTCTGTGGAACTTTACTATTTATCCCATACCTTTGACAATTTTTCAAACATTGAATATGGAAGGTGAGAGAGCAGTAACTCTATTAATACAGGATATGGTTATATATAATGTTTTATCAGTTAAATGACCAGCTTTTTCTCTATTTCGCATGGAAAACAAAATCTAACTCAATGATAATTGCACTATAAAATATGCTATTCTGGAATAAATACATGCATGATACTATTACCTGTAAAACTCCAAAACACAGCAGGAAAAGTTCACAACTTTCTGTGCATAAAGAGTGTTCCTGCAAGGAACATTATCCAGGGAGAGGATCTGTGGCATCCATAGCTTGTATGCTGATTTAATGCTGTATGCATTACCTATCACACCTCTTTTCAAGCAGCAATACAAAGTAGGGTGGAGCTAGACTCCATTTCACACCATTAAAAAAAAAAGAAAAAGAAAAGAAAGAAAGGAGGAAAAAAAAGGCAGAAAAAGGAAAAATTTCCCAAAACCTGCACAATGACCTGCAGAAACTAAGTTCCAGTCATCTTGCTTAGTAAAGTGATTTCTAAGAGGAAATGAATACATTTGTCAGTTTTTGATGTGTCTTTGATAGTCACCTTCTCATGACAGTATCTTATATTTGTCTCGACAAATCACAGCTTCTTATCTCAGATGGACTTTAACTCCTTCCTTCATGTGAATGACATATATTGTTTCCTAACAGTCTTCCATATTAAGTGTGCTTAACTATCATTCATGTTGTTAAACACTCCTTTAATTGAATTATGCTGGAACTTGAAACAACTGATTTGTATAAGTATTTGTGCTTTTAAAGTAATTAGGAACATCTGCATTGGCATGATTTAACTTTAAGAACCTTAATACTGTAACTCTGCAAAGTATCTAATTTCACTGGTATGTGTGTATACAACATTTTTTGTAATTAAAATGCTGCTAATAACAGTATGTTGAAATTCATAAAAAATGCTATGTTAAACAGCATTTCTGCAGTGTTGGTAGTTTTAGCCAGGATTTTAATGTTTGACTCTTGTACCAAGAAGTTGTTTACTACAACAGATAAATCTATGAAGACCCAGTGAAGACAGAAAATATAGGTTTGTATTTTCTGTATTATTTATAAGTACTATAGAAACAAATTTATCCTTATTTTATGCTATTTAAAAATAAATACTTTGAAACTCCTGATCTATTTTTTCTTTCTCTGCTTGCTGCTTCTCAAGATTTTGGAATGATTTCAGGGGATGAAATAGGAAGAGAGTTAGAGACAAAAGCATTTCATCATGTTTGTGGTGCTTTAATTTGAATGCAAATATAAGCTCTTTCTCTAGTGTAAGCATTCCAGTTACCAGAACTATCCTAATATTTTCTCAGGAAGACTTATGGATGAAAAGAAATTCCATTTGTTATACAGCACAAAGCAAAAAAAACCCAAATTTTGAGAGGTCTTATTGTGACTGTTTTCTTCCACCCACAAGATAAACCAAGAAATTTTGTATTGCAATGCAAGGCAGAAATTCTAATAATAGTAGGAAAAAAAGGTAACCGGTGATAACTGACTTATTGAGCATAGTGTCAACCTCAGCAACAGGTTTAAGCAAATTCAAGTATAAGGAAATAAACCTGAGTAATGGAAGTATTTGGAAAAATGTATGGTTGTATTCATATGCAACAGTTTTCTGAGTGATGAAAGCTGCAAACTCCGGGGTGGAGAGCAGTCCAGTAGCTTGAGAATAATTAAGAAAGGCCTTCCAAATGAGCTGTGCTTTTCACAATTTCCTTCTGTGGGATTTCTTACTCATCTGGCATTGGTCATATTCAGACTATTCAGGTTGACAACTGCTCTGATCTGGTGCAATGTGTTTGTGCTCCAGCTTCTAATCTAAATTTTAGATTAAATTGCTGATTTCTCTTTGTATTGTAAGGAAGAAAAGATAAAGGTCACTGTCCTTACTGTGTCATAGTGAAAGTAACAAAACTGGGCAGGGGAAAAGGAGTCTGAGGGGTGTAGCAAGATGGAAAGTAAAGGCATGAGATTATCATAGCTTGCTGCTGGGCATTTGTGATGAAAGAGTCATTGCTGAAACAAAGCAGTCATTCTGAAAATGTTCCTATAGTTGTCTCCTTGCTTGCTAAAATAATAAATAAATATTAATTTAGGAGTCCCAAAATTCAGTGCTCTTTACCTATTTGAAAAAATACTTGTATTTTCTCTGTATGTATCCCCTAGTTTTAGTTTTTTTTATCTACTTCTAGAGAATATGGAGAAAGAAATGTCAAAGATCATTATGTTTCTAAAAATGTTATGAAAATATAATGTAGGAAAAAGACCCTACAGGTTCTAACAAAAAAAAAAAGCCCTTTCAAATACACCAATTGGTGCAAAGGTCCAGCTGGATTTGCACAGTCTCAGACAGCAAAGTCAGCCAGCCACAAGTCAAAACCAGTAAAGGAAATCAGGCTTCATCAATTCCAGTTATTTAATATTAGTTCCAAGTGTAATTTAATAATGCTGACATAGAATCTTATTCTTACTTTGATACCTAAGGTTGAAAAAATAATCTTTGAATCTAAAATGAACATCATGATGCAGTCTTGAAGTTTGATATATACTCTAATAGAAAGTTAAGAAATTTGAGCTTTTATGTTTTGGTAATCACTACATAATTTGTCTCAAAAACTTCTCAAAACTCTGTTATTGATAGACCAGAGCAATATGTCTCTAAATTAACAAAATAAATCCCTAATTTTCTTGTTGGATTAGCATTCATTGCTCTCTTCCCTTTCCCTTTAAAACTTATTAATACCCCATCAACAGTCATTCTATGAAGAGTCTTCTTTCCATTTAATTCTGTATCCCTCATCCTTGCAAACAAATTCAATTACTGGATCCATGTAGATGTCTCATAAATGCCTAACCTTCTTTTTCCTTTCCAAATTGAAATCATGCTAATAAAACAAAGGGTCTGCTGTGCAGGTAAGTAGTTCTCAGCAAGCTTTTGTGTTCTTCACTGGTCAATGAAGACTTAGTCAATAAGAGTTAATGAACATTACGTTATTAGAGAGCATCCAAAGGAGGGTAATGAGGATGATGAAGGGTCTTTAGGGGAACCTAAATGAGAAGCAGCTGAGTTCACTTAGTTTGTTCAGCCTGGAGGAGACTGAGGGGAAACCTCAACATGCTCGTGAGAGGAGGTGGAAAGGCAGGCACTGATCTCTTCTCTCTGGTGACCAGTGACAGGACTTGAGGAAACTGAGTCAGGAAATGTTTAGGTTGGATATCAGGAAAATGTTCTTCACCCAGGGAGTGTTTGGGCACTGGAACAGCTCCCCAGGGAAGTGGTCAAAGCACCAAGCCTGACAAAGGTCAAGAAGAATTTGGGCAGTGATCTCAGGCACATGGTGTGGTTCTTGGGGTGTCCTGGGCAGGGCCAGTAGATGGACTTGATGATCTTTATAGATCCCTTCCAACTTAGTTTATTCTGTGATTCTATGCTTGTGAGAGGTGGTGAATGACTGCATTTACCTCACTTGTTTTTCTTTCATTCACTTATTAAGTTGTCTATCTTGACTGACAAGTTTTCTCACTTCTGCTTCTCTGATTCTCTCCTGCATCCTTTGAGGAGGAGTGAGTGGCTGGCTGGGTATTTAACTGCTGGCTAGAATCAACCCACCACAGGCATGATTTATCTGACTAAATCTAACCATCTGCTTTGTTAAGGTTGATTAATTATATTAATAAGATTTCCTCTGAGTGTAACAGGGGATGGGCTCAGGTGTAGACATTGATGAGGCAGACATCAAAATTTAGGTGTCTTAACAATTATATCCATGACATTGTGGGTAATAAACAGTTAATGTTTAACAGTTTACGGTTAAAGGCAGGTCTTACTGTTTTCTGTAATTCATCCATTGACTTATCACAATAGAATTATTTGTGGGTTTTTTGTGTGACATGGTCACCCCACACTCATATAAGAAGAATACTTTGATCAGACTGGGTCTGAATTTTTCTTGGTTTCCTTACATGCTAAAATTAAGACACATTATGATGCAGTTGTTTCATGTAGCTAAATCTCATTAAACTGTCATCATGTTTTTTCTGTAGCCATCTGAACATGTGCTAGAGTCCCATCATATCTCTTCAGAATGCATCTGCTTAGCTTATTTTCACAGTGGTAACTTCTTTGCACCAAGCAAATTATTAATCTTTACTTTTAAGGCCCTTCATAGGTGATCTTTCCTGGCATTATTTATTCATTACCAAGCTCTTGATCCATCAACCATTAATCCACTTTTCTATCCTTCCTCATTCAGTCTTGTCTTTTCAAACCAACAGCTTTTTGCCTCAGGATTTAAATTTTCCAGTGTATATTTGTTGGTAGTCATACCTCAGTATTTTGCTATTTAGAATGTGGGGTTTGGGGTTTGTTTTTTGTTGGTTTTGTTGCTTGTTTTTTCCTGGGCAGAACTGTGCACACTGCTCACAAAGGCTGGCATATAGAAGCCATGTAGCTAGTACCATGACCCATCAGTAAGCTTCCTTGAATGCAACAGAAATAAAGCCAAGTTTGTCTGAAAAAGTTTATAAAAGAGACCCTCTGTCATGGAAATGAGTTCATTGCCAGTGGAATTATTACCCAAATTATTCTGCTTGAATATATATTTTAGTGTATGTAACTTATTTATGTTCTCTATACAGATAGGGAACACAAATGTGTCTGAAGCAGTTTGTTCATGAAAAGCTGTGAAAATCAAGTGCTCTGCATAACAACTGAACTTGTTTTACTCTTTCTGGATGTAAATTCCTAATGTAGGTAGGAACGTAGAAGATGATCTCAGTAGAAGAAAAGGCTAGGAGAAGGAGCAGAAAAACAGAGATTATATTTGGGAGAAAAATGGCTCAGACATATTAAAACACGAAAAGGGTTTTTTTCTTTACCAGGAAAGGCATTCAAATTAAAAGACAGTTGCAGCACATAGAGAAATGAAAATAAAGTAACTCGAATCTGTTTAGATTTAAAATTGGAAGTAGTTCTAAAAATATTGTATTTAATTATTGGGTTCAGAAGATGGATCTCCTTATCATATAATTCCATCCATGGATGTGCTAAATTACAAACGATTGTGTTTGGCTGTCATAAGGGGGAGCGGACCACAAGGGAAGGTCCTCACAATTTTATGCTCCCTTTCAATTTTATGCTCTCTTTTGAGCTGCTGCTCAAAAAAAAAAAAAAAAAAAAAAAAAAAAAAAGGGGAGTTTGGAACTTCTGTATATATATGAAAAAATTAAGACAAATGTGTGGGAGTTTCAAAATGAAAACACTGTCACTCTATTTCTTATTCAGTCTTTGTGTGCTAATTTTGTGGAATCATAAACATTTTTCTGTTTATTTTGAAATAAATATTTTTCTGTGTGTTAGATTGCATGTACTCAATAGCTGCCCACTGGAAGCATGAGGGTATAAGATTCGGACTTTCAAACTTACCAGATTGCAATGATGTCAGTGTTTGCAGTTTAAAAAAAATAATTTTTTTTGTAGGCAGCTAGTACAGGGTAATGTACAGTAAATCTACATTAAGTTAGTACAGCTTGATGTAGAATTTATATATAGTATTATACATTTGCTGCCTTTCCTGTGACCTATCATGAACAAGAAATGCTTTGGCTCAAGTGGATTTTGGTGGGCTGTTTTTTTGGAGGGTGGAGGGCCCTTGAGACATATTTCCTCTAAAAGTTAAATATGTAGATGGCATCTGATGAAATCAGTATTGTTATTTCTGCCAACTTCTTTTTTTTTTCATTCTTCAAGCCCAATAATAACTCACTGAGTCTTGGTGTGGTTTGTATGCTTTAATTAAACTTAATTTAATCTGGAGCTGGATTTATTGCTGAACGACTAATTCCTTAACACTGGCTGGAGACCTTGACATTAAAAAAAATTAACTATATTGCCTTCCCACATTCCAGAACTGGTGCCCAGTGTTTTAGAAGGCATGATGCCAAAATCTTATATAATTTTTTTTTTCTTAGCTTTTCATGGAGGAACCCCAGCTGTGTCCTCTCAAGGGTGATAGTTGCTGGGGGTTTATTTCAGGCTCGGATCATAAATGTAGACATAAATATACTCTAAGCTGACTAACTGGAGCTAATAATTTTATTAAGGGGTAAAGCTGCCTTGTAAATATACATCTGGCTTACAAATAATGTATAGATGAAATAGAATAGGCACATTTGGAAACAGAGCCAGAAAAACCTTCTACAGAATGCATTGGAGAATCCATGTAGTTCATGATTTCTGGAAGAGTGTCCAGTTGAACTCTGTTATAGTTCTCTCATGCAAAGAATAATGATGTAAGCAGAATATGAAATTTAACATGCTAGTGAGAAAATGTGGGACAATGTTTCACACTTTACAACTCTCCAGTGGAGCAGCGAGGCACTTAGGCTGCTGTGCATGCAATATTTTCTTTCTAATGTCTATAAGAATTCTTCCAAGTTACACATGTGCTAATGCAGACCTGTCTAACAGACTGCTAGAAATGTGAATTCAGCTTCTGGATGATCTCTGACTCCCCTGGGGCCTCCTGTACAGGCGCACTCCGGTGTGCATACACGGCATGCCCAGATGAGCTGTGTGGATCCCAGCGCTTCGGGGTGCCTGAGCACCATGGACAGAGACTGAGAAATCCAGGAAACATTGATCCTTAAAGGAAGAAATGGCACCATACATAATCTTCCAGATTAGAAAACTATTAGTGTTCAGGTCCTTGGCCACCAATTTGCCAGAATGGATGCCCTTTTCATGGATTTTAGCAAATCCAGCTAAACTGGATTAAGGCCTGTAATCACTCATGAGAGGTTTTTGTTTCTCCACAGCATTGATGCTTTTCAGAAGACTACCTCATAGTTACCTGGTGGCCAGAAACTTCTGAAGGCTTCATTCTCTGTTTATTCTTACTGAAATAGAGAGATTTTTACCTATAATCCACTTTCAAAAATCCTTCTTTGTTTCTGGACATGGCTGAATTCTTCAGATATCATGGCTGTATAGTGGATGATGGCCCATAGAACTCACTGTGAAACAGTTTATACAATCTTTGTGGTGTTCAGATATGGTGTTACATTAAACCTAAAGGGGTCTTAACATTTCATGTCAGATTGTCTGTCAAGACTGATAGCTTTTTTTGAGGAGGTCTATTAAAAGAAAACACAAAAAATTTTTTAATTATCTGTTTTGTATGTATCTAAACTCTGTTATGTACAGAAGGGTCAAGCAGTCTTGAACAGTGGAATCATAAGCAGTTCATGCCATCCACTTGTTTCTTCCACCATAATGCTTGCATATTTTCCTTTTGAACATTAATATACAAATGTCAGTATCTGGAGATCTGTAAAGTGGCAGAATAGGCCAGTGTTTTCTCAAATCTACCTTTGATGTGCTTGTCAGGTGGTACATTGGGAGAGCTGCATTTCAGAATCTGTGTAATACTGTGAATTCAGGTACTATGGCTAACAGAGCTGAGGTGCTTAACTCTCACCAGGCAGAAGGAGACAGCTGCATGGGAAGGAGCTGCACTGAAGGATCCTTCAAAAAAGACAGGGGTTGCCAAATCAATGTTGTGTGGTCTCTGAAAGACTTATGGTACATTTTTTAGGATCTGTCCTTCCATTTTGTCTTTACATTCTTCATATGCCTCAGGCTTTGAATGACAGAAGAACCAAAGAATGATTTTAAGCTCTTGGTAATTTGTCACTAAATAAGTGAGACAGAAGGTACAATCCACTTGTGCAGCCCCAGCAAACGTGCATTGAGAGAACTGATACTGAGCTTCCCAGTTTTTGGAGATTAATGATATTATTTCCAAAAGTTCATTTTGTGTTAAGAGCTTGTACAAAGCCATTGTCAAAGAACCCTCCAGAACTAGGAGGTTTGTGTAGGAAAACTGTTATGAAATATAATATTAATTTTTTCCTGTGGTGGAAAAAATTTTCTTGTTTTCTTCTTCAATAGAAGTTAACTATCCTGGAGTTAGAAATTAAAGCCTGGGATATGAGTCATTGGTTGCCTGATTTGTTAGTTCTCCAGATAGTATTGATAGGAGACTGATTTAACATGTGTAAGTTCTACATTTTAGGGCATCTTCAGAAAATACCTTTTTTACTACATAATAGAGCATTGTGAACAAATGGGGAAATTATATTTTTCTGAAGCATCAGAGAGTGTCCACAATTGCATATAGCATTTTTGAGTGGGATAAGATGAATTAGTGTCATTTAGGGTTCCATAAACTTGGGGTCTGACCATCTTAGTATAGTCACACTTAAGAGTAAAAGGTTACACTTACAGAAAGTTATTTGAATATATACTCTATCAGAAAAACTTTTAAAATATATATAGCTTTTTACAGTAAATATTAAATTATACTAATGTTGATACTCCTTAAATTAATTATAGGCTTAATACTTTTCCTGCCTCTTAATTTAATTTCTGGTTTGCACCTAGTATTTCCAAAAGACATGGTAGAGTTTTCCTCAGAACAGATGTATGTATCATGAGCATATTTCCAGATGCAGAAAATTGTTTACTAGTTGACTATACTCTGGTGATTCATAGCTCTTCCTATGGAAATTTTTTTTTTTATTGCTATAGTTTTGGCACTAATCCAATTAGCAGAAACTTCCAACTTAAACTGAGACCTTTCTCCTGCAGCAGGAGATGGCCTTGTTTCTCTTTGTATCACGTTTGTTATTTTGCAGTTACCTGCATTGACACTGAGTGTTAAACATCTCTTGCTTTTCAGCGTGATGTGCCAGAGGACTGTTAAGCACCTGGTGCTAGTCCCAGGTCATGGTTTTCAGTGAAAGTGTGTCCCACAATGTTATCTTATGATAAGGAGGTAGTTAAAACAAACAATATTAATGTACTGTATCCGAACTTACTGTTCAATATTTGTTTGCATTTCTTTTCATGGAATTTATATTCTTATATGAAAACCTTAATGTCACTGCCATGGGGGCTTCTCCACATTACCAGTGAAGATTATGTGAGATCCTTACTTTATGATCTATTTTCTTTAAGTATTACTCTTTGGAATGAAAAAAAAAAAAAAAAAAGAAAATAATGTTTCCTTAATGTTTCCTGTCTTTTGAAAGTTCAAAACTTTCCTTTGCTCAAGGAAAGTTCTTGAGCAAACAGAATGCATTGCAGTGAAGTTTAATACGAAAATTAATGAAATAAACTTAAATATACTTCTGACTACATCTTGAAAAGTATTTGAATCTTTAGAGCATTTTATGCCTAATAAGAAAACCTGAAGTCTTTACTGATTCTTTTTTATAATGCCTCTCTGGTCTTACACACTTCAGTAAGTGCTACACATGCTTCAGTGATGGGAGTAAAAACCTAACAAACAGAGCCAGGACTCAAGCTGAAGGCTGGTAATTTTAGCTCTGGCCTGATTGCCATGACCTCATCATGAAAAAAATTACACACTTCTTCTAGAAACTTAATACAAAAGAATGTGAAAGATCTAGGCATGAAATGGAGAAAAACAGGGGCTGATTTTAAGTTCAGATTATCTGCCTGTAAACAAGTGATATTTATCAGCAGCAGATCATCTGGATTTATAACCATAACCAGGATTAACTGGCTCTTCTGCAAAACCTTCTAAAGTACATATCTGGCTCAGCATTCAGTACTGTAACTTGTGTATTCCCCTTATGCTTGTCCACACAGACAGGTCACTTCATTTCAATTATGTTGTTATAATTTAAATGAGATTGAAATGAGACTGATTTTTCTGATTCCTTCACTTTTTGGAGAGTAAAATAAATTAGCCTAGCATAATGGTTTGTTGCAAGTTGCAATACTATGTTGTGAGTAGTATTCAACTAGTAAATTAATTCCAAATTTGTTGTTTCTTTTTGGTTTTGTTCATAAAATGGTTATAAGGGAAAAGCTTTCCAGTGTTAAACAAGCTTTAAAAAATTCTTTCTCCTATTCTCTATTTCCCCACCCTCCTCCATGTTCAATTTTATCTGTGTAAGGTAGTTCTGCGTAGTGGTTCTCTCCTGTGCTGTTTTTATTCTCTTCAGGCACACCCTTCTGTGTTGCTCTTGGGTCAGAATCTTATTTTACCTCTATTGATCACGTGAACATGCACATTGCACTCCAATTTCAAAGAGCTTTCTGGTTTATGATAATGCTGTGCTAAAAGAAAAATGCAGAAGTGACTATCAGTAGATGCACTAAAAGTGCTACTTTGCTGAGCACGATATGGATGAAAATGATCCATGTAGGATTCACCTTGGCAAAAGCTTCACTGTGAGGTTTTTCTTAGAACAGATGAACTTCTTCACTGAGAACTTGACACTTCTGACCTTTTCATATTTTCTTGCCTCCCGCTCACCACATTCACTTTGTTACAGACTCAAATGAAAATGTAGGAACGAGATTTTGAATAAAAATGTTCAGAATTGCCTCTGAAAACCCATAAACAAAGACTCTCTTTAGCACTCTCCATATTATCAAAGCCCCATAGCACCAACATTTCAAGTAAAGAATGCTTTATGAAGCATTTTTAGGATGCTCGGTTAGAATAATGAATCCTACAGGTTTAGTTTTCTTTGGGGGGTTTCACGTGTACACAGAAGGCAAATCCATTCCACAGATCTGAATCTCCTCTGTTACAGACCACACATGGTCATTCTCCCAGTGCACACATGTCTGCCCTAGGCTTGTGAGTACACTCAGGTTGAAGGTGGACTTCAGAAAGGCATCCTGTGTGTTACCCAGGCCAGTCCTTTCTTCCAGACTGCATGATGAGGTATTCACCAAAATTTATGGAGCAGCTGTGCAAGCCAAGTTCTCCTGCTCTTAGTTTCCAGAAGTAAGAGCTGTGAAATAGCCATAGAGCCTGCTGATCTGAAGCAAGTATGGGGAGTCTCCTTCTGATGACTTGCAAGAAGCCAATGCAGTCTGTCTTGCTATCTTAGGTATCTCAAGTCGAAAAGCAACCAAATCTGCTGCTTTGCAGGAATATTTCTGTTGAAAGATGAGTTCTTGTCCAAGACTTTTAAGAAAAGGATGGACACTGTCCTCTATAGCTAAGCAATGAAGGTAATTAGTAACTCTATAAAGTTAAACCTGAACCAATTCTGTTCATTCTCCATCTCAGCATGAAAGTCAAATACTTTCCATTTGTGAACTGACAGCTTTACATGGTGAAAGAAATTTTAATGTCTAAAGGCTTATAAACCCCAGGCACCTAAAGAGGATGAACTCTGGAATATTTTTTTGTTTAAGAAATTAGAAGAAAGCAGACGGAAGGGGCTCCATCCAAACCAAAATTACAGCTTTTGAAATATTTGTAAAAAATAACCATCCCACTGCCTGGAGACCTGGCAGTCTCAAACCCATGTTTGTGAGAGTGGGGGTGAAACAATGCTGCCTCCTCCTGTGAGGCCTGGCTGTTAAAAGAGGCTTGAAACCACTAATGGAGACAACTTGGAAGCATGGTAGGATATGCAGATTTTGATGATGAAATGAAAAACCTTTCACAGTTATTTCTGATTTTTATTGTACAGTAGCTCACTTACACTCTAGGTGTAATAAAATTGTGGACATTTCCTCATAAAAATAAAAAAACAACAACACAAACAGAACGGTTTTATCTTCATACAGTGAAGTAATTCTCTTTAATTTTCTACAGGGCTGGCCTTTGCTGTTCTGTCTTCAGTTCATCCAGTTTTTGGTTTATATGGATCTTTTTTCCCTGTCATTATTTACGCCATATTTGGAATGGGACGTCATGTTGCAACAGGTAAGTGTCTGTATGCTAAAGTCATTTTCAAAAATAGGGAACCGGATCTGAAATTTATTCATGTTTAAAGGTTGATGGAAGGAAAATTATCTATGATTAAGAAGAAAAATAAGATGTTTTTACGCTTGTCTTTACAACTACTTTTTGTCAGTTTAAGTACTTTAAAGAGTCTCATTAAGAATATATTGGAGTAACTCCTGCCATTAGCATTTAATATTGCACTGACACTTCCTTTGTAAATGTAATTTAGTAAGAGCTTTTGTATTTTAACTCTGCTTTAGAAATCTGCTTCAGGCTAAGAGTTTAACAAAGGGCTCTGCCAACAAGATGTATGTAAATGGAAGTGAAAAAGGTTCAATTGCCTCTTAAACCATAGAAAACACACATTACTTCTCACCTGTCTAAAACACAAATGCTGCATTTCTTAGGAAAAGAAAAACAAAAATGACCTTCTGAGCCCATTACCTGCTATTGTATTAAAGCTAGAGATTCTCCCAGTAAGGACTCTTATCCTCTTGCAGAGTAGTTGGGTAGATAGGGAAAGATGCTGCTTGGCTACTCTGCTGGTAGTTATCAGGTACTTGTTTACCCTCAACAGAGCCTCAGCAGCTAAAGAATTGAATGGCTTTGTGCTCCTAATAGGTTGATGAAAGCTCTGTTTCTGAGCCCAAAGAAATCAAATTATAGAGGGCAGCTGGAAATAATACTCATTAGATTGAACCACAAATTCTTTGCTGTTCAGAAGTGGGCACTTGATGGGCCCTGAAGTTTGCAAGAAGGGTGAGATAGGCCCAGTGGCAACACACAGCATGACTGGGTAAAGGCAAGCAGCCCCTGTGGCTGTCAGAAGATTTCAGCAGGAAGGATGTATCTCTTCCTTGAAGAGGAGAAAATCTCCTGAAAGGACAAAAGATGGTTCTGGGTAATCGCACTAAAAATAAACTCTGCGGTCTGATTGCACTAATGTATGCAATGTTCTATTAAGAAGTTAGCAACACATTTTGAGCACCATTTTTTATTAAAAATATTCAGTTACATTATAAAAAAATACAATTCCGAACAGCTATAAATTGTCTTAGAGAAAAAGGAAAGCTGAAAGTTTGTTTTCCCTAGATGTACAGAGAGTATTTGAGCCTTTTGATGTCTGAAAAGGATCTGTAGATGTGTTAGTGTCCTAATGTTGTAATGATTATATTCAACTCATGTTAAAAGGAAAGCATTCCAAGAAAAGAAGAAAATTTAGAATTTGGAAAATAAATTTTACTCTTGAATACAGATAGATTAAAACTTTAGCCTATATTAAAAAGCTGTTGCAAAACAAAAAAAAAATTAGCAGTGTATTGTCAGAAGTTTGTTGGTATATGATTATTAAGAAGACAAGAATCCATCATAAGTATCTGGCTGCCATAAATTCTAGTAATGAAAACAATTGATAAAATAAGTAAGTATGCTGTTAGGTGTGATGTTTTATCCTTGGGAGGGAATAGTGTTCAGAGAATGCCTTGCTGAGTCCCAAAGTTCTGCAGATTTCTGCATGGTCCTTGGTGTGGAAACTCTTTCCATTCATAATTCTATTTCAAAATTTAATCTCAATTAAAAAAAAAAACAACAAAAGAGTTTTCTTGCACACATGTGATTTTTTTAATTAATAAATTTGAGTGACATATATTGTTGCTCTTTTCAGAAGGAAGGTCTCATGCACTTTTCCCCTCAGCCTCTGTTAAGGCACTGTGGTGTGTAGCTGAGTGTACAGGAGTCATGCTGCCTGCCTCAACTGCTCCATAATTCCTTATGGACATTGGAGACAACTTCTTCACTTACCAGAGTTTTCTGTAAGACCTGTAATGCTCTCCATATGTACAGAGGCTGTAAAGGTGTTCTTTGTTGGTGAAGGCAGTCATGTTAGTATGAAATAGAAAATCCATCAATGGCCCTGTTCAGTTAACTTTTATTGTCTTGAAATGCCTCTTTGAAAAAGCTGATCTACTTGAAGAGATTTCTCACCTAAGCAACAAACAAATACACCTTTTCTTGACTTTTGGTAACATAATTGATTTTGAACCATTCTCTGAGACAGCTTTATCTGCCATAAATGACACAAACACTTTGATTTAAGATAGAATTTCGTGTAAGCTGTTTTCAAATTTAATTTTATGCAAACATCCTACAACCATAGAATGGCCAAGTTTGGAAGAAACCTTAAAGGTCTTCTAATTCCAATCCCTCTGCCATAGTCAGGAACACCTTCCACTTGGTCAAGTTGCTCAGAGCCGCATCCAACCTGGCCTTGAACACTTCCAGGGATGGGGCAAAAAAAGCTATGTATAATCAGACCCTGTTGGAGAGGAGTTAATTTCACTTCAGTAAAGGAAAATCCTACCTCACTACCTTCTAGACTACTGTATGAATATCAACAAGTGCATGGAGAGGGATATACTTTGAATACAAGATATCAGAATGGTCAAACAGCTACTGATAAGGTTCCACACCAAAGGTTACTAAAGAAACAAAGTTGTCCTTGTGATAGAAGAAACGTCCTTTTATTAATTATTAGCAGGTTGAAAGATATGAAGCAAAAGGCTGGACCTCATGGTCACTTTTCAGGGTGGTGGTATCCCTGGTGGGTTTCTGAGGAATTCACGCTGTGAGCTTTACTCTGTGAAGGCCAAGGTGAGGGCAGCATTGTGTACACCAGGTCCTGGAGCATAGGAAAAAGGCGATTTCAGAGAGAAATTGTTTAAAAAGACTTTGAAAATACAGATTAAAGAAAACAGTACAGCAGATGCTGAACTTCTGCAACCTGCTCTCAGAGGACATTGTGGAAGGAGAAATTACAAGCAGGTTCAGACAAACCTTTGACAAATTCATGAATACTAGTACACAAACAAAATTAAAAAAAAAAATACTAACAGCTAAGGAAGTACTTCTCTAACACAACAGCTGTGGATGCTGGCAACAAGGGCAATAGACCACAGAAAACGGCCAGGCTTGTGTGCTTTCCCCAGGTAACACCTCTGACTATCACAGCTGGAGGCAGAGTACTGGGCAAGATGGGCCATTGGTCTGACATAGCAAGATGTTCTTATGCTCTAATAGCTCTTCATGTTTGTGTCTTTTAATGTGGAATTGTTATCCTCATTTATCTTTGTGTTATTAAATATGCTTTACCTCTCTCAGCAAATAAGTGTTTTTCTCGTAATTTGCCTCCATTTATTGAGAGAACTAGGGACTATTTAATGGACTAGGTACCATATACCTATATAGTGTGTGAATTAATTGTCCTAGAAATTTGAATGGTGAACACTTGGGATTCTCAGACAAATAGTTGCTTGATCACACCCAGGGTGAGTTAAAAGCATTTCTGTTAACTTGAAATCATTGCAAATTGTTGTATTTGAATCTCTTTTGTAAACCTGTCTTAACAAATGTGCTAAAAAAAGATTTACATTTAATTTGCCTGTATAAATGGTATTTTATGGGAAGAAATCTGTGTTACATAGAAAAATACCTTAAAATTTGTTTTTATGATGACAGGAATGTAAAAAATGGCACTTTTACTCATAATGGCCATTTTGAAAAAGAGACCATGAGTGATGAGTAGACAGATATACAATTATTGGTGATTAACGTGTGGCTTTTTTACAGGAACTTTTGCTTTAACTTCCTTAATATCTGCCAATGCTGTTGAGCGTCTTGTTCCTTCAGTCACAACTAATTTCACTGCAAACAATAATTCAGGAATTTTGGGTTTGTCAGAATTTGAAATGCAGAGAATTGGAGTTGCAGCAGCAGTTTCATTTCTAGGAGGAATCATTCAGGTTGGTAGTGATCACATTTTCTATATCCTACTGATGTGCTGCCTTTGTGACAGTTATGACATTTGTAATACTTTTTTTACTTCTCTGAGAAAAACTAATGAAAACGTCTGCTTCAGTGGTCATAAATGATGAAATTATTGTGCTTTAAGAATTTGCTGTTCCTTTGTTGAGATGTAGTAATTATCTGTATACATGCTCCCAGTGTTTTCCAATATGAAGCAAAAGCACATTCAGTCAGCTCTACTATAATACTCACTTGCAGTTGGTGTCCCCTTTCCTTCTTCAGAAACAAATATGAATCAGCTCCTGGTAAGCACTGACATATTCCTGAGGCTTTCTGTTGCCTTTGGCTTGAAAAGCAATACTATACAATATCCAATAATTAAAAACAGTAGGGAGAACTTTAAATTCTCTTTAGAGTTCACACACCCATCATTAAAGTGAAATAGTAAAACAGATGTCTTCAAATGATTCTCTAAAGTTTATTTGAATGATCAGAGGTCTTTTAAATTTCTTCTTTTTTCATATTCTGGCCAAAAGGGCCAAGTTTCTTTATCCATTGCCAGTTGCTTAGGTCTTCAATGAAGGCTTCTCTCTTTTCTTGTAAATATTAAAATAGAAGTAACGTGCCAGCACATGACATTGCAATGCCTCCTAGGTAGCTGGGCTCCTGAAGCAAACTCAGACCCCGGCACTTGGTGCTTTGGATCCCTCTCCAATGCAGAGGATGAGCAAAGGGGCCCAGAATGGGATCATCAGTAGCCTACGTGCTTGGCAGGAACTGGGGAATGTACCTATGTTAGTCAGTCGGAAATATCAAGAAGCACTGTTATTTCTGTTGCATTTTTATAATTCTTTTATTGGTTTATGATGAGGATCATTTTATTGGATTATGACTTGGGGTGGGAGCATGAAGGGCAGCCTACAGACAACACAGAAGGCAGAGCTGATGCAGATTGTGCCTGGCTATGCCTACACGTGCTGTCCCAATGCACCAACCAGCATGTGCAGCCCAGCACTGCGTCTTATGCAGGGTGCTCGCAACAGCAGAGCATGAATGGAGCTCTTCATGCAGGAATCCAGTGCTCACAGCTTGGAATTCTCCTACATATCTCTCCCAGAGAGGCCAAAATGTCTCATGTAGGAAGTTGGTGCCTGCATTCATTTGATGTAACTTCAAAATGCAATTCAGAAATTATTTTGCTTAGTGGCTGCAGAATCCCATTAGGTGTGTGAGTCCTCCAGACCTCTTACACTTTCATCTTGAAAAGTTCTGCTTTTTCATATGCCTTCCACTGCATCAGCTGATTTATCTCACCCTATGTCCTGTTTACTCTTGACTGGAATGAGAAGAACTGGTAAATCCTCTCTGCATCTTCAGAGCAGGTCTGGCAGGGAACGGTGCCACGTGCATGGGCTCCTCTCCCAGGTCAATAATGCCACTTGCATCAGAATCATACTAACACAGCTGGTGCTTGCCATGCTACTACTAGTCCTTTATGTGAGTTTAATGGCTGGAGGCCAGAGTAAAACACTTATTTCCTAAAGAAGTGCCTTGAAGCTACTAATACTGCAATGTGCAGGTGAAAGTCCTGATCAAGGCTGAGATTAAACTTTGCCACCTTCCAGGTGCTGTTTAGTGTGGGAATCTATGTCTCTCATCAAGATTCCAGTTTCCCAACTAACAGTTACTGCAAACCCCAGATAAAGTGACAGGGCACATCTTGCTCTTAATGGAGAGCTAAATCAGTCACCTTCTTCTATTTATCAGATTAGAATAGAAATTAACTAATAGCCTGAAATTAATGTATGTTCTGGGACAAGAAGAATTGTATAATGCATTTTGAGGCAACAGCTTTTCATGGAAGACAACCTGAAATACAACAAGAAGTATTTTCTCTGAAGTTGGTATCTGTGATGGTGCAGCTCTGGGAAGGGAGCAGACCTGGCTTATGTTGTCTACTATAAAACTTTAATTTTTCTGAAAAACAGTCAAATGCAGTTCTCTAATCAGCCACTAATTGCACAAAAACAACAGATGCTGTGAATAATCCCTACCTTGGCCATCCTCCAGATGAAGGATGAAAAATCCTTGACAAAACAGCTGTTTCCTTCCTGGAAAGAGTAGGTAAAGAGCTGAACACCCTTAGCCTAAAAAGCAATTTCATGCTACTTTTCCAGTAGCCTGGCTAAGTACTCCAATCAGCAAATAATGTTAAAACAAAAGGGAAAACATACAAAATAGTGAGTAATGGAGGGAAGGCAGGGGAAGGGGGGAGATGTTTTTGTGATGAACTGCTGTTGGCTAGTTTGTTTTATTGCAGACTACAGCTGCGCATTTGTGTGTGAAGCAAACTCTGAGCAGGCCCTGTGAATTTCAGTGCCATCTAGACAAGAAATAAATTAGCATTGTTTTCTGATCATAAGACAAGGATAGGTAGAGATTGTCACAATTGAAATTTGGGGCTTAGCTGCTTAAGTTTTTCTCAAATGAATAAGTTTCAGAGTCCTAAACTACCTCTGAAATCTAATATTTGAGGAAGTGTTCATAAAAGACAAAAGATATTTAGTTATATTAAGAGGTGTTCTGATGAAGTTAAAATAGTATTAAAATAGAAAGTAAGTAAACATAAAATAAAAACTGTAATTACCAAAACCTTTTAATATAATGCATTCATTATTTCTTTTTAAAAAGCAAAATGGAAGGCATAATGAAGATTTTTTTATGTTTATGTAGCTGCTACTCTATAAAGATAAACAGAGCATGGAAAACAAATCAAACTAATAAAAATCTTCCCTGATATCAAATACCTTGGAGATATTGATGAGGAGAGAAAATGATGGAACATAGCAGACATCTATCGAGTTATTTTGTAATTAAAATTGGATGCTGCTTTTATGACATTTAAAAAATCCTCAAAAGAGCTTTTAGGTAAGATTTTTTTCCCCTAGAATGCAAGAATGCTTCCATAAAAATAATCTCAGCATATTGAACTGAAATTCAAGAATAAGATTTGCTGAATAAATAGAGAAAAACTCCTAGCAGATCAAATTGAGAAAAAAAATACCCTAGGAAAAAAATCCTTAATTCTCTGTAGACCACAGTGTTATAGACTTCAGTTGGGCTATTATTCTGTAGAGTAGAAATAGCTGCTTATTGCATTCCAGTCTTGTAACATTTTTATTAGTAAGTTTTTCATCTACTGTATTTTTAAAAACTAACATGTAATTAGTTGCTGATATACAGTGTTGGATATAAAAATGTTTCTGGTTTTCAAGAGAATAAATTTACACAGTCCATTGTCAATTTGCTTAATAACAAAGGAGCACATTTGAATAAGAAGGGTGTTTTTGTAAGGCAATATTCTTGTCCAAATCTCTATTAACCTGTGGGAAAAATGATGCTGCAGTATTCTGTTACACATAGTTCTGCATGAGGTGAAAACATGAGTCTATTATACAGTGATAATCAGGGAAATAGTTCATTTTTCTTTTACAGTGGAAATACCTTATTACAGGCTCATGTTGAAAACTATACGGGGGCTGGGTGGGAGTTCTGGTTCCCACAATTACGGTAGAGCATACTATGTGTTAGTACAGAAAGACCATAGAAAAGACTTTTCCAGGTCCTGGAATGAGGAAAGTTCACTCTGCACACCATCAGAAGCTACCAGACACTCTCAAGACACCCAGAATGAGCATAGGAGCTGCAGCTCAGAAAATCAAAAGCTAGTGGTCTACCAGTTGATGTCTATTGAAACAGGCCATGGAGAGTTTTAAATGGGCAACCCAGCTGAGTTGAACTGTGTCTGACTGTTGTCTCTAGAGGGTCCACAGATTTCTTCACTTTTGCTACCTTAGATTCTGAGATAACCAATATAATGTACTAAATGAAAGGCTCAGAGTCTGCGCTGGTTCCCTCCAAGAGATGTTCCCATGTCTGGCCTCATCCACCCAGCCCATGCAGCAAATGATCAGAAAGGTCCTCACCAGTTTGTCTGCTATAATAGTGGAAATCCCCTTCCAACACAGTGGAGTTTTGAGGGATTTAAAATTTATTCTCCAAAGCTGAATCTGTGCAGTAGGTAACATGATATCAGTCTTTCAGTTTCTGGGGACAGAAAGTTTGACATTAGTGATTTTCAAAGAGCTGTTAAGTGATAAAAATTTTTACTGGCCATGAAGTTAAATTGACTACATGTTGAATGGAATTTAAATAATAATAATAATAGACTGAGCATGTTGTCATGGGAAGAAAGTATTGAAAGTGGACAAGAACCAAAGGTTCTGAATAATGAACATAGCGGGCTTTGCTTTTTGCAATTGCTCATTTTTCTTCTCCTGGCTAAATTCCCATTCTCTTCTACTTGTCAGAGTAAAATTATGGAGCAGTAAAGACAGCTGCAAAAAAGGTTCCCTTTGTATTATCTTTCTTCCATTTGGAAATTTACTTCTTTTTTTCAATGTTTTTTTTTTAGAAATCGTACCTTCCACCACTTCTGTGTAATCACTTCATTGTATACCTAATTTCTGTGATCTTTTCTCCTTTACTGTGCATTAACTCAAGGCTGCTTTCCCTCACTTTCTTTTGTATTGCTTTTTCTTTTCTCTGAAAGGTCTTGATTTCATTTACATGAATTTATTCAAAAATGTATACCTGGTAAAAGCAAAATTCATCTCAAGAAAGTTACTTCTTAATGAACCTTTTTACATGGTATTGTGTACTGAAAGTGCCACACAAATAAACAATAGCCAAGTGCCTTTCAAACCATTTTTATACTGTGCATATTCTTTCCCTGAAGTATGCTTTTATCCTCTAGGAACTAAGTTCTTAAAAACTAAAAATTCTGGATGCAATTCTAATATATGTGAAAATTTAGTTTCTTTTACAGTTTAAGAAAATCTCAGTATTATGACAAATAATAAAAAGAAAAAATATTTGATTTTTTCTTTTTTTTGTTGTGCTAGCACTTTACTGTCACTTTTCTCTGTAGTTTGTCTGCATCAGGAATGGAAAGAAATCATAAAATTTACCAGAAAATAAAGTAGATGCAAAAATTCATCACAACCAATAGCCAAGATAAAGCAGATTGTTAGACATTTCTTTAAGAATATTGAACTTTCTACAGTTTGGTCAGTGTTACTGGGTGAAAGATTTTATGACATAATGCAATGTAATGCAATTGAGTGCTGTCAGCTTAGTTAAGTTTCAAATGGTGTTTATTCAAAATGCAGTGGCAGCCAAGCTTAAATGGCTGTTGCCCAGCATGGAGGGTTAAATGTAGAGTCAGTCTGGGCCTGTGTAAATGATAATAATTTTATCTGTCAAGAAAACTCACATGCAAATAGATTTGGGAGGCTTGTTTCAAAACTTTTTTCCTCCACGTGATCCATGCAGTTTCTGTACATTACTCATGATGCAAGGACAACATGAGGTTCCTATACCAGTTTATGCTGAAAATTACACCCTCCACCCACAGTCTTTCCTGGTCTGGTTGCTTCATTTTTAGATCTTCTCCATGGAAGATGTATGGGTGCAAATCATATTTATTTAACTATCATGTAAATAAAGAGTAGGATGTTCTTGCTCATGAAGTACTGCCTTTGTTTCTGGGAGTCCTGAGCTACCTTCTGCAGTAAGGAGAGGGGACCAAGTGTAGGCTGCTGCTTGTTTAATTGTGTGGCTGCAGAAATTGTCTAACTGGAACCATACTCATGGTTTGCATGAATTTTACATTGCCTAAAAACTGTGTTTGAAATGTGTTCTTTTAGTTAGTACCTGTGAAGCATCCTCTTAAAATGCTGAAGATTAAAAGAAAAAAGTAAAAAAACAAAAAGTAGATCTGAGAGTGATGCTGAAATTTCTAAGCTTAGCAATCATTTGCCGTAACTCACAATAATAACTTTCTCTGAAATGTTAATAGCAACTAATACTTCTCTGTGATACTATGTAGTGCATAGAATTGTCTCTGTGGTTTTGATTCCATGCCTAGATAAACACCCAATTTCCTGGAAACTAAGCTATTACACAGTTAGAAATTTCACATTCAGACAATAGAAACCAATTTCAGAAAACAAACAAAAATTCACAAGGGAAGGGAGAATTTAATTCTTATTGAACTTTGCTACTGTGAACAATGTTTTAAATATATTAGTAGACACACTGTTAGAACAAACAGCTAAACAAAATATCTGAAATTAGTAATTATCAGTTTTAGACCCGACTAACTAAATTGCTACTCACTGAGGGTATACAGTAATTATCATTATTGGAGTCTAATCTTGAATGGCAATCAATATTCCAATTGCTCATAGTAAAGAGTAATTTACATGCTATTAGTGGGAAGTAGAAGAAAAACCTCAGCTTTAATCTCCCAAATGGAACAGGATATTGCTCACTAGAGGTTTTGTGGTGAATTAAAAGCCACTTATTTTGATATTTTTGTTTGTTTTGTGGTACTATACCCAAAGCTCACTGCATACAGGTTGAGTCTTATGGTAAGAACATGAATGATGTTCAGGCATAAAGAATTATAATATCTGAAAATAATAGTTTTCGCTTCAGAAAAAAAACCAAACCAAACCAAAACAAAACAAAAAGGCAAGCGAGACTGTGATATATTCCAAAATGATGATATTTAGTATGGTAAACACAAAATAAGCCTCTCAGAAAGTATTGTAACAAACAACTCTGTGCCAAGAGCATCTAACTTTTCAGGGAGAAGAACAGCAAATGCAAAAGACCATAGAAGTAAGAAACTGCAAAACTCATTGTGAGGGGAGATAATGTCAATGTAACTTCATGAGGATCAGAAAAGCATTAAGTGTTATGTAAACCACAGTAGCAGCTGTAGCCATGTAACAACTTTGTTCAAAGAATTAAGAGTTGTCAAATCTCATACTTTGGAGGGAAAGAATGTTCAAAGCCCAGGATAAGAGGAGAAAACCGTTGAACACAACAATATCTACAATAGTTGTAGATCCTGCTGTAGCTTAAATTTCTGGATTAGAGGTCTCAATACAAGAGTCTGTATAGCACCTCATGAATTTACTGAGGTGAAATTACTAATGTTGGGAATCCTGACAGTGACATTATGGCAATCAGTAAGCTGGACCAAGATATGGCTCTTGGCCCATTTAGGCTGCATAGCAGTGGAGCAGGAATAAGTCTTAGAACCAGCCTCACTTTTTCAGTTGCTGTACTTGTTGCAGAGTTGAGTTGATGTTTTTATGGTGTTTACTGTGCTAATATATTTGAGCAGGCGTGAATATTTAGAGTTTCTTTGTGTCTGCTTTTGCTACTAAACCAGTGTTAAAGTCTGGTAAACTACTGAGTAAAATACTGAAGGTAAACCCACAGAACTTCAGTGCGTTCCGTTTTCAGATAGATTTGTCTGCCAAAGGACTTTTGCTTTATATCTTTAGCTCATTTATCATATAACTTATTAACAAGACTCTGACTCATTGTCCTATCACCAAGAAGCTGCTGATCCTCCTACTTTTGCCTTTTAGGTAGTGATGTTTGTGCTTCAGTTGGGCAGTGCCACTTTCTTGCTAACAGAACCCGTCATAAGCGCCATGACAACAGGAGCAGCTACACACGTTGTGACTTCACAAGTGAAATATCTGCTGGGAATGAAAATGCCATATATATCAGGACCATTGGCATTTTTTCATGTGAGTTCAGTGAAAGAGATGGGTTACTTCATTAGAAAAAATTTTATTATATGCACTGTTTGTCTCTGTGTATGGACTTTGTTATGCGCATGTGTGAATGAACAGAAGATAAACCTTCATCTTGCTTTAACTGTTTGTAAGAAGATAATTGGAAAACCTGATAGAGAACTAGTAGGGATGGATATGAAATGCGGACGAAAAATCAAAACCCCATTATTCCTATAAAGATTTTTAGGAATGGTATGTTTATTACAGTGCTGAACACATGCGGGGATCGTTCCCCTTCAAAGGACATGCGTGCTTCTGAGAACTCCTGATCCCTTTTTATTCTTTTTCACTAGTTTACATATGCATAGAAATTCACAATAGGTTCATGCATATTTATTCTGCTGATTTTGTGGTACACTTACTGCTAGTTACACTTGTAGCCAGTTTTTTATCAGAAAGTACAGAAAGAACTCCTGGGTCACTCTGCCCTGTCTGCTTCAAGGTTCGAGGAGCTTCTTTTATCTCTTCAGCTTGGAAATTCACATTCTTTCTCCTCAGCTGGGGCAATTTTGCTAGTGCTGCAGAGTTACCAGACTAAACAGCATATTTTACTTATGCTAGCAAGCTCAAAGTGGCACATTTCACCTAAATCCAAATGGATTTCTACCCTGTTAAATTTTCACTCTGTTTCAGGTGCAATAATTAATTTTAAATATGTTTCTTAGGGTGTCAATAATCCCTTTTATTATCCTGAGCCATTATACACTCATACAGGGAGAGTAATCTCTCCCTGGATCAGAATATGGAAGGAATATAAATTTAAACATGTTTTCCTCATATGCTGCTGAAATCTGACCATCATTGTGGTAAAAGGAAAATGACCCATTATTTGTGCATCTCCTATGCAAAAAATTACTCTAGATATGTTATTTATTATTTTATGACATGTTACTACTTTGCCATAAACACAGCAAGTGGACAGCTTTAAGGTCATTTTTAGAAAATGCAGGCTGCATTTCAGGCAGTATTGTTGCAAATGAGTGGTAAGGCTGCTTAATGCATCACCATCAGGGATATTGGTAAAAAGCAGGTATGAGCTTAATATGAACTTATGAAAGTGTGACTTTAGCAGAGTTCAGCAGCAAGGTTCACTCCCTTCCTCCAAGGATGAAGCATTCATAGGAAAATTACATTAGTATAAATTTAGAATGGATTACATGGAGACTGAGGATGAAAAAGGGTCAGGGCGCAAAGAGTATGGACACAAAAAATAAGATGTGCAAAAGGGTTTAACATAAATTCATCATTGAGTAATTTAACATTTATTAAGTGATTCAATGGCTCAGAAGGCCTCACTTAGGACTGTCATGTTCAGGGTCACAAGGTGATTTGCTTTAGTCATCAGTTTGTTTCCATCCTGGCCATAACCCACGCTGCAACTACTGGAGTTTCCAAAACATTTGGAAATTGTTTCCAAAACTTCGACAACAATGGTGCTGGTCTACTTGGGCTCCAGATCAGGTAGGGAATGTTCCAAGGCTGTCAGGGGATGACTGATCACCCTTTGTTCCCTACCTCAGCCCCACAGTGGATGCTTCTGTTACAGTGTTTTCCCACCTGTATCATGTGAAAGCACCTGGTCTGGTCAGGGACACGTCCCCACCTGGCTGGTTTGATCAAGGCCATGAGGTGATGCACCACCACCAGTGCCATAGTTACAGCCCTTGGAAAGTACAGATTTTTGGCTGAAACCTTAAAGAGCAAATCAGTATAATCTTATTACACAAAACTCACAAACATATTCTTGGTGGTAACTTATTCTAGCAAGCCCTGAGTTTCAGTGCTGTGAGCATAATCTCTTGGCATTATTAGTGTTACTACAGTGCCTGTCAAAATGATATTTTGCCCATAATAAAACTGTATTTACTTGCTGAGGTGATGTCTATATTGCACTGATAGTGAGACTTCATCTTGTGAGCCAATAAATTAGGACATCTCATTTAAAAGCATTGATTATGTCTTTGTGCCCTCCTACATGCTTTATTTTTTCCTATTATTTGGAAAATTTGTTAATGTGAAATCTTAATTAGAAGGTGTTGCTTTTTAGAATGCTTTCTTCATAGTATTTTATAAATTTGATAGCTTTTCATATGGATAATACATTTGTTAAGTTTTTTTACAGGACCAATTTATTAATGAAAATTAGGAGCACGTAATAAACACAAGTAATTTATCCATTTATCTTGTAGAGATATACGTTAAAGTGTCATAGCTATTTTTATGAGTGATCATTTGGCTTATTAGACCGTTAAAATGGTTCTTCATTTTTTTCATTATTTAAAAACCTTTTCATAAATGATTCTTAATATAAAATGTGAACAGCCTCTTTTTTGTGGTGTTTCCATGGAGACTATACTTACATATAGGAATATTGTCATCTTGTAGAGATGGCTGGTGTTAAGTACTGCAGCCAAGGCATAATCAAAATACACATTACGAGCAATAATAAAGAACAGCAGTGATATGAAGAAATATTTCCACCTTGGTGTGCTGATGATATCATAAATTAGGTCATTCAAATGCTTTGAAAGAAAGCTATTCCCTTATCCCTTGTATTTTAATGCATTTGAAACACGTTCTTTGCCTTTATCTTCTCTTTTGAAATCAAACCCCTTTGAACATATTCCAAAAAAAAAACTTTCCTGATTTTTAAGGTTCTGAATTGCTCTGTAAATTGTGTGTCTACTCTGTACAACTTGAAAGAATGATAAAAAGGGGCAATTTTACTATATAAATCTTTTAAATATTTAAAAATATTTCTGGTGTCTGTTCAGACTTATGAATTGCCTTAAGAAGGTCCAGTACCTCATTCAAAAGCACCAGAGCTAGACTTTAACAATAATTTTCTTCTGTGGTTGTAGTTTCATGTGAAAATCATATTAATTAGATAAGGTAGTTTGCACATGTGTCTACAGCGTGAAAGGCAACTTTGGCATGTCTCTCTGGACACGTCCTTCACTTCAAATTCTCAAAATTCAAAGACTGGTATTTTTGCTACTTTTTTTTTTCTTTGTCCACTCCAAAACACCTCCCACTCACAAAACCAATTGCTTTGCCTCAGGCAGCCTTTGGGTTGGCAAAGCAAGAATAAGAATGTTTAATAAAGTGTGATAGGAGAGTTGCAAGCATAGCAAGCCAGTGAAATGAATTCTTTATAGCATGTGAGATCATGGTTAAATACGTAGAAAGAAACGTAGCATATGGAGAACAAATCTAGTACACTGGCCTTGAGCCTGTGGTTTTTCTGTGTTTAGACATAGGTTACGTAACTTAATAAATTTTGTTTTTCCTGTACATGGTTTGTCACATTTCAATTGAACTGCACAGTGCAGCATCAGCTTGTATTTTGCAAATGGAAAAGGAAAAGTGAAGGTGAAGAAGAAAAACAGTGAGGGAATAATTCATGTGAGATCTAACTTTACAAGGGAAAAGTGTCATCAAGTTTTACTCAGCACCTGAAAACGGAAGAACATACTTGTATTTCCCCCTTATTTGTGTATAGATATATTTCTCTTTCCACATGTTTCTGAGAAAATACGACACTGCAAAATGAACTGCAATGTAACAAACTTGCTTTGGAAAACCGGGTCTTTTGTGGCTATGTTGCAAAATCCTTGTGTGGTTTTGCTGCAATTCTGAAAAAAAAAAACCCTCAGATCTTCACATTCTGCTATCAGTCCTTTCTTTTCACCCTTTTTTCCCAGCTACTTCCCAGCTACCTCTACAGTTTACTGTATTTGCCTGTACATTTTACCTCCAGTGTGACATATCTAAAAAACATCAGAATGAAATATTTTTGAAAACAAAATGAATTTGTCCACTCTTAAAATGTATTGTTTTAAATAACATGTTCCTTTAATTCCTTTGTTTGCTTCAGCCTCTATACATATTTTAGAGCTAATCTTTTGGGGTTTCATGTAGACATTAAAAAAAAAACAACTCAGAGCATTTAATTAACACATCCAAATACACACCCTTTCTAGGGTGATATTGAACATATATACAATGTTCAATATCACCTCAAAACTGATGGTTTCCCATGAGAAAAGGAACATTCAGTGTCTGTTTATATATATGCAAAGCTTGAATATTTTTTGTTTCACTCAAGTCAAAATTTGCATTAATTACAAAAAAATCTACTGATTGTTCATAATATTGTCACATAGGTTCTATTAAGAATCTTTGTACAAAACTAGCAATGAGACTAAAAACATGAGGCAAACAGCTCAATTATTATGTTATTGCTTACTTTTAAAATATTTTAAATTAAAGAATGAAAAAGATTTTTAAAAATAATTTAAATTATAGAATGACAAAGATTGCTTCGTACACTGCAATATCAAGATAAATCCTGCTGCATAATTTCCAAATTATTTCTGTAAATGCATCATTGAAAAATGTGAAATACTGAACTAATAACTACATTTTTGATCCAAACATTTGTAAATCCTTTGAATCACTTGCCAATGCTATTGCAAGCTTGAGCTTTATGTACTTAGATTTAGGATTTATAGTTTGGTCTTGGATGAGTACAGTAACTGACTGGACAGAATACAATGTAAAATGTACACTTTAAAGAGATGTCTGTTGTGCATGTTAATTACATTCCTGTTAAGGGCCACATGCTCTTTCTTTCTTGTGAAAGGGTCTCCTCGTTTCACTGGTCACACCATGAATTGAGTGGTTTTAGGTTTTCAAAAAATGGTTACCCAGGAACTAACTAGTCAGTGGAAGCTCCTTAGTCTAATGCAGTAATTAATTTAAAATTAATGTATTACTGCCAGAATTGTTTTGGTGAACTACAGACACTTTGGGGATAGGGCTGTTTGGGCCACTGAATTCGAATAACTACAAAACATTGGCAGTTCCATCATTTTTTCTTTATTGGCTGATATAGGCTGCATACAGAAGGGTAAGACTTCAAAGAAACACCAAAGGATGTACTAGGCAGTTCATATAAAGATTTTGTTGCAAAAACTGAAAAAAACTATGGCAAAAGTTTACAAGATTTGGCCATATATTTTTACTCTTTTTTACTCAATTTGAAAGACAGAAATTCTTGAATATTGTGTATATTTCTTCATTAATTTTTTTTTATTCACTCAGTCTTTTGTCTCACTTTGTAGAGAAAGATTAGATTTGATGCCATGAACACAGATAGATAATGCTGACACTTTAATAGCCAGCATTAATTTCAAAACAAATCCCATCTCTCTGACTTCAGCTAGTAGGAATCAACCCATTTCTTCCTTTTTCTTGCCTCTTCATCTAGCTCAGTCTTTGGTGAGTTTGTGGGCACAGTTTTCCAGTTTGCCTCCTTTTGTCTTAATTAATCACAGCTTCTGTTTGGGCACTGAGCCAAGTCCTGTGCCCTCCTGAAAATGCATTCTTGGAAAATTATGGGTACAGATCTAGTCCCAAGCCACTCAAGATACAATCCACGTATTTTCTGATTACAGAGGGGCAATATGTGGCTAAAAACTGTGGTTTAATTGCCATTCTTCAGATTTAAGACATATCTAGATCATATTACTTAACAAGTTGACTTTAAAATATTTTCCTGGTTTCCGAGAAATGTTTATGCTGGGTTATATTGTACATCCTTAATCAAAACTCCAAGGGATACATTGGCTTTTTATGAGGAAAGTTAATTTTCTGAAACCATATTTATGTTGAGTTTTTTCCCTTTCTAGATTATGAAAATATCCTCAGAGAGCAGAAATCAGGAAGTGATTTTAATTTACTCATTCTTCAATATGCGCATCACTTCTTTAATGAATGACAGAATCAGAACAATAGAAATAAATTCTATCACCCTATTGACTACCTTTCTGCTAAAATCCAGGGACTTATGTTGTGTTGTCGGGCCTCACCCCCTGGTTGGGGTGGCCTGGAAAGGTGGAAAAGTCTCTCCTCCGACCTGTGTCTCCAAAGAAAGACTCAGTAGTCTTCTGTTGTCCGGTCTCAAGGTAGTTTATTGTATGTTATCTAAAAGATTTCTCCCTGAGCTGCTGCGGTCCATTCAGCAGCCAGGCAAAGGCACACTCCAACACCCAGGGGGCTGGTGCCTTCTTTTATATCATACATTACGTGTTAAATGTTTATGTTTTTTCCCCAAAGCCCATCACCTATATTGAACAGTGACTTTCTACTCTAAACCAATCTGTGAGTGCCAACATCACCAAGAACATGGAGGTTAGGAAGAAGAAGGAAAGAGGACAGGGCACACCCAAGTCCCTCCATCTTAGAACCTCTGACCCCCATGTACAAAACTCAGACCCCTCTGTACAAGGCCTAAAACCCCCCTGTACTGCACTCAAAAATTCTTCCTTTCACTTTGTGACTACTTCTACTATAATATCTAAACTTTTGTGATTTCTTGTTCTTCCTGCAAGGTTGGTAAATTGTTCCATGGGTCAGGTTCAAAGCCACAAGGGTCTGTGGCTGCATTCCAGGGTCTCAAATGCTTCTGACCTGGGCCAGAACATCCAAGAGTGTCCAAGGGACATTCTGGTTTCCGACACTAAAATGGCTCTTTCCTAAGATGATTTTTCTAGTACTTTTCCCTGTCCAATATAAATTTATGAATTTAACCTACAAACTGTTAGAACTTTTTAACATTATACATGTATTTGAGAATAAGTTCTCTGGAGCAGAAAAATATTAATCTTTATTTTGATAAAACTACAAGTGTGACTTTTGATTTATTTTAGTGGTCTTCTTAGTCATTTCCAGAGAAAACACCTACTTTTTAACATTACTATTATTATTTCAAGTTTCACTTGCTTTATTTTATTATCCTGTATGGTGAGGTTTAAAAAAAGTTATTTGTGATGATGTCTAAACCTACATCCCAATCTTAACTTCTGTTCTCTCCATGGTTTATATTTCAGTATGCACAGTAGTTCCCAGAATTTAAATGCAGAACTCAAGGGACTGAACCTATCTTGTTTTTTCCTTTACAGCTTTAGTAAGCATGTGTATTGTATCCATTTTTATGGCTTGCTGTTCTTTCAGGCAATATTGCTTTTCTTCATGAGGCCCAAAAATAAGTTGTGATGAGATCTCATGATTTCTTTATTTATCAGGATAGATGGTCTCTCTAACTTTCTTCACCCCATCTGTTTCAGCAAACTTGTAATTTTTTTCATTACTTTCTGTTAATGTACTCCCATACTGATTTATGCTTTATTTCCTGAACCCACAAATTCAGCATAGAGCAAAAATTACAGTTCACTGTGTCACCTGTGCTGCTGCAAAGGCAACTGCATTCTCCTGAGTCTGTTACTTACATCATTGTATTCATCATCAAAGACCTCTATTTCTCATCACCAATGGTCATTCTATTCCTGTTCCGTATTTCTATTCCACATGTTCCTTATAATTCAGCATTATATTTCCTTTGTTCATTACAGATCCAACTACATTTTTCTAACCTGTTTTACAGCTTATTGCAGCACATATTAACTGCTAAAAAGCTGAAGTACTCCCACTCACAGCACCATAGCTCTTGCCTGGTGTCCTCTTTCCCTCTTAACTCTGCAGTCAGCAGAAAAGGAACAAACAGGACTAAGCTGGTAACTACAGTTATTTAAATAACCAGTAACATATGTATGCAAGCCTGGCAACTACTGAGTGTGTGCAGCACCTGGACCTGACCAAAGCATGCTCTTGGAGCACTTTGTAAGGGGCAAGAGCAACCAACGGGGAGCATGAGGATGGCCTGCTGAAATTACTCTGGGAAAACATTACTCTGGAAAAATGACCCACAGACTGCAGAGGATGCCCTGAAGAGGATGCTCATATTGAAGATTCCTGTTGCATCTCTTCCCATCCAGCCACTACTGCATTTTTTTTTCACTTTTATTTTTTCCTCTCCTTCTCTTTTCCCTTCTTTTCTGTTTGTTTTTTTTTTTTTTTTTTCTCCTCAGAAATAACTTTTAATACTAGCATTGGTGGATGTTACATGTTACATACTATGAGCACTACAGATAAACCTTTGTGCAAGAAACTTTTCTCAATATTTGTATGCGACACTCATCTCACTGAACTTAATGAGACCAAAAAAGAAAAGGAAATATATCACATTTATTGGAATTTTATAGCTTGCTTCTACCAATAGAAATTTGTAAATTAATATATACAAATATTCATTGCATTTATTTTTTAGTTTTTAAAAGTCCATAAGAGTGATAAATTGATTATTTTCTTCTTTGTAAAATCTAAAATACAGGCCAAAATCTTGTCCAATGACTCGGCTCCTGCAGTATTGATTCAGCTCTCACTCATTATTTGTCTGAAGTTGTGAGAAGATGCCATGGCATGTGATCCAGAATATATTTTTTGATCTGTGATTGTTATTTGCTGTTCACTGTAGATTTATGCCTATGTGTTTGAGAATATCAGATCAGTTCAGTTGGAGGCATTACTTCTCTCCTTGCTGAGCATTGTGGTACTCGTTCTTGTTAAAGAACTGAATGAGAAATTTCACAGAAACATTAAAGTTGTCCTTCCCATCGATCTACTTTTGGTAAGTACAAAATTATATATCAGGCTTTTTCTTACAAAGCTTTCAATGGTTCAATCTGCTGAAGTTTACTGTACTGTCTATAGTTACCCACACCCACACCTGCCACTTACTAAATAGACAGCTGATTTTCATGGCTGTAAGTTAATTGTAAAAACAGGAAATAATTTGGCTTAATAATAAAGAAAGAAATTACATAAGATCCCAATTTGTATAATATTTTTCATATGTTAACTACTTTTTACATAATCACAAGAACATAAAGCCTAGAATGTTAAAGTGTAAGAAGTTTCAAATAGAAAATAAAAAGTAACTGGCATACTGTAACTCCAAGCAAGTCTTGTGCTGGGTAGTTGTGCCTTAGATGTTGCTTGTGATTTATCTACAACAAATTTAAATAGCAATGCTATTGCTTTCTATCATTTTACTAACAAGTTTTCTTTTAACATGGTATAGACTAAATTAAAATTAGCAATTGTATTATAAATCCCTGCTTTAAGGATTAAAATGTAGTCAAATGATCAGCACCAGATCACCATTAGAAAGTTTCTGTTTTTCTCTAGACTTCTAAAAGAACATACCAAGTATGAAGAACAGTTGGTTTTCAGGGTTCAATTACTCTTCTGTTGCTGGAAAAAAAATTTACAAGGGCAAAATGCTGGAAAAGGAGGTAGTGTGATCCTGGTCTCTTAAAAATACTGGATAAAACATACCAGCAGCCTTGGAACCCTGTTCTATTGGGCTTTGTGTGTTCATCTCATTTGAAGTACAGGAAATGAGTTTGAACCTCCTCAGTGTCAAACTTTATACTCCCTCTGCAAGCTTTGTACCTGCTAGAACATAAAAACGAGCGGGAGACACATCTTCTGCTGTGTTCTGTGCTGCAGTCAACACTGCCAGTCTGGATTAGATGTGCTCAGAGAACAACACCTAAATCGTGGACTACTTTAAGCTGCTTAGATGAATGGCAGGGCTCTGGGGCACATGCTGAACAGAGGGACTCTGGACATTGATTGCCAAGGCTCTTGAGGCTTTACAGAGAGCCGAACAAATCTCTTTCATTAACACAAAATGTACAAACTGCACTATAGTCTCACATCATTTTGTGTCCAAATCTTAGTTTCTTTTGACTCTTACATATTTGCAAAAAACAAAAAAAAAAAAAAAAAAAAAAAAAAACCAAAAAACATGGTAATACTTTCCTGTTTTACTGGATTGATCTAAGGATAAATGTATGAACAGTGCCATGTGCTTAAGTATTGCAATAATAGGGACCATGTCAGAAGCAACAGAAATGTAACATCTTTTTCTGTTTGAATCAATAGATAATTGCTACATCCATTGCTTGCTACTATGCTGATATGGAATACATCTACGGGATAGAAGTTGTGGGAAATATTCCTAAAGGGTAATGTGGGTTTATTAGCTTATGCCTTTTAAATACTTTTATTTCTGAGAACAGTCTCTGAAAATATCAAAGTAGTTTCTGAAATAAGAAATGGTAAAAATCTATTTTGTTTTTTTCCTGTCTCCTCAGACACTCTCTCACAAGTCAATCCCATGCTAGTAAGTTATATGTGTGTAGATATCATCACCGAAATGCATCCCTGTACATTTTCATAGCTTTTTATTGCTTTCTGGAATAAAAAGTGGGTACTAAGTACTTGATGATGCATGACAGGAGGGCAGGATGCTCTTTACAAGATTATCGTAACCTGCTTTTTGAGGTTGGCTTGGGTTATTGTAGCAGAAAGGATTTACAATGAGATAAGATTTGTAGATTACTACACTTCATTCTTCTCCACCCATATAGCAATTTTAGAAAATGTGGTTTCTGACAAAATGTGAAAAATTTAATTATGCTTTATCTAAAAAAGAACATTTTTACTATAATGATATATTTTCCTCCATGATCTTGAAAAGAAGGCAAAAAAAATTAATATAATTTGCTAGAAAGAGAAATTAGATTAAATGCCAGAGAAAATGTTCAAACTCTACACATTGGTATGGAAGAGCACAGCTGTTGTGTAATCTCCTGCTTGCATATAGCAGGGTTTCCCTAAATTTCACAAAGCACACATCCAAAACAGCATGAGTGAATGTGTGGCCGCTTGCACTGAAAGAGATAAAACAAGGGACATTTCTGAGAAAGAATGTGGTTTTTAACTTTTTAGAACAGGCTACAAATTTGAGACTAAAACACAGCTAAGTGTGTCCCTTCTATGTGTAATGAACAAGTAAACTGTATTTGTGCAGATTTAATCAGGAATTTATCTTTTGTCCTACCTCATACAAGTAGTGTTGAAAAACAGAAGTAGAGCCTGGATAACTCCTGCATATTTTTAGGCATTTACCTGAAATACCTAACTGCCTTGTCAGTGTAGAGCATCAGAAACCTGAAGAGCACAATTTGGTATTTGGATGGTGTGATTTGTGCTCTGGAAAGACCAAAGTCTTTTTGAAGAGTTCAGAGACAATCTGGGATAGGTTGATTCATAACTTGAGTTATGAATCATTGCAATCTCCATTAGATGGGGAGCAAATTGAATACTCCATCTGAAGCTGTTTTGTCATCTACAAATTCTCTTTTGCTGTTTCCAACAGACTGAGATCTTATTAATCTAAAATATTGAAGAATGTCACCTTACAAGTAATACAAAAATTAGCTGTTCCTGCAGAGATTGTTTCTCTGGTATTCACATAAATTGCAGGTATACAGAGACTATGTATCAAGTTTTGCAAAATTTAATGTCTTTATTTTTATAGGTTGCCATCACCAAAAGCACCACCCATGAGTGTCCTGCCTGAAGTAGTCACTGAAGCTTTTGGAGTGGCACTGGTTGGTTATGTAGCCTCATTATCTCTTGCTCAAGGCTCTGCTAAAAAGTTTAAATACACTGTGGATGACAACCAGGTAAAGCTCTTTCTCCTTAGTGTCACTTAGCCTTGAAATCACCATTTGGGGAAAGTATTATAGATGAATACCCAGAAGGAAAAACTATGTTCCATATAGCATCCTTCACCTTCTAGTGTTTATGTAACAACCAAATTTTGTTTAAATAATCTGTGCAGAATGCCCTTATTGATTGAACTGCTCTTTTTGGGGAAACTCATCCTTCAGGATAATCTTGTAATGCTACATTCAGTGCAACATTTGGGTATTAATGCATTTTTCACTGCTCTAAGATAAGACAGCTTCTTCTCTGGCAGTTGAGCTCTTATAGATAACCTATGATGTTAAATCAGCCACTGTTAATGAAAAGCAATTCTAAACCAAAACCAGGTACTTATAGCCTCAGGACTTATATAATAAGAAATTATTTCTATTTATGCAAAGTAGAAATCTCACCCAAAATAAAGGTTTATTTTTATTTAAGAAGCTAGGTGAGTTCAGAGAGTGCTGCCAGATTTACAGCCAAAGGAGCTTTTTGTTCCAAGTTCCATTTTGCAGAGGACATGCTTAAATAAAAGTGGGCTGTCTCTACACTACTACAGTGCTTGTCATGGTGGGTGGGTAACTCCAAGCCAGCTGGAAATCCAAGAGATGCTAATTCAAGCACTGTGGGAAGAAAGGCTAAATTTCAGATAACTGGCACTAGTACTGTGTGATGAAAATGTTGCCTACACCTTTATGTTAAGTGGTTTGGGATAAATGACATAGGGTTGAATGAAGACAAGTTGTTTTGCAGCTGGAGGTCTATTTGAACACCCTATCTACACAGGTTGGTTTTGCTACATCAGGTCCCGTCCTTTACAACTCGAATGTCATTGGAAAACACAGTGGGAACATTCTTGTCTGTTCAGGTCTCTAAAATATTTCTCAGTTTGAATACATTGGGCCATGAATTTCCATTGAGGCTTCAGAGCCATGTTTCTATGGAGCAGAGGGAGAATGCTTTGAGCTTAGTGCAGGTCAGACTCCAGGGTGACATGCTGCTTTGTTTCAAGGCCCTTCATGGAACACAGCAACATGTGTGTCTTTATGCACCTTTGGAAGTCTTGTAGCTTACACAGGTTCATTACTGAAGTCTTGGAAACTGTGTATATCTGCATCAAATAATGGAGCAAAAGAGGAAAATCTCCATGAGAGGAGAGCAGTGAGGTGGTGTGGCTGTATGGCCTCCAGGGCCAGGCATAGTGCTTGGCAGGGGGACTTGTGGGTGTGTGAGGCTTCTGGGGGAGCTTTAAGGGGGTGCTGTTCTGTGCTGTGAAGACAAACTCATAGAGCTGTGTTTTCCTGGCTGGATACAGCACCATTTTCCTCAGCAGACCAACTTGCTCCTTAAAGTCTGTAATGCTGGTGGCCATGGTGGAACACTTCCTTAGAAAATACTGCTCTTCTTAGGCTGCACATACAAGGTGGCTTCTCCACTTTTTCTTCTATGAATCCTTTGTTCAGACATGTCTGCATTTTGACTGTGAACAAACACCAAATACATTTATGATGAAGGACACCATGCATAAAGTATGGTTACCACACTTCACTTTCACTAAAACATGCTCTAAAGGAAGAGAAATCAGTGGCTGTCTTTTTCCAGTGAGCCATACACCAGAAATTATCTGGACGGTTTCCAGATTACTTGGGGTTCTGGCCAGTCAAAAAGTAGACATGGATCAAGATGTAAATATTTTGGTTGAACTTAATCTTCAAAACTTAGCAATAGCATTTATTCTGGGAAGAAAATGTGCCTCCTGCTTTTGATGAATCTGATTCAACAGCTCTGTCATTCAAATTAGTTCTGAGTTGGGAGAAGATCTTTTCTGTTGGGAAACCCTTTGTCATGTACCTGTGGGATTTTTTCCCTCAAAAATGTGTCCATCCTTTATCATTGCTAATATTTACATAGGGAACTCCTTTGTTGGAAGAGGCATTAAAATGACAGCACAATAGGAAAAAACATCTTCTATTTAACGACTTTGCAGGAATTTTTGGCTCATGGCCTCAGCAACGTGATTCCTTCATTTTTCTTTTGCATACCAAGTGCTGCAGCGATGGGACGGACGGCGCTTTTATACAGCACAGGTGCCAAAACACAGGTAACGGCTTAGAGTGAAGTACATCAGAGAATTAAAGCTGTGATTCTGCTCACTGCAATTTGTACTGATTTATCCATTGTATTTCCCTAGCCTCCCTTCTCATTCCTGGGAATGCCTCTGCCCTGTCATTTTTAACAATCTGCATGAAATTGCATCTGATCAGTGATGCCTTCCTAGAAAAGACAATAGTTCCATTTATTATTTTTTACCTGTTTCATTCAATATGAACTGTAAGGTCTGTGGCAGCAAGGAAGTTAGTAGTTTTGTTTTCAGACTGCAGGAAACTGCATGAAAGCCCTTTCAGTTGATGTGAATTTGCCAGCATTGTAACGAAAGTGCCCTCTAATGGTGTTTAAAGGATTCAATGGTACAGTCTAAACCAAAGTTTTAGGAAAAAAAATCACATTTCATTTATCTGATTTAATTTATCTTCTATCTGATTTCCAAAATAAAATGTAAGTAACCTTTAGAGCTGTTTGTTTAAAAAACACAAGTAATCTCCCAGCTTCTGCCTAGTGACATGGTGTGCTTGTCCTATCCCTTGGTGTACACGGAGCCCACAGAGATGACATTTAGATTTTGGAGGTTGTTTGTTGCTATTTCCTACTGAGGAAACTAAACCCACAAGCTGTTATTACAGTTGCTCAGGAAAGAGTGGACTATAATTGCTGAGAATGATAACTGTGACCCTGCCAGCCTGTCATATGTCCAAATTGTGCTTGTGAACAAGAGAAGCACCCCCACAGCATTGCCTCTTCCTCTGAAACTCAAGGGCCTTTCAGTGGCAACCTGCCAGATCAATGTCAGGTCATTTGGAGTTTGTTGCTATTCTCCCAGGTAACAAGTGACAGGACAAGAGGAAACACCAACAGGCTGATCCAGGGAAAGTTTAGATTAGATATCAGGAGTTTTGTTGTTTTGTTTTTTTTTTTTTTTTTTTCACAGAAGGGGTTGTAAAGCATTGGAACAGACTGCTCAGAGTAATGGCAGGTCACCATCCTGGGAAGTTTTCAAACGTTGTGTTAATATGGCACTTGAGGACATGGATTATTGGTGAACATAGTGGTGGTGCTGGGTTGACGGTTAACTTGATGACCTTAAAGGTTTTTAACCTTTAACATCTTTTAACCTTAACAGTTCTATGATTCAATTATTCTAATTTGATTTTATAGCTGTTGCTTTTGCCTGTTTCACTAGCTGCAAGGAAAAGGTTCATGACATACAAGACTAAATACAATCCATAGGTACTGTTTCTCCTCAACCATGCCTTGCAATTATTTCTCATGCAGATGCCAGACTATTAAGGAATTATACAGAGCTTTACTCCAATAATCTACATGTTAAATAATTGCTAATTAGCCTACAGAATACTCTGAACTCACTTAATCATAATGAATAATCCAACAAATAATAATCTTGAAAAGTATTTATATGCAAATATTTTAGCTACCACTTGACTATTAGCTATTTCATGTATTTTAGTTGAATTCTATGTCATACAACGAGCTGTCATCCTCACAGACATTCTCTTCTGTAATTGGTTAATGTACTGATTGTGCTATTTACAGTAGTACTGCATCATGCTGTACTGGCTTTTCCATGGAATATTTAAGGTAACCTGCAGATTTATAACCTTGAGGCATATGGGGTACTTGAGCATGTTGGCTCTGGTGCATGTAGCGAAAGACCCTGATAAAAGGTTATTCAATACATGAAATGGAAAAAGAAACCACTAGAATTTGATTTCAAGACAGCAAACACACAATAAAAATCTGTTTGGTTTATCCATTGGTTTCACAGTATAGCAGCGCCTGTGTCTATAAGTTAAGAGTTAGCACTACGAGAGTATTTTATTAGGCATAACAATCTCTCCCCTGCCTTCTTGGAAAGCAACATATCAGCTTAATGCTCTCCTTTGTGGCTGTCCAGATAGAATGAGGAGATGACAAGATCATCACTTATAAATACTGGTCAGGTCAAAGGCAAAAAGAAGCCTTTCCTTAACTTAGAGAGAAGTCAGTTTGGCATCACACATGGACGAAATGCAAAAACCCTTTGAGGGGCACCGAGCAACCCTTTTTTCTCAAATGGCTATCCCTGGATTGCAGTTTTGTCATTTGTTCCTCAGTGATATATTTTCCTGGGAGAAAAGAGAAGTGAGGAACTCTATCGTGGAATAGAAGCGTCCTTCAAATAGAATCAACACTTTTTTTCTTGCTCTTCATGAAGGCAGAAAGAGGGAAAAGCTCCTTGTGACTTTACCAGCAGATTTTCTGTCCCTTTTTATGTAAACACTCTGTCTATCCTTCTTGATGGTATTTTTAAATACACCATGACTTTAATTTTCTAGTGTTTTAACAACTTGTCTGGTTTTGTTTTTAACAACTTGTCTCTTAAAATGAAACCTAATTATTTTAGTAAAGACACATATTATCAATATAAAAATAAAGTGAGCATCTGTCTACTTATCGTCAAAAACCTTCTGTGAATCTGAACTGTATATTTATAAGACCAGAAGTACTCAGTAAGCACTCAGAGTGGAATAGGACAGTGCACTTTTACTGTCATTTTCCATCAAATTAACACCATGTATACTGTGAAGAAATATATAATTCTTAGACCACATATTTTTCTGAATTTATATTACTTGCATTATAATCTTTAATATATTTTTAATCGTACCTACATTTTCTTAGGTAAATACACTGATATTAAAATAAATTTGTTAGTGGTTTCTGGTTTAAAAATAGTTTTATTTTAGTGTTAATCCCAACAAAAGAAGTTAGAAGTCTTCTCTTGTAGAAAAAATGATAGCATACATAATTCTTGCCTAGTGCTATGACAGATCTGTTATTTAGTACAACACAGAGTGCATGGCTATAAATAAGTTGCAGAATGACAATGGGTACTGAGAAACTTCTGGGATGAGACACTGCACACACACATTCCATTTAATACCCAAATGTGTAAGTGATGCTCTGATCTGTGTCAGTGTGCTGGCAGCAGGGTCAAGCACAGATGTTGAGATCTCTCACTATGTTATCACTGTAGTTGATTAAAGGTAATAATCAGAGATTAAAATTGAAATTATATGCATCTGCAATCCACAGATACATTAATAGCTAAGTCCTTCAACATCTGATTCTTGACTTTGTCTACAATATTTTATAATTAATCCTTTTCACAATTTCTTTTGTTGTTTTTGTTGTTTTTCGACTGAATGATCTGCAACTCTTGTTTATTGTTTTAGGTGGCTTGCCTTATCTCTTGTGTATTAATTCTTGTGGTGATCTACACAATTGGACCTCTGCTGTACTGGCTTCCTATGGTATGGTGCTTAACCTTTTTAAAGATTATGATGTCAAACATTTTCTAAGGACAGTTTCTTTCATGGAAAGACAGTGCAACCTTTAAAACAGCTCTATTTAATTTCAGTGGCCAAAAGAATAGTAAGTGTATGATAAATCTCGAAATCATAAAGTACAGAGGTGACAGCAAAAGACATAGATTTTAGACATATATAGTTACATATATAGGCCATCATGTAAGAGTATAGAAGTGAATTTCTCTTCGACTTACTTTTGGCATGTAGTTTATGAAAAATATACACACAGGTTGCTGTGGATTTGTAAATTGACAAAGTGTGGTAGAAATTAATGAAGATTCATGATATTTCTTCAGATATGCACATGATACATAATTTTACTTTTCAAATAAATTTGACACAAATTATTTTAGATAATGATAGAAGCTTAATTACAAAAATATTATAAGGTATTCTTGTATCTCTGTCATGGAATACAGCTATGCTAATACTCTTTAAAGCAGTGTGGAATCTTTTCACATAAGCTATATCTAGCTTTTGGTATTACAAATTAATAGCTAATTTTAACTAGAGGCATGTCAAAGCTGCTAAATACAGCTCCAAAATTATCCACAATTCTGCCATGTATGTTGAGGAAGTTTTAACTCAAATGTGTTTTAAAATTGCTTTGTGCTATTGTTTACATGGTGTCATGAAAGTTCTCACTTTTCAAACACTGATCCTTTTATAGCTTATTTTAACCATGCAAAGTAAGGACACTTGAAGAAGGGTACACAGTATGTCCTGTTTTTTGCTATACTTCTTCCCTACTTTCACTTGTTTTCATATGGATTATAGGTAAATTTTGACCAGTTTCCTGAAGGCTTTCCCCCCATATTTCAAAAATACTTTTTGGTTTTTGCTTTCTTGATAATTTATTTCTCTTCTAATATGCTTTTTCAGCCCTGTCTATGCACTGCAAGTCCATCGGTTTGTACTCCACTCTTTTTGGCTCTAGATGATTTCTTCATCCATCTTCTCCTCCCTCCTGAGTCAAAGAACAAAAAAAAAAAATTTGTTTTGCTTCAAAATTAATGGACCTTTGCCCTAGAGGCCTTCTCTATGGGAAGGGAAGGAAGTGAGGAAGGGGAGTTACAATTCTTCACTGCATAGAAGTTGAGTGATGATTTGCTTTTGAGCCCTTCAGACTGTGGCAGAATGTATTTGGTCTGGTGATGCATGGAAGAGTCTTGAGTAGTCCTGAGGTTTCTGTTATTTTTCTCTCAATGAGGTAACCTGTAGATATCCTTCACAAATAAAAAAAAAGGGGATAGGGTGGTTGTTGCTGTTAGCAGCTGTCACCAGGACACCTGTGCTTATCCCATTTTCTAAACCAGTTCTTTTTATAATTTAATTATGATATTGACTGCTAAATTAAAGAAACAGCATTTGTTTTCACTAGCAACTCTGCAAATGGCTTTTGTGTTTATGTCTTTGCAGTGTGTGTTAGCAAGCATTATTGTTGTGGGCTTGAAGGGGATGCTAATGCAGTTCCGTGACTTAAAAAAATACTGGAATGTGGATAAAATAGACTGGGTAAGTAAAACTTAATCTAAGGACACTTTCCTGAGACCATTTGGTAAACAGCTGTTAACTAAACTTTAACAGTTCTGTGGCCCTAGAAAAAATAAGTGCAAGATATTAGTAATAGTACTTTCTGTGCACTATCAGCTCAGAATAACAGCATCTGTAATATCAGTTGTATTAAAAAATAACATTTTAACAAATGATAAAGAATCAAACTTGATACTAGAGATGTGTAGGCAGACAGATCAAGATAACGTGAGCAAGTATGGGTCTAATTTTTATGTATTTTCTATATATTTAGCATGCTTTTGCTATTGTAGCATAATTGAAGAGATTTTGGTATCATCATCCTCTGGGAATAGGGAATGACCACATAGGTCAAACAGAACTGGAAACATAGTGATGCAGAAAGATAAATATTGAGGGGTGCTGTAAGTAAATGGTCTTAACTCTCAGATTTTCCAGAAATCTATTCTATCTACTGTTGGAACATAGTGAAAGATTCTGCACTATGAGAGGAGGAATACATCAGAAAAAGTAGATAGGTGAAAGTAGTATAAAAATCTAGTTTAATGCAAAGTCTAAGTAGTCTGAGAGAATTCGCACAGAATCCCAAGCAAATAGTAAAGATGAATCCATATGTAAGAAGACTTCTGGATTTCTCTTCTGTGGGAGATGTTGTGTGTAATGGCCAATTAATGGAACTAAAATTTCTATGCACTTACATAAATGCATACATGCTGATGTCCCATATGTTTGAGTTAACAATATTCAGAAAGGTATTTTGGCCACACAGTCCTTTTCTGTGGTGGGATATATAGGTAATTGGAGTTAATATTGGACTTTTTTGAATCCACCAGTTACTTAGCATTCTATAGCAATAATGGTTAAGTCTAGAAAGAATAAAACTTTTTTTTTTTTTAATTAAAGTACTCAGTTTTAGTATGGGAAACAGAACTGAGTAAACCACATCAAGTTTGACTGTGAGATTTTTTGCACTTGGTTGCAGAAAACTAGAGGTTCAGAAAACTTTTTTTGGGAGTTTCTTTTGTATTAGCCAGAAGAAAAGCTCTATCTTTCCTGAAGTATTTTATTCCTCAAGCAGTAAAACTCTGAAAATATTTTCTATCTCTTGTTTTGTTTTTGATCTTCAGGTTAACCCATATTGCCAATGATAGAAATTATGGATGATGTGGATCAAGAATTCTTTTGGGAACAATGGACTTAAAAACATTGATAGTTATGGGAGAGATATATATCTTCTCCACCAGTTCATTGAGATAATAAGTAGTTACATTTTCCAGCAGGATATTCTGGAATCTCACTAGATTTGACATGTCTTCACAGATAGACTAACCTGATTGATTTTTGCTTTTCTGGTTTTGGCAGAAAAGGTTGTGTGAGTAGTTAGTTATTACATCTCTGACATCTGTCATCATTTCTAAGATAAGTTATAGAACGGGGGAGTTTGTTGGGTTCATCTTCTTGACTAAACATACTTGAGCAATGATTTATCTTCAAGTAGTTTTACCATCAGTCCTTAGCTTGACAGGATAAATCACCTTCCCTTAAATAGCATAGTTTAAAGTAAGGCTATAAACATTGATCTTGCATTGCTGCCTGCTCTGAGGAGCCCCATAAAGGCCAGTGATTTGTGTAACTACACTGGTGTTATTTTGACCTGAAAGAATTCACCCCAGTAATTGACAGAACATTGGAAATGAATCTTTCCATCACCCAGGTTATCCAAAGTGTTTTGAAGTTAGAAACCCTAACAAAACATTTGGAAATGATTAGCAGTTGTCCTTTCTGGAGCTGATTCTTTGAAGGGTGTGTGTCATGTAGCATTGAAGTCAGGTTTATTTTGGTTATGGGTCTGGCAAATGATTGTGCATGGAAATACAGTATTATGAAGTGTGTTACCCTGTTCCTTGACACCTCTTTAAGCATCTCATTAAACGCAAATGGGATGAATAATAATTATTTGTTGATTGGTTCTCTATAAACATAATCCTTTTAAATGTAGAAGGTATGATATTGTTCAGGGATTGGAGTTGAGGAAATTCATTGGTTCCTTGAATCACAGGATATTCTGTGTTTCTATGAAATCTCTTCTTTCAGCCATGTGTGGCTTTTTCTTTCAGATTTACATCCCGCCTCTCAAATCACATTCGATTACTTTTCAGCTCCTACCCCACTGTCCTTGTTCCAGAGGTTTCTTTCCTGCCATTTGAACTTCAAATGTCTCCTGCTTCAGTTAAGGTCTTCTGTCAGTCCCTACACCTTGGCTGGATGACTTCAACAATCTCAGATTAATAATTGCATTATTCCACTACATATGTTATATGCAGAACTGAGAGTGATTTGTCTTAATCTTTTGCTCCGCTTTTTTTGAGAACAGCCAGGAAGCTAATCTGGCCTTGTCCGTAAATACATCTCACTTCTCAGGTCCTCAGGTCAAAAGATTATTTCCTTGTCCTTCATGTAAGCCTAATTTCTTATGCAGGCCAACTTGACTAACTTGCTGTTTTTATTCTCTAGCTTGACAGTGCTGGTGATACTAGTGATACTCTCCTAGTATTACTAAAAAGGCCAGTGAAGTTCTTGTTAACTTTAGATTTTAAGGCTCAGGACCACAGATAAGCTGCCTTTTAAGACAGGCAAAAATAACTGCCTGGCAATGGACTGCTAAAGAAAAATGTTATCTTTGCTGTTAACAGTTGGACTTGAAAGTAACCAAAGATGGGGAAAAAATATTTTAGAAGGTGATGTTCTAAGTGAAAAATTATAACAGAATAAGGATACTTTTCATGAGTTAATTATATAGCAGGGATTTGAGAAGTTCAGCAATGGCATACTCTGGCATTTAAAGAGAAAAACTATTTTAAAGTTGCACATATGTCTTGACCAGAAAATGACCACAGCTGTGACAAAGGTTGCAAGCCTGACTTTTAAAGCAGGAAGAATGGCTAGAATTTATGGTAAAAATTCCACATTCCCAACTTGGTGTTGTGGTGAGAGGCAGTTATGGATGCATGAATTGTAACTGTATGCACATATATTAATATTAAAGGATGTAAGGAATGCTACTAATTCAGCAATTAAATTAGATCCAATAATGAGGGTTTCATTTTTGATAAATATCCTCCAAGATCTTGCCATTGTGTATTTCTGAGAACACCCTGTCAATCTATTTTGTCAAAATATTTAGAGGAGAGGCCCTAGAGAGGGTCTTCCTTGAAATATGGATCTCATTAGTGCATTTTCTAGGGGTCTTTTAGAACTTCTTCAGATATTATCCTCAGGAGGAAAGTGGCCTTTTAAATTTGTTCATCACACATGGGTCCTGATTCATGAGAGGTCTCTGAGAGTTCTCAGGGCTCTGCTATATAAACAATTTTCTACAAGGTATGAAACCATCTCTTCTGTGAGAATAATTTTACATCAATGACTCTGTCTTATGGCATCCTAGGGAGATTTTCTATTTTTCCTGCCTTAGTGAATATGCTAGTGTGAGTTATATTACTTATACCGTAGTTGGTATCAAAGAACTACCACACCACTTCAGTAACATTAAGGATCATTTAGGTTGGAAAAGACCTTTAAAGACCATCTAGTCCAACTGTTAACCCAACACTGCCAAGTCTACTCCTAATCCACGTCCCTAAGTGCATTAGGCAGTTCCTGCTCTATGGCTGCGGTGGGCTTCACTTGAATACCAAGTTTTGATGAAGGGTGTGCTGAGGATGAATGCACACATTAGTCATTTGTTTGCAGAAGGATGTGGGATCATGGCCACATCACTCAGTCCTTTGAGCCAGAGCCTCCTCCAGGACTCCAGCATCTTCTGCTGAGAGTTTTGGAATGAGCAGGACTTTAATGGGATTCTTCTTTTGGCTATATGCTGGAGGGCCTCTATTTGAGCAGCTCATCACAGCCTCACACAGAGAGCATAGAACTGGTCAGCTGAGACATGTTCATCTCTTCCTCCATTAAGCAACAGCATAACCAGGTAGGAGTTAGATGAACTGCATCCTAAATTTTATTCATTCTTGATAGGGCTCACCCCCAGATTGGGGTGACCCCAAAAGGTGGAAAAGTCTCTCCTCCAACCTGTGCCTTCAAAGAAAGACTCAGTAGTCTTCAGTCGTCTGGTCTCAAGGTAGTTTATTGTATGTTATCTAAAAGATTTCTCCCTGAGCTGCTGCAGTCCATTCAGCAGTCAGGCAAAGGCACACTCCGACACCCAGGGGGCTGGTGCCTTCTTTTATATCATACATTACGTGTTAAATGTTTATGGTTTTTCCCCAAAGCCCATCACCTATATTGAATAGCGACTTTCTACTCTAAACCAATCTGTGAGTGCCAACATCACCAAGAACATGGAGGTTAGGAAGAAGAAGGAAAGAGGACAGGGCACACCCAAATCCCTCCATCTTAGAACCTCTGACCCCCATGTACAAAACTCAGACCCCTCTGTACAAGGCCTAAAACCCCCCTGTACTGCACTCAAAAATTCTTCCTTTCACTTTGTGACTACTTCTACTATAATATCTAAACTTTTGTGACTTCTTGTCCTTCCTGCAAGGTTGGTAAATTGTTCCATGGGTCAGGTTCAAAGCCACAGGGGTCTGTGGCTGCATTCCAGGGTCTCAAATGCTTCTGACCTGGGCCCGGAACATCCAAGAGCGTCCAAGGGATATTCTGGGTTCCGACACATTCTGATAATCAAATCCATTGGTTATAGTAGGAAACTAGACAGCTGTGCTGCAGATAGTTACGTGCAAGTAACTATCAGGCAATAGCTGATCATCAAGCAACATTCAGGCAATAGCTGATCATCTCCTCAGTTTGCAATGAAACAAGGGAAGTGCATAATCTGGTTTCAGACTGGGACAGAAACACTTATTATCACCATACCTTAGCATTGCATTGTTTAGCCCTAGGTTCAGAAAGTATTCTGCAAGTTGTTTATATGATTTTTTTCCTACCAAATGCTGATTTTAGACTGTCATCAATGGTGGATGATTAGACTCTGAAATGTAAAGTCTAGAGGAGGCAGCTGCTATACACAGCCAGTGTACCTCTCAGTGCTTCTGATACTTTCTGATACATACAGGAGTTGACATAAATCTATTTCTTCTGCTTGTTTCTTTTCTCCGTCTTTAGAGTTTTTCTTTAAATTAGTACAGTACTTTGAAGGTGGATTTTATTTTGATTTTTGATATTAACGTGTGCCTAAAACACATTATTGCTAAGATTTGAAGATTGATTAGATCCTGTCTGTCCTGGAGTTTGCAAGTAAGCTGCCAAGGAAAACTTTGATATTTTTATCACTTCTATGTTGAACTCTGCAATAACCTATGAATTAAAAAAAAAAAAAAAAAAAAAAGTCTATCAGATCAACATAACTTCTTTCTACAAGTTTGATGCAACCCTAATTAAAGAAGAACTGATTCCAGGCCAATACAAAGCACTGAAAGGGTGATTGATTAATGAGAGTATGATTGTTTTTACTCAGCCTCTACAACAATGGCAGTCTCTGATTACAGTTAAGATGTAAGCTATTAGGCTGCTGGAGAGGCACTTAACTAGCTTTCTCAGTAGTCAGCGGTACTCAAACATTTCTGGCTTTGATTCTTCCTATGCAGACTTTGTATTGTGTTTTTATGCTGTTTTCTTCTGAGACATAAGAATTTTGCAGGTCTGCAGCAGTGATTTAGTTAGATGTGATGAGGTTCAGGTCTGCAGCTGAACTGGATTGCACTGGAGTGGATTCAGGTGTTGTCAAGGGTTCAGCCTTATTACAATAGTCTAATTCTTGATCTCACTGATTTTCAGGTTTTTAGTAGTTCTGTTAGCCTTTTCACATCCAGGTGAGCTTCTTTATAAAAGTATATTGGATTTATAAATCTTAGCATTACTTTCTTATTCATTAATCAGAACTCAATATCTATTGCTTATAAAGGTGGTCTTTGCAAATATGTGCATGACAATTCATATAAGATGTCATGTTAAAATACAACTAGTGATTGAGGACAGTTTCAGAGGATGAACTACTTCCTTACCTAGCAGCCCTCCTGTTGAAGAAACTGAAAATTCTTTTGCATTAATTAGGAATCTTGAAGATGAGGGAGGAAAAAGTTTCTTGACAAAGTCATGTAACACTCTGTCCTCTTTGAAGCACAAGCTAGTATGGTACGACTAACACTTAATAATTCATAAAATAACAGTTCTGAAATCTGCTAAAGCAAAATTCCTGTGGTTGGGCTGAAAGTATTCTATTGTCTCTGGCTTTCGTGAGTTAAGTGAAAGCATCAGAAAAGATAATCTTAAAAATGATTGTGCCATTGTAATGTGATCTGTTATTCTGCAAACATGAACAAATAGCACTTTAATTCTTGAAACGGGCACCTGTGGTGATCAGTATATCCAGAGGAGTGAAAATACTTTCCATTCTTTTTTAACACCTTTTATATAAAGATTAGATGGCAGTCTTTGCTTAAGGGTCCCTCAAGGAAAGAAAGATGTGCTTTATTATACCAACTAGGTTGGTATAAGAAATTGTGTAATTTGTACATCTTTTAATTGTAAACTCTGCATGTCTCTTAGCTGTACACATCACTGTAGTATGGAAAGAAAAGTGATCATTTCTGGTAAGAAAATAATTAAGGAAAAATTGAAATGTGAAAGTTTTGTAAAGTTTTTTTAAATTTCTTTTTAAAGTGACTTAGGTTCAGATATGCTTCTCAGTATTTTTTAAATTTGTATTTTAAATTAATCCAAAGTTTAAGTAATCAAATATTGAAAGATGGGGAAGTAATATGAAATCTCACCATTTCCATTAGAAGGAATTAATTCCCCAGTAATTTTTATTTGGTACACAGTTGTTTTAGTCAGCTGTACTTCATAATTCCCACTTGAATGATTAGTGGAAGGAAAGCTCTCTGTATGTGACCTCATTAGGGCACCTCATTATGTGAAAGGAAAGGAGGATTTAAAATCTACGCAGTGAAGAAGGTGATGTGAAAAATAAAATACATGTTTTTGAAAACAACTGAGTTTATTCTGACTTAAGCTGTTAGCAGAAGTACAAACTAATAGAATACTATTTTAAGTAACCGCGGAAGGAATCTCTGTGAGAACTGTGATGAGTTGTGCCGTGCTGCATGTGGTCCCCCATGGGGAGGCATTACTTTAATTGCTAAATCAGTCTTCAGTATTTGCCAGTTCAATGATCCAAATGTTCACATCTGAGAAACTACCTTAGTTCTAAAAATCTTTATTCCTGATTCATAAAATGCACATTGCTATAAAATTTGAAACTAATAACTTCTTTTTGCTCCCCTCCTAAAGAGCATCTGGGTTAGTACCTACGTGTTTACAATATGCTTTGCTGCTAATGTGGGACTGTTGTATGGCGTTGTCTGCACTATAGCAATCGTGATTTTCCGCTTTCCCAGGTAAGAAACAATTTATTGAAATGTTCCACTAGCACTTCTTTATGTATTCGTTCTGCATATTGCTTCACAGTCAGGATAGACATACGGTATACTAAGTTTAACAACAAAACATCGGTTTTTTAGTTGCAGAAAATTGTAAGATAAGACAATTAAAAAGTAAAAGTCACATCTGTCCATTTACCGTAGACTACGGAATCTCTAAAATGTTTTATAAAATGGCATTATTTTGTGATTTGTCTTGCTATTACACATCTGTAGGATTCATTATGGGAAGGTAGCATAAAATCAACTGGAAGATTAATAATATTTATTTCCATTAGATATCTCTTTGCTCCTTAAGGAAAACTATGTCTGTCAAGCTTTAGTAACTGAGAGCCTTCATAAACTCCTAGGTACTATGTTGCACAGGAGTTGGTCGTTGACAATTGCACTGCTAATATAGCTTAATGAAACATAACTGTACAACTATTCTAATGTCTAACAAAAAGTGTAAGTTCTGTGTATGACTTAGAAAAGTCAGGACAAATAAAATAGAACACTCAGAAGTTGTTTTCTAGATTTTAAAAAAATATATTAGAGTTGCTACTTTGGATCATGAGTAAAAGGAAATATAGCTGAGGTTCATGATTTATTTGTGCTATAGAATTAATTCACAGCTCACCAGTCCTGGAAATTACTTGCTGCTTGTATGCAGTTGTTTGCATGAACATTGAATCCCACTGAAATTAAGCACAATATAGACAGCTTGATTAAATGCTTGTTAAAGTTAATGGTGTTAGACATTTGTGCACAGCTCTCTTCTCATAGAATAAGTTGCAGAACCAGCATGAAAATAGTTCAAAATTTCAAGGCAATTAAAAATGATGGGAGATTGCTTCTGCTTGAATCAACCAGTACTTTTGTGATAACATTGTGCTACTCAGCAAACTAAAATTTTGTTAAGTTCTGTAGTAAAGCAAAAGGCAAGTTTTCATGTTTTTGTCTGAGCCTGGATGTTAGAGGTTCTCCAACAGCCGAAAGGGATGGATATCTAACACAAAAGAGCCTAATCTAGTGGAGACCTCTGTCTGAACCTGCACTTATTAATGTAAATAAGACTCTTCCCAGTGATCACTGTGTTCTTCAGTAAAGCTGCACATGATTGTCCATACCATCTAAAGGCGTTGAACAAGGTAGCAGCCTTAAAACTGGCACAGCACAGATGGAGTTAACAAGATAATGTGTAGTAAGCCATGCAGTCATGAGCAGAAGTGTTAGCAGAAGTGAAGCAAGGAAAATACCATAGATTATTTATTGTAAAGTTTCTGTTCAGGGTACTGGATATGGTACATATTATGTGTCAGAATGTATTAAAACCAGCAGCAGCTACAGCTTCATTTATGCAAAGATGAAAGAACAGCTGATGTTTGCAAGGCTCATTTATCTGGCCCCAGTGCCTGTAAATACTACTTGTATATTGGTGCATCTGTCTCAGAGGATAGATAGTTCCATAGTCTTCTGCAGTTAAATGTGTTCCTGTAAATGGCACATTGAATCAGAAGATCCTAACACTGAACTCCCTTTCCAAGGCAATATTCTCTTTTCTCTCTGTAGAGAGCATAGGAATACTGGTGTTTTCCAGTAAGTCCCCCATTCTGATAGCTAGGGTGCAGTGTTCTGCTTCATCATGTAAAGATGTGTCAATTTCAATGACAAATAAAATATCTTTGTTTTTCATGACCCACACATATTCTACATATTTATTTTCCATTTCCTTACAATATGATTTTTCAGGTAAAAAATATTAATTAAACTTCTTTACTTTTGAAGATCTAGATTATATGTGAGCTACCTTGACTTGAAAGCAGCTCTGGCCAGCAAATGAAAATCAAAATTAAGATATTCTTCACAAGACAATTTAATTATTCATATTTTCAAAGTGATCTCCCAATTCTAAAATGAGCTTTTTACTCTTTAAGAGGATGATTAGAAAAGAAAAGGTCTGTAATCACAAAAATACTCACAGATCACATTGTGGGGCCTTTAAACTGCTATGCCGTAGCTTGGGGTGTGTGTATTTTTGTTTCTGCTCGAGGCTACTAATGATTAACTGTACAGATTTTTCTCTATATATTGATTACAGAGCAAAGACACTGAATTTGAAAAATATGAAAGAAGTGGAATATAAATACCAAGCAGAAGATAATAGTGTAAGTTTATTTACTTTTTGCTTGTGTGTGTGTTTCACTAATTCAGATTTGTTTGTTTTCTCTAGTTAGTTACCAGATTGTAAAAGGGAAGTCAAGGGAATGCTTTTGTGATATGACCACTTGAAATCTAAAGCCAGGATAATATAACAATATTATAGTTGGTCATCAGAAACTGGAATATTTTCATGGTTCTGCTGCTTGTCTGCAAAGTGAAGTTAGGCAAGTCCTCTTAGATTTATTTATCTTAGTTTATTTGTAATTCTTAGTTATGAATTGCTCTTTCTCAACATTTCCTAATTCCTAAATTTAAGAAAATATCTTGCCAGGAATGGCAAGGGCAATCTGAGCAGACAATAGTAATCTCTGTATTATTATCACTTTTCCTAAAAGTCCTTCGGTATTATTATCATCTCCAATCTCTTTTCTGAAGCCATTTCTGTCACCAACCCCTTGTGACCAGATTGTCCCAGAGGATCCCACGAGGCTCGGCAAAGAGGGGCAGCATCACTCAATTGTTACAGACTGCTTCACAAATTTCATCACCCTGTGCACATGAAAAATGGATGGAAGAATTTCTTCCAAAGACTGTGCCTTTTAAATTTGGCTTCTTACAAACTTCAACCAACCAGTCAGATTCTTTTGGTTATTTTCATTACAATTACTGTCAAAGTTGCTTTTTGCTCAGGTCTATGGTAAGAAGAGAAGGGTAATGACCCAGAGAGGTGAACTCCCTCCTCCAAGATGAAATGGTAGGTCAGCAGCCAAGAGAGAAGTAGAACCATGTGTCCTTTCAGCACAGAGCCCCATCACCAGGACATCCTGCCTTCTCCAGTGTGGCAGTTTATCCTATGTCCTTTTTCCTTTCCTAGTGCTGATGAAGGGTGTTACGTATCAGTAAACTACATGCTCAGCAGTTAGTCCTTCACCATTAAGCAGATCTTCTTTAAAGAATTTATTATTTCTGGCAAATGTCTTCCATCAGAGCTATCTTGGGCTAAAAATCTGAACTTCCAAGGGCTCAAGGGCATTTACTGTTTTGGCATGCTGAGAAACGCTGGAATATGAAAGGTACATAGGAATGGGGAGGACTCTGAAATGGGAATTAAAAACACTGTTGTTGAGGCTGGACCCGCTGTCAATTATTATATCACTTTTCATTCTTAATAAAAACTTTGGAGTAACTTTGTCAGAGATGGATAACCAAAATTTGATTTGCCTGCTATTTTTCATATCGGTTCATGAAGTACTTTGTGCAAATACCTATATATATTTTTTTAAGCTTACTGGTCCCCTGCTTTTTTTCCCCTTAATTCAGTAAGATTAACGCCAGTAACCTAATAACAAACTAATGTCTGCAGACAGTGGAAAATAACATTATGTTAGAGAAGCAAATTGCTCAGGAGCTATTACACAAAACAAAGAAGGAAAATATGCCTTTAATTGAATTTAGAGTCATTGGGTTGCAGCAGGCATTTAGGGTAATTTTTAATGTATGAATGTTAGACTGATCCAAGTTTCCCTGGTACGTAACAGATTAGACATAAACAAGAGGACTTATAAACATGAAAATATGTAAGCTTAATGATCTACCCTGCCATTAAGGTCTGTGGATTTATAGGGGTTATTTCATCAATAAGAGAAAAGACACTTTAATGTGGAAAAAATCAAAGGGTATTTAGAAGCTTATGTGAAACACATTTCATCGCAGGCGTTCACTGGCACTGAACTCGTACCCGAGCAGAGCCAGAGCTGCATGGAGTGCGCAGGGCAATCGCCCGGGGCCTTCCGAGTGGTGGCAGGAACAGACACGTGAGATAAATTTCCTGCTTTTTAGCAAGGACACAACAAAGAGGAAGTTCATTTTTCTCTGAACAGTTCTTGTTAACAAAGAGGCAAACTAGACCCAGGAATAACTGGCTGGTCAAATTTAGGCACAGTTGATCTTGTCCATTCTGGACAAAAATTACACCTAAGTCTGCAATCTGCTTGATCTGGCCTTATGATTTAAGCCTTTCAAGTTTTGGACCTTGTACTTATGGAAGCTTGATCACCACAGGATTTGATCTTTGAACATCAGTCTTCCTTTTTTTCTTATGTTTTATCTTCTACTTTACCATGGCACTGAAGTGTCCACTTGTCTCCACACCAAGCTGTGTATAGCATCATTTTTGTGGGAGTCTTTGGGATGTCAGAGCATTTCTCCATTCAAGCATATACCATCCTTTGTTTTGCCCTTAATTTAGAGCTCTATTCCATACAAACTGAGACATTTTAACTGCCAGTTGAGTTTCGCCACGTGTCTGACTGTGACAAAACTCAACTGTGGTATTTACTGCAATCACATCCATAGGTAAATTGCGCAAAGTCCCTACACATAGTCTGGGGTTCTTTGCCTCAGTTTGGGATGTTCGAAATATTTCCTTTATTTTATGGTCACTGTGGTGGTGTCTGAGAGATCATTTCATTCCCAGAAGTCTGAAGAGCAGTCTATAATAAGGAGATAGTTTATGTGGTTTGTGGTGAGATTTCTGTTACTGTTTTGCTTGAAAGTCTGTTGGGAAAACTGCATATCTTTAATGCAATCCCAAACAATTTTTAACTACCTAAAAAATGGTCTGTGTCAGCTCCACTTACTTGTGACCTTGTTACTTGACTTTTGTTAGGAGGAAAAAGAGTATTTTTTTACCTATATTCTCTTGCAAATTCTTGATTTTTGCTTCCATTGTCATACAACCTGTGGAAGATTGGGAGTTCAGTAGAAGCAACTTCTACAGAAGTTCCCCTACAAAACCAGTCTTTAGGCATGTCTTGCTGCTGTCCTTTATATTTATATATTAATATTAATTTTCTTACTGGGTTTTGAAGATGTTTTATATGTACACCTTGAGGGTGAGAGAAATAGCACTTGTTTTGTGCAAAATATCTCCCACTTATACCTGGGGGTTTCTGAGCATTATCTGGTGTCCATCCAAAATTGTTCTGCTGTGTAACATTTATGTTTTGAGCTAAACAGTCTGACTGGAAGTGCTGGTAAGCTGGTTGTAGCTTATTCAGTGAAGTGCAGAGACAGGTTCAAGGGCAATGGAGAGTTCTCATGTAGATTATTGTGTTGGCTGTAGAAATGTGCTGGTAAAGCTTTAAATGTGCCATTCAAGGTTGATCTGGATCCACTAAGTATTTTCATGGAGAACTATCTCTGTGTTAAGGTCATCTTCAGATGATCAAGATTAATATTGCCAGCTTTCCCCAAACCACCTGCAGTGTTTGCCCTAAATCCTTGTGTACTTTTTTCAAGATGTGTTTGTCTATTAAAATGTATTCCCTGTCTGCAAATGTTACCTTGCCTATGCTTGGGGATCACACCAACTGAAATATAAAGTGTTATTATAATTGTTAGCTAATAGTTCTTAGTATTATGCCTCATAATGTGTATGCTTTTTTCATGCTAAATACTATTATAGATAATTTTTATTATATATTACTTGTATTTCCATTCTTACTTCAGTTATGTGTGAAGGCTGATTAATAGAATTATTTGTTAAATAATTCCCACAATCCAAATACAGTTATTTTCAGGATTTTTAAAGAAATTTGTATGGGGTTTGTTCTCCAAATCCAAGATGAACTTTTCAGTATTATGTTTATTTCATTCCCCAGGAATCACTAAAACTGGTAAAAATAGTTTCAATCAACAGCCCATTAGTTTTTTTGAATGCCAGAAAATTTCACGCTGACCTGTTAAAGATAATCCAGAAGGATGGCATGAACAGCCAGGTATGTGATATTGTAAACAAAAGGTGGGATGTGCTTTACACTTCAGTAATCACCGTGATTGGGTTGTAGATTGTGCTTGCTTTCCTTGCATTTCTTAGAGAATTCAATCAGATACTGGAACAGGTATAAAAAAGTAACATTAGAAATGATTCATTTAGAATAAAGCTAATCCTAATTTTAATCAGATTCAACATGGACAATTTTTGTATTATTACTTGAGAATAATACTTCTATTTCTGTATGTGATCCTGTAAGAAACATTAAAGCACTGATCCAAAACTCAAAAATTTCTAGAAGAACTTCCATAACATCAGATGATATAAGGCTGGGGTTTTAGAAAGACAATGAGTAGCTACAAATATGCTTGAGTAAAATGTGATTTTTTTTTTTCTGGAGATAAGTCCATGAGAGATGGACACTTCATTTCTATCTATAAATAATTTTGGGAAAATAAGGTAGAAAGTGGCTCTTTTTTTTCTCAATGGTATTGTTTCTTTTTCCTCTTTTGCACTGATCATATTAGAGAAATAAACAGTACACAAATTATGTATATCACATTTTTTGAGAATATCCCTGTAAGTATAGTATTTTCCAAGTTCATCTGCACATAACTACTGCAACTTCCTGCAACTCTTCCTAAAAGGGAAAATATAAATTATCATTTTTCTATCAGTACCATTAAGATATTCTGATCCGATACAATGCTTACTGTAGACAATTTCATCCAGTCTGGCAAACTGGGCTGAAAAAATCCCAGTTGTGTCTAAGATGGGTTGTTAAGACAGCAACATGTGTCTACCACCTCTGCTGTCCCTTGACAAAGAGTTATACTACCCATATGGTATAAATTCAACTCAGAAAATGTGATGCTTTTTTCCCTTGGTTTTGCTAGGCTGACTGATTTGGCTTAGTATGATAAAAAGCCTCCAAGCAGAGCGAAATTACTTAGGATTTGCATGGAATTAATTTGAGTCAATTTAATAAGTTAATTTGTACGTTACTTATAAAGGAGATTTTATCCTTTGTCTCTTCTGTAAGGTACTCAGCAGTACAGCTGTTTGAAACACTGTGCTTATTTCTTTAAATTTTTTTTGTTGAGTAAATGTCTTTCTGTAGCACATAATGGGTGTGAAAAAAATGCAGTTTCACTTTTGCTTCTGTGCTCTGTTTCTGGTTTTAACTCATGTTTCTACTGAGAACTTGCATATTGGAATAACTATTATAAAAATTATCCAGATAAATGTAATTATTTAATAAATTTACACATCAAAAGTGCTCTTACTAAAATATAAGCATAGCAGATGAGATTGCAGCAAGTAGAAAATTAATCAAAAGTTAATCTTATAAAATCACTGCCAAGAATTTTTCTTGTCAAGAACATTTTTCCCATCTTTTGACCACTTCTTAACCACCCCCCCACTTCCCCAAAAGCATTGTGTCCAAAATATATTTTCTAGTGAATCCAAACTTGACAGAGATTGAGTCAGCAAAAAAAGAAATGCAAAGTATCAGTTTGAGTGTCTATCTCAGTATTCTTCTAAAGTTATACCAGAAAATATTATATATCCAATAGGCTATTGCATAGGACATCATTTTGGAGAGAAGGAGTTAACTTTGGTACTGAGAAACAGAATTCTTATGTAGTGCATTGATTTTTCTCTTGTTGCTGTGCAATGGACTGCTTTTCCTTGGCATGTTAATCATTTGTTGCTCTTATTTCAGTGTGAGCAGAACACATTGCTCTGTTCATTTTCCAATGGAAGTTGCCATGGTGAGTTTATTATCTACAAATGGTGTTAAAACCAAGATGGATGTAAGTGTGCAAAATAGTTCCACATTTTTCTATATATTTCTAGGTGCACACAAGGTTTATGGAAATAAATATGCTCAGTTAGACCAAACATTCAATGAAGCATGAATGCTAAACAGTGTTAAATTATGCTAACCTTGACCTAATAAGTCCTGTTATTCATTCTGGTTTTAACTGACTTTTTAAGATTTCAAAGGCAGGGAACCCCTTGAAAATGCCTTTTCTACAGGAGTGGAAGGTTCTAGTGGAAATCTCGTTGCCCATCACACGGGGGTTGGAACTAGATGATTTAAGGTCCCTTCCAACTCAAACCATCCTCTGATTGTGACCCTGCTTATTGGACTGGAATGTGTGTGTGTGTGTAAAAAGACAGGTACATAGTGGGGGAAACACTTCCTGTATTGCTGCCTGGACTGATCTTCAGACCAGGCTGAAGAGACTGAAGGCTCTGGTCTTGGGTGTTTTTGCATGCTGAGTTGAATATTAGTATGAAAAAGTGAAAATAAGATTATAACTGTGTTAAATTTTTGGAGTCTTTAAAGCCACATAGGAGAAAATCTCAGAAAATGTCAACTGAATTGTTAGTGACATGATAACCACCAATATTATACAATATATAATAAAAACCCCTAGAGATTTTCTTTCAATTAAGGATTAAGCTGGAAACTCCACTTTTTCTACATTCTGTAACACTTAAATCAAGCCAGAGCACATACATTCCCATGGGAGAGCTGCAGCAACCCTTTTGCAGTGGATACTTTATACAGATGACTTCATTGTGGATAGAATTAAAACAGTGTTTATTTAAAACACTTACAAGCGTTAAGGCTGCAGTAGAAAATCTGATTTGGAGGCTGTTGTCTGAATGTTTGAATTTGTCAACTAGACTCAGGACATTATTTTGGTCCTACAGTGTTTAGTTGACTTGGGGCTGACAGAGTGCTTTGCTGTAGTAAAGCAACCTATGAAAATGGTTATTGAAGATGATATTGTATTTTATTGACTATATTGTAGAATCTTATATTTGAGAAGACCGTACCAGCGCATATTTCAGTCATCTTGAAGATGAAATGGTTTTTCATGTTACAAAATTGACAGAAAGCACAACACCTCTTTTCTGAATGCCTAAGTCCTGCCTTGAGGACTTCAGTGCTGTCATTACTTATATCAACCACTTATGGTGATTCTTCATGGGGTCTTTTAAACAACAAACAGAGAAAAAAGAAATACCCCTTTAAAGAGAAAAGCAAAATTCTGAACTTACATTTTCAAGGATGGGAGCATGAGGACACAATCCTTAAGCCTTATGGCAGCTGTTCAGGAAAACATGAAAATTTATGTCTTTGTCAGAATCATTCCTTTCTCCCTTTGGGGAATACTGTCTGTATCAGCACCAAATGAAATGGCTGCTCTTGCTCGTGCCACTGATCTAAAGAGGGTGTCGGTCTTTAACTATCCCCCATTTAGAGGCCAGGCAGCCTCTACTGCAATTCAGGATGCAGCAGGGAATTATTGCACTGAGCCTGGGAGATCACATGAACCCTTTCAGGGTTTCTATCACAGTAATTTTCAGCAGGTTCCCTTTAAAATTCTATATATTTGTTTGTATGTATCTATTAATGTATGTAGGACAGTACAGAGACAGTAAATGTCTGGAGATGTAAGTCCAAAAGTCTTTGCTCTCAGACTACTGTGGGGAAGGAATTACCACTATTATAAATTTGCATCATGGGGAAATTCCAAGTCCCCTCAATAGTTTAAAATCTTTACCTCTGCTCTGCCAAAGCCATTTAGCTCAACTCATTTTTACAATTAGAATTCCTTTACTTCGTATTTTTCTTTTTTTTTCCAAATGCGTGCATTATGATAACAAACATTTGTTCACAGGATAATGTAAATAAGATGTGCACTATTTTCTAGTTTTCCTGTTATGAAAGCCAGGAATCATTTATCTATGTGATAGCTCAGGATGCATTTAGAACAGAGTATGTTTTGATTAAACACAAGATGGCCTGAGTTTGAAGAATGAGTATAAGAACTTTGCAAATCTTACCAACACTATTTTCTTCTCCAGCATCATTATGTAATTGTGTATTAAGAAATTATCCAAGCAAAACCAGCATAGTAAAACCTTATGAAAATTAAATATTCCACTTTACATATATTTCTTCCTTATGGGTGAATATTAAGTTAAGCCATAGGCAGGTATTAAGGGCCTTTGGAAATCAGTGTCATATCAGAACTTAAAAATAGATATATTTTCTGTTTATACCATGAAAAATCTTCCAAAGAATAGAAGAGGTCTCAATGAGAAATTCAAATCTGAAGATACAATTGCTTAATTCTTAAGACACTATTGCCTAAAATATTTCAATTAATATATTCTGTCTGTCATCACTTCTTTCCATTGATCTAAAGGTTCTTCATTTGTTCTTCTGAAATATGGCACTTGCTTGCCTGATACCCCAGCACATAACAATAAAAATTTTATTGTGATAGTTTGGGCTTATTTTGTTGAGCTATCACCATTCTTATACCCATTTCTTGAGTGTTCTCCTTTTAATTAAAGGTTTTCATTTATCAAATGTATAGGTGAGTTGGTGCAGCCATGCCATAGCGAGCGATGTGTTTTGATATTAGACTGCAGTGGACTGAATTTCTTTGACTACACTGGAGTCTCCGTGCTTCTTCAGGTATTCATGACAATAGAAATACTCTGTATATGTTATAATTATACATATGAGTTATTGAGGCCAACTGCTAGTCACTCCACCTATGTCAGCGGATAAATCTTTCATCCATAGAAAGATGAACACAGATTTGGTATTAAATTGTACCATGTTCATATATAAAATTACATTAAAATATTTCTAAATATTTTGGGTAACAGTGCAAATGTACGTATCTATATGTGATGAAGAGGACTTTTGGAACTTTTCCCTTTTTTTTTTCTTTTTAAGATGGTGTAAGTCATATTTGACCCTGCCAAGTCAGTTGTACAGACAAGTAAATTTACTGCTTTAAAATTTCAGCTTTAAGTCTGTGATTTTATCTGTATATTCTAGTGTCTGCTAAGCCAGGGGTCAAAACATGATCTCCATCCTTTCTCCTGTGGGCAACATATGTTGCAGACTGTGTTCAGGCAGTGCAGGAGTTCCAAGATGCTCCCAGAAGACTAAACCCAGCAGTCACTGGATACTGTGGTGAATGGAACTAAGTCCAGATGGTGGCTGGCCACAGCTGGTGTTCCCTTGGGGCCAGTCCTGTTTAATGTCTTTGGTGGTGATTTGGACAAGGAGATCCAGTGTACCTTCAGTCAGTCTGCAGATAACACCAGGCTGGGTGGGAATGCTGATCTGCTGGAGGGAAGGAAGGCTCTGCAGAGGGGTCTGGATCAATGGGCCAAGGCCAGTTGTGTGAGGTTCAGCAAGGCAAAGTGCAGGGTCCTGCACTCAGGTCACAACAACCCCAGGCAGTGCCACCGGCTGGGACAGAGTGGATGGAAAGACATGGGTTAGGGGTGGACTTGGCAATGCCAAGCTAGTGCTTGGCATCAATGATCTTAAAGGTCCCTTCCAGCCTAAATAATTCTATGAGTCTATGGTTCCACATAACAAGCAGTTCTATACAGTGGATAAAAGATTTTGTTCAAAAGCTGTTTCTAACACTTCCATCAGATCTGGAGTTTAAAAGTTGTGTAATGAGTACAGAGTTAAGTGGATAAGGAAGGTTTGGTTTGCATGATTTTTCTGACTAAGAAAAAGGACTAGATTTGAACTTGGATCTTAGCCCAGGCCTCTTTTTGCCCTAACAATTTTCTCAGTTTACTGCAGTGATTGCACAGTGAAGAAAGTGCTGCCTTACAATATTTTAAATTAAAACTACACATATAGGAGGGATATAATGAAACAGAGAACCAGAAAAATAAGGTTAGTGGGAGTGACTATTAGTTATCCATTTGAAATATAGGGCATTCAATATAGTATAGTTTAAAATTTTGTGAAACTGATTTCCAAAAGGTCTTAGAGACCTCCAAATTACAAATTATGTCAAAGAAGTGTTTGACAAATTTGTGAAAGGTAAGTCTGGGGTGGACTGTGAAGTGCACAGGTTGGTAGTGCAGCCTCTGGATAAACAGTTGGTCCAAAACCAAGTTACTCCTCCTCCTACTGAGAGGACCACACTCAACATGTCCTTGTTGTTACACTCCTTCCCAAAACATCATCACTGATGTCAGGGATGGAGGTTTTTTGAACTAAGATTTTTGCTTTGGTCTAAAAATAGAACATTCTGATGGGGTTCTCACTGAATCTCCTCTCTCAGAATTTTTCTACTTCACATGGATAATTTAAATATTTTTTTAAGCAGCAACTTCTTTGGATATTCCCCATTTGGCAGAAAAAATGCCCTACTCTGGTTTTAGAGTTATTTTCACTTTTTGGTTTGGTTTTCTATCTTATGAATATTTTGTCTCTGGGGAGTTGAACACTTTCAAAGAAAGAATAAAGAACAACTTACTCCTGAATGCAGCATGATAGTTATGGTGCTTTTTTTGATGTAAGTCTCAAAGTTTTCTAGGTCTGATTCCTGTCTGTGTGGACTGGTAGTAAGCATATGGTAAGGACATGGGAAAACACGCTAAAAAAGAGAAATTGAAATAATACCCCTAAAAATTACAGTCAGAAATTGCAAAATTATTAAACAAATTCAGTTTTAATTCTCAGCAGAGCTGTAGAATACTGTGAAGAGGTGGCAGGAAATAAATGTGGCTTGGTGATGTTTGCATTATAGAAGGGCTCGCTCTGGTGGCTGCTGGCAGTACAGCTGCTGCAGCAGCACTCCGGGCTCTGCCTACCTTGAATATGGGCTTTTGTGAACTTTCTTCTCTGTCGGTATTTAAAACAGTTTTTTTTTTTTGTTTTTTTTTTAATTTCTTGTTTTCAAACCTAGATTTACATGGACTGTAAAAACAGATACATCGAAGTGTTGCTAGCACACTGCAAAGGCAAGTATCCACTTACAGTAAAAAATGTAACATGATGGTTTATGTATCCTCACTACCTTCTCAGTGCTCATGTGTTTGTTTCATTGCAGGTTCCTTGATAAAAGCAATGCAGTATGGTGGAAATCTTGACTCTGAAAATCCTGTATTTTTTGAATCTATTTCTTCAGCAATTGATGCCATTCAGATTCACAGGGTAAGACTTACAAGCAGAAGTAGGTGAAGCCTGGAGGGCTTCTTGGATGCTCACAGCAATTTGTTAAAGTCTGGGAAAGTCTTATTCACCCAGTGAACCTTTTATGTAGAAATCTTTTATCTGTCTGTAATCTACAACTAGACCTCAGCCTGAGGAATGCAGTTTTCCATTTTTTGCTGCTAGCACTCTCTTCCCATCACCACATCTCCTTTTGCAACAACATCTCAATCTTCTATGATAGATCCAGAGGTGCTGTGTTGCGGGGCTTTAATCTGGGCTCATTCTCCACTGGAAAGGTTTATGTCATCTAGAAACACGTAACATAGCCTCTCAGTGAGACAAATTAACTCACAGCCAGTTCTGCTACACTCCTGTTTCTCAGCCAGCGACAATTGAAGTTGCTTCACACACCCAAGCACTGGTCTGACTGAAATGGTTTTGGATCCCAGCTAGTTTGGTCTGAGTTAGAAATCTTGCCTCTGCCCTGCACTGTACCACGCTGTGCTGGCTCACTGGTGGAAAGAGGGGAATTGCACGAGGTAGAAGAGAGAGCAGGAGAGAGAAGGGAGGCTTGAGCATCTACTTACTTCCTTTTTAAAAAGATTGTAAACCTGGACTTTCCTCTTGAACTATGTGATCCTTTTCCACTGTCATGGCAGTGCGAGCGTGCATTAAAAGCAGTGTGCTTTCACGTAGTTTTATTGATGATTCAAACATGGCTACAGCTTGGCTCAGAGCCTTCTACAAGAGACCTTAAACTCATCATGGTCTGTGGCTTGGTTGTCTTTTTTTCTTCACTTTGTATTTAACTAATTAAATCAGACTTGCCTATGGACAAAACCACTTTCCATTGATTTATCCAGATTAAGGTGAGTTGGCACAGTTGGTCTAGTGAATTGACCAGAAAAACATGTTCTCTTCAGTGCTTTTCAACATTTTTCATTATGTTGTCCTACAAAAAATAATTTGTTGAAATGGTAACTGCAGGGCAAAAATAATGGGGTTGGCTATTGTGTATTTTATCTGGGTCTGATTAGATGAATTAGAACAATTGTTGTGTTATAAAATGTCTGCATTTTTTATTGGCATTGTTAACTTTCCTAACATTCTTGTAAGATATTTATGTACTAGCATTCCCATTTTATGGAAGTGGGACATGGATAGACCAGGACAAATGTTCATAATGAAAAGGGGGAATTAAAACTCAAAGTCCACTTTTTAAGGAGCTGATTGCTTGTTTCTATCACAGCTGCTAGGCAAGTCAAACCTATGCATAGTGGCTTAGCAGTTTAGTCTGAAAGGCTTGCATGCAAATTTGCCTCAAATTTTAAATGTAATTATGAACAGTGTACATATACTGCTGATGATTCTTCAGAATATTCACAGTATGTGCTTCAGGGATTTTTATGTATTCAGTGTGTTGAACACTGGAAGATAAGGTGGACAGGAGTGAAAAGGCAGGGTGACTGCAATTACAGCAGCACACTGTAGCTACCAGTCCATGTACTCCTCCTGTGCCTTTTTAAGGTGCTGAGGTCAGTGGGATTTTTGAGTGTTAATATGACAGGATAGGCGGAATAGGATAGAAAAAAATACAAGGAAGGAGTTGGAGACTAACAGAAAGTGATTTGTTCTGATTTACATTTCAGCTTCCCCATATAGCAGGAAATAGTCTTCCACTGTCAGAAAGGTAGAGGTAAGAGGGCTTTGTGGTCTATTTTCATCTCTGCTGCTGTTCAGAAATGCAAAGATATTCTTATCTACATGCTTCAATGAAAATGTTGGGTCGTTCTCATTTTTATGTTTATAAATTGATAATTGCATATTACTTTATGCAGTTAATCTTAATCATAAATAACTTTTTGAAATATTAGTGGCATTTTCAAGCTAGCACTCCTTCATATCCTAATTTTACATTATATGCTAAGAAAACATTATAATACTTTTTTTTCTGTTTCTCTCATTTTAGAATTACAGCAAGTTCAGTGAACAGAGTGAAGTGTGATGCCCACCCATTGAGAATAGCGAGTTTCGTCTGCTTACACTCAAAATGAACTACATCATGGCTTCATTTTTTTCTCCAGTGGATCTCAGATGATCTTTTGTATACTATATATACATAGTACATTCAGTAATGACAGATCTGCCTTTCAGAGAGAAAATCTTTCAGCTGTGATCACTCAGAGAATTTTTATGCAGTTGCTCTATAGTGGTTTTATAAAATATTTTTACATACATTTAGATACAAATTATTATAAAGCAGACACGAGGTACTGTGTTTACCAGTTAGGTGTATTCTTTTAGGTATCTTCTATTGTAACATTAGTTATAATATGCATCTTTAATTTTGTGTATGGAATTCTTAAAATTCTTAAAAGAGTATGTTATAATTGATACAGGATCTGCAGGAAGGTATATACCAATGCATACTTTTTTTATGATGGCTTTACTTAGTCTTTCCTCTGTTCAAGACAGCCATATGCAGCAACATCATCATATCACAGCTATCATATGGTTCCACCTTTTGTACTTGGTTTTGTATGCTTTTTAATGCCTACCCAGATCAGTGGGAGAACTTGCAAGTATATGCAGAAAAGGCAGACACATGTTGACTGGATTGCCTCCCTCTATATTTGTTGTCTTGTGCTATTACGGTTTGCTACATTTTCAAAGCCACAGGTACTCTTTAGCTCAGTCTGAAGAGAAAAAGGTTTTTTTTCAAAAGTTATTCTTTTTTCTAGAACATTTTTTCAAGTCGGCATTTTCAGTTTGAGCTGTGATTTGTTTGGTGTTGAAATCTTCAGCTGAGGCAGCTGAAAGGTGACCATAGTGACACATAAGGTGTGTGCCACACTTCAGCCAGACTCCTGATGTGCAGTATACTGTGTGTGAGCACACAAAGTGGGTGGAGGAACTCGCAGGTTGAGTATTTGGTTTATATTTATGGGTTGTCAGCAATCGTATTAGATTATACTATCACATAGCTACCATGTTATTTGGCAATATATTAAGGCCTGAAGGGAGCCTACAAGAAACATGGAGAGAGACTATTTGCAATAGCATGTCGTGATAGGACAAGGGGGAATGGCTTCAAACTGGAAGATAGTAGGTTTAGATTAGATATTAGAAGAAAAATTCTTTACTGTGACAATGCTGAGGCACTGGAACAGGTTGCCCAGAGAAGTTAGGGATGCCCTGACTCTAGAAGTATTCAAGGTGAGGTTGGATGGAGCTTTTAGCAACTTGTTCTAGTGGAAGGTGTCCCTGCATATGGCAGGGTGTTGGAATCAGATGATCTTTAAGGGCCCTTCAAGCCCAGGCCATCCTATGATTCTATGTATGATTTTTCTCCTCTTGCCTTTGTTCCTTTATGTGAACACCAGCAGTAAAATGTGAGTTGAGAAAAAAGGAATCAACAAATGAGAAAGATAAGGAAGTAGGGATGTTGGGTTTTTTTCATCCACTTAAAAAAATCTAATGAATTAATGAATCTGGCACAGCCATTATGGCCATCTTACACTACAGAGAGGAGGGAGGTACAAGGAGGCTTTGTGCAGCTGACACATATAGGCAAAATCTAGTTCTAAGCATTCTGTTTTCAGTAGCAGTTACATCTGTAAGCTGGTCTGGACCCTCCTTACTCTGTTTGCCCAAAGCTGCTGCCTGCAGGAGATGAGGTGGCTCATGAAGTGTACTTTTGTATCTCTGCATAGTTAAGACATTGATAAGTTTTTCTTCAAGTCTTGGTCAGTCCACACTAGTAGATGATAATGGGAGAGAGCCATGGGGTTTTTTGCCCTTTCAATTATGAGTGACTCTTGTAGTTATTCCCTGCTTTGTCCCACAGAGGACCTGAAATGTTCTGTACAAGTTCTTCTGAGACTGCTTTGGTAATTACTATGCAAAAGGCTGATAAGTAACTCTGAGAAACTCATTATATGAAGGAGAAATAAATTCTGTATATTGTCCCAAGCACATTAATTTCAGATGCTGTAGTTGATTGCAAATGGCTCATTACATCACTGGACTCAGAAACAGGCTATAACATTTGATTAATAATTTCCTGAAACAGTTTTAGTAATTTATTAACACTTTAGAAACTATTTACAATGTACTTTAATCGTAGAAGCATCAATTTTATGTCACAGCTGAGTGGAGACTTCTACTTAACTGCAAACTGAATAAATGAATAAATTGTATCTTTTCTACTAGGTTCAGCATTTGTTCTTTGTCAGCTAAATGTTTTTTCTAAAAATTTATAGATTAATTGATTAACGAAATTGTTAAAAATAGAGTTTTTAGCAAAGATAACATCATTCACTTTTCAGACTTTCACTTTTATTCTGAACGATCTTGTAAATGGAACAACACAGATACTTTTAAAATTCCTTGTAGAATTAGCCTTTTAAGAAACCTTCTGCATTAAATAATCAATTTTGTAGTGCTTATCAAAACAGCTTCTAATTTTTACTGCTTTCAATAGGAATAATTTTTGCTCAGTTAAATAGCTAGTTTAGGGATGAACATTTATCTCCCATGAGCTCCAACCTTCTACCACTGGGCTTTGGGGTAATATTTCTGTAATCTATTTTGCTATATATAATTAGTCTAAATGCATTGTTAATTATATTCCATGTCTGGCAAATGGCATCACAAGTGGCATCAGCAGAACAGTGTTTAAGGGACACGTGAAGGTAACTGTGCTTTCAATGTCTTCTAAAATACCTGTACTGAGTTTAAGCTCTGTCAAACCAGAACTACTCTACAGAACTATGGGCAGTGAGGGAGGGAATGTAATTTCTTTTTTATCATTGACTTGGAAGAGCAAATTGCAAATTACAACCTACTGACGCAGTTTCCATTTCTCCACCACCCACCCTTCTGAGCTACTGATGTTTACTAAAACATGTGACTGCGCATTGCCTGTCTTCAAATGGCTGGGAGGACATTGCCATCAGACCTCGTGGACTGCCAGGTCCTGGGTGGTCAGCTGGTGGGATGGGAGTTGCTTCATGTCCTCCCTGAGTTGCTCTCTGTAAATCCCTAATGATGGTGTGTTTGTGCCACTCACAGAGTCAACTGAGAAACAAATACTTAATTCTTTGGTGAAGATTTAATGAAACAACCTCAGCCTTCTGGATAAAGCTTTGGAGGCAATCCCCACTATCAATTTCAACCTTTCCCTCAATGCTTTTTTATATATGGTGTCCACTGGCTCTCAGAATAATTATGTAAATATATGGAAGCCCAACCCAAAACATCACAATTAGCGTCACCGGAATAGAATAGAATTAAATAGAGTAACATTTGAAAGAAACAAACAGCGATCATCTAGTCCAACTGATGTTACTACAAAAGAATATCATCATTAGAATAAACCATGCTTATTTGTCTGATCCAGAAGGGCGAAGGGAGCCAAACTCATCCTGTAGCAAAGAGCCTGCACAAAGTCTGTGTGTCCTTATGGCTGTGCAGGCCTGGCCACTATCCCAATGGAGGTGAATTACAGTCAGGAACAATGAGAGGTTTAGATTTTTGTGCCCTGCTGCTGCAGCCTTGTGTACTTGAACATCCCCAGGGACTCTTCAGAATAATGCAAAGTTTCATTAAGTTTGGTTACATCCATGAGCTTACGCAGTGTTAGCAATAAGAGCAAACTGTGGAGTTCCCTCTGTCCTCAGTGATTTCTAAAGGTGCAAGAGACTGCACCTGCCAGCAGAGGCTTGAGAAGTCTTATTTACAAACAGGTTTCAAGTAATGAAACTAATGAGTTTATTACTCTTAGTAAGCAATTCTGAAAATCTAACCATTTACTTTGCTTCCTGTATACTTAGATGCTCAGATTTTATATTGCAAAATTCAGTATGTATGAGTCACAAAGCTTTTGCAAATCAGTGCTTCAATTTCGCACATTTGGTGTACTCTGCACCTCATAGGAGAATTTTAATACAAGATTGTTTTTGCAGAGATGGTCCAAAGTTATCAGAGTTTATATATTTACTTGACATGTTCAGGAATTTTTAGTTATTCTAAGGAACTTATTCTACATTTTAAATAGCATATCATGTGAGTAAAGAGTTTTTCTCAATATTTAAGATTTGCTAACCAGAGTATATTAAAATGGTGATCTGATCATATGCTTCTTATAGAATTTGTTTCACACATTCCAAAACAAAGCAAGCAATGAGGAAAAAAGAGAGAGCAAACTGATGTTAGAGTATAATGGCAATTAAAAATTAGGCATAAAATATGTAATAAGGAAAAGACTGTTAACATTATATTTATGCAAATTAAATGTTTCTAATTCTTGTCATATGTCTTTCATTTTAAAGGTTATTTGCCCTGATTCTATGATTCAAGTGTCACAAGGTCTGGCTGTAGCTGCTTTGACATAATTTATTTGACAGCTCTGTGTTTCATAAATTTATAATGTAACAAGGAAAGGTATCTTCACTGTTGAATGAAAACATTAATGTGTCAGTACTGTGTATGAATACTGTTTGACATTTACTAGTTTCAAAAATAAAATACACAGTATGCCTTGAAAATATGGTATTCCTATTTTTGGAAGATACTTTCTTTGTCTACAGGAACTCATAAATAAACGAAGGAGCGCAGTTCCAGAGTGCATGCTAAATGGTGCCTTCATCATTAAGATAGATTTTACTAAAGATCACATAATCTGTATGTTTCCATATGTTTTATAATGCATTTAAATATTTTTTCTTTTTCTGATTCTGTGTATTAGCATATGCAAGAATATATTTATACTGAATTAAATTGGAATATGAGACAATTTGCATGTAGAAGGAGGAAAATGCCCTTATTATTTTAATTCTTTTTTTTACATTCTGTACTAGCCACTTTGTTAGGAGATATGCTGTCTTCTCCAATCTCAAAATGTATTAAATCTTAACAATGAAAAAAGAGAATTTGTCTTACATTCAGAAGTTTTATTTCCTCAAAGCTCTTACAGGAGTATGGCATATAACACATTTTTACCTCCATAAGATATACAGAAATCCTGGTCCAATTTCTCCAGTATTGCCTCTTTGCATGCACAGTCGTTTGAATATGTCTTTTTTTAATTGTCATTTGCATCTACAGATGGTGCACCTCATATCCAACTGGCACATACTGACACTGCTTATATACAGTCTGTGGCTTATCCCAGTAGAGAGGAAATGATGGGCAAACCTTTCCACCACCTCCCAATAACTGTAATGACATAAATGAAAAATGGATTGACATATCTTTAAAAATTTGGCCTTGAAAGTAACAGCCTAATTTTTCAAGCCTGGTAATTTATGAAAGCATTTGCTTCTACAAAAATGAATGCAATTGCTACATTTCTTTTTTTTACAGTGGTTTGAAAAAGTATAAAAAATTTACAGTGCCATAAACTCCTAGATGCTAGACAGCTAAATATTTTTAACATTAATGTTAATGACATAGGCTATTTTCTAGAGCTAGGCTATTTTTTAGAACTATCTTTTCCAATTACACTCACACAATAGCAAGGAAACCTCCAAGTTATTTTACTTTAGAGTGAGATAAAAGAAAATATCATAATTTTTATTCCCAGAATGAGCATGTAGAAGCCCAAGATCAGCTTTCACCAGGAACTTGAAAGGCAACTTGAAGTGCAAGGTAACTTGAAGTCCTTCCCTACTGGGAATCCTCTGGTTCCACAGCAATTCTGGAGAGCATGACATGCAAAAGCAAATAAATGGCTGCCCGGTTAATCTTTTTTTCATGTGTTTTCCAACAAAGATGTCTTTTGTGCTGGATACATTCAGGTGGTCAATATTTAAGAAGAACCAAGAGTGGCTCATGTTGTTACTCTGACTCGATGAGAAGTGCTGTCATTCCCATTGTGCATTGATTGTGATACTGTTGCAGTTTAAAAACACAGCAAAATCTTAGGAATTCTTGAAAACTCTACAATGCTGAATTAAGCTGTACCCTGTACATTCACTTATATCCCACAGAATATATCCCACTAATTTGGACACACTGTTTTATATTCCATTTGAGAGGCAAAATAATCTGCTCCCTTAATTGTTACTTGTAACTAACAGGTCTAAGATTTTGGGGAGGTGCTTTTTTGCACATTTGCTCTGATTTGTAGGCTCAGGTAGTATAGTAAAAAATGAGTGTGCTGCTCATTGGGTCTGGAAATAAGGTCTCTGTGAGTTCACAGCAACAGTGCTGGAATTGTGAGTTGATACTACAAAGTGGGTAGTTTATACTCCAGTATCAATTAATAATTTCAAAAAATCTCAGCATTTTGCTTCAAGTTTCTTTTTCTCTTCTCTGTCTCTGTGATTGTTTTTACATCTGTGGAATTTCATTACTTTCTGGTTTAGCTTGGTTCCTATAGCCAAATTCTTAATTGAGAGTACCTCTATAAAGGAAGATAGATTTTGAAAGAACAAGAGAAATCCTAACTTGTCTCTTAGGTTAAAAAAAAGCACTTTTTTGGTTCTGGAGTGCTTCTAGATAAGAAGCATGTTTTGGAATATTACATTTGCAATCTGAAATTTGTGATCATTTTGATCTTATTTTTAGTAATAAAATTGTGTTTCAATCCGCTGATCACAGCTCAGGTTTGGTGCTGGCCTGACTTCACTGTCGCCCTGATTTCAGAGGTCTCCAGTATACCTTGTCTTCAGTTCCCAATCCCATGAAATAGAGACCGTGACTTGTGGGTGATCCGTGATGCTCTGCAGACCTGAGGACTGCTTGCTTTGCTGCTTCCTTCTGCCTCTCTCCTAGCAGGAGACAACCTTGTCTACAGACTGCAGAGCATTAGTGGCTGCAGAAGTGATCAAAATACAAGTGAAATGCAGCAGATGCATAGCTGGAGACCAGGGCTAAGATGCTAGTGTGTCATGCATGGGAATGGTAGGAGAAGGGTGCTGGGGTGGACAGCAGGATATGGGAAGAGGAAAAAAAGACTCAAGCAAACAAGACTGTGATACTGGGCATGAATGAAAAACAGCAAAGGTGCAGCTGGGATGTCAGGCTGCATCGAGGTGCTGGATGAAAGAGAGGCAGACCACAAAAATTTTAACCAACTCCTATTGGCAGGCCCTTGATCACTACACAAGGTCATTTTCTTCCAAAGTGCAGTTTGCTTCACGCAAGGATAATTTCCTCACAAGTGCGATTGATCCTGTTAATGTGGTTTTAGCAGTGTTTCAATTACTTCATACCAGTAAGAGTTTGGGTTTTTTTCTGGAGTCAGACATCTTTTTCAGAAAAAAATGCAGCATTTATCGGTGTTTCATTCATATAAGTATGAAGTACACATATTACAAAGCTCATATCTGCCTCTTTTCAGCCTCACAGACTACACCTTTTCAGGTGAGAGACAGGTGGTTCATAAGGACTAACAGGTGTACCCCAAGTATTGCCACCTTCATGTTACGGGCAGCCCTTGCAAACACTGTGCTCAAAGCACTTCAATAATTTCTCCATCATTTTCACCATTCAGATACTTCACCAGGATCCCCCTCGGGTACTGGCAGCTGCATTCACGTCATGCATCAAAGAAAATTTAGCCAGGACTAGAAGTGTTAAAGAAAGTTAAATGGGAAACATTTTCAGTTGAAAGACTAATTCCAAGCTAGGATAACAGTTTTCGAATAACCAGTCCATTAGGGCTAATTAGTTTGCTATGGGCAATGTTGGTAGAGTTTCATGGGGTACCCTGCACCCTGTGGCTTGGTGTGTGCCTCCACTTTGTCTGCGCAGGGAAAGGCCAAACCAGGCAGTGCAGTAGAGTCTTCAGTACCCTCAGTGCTCATGAGAGCTGCACTGAGATGCACTGCTCTGGAGACATGCAGACACTACACAGAAGACCACTGTGACCCACTGAGCATCGGGCAACCAAATTTTAGCATAGGCTGAGACACAATTGCACCTTTTATCAGGAAAGAGACATCCATGTGGCTTTGGACAGCTGCTGAATCTGTCTTTATTAACATGGTCCTCAGCTTAGAATGGCATCATGCTGCCTGCCTGGGCTGTGCACACCAAGGTGTGGTCTGAGAACCTAAACCAAGTGTTTCCAGATCACCAAAATCTACTGTGCCCAAGTCTGGAACTTAACTCAGGAAGGTACCTTAACTCTTCCAGGATTTCTCCTTCCTATAGACATTATCTGGCTGCATACAAAAGAGGGCAACAAGATTCACTGGTGACAAGGGCAAGGACAGCAGAGGGCATGAGCTGGCAATCTAAGTTCCTGGGGTCTGGTCTTTATAATGCTGGTCTAACATTAAATCCATATATTGTCCTAGGAAGAGGGAATGGTGCCCAGAAGTTCCTCACTCCTATGACTTCCCTAGCCACAAAAATACAGTGTCTTCTTTTGCCAGGCAACCCAGTTAAGGCTTAAACTCTTTTTGGCATAGTTTTCTTGTAAGGTACCCTCACCCACCAGTAGGAAGATTATTACTCTGAAGGTAGAATGGTAGATATGAATTTTGCCAGCCTGAGAAGGAAGTTGTTTCTGGATTTCTCAACTCATATGGTAAAAGCTAGGGTATTGTATTGAAGGAGCTGCCCTAGATTATGCATGAAAAGAGGACTAGCAATATGTTAGCTCTCTGCTGTCAACACAATGGACACACTGGAAAAATCAATGAGAAGTCTCACTGCTTGGTCTGGTCAGCTGTGGACAACTCTGGTGCCACCAGAAGCACAAGTCTGGACACTAGGTAAAAGCAAATAAAAGCATTCTAATACCTAAAGTCATGAGCAACTGCCTAAACCTTACTAGGTGTTGGAGGCATTTCCTCTGTCCACACAGCTGTCGAAAAGGACCAAAAAAAAAAAAAAAAAAAGGTGAAGTTTAACTCTGTGGTATGTAAAGTGTTTCTGCATCAGTGATTTCTCCCCCATGGAATACAGCAGGTAAGTCTTGGTGACAATCAAGCTTAAGCTTTTTTTTTTCCCCTTCAATTTCCTTGCATTTGCAAATATAAGATAGGTACTTAATGTTATATTAACATAGGTTTTTATGTGTCAATTAACAGATAAATTCATTATGAAAACTCATTTAGGAAAGGGCTGACACCAGACAAAGCCTTGAGGCAGCTGTGGAGTGCTGGGATGAAACATCTGCTCCATCAAATTGCACTCAGATGCTCCCATTTCTCGGCTGTTCACCCCTGCTCCACAGCATCTCAAGCAGCCACTTACCTCATCAGGACATACAAGTTCGGACACAGACCCACACAAAGGCCAAATGTCTTCATCAATTCTTCCAGGCATAACCAGCTAAAGAAAGTTGTCAAGATATGCAACCCTTTGACATCATGAAAGAAAAAATATCTGTACAAGCTATATGCCATGTTCCTTTTTCATATGAGATTTGCTTTTGTTGACTTATTTACTCAGTATTGAATTTGACAACCATCTCAAATATTGAATCCACTTCTGAAACCCACCTATCTTCTATGTTATGGACCTCATTTGCTATTTTAGCTAATGTGAAAATGCCTTCCATTACTAGCTGTGTTGCTTCTCGTGACATAATAGGAACTGACTCAGAAAGTAGCATATGCTGTTATCACCCATAATAGATCAGCCACATCTCAAGGATTGGAAGCCAAAATTACCATTTGGCATGTCTGTAAATTCAAATATAACGTCTGTCCCAAGTTGGAAATTAATGGAATTTTATCTATTTTATAGATATATATCAAAGCTTTCCCTACTGCCATAAGAGATTTTTCATTTAGTATTTGTTTTAAAGAAATTCTCCGTGGGTGTTTAATGTTGTTGAAGAGCTCATCAGGCTGCAATTTGTAAAACACATCTCCTTCTGCCTCTCTGCAGATTGTCTCCTCCACTTTGAGGTTCAGTGCTTCCAGAAACACAGAGCTGGGAGAAGCTCCTGAGAAGCTGCTTCTCTGTATCCCTGTCCAAAGGCTGGACCCACTAAACCATTTCCAACAGTTATTTCTCAACAAAATAGAAGGCAACACTAAAATATTTTGCACTTATATACATCCCTTCATCTATGTGTAGTCTATGTCAAAAATTCTCCCCTATTGGTTGGTACTATTTACCTTTAGTCTTTAAAGAGCCAATAATACAGAAAAAGGCAATTATTGAGGATAAAACTTATCTGAACACTTTCAGAACAGAAAGCTCCCTGACAGCAGTCAGATTTCTATGCACATGGCAGGATCAGACCTTTCATGAGTAGCTCAATTCCTACCTGTAGTGGGGTGCATTTTCAACCAGCACACAAGTTCTGGTGGGGAATTTTCACCCAATTGTACAGACTTTTTTTTCATCCTCTGCCACTCGTGTTTTTGATGAGGATTTCTTTTCAACAGCTATGGTTTCTAAAAAGGACAAATTATGCGTCCAGTTCTGCAAACCTGCCTGCAATGAACGTCTCTAGAAATCAGTGGAGCTTTCACATGGCAGATGGCTCCCTAGCATTGAGCTCTACATAATTTTGCAATATTTTAGCTGGGGATATTTTAGTGGCTTTTTCCCTATGCATGACAGCATGATTTGCTAGCTGCTAGAAAATGTCATCAGACCCTTTCTCGTTCCACAGTGAAACCGTTGGATTTGTTTTGAACGAGCAAAATTGTTTTCTTTCCCTGTTGTACAAGACACTCCTATCTAATGAAAAATATTTCTAGATAAAAACAGTGACAGTAGAAGGGTAGAAGGTTAAACCAGCCCTGTTGTGATTCAAAATAGATGTAAAGCCAAAAGAAGAGGGAAGAGGTTTTGCTAAAAGCCTTTAAACAAATATTCTATCATTGAAAATGCTTCCCCTAAAATCCTTGTGGATGGTTTTCTAATTATTTCATTTGTGTTGTGGTGTCATCTGATTTCTCTTACAATCCAATAAATGCAAAAATATGATAAATTCACCAAGTTTATCTTTTTTGCATTTGTTCAAAACGGATGAATTCAACTATTATTGCATGTCAGTCCACATCTAGACTACGTCCTACAAAAACACAGCAAAAGCAAAATGAATTGAACAAATTAATTCACTACCCCGGCCAGGCCTGTGTCTGCACACAGAGATTGCAGTGGATTATTTTATACTAGTTTTGCCAATGGACTCTGCAGGGAACATTCTCCTTCAAGCTGATTCCACAACTGGTTAGGGGTAACAAGACATGTTCTAACCAGCTATTATAGTGATTAAAATGGACTTGCATGTCCAACTGATGTTTAAATTCAAAAGACATGTCAGTGAGTAAAGTAAAGGCTACCCAGCTCCCTGGGCACTCCATAGAATGAAATAGGAGCCCTGTTTAGAAAGTTTACATTTCCCACTGTGTCACTCCCCTGGAAGATATATGTAGCTATGACTTACCATCTCTGGCTAGTAAGACTGATTCTATTGTCAATTTTTTTCATTTTTTTAGAATCAAAGCATCTATGTCTCTATTCTGAAGCAAAGCAGATATTCTGAATATATCTCACTTCATTCTGGAATTCATAGTCTGTAATATCATTTACAGCACACACAAATACACAACTCCTTTTGTAGTTTTCTCCATTCTGATCTTGTCATTAATTATTCCTTTCCAATGTTTCTACTTGTTTTCATAAGTCATTCCTTCTTCTTCGACCCTTCAGTATGATGGCTGCTCAACAAAACTAAAATTAATGTGGCTTCCTTGTTTCCTTCTTTATACAACAGTGTAATCAATAATATCATCAGACTTCTGGAGACAGGAACTGTTAGTTAACCTTCCTTGCCACTCTTGGCTGAACAGTTGCTGGGCATTGCAGCATGTAAGACATTGTAAATTACAGAAAAATAGTTTCTATCTTCAAAAATATGGTGATACAGCAGTCATTTTAGCAGCAAGATATTTTGATTCATTGTTCACATTCACTGTTCACATAATAAACATATCAGGACTTGAGTCTGGGCTATTGAAGAGGGAGTTTTTGTTAAAAATTCTTAACCACTGTAGCAATGGTATTTTGAGCCAGACACTTGATCAGAAAGGTGTGGAGCCTTGGGAGACTATTCAGACTCCCACCTGAAATCTCCAAGCAAATTTCATGTGCTGTTCTGCCTGAGCATGGAAATACAAATGGGAAAAAAACTCACTAAGAAAACAGCACTACTCATGGTAAAGGATCAAGCTTTTTTTTTTTTTTTTTTTTTTTTTTTTTTTTTTTTTTTTTGATTAATGATATTGTATCAGATGGACAAGAAAAAGTTATAAGAAAAGAGAATGAATAACAAAGAATTTGCTTTGGCACTTGAGAATCATGAATGAGTTTTGTAACTGGTAACCAACACAACCAGGGAGGAAGAGTACTCATTACTTCACCAGTGATAACAAGTCAGTACATGAAGAGTTAATAAAACCAGATTTAGAAAATTAGGGAAATGGGACCTTAAGGAAGCACTCTAAGGCATAACATGCAAAGCCATTTTTGCTAATCAAAGAGGCATTCCAAACTTGGCTGACATTTGCTTTAATGAAAGACTTTCATTTTTGTCCAGCTCCTTCACAGAGTTCAAAACTGCGTAGCTCAACTCTAAACTCTCTAGTATTTTGTGTTGAAGGTCTGAACTTCTTTGTCAACAGAGAAATCAATGGATTTTGCATTCCCATTTTTCAAACTCTGTTCTGCCAGTGTAGGTGAGCTCTTGCTTACAGTCACAGACTGTAGACCTACGTTAGTTCATGAGGATGAAACAGGAATTAATTTTGCTATAGGGTTACTACATCCAGTTTAGCATTCTTTGTACAAACTCACTGAACCAGACCAGTAACTTCCTCTATGCATTCACTTCAAAACATTCTCATTTCCTCAATATACAAGCACTCCTCCCTATTTTGGAGGAACGTGTTTCTTGTCATCTAAGTAGAAATTTACACATACACATGTACAATATTCTAGAAACAGGCAGTCTCTTGGTCTCCTTTTATAATCTGAAAGATAAAATATATATTGGATTATAACTTTAAAACTGATATAACCATTTGAGTTTTTCTCTGCTAGGGTCCTTAAAAAGTTCAGTTAGCCTAACTTACATCAGAATTCAATCACAAAGGAAAGAAAATAAGGAATATTTACTATGAGAGGTAATGTTTCTTGAAATTGTCATAATTTTTATTACAATTTTTTGAGGAGTCACATCTGGAATAAAGGCAATAGTGTTGTCATCTCCCATCTGAGATTTGAGGGGAAGCAGGTCTTACCATGGCAAAAAAGGCACAGCATCCCCGAGATCAGTTTATCTGCCATCAAAAAACATGATGAAAAAAGAGATGAATTGATGGACTGAACCCTTAAGAAGAGTTGATGTGCTGAGATATTCCCTGCCTTGCCTCATAGGTGAATTCTGATAGTACCCAACAGCATCCCAAACCAGAGCTGGTTAAAGAGAGGTAAGTATATAAGAAGAGTACGTAAAGAAAGGTAAGTATGTAAGAAGAAATTAATTCCTATATTTTTATTCTGGAAAAAAGCCTTTATTTTAATTCTTTGAGAAGGGATTGAACAGGAAAAATAAATTGTTTTGATTAAAAAAAAAAAGCCCCTTGTTCCACCAGTTATACTGATTTGGTACCTGAAACATGAAAGCGAAGTGCTTTTTGTCCACTGGTAACAGAAAACATATTTAATTTTTATTTGAATTTTTGCACTATTAATTAAAAGGATGTACATTTTTAAATTATTTCAGAAAAACTTCATGTTAATTGCAAAATCATTTTTCACTGGGGAAAATATCTTGATGGAATGTTGCCAATTTAGTCTGAGGTAAATAAGAATGAAATCCTTCCATGTTGCTAGTGAATAACAATGATGTAAATGAAATTATAATCTATCAGGGAAAAGCAAGTTTAATGTATGGGCGATAAGAGCCTCGGTGGCTGTTCAGCTGAAAACCCTTAACATCCTTCCAAAGGCTCAGTCTGAGCTGCATCCAATGTTTTAGCTGCAAGATACAGATTTTAATGTTCAGATTTTAATTTTACAGATTTTAATTTTAACTACAAAATACAGATTTTAATTCAGAGGATGGAACTGTCTTGACCAAAACTTCTGTGGTGTTGTGTTTCCAAGCTGTTATCCATTCCAGGAAATGCTAACACAGGCAGACTGTGAATGGCTGACATGCTTTTAATACTTTGATGCTGTTCGATTAACTTACACTGAGCTGAGCTATGTTTTTTTGTTTTTTTTTTTTTCCCCATTATCCACTAACAATAAACAGCAACTCATTTAATTAACCCACGTATTTCATGGACTGTCAATATTGAAAAAAGGTGAGTTTTGATCAGTATTTTGCACATAATTCATACTAACCCTTGAACAACAGACGTGTAAAGTTTCTCTACTTCTTTGATGGTGATTTTGAAGAATGGACAGCTATGCTTGAACTCTATTACCAGGAATGAATGCAAAATAAAAATGTTCTTAATCTAAGAACAGAAACAATGCTCTATTTACACAAGATGCTTGTAACAATAATATTGATTATATAAACAAGGCTATCATTATTGATTCTGATAATTTGTTGGTATTTAGGGAGATTTCTGCTGAAAACTCTTTGCACTCAACTTACATTCGAAAATGTTTTAAAAAGCTGAACTAAAACTGAATAATGAACTCTATGGGTATTTCACCGCCTAACCACACTTGTGACTTGCTATCTGAGAGAAACAGAAAACAATTTTATGAAAAAGCTTTCTGATAAAATTGCAATTTCATTATTCTCAAATCACTGATTCTAAGCAAATGTACCATGAAAAAAGTAAAGACAAAAAATTGATTTATTCTTTAATTAGTTTCATTTACTACCCTATTCAAATGCATTGAATATCGTGGTATATGTAAAGGAGAATTTAATAGAGCATAAAGTCCAAACAAAATATCTAGAATTATAACTGGAATCTCAAGAATCTTTACAATTTGAAATAGAGTTATTTTTATTTTGCTAGACTGATGTTATTGAGATTAGACTACACTAATAATAACACTACATAGATTGCTAAAATAGATTGCTTCAACCAGCATGTCCTAAAGATTTCTGGATTTTTTTAAATTAATGAGAAATAACAGAATTTCATCTCTTCCCTTAATTTAATTCAAAAGAGAAAAAATGGAGAAATTATCACTCAAAAATTTCAATGGCACTATGAAATAATAGAAATTAAAAACTATGAAAGTAGATACTGGGAAATCTTGGTCCATGAGGCTGCGTGAAGACTGATATTTCTTATTATATTAACAAATCTGAATATGTGCAAATGTTAAATAAAACCAAGGATTTTAGCCTGACAGTTAAAATATTTAGGGTTTTATTTTTGAGGGTTCAGGCTTGATCTGTCTAAACTGGTAGAGTATATTTATCACTTTTATGAAGGCATATAATTTATACCTACTTTTCACTTGACCTAAGCCACTAAAGCAAATGGATTACCATCAGTTCAAGTCAGTTTATACAAAGACCCTTTTCACTGACAATGCACTGCTTCAGCACAATAACTTAACAAAAGCCCCACATAAAAGACTTTGTAGTGTATTTTTAGGATACTTTGTATAATTTTGATCTACTTCAGTATACTTTGCATACCTTCTCTGTGTTTATATTATTTGAGTTTTAAGTACAATGGACTTTGTATAAAACTACAGAGGAACGAAATAGGGAATTAAAGAAAAAAAAAGAAGACTCTCTTCAATGCTTTCATTTGTGGTCAGTCACCACTGTACTCCCTCTCATTTCTTTTGAGATTTGTAGCCAAGCCGAGATCTACGGCCATCTGTTTTTAATCTCTATTCAGGATGATAGTCTGTGGATCAATGAACTCTAGCCACAGTCTATAGAGAAACTGCAAATCTTTTGGGGATAATTTCCAGAGGATAATAATATTCACAAGAGACTTCTTTTGCCTTCCTTACCTTCAACTACAGTTTTTCATAAAAGAATGGTATCATAGCTGCCTGTTCCAACAATTGCTTCTATCATGATGCATTATTGCCAGCGAGCTAAACAATTGAAGTCATAAATCTTTGAGCTTTTAGCTCTGCTACCACTGCCCAAAAGAGATTTTGTGAGACACAAGTGAGCTAAAGAGAGTCAAGTGACTAAATGCAGAAGGGTGAAATAGGACAGAAAAGCTCTCCTTCTAATATATTGTCTGGATTTTCTTGCAAGAAAACATAGCATGAAATAAAGTTCCTTCGCAAGTCTAAAATTAAGCACAGTGCACTTGCTTCAGTTAATGCCCATCAGACACCAACCATACTGACAGAAATGAGTAACTCTACTAACTGTACATTTCATTGAGAAACACATATGAGTAGAAAACAATAACTACTAGTTCCTGTTCTGGTGCCCATTGACTTGGCATCTGCTGAGGGTACAATGCACAAATGCATATGCTAAGAAGGGTTAAACTCGCTGGCTCTCACACAGTTCAGTGCTGAGCACTCTTCTACACTCACATGTCTGTGCACGACCTGCAGCCATCCTGCCAAAGCCAGAAAACACGTGGCTTTGCAAAACACTGATAGGGTCTGCACTGCTGCTGCTTCTCCCCTCCTCATACTGAGGAAAAATTGGAGAGAGCATCTGGGACTGAAGGAAGTTCAGGTTCCCCAATCCCAAACTGAATTAACTACTGGACTGGTGGACAGCACAATACTCTTCTCAGAGTTGGCTGAAATCACCAGCTCTAAAAGGTCATTACAACATAAGCAGGTCCATTCCTCGCAGAGGGGCATGAGGGCATGATAAATCAGCCTACCAAAGAGCTCCAAAGAAAAAAATAAATAAGCATTAGTCCTTAACCCTTAACTCTTCCAAATGTGCTTTCTTATTTCTTTCAGACATCTGTCCAAAATGAAATGACATAAAATCACGACATTCTTTCTCATTGATCTTAGATTCAGGCCTCTTATCTGAATTGCATCACTGCACTTAAAAATGACATCCTTGTTGATGTGAATATCCATCTTTTCAAATTAATGTTCTGTATGTCATGTAAGTTGCAGCATTCCTATCTCTCTTGAGAAAAAAACTAAGCTATTTTTTTCAGATCCTTGCAACATTTTTTTAGGATGCTGAGATTCTACATTTTGAATATGAACAACTGAATTCTCCCCTTAGATACATTAATGCAATTCCCACTGAAATCAATTAAAGCTGTCCTGAAATCTCAGAGAGCACCCTTAACTTTATATCCATTTATATCTTGAAAGTAATTGGACATATATCATGTGAATTGTCTAATGGAAAGATGAATCACCCCCAGTTCACTATCTGGAAGAAGAGTTTGGATACTTGATACACAGCTTTTCACTTCCTGTAAATTTTCAAAACACAGCTTCTCTCTACACCTCCATTTGTATAAAATATTTCAATTTCATGGTGCTAATCCTCTTTTTTGTGAGCTTTATTTTGATTTCTTGCCAAGAAAGGAAGAACTATGGGAAAGAAATTAGTTCTTAACTGAGTCTATTCTCATATAAAATATTTCTACTCTACAACATTATGGGGAACATTTTAAAACAAAACAGACTTTATAAGAAAACTGCAAGGCTATAGTAATAACCTGAGAAGTATTTACAAGGAAAATGACTACAGTGATGGAAATTCCAGTTGTTCCAGACTAGTTTTTACCCCATCCAAGTCAATAGATTTTTTACCACTGATTTTTCTGCTGGACAGTTTCACTCTGCTCATGGGCTGGGACTTCTCTCTTGCCAGTGGATTCTTCAGAGCATGTGAGAAAAAAAATGAAATGGAATTTTCTTGAAAATATTATATCAAGAGTCCATAGTAACACTGATAAGCATGTTGCTTACCCCAGAATGACTTCTTAATTCCAAACCATCTCTAGTTTCCATTTAAAATAATTATAGCATTATGCAAAGTATCCCATATTAATTGCAAAATATTTTTTCTGAAGCAATTTCTGAGATATTAGTTTCACTGTTTAAATACAAGCATTTTATTGGTTTTAACAGCTTTAATTGTGATTTTAATAAAGTTAGGCTAGGGTGGAAAATCCACTTTTAAAGACATATCTGGCTGGAAGATGTAGGTACAGGTCAGAAGCTATCAGAAGCCTTTTTAGATAGCCTGTGTGCAGCATCATTCTTGGGAATGGGAGTGTGAGGATAACTGGGAGACAGCATCTGGAGCCAAGGACCAGGAGAAGGAGCTTTTTTGCCTTCTTTCTGTTTCTACCACAGACCCAGTTAGCTTTAGCTTTACAAATGAAATTACCTTCCTGATGATACTTTTAATAGAAGAGCCATAAACTTTTAATCAAGAGGTAATTGGAAAGAAACAGCATATTTTGATAGAGTAATAGGCTCTTGCTGGTGGCAGACAAAGCTTTTACCGAAATGAGATTTATCTTCAAAGCAGAAGATATCGATCATATGCTACCAGGTGATGGACAGTGAAGTAATGATCTTGACTGATGGATGTCAGTGCACAAGAGGGACAGTGGTGTAATGCTTTTTTTCAACAGCAGACCTCTGAACAGTTCAAGTTATAATTGCCCCTTCTGGGGGCCAGAAAACTAGAACAGTTTTGAAATGAGAAAATAATGGGTATTTTGAACATGGAACACATTTCCCATTTGAAATACTGTGATTAGTCTATATCTCAATCAATGGCCTTATAAGTACTCAATTACAGTAATTTTAAAATATTTCTTTTTTTTTTTTTTTTCCTGGAAGTAAAACTATCTCACTAATAAAGTATAATGGAGAATAAAGAATACTTTTTTTTTTTTTCATTCAACCTGAGAGTTTCACCCAAGATCCATGAAGTGTTTCTATGAACACAGAGTATTCCTGCTGCAATCACCTGCTTGTCTATTTTTGGATGTTGACTTCATTTGTCCACAAATTACCTACTGGGACTTCTGGTTCCCCTCTCCTGTGGCTATAAGAACCTCAATTATCTCTTAAGATCAGTGATGAATTCCTTGTGTATCTTAAGAGATGGGGGTTCCCCCTTCTAATCTCTTCTTCGGGTACAGCCCTGCCTAATCCTACTTGGTCATCCATTTGCTCTTTAAAAACATCCACCGTTCATTCATCCTTTCTCAACATATAAAGTATGTGAAAATGCAGTTTTTAAAGAGAGGTGAGAAAACCCAGGTTTCTTTTATGTTGGCAATCTTGTGCTGAAAGCTATAGGTAGGATATCTTATTCAATAAAAATGGTAAGAACTCTAGCTATGGTTCCTTAACCCTTTTCATTTTTTTCCCATTTCATTTTATGTCTTGCTCCTGAGAACTTGTTATATCTCACAAATCATGGGATCTGCTCTAAATATTGTGGCTGATTGGCTTTCCAAAGTTCTGGGCCTTTCTGCCCTAATGATGATACAATAATATTGGGTAAAAGTGATTAAGCATTTTTACCTTTATTTCTACTTCTTTAATTAATTTACTGGGGATTTAGAAGCTGTAAAAAAAAATAAAATAAATTCCTGTGGCCTGTTAGATATTACCATGAGTTGGGAGCCCTACAGAACACACGAGAAATTACACTCATATCTATTTTCACAAGTTTATTTGGTTGGCTTCGAGTCCTCTGTGCTTTCAAAGAAAAACAGACACAGAACTGAATAAAGCATTTGCAAAATAGGGTGCATGATAGGTCTGGCACTGTCTGCCAAATGTAGATTTGTGCTATGGGTACCTAATGAAACAGTGCTGCTAAACTCAGTGCTTACATTCTCTTAGGAAGTGAGGAAGAAAGGATAAGGGCTTTGACGACCTCCAGGTCTTTTCTGGCAAGCTGAGGCATCTAAATGACAACTCCTCCTCCTCTCTGGGGGCCTGAAGGGGAATCTGGGGTTCGGATCACTGATCATCCATGATGGAAGACAATCTACGTCCCCATCTCCAGGGACCCCCTTGCCCGAGTATTGCATCCCTCTTGCTCCTGCTGTGAGGACGGGAGGACAAGGGCAGGGACTTTTGCCTTTCACTAGGAATTTTCTTGGCTCACATCTTGCTCTCTGGTTCTACTCCGGTATCAAACCCAGCTGGTATAGGCTTCTGTTGCTGGTAGCTTTGCTGCCGTGGGGTATAGGGATGGATCGAAGTTTGGGCATGAAATGAGGAGCTAGGACAGAGATGAGAATGAAAATGGAACTTGCTTTCTATTTTTACACCTGTCTTTGCCGCCTTGCTCGGTAGCATTGGCCATGTCGGTGTTTCGGGGCCCCACGGGGCGGCTGGAGGAGCCCTCCCGCTGCCCGGCTCTGCGGGCTATCCCTCAGCAGCGGCACGGAGACGCTGCCCCTGCCCGGGGGCTCGGGCAGCTGCCCAGCCCCGGAATGCCGCGGTCACCGGCCATGTCCGGCTCCTCCCAGGGCAGGGCCGTGTGCGAGGGTGCCGGCACGGAGCCTCTCGGCTGCCCCGGAGCGGCCCGGGCCCGGCCGCGGCCCCGGCGGGATGCACGGGCCCTGCACGGGGCACGGGCCCTGCACGGGGCACGGGCCCTCCCGGCACCGCCGGGAGCCGCGCCCGGCCCCGCGCTGCGGGCGCGCTTCGCCTTCCTTTGAAAATAAAAGCGTCATCAAAACCATTCGGGTGAGTCAGCTATTACACCACTTCATTCACTAATCCATACCATGGGTGATCTAGAAAGGACAGTTAAAAAGCCAGGGAACGCTCTCTATGGCTTTTTATTATTTTATTATTATCAGCCAGGAATGCTGCCTGCCATCCGCTACACTAAAAAAAGCCTCGATACACAAATTGCAGTGGTTTTATAGGTGCCTGCTTGGCTTTCCCTCTTCTGCCCGAGTCTGTCAGAAAATGTTTTCTTGGATATCAGTAACAGCTATTTTATTTTATTTTATTTTATTTTATTTTATTTTATTTTATTCTATTTTATTTTATTTTATTACAATTTGATATTTTAGTTCATTTTATTCTATTTTATTCTGCTCTGACTGTAGATTTAGGGCTGGATTGAAAATAATCAGAAAGAGAATGGCAATGAGACAATCACCTAGTGTGAGATCAGCCCTGACTTGCTGTGAGTTTAACCACCCTTCTCCTGGGCAAAGTAAAGAGCAGCAGGGATTGGGAATGAGCCAGCTCCATCACAACTCTGTTATTATGCCAACAACTCTAGAACATAATTCTCTTCAGGACTGGGACCAAGGGTTCAGTCTCACCTTGCCTGTCAAAGCCAAAGAAGATAGGACTTGAAATTGAAGTGGGCACAATTCTCCTTTAATATCTGTTAATTCTGGAGTAACAAAACTAAGAGTGACAAAAACAAGAGTCACAGCAGGATTAACAAATTAATTTTTTGTTCTCGTGTTGTCCTCCTGGCTCCTCAAAACCAAGCTAATACCATGCTAATGTTCCTTTTAATAGACACTGCATGAAACTTGCCTGTTCACACCCTGCAGTATCTGAACAAGAAACTGGCCCAGATCGTATGTTCTGTGTCTCCATCTGTGCTGGTGGGTCAAACTGCTCTGTGAAGAGAGCTCTCCAATAGCTCCTGTATTCAGCTAGACTAGTGAGAATCTGAAGTGCCAGGGATTTGGATTGAATTCAGCTTTCCTTTTGATTCAAAAAAATCCAGACAAACTCACAACTGAAAACCTTCCTGTCTTTGCCAGGTTAAAAAGGAGGGTGAGCTGGAGTAGAAGGTGGGAAGGCCTTTGCTCTCTCTGCTGGAGCAGAGCAGGGCATGGCGCTAGAGCAGCAGGAGCGGAAGATGCCTCTCATGCCTGCAGTGAAACTTAGCAGACAGAAGTTCCCCCAAAAGAGGAGATCTAGTCCACAACAGAGGTCCCTGACTGTGCTGTGCCCAGTATGTGAGCCTTTGTGAAAGCACTTTCTCTCTTGTTCTTCACCCCAGACAATGCATGATGCTCCCTGGGTAGCATTAATGGAGTTGTGTTTCCTTGCATTTTCCACAACTGCCTGTTTTTCTACTTGTCTCCCCTTTTCCGTTTCCTGTTGGCACTGCATCCTCAACTCCTAACCTCTTACACACATGCACTGGATTTTTTCACTTGCTGGAGGAGGTGCTGCACAATGAGATCTGTGTAGTAAGAGTTCAATTGCTACATGTTGGAGCACGGCATATGCTAGCCAGTTTTCTCACCCGCACCCCTCTCCGTGGGATTTCTCAGCACATTTGCTTCCCAGCTCCTGCACTCAACATGTGCTGCAAAGTGTAGTGGAATATCTGGGTCTGAGGCCCTGCAGTGTACAGAAGGACTCTTCCTGACTTGTATTAATATTGCTGCCAGTGAAATCTGTGGCATTTTGATTGCTTTGGAGCTCCAGTGCTGAAACGTCTTGCTTTCTGCCTACCCATATGACTTTCCTTTCAGCTTTTCGTCTTCACATGAAAGAGAGGGCAAAAAAATCTTTTGATGTTTTTTGAGAATATTGCAAGATATTCTCATGAAAACACCATTTCATTTGCTCAGGCTCTTGTTCATACAGACTTTCATGACTTCCAGGATTGACTATTTTAATTTGTTCCTGGTGGTGTTCCAGATTGTTTGCTAAACTGGCTGCAGATGGTTTTGAATGTTGCTGCTGCCAGAATTGTTACTAGGACTTGATCTGCAGATCATATTTCTCTAGTCTCACGTTCCCTCTACCCTGGTGCCTGTTAAGCAACATATGGCTTTAAAATTCTTTGCTGACTTTTAAAGCTTGCACTGGCCCTGATTCTTTTTACCTTCCTGGCCTTGTAATGCTTTAGACTTTGGTTTTGGCTCATGGCTTATCTGATGTAATGGTCACTAACGGTTCAGAGCCAGCATCCAAAAACCAGGGTCGAGTATTGCTTTGGGTTTTGCTCCTTGTCATACTTTTCTTTCAGTGAAATGAAGGGAGTAGATTTTTCGGTTCTGTTGCCTAATATTCTAATGATTATTCCAAGATTTACGCTAAGCTTTTCTACATAGATTTACACACAGATGCAAACACACACGAAGTCAACATATAACCACTATGCTCCTCCTTTAAATTCAAAAGTGCAAACAAAAGAAGCTTGATTCCCTGCTGATGTACAAGAGAATTGGTCTAATTAATTCTGGAGAGCCAGTTCCTGAGGACACTAGGTAAAAAGGGATAGGTCCTTGTATGTGCATGGCATGAAAAAATTTGGGAACATTACCTTCTCTTATTTGCCTGCCTTTCAAATACTTTGATTACTGAAAGCTAAGAAATGTTACTCTTAACTGTCTATCAACTTTGTGTTGCTTCAGCTGAAAAGGAAGTATGCAAGAACACTGCCTTGCATGGGTATATTTCATCACACAATGTTTGGTTCTTCCTCTGCCTAGTGAGACCCTGCTGCTGGATTTGATCTCTGCCAGATGCAGAATAAAGGACAATAGAAGGGGACTGGGTTCTTTTCATCTGTCACTGAATGTGTTCATAGAATTTTTATTAATAGTGGTACAGCCCAAATGCAGAATGGGTGAAATTTTGTATTTACTGAAATCTATGGGAATTTTCTCGGTGGCTTTATTAGAGCCCAGGCTTTAAGGAACAACGTGTGGAAGCAGAGTTGGCTTATATTGCAAGGTCAATAAGTGCATGTAAAGAGTTCTTGCTGTCAGTAACTTAAGTGAGGATTGCTGTGGGGGTTGCTGAGGTGCAATCAGGAGTTGCCATAGGTTTAGATCCCCTTCCAGAAAGCCAGTCTGCAAGCCCAGCCACTGGTATTTATTCTTCAAGGGTTAGTTCAGGGAGAGTTCCTGTCCTCTTGCTATCTTTGAGCCCCTCTGGACACTGAGATGTTTGTCTCCGTGTGGAAAGAATTCGCAGTGCTCCCTTCTGCTCCCACCTCAATCTGCAAGACCACCCCAGTGTATCCCAATCCTTTACCTCCACTGACTGCAGTGCATTTATTTCTGAGAAGATATGTCCAAGTTTCTTTGTCCTGACTAGCTCTTAGTTCATGGATTTCTTTTTCTTCTTAGTCTGTCTCTTGGTGAGGTCCTATATATTTTGTACTTGTTCCTTTTCATTCTTTCAACAAAGTAGAAGGTAGAAACAAAGGTTCAACAAAGTAGAACACAGGTTCTACTTTCCCTATGGAAAACCATTCCAGACATTTTGCTTCTTTCACTTCTTTCAGAATTGACCATAGATGCAGATTACAAATATTCTAGAAATTAAAATTAAGAAAAAAAAAAGGAGGGAGGGAGAATTTGGCTAAGGAAAAAAGTGGGAAAAAGAGGAAAAAAAGGGAAAAAATGGAAGAATTTGAAAACTTACGTCCATCACCATTTAACTTGTATGTATTCTGTAGGTTTTGCTTTTGTGTTGTTCTGTCAAAAAAAGAGGGGGGAGGAAAGGGAAGAAAGTATGGACATATCAGCACTTCTTCATAAAAATCCTTTTCTCAAGACAGTTGTATATTTTATGAAAGAAAAAGTCAAAGTTCAGATTACTTTTTGGATCACAGAATATATTAGATTTATTCGTGTGTGGTAAATTCATCAAGGGAGAATTGTAGTACTCTATAAAAAGTTAAGAGTGCCCAGTAAGGTTAGAAAGTATTGAAAAGCAACTGTAGCTACAAGGCGGGAATCACAAGACAAATGACATGGAAACTCATTAAAGTTCATGACAATTTAGTGCCATGATATTGAGGCCAGATGACTTATGAAGTCCCCAGGTATACAATCAGGTCAGTGATAAGTAGAAATCAGGAGCTGCCTTTCTCCTGTGTGTGCATTTTAAGACTAGTGTGGGAACATGACACACGGGACTGCAGTCAGCTTTTTAAACAAGATGTTGAGCAATTAGAAAAAGTTAGTTCTGGAAAATAAGGAAAAAGAGTAAAGAAAATTATCTGAGAGCTAAAGAAGTTACTTTCCCTTCACAGACTGAAGTGTGTTTATTCAAGTGAAAAGGTGGATCTTGAAGTAATCTCTAATCAAATAGATATGGCCACAGCAAGAGTTACAGCTGGAAGATCTGGCCAGATGAAGTCAGAAGAAAACATGTAACAGGCCCTGAGCAGCAATGGCAAGAAACTACTGCAACACAATACCAAAAAAAAATCCCAGTGATACTGCCTAAACAAGTCTAAATGATTTTTTGAGAGACTTGTGTTCACACAAGTTTTACTTTAGTCACACATATTACTGAGTTCACTCACTGCATGGACACTGGATAAAATGCTGTGCTCTGAGATGTTTAGGAGAACAGACTGGAAGAGATGTTGGCTCATCCTTGCCTTAAATTTTAGCAAACTGGGAGGTCACTTTTTGGATCAGGCTAGGTTTCTGTTACATCTTGCTTCACGCAGAAGGGTAGAACAACAACCCCAAGACATGACTTGTCTTTGTATTTTAACAGGGAAAACAATGAATATCAGTATTTTTACAGAACTAGTTAAAATGCATTTCAGAGATGCTTTCAATTCCTTTGACTGAAGTTAAATTTCATAACAACTCCAAATAAAATTGTTTCATTTTGACTTATTTACTTGAAGATTCTGAGTTCAGGACTCAGAGGGACTTTGATTCCTCACAGGAACTGTAGTTCAAATGCAGCATCCCCATTTTTCCTCAGTGGTTTGGGGTCCCCAGTTCAATTGGACCTGGTCTGATGTTTCAGCTTCAGGAATGTCTATGGTGTAACTCAGACAGGAAAGCTTTTGCAGAAAACAACTAGAGCATATGTTATCTGAACTAAACTGCCATGAGACATTTCTTTGACTTTTGTGACCATGAGGTAAGGTCTAACTGATCTGGTCTGAAGTGTTTTAACCAACCAAGTCGTTTTTTGGAGTCAGTGTTTCCCAGTGAAGATTCAGAAACTTCAAGGAATATTATTGTTTCCTTGCAGTAAAGTTCAGTTTTGCAGAAAATGCATTTTATATGAGAAAGCATTTGTGGAAATTTCCTGACTAGTTTTATTTAAGAACTAGAGAACCACCTCTTAATTGAAAGGGGGATATTGCCAAATATTAACACCCCCAGGGACAGCAAAACTGATTAAATATGTGTCTAATGTTCTGTTTTTAATCCAAAGGAAACTGCTTCGATGGCATACATGTTGTTTCAAGTTTTTTTAATTTTCCTGAAAAAGTGTCTAAGTGAAACAGCATGTTCTTTATGCTGGGGTCCCATTCCCTCGGGTTGCTCTCATCGTGCTCACAGCGCGTAAGTGCTGCTCTTTCCTCTGAGCCAGCAGCATGAGGGCTAGAAACAACAGTGAGGAAAACACTGCAGTGGTCCTTATGTGTGCGTGAATAACTGCTGGGTTGTGAGCTGCAGGGATTGGAGACCTAAGCTTTCTTAAAATTGTTCTACATTGATGTATCCCTTCCTGAAATTACTGCTCCTATGAACAGCCCCACTTGATAAAATGAGTGGTGGAACACTAAAAATGGCAAAGTTTTCATCTTTTTTCAAAATCACAGATTGAAGTTGGCAGGACCTCTGGAGGTCATCTGGTTCAATTCACCCCACTCAAGCAGGGCCACCCAGAGCCAGTTGCCCAGGACCGAGTCTAGATAGCTTTTGAAAGTCTCAAAAGAGGGAGACTTCACAGCCTCTCTGGGCAACCTGGGTTAGGGCTTGGTCATCCTGACAGTAAGAGTGTTTCCTGCCATTCAGAGGGAACCTGCTGTGCTTCACTTTGTGCCTTTTCTTCTGGTCCTATCACTGGGCACTGCTGAAAAGGTCCTATAGCCATTGATACAGTCCCCCTTGAGCCTTCTTTCCTACAGTCCTAGCTCTCTCAGCCTTTCCTCATAGGACAGATGCTCCAGATGCTTAAATATCTTCTTGGCCCTTTGTTTCACTCTCTCCAGTATGTCCATGTCTCTGTACTGAGGAGCTCAGAACTGGGCACAGCGCTCCAGGTGTGTCTTCACTGCTGCTAAGCAGAGAGGCCAGATCACCTCCCTCGACCCGTTGGTAATGGTTTGCTGAATGCAGCCCAGGCTACCATGTGTCATTTTTAGCCACAAGGGCACATTATTGCCTCATGTTCATCTTGGTGTGAAAGGGACCCCAGGTCCCTTTCACAACACTCATTTCTAGCAGGGTTGCTCCCAGAATACAGTAGTGCATGGAGTTGTTCCTTCCCAGGTGCAGCACTTTGAACCTGTCCTTGCTGAACTTTTTGAGGACTTCCTTATAAAACTAGGTGTTACCTTTGCTATTCAGACACAAATTACATTAAAAGAGAGTGGAAAATTTAAATAAAATCATTCTGATCTTTTATCAACACTTACAGTTTATATATTCACCAGCAGCACTGTCAGAGTCATTTAAGTATCCTACCTCCTGCCATACCAGATCTACATTCTCCTGAAAATATCCGTGTTGTTGATGTGTATACTTTTCCAACTATGAAAATTGAATGAGGTGGAGATATCGAGGCTGCCCTTAACTCTGAAATAACATTACCAAAGCTTCCAAATCTCTGCTGCCAAGAGAAGAAAACATCTTGATTTTTATCCCTTGACTTACTACCATTGCTGCACATGCTGGGAGCACAATGTTCCGTCTCTGAGAAAAAACCACATCTCTGAAGTGCAGACCTTTAACTTACAGACAGTGATCAGATGGTCTATTGCAATACAGCCAGGTGACTTAAGGAGATACGGATCGCAGTCAAGGTTGCCTTGGTAGCTCTAGCTTTTCAATGATTTTAAGTCTGTAGGATGAGTTGTAGCAATGTTACTGTAATATCATCTGTTTTAGTGCTTATTAAGCTGCATCAAACTGCATGATTTTTCTTGAAAAACATTGCATATTTATAGATATGTGCACATACAGTTTTTTAAAATTAAATTTGTAACATGAGCAGCTGATATAAATCTAGGTGCAGTGCCACACACTTTATGGTACTTACTTCCTGGAAAGGCTGATGAATAATTGTAATTCTGGTAAATACATTTGCTTAGGTGACTCTAAGGCTGAAAAATGTCTTTATAATCTGGTGTTAAATACCATTTAAGAAAAAAAAGTCTCATCCAAAAGTCATGTGCAAATGTAGGCAAAGGTTAAATCAAATCTGAGCCTCTTTTACAGGACAGAAATCCAGAGCTGAGATCACATTAAACCACAATCCAATTCTGTATAGAGCATCCTGAGAAAAAGCAGAAATTCTGAGAAAAACTCGTCCATCCATAACAAGCAGGTTCTTCTCATCAGTGAACACAAAACCAGAGGAAAAGCCCAAAAAAGCGTTACTTTACTTTGACCACTAATTTGTGGATGGCTTATTGGAGATGACTGTGTAACAGCAAGCAACAAATGCTTAGTGTTTACATCAAGTAATCCAGTGAAATGGTCAAAGACAAGCCAAATAATTTACGGGAGGCTTTCAGTGTGGCAAAGGGTTTCAGAGAGGCTTTGCCAGTGCACAGCTAAGCTCTGCTGGAGATGTTGCATTTAAGTGATTCTTCGTAACTGATCCTGGGCTCTGGATGCAGGAGTAGAACCATGTCTTGCCTGGGTAAAAGTATTAGTTTTCTGGCTGCTGCTGTCTCTCAGATGGTTTGGAACATGGAGTTGGAAACCCCTTTTTGGAATGCCAAATACAATCTCTAGAAAATAAATGCATTATATATTTCCTTTCATATAGGCAGATTTAAATTATGATATAGAGCTATTAAATTTTGAAGTCACAATAAATTAATATTGGGAAAGGTGGGAAACCTTTTGAATAGCAATGTTACAAAACAGATAAGCCTGAGAGTTCAGTGTGTACAGGTAGGAGTTCATCTCTTATCTGCAATGCCAAGGGGAGGAAGCAGAAGAATTGTGGTGATTGGCACTTGTTTCCAGATCTGCTCCTGGATTAGATTAGGACTGCTGTATTTGTGACAAGGGTTTCCTGGCCAGAAGTATGTGTGCATGAGCCACCCAGGTGGCCTACATATGAACTGGAAGTGCATCCTAGCTTCAGCATGTCTGATGTGCTCTGCATGTGCTGTGCAGCTGTGCACAGAACGTCAGATGGATCCAGTACACGCTGCGTTAACACTGTCAACTGCACAGTCTATAAACTACTGGGGGAATCAGGCAAATGGCACATGTACACAGTGTAGGATTCCTGGTTGCTTTTGGACTTCCTACATCCTAAGATTCATTATGGAGGTAAAAAGAGGACATGCCTGGGACAACCCAGACACATGGGAATGTTCTTTCTTATGTATGGTTTACCCAAAAGGTGATTTTTTAGAAGTTGTAAAATATCTGTTCTGCATTTAAGGACTCAGACACGGTACTGTATGAGTAAAACCAATGCTTTTTTCACCCAATGAAAGAAAGCAAGTGTTTAATACATGACTCCTGGACCAAGCTGAGAATGAAATCATATCAAAGCAAAAATGCACCATTCAAGCAATGCAACATAGCTCCCAGATGCATAAACCTTTGGAGTAAAATAAAACCACATGATCCCCATTCATAAAAGCAGCCTTTGGTGGCATTTGCTCTGTCTTTGGCTTGCAAACATTCAAGTGTGAAAGCTTTTGTTCATGAGGATATCTTCAGGGATGTGAATACTCCTACACATGCACTGCTGATATTAAAAAGTATGTAGGTATATGAACCCCTGTGTAAATAGGCATCTCCTATAGTGATTCTCTTGAAAGCTTTGCTTCATTTTAGGAGTCAGGAAGCAGGTATTGTATGGTTTTGATGAGCAAAGGCAGACTTGGAAGAACAGAGCAGATAAGCAGTTCATGTAAACTGCTATTATACAGACGTATTTGAAGAAATGCGTGAAAATCAATTCTGTACTTTGGTAAAGCAGCGTCTGGGAAGTGGAATATAAAAGAGATGATGCAATGCTTATAGTGATAGGTATGCACAGTTTTCAGCTGTTTATAAGGTAACATTTTATTGTTCACAAGGAGAGAGGCTTGAAAGATTTACAGAAAGGAAATTCACAATAAAAATGCAGTGAGTATTTTTGCCAATAGCAGAACCTTTTGCAGTATGTTTCTTTCCCTTGTCATTTCAATTCAAGACCTAAATGTTATTCACTGACACACAAACTAACAATGACATTTTAAAGCTTGCACAGTGCACATGCATCCAGCTCCCCTAGGAAAAGTCAGGCAAACACCTGATGCCTGCTGGGAATTTCGCTGTGGGTGCCAGACAGCTGCTGCCCATCAGTGTTTCCAGGTGTGCTTATTCGGCTGGGAGGTCGCTCCAGCTGCAGACACAATCATAGCAGGGACTCAGGCAGGCTGGAGAGACAGAGGACATGCTCAGATTTTGCTGCTTGGGCTGCCTTCATTTTGCCCTGATTTAGAGCACCTGGCTTGTTTCAGGATGCAGATGTTTGCTCTGTTGCCCAAGAACCAGCACTTCATTCCCTTCATAATGAGCAGTGTGACCTGGGGGAGTTATTAAATCTCTGGTTCAAAAGAGTCTAGTTTTTCTCTCTTTTTGTTTCTCAGCTGACAGTCTAAAGTTCACAAACAGATTAGTGGAAGAAATACACAGAAATTAAAAACTTAATTTTCAAACTCCTCTGAGTCAAATCTAATTGACAATTTGAATTATAGCCTGGGCTGTTCTTTGTTTCATTTTTCTTTGGGGAAATCCCTGCTTATAGTTTTGCTTTGTCCTTTACTATAATTTTACAAGCCTATATTTAAAAATTATTCTGAACCAACTTCTAGAGGCTGAAGCAATTTTAGGACTACTGCAGTGCTAGTGTGAGACCATGCAATATTCAAAATTGAAAAGATTATACCTTACTCAGGAGACTAGGTACCTTTTTTAAGACCACCAATTTAATTAAAAAACACAGGCTCTATATTAGCAGCAAGCTTACGGATCACCATATGCCAGTCAAACATAATGAAATAGATGCAAATGTTAGATGGTGTATTCTTTTGTCTCTGAAACTAGCTATTTCAGTGAACAATTTCTGTGCTGTATGTGGGGATTTACTTTTTTTTCTCTATATTTAAAAAATAGTGCCTGAGTACATACCTTTTGAATAAGAAAGGTAAGAAACAATCTATTGTCAACAATGCTTTCTTTACAGCTTAAGGCTTGGAATTCTTGTCTTCCAACAAATGTCTGCATCATGCACAAAATCCACATCACATAGAGGTGTCCTCTTTCCTATAAACACATTTCTGCCTTTGGAGGTTGTTTTCATTGAAGGGGAAAAAAGTAATGAAATTGAAGCCCTGGAGAAAATCACTTATGCTCAAGAAACACATTTCAGTCTTTCTGTCTGAACAGGTTTGTTTTCAATTCCAACTTCATTCTTCATCACTGTCACCCATCCACTTGGCCATTTGTGTTTGAGAAGCCAGGACAGGAGAATGTTTGCTCTTTGTATTGCTGCCACAGTCAAGAGCCACAGCAGAAACCGCAGAGCTGTAATGTAACAGCTCCACTGACTGTCTCTGAGAATCTTAATAAAAGCAAACTAGTTTTAAGTAAGGGACAACCTCACAACTGATAAATGTGCAAATAGAGCAAAATACATTGGGAAGAAAATCTAGAGTGTGAACCTGATGTGAAGGCAAGTGCAGCAACAATCTTTCTGATTTATACATCTGATAAGAAAATAGAATCTTAAGTTCTTCAGGATGTCACCAGTATATGACACTAAATTTATGCCAAAGGAAAGGAGTCCTGAAGTTTTCTTCTACAAAAAATTGTTATGTTGCAAGGCTTTTGTAAAGTTCTTTTAGTATAATTTTTGGTACATTACCTGAAAATAGTATCTTTCTTAAGATACTATTTCTATCAGTACAGAATCATCAGAAGTTCATAATGACCAAAATAGTATAGTGTGAAAGGGTCTCATGAAGAAATTACTTTATAAAGCAATATATCAGATTTTTTTTTTCCTTTGTGAATATGACCATGCTTTGCTTAGTTATTACATTTGCTGGTGCTCTCAACTTACTCTGGAGACATGCCATCGTATTCTAAATGAAGTCTATTCCTTCAAATACATTCTGGTAACACTGTTAATCAAAGTATTTCCAAAGACTAAAAGGTGCTTATGAAAGAACGGCTTAAATCCTAGGCCTGACAAGACATTGTTTTTCAAAAGCCACTTTTCATACCTATTTTTTTGGTTTTTTCTAAGTTATTTTCTCTTATTATTTTTATAATTAAAAATAACTCTATTTTGATTAGCAGGAAGCTAGATTATTAAATGTCTTCAATTTCTTCATGCCTGCAATCCACATATAAAGAAAGATTGTTGCCCAATTAAAGTGCTATCCTTTTTTTTTTTTGTAGCTAAAATTTAGATTCTATTCTTGCTAAGTTATATAGAAGAAGAAAAAACACATCCAAGAAAGGTTAGTGATAAAAACACTGTATGTTTTTACTATAGTTGAGCCACAGGATGTCACTGTTCCTCTTTCACAAGAAACAAACTTCAGCTGTGAAAGTAGACCAGATTCTTCTTAAAATTACAGAAATGCACAAAAATGACATAAAAAGCACAGAAATTAAGTCAGACATTTCTTTTTGTATGTGTGAGTCAATCTAGGCAATGTGTTGCCTATGTAGAATAACAATTTAATATTCAATTCAGTCTCATCATGTACCAAGATTGATATATTTTTGGTACATCCCTCCAGACAGAACTGACACATATCAATATGTCCCATATTGCATAAAGAGTCAGGCAGAGCTGAATAGAGTTCAGGCGAAAGTTAATGTAAGACATTAAAACTTCTTGTAGCCTTCCCTAGTTAGCACTGAATTTCTAAAATTTAGCACCCTTTGCAACCACAAAGCTGGATCTTGACAAACACATGCTGCTTCTAGAGGTTTAATATGATCCCTCCATAAGATCCTTGGTTGCCTTCATATATAGAGTTCCCCACCCTAAATGTCCCAGGAGTAAGGGGGAAATTAGTTCAGAAAGGCTTTAAGATGTCAGTGTGCTTCAGGCAGTGTTTTTCGTCTGAGGGCATTGCAGAATAAAGTCCTTTTCACATGGTCATCCTGATGCCTTTCTTCACACACCTCCATGTATCTGTCTAAAGATAATATTTCTGTCAGTAAAGGATCATCAGAAGTCCCATAATGACCAAAATAATGTCGTGTAAAAGGGTCTCATGAGGAAATTACCTTTTAAATCAATAAATCAGGTCTGTTTTATTCAAGTCTTTTCTCATTGCAGTACATGGGGCAACTCCCTCCTTCACTTCAAATCTCCTCCAAAAACACCTTGTTCAAAACTCCAGTAATATTGATCTGACAGTTCACACAAGCCCAAATCCAGTTTTTTTTTTTTTAATTACCACTGGCTATTAATTCCACTTTCAGACTTCTTGCATTTTCTTAGGGGGTTATCTAGTTCTTTCTGAATTATTTCTCTATGCTGAGCACACTGCACACAATACATGATGAAGGAATTGGATTTGTGGCAGAGGTTTTCAGAAATATTGTGTGTGGAAGATGACTGCTCCCTGTTTTTTATGGAATGGCTTGTGTGAAATGGAGGCATTTTGGCATATTTTACTCACCTTTCTGGTTTCTATACTCTTCTTTTCACAGCTTTGGTAAAATGGACTCTTCTATTTTCATTACTTTTGTGGGATGACATGTAAAATATATGGAAAATGTGTGGGAAGACTTTTCACAATCACCAATTTCATCCCTGCAGCCCACTGAGATCTCGAACTGAATCACACCCCATCTTCTACATGTCTGAAATAATTTCCATACTGTTCTTTAAAATGGCAGCCAGGAGTCAGTGAGAGGCGGGTGCAGAGACATGAAACAGAAGAGAGTGCAGTACCTGCAGAAATCTTTTTTCTGAAATCAATGACTAGATCATCTGGCATCTCTATCTGAAATCTAGATTTTCCTATCACTGAGGAACTCCTAAAAATAATTATGCTTTTAGTGTTCTTCATAAACAATGAGGGTATTTTGCATGAATCTGTCTTCATAGATACTCTTCCAAAAAATAGAGGAGGTAGCAGTTTGGGGTGAGGGATTGTGTGGTGGTTAGCAAGACATATGGTGTGCAGCATAAGGACCTTACTGGATACAACTCAAGGCAGTAGCAAAATTCCCACCCACATCACCAGATCCAAACCTGGCCCATAAACACTTTCTTTATTTGACAAACGATAGTATAAACAACTTTCTATTTTATAAACTGACTCTATAATTCCGCCTAAATAAGGTTTATTATGAATGCCACTGAGCTCTCCCATGCCAATGATATCTCATTCCTACAAGAGTGAATACACTTGAAATATGGGGAAAATGTATGAAGATTAAGAAGGGTTTGTAGGACGTAAGCTAAATATGTGGTGACAAGCATTTCCCAGAAATATTTCAGTATTTTGGGGAATATTTAGCTGAATAGCATGGTGGTAACCATTGGCTGAATAGCGGGGTTACAGTATTTAATCTGTTGATGTGAGTTGGCTGGATGACACATTTGTTCCTTGAGCTTCCTGTTTGCACAAACTGTGAGGAAAATTGCCTCCAAACACTAAAACTGTGCTCCCATGGGCCAGCCCATACTACTGATGCTACTCTTGCAGAGTAACTGGGTGTCTGACAGAAGTGTGGCAGATGCATCCTCAGTAGCTTCAGGAGGGCTAAAATATAAGTAGCAGCACAGAAGATGTGGAAGCACAGATATGAGCACAGGCTACCAGCTAAACACTCCTCTTGTGTGACAAAGTTCAACTCAGGGTCTCAACTGCAGTGTTCCTGGGGCTGGTGAAACATGGCATCTTTGCTGCAGTCATACCCTGTGGTGCAGTAATAAGTTGTTCTGTGACAGCACTTTCATTGGAGCCTTACTCCGTATACACTGCTGGCAGAATATGCAAACACACCAACAGTCCTCATTCACAACAGACACAGTTATAGCAGCAATATTTTTTTGCCTTTTCCCGACCATTTGTCAAATTCTGTTTTGCTTTGAATGAAAGCAGAATTTTCTCCAGAAAAAAAGATAAAGGAGATCCCATTAGTTTGAAGATGAAACACCGTAGGGAGAGTGAGGGGGTTACAAAACTCTCCAGTGTCTTTTTTTCAGCTGTATTGATTTTTTAAAAAAAATTCTATTTCATTTTAAATGAATGAAAATAATTTGTAGGCCTTAGGACCCTCAGGGGTACTGAAGCCTGCAGCAAATTTAAGCATACTTACGACTTCAAAGTCAACTGGGCTTTCTCTTATAGGAGACTAGTTAGTATTGCAGGAGGAAAAATTCCAGGGTATTTCTCACTGGAGATGAGCGTGGAAGAAATGTGCTTGACTTCCAGCAGAAATAAGGTGTTTTTGAAATGTTACCATTTTTTATATAGGGCTGTTCTCTTTAATACCTCCTCAATCCTCTGTTGTCCAGACAGTCACAGCTTCAGTCAATATGACCTGCACCATTCAAAATTTCTCCTAATCTGAGCAAATGGGCACTCTGAGGGCTTTCAGATTCAATGAGTTGTGGTTTTGGTGATCTTAGGGATGTGTGGAAAGCTGTTCTGGGTTTGAAGGGACAGTTACTACAGATTTGTTTGATATGTTATGGCTGGACTAGAAGATCCCATTGGAGATGTGTGCCAGCTGTGCAGTGTATCGGATGATAATGTATATGAGGTCTTAGTAAGTGAGTATCCAAAGCACATACTTAGTGCTTTCAATGTTGTTGGGGAAGCAAATTAAGAGCTTGGATGGAAAATCCTAAATTTCACTCATAGTCTAGCCAAGAGTGATGGCCGAAAAGAAACAGATTTCATGGGGTTTTAAGAAAAACTGGAGGGCCAAACTCAGTTTTTTGGAGCTGGAGCATTGGTACCAACCCATGGACACCACAGGTGCTTGATTGCTGCCTCCTTGGGGAGTCCTGCCAGAACTTCAGAGAAAGAAATTTGTTTGGTGCTGATGGCATCTTGGCAATTCCCAGTGTCAGGCACTTAGTATCCTCAATACCTCAGGCACCTCCAAGATAAAGCAGCAAGTGAGGGGAGTAGACATAGCTGCCAAGTCCCTTCTTGACTCTACCTATTCCTGAAAATTTCATAAATAATTTTTCCCAGCTCCTTTTTCTCCAGTATCAAGAATATATTGGATCAGTAACTGATATCTTAGAAAAAGAAGAAAAAGAAAAAAGATGAAGCCACATCAACAATTTTGCATATTTCTCTCCCCTCAGAAGTACACAGGCTACATTTTTGAAGATCAGAACTTCATAGGCTTCTTGAAATAAACAGGGTACAAAAGAGAAGGGAATAATTGTTGGCTGGATACTAATGTCCTTCTTGCTTAAGCTAGCAGGTCTCGTGGTTTTGCATCTTTCAGCTTACTCTGACCAAAGTCCAGTAGTCAGTGATACTGTACTCATTTATTTTGTGGACTGCATCTCTATAGGCTTATAAAACAAGGACTGGATAATGCTTATTCACAGATTTACTATATTTCATTTTCCAGTACAAATGTACAAGAAAATACACCTAAGTATTTCAGACTTCTTTGTCATAAAACTAAAATAAAATCAATCTAAACCACAACTCATTTCAACCATCAGCAAAATATATTTTTCATTCACCCTTTCAAGGCCTTTCCTGCAACAATCCCCAAGTCTTTAAAGGCAAGCACTGTACTGGGAAGATCATTAATACTTTTTTTTTTGACCAAGTGGAGAAAGAAAGTTCAAAGAAGAAGGCTTCCCACAGAGAACAAACTATCCTGTGAACGTCTGAGCTACTGGAGTCAGAGTTTCTACTAAGCTATGTCTTATGATTGAGTTTGGTATCTAAGAAGATGCTATTTTGATTGACATTTTGGGGAAATTTGTTTCTTGCTTGTTGTTTTTTTTTTTCTCCCTTCCCCACACCCCCCACCCCCGTAATGATAGAACCATGAAGTCTCTGTCCAGAATAGTTTCTTCAATTGTTTTCACATGGCTGTCTCATAGAGGCTCTCTCCTTAACTTCTCATATGTTAATTACCTTTGAATGCCTGCATCTGTGTCAAATTTGATTGAATCAGTCCAGAAGGATCAAACCCTTTGTGTCTGTGTGGGAAGCTGGATTTGCGAAACACCTGGAGACTCTATTTTTAGGATACCAGATTCTTTAATAATCTCCCTTCCTAAGTGATAAGCGATACCATTCTTGGCTGATGGTGGCTAAGGCAGTATCCCACAGGTGTGGGATCCCTCCTCTACACAAGCATGGTATGAGCATGACATAGCTTGATGAGCTATCCAGATACAAAATGAGAGAGGTGACTTGCAAGTAGGATCATTTTACAGAGAAAATCAGACTTGCTGTCACTCACATTCACTCTCTTTGCCCAGTTGTGGCACCAAAGCTGACTTCAAAGGTAGCTCTGTCAGTGATCCCATCACCAGTGATTCACTGGACTGAATGGTTTCCTTTCCCGTGGGGCAAACTGCTAAGTGACTCAGACTATGCAAGATCCTTCCTTGTCACCTACATGTTGCCTTTGCTCCTCACTCATCTCAAGATCATCTTTGTAAAAAAAACTTTCTGAGTCTCCAAACAGTCAAGCAGAAGTTTTCTCTTCGCAGCCTCGCCTGCCCAAATATCTGTTTTAGAGCTCTAAGAGCAAGGTTGGCCTAGAGACATCTGGCTTCCCTTGTGGTGCAGCACCACCTCATGACTGATGGCTAGAATTTGACAACACTGTGGAAGATACAGCAGTTAATTCCTTTTTGTGGGAAATAGAAAAAAAATGATAAAGCGGCAAGTGAGTAAATAGAAAGAGGAGGTAAACTCCAGGAGGATCACCTCAGGGCTGAGCATTGCAATTCTCTGCTTTTTAAACCACATCCAGCCCAGAGTGACTTGTTTTGAAGCACTTAAAAATGCAACTGAGTTGAAATTGCTGAACAAAATATGTTATAATGGACATGGGAGTTTCACTGAAGTGAGAGGCATGTTGCACACTGTTTTGTCTACTGACTAATGCCACAGTCTAAGGGACAGGCATCACATCAAACAGAAGAGAGCAAGAAAACAGTGGCAACCCCCACTCACCCCAGCTGTGCTCTCTTGGCTCTGTACTGAATGTGGTGATCGTAGTCTGGCAGAGCTGTTGTAGAAAATGAGGTCTGGAACACTTAAAAACATTTTGGAGTGAATTCTGTTTATTAAACACCACTGAGACCTTTTATATCAATTTTCAATCCTTTCAATAACTTGTTTTCCAACAGCACTAAATCACCCACCTCTTCTTCAGATCTTAATTAGGCCATCAATTAGGTAAATCACATCTGCTTGTCCTTTTTACCACAGTTCCCTGTGTACAGCAGCTCTGGATATTTTAGAGTATACATCCATGTTGGCAAGGCAAGATTGGCACTGCTCCCAATGCTGTTGCCACCCACCCTCTGTTTTCGCAAGGGTGCACACAGATGCAGCAGGGTTGAGGATCACTTCTGCTGCAAATGAGTTGGGTCTGAACAAGGGAGTTACTCTTGGCTGAAAACCCGTTAGTATACAGAAGTATAAACAAAATCAGCAATAAACGTGATCAGTTTGCATGACTCTGCACTCAGACTAATGATGAAATAGTTGCCTGGGCTTAAGCAGCTGCCAACTGCTGTCACTGCATATTCCACGTTGTGTACAACTTTTCCATGGCATGGAGAAGGAGGAACCGTTTCAAAGAGGATGCAGGTGTTGACTCACACCTGGCATGTCAGGAGGACATACCTCCTTCACTTTGCAGGCCCACCGTGCCGCTGGCAGATGGAATGTTAGGAGCTGAACGGCTCCCCGTGGCTCCTCGGTCACTCGTACTGCGTGCCGGGTGCCAGGGACATCCCTGCAGGGCAGGCTCTCCATCCTGCCTCCAGCCCTACTGCACCTCTCCTGCCATGTCTGTAGGCACCAGCTGTTTATCTCTCTTGTTTGCAATGGGGCTCAGCCCACCCAGGGCTCTCCATCGGTTCTTTAATCCTGGCCAGACTCACATTACAAGTCTTAAATTCTTGTTGGTGTAGGTGGTATCAAGAATCCCTGAATCCTCCTATGCTGAATCTCTCTCACTCATCAGATGGCTTTCACTTCAGTGCCTCACAAATTCAGGTTTTTCATCTTACTGGACAACTGAAGAAAGAACATTCAAGTGGGTGAAGATTGCAAAATCTGTCTTTGAGATTATAGGTCCTGACTCTTCTCATCTGAGCTCCTCACAGTCATTGCTACTAAGGAAATATAAGTGTGAAGTGAATGTAAGAAAATACTACTTAAAACTCCCCTCTCAGAAAGAAATGTACTTATTACACTTCCTACACTTGAAAACTACTCAATAACATAAAAGGCAGTGTGTAATTGGTCCTTCAGATTTAATTTGCATGTGGAACATAATAATAGCATGCCTATTACCAAAGAAAGCAGATTTTACAAGCACTCCTTTAACAACTTAAAATTGTTTGATGAGACATGTTAAAATTATACTAGGCCTTTCAAAATCCAAAAAATAAGTTTCGATTTTTAGCTTTGATAAGTTAAAAACTTCTATTTTAAGATTGCATCAAAGACTATTTTGTTGCACTGTGTGTGCACTTTGAAGATGTTTCAGGTGCTCTGGTGTCTGTCTTAGAGACAGGGCAGCCTTGGCTGGTCCATTCCTTTGGAGGCATGGGAAGGTGGTGCTAGAATGCCTAAGCTCCTGTCCCAGCCTTGGCCACCACTTGCCCCAGGGAGGTGGCTGATGCCCAGGGCTGGGTCTGTCCAGGCTGTCCCCGGTCCTGCCCTGTCCCTGGCTGGGGCAATGGGGCACGACAGACTGTGAAGGGGCGCCCAGCCCATGCAGTGTATTTACAGGGAGAGAGAAAACTTTCATCAGAAATGGCTTGCTGATTGTTCCTTTTGATTTTTTTAAATTAATTTCCATGTTTAAATACCAGCAAGAAAATGTTCTGACAAGTTTGTACCAATACATGTAATGTGCAATTTGGAGTTAAATGTGACTGAGAAAATAATTTTTGGACCTATATATAAAACCAATGCACAAAAGATGACCTTTTCTGCTAAAATTAAGTCTTTTTTCCACTCTGTTCTCCTGACCACAGCTGTGTCCGGGTGAACTCTGGTTTGCAAGGCTGGATGCCATGAGACCATTTATTTTTCTGGTGAGGACAGCATTCTCTAACTCAGTGGATTGCCACAAAGGTTCATTGCAGCAAGGATCAGTTGAGCCACAGACCTTCCAAGTCAAGCCTAGATCACTCCAGCCTTTTCCTGGAGAGGGATGCAGAGGTCTCCTTTCTCCAGATTAGGTCTTCCCTGGTGCCCTGGTTCCCTTTCACGCAGTATTTTTAAAGAGGCACAGCTAGTTCTAAAAGTTTCCACCTTCTTCTTCCCACAAGCTTCTCATCTGCATCTGTCTGCCTGCTTGCCTGCACTTGTGCTGATTTAATGGGTTGTGAGAGAGCAATGTCGAGCAATCAGGAGGAGGATTCAGGACACAGACACACATGACTTCCTTAAAAAATTTAGCACATTTCTTAAACTCAAATTCTTCCTGTGGATCCTAAGATGAGAGAGCTGGCTTCAGTACAGTCAGGATCACAGCCACAGAGATGTTATCGTCTGTATTGCCATGAAGTAAGTTCTGCCATCCTCAACTGTTAATTGCCTTCTGTGGTTGTGTATGTGACAAGCTACTCCAATCTATTTTTAACACTTCATCTAGTGTTAAAAAACTCTACATTAATAATGGGAAAGTTCAAGGCTATATAGAACATTCAGAGAAGAACTACAGAGAAGTACTACCTGTCCTTTCTTTTGGAACACTTTTCCTTTACTAGTAGTTATATGCCCAAGTGTTTTTCCTCCCTTGTCTCTGTGTTTACTGTGCTTTCCAAATGCTTGAAGTTACGAGTTGCACAAAACCAAAATGTTTCTCCAGCCTAGCTGCTTGAATTCTCCAGAGGTTTTTTTCCTGGCCTTTCTCAGCTGCAGGAGGGGAGACTGCCTCTTCTTTAAATTCCCAGATGAGTCATGATAAAAATAGTGTGGCGTTTATACTCGTACTAATGCACCTGCAGTATCATGTGTCTCCCAGCTATGAGGCTGCAAATTTCTGCACTTATCAGTGCATAAGTTGAAATGCTTATAAGTCTCTGCCAGCATAAAACATGTTTGCAATTCTGCAAGCTCAGCAGAAACTCTGCAGAGAGACAGAAGAGAGTGTATGTCCTGAACAGTCCCGGCTGATGGGAAATTCATACAACATGATACAAGTTACTCAGATTCACATGATTAGATTTAGATTTAAATCATGTGATTTAAAAAATTTTAGGCCAGTCTCCAACATATTTTTATGCTCATACAATGTTAGTTCCTCAGTAATCTGTCAGTTTCAGTAATTCTTTTTTTGAGTTCACCTACTTTGTTCTAGTTGACACTTGTTAGTGCTAGTTCTAGTTTAATCTCCAATAAAAGTATTTAATAATAATTTCATAACATTTTAAATTAATTGTGAATCTACTGTGCCATACTAAGACATCAACCTTGAATATGCTTACTTAAAATTAATAAATATATAATTGCTGGATTTTGTATTTGATTTGAGTCTGTTTAGTCAATGACAACCCCTCAACACTGTTCTTGTTCTTCTCCCATCCCCCCAGGCTCAGCCTGCTGCTTGTGGTTCTGTTTGATTCTGACAGCTCTGTGCAGGTCTCTTCCTTGGCCCATAAGCATGTGTGACTTTCAGTTCCAATACACAACCTTTTTTTCTGCTGGTACTTCTTGCAAGCTTAAAAGATCTGCTGATTCTGGGACATATTTTGAGGACGTTTTCAAAACCACTGTAAGTTGCTTTTGAGCCTCAATCTAAAAATGAAAAAGAATTGACAGTTTTGAAAATTCATTTCCTCTTTTATCTTCTGTGTAACCTTATTGCTTGCTTCACGTTCAGTCACTGAATCTAGATGCACGCAGCCGAAATGCTTGTATAGACACTCAGCTGATGGATTCAGTAAGTGTAGATCCTGCTTGCATAAACCAAGTCTCAAAGGGGGAAAAAACCCGACCAAAAGCACACTTTAAATGGGAACACTTTAAATGTATGTCACGATCTCACAATCTCCTCCAAGTTAACAAATTGTATTTTAGAACTGTGTTTGGTAATTATTGCATTCATACCTCAGAAGTAAGACCCAGGCATTATGGTTGGTTGGAATTCATCTGAATAAATAGCAGTTTGCCACATTCTTAACAAAAACATTATTCATTAGAACTATTACGTATTAGCAGCCCCGAATAACATTTGGCAATTGCTTTGGGTCTGTGTTTCTAAGAGGTCCATAGACGCATACAAATTGCTCAGTGAGCTAATATAAAACAGGAGCAGTAATGAAATAGTAAGAGTGAGTATTAAGCTCCAGGACTGCAGTTTTATTCTGCAAAATGTTCCTCTTGCAATTTGTAAACATCTTACAAACTTGGGTGTTTCTAAGCTATTTAATGATTGTTAGTCGTAAGACTTGATTTGTATTTGCTGCCTGTCCCTCTGCAAAAGGCATTAGTGGCAAGCTGAGTTGGTCAGATGATTTTCAGGCATTGCAACAATAAGCCCTAGGTACTTCACAGGTTTTAGAAGACAGATTTCTGCAGGTGGCTATCGAAAAAACCCTCTGAAGAAAGTGGCCAAATGGGTGCTATGGTTAGTAGTGCTGACTAGTAGGGTAGAAGGAAGTACATAAGTACAATGGGAGGAGACTTGTCAGGTTCTCTAAAAGAAATAATAACTCTTCAGATCATATGTGACCTCTCTGCTCCATGCATGGCTCTAGATTGCAGGAAAAGAAGGCACTTTCAATGAGTAAATGACTACTCTTTCAAGCTGACATTATATCCTACTCAGAAGAGGTCTAGCCAGGAAGAAGAAAAGGTTTTCCTTATCCTACACGTACTGTCACAGAAAAGGAAAGGAGGGTCTAACAAAATAATTTCTTGCATGTCAGTATATAGTATCTGGACACTTCTGGACCTTTAGAGAATATAATTATGAACACTGCTGTGAGATGTTCTACTTCCTAAAGAACAGAAAAAGCTAGACACACTTCCTTAAATATATAGGAAATGCTTACATTCTATATCAGACTAAACTGCTTGCTCAAGATCTTTCAAAAAGCCTCTGAATGAAGAAGAAGCTGGATCTTGTTGTCAAGTTCATGACTCCAATTCAAACTCTGAAATCTGTACATAATCTATTGACCAAATAAAGGATCCTTCCTTTATTGAAATCGAAATGGTTTCCAAAGCATCTGCTTCCAGTTCTGTCAGCAATCTGGAGGATACCATGCAGATACCTTAATGTAGAAGTAAAGCTCAAGAACCATGGATTTATGTATGTTACCCATCACTGTGACAATGTATGGGAAATGAATCTCTAATGTCACCAACTTGAAAAGCTGGAAGGAACAATATATTTGATATAAGGTGAGAGGACTAGAGTGCTCCTTCTTGTGCTATCCATTTAAAAATGTTTTAAAGAAAGGCAAGACAACAGCTTGCCTTAAACTGATTTCTCATTCAATAGTATGAGATATTTGAGTGAAGAGAAGGACTGAAGGAGGAAACTGGGAAGCATATCAACATTGTTTATTGTATTTCTGGGTCATAATGGTCTGAGGGTATGGACTTGTGGAAGAGTGTTTGAGAGAAAAAAAATGTCAAGAAAAGAACCTGAACAGAAAGTGCTTTTCCTCTGGTGTTTGTGTCAGTCTTGCTAATACCTACCTGTTAGGTTGCTTTCAGGGCAGCCAGGATTCCCTTGTTCTTAAAAGCAATGTGACACTGGGGCTCTACTCCAGATCGGTTCAGAAGCAGTCAGGCACATGAAAGATGATATTCGTGACAAATACTTCCTCCTTAGTATTGGAAGTTTTTTGCTGTTACCCTCAGGAGGAAAACATTATAAATGAAATGTTTATTGCTGTAATTCCTTTATGCAACTCTCTTGTTTGTTTACCATCAGTATTTTTGAAGATTATCTAACAGAATCCAGAAATTCACATTTCATAGCTGACACTTAAATTCTGTTAGGTTTAAGAAGGTTTTTCATAAGGTTTTGGTAACAGAAAACACTTAGCATTAGTTCCATAGCAGTATAGTAACCATGAAAGGGATGTGAGTGAAATAGAGAATTATAATTTATTGCCTTTGAGCATCTACTCTGAACAGAAATTAGCACATTCTTATTAATATTTCCAGTGATTAAGTATTTAATTTCTGGGCATAGTATCACCTCTATATTTTAGAGATGGATGTAGTCTGGTTTTGGCTGGGATAGAGTTAATTTTCTTCACAGTAGCTAGTATATTTTGGATTTAGGATGAGAACTTGCCTTGTATGTTCCTGTTCTGGGTTTCCTGTACAGTTTTCACAGAAAACCAGTGGCTTCACCTGTACTTTTGCACTAGCATAATTCAGTTCTAATTCACCCAGTATCATTTACTCTTTTATAGTCAGGCTACAGAATTAGCAAAACAAATTTTAAATACAGCCATGAACAGAATGATGTTGCTGCTTCTTGAAAAGGGGAGGTAAAGAGGAAAACTGCTTGATCAGATGAGGCTGCCATTCACTTTGAGATGCTCTTTGGGCACATAAAGCAAGTAGGTGACACACAAAGCTCAGGTCTCATTCCCTATAGTCTTGGGTAAGCAGGCTGAGAAAAGCATAGGTCAGAGCTGCCTCCAACAACAGCTGGCAAAGTCACTGCTTATCATTTCTTACAGGGGGCTAAAAGGCTGCTCTGAGCAGGAGCTCATCCCTCTGAGCCTCTGTGTCCACTTGTTCAGTAACACAACACAAGTGAAAATGGGACCTCTCACTTCCTCTCCTAGGTGGGTGTAAAAGCATTGTTGGAAAGGGATGTACCCTTGGGTTAGAAGGGCAGCAAAAAAAAAGGCTAAAGGGGCATGTAGTTTTTCTGTCAGGTGACGATTCATAATTACTGCTCTGGGATTGCTTTTTGTGTAAGGAATTAAAAAAACTAAAACAAGCAAACCAAACCCCATGGAGAAATTATTTTTATACTAATAGGTATTCTTTCTTTATTATACAACATTGATCTATTTCGGAATTCTTTTAAATGAAGTGTGGCCATTTAGAAAATGCTGAGAAATTTGAGGTTCCACTTAAATAGTGCTAGTTACATGCATCCATACACAGTAAAGTGTCTGTTAGGCGTTATTCACAGCATATATAACAGATCACCACTGAAGGACTGACGACCATGTAGAGACTGTGAACGCACCCATCAAGTGTACTTCTCTCACTGTACCTGGAAGCTGAACAACGAACGTTGTGCTGCATGGACTAACGTTTGAAAGGACTGGGTTATAAAAACTGTATTTACTGAGTTTCAGGTTAACATGGGGCACCTAAAGAAAAGAATGATCACAGGCTTGCCTGTCTTTTAGCTGTAGGTAAGAGGGCAGTGAAGAGAGGGAACTATTCATGCTTTTAGCTTGAGTATCATTGAATTTAATGAGAGATGAGTGCTAAAACCTCATGCAGCACTTTGAAGATACAGGGGTCACTTTATCTCTTATTCTGTTGAAATGACTGATAAACCAGCCAGGAACTATGTATAGTTTTTGAAACAAGTAAATATATTAGCAATACAGTAACACTATATTTGGCCAAAGAAATCAAAATATATGAGGAAATTAATTATGCAAAGATAGAGCAAGTTGTAACTGACTACATGACAGCAGAATTGCGCTACTATGGTAGAATTTTGAAGATATCTTCATCAATTTGCAAAATGATATTAAACTTAATAAGATTCAGAGCTGGCCTTTAATAATTTTATTTAATGTGCTTGTTTAAAAATATGGCATTAGCAAGAACCTATCTGAAGTACCATTTGATATTCATTCTGGACATGAGCCAGCAGTGTGTGCTCACAGCCCAGAAAAGCCAACTTTATATTGGGCTTCCTCTAAAGCAGTGTGGTCAGCAGGTCAAGGAAAGGATTCTGCCCCTCTGCTCTGCTTTCCTGGCACTCCACCTGGAATGCTGCACCTAGTTCTGGAATCCTCAGTTGAGGACATGGACCTGTTGAAGCAATCCAGAGGGGAGCAATGATCAGAGGGATGGAATACCTCTCCTATGAGGACAGGCTGAGAGAGGTAGAGGTGGTTCAGCCTGAAGAAGAGAAGGCTCCAGGAAGACCTTCCTGCAGCCTTTCAGTACAAACATGGGTCTTATAATAAAGGTGGGGACAAGACTTTTTATGGGCCTGTTGAGATGGACAAGGGGTAATAGTTTAAAAGAGGGTAGACTCAGAGTAGATATAAGGAAGATGAGAGTGATGCATCTTTTGTGATGAGTGATGATACTGTAACAGATTGCCCAAGGAGGTGATAGATACTCCATCCCTGGACACATTCATGGTCAGGCTGTAGGCAGCTCTGAGCAACCTGATCTAGTTGAAAATGTCCGGGTCCCTGCCAACCCAAACGCTTCTATGATTCGCAGCACACAAGTAATTACAAAGCTGAGTAAGGGTGAACTCTGTCCTTGGCAACAACATAACAGTGCTGCGCAACAAATAATAGCAGGACAAAATGTTCTCCCAACAACTGGAGCGTCCCAGTTATCAAAGACTACCCTTACCTTCTTACCTTCCATCTCCAACGCTTCAGACAGCTGTTTAACCAGCTTGGCTCTGCCTAGAAGCATTCCCAGAGGCCAAGAGACCCAAGATACTCAGTACTTGCCTGTGTAAACAAGGACAGTGTCAGCTGCTTTATTTGGGCTGGTTTTGCCTGGAGGAAGAACCTAAGGCAGGAAAACTGAATAGATTCTAAATACAGATTTGCTTCTAAAAATAATCTTCAGACCACACTGGTAAAGTGAATGAGGAATTGGAAAGGTTTTTGAGCAGTTTTAACTGATAGAATTTTTTTGGTCATTTTCGCCAATGAACATTGCTTTACTTACTTTTTTCACCTAGAACAGCCTCCCAGACTTCAACTCCTGGTTGGCTGGCACATTTCACTATTCTTCACATGAAATCAGAGATTTTAATGGCCATCGCTCCCTGAGGCTTTCTTAGAACTTGCCTCTCCAGATGAGTTCTTGAGCAAAAGTGGAAATGTCACTGCAGCCATGACAGCTCAGGGGAAGATTTCTAGGGAGTAATTTTTCTTTAAACAGACTGGTAGAGTTGGAAAAATAGGGCATTTTTGGTGCACCACAGTTGTTCTACTCTGAAGAAAACACATTTGGCCATTTGTGTGTATTGAGCTTGACAATTTTTACACAATGCTTCTTTGAGTCTTGTCATTAAATACTACCCCTGGTTATGCAGAAGTAGCCATCAGTGTCTCAGTCCTCCATTAGTGTTCATATGAGCCTGTTCTTTACCATAAAAAGGTGGTGAGGGATTCACATTTATTGTGCCTGAGTGACTTGAATGACATTTTCTCAGTTTAGAAGCATCTCCACTTGCAGACTCAGCTTGGGATCTGAAAGTCAAGCTGTGCATTTTCTGGCTCATACAGCTTTGCCATTAAAGCTTCATTACATCAAATTCTACTCACAATTAAACCTTTGCAGAAAAATTTTCCTCTGAGTTTGCAAAGTAATAGTTGAAGAGGCAGCATTTTGGTCCTAGAAATGAAAAACATTTAACAACTCTTTTGGTGACACATGAGCCAGAATGGAAACCAGCTTTTTTCTCATACCTTTGTCAACACTAAAAAGTGAAAGAAAAAAAGTAAAAATTCATTCTAGTACTAAATAAATTGGATAAATATACGGACAGGGAATAGATAATTGAGTGAAAGGATGCAACTTTTTGACAGTCACTTTTCAGAATAAAGACACATTTTAAGAAAGACACAGGTGTGTTGGAATAAAGAATTTTCTTCTATATATGAAGGTGAGTCAAACTGTCTTGGGACTTCATTTGCTTAACTGACAGGCAGAAAATAGGATTCTGGCTAGTACTGCAGCTCCTCTAGCTTCATATGGGAGTTGAAATTGAAAATAATAATGAACTGTAATGTTAATCATTCCTTTATTAGAGCAGGGACCTAGGATCAAGGGGCCTTAGTTATTTCTTTTAGTCTTTCATTGAAGTCTTAGCTGATGTGAAAATTAGTAACTGAAATAACAGTTTGATGGTACCAGTCACAAAATGGTACTACTTGGTCCTGTCCCACAGTGTCAGGGTCAGGCTAACAGCCCAGCACAGCCAGCAAAACAGGCACATACGCCCATACACAAACAGGGCACCTCTTTACATTATTTCTCACATAAGCACATTGCTAAGACATAAAGCTACCTATAGAAAGAGCAAAGCACCATTTCAAAGCACCTGGTGTCTGAGAAAAATGTTCAGTGTTCTGTGCCAGTCCCAGTATTTTTCCTATGGCAGCATCTCTGTTTCCTCAATAAATTTTTTCCAGATCTAGTGGGATATCCAGGACAAACTGCTACAGGGTCTACTGTTCCCACTATGCAGGACACATCTCCCACATTATGAAGAAGGTTTAACCTTGTTAGAAATGGAAGGACTTTGTTGTCCTGGAATCCCATATCACTGGGGATAGTGGTGAGCACTAACAGACTGAAGGAAAATTTCTTTTTCCATCACTGTTGTTCCCTGAAGCTGCAGCAGCAGATGCTGCATATTGTGACTGCTTTCAGAACAAAGCTTTCAGCCAGGCTTGAGTCCTAGCATTATTCATCCCTCTCAAAACTCTTCCTGAGCACTGACAGCTAAGTTGGATGTCTTGTGCTTCTGCACAAGTAGCAGTCGGTCTATCTGGTGTGGCTGCTACGAAGCTGAGTGTGGTAGTGGTACCCACTGCAAACAGCTCATGTATTCTTTCAGACTTGTGCAGTGGTTAGGCTGACCCACCTGATACAAAGATTTATGAAGAAAGGAAAGAAAAAAACATTTCAGAGAAACAACATGATTCTTTGTGCACTCAGTATTTACAAGCAATCCTTTTACTCATTCAGTCCTACAAACTGGATGATAAAATGCTTTCCGGGAATGATCTGAACTGAAGCATTGGAGGACGCTCATGTTTTGATCCTGTTTCAACTCTCTTGCAATCACACCACCTGCCTTCCTTGAGTCTCTGTTAACACAGCTGGACTCTTTTTGTTTTAGTAAAGTTGAGGATTTTAATGAAAACCAGATGTGCTGTCTGATCCAAGTTTTCCTGGGTAAATAAATGCTCACTCTGTTCCGTCCACTTAGTTATAACACACCAAACCATCTCTAATGGAAATGCTTTCACAGGCCATTTAGTAAAAATAAGGTCCCACTTCTAGAGAGACACTGATCCTCTGTGCTAATGCAGGAAAACTGTGGCAAGAATCACTCTACCCTGGTCATTGTTTTTGTGTGTTGTAATGAGGTCTTCTTAGAGGAGAAAAGAGCTTAGCAGAGATCATGAAAACCAGGGGAAAGCCTTAAGTGGACTCTGCAGCATAGTGTAGTGTAAACATGAGGAATGTGGGAGAAGATTGTGCACGGAGGTGTTGGGAAGAGAGCATGTAGCAGTGTTGATCAATCATGCAGAATACGAGGCCATAGCAGCAAGCAATAACAATAGGAATATTTGAGATAAAACGTGCAGAAGACCAGCATTTTCGTGCCTTCTTGGTAGTCCACCTTTTCCCCTACCCTCAGGCAGGGAAGCCAGATGTCCCTGAAAAACAGTTCATTAAATTGATGTAACAAAAGACAATTAATTCTCAGTGGCAACATTTGGTACTGCCGTTGGTTGTGTTCACGTCACAGACACGCTGCCCCATGGCAGTGGGGGGATTGCTGAGATCTCATAAACAACCAGCCAGGTGAAGCAGTAAATGTAGGTCCCCTGTACACAATTTATAAAGCCACCCTGGTCTTTTACTCCTTCAGCTTTCGTAGTCACCTCTAGCAAAAAGGTGACAATGTGCTGCTTCTGGTTAGGATGCAGGAATCAGGAATCTAACAAAACAGTGCTGTGGTAACTGAGAGCTGTCTCTCTAGTCTTTGATTAATAGATAATGTTTGGGATGGCTTCATTTAGCACTTAACTAAAATTATTTGTATATGAATAAATAATGTTCATTATTTTAGAGAGAATGTGGCAGGGAAGAAATAAGTATTCCAGCTCCTCTCTGCTAAAAAGAGACTGTGAATTTTATGGCCATCCCTAAGATAAGTACTATTTAGCATGAGACAGAGCTGACCATGGCATTTTTTTAGCAGACCTGTGAAAATATTTTTATTCCCTTAGACTTCCAACATAAACAGATTCTGCTTAACCATGTTTATAATGCTTCATACTAAGCAGAACTGAGAATCTTAGAAGATGACAGCAGGCTCTTCCAGGCATTAAATTAAAATTACTGTATATAAAAAAAAATAAAGATGTATGCCTTTCACTATGTTCCAATTGTAGATGGTTGTAGTCCATTTGCTCTTGCTGGCAGCTTTTAATTTTCAATATATAGAAAGGTTATTAAGAAGTTTTGCAAACTAATGCAGACCGTTTCCAGGAGTGCTCAGAAGAGCTCCAGCAGCAGGGAACTGGCTGAGCTCTGTGAGTGGTGGGCAGCAGCTTTACCTTTGACAGCAGGGTGCTGCTGGCTGTGTGTATCCTGTGTCTTGGTTGTGGAGAGGTAAAGGCTGCCTGGGCAGTTTTGCTGTGCTCTGAGCTCACAGGAGGTGGTGACAAAGCTACCTCTTATGAGGCAGCATTTTTTATCCCACAGCTCTCATTGACTTATGGCATGAGTCAGGAAGAGAAGGTGGAGCTGGAACCTGTTCTCCACAGAGGCAAAATACTCCCAGTCAGCTTCCGTGGGAAGGGGCTGGTTGAACCTAAAGATATTCAGATGATTTCTTGTACTCTTTTGAGTAACTCTTCTCATCAGTCCCTTCCCAAATTTTTGTTTCAAAGCCCCACATGAACCTGATATGTAACAGAGGCTGTGCTGGTTGGGATGTGTTTTATCCAAGGAATGAAGAGTGGGATGATGGTTGCCTCATCATACATGACTGTGAGTGATAGGCAACATCCAAACTGCCTGTGGTGTGTTGCAGGAGAATTTTACAGAAAAACATTTTGGCAAGAACAAAGAGGGAGAGTGAGGGAAAAATAATCCATAATGTATATAATCTCTCAGAGAATAAATTTTGGAGGCCCTTAGAAGAGTTAGGAATAGAGAACAAAGCAGAAAACAGCTTTATACCATTATAGCCATTCTTGGAGGGAGCTCTTCCCCTCTAACCCCTAATTTCATCTTTGTCCCTTGCCTTCAGTGAGACACAGTAAAGCTCAGGGACTAGCAGGGAGAGAGGGCACAGGCTCTGTGCGCTGCAAACCTTGACAGTCTCTCCTCATGGGCAATCTGAGCATCCATTCTCTTCCCCTCTCCTCACTCAAAGCAGCTTCATTAAAACAGGCATTTGCAAAATGCTGCCTGCTGAAAGCATGAGAATTGATCTCTGCACGATATGCCTTAAGGCCAGTAAAAATTAGTTTTCCCATTCTGCAAAGAAGGAAATGAAATGGAAATGGTTAAGTGACTTGCTCAAGATTGAAGAGGGAGCCTTTAGTGGAGCTTGGAAGGAACAATGGAAATCATGCAGTTCGTTTCTTAGGATGGATCCTTTCTGAAAGAGCCATACATCTTATGAGACCCTCCCTTCTGCTCAGAGGAGGACAATCACAGCTTTAGTCAAAGAGTCAGAAATGTTTGGTGACATTTCTCTAAGTCATGAGGTCTCAAATCTTTTCAGGCTCTCTGAAAAATATCTGGACTTGACTTAGAAACAAGGGGAACTCTACTTCTCACACAACACAAAATCAAGCCCAGACATCCCCAGAGAGGCCATGAACTAAATGTGGTCAGGGAAAACTATGAAAGCTTTTCAATCTAAGGCTTTTCTTCTACCAGATCCCAAAATGCTGGTTTAAGGTTGATAAATTGAAGATTAGAATATATATAAAGTTTTCAACAAATTATTCAGTCATGGTGCATTGAAGGATCTTTTAAATGAGAATTAAATGCATTTTTAGAAAATATGTAATGTCTTAGAGCCACTCTGGAGCTGGAACAAAACATGTTTTCTTTATTTAAAATGTAATTTTTATGGATGCATGAGACTTGGAGCCAGAGAAAACATTTTTAACTGCTGAGGTTTTACAGCCACTCTAGGGTTAGGAAAGAAAGCTGAAAAAATATTCTGCCTGGCAGATTTTTTAACGCTTCATTTAAAAGTAAAATAAAAAATATTGTAACTTTTCCACCTGTACTGTAGTTCATCCAAGTGAAGGAGACACCTTTCACTTCATCCCTCTCTCCTGCAATGAGCCCAAATTCAAGATAACTTGTCTTGTGTGGAAAGAAGATGCCATCTCTGGGCTGAGAACAATGAGGCACGGGGGCCAGTCCTTGATCCATAACAATGATGAGTCTCTTTGTTCAACTGCAAGCCTCAGTTTCTTGTGCATAAAATGCAGTGAAAAGATTGTTCCTTGTATCTGAATCATTTTGGTGTGTTGGGAAGTAATTTGGGCTGTCACCATGTCTTTATATAATGCTTTTTGCAGAGAAACCTTCAGACATACCTGCCTTTTGGCATAATTCAAAGCAGTTGATGCCAGTCTGAAAATCTACTCCTGAAGGTTAAAATGTGTTCATTTGCTTAATCAAGTAAGTTAAAAGGCATAATATCTTGAGTTGTGAAAAAAAAGAGTTCCCCTCTCTAAATGTTACTCCTGGAAGAGGACCTAGGGAAAGCAAATAAGATCTCCAAAGCTTCAGCATGTTAGGAAAGCCTAGGGTCTCCTACATGCATTGCAAAGGGAAAGACACATGCCAGACTTGTCTATAACTTAGTGTCTGGTGAGTCAGACCTAGAAGAGGCTTTCTCTCCATATTTCTAGGCACGTTTTTTACATGTTGAAATTCTTGCACATGGAACCTGAAGATCCATTGGTGAGAGCAGATCCTACAGATGAACATACCCTATATGAAAAGCCAGAGGAACAAATATGATTTCTGTTTATGTGCAGAAAGAGATTAATCTCTTTGGGTGAGTAATTTTGTGCTGTTCTTCCTTGCTCACGTAAGGACTTGTGCTGAAGTACTTTAATTTCACACATGGTAAATCAGAAGTTGGGCATCTTCTCCTGCACTTTGCTCAGTTACAGGTTGGCTGAGGTTTTATTTGTGCATAGAGCTTTTACATACATTTCATCTGAAATGTGCAGGTTCTTGGACTGGGTGGGTTTGTCTGTAGCACTTGGCAAAAGGCCATTCTCACAGTGTGATTGTGTAGCCCACAGAAGCAAAGAATAGTTCTGAAGTGGAAAGGCCATGTTATTCTCCCCCCTGCTTCATGGGAAGATCAATGTTATCAAATTAACACCTCATCTTATTCTCTCTGAAAACAAAAATAAAATAGCTGGGTGGAAGGATAATATTTTTTTTTCTCTTTCAACTGTGGAATTGACTTGTGAGAGGTAGCACAGTCCACCATCCCTCAGGTCCCTAGGAAGACATCAGAGGTCCAGATGGGTAACAGTCTTTAAAGAAAAGAATGGAATAGAGGAAGTCAGGCCACTGGAAAGTTTTACTGAGAAACTGAAGATGACCAGAGGAACCAAAGGTGTATACTTTTCTGGGCAGAATTTTCAGAGAATGATGAGAAGATGAGTTTTGTTGTGGAAGCACCATGGAAAATGTAAGACCCATGGACTTCACCTGCAACATGACTGAAGGCCTGCTGCAAAAGCTGGACCTAGAGGAAATGGCAGCCTGCATCATGGAGATGCTGTTGGACATCCTTAGGAAAAATTAAATGAAAATAAAGGAAAAATATGGGAGAAAAACAGTAAGACAGAAAAGCAGCAACTGTGCAGGGACAAGGCAGTTTACTTTTAGAGTTACATATGAATGCTGTCTCCTTTGCAGTAAGTGCCAGAACTGCTCAGCTTTTCTTCATGGTTCTCACACCTATTCTGCTCATGAGACAACACTTTAATATCACCAGATGTAACCCAGATGGTACATATTAATTTATATATTGATGCTGGAAAATACTTGTATACTTTGCATTTGAAGTCTTTTAAGTATGATTTTTATATTCATTTGAAAGTTCATTTTTATTTGAGCCATAAGGCAGCTAAAATACAGCTCCCAGGTGAATGAAAATTTATCTATTCCAACCAGAATGATTCCAGGTTTGTGTGAGACTACTTTCAAAGGTATGTGATCACTTCATTTCAGAAATGATTCTCACTGGCTCAACAACAATGCGCTACTGTCAAATGTCCATTATTATGCTGAATAGAAATGTTGGGGAGATAAATTTAGAACATCTTTCATCTCTTTTTCAATATTAACAAATGTTCCATATACTTGCCAGCAAAGACCCAATTGTGTGCCTTAATTTAAACATTTGATTTTTTTTCTGTGTCAAACTAGATTTAATAAGTAATGATAAATGGAGTCAGACATGATATTTAGATAATCAAGCAATGGGGCTCACATATCTGAGAGAAGAGGAAGAAGTGGTGGTGGCATTTGTCATAATAATCTATGCAACATCAGCACCAGTATTTCCCCAGTGTTTGGAATCACTGAGAAAAAGTAATGAAAAAAGAAGAAAGTATACAACTACAGGTAGAATATCAAAACAGTATAAAAGAACAATCTATGCTTTTTTGTTGGTAGCTCTCAGTTCCTTTCAGCCCTCCACTCCACTTCTTATTCTCTGTTTCTATCCCAAAATGTACACCATTTCTGCAGTTGTATTTTCTAAGCTCAAAACTTGACTCCTAAGTGCTATGTTTCTGGCAGAGATAGACCTTTGGCCCCAGAGAACAGCAAGCAAAAAGCAAGCACTTAAAAATATCAATAAATAAATATGTTTTTAAAGCACTAACTCACAGAGTAGTCTGCTATTATTTCTGTTGTATTAAAGTGGCCATGCAGAAATGAACATAAACCCAAAACATGAACTTCGTACCCTTAAGAACAACTGGAAAAGGAATCTTCAGGCCATTCTTTATAATCATTGCAACAAATATGCATTATTCCACTAGACTAGAGAAAACCCTTTCCTGCAAAGACCGCCTTTCCATCAACAAAACAGAGAGTGAGGCTGGTGCAAGGGTGGAAGGTTGGCTTCCATGTGAGTATCTGGAATGCTCCTGTATTGGTTTTGCACAGTGTGGTTTTTGGTAACGGAGGAGTCACAGAGGTGGCTCCTGTGGGAAGCTGCTGGAAGCTTCCCACCATGTCTGACAGAGCCAATCCCTGATGGCTCTGAAGATGGACATGCTGCTGGCCAAAACTGGGCCAATGAGAGAGGTTGGTAATGACTCTGTGATAATATATTTAAGATGAAAATCAGAACAAAGTCACACAGTATTTCTTCTAATCAGAGAGGAGGAAGTGAAAACATGTGAGGGAAACAACGTGTCAACACCAAGGTCAGTGGAGAAGGAGGGGAGCAGGTGCTCCAGGATCCATGGGGGATGCAGAGATCCACCCACAGCCTGTGGGGATCCATGGGGGATGCAGAGATCCACCCACAGCCCACGGGGATCCATGGGGGATGCAGAGATCCACCCACAGCCCATGGGGAGGTGCTCATGCTGGCGTGGGCAGATGCCTGGAGGAGGCTGTGATCCAGTGGAAGACCCAGTGGAGAGTGCAGGCCCCTGCTTCTAGATTGGAGCAGCCTGTCCTTGCAGGACTGCACCCCATGGAAAGAGACCCACACCACAGCAGTTTTGGGAGGACTGTGTGCCCGTGGGAGGGCCTCATGGTGAAGCAGGTGATGCTCTTGTGAGTGCACCCATGCCAGAGAAGTTCATGGAGAGCTGTCTCCCATGGGAGGGACCCCACAGCCTCACAGGGGAAGGACTCTTCTCCCTGAGCAGCAGAAGAAAATCTCAGCGATGAACTGACCAAAACCCCCATGCCCTGTCTCCCTGCACTGTCGGTGGGAAGGAGGGAGGGGCTGGGGGGAAGATGTTTTAAGGGCTTATTTTACTTCTCATTATCCTCCTCTGATTCTGTTAGTAACAAATTCACTTTGCAACCTTAAGTTGAGCCTGTTTTGCCCTTGAAGTGTGTCTCCCAGTCCTTATCTCACTCATGAAGCGTTTGTTAATTTTTTTTCTCTCCTCTACCTAGATTTGGCAGGGGAGAGTGAGCAAGCCACTCTCATGGGTGCTAGGCCTGTGTCAAACCATGACAGCTCCCCATAGGATGCTCATCTTACCTGCTCCCAACATTCCTCAAACTTCAGACCTAATCCTTTCTATCCCTCCAGCTCAAAGTGTCTTCACTCCTACCAGCTCCTCTCCCATAAGCATTCTGTGCTTACCAAAGGCGGTTGGTTCTCATTTCACATCTACTAGTTGCAAATTTCCACTCTTACTTGATGCAAATCCAGACAAAATGAAAATTTTTCAAAAAACATTAAGCTGTGCAAGTGGTTAGCATGATTATAACAAAATAAACTATGAAATTACAAATAATTCCTGCTACTTCAGGATGGAAAACACCACTAGTTCTACATTTTGGGTAGAAATTTCTGCTACAGGCATACTGTTATTTCATTACCTGGTGCAAAAATATTACACACCTTGAACAATTTGCTGTGTGGTGCTGGCAGAGAACAGCCACTGGATTAGATGAATTGTTGGTCTGATGAGATAGGACAATGCCTTTACTCCATCTCATGGGCTTTATAAGTAATCTCCTAATGAAAATGTATTTACCTACTTCTTGTAAGTCATTGCTACTTCCAGTTGTTATTTTCCGAGTTCTTTCTGGTTTGTGGCATTTGGTATTTACAACATTCTTTTGGTAATGCCAAACTCCAGCAGAGTATTTTAGGTATATTCATAAGGTACAGCCATATCTGGAGAAAGTACCAAGGGACTTTCCAGCAGTAGACAATTAATGACTATTAGGAGGACTGTAAGGAATCCTGCAGTAGCAATGGCACACATTTTCCAGCAATCACTGCCCAGTGCTTTGGAAACAATCTCTCTCCTGTTATGCTGCTGCCTGTTAAATATCTTGGCATTTATCTCACAGCAGAGACCATTCGCCTGTGCCAGGGTTCTGTTCCATTGACAATGCCTCTTAATTGCCTTGTTGTTTAAATAAACAAGACAAGATAATTAAGCGATAATGACAAAGAAACAGGATACTAGTGATAATGGGTGGTAGATCCCTCTTCCACCCTAACTTCACTATCTAGAGCAGCCCAAACTCTCTGCCTGTATTAAATCTCGCAGCAACCTTTTGAGTTTTCAAAGGGCCCTTTTATCCCTGCTGTTTGAATAACTCAATAAAAGTGAAAAAGTCTGGAGGAAGAATTCAGGACTAGGAAAACGAGAGAATCAGGTGATGTAAAGGTTTCAGAAAAGTAGGGTGTACCTGTAGCACAAAGAAAAGCCGTTCTGCACGGGGAATAACCAGCAGAAGGAGCTGCCTGTTTGCTGTTCCAGTGTTCCTGGCAGTCCAGAAGGGGCTGGCCCGAGTTGTTCTATTTCTGCTCCTGACCAAAGCTCTTCAGCCATGCAATTTCCCTTAGGGCTGGGCAGCAGGAATGCTTCCCTGTTAATGCCAGCTATGTGGGCTGCTGTTGCACACACTCTTTCTCAGTGTCTCTGCTTACACTTCACCTTGCTATTCTCCCATACTGAAGGTGAATCAAAAATGCTGACTTTGGGCAACCCTTTAGGCAAAGATTAACCAAAGCAGAATTTTCAGCTATTTGGCTCTAGGAACAAAGCAATTTTAAAGTGTATTCATAAAATTGGGACATTAATGAAATAGATTGGTGGTCTTTTCCATTTATTACCTTATTTCCTCAATTGGGGATAATAGATGAAGATACAAATCCCAAAAGTTTTGATATGGAGAAGCCTGGAAGTATTTTTTGTGTCTGGGATTATTTTTTCTGACAGCCTACTAAGACAGGTGGACTACAGACTGATGGAGCTTGTTGCTTTTCTGAGAATTTTGGCTTATTTTGGTACTTACTGGTGTGTACAGTTCACAGAGACCAGTTCTGCATAGGATGATGCCATTGTACATTTCAAGGTATCAGAACAATCTGTTTGGGCAGAAACACATAGCTGAGCAAAGAGTGGTAGTGAAAAGAAAGAGAAGTTCCTTTGAACTTCTTTGAAGTTCCTGTTCTCTCTCCTGGCTTGCAGCTTGGCTGTACACTTTGCTTTAAAGACTAAAGTAGTATCATACCAGATTTGCTTCCAATTTTCTCACTTCAAACATCTTTCCTGCTGGTTATTGATATTGATCTGACAAGCTCCAGGAGAGGTTTTCAGGGCATTCTTAAAGCTCTTGTGTTGGCCTCAAACTGTTCGGGCTATTTGAATGTAAAAAAACACCACGTAGACCAAGGGCCTGCTTTTGTGTTTGTCCTAGAACAAATTACACCTTACCAAGAAAGTTTTTATACTGGGGTTAAAAAGTGAATTTTTGAGACAGAGATGCAATGTTTGTTCCACAGTCATGTCTTCCTATGCCAAGAGCCAGGAGCTATGATGGACTTGAAGGACCGGCTATGTGGTCTTGTCTGTTGACACTGAAAACAAGAACAGAAATGTAGAGCAATCTTGCTGTGTGCTAGTTTCTTCAGCTATTGGTTAATGCTTTAAGGTCAATCAAAGGAGGGGTTAATTTTGGAAATTAAGGAAATATGAAAAAGATTGCCTCTGCCATAGCAGTAGATCTACCAAAACTCAAACCCTCATCAACACTTTCCAGCTTGCTTCTGGCAACTGGCAGGGGTTTGTGTCAGGCTGGCCTGGAGCAGGCTGAAGAATGAGTGCTACCTGCATCCTTAAGACCCTAGGGACACATGCTGCATGTTTAGCTTGCTCTTTAAAGGATAATGATTAGGCTACCTTTTCAGACACTTTGATTAGACAAAATGAGGATACATGGTACATGTATCACTGATACATATATGACACATATGTGTTTGTATGAGCTGGAAAGAGCAGGCAAAGAGCTTGTAAAAAAGGGTGTTATAGCACACTACCATGCTGCCCACACTGGCATTACGTTTTTGAAGAAGGCCCTGATAGACAAATGACTGCTTCTGTGATTTTTTGACAATAAGAATTGTATTTTTGTCATTTCATATTTATATATTTGATTCTGACTTGCATTTTGAACTTATTCACTGGCAAAGGTATGGGTTCATTTTATTTATGGGAATGGGAACTTTCTATGTCCTTATCCCCCAAGAAATCTTCTGAAATAAAAGTCACTGGGTTTTAAAAGAAATGTTGAGCACTTCATGAACTAAATATACCACTATTAGAAAGAAACAAAGAAAAGACAAATAAAATGTAAGCTTATTTGCATCTGATTTACATTATCCTGTGAGCATTGATTTAATTTTTATTTCATTCCTCTTAATACTATTCAGATTGCAGACTACAACCTTGCTGCAAATTTACAGCTGAGTTTCATTGTTCATTTAATCATCTCAGGTGTTACTGAAATAGGGAACACTGGTGGTTGGAAGATTTCCCCTGAGGTTCATGGGAGCTGCCTGTATCCTGAGGCTGGAGGAGGGGGTCTGCAGATACGTTCTGGCAGTTGCTGCTCTGAATTTTGATGATCGTCTGTTGAAAAATTGCATGGGCCATCCTGTGTCAAGACAATCATTGCTGTCTCCTCCTTTTAGTCAGCAATTTGTCTTTAAGTTTACTACTTAGGTTATGCCTTTTTCTCCTCCATCCCTAACCCCTTGCTTCAGCTTAAATATTTGCAATAACTCACATTTCCCTCTCCCTCATTCCTCTTGCAGGCAGGAACTGTGTCAACACTGTGCAGATGTGTTTTAACCCAGCAGAATATTTTGATGAGTTTGATGGTGAGTTATGAAATCTTTGTGGTTAGCTCACAACACAAGAGGATTCTTTGATAAACACAAGTAACTGGAGTTTACCATGAAGGTAACTTTGTCAGGGAATGTTTTCCTTTCTGTTTCCTGCAGCTTTGCTTTCTCTGGTTTAGAGAGTCAAAAATTTAACACCCTTGGGCAATGGGCAGTACTATCCATGATTTGGATTTCTCCTTTAACTAATATTTTATGTTATTTGGTTAAAATATACTGTGTCTGCAAGCAACCCCTCCTATAAAATTATTTACCGTTGAATATCTGCTGAAAACAAACATAAAAAGCATAATCTAAATAATTATGTTAAAAAATTTAAACAACTAAGAGTTAAAAATATTTTGAAATCTTTGTTTAGCTGTAGTATGTTTCTATTGACATAGGCTTACAAGAATCTTGTGGCTGGGATCTCTGATGTTTCCTTTTGAATTTTTCAAATGAAGTTTTGTTCCTGATTTTTGGAGAGGTGAAATTGTGATGGCATCATAATGAACAAATGAATGAATATATAAAAATGTAAAAATTTCCCCTTGGGCTACAAATTTGCTCATATTAATGCTGGAAGAGAGGGTTAAGTGCTATGTGACAGAAACTGTATTCACTGTTGCAAAAGGAGCTACTCATTTTGATCAACAGCAGAACGTTTTCCTTCGAATCTCTAGTCCCAGTTGGAGCAGCAACCTTTCCCCTATAATTAATTTTTGTGTGCTGTAGTCCATTAGAGAAGAGAGTGACAGCCTCTGGACACAGATTACTGTCTTAGGTATGGCCCAAAGGAACATTATGGTCTTAATTAAAGGTGGCTCAATATGTCAGCCATTGCAATAGTTTGAGCATTTTTAATACTGTGTCAGTATCTAACCTCCTTAAAAGAATTCTGGTAGCAAGCAAACAAAGTAATTTAAAGGCAGCTCATGTTCTCTGTAAGTTTTGCAGGACTGCTATTGGGAATACTTGATAATTTATGAAGGCTTACACCACCAAATTAATTACATTTTCCTGATGCCACATGTCTTTTTCATACAAGCTAGCTCTGAATTATAAGTAACAATATTGTCCTTGTTCATTCCTTCAGTACAGGAGACAGCTTACTAATTACAGCAGTAGAATTCAGTTGCTGTATTTTAGAAGTGTCATTTATTAAACACTGCTGCAGTTAAGGTGGTATATGCTTCTCTAATATTGACCCTGATTTCTGCTGTGTGTATTACCGCATCTCAGTTCCAAGCCTTTGGCATGGGTTTCATTTGGGAGCATTTTTTGTAGCTTAGAAAAACAAGTTCTGAGGAAATGACAAATGCAGAGACTTGCTGTGATATGCAGGAGGTACAAGGCCATGCACTCTACTGTTTTGTGTGGAAATGAGGTTATACTTCAAGCCACTGTTCTCACAAACAAAATAACCTTGGTGTCCTTACAATAAGCAACTCATTGTCAGTGGGTTTCTTCTGAGGTCCTGCCATCTTGAGTCATGCTTGGGTTTTGCGTAGCAGATACTTCTTGGAAAGCCTGACAAACTCTCCTGATGTGGCTGCCTTAGAAAAAATGAATGTTTTCAATTTTTATTTAAATTAAAATAAAATCAGTTTGAATAGATAGTATATGAATACAGCTAACCCCTGAACTTCAATCAGCAAGATCAGCAAGGAGGGAAATAAATGGACCTTCTATTTTCTTTAATAAGATTTTAGAATATTGAAACTTACTTTTGTGCCTCTTTCTTTTTTTCTTTTTTTTTCTGATTTGTATCAAGATGATAGAAGAGCATCTAGGGCTGCTTTTGGATTAACTTAGAGTCAGTGATTTTTACAATGAAACTATTTTTGCCATAATTTGCTACTACTTGAAATAAGAATTAGATTGGAGATGAAATTCTAAAAGGAGAATTTTTCACAGGAAATCTCACTTTTCTACAGTTCCTTTAAATACTAAATACTAAAGTTTGATCTGTGAAAGAAGAGTGCTGTTGTGAAGTTTCATCAGGCTCTAAGTGGGATTGGGGTGAAAAGACGCTCTTTCACCTCAATTATTGGAAAATGCAACTGAGAAAAAGCCAGAAGGTACTGTGAAAGCAGTATGTATAGATGTTCTCTATTTGGAACATGGAACATGCAAGAGGATCTTGCACCCTCTTCCTAGGAGGGAGTGAAAATGTTATTGGGCAATGACACTACGGTATCAGTGCAGGAGGAGTAACTTTGGAGCTCAGAATTGTCCAGCACTTAGGCTTAACATTTTTTCCAGTGCAATCTTCTGTTCCAGTATTTTCCTTTCTGATTATGGAGCATTGTGGAGCCACCCTTTACTTTTCAGCTGTATCTATTAAGCTGTATTAATATTATAATTTATGTATGAAGACATGTGTCTTAAAGGTCAGCTTCCAATTATTACTGATTCTGCAGAGAAGACCATTCTGAACTAATGGTGAATTATGTTTCTGCTGCATTTAGTCTTCAGCTCTGAATAATGTTTGGTCATCTTCACATTATGTTATGTGCAATGGATATTGACGGCCTTCCAGGTAGCGACATCTGGTTGTGCTACTTTACAGTACAAAAATTGCCTCAAGGAACTAAGCCTCAAGTAGTTCAGCATCTGTTTCAGGTTGTTTCAAGAGATGGTATACTCCTTGTAAGCTTGCCCATGAAGAATTCTTACACGAGCTTTGATAGCAGAAACATTTTTTTTGCTTTTTCTGCAGCATGCAGTTAAAAGTTTACTTGTATAATTTTTTTTTGTTCTGAAATTTAAATCTATTTGGAAGTGGCTGGTGAAAATGTGTTAATTGAACATCAGTTATATTACAAATTCTTTCAAGGGCAAAGTTATATTAAATAGCCCTTCACGCAGTCAGGACTTTTTAACTGGAGTGGTACTGATCATCTGTCCCCATCTCTGCTCAAAAGTAGAGGAAATCCAGGTTTTTGGCAGCCCATTTAGAAGCTTGCTACCTATTCTCACCCTCTGTCTTCGGATAGCACTAATGTCCTTTAATTTCTCTTTACTCAGAGTAAGATTCTCTGTAACAGTTGCACAGCAGGCAATAAATCAAACCTTCTTAGGAGACATTTGGATTTCTGACCAAAAATGAGATTCTCTTTCACTCTGTCTTGAACCAATGCCTCCTGAGTTTACAGAGTTTGCACACTCCAGATTGATTTATTTTGAACAAGACCTGAAATCTAACAATTTGGAAAGAATGCCTATTAAATGTTATTGTAACTTCTACTGTACAAATATAAATTGTCAACTAATGGCTGCCTGGGTCAGGCCTTGTTAACTGGGAACCACAAGATGGTGCTGCCATAACTGACCTGTTTAGTCTAGCTTGGCTCAGCAAACAGGAAAACACTTTGCCTTCCTCTCCTGAAGAGGCAACATGAAATGACTCACCACGAATCATTTACTCTGTTGTTCCCCAAAACATTTACAACAATGTGCTATTTGTTTTCAAAGTGTCAGGATGACACTGTATCAGAATGAGCTACATCCTCTCATTGTCTCTCCTTCAGTACCTCCAGTGGTTGGGCAACTTCACCTACTGGAGATTCTTCATAACATACATCTATATTCCAAGCAATTGTCTGACATAGAGCTGAGGAAGAAATAATATGAGATCCCTGATGATGGCATATCCAGATCCAGCAGTGCAGCCAGGCCTGTGCATATCATGGAAGCTGAGGCCTGACTTTAATATGTGTAGCATCCCACACTTAGAATAATTTGAAAGGAAAGGCAAGAATGGCTGGGTATTTGCCAGCCACATCTGGACGTGAATAATTCTCTCAGCTCTATACACAGTCATTGTAGTCTTCCTCAAAGCCACGTAGTATTTGGGGTCCAGAGCTGATCCCTAAGAAAACAGTCACAGACATTTTATCAAATGTCTCCAAGGATTATCATAAAGGTCTTCTGCTGAATCTTGCTGGGAAGCCTAGAAGGTGCCCTTCACCTGCCTTCCTGCTGAGTTTATGTTCTTCCAGCTGCCCCTGTTCCCTGGATGCAATGATGAATATGTGCAGGTCCACATGAGCAGAAGGCTGCTGTGCTGATTTAAAAATCCCCCCCTGTTCCCCCATGCTAGTTCTTTTCTGCCAGGGCTGCTGTAGTACAGTGGGAGGAAGCACGAGCCTGAGCCTCAGGGCTGTGGTTCCTGCTGTTGGCACTCTGAAGTGCTCAGCAAACGTGACTGTGCTGTGGCTGAGGGTGGTGCTTGGGGGTCTTCATTGGCATACACTTCTGCCAGCTCTGCTGTGGGGTGATAACTGCAGGCAGATGACTTTGAGTGCCTAGAAGCTTAAAAATGTCCTGGGAATTTCCCCATGAGTTTTTTGTCAGTCTTTGCATTGTACCGCCCTCATAAGTTTCCATGTATTACTTGTCCAAGAGAAACTGCTGAAAGAAAGGAATGTCTTCTGTGGTAAAAATAACATTAATTTCTGTTGGATTATGATTTTGTTTATCTATCTATTAGCAAGAAAAAAAAACAGCATGAAAGAGGTGTGTGCAGGATCACCTTAGACTCATAATAATCGTTGCTGTTACAGTGAGATGTTTAATAAATAGCCTGTTGGCTGCAATGAAAGAGGAGCTTAGAATAAACTGTTCCAAGAAATAGCATTGATATGTCAATATCAACCATGAAGGAATCAGGAGGGATGCATAAGGAGAGTCAAATCTCAAATCTTTTCCTGGAGCTAATATACAGTTGCTTTGGGCACACATACACACATGCACAGTAGTGCACAATCTTTATTTATTACATTCTCACCAAGGAGTAATTCTAAAATGTTATGAGAGACAGATCTAGAAATATATGATTTATCTGGAAGCAGAATGAATTTGATGTGTTAAGTAGTTTGGGTTTGAATGAAGACATTCCTGTTTCCACACACTGAAGACTGGTATTGATTTGATGTATATACAGAATAATCTTCTTCACAGCTGTTTAAACTGTACCCTCTACAAACTTCCATGAATATTTAGATTTATGTTGCCTTTCTCATCACATCAGTGCTATTAGGAGGGTTTGTGATACTCAGGGAAGTGGTTTGGTTTTGCTGGGTCTGAATGAATTGTGTTTTAGAAGAAATCCTTTGAGTGGGAACAATCTCGTTTTAAATTGTCATGTGTTATCTGAGCCTTAGAGAGACACTGGAATGGACATGGAGATATTAAGCAGTTTGGTATTTGGTAATGCCTTTGTGATAAAACAGAAGGCAGCATTTTGGCCTTCTAGATTCTGTGGTTGCCTTTTAAGTTCTATTGATGTGTCATAGTTTACTACTGGCTACCCCATACACAGCATACTTCTCACATGGTTTGCACAGAAAAATTTTAAAAAAGATTGAGGATTTCATCAAGCCTGTTGTGTAAAAAAATGTACTTCATTACCTTTAAACTCTATACTAAAGGTGAGTTGACCATGCACAAGTAGCTGATTGTTCCAAAGCTTTTTAAAAACTCCGTGCTGAAAAAAAAAAGCTGCCACTGCATTTGTTGTATTCTTTAGCTGTATTACTTCTTTATGCTCTTTTCTGTAACAATTTCTCTTTACAGTTTTATTTTCAGTTTATCTAGAAGACCACTGGCAATGGGCAGCACAAATAATTTAAGTTCCTTTGTAATTTTACCACATCTGTCATCTGCAGGAAAGAAGATTTTGAGAAACAAGGTGAGAGTCAGTACTGGTGTTTTTTCCTCATAAGATGCCAACATGAGAAGTTCAGAGCACAGTAGCTTTGCTGCAAACTGCCTGACAGACTTTATAAAGATTTTTCCTTGTTAATATTTCTGGTTTCTGGTCTGTGGGCAGTTGTGAAGAAGTCAGTGATCTCCCCTTCATCAGACAGCAAATGGACCTCTTGGGCTCAGGATGAGCAGTTGGGTTTTCCTCCTTGAAAAGATGGCTGAAGAGGAGAGAAAATGAGATCTGGTCCTGCAGGTTAATCTGTGGAGCAGTCCCAGAGGCGAAAGCACAGAGGAGTCCCAATCTCACAGCGTTGCTCTAGGATCCATAGAAGCCCATTCTCTTCTAAGTGCACAGCCTGCTGATGTGCCTCATTATCCTCTCTATTGCAGCACCATCACTCAGAATATTTGAACTTGTATTTCTTCAGTGTGATCCCTTAGTAAACTAATAATTTGAAGTAAACTTTCAAATGTTCAGTCATAATCCGCTGAATGCTCTGTCAGAGCCAGCATCCTTTGATTGGGGGTAAAGAATGTGACATTTGGGCATTCCCATGGGATGGTGACCAGGTTATCCTGTGCTTGGCACCACAGTGCAATGTGTGGCTTTTGGATTGGTGAAGAAATGCCTATGCTTGCTGACCTTTCCTATACTTCTTCATCCTTCTCTGCCATTCTTTTTCTGCCCCTCTGCCAGGCATCGTGCATATGCTGGAATAAACAAGTGGGAAGAGGAATATCCCTTTCCAGCATAGTCCTGTTTGTGTGCTGGGGAAAATCCACCTCCAGCATTAACCACTGATGAAGAGCACAGTCTTTTTAGAATCACTCCTTATATATTAATTTCTGGTGGATTCAGCACCATAGAAATCCTCCATTCTGAGTCTCTCACCTTTGCTTCTCTTCTGGATTTGGACAGAGAAGGGTTTCTTTCTCCTGCTGGCTAGAGGAGGTGAGGTCAGAAGGAGAAAGAGCTTGGGTGGCCAAATCACAGAATCACAGGTGGCAATAGAGCTGGGGAGATACTGCAGATGGCTGACGTAAGGGTTCATAAAGTGATGAGGACTCAACCTACAATGTTCCTTTAAACCTAAATGTTTGTATGGCTTACTAAGCCAGCATGTAAAACTATATAAACATTTTCACATGTTGAACTACAGATTAACTGTGGCGCTTATGATGATAATTAAAACCACAAACACAACATATTGTGAAAAACTCCACATGCACATTTAAGTCTTGCAGTCAGGGAAAGGCATTACTGAGTTTCTCTTGAAAGTTGTTCTTTCTATTCAGCAAATCATAGGTGAAGCTGAAGGTCTTACAGAATTGAATGTCACTATTTGTAGAATTTGGAGAAAGCCTTTCATTATTTCTGGAGGTATTGTTTAGATGAGGATTTTTTTAAATACTTATCAAAGTGAAAGGAACTGACATAGGAGTTTGGTGTGACCTGTATTTGGTATTTCAGATCAAATGCTTAGATAGGAAACTTTAATTCTTGAATATTTCAAGCCATTAAGAGGAGTGCAAATCGGCAGAGGTGGGGCTAAAATGAGATTTCAGAAGTATGTTTTATGTTTGGCTGTAACTATTTTTATTTAATGCTTGCAACACCAAGGCAAATGTTTCTGAAAGTTGCTTTAACTATCTTCCTTTGGGGGTGGTTTGTCATGTTTGTTTCCTGTGCTACAAACTTTTCTATGCAACACTGAGTCTACAGCTGACAGTCAGAACTGAGTGAGCCAGGACATTTACTTGGGGTATGCTGTTCCTTGATGAAATGCCAATTACTCTGAAATATAATAGCCACATCAGCAGCTGAAGAAAATAAAAATGGACCATGAATAATTAGTTCTGTATGTGTATTTTTGATTTTTAACTAGTCACATAAACTTCTAAAAGTTTGAGATGTGTTTTTGAATGGTAGTGGTAAATTAAGACTAGAAATTATGCAAGTAGCAGTATCCTCTCCAAACTACTCTAGAGGCCAAGACACAGAGGTCATGACTCCTACCAGCAGAACAGAGAGAGAGAAAGAAACTGCCTGATGTAGCTAAAAATATAACCTGCAACTCAAAATGAGTATTTTGATTTCTCCAACCCCATGGAAGTGCTTGTGTTCCAATGTGATCCTGCACTGATCTTATCTATTTCACTGATATTTCTAATTTTGGGTCTCATTCTCCACTAAAGTTGTGTCTGGACAGTGCAAAGTGGCACTGCAGGAGAAAGACAGTGAGCAGTTCAGAGCAAGCAGGAGTATCTCCAGTGCACAGCACTGCAACGTGTTGTCAAAATTTTTGACAGCATTGGGGATGCCATAGTATTGGCATGGTGTGGATGGGACTATTTCAGGGATCTTTCCACCAAGTAGTAGAGATGTATCTGAACTACAGTAGTAGCAGCCCAAACATGCAGTAGCAAAAGTTTAATGACACAGGGAAACTAATAAAAATATCAAAGCTGGTATTTTTTTCAGCAATCACAAGTGTTCAAAATTAGAAATATTGAATAAATAGAAAGAATGACTTAAAGTGTCATAGGTCATGTTTAAGATTGAAACAGAGAACCTAGAGTATTTCAAGAGGTAAATGCTGACATGTTTTTGTTTGTTTTAAAAAATGAGCCCTTTATCTGCTATAAAACATTTTGTCAAAATTGTTGATCCTATTTTTAAATTGTTTTATGCAGTGTTTTCTTCTCTGTTGAGCTTCTGAAAATGTTCAATTTTTTTATCATTTTAGGTTCTCCATAAAAATCATCAAAAATTAGCAAAGCCATATTTCTTCCCATTAAAAGATCTTTTTTATGCAAGAAATTGACAACAGTTTTTGTGAAATAATTACACTTCAGGGAAAAAAGAAACAACAGTCCTTACGCACAGAAAAATAGGTGATACTTCCATTAAAAAAAAAAAAAAGTGATGTTAAATCCTGAGCAGCTGCAATCCAAAACACCTTGCAGAGTGTTGAGAAATTATAGCTACAGAGTCAGCAAAACACAGGTGTAAAGGCTCCCTCTGTGGAGCACAACTAACTGTGATGTTTGCTGTGTATTTGCATTTATTGGGATGTTGTCTTGGGAAGTCTTGCTGGCAATCTTCTCTGGGAGCCTGAATTCAGAGTGAGAGAAAGATCACACTGGGCTATTCAGCTTGAACCTTGCACTAAGCCTTCCCTGGTGCATACCATTATTATTTCTACTGTTTTTAGGTCTGGGTTGTAGGGTTTTTTTGCTCTGCATTAATGCAACTAAGATCATAACAGCAGCATATGCACAACAAAGCTGCTAACCAAGGAAATATCAGGCTTACAGCACTTTTTTGCACCACAGTTGCTTATCAATGAAGCGTGTATATAGCCTAATTAACATAACTGGAATGACTATAATTATGCTATCATTTTGTTTACTTTAGCACATTCTGTTGAGGTATATGGGTAGCAATATTTGTTATTGAAATATTCCCCCTTGCTACATTCAGGCTGTTTAATTTTCCTGGTAGTCTATTTTATTTATGCTGTGATTTAGTTGCTTAAAAGTGAGGGAAGTATTAAAGTCCACAAAATCTTGACGTACAGAGTCTTCTCTGCTTTGGATCTTGGACAAAATCTGATAAAGCTTTGAGTAGTTCTCAATCATGCAAGTAATGTGGTCCTGTTATAATTAATGTCACTATTGTCATAAATAAGGCTTTGGAGGATAGAAGCCTAAAAATAAAAATAATCAAGAACATGCACAGCTAAAAGCCTTTCAGGCTCTCATTTGAGAAAGTGCAATGCAAGTGAAGCTGTTAGTTTGGGATAGCATTGCCAGACAAAGACAGTGGAGAAAAATTGTATAAAACATTTATTTTGCCCTGGATTAGACTGCCCTACTTAAATGAGGTTGTATCCACTTTTGATGAAAATAAGATGTCACTCCCAGAAATGTTTCTGAAGAAGGTTCCTGGTACAGCAGGGCGATGCTTGCTTCAGCCTTTGTATAGTCCATGTGGACATCTGCATCCTCATGGCTTCAGCAGCAGATCTTTGCTCTGCTGTAGTGTGACTGCAGCTCGGGAGAAACAACCACAGCATGTTCTTATCCCTCACGCCCTTGTCTAGGACAGAAGGAGAAGGGAAGGGCACACACGATGTCAGTCCTTGCTGACAGGCATTTCTGGACGTCTGGGACTGTAAAAATCCTTGTGTTGCTGTTGCCTTGAACTTGTCTCAACCTCATGCACCCACAGCACAGGGACACAAAGCCCTTCACTGGCTCTCACTGACAGAAGTGGTGCAAAACCAGCTCGCCCAGCAGAGGCCTGGATCATCAGCTCTCTTGCATTTCACCAGGGATAATGCTTCCCACTTTTTGATGATGTGCAGAACATTAATAACATAAGTCATGTTTGTACAGATATATGATTTCCATAATTAGGAATGTCAAGAGTGTAATTTAAGGTAAGGATGTATAAATTAACACAGACATACTGAGTATGTTGGCACTTTAAGACACCTTTGGGTGTAGTCTCAGGCCTTTCTTAACATTAAAGGAATAGCAAAGGTTCTCTCAGGTCTCTTGCTGAGTTTGCTGGTCAGCTGGAAATCTCCTTATTTTGTGCTTTTGATGCAACCAAACTTCATGGTAATGTTTTTATTGGGAGAGTACCTCTTGTGTGCAACCTGTCATACTTACAGTCACTTCTAATTGGGAATAACTTTACTTCTCAAGTTGACACATCCCACGGATGAAGTGCCTTCAGCATATGGCAGGTCAGAAGTGTCTAAATATTCCCAGGGATCTTCTGATGAAAACCGGACAGTCTGAAATCTTTCCTCCCCTTTCCCTACCAGTGCACTTACTCAAAGGCAGTATAGATGTCTAATTTAAATGTACCAAGTATAAAAAATGGAGGGAATTGACTGTAATTTTTTTTCCTGATAATTGCAATCACATCACAGTCAAAAGAAGAGGAATAAATGAACAAGCAGCACATTTCAAGCCCACTGTTAAAGAGGTCTCACAGTGGCTTTTCTGTTCCTCCATGTTTCTTTACCATTCTTGATCAGGAATCATATATAAATGAATAATGCCTACATGCAAGATCTGTCTTAGAGTTATATCAGCTATTCCTAATAAAAGCTCAATATGTGGAACTTAGTCATCTATCACATGTTTTTATTTACCAGTTCTCATTTTTTATTTAAAATTGCTTGTCTGATTTAAATGAGTAGACAGAAATCCATCTCTGAAAATACATCATTAAAGTGACACAGTTTTACATAAGAGATGAATTTTATCCACACATCATATACATCAATACACATTTTAAGAATTAAAAAAAACTGTTACTGGAACACAAGCACATACACACTTTCTCTAACCCCTGGCATTCACCATCAAATGAAGACTCGAGGACATAACCTTTGGAGAAAAAGATACACGTGACTCTTTCAATTTCATTGCCACCTCAAGGACTTTAGCATTGAAATGACAGCTGATTCTCTCTCCTTTTATGCAGGCACAAAGGCAGAGAGAGGACTGAGGCTCAGAGACAAATATCTCAATATCCAGTGCAAGTGAAGGTTGTGCCTTACAAACAGCAGGTTTGAACTGCATAGCAAGTTGCAAGACTAGTCATGATTTTTATCCATCTTTTGCTCTTATCCTCTGATACGCTTGTGACATTTTCTCTTTCATTGCAGCCCATTAGCTGGTAATAGGGCACACAGAAGTGTTTTGTGGGCTGTAAAAAGAAGAGACCAAATGTTGTGACACGCTTGCCAGTGACCATGGCTGGACTTGCTGATCTTTGTTTTCCTCTTCTGTGCTCCTGTTTCAAATACTACATATGCAAATATCTTTCTGCTGCTTGTTAAATTGCCCTTGAAGTCTAACCATTTCTATTCCCAGCTTGTCTTCTCTTAAGTACACTGTCAATCATGTTAGGACTTTCTAGATGTGTGATGGTTTAGTGGGTTTTATACAAAAAGATATTGCTTTTCTTTGCTAAAAACATAATGCTTTAATTTTCCATCATGATTTCTTAAATTCAGAATGCAGAAGAGGAATCCTTCCAGTTTAAACAACTTCCTAGTATTTGGAAATGGTGTTCTGGGAACACAACCTCACAGTGCCTGGACATGAGGCCCTGCTGCCTCAGAGAGGTGATGTGAGACCCTTGCTCCTTGCACAAAGAGAGCCTTTCTGGGGCTCCTAGCAATACCAGGCTGTGAATAATTTTATCTTCGCCGTTATCATCTGGGGAAGCAAACAGGATTTTACCCTTTATTTTAACGATTTATGTACTTGCTGCTTGAACTCTTGCCCTCCCTATCCCTTTTCCTGCTATACACACTGCTTCTGCTCCTCTTCTATTCCCATGCAGTCCTCTTTGCCTTTGCCCTTTCTTCTCCTCTTGTACAGCTTGTGTTTCCCTTGTACTGGGTTATCTCAACAGTTTGCATTAAACTCCTGTATAAAATGACATGGCATTTGTGCAGCTGCACACCCCACTCAACTTTACTCCATGCCTTCTTTATTTACTCTAGGTGCAAGTGACAGCAGTGCAGGCTGGAGTCACCAGCTGACACTGTCAGGAAGAGCAATATGTGAAGTTTTGCTTCACCAAGCCTAAACTTCCATAGTCACCAATACCTTGTTTGTGTGAACAGCCTTAGCTCGGTGAGACTTACTCCTGTATGCAACTGAGAATGTAGCATCTTCCTTCAAAGAAGGGAATTTTTGAAAAATACCAGAACTAGTGAAGGACAAAAACCATGTTAAAGGGACCACACCCCCTGTGCAGCTGACCATGTGTATTTTATTGAGGATCCCCAAGTCCTGTCCACTGTTGTGGTCACAGAGAAGTGCCTGCAACAAGCAAGGCAAGAACAGCCAGCAAGGAAAATAACTGCAGATAACCAAAGTCATTACAAGAACCCCTGCCTGACATGCCTTGCAGCACAGCACTGCAACTCTTGAATAAAGAGCCTTGAGATCTCTGATGACCACAAGTGGCAGAGGTATGTGGTGTACTTACATGCACTCTTCCCAAACATTGCTCTTCTAGTGTTGGCTTCTGCAGTGGTGGAAGTATTCCTTGAAGTGTAATGCCTGCCTCCAACCACTGCCTTTGCCAAGCTGCTCTGCCAAATGCTTCTTTTCTTACCTTAGTAATTTCCCAGCAGACAGGAAACTGATCCTTTTCTCGAACCAAGATGTCTTTTATAATCCCAAACTGAGACACATCATGAAAATATTGCATTTTTATTCAAACCAGCCATTGTTTAATTGTGTTGTCTTTATCAGAAAATTGCTTTCTTTTAAAAATTCCCACATGTGACAAGTCACATTGTAATGCATTACTTCAGGCTGTATCTTTCATGTTGCATTAGAGTAAGTCGAGCTTAACATGATTTGATGCTTGCAACCTGCTTCAAACACGGCATGTGAAACATTTGAAAGAGATGTATCTTTCAGGGGAAACAAAGAGTTTATAGATTTATTTTTTTCTTTCATTTATATTTTTCTTCCTTTTTAGTTTCAAATGGAAGTTAAATAAGGGGAATGTTAAAGAAAGAATTAATCAATGTATCACTTTTTCCTACTTGTAAAAATTCTTTTAACTTTCAACTGTTTGATTTCTGCTTTATATTTCCCAAATTACTGAGAGAAACATCTATCTGGTGACTGTTAGGAAAAAGTCTTCTAGCAAAGCAGCAATTAGGTTGGAGAAAGAATGGTTACACATTCTCAAATGGGTGCTGATAACAGAAAAACAATTCCACTTTTGAAAGATGAAGGTTTATATGGCTAAATCCCACCTGATCCCACCTGATCAGCCTCTTGTACATTAAGATATTTTTGATTCTCTAAATCAAATGTGAACTTAGCCACTCTATTGTATAAATGAACATACTTGCCTAACAACAACAGTGAGGAAAAACAAAATAAAAATAACCTGAGTTGTTAGAATAGCTTCAAGTAATTCAATTTATCATGTTTACCAATAAATTTACACTTAAACATAGCAAAAATTGCATGTTTTTCTTTGAAGAGTAGCAAAAAGAACATTTTGACATTTGTAACATTTGAGGTTTTGGGTTTTGTTCCTCCTAGAAAGCTGTTTAGCAAGAAATATTTTCCTGAAACATTTCTGAGCACAAGGTGGTTTCTCCTGATACAAGTATCCATATAAACATGTTGGTGCTTGGAGTCTGCCTGAAGTGTTTTCTGCTTTCTTTGCTGCTGGTGTTTTCTTTCCTTTGAGACTATTCAGAGACTATATAGTCTATTCAGTATACATATTTTTACTATAGTCTGTATGTATAATCTATATATAGACACTGGCTAGACACTGGTGTTTTCATTCCTTCTGAACCATCCTTTTTAACCCTTTGAATCACAGTAATTTCTGTTGGATGACTTAGACAAAGATCTCAGTTCGTTATACCCATTGGTAACATGTTCTGGTTATATGGACTTTTTCAGTGTGAGGAACTTAATTTTAGCTGCATATTTGATTTTGTATAGATGTTAATATAATTGCAGCCACCTACTTGTCCATAATTTCAAATCTTAAAACGACAATTTTAGAAGGCATGCTCTGGACCAGCCAGGAAGCAGAAACATACTGTGGGAAACACCAAGTAACATCATATAATTCCTGTGTACAAAATCAGAATTCTTGACCAAAATAGTCTTTTCTGATGTCAAAATCTATTAAATGCTGTCTACGCCCTTGAGGGCAGAGGCTCTGCAGCAAGACCTTAACAAATTAGAGAGATGGGCAGTCACCAACTGTATGAAGTTTAACAAAGGTAAATACCAGGTTCTGCACCTGGGATGGGGCAATCCTGGATGTACAGACAGCCTGGGGAATGGGAGGCTGGAGAGCAGCGCCATAGAAAGGGACCTGGGGGTCGTGGTCAGTGGAAAGCTGAATATGAGTCAGCAGTGCCCTGGCAGCCAGGAGGGCCATCCCTGTCCTGGGGGGCATCAGGCACAGCATCACCAGCCAGGCAAGGGAGGGGATTGTCCTGCTCTGCTCTGCACTCAAGAGGCCTCACATCGAGTGCTGAGGGCAGTTTTTGTCACCAAAATATAAAAGAGATATTAAGCTACTAGAGAGCATCTAAAGAAGGGCCATGAGGATGGTGAAGGGCCTTGAGGGGAAGGTGTATAAGGGGAAGCTGAGGTGACTTGGTTTGTTCAGCCTGGAGGAGACTGAGGGGAGACTTCACTGCAGTCCTCAACATCCTGACAAGGAGAAGTGTACGGATGGGTACTGATCTCTTCACTCTCATGACTGTCATGGGTTTGTGCTGGCACAGTGCCAGTGCACCCATGAAAATATATTTTTCTCAAATGGCTACTGTGAGATGTGACCAGAGACAGAGCAGAGCAGGCTCAAGCTTAGAAATAAAGGAAAAAAAAAAAAAAAAAAAAAAACTTTCTTAACCTACACTATAATAAAAGAAACACACAAGAAACAGAATGAAAACCTCCCAAAACATTCCTCCTCCCCCCACCCAATTTCCACCAAAGCACAGTGAGACATAACCTTGGACCCTCGATCAAGTTACTGCCCCTCAGATAATCAATTCTCAGTCCATCAGGGGAGAGAGGAGTCTCTCTTGTACCATAGTCTTCCACAGGAAACACAGTTGAAACCTCTGATGTTTCCATGTCACACATGGCACAACCCGGAGAAAATCTGCCATTGTGACATCCTCCTTCCATGTACAGTGCTCTCACCACTGTGCATGTACCGAAACTGCTCCTAGAGTTCCTTTAAGGATGCTTCGCCAAGTACTAAAGAACAACAGTTTCTCATTTTGGGACAACAGCCCCCCCAATTTTCTCCTCCCCTGGGCTGAGGGTCTTGAGAACAGAGATCTTCTTCTTCCCTGAAGACAGTGGGCACCACCACACCCTCCTCAACTTCCCTCTGTTCACTCCACTCCTGCAAATGACATCACTCACTGAAGCAGGCCACTCTCACTCCTGCACTCTCTTGGTTTAAGTCATTGCATCCCCCTAAATGCAGTCTCTGTGTTGGGGAGAATTGGTTCAGTCTATGGCTATACAAGAAAAGTCCAACCAAAGGCCACTCCATCATCTCCTACCTAGGATTTCTTTTCCATTCTTCTTCTGACATCTCAGGTCCCAGACTATCTCTCTTCTCTTTCAAATCGAGGAGTAGTGTTTCACAAAGCTTTCTTTGCCTAAGACAGGATTAAAAGTCTCAGGCTCCCAGGATGGCTGGCTACTCTCACAGCAGGCTGCCCAGAACTCCCACAGCTGAGCACCTTCACTTTCTCCTCTGCCAGCGTACTGCGGGGAACAAAGACATCTCAGTTTCTTTCCACCCTTCCGTCCTGCAGGGGCTGACCCCGTTCCACTCCCTTCACCTCCCAGCCTACCTCTCCCACGTGCATGGCTTCCCCTCCCCCACCAGCCTGGCTGGGCAGGGAAGGTCTGCACTCTTCACTGACTGGAACCAAAACAGATTTCGCCTGGGAGTTCCCTGCTTTTAACCCCCTGTGTTCTCAGAGGTGTGTTCAGGTCTTCAGTGGTTACACCAGGTGTCAGTATTTAGAGCTGACCACTGATTGGTTTGACCAGAACTTCCCGAGAAATCTCACCTCCCTGTCAACCTATGACAATGACCAAAGACAGGACTCATGGAAACACCATGAAACTGAGTCACGGGATGTGTTATTCACATTCTCTGAACAGAGAGAGACATGATTCTCTCTCCCAGGATTTTTCCTGGGAAGCTGTGAGATACAGTGAGAAATCTCAGAGAAAGAAGAAAACAATTCTTATCTCTATTCGCTGCTGCTGTTTGGCACATGTGGAATGTGTTATGGAGATTTTTTATCAATTTGTTAATTGGACACTGGTGATGGTTGTTTGGCCAGTTGGGTCAAAGCTGTGTCATGACTGTCTGGAGACAGTCACAGGTTTTTCTTTAGTTTAGTATCTTTTTAGTATGATACAGTTATAGTATAGTATAGTATAGTATTAATGTAATATAATTTAGCTTAATAAAAGCAATTTATTCAGCCTTCTGCAACATGGAGTCAGAGTGTGTTATTCCCCGCACAGAGGGGTCGCACTGCTTCAAAAAGGGGAAGTTTGGGTTAAACATCAGGAAAAGTTCCATTTCTGGAACTCCTTCCATTTCTGAAGTTTCCTATAACACAGCTGTTGGAAATAACAAGAGAGCAACCTCAATACAAGTATTTCTTTGTAAACCAAAGGGTATATTTTTGTTTAGACTCCCTGAAGTTGCCCAAATGGCATGTCAAACCAATAAGTGATATTATGAGCAGAGGATGTGGTCTGTATCTCATGGGGTTGGTTGTAAATGACTGGGGATAATTTAGATGACACAAATAAAAGTATTTTTGTTTCCAAAATGGAAATAATTTTCACATTCTGGTTTCACAAAAGCCAAGTACTTAGTGACTTTTTCAATTGCCTAAGAAGTGGTGGGGGGTAGAGGTAATCATGTTTTCTAGCTCATCACTGCTGATTCATGTGCATTTAAACAGAAAACAAAGATAAATGTAATTTTTTTTTGCATTATCATGGAGTTAGCCACACTTGTTTCTAAATGAGAATTTCACAAGCTGGCAGGATATTGAGTTTCATTGTCAACTATTTGATTTAGTAATATAATTCAAGGCGTAGTGGCTAGCATAACCCATTGATGTGCAAGTAGACAGTGTGTCAAGAAAATAGTGAAATGGATGCTGCATTGTTACCATGTGCACTGGGTCAGAGTGTCATAACATCCAATTCCTTGAGCAATAGTTAAAAGCTCTGTACAGCAAGCCGACATAAATCTAGAAAGTCAGCCAGAACCTCGCACTAAATTTTTACAGAGCATGTGTCAGTGGGTATCTGTTGTGCTAAGCACCTTCGTGGGTACCCTGATCTGTAGTGCTGCTAATTGCTCCCAGTGCCAGCTGTCTTCATACAGATAGCCACATGAGCAGCAGTGGGAATGACTTGTAGAATTGCTACAAAGCCTGGAGAGGGCCTCAGGGAGCTTCCCACTTACTTGCTGCATGCTGATGTGTCCTCCTGGTTGTTGCTGGTCACCAAAAGTTACTTCCCTTTACAACCCCTAAAACAACAACTTTTAAACATGTCTGCTAAGGCACAAAAAACCAGGGTGGGGATACAGCTCATATTAGTTCCCTACTCTTCTGAGTTGCCAATCTTTCAAAGAAAAATGCTTTTATGTAAGCCAGTTGCCTTCAAAGCACCCTTACTACAAGTCAGGTTAAGGTAAAAGCCAAATGAAAGTATAAATTCATAACATTTAAAGCTGACAGTGAATACAAAGTTTTATGGAAATTATGGGCAGAAGAAGAAAGCACACAATCTGTATACATGAAATTAAAGTTATTTCTTACTACAGCCAGCTGAGGTGCTAAAAATGCCTCAGTGCAAACCTCATCTTTGATTTTGGCCTCCGCTGTGCCTACAATGTCATCTTGCAGCTGTTGGGGAGAAGCATCCTGGGTGAAGCCACCAGCTCTAAATTACCTTTCCCAGAGTCCTCGGTATTGCCATTGATGTCAGGCTTCCCATGCAGGTTTTTCCTTGGAAGTTTGAACAGAATGCTCCCTTCCAGTCCTCTCATGAGAGGCCTGATGGAATTTGACTCTCAGTGAACCTTAACCAACTTTTTTTTTCCTTCCAAAAAACTGATTGGAAGTTCAAATCTTTTGAGAGACAATCACACAGTGTGCAAAAACCCTTGATAAAATTTCTAAATAAATACAGCATGGAAAACAAATAAATCCTGGTGCTGATAAAAGCCTAATCCAATACAGTAATCTGATCAAAAGATGAGTCTTGTAAAATAAATTACATTTGTCTTCAAACACAAAGACATAGGCAAGGTTTTTAGAAGAAATACATACTCTGTAGGGATTAAACCACAAATTGCTTTATGAATGTACTCCCCTAAGAGAAACTAGGATATAATTCCTGAAGGATCTCTATCAAGAACCAATGGGAATTTAGTCTCTTTTGTACTAGTTTAGCAACTCACTTGAAAACATGTAAACAATGTTTGGAATACAGCATGTGATTTATTGCATACGCTGTTTTGTCTCGGTGCTTTCAAGGAGAACAATAGCAAGCTGTAAAACCTTCTGCTCCAGATCATTCCTTCAAAATAAATCCAGTTCAGATGCTCTGTGAGGACTGGTATTTCAAAGTGATAACTGGCAATTTATAAATCACCCACTTTCTTTTTCAACGAGACAGCACATCTGTAATCCATATTTATTTCCCATTAATAATTGTGATGGTGCTGCGGCATTGATTGTTTCATATCGTGTGCACTTCACCTTACCAACTAATCTTGAAGAAGAGTAAAGGGGAGCAATTTTCCCCAATTTTTCCCACTCAGTATTCTAAGATGAGCTGTTTCAAATAAACTTAAATAAGTTATTGAACTAACAGATGCTCAATATTTTCATGAGTTTATTAATGAAATCTATATTTGCACCATTTATGTTTCATTCCTTTTCCAGACATCCACATCATATATGAAAGCTGAACAACTCAAAGAGGAAATACTTTATTTCATTTTTAAAAGCAGTCAAAATGTTGAGTCACTTCAGGTTGACATTGGTAACAGTGTGACTTTGCACGCCTCCAGGATTTGCAAAATTGCCAAAACAGATTTTAGGAAGCTAGGACTAGACTACCAGGAGGGAGACTTAACAGCAAGAAGATTGATTACAATCAAGTCTGCTAAGGGAAGGCTGTAACAGGCCAAGGTGCATTCCCTGCCTGCCCTCAGGCTATGCTGTCTGCTGGAACTGGCAGAAAATTGTGTAACCTGGGCTGTTCCCGCTTCCTGTTCTCATCTCCCTACACTGGGAAAGACTACACAAATTGCAACAGCCCCACAGAAGGAAGTCAAAGAAAAGGCTCTCATCATGCCACCTATGGAAATTTCTTCTGCATGTAGCCAAGGAGTTCATGACTATCTGTGGAGAAGACTCCATAAAAAGCATGATTCACTGAGCAGAGCACATCTTTTCCACTTCACTCATGTTTTCTTTTCCTTTTGCCCAGTTTCATGTTTGTTGCCAAGGTTTCTGTGTTAAAAGGCACCCTGTTTTGACAGCTTCTAAAATTATATTAATATTTATATTGAATCTTTGATTATTGAAGCATAATAATCTCCATTAATAAATCCTGTATATGTAAGTTGAATAATTAACCTCCCAGCCAAAAGAGATGTTGAACTGCATGAACATGCAATGTTAGATGCACACACTACCTACTTTGGGATGCACATCCTAATCACTGCTAAAGGCATAAAACCCTCATAACTTAAAAATACCTTTACAACAGTGTTCTCTCTTCATTCCTGCCTAATCCTGCTCTTAAATAAAATGTAGCAAAGATTAAATCATTGGCTTCATGTCACACTAAGCATTCAAAATCATTATCCTAAAATCCTTTTGGGAGGCAGACAAGATGCCCTCAGTTCAGCTCCCTGTAGATTGCAGGTCAATAGCACAAAGGCATAGCATATAATTGGACTCAAGTGGTAGTCTGAGCTCATAAGAGGCCAAGAACAAATTAGTCTGAATCAGCTTCTACTTTAAAAAGAGACATTTAAGTATGGGCACAGTTCAGATTTGCAGCTGACTGACCTATGGATAAATACAAGGCTTTAATGCTTCCAGAAACAGAACAGTGAACAATTTAAGTACCTGAATATGACAGGAAGCATCAGCTTTTTTGATCCACGACATTTCTGTGAGCATTTTGGCTTTAAGATGAACCCTGAATTCTTGAATTTATATTGAAGTACAAAACAAACTTTAAATTCTACATTATAAAGGAAAATTAAGAGCAAAATAAAAGCAGTATGCAAGTACTAACTGTGAAATATTTCCAATGATTACCAAATATTGCTTTTTAATGTTATGTGACATTTTACAGATGGAGAAAACAATCAGATGTCTATTGTCAGTGAATTAGTACATTAAAATAAATGCAAGTGCAAAAATTACTGACCTGATATCCATTTTGATATCATGAAATGCTTTTATTTTACCAATTAATTTTTAAAATTAATAAATGTCTCTATTTTTTCTTTATATTCTCCAACTATCTGCTAGCAGCTGCTGCTTACAGTGAAAAATCAGGGTGAAGATTCTTTCATCTAAATTGAAGTGGGAAATGTGTTCCTAAAATGTAGCAAACAAAGAAGTTGTCTAGGTTGGAACTTGAGTTTCCGTTCACATCTGACTGTCAGTTAATATATGGTAACAGTGAGCATATTTCATGCTTTGGGTAGAACAAACAAATATTTTCTTCCTGAAAACATGTCTGCGATGCATGGGTAATGGCACGTCTAATTCAGTCAAACTGGAAGGAGAGCAAAGTGGCTGAGGTATGAGCCCAGAACAGAAAAGATTCCATTTTTGAGCTTCGCCCCAGGCTTTTGTGGCAATGTTGGAGCAGTCATGTGGCCTCCTGTGTGCCTCAATTTCCCTTCTGTATTGCAAGGCTAACAGTATCACTCTCCATCTCAAAGGAAGACAGTCCTGTAGGTCTGTGATGCAGCCTAGCCAGCCAAGCAGTAAGAAAAAACATACTGTGCTTCTCACTCTTTGGGGTTATTTTTGGACCTTTGCTTGGAGGTAAAAGAGAGATGAAAGCACCATCTGAAATGTGCTTTTTGCTGCTGGAACAAAACTAATGGTGTCTATCAGATTTAATCAAGCTGTTTGTCTGCTTTTACTTTCCTGTACTTGAAACACTGCAGCACTTTCTTTTCTTTGTAGTGCTACATTTCTTCATTGGTTCCGTTTATGTTCAAAGAGATTTAGAATTGAACATAACTTTTAAAGTGGTACTTTTAGTGCTTGTCTAGAGAGCCTGACTCATGGAATCTGTCACATTCCCCCCACAGCGTGCTAACAATTCAGGTGAAGCATTGCAGTCACCATTGTAAAGCACTGGCCACACTTTTATATATGTTGCTTTGTAATGAGTAAATGGTTCCTGTTGAAAAGAAGCTGGTAGAGTAGGAAGGTGGCAGGTTCCAGTTTTGCTTTCAGAAAGCATCACAGGTGCAGCTGGTTGGGGGCATGAGACCAGCCAAAGCCTCCTTGGGCAGGCCTCTTTTCCCACAGCCATGTGATTTGGGAGAGGGAACACTTACCAGCACAGCACAGCATGAAGTTAAACAGCAGGATGCATATATGGTATGCTAAAATACTCAGCATGGTCTTATTGACTTCTGCTGCAGGAGAATTTCATCCTTAAGAATAACAACATTTACCTGTTAGTGGGAAGAGGTGATCCTGCAGGTGCCTGCTCTTTTGTGATACCACCCCATTGTTCATATGGCAAGTACTTCCTCTGGCTGTCTCCTGTACATGCCCACACTCACCAGGCTCTCTCAGAAGAAAAGGAATGGAGATGCACAGTGCTTGAAAATTTCTGAAACTGGTATTTCAGCTCATTTCCATCCTTCCCCATCTTTTCTATCTCATTTTTTTTTAACTTTTCACATTCTTTCTTCTCTCTGTAATATTTCCAAATCCAGAATTCATTTAATTCATTTACCTTGAAAACAAAAACAAAAAAACAAACAAAAAATTCTAGGAAAGAACAATTCACTTGCCAAGTGCAAATACTTTGACTGATGCAGGGTGCAAACCAAGCTGTGAAGTCAATCAAACCTGTAACGTCTCACATTAGAAGCCCTCTGTCTCCCTCCCTCTGGGTTTCTACCCAGTATTATTTTTCCTTGATTGCATCATTCGTTTGTGAAGACTGAAACTCTTGAGAACATAACTACCCTAGTCCCTATAATAAATACATCACAGAAATGGTGTGATTTATGGGTTTTGGTAGTATTTTAACTCTGTTATATGTCAGCAAGGATTTATGGCACGGATCCGCTGATCTTATAAAACCAGGCACAACAACCAAAAGCCCAAGAACCTTTAACCATATCAGTCTCTAGTGCTCTTTTGTCAATAGGGAGGATTAAGAAGACACACTGTATTAGTATGGGATTCACACTAAGGCTGCCTAGGACATCCTATGTCCCTCGAGGGCCACAGCTGCATAGCTTCACACTATGAGGACTTCTCTGCGAGCATTTAAGCCTAGACCTGTATTTTTAAAATGCAAAATTGAACCTGGAAATAATTTGAACCTTCTGGTCAAGTGCCTTAGCACAGAAGTAGCAGATGTAGAGCAGTTCCTATCCGTAAGGAAGCCACTAGAGGGAGGGAGAGGTCCACAGTGCCCTTCCCCAACCACCTTCTCCATCTCCTCCATCACCAAACACAGGCTAGACCCTGTCTACTAACAGCTGGTGGGGAACTTCAGGTTGGACCCTAGCCATGGGGCAGATGAAGGTGGCAGCAGTTTCCCAAGGTCTTCAGTGTCTGACCCTCCAAGGGCACCATGTAGCTTTTCTTTAGCCCCGGCTGCTGCTGCCACATGGATGTGATTCCTCAGCGCCGAGGCTGCAGGCCAGATGGATGCATCCCGTGGGCTCAGTGCAGCCCAGGAGCCCTCAGCTACAGCACCATATGCAAGTGGTGTTTTAAACACGTATCAAATTTCAAGCCTTGGCTAAGTCACAGATGAAGTATAATGCTACTGCTGTAGCACAGTGCCCTTAATACCACCCCACAGTGTGGGAGAGTCCTTCTTCCAAATCATTAGCTACAGATGAGCTCTGTGCTTATTATAGGCCCCTGAGTACTTCCTAGCAGAAGCATCCCCAGAACAAAGTGTGTCTCCACTCCTCCTCAGTTGAGCTTTAACACAGAATTTAATAAAGATTTATAGGTTTTCAGAGATTGTTTCGAGCTCAGTCAAAGTCTCTTTTAAATCACACTTTTCCATAGGGGGCAGGGGAGGAAGTGTTTCCAAGGTTATAGAAATTGAAGCAATATCTCAGGTATCTCCAACCTCACTCAGTGTTCTACCAACCCTTTAACTTCAGGGAAAACAGGATTTGTTTTACAAGTCTCATCCGGAAAAGCTTTGTGTGAGTAATAAAATGTTAGGCTTCATAAACTTATGCTAATGCTCATATCCCTGGATTTATTACATTTGGAAATCAAAAATTAATACCATAAAATTTTCAGAAATAAAAAGAAAATGCACTGGGGGCAAATAAGTGAAAGCTTTCCTATGTCATTATTTGTTAATTAAATTAGTTGAAGGCCATTTTGATGACTAGAGATGGACAAATGCCATAAGAGAAGTTTCAGTCCTGCAAGGGGCTTGAAATTTGCTAGGAAAGGGGATTGTGATGAACGTAATTTTGTAAAGAAAATTAAAGTCTTTCCACCTGTTAATTTAATGTTCCAAGGATTATGAAGTGCTTTCCAGAGAAGATACCCAAGATTTCCCCTTAACCCGGATAAAGGCATTAAATTCAGGGAGGAATATCTTGGAGTCAGTGTTTAAGACTGAGTGTCCTCAGCTGTTAATTACAGGGAGTAAAATAGTAAGAGTTAGAGGAAGGACTGGTTTGGTAGACCTTGGGAATGTTGACTCCTCTTAAACATATCCCAGGTATGCTCATTTTTCTCATACAAGTTGTGTTCCCCCAGTTACTGAGCATTCAGGTTGGTTTCCTGAAAGCTCTCTTTAGCTAGTCCATACCTTTCCTAAGACACGGCATGAAAAACATGACACAATACTGAAGATGAGTCATCAAAAGTAGAAAGAATGATGAAAATTTTCTTTCCATGTGTAAAATACCTTTTTGTGAGTTTAGATATTCTCTAGTTGGGATTTACATTCTTTTTCTGTAGACCTGCAGTCCAGCTCACATTTTTTGTGAGCACATATCTCATTATGCCTACATCTGTTTCACTCATCCTATTAAACTGCACCCTGTTTATTCTAGAGCATTTTTTTTGGTTTTTTTTTTTTTGGTTTTTTTTTTTTTTAATTTAACAAAGCCATTCGGAGTTTGCAGACTTTTCTATATGAACTCCTTATATCACCATTTAATTATTTATCAAAAATACTGGTTAACTAGTGTCAGACTCAGACTACTTCTGCAAAATCCAGCTTACTAGATCAGTCCAGTTGCCAAATGTTAGGAAGTTTGGATTCAACATTAATCCAAATCTCTTTGGAGAGAGCATCAGGAAGTGGCTATGCTGTTAAAAGCAGAGGTAGAATTTTCATACTCTACCAGAAAAGATAGCCCAATAGTCTGTTCCTAACATCAGCTGGTTTCAAGGGAAGATTTAAGAAACTGCAGAATGGGCAGCTGTGGGAAGATTATGCCATAACCAGAAAATTACAAGTGACAGTAGGATAGCACATACTGAACTTCTGCCAGACAGTATTATCTGTGATTCTGAACAAGGGAGAGTGAATGAATAAAGACCTCTTAGGGAAGATAAATCTCATACCCTGTGAGAGAGGATGGTTTTGTTTTTAAGCCACTGCTTGCTCAGCTTTACAGGGGATCTGACAACTGTTTCTACCACAGAATTCTCTTATGGGCCCTGAGCACATCAGTTAATCCCTTTGAACATCCAATCTCTTTCTGATTCTGAGGGATACAGGTTGAGTTATTTGAGGGGCTCCCATGCAAAATGAAAAAAGAACCAAAAACCCACATAACCAAAAAACAACCAACCAAAAAAAAAAAAAAAAAACACACAAAAAACCCCCAACAAACAAACAAACAAAACCAAGCCCACAACTCTGGAGAGGAAAGGATGAAGCCAGAAAAATTAAAGATTGCCTTTACCAGAATTTAGCTTGTGTTTGGTGAGATATAAATACAAAGTAAAAATTACATCACACAGCTTAGATAAGAGAAGTGAGGGAAGACAAGAACTACCTGTGATAAAAATAGACTCCTTACCTGACTTTAATATAGAGGGGTGAGGAGAAAAATTATTTTGTTGCTCTATTCAAAGTATTTAGATCCCATATAGAAAGTCTACACCAAATGAGAGTTACTAGAAATGAAAACCAAGAGACTACAACATGTGACTTCCCCTAAGACCAAAATCAAAACAGATTTATGATCTAGGTCTGGTGCAATTCAGCAAACTCTGGTGCTGAGATCCTGAGAACTCATTACACATGACATTGGGGCTGTATAAACCCCAGTGAAGCTGAAGATCTGCTCTGTGCTTAACCAGAGTGGCTCAAGAAGCAGCACAGCTCAGGACTTGGCTCCTGTCTGCATGGAAGCAGACACAAACAGTTGAATCTTTTGTAATACCAAAGATACTGAGAAATCAGGTTTTTTACATGGATCTGGTTTAGCAGGATCCATTTTGGCTGGAAGGAAAGAACTACCTCTCCTTGCTAACTTTTTGTTATACAGTCAATCTGACCTGACACGAGGAGGCTCCATTTCCTGGAGTGCATGTGAACTCCCAAAAGAAGCCCCAAAATAAGACTCTTCCATGGTGACCCTTACAGACCCCACTATTCAGAATGTCTCCCTGTGTCTCAGTACAAGTGCTGGAGGAGAAAGTGGGTGCAGGAGCAGCTGAAACATTGTTTGACCCTAGTTGGTGTAAGGGACAAGAGGACAAGACAGCTCCCTGGGGATCATGGAGACAGGGGTGCACACTGCGGCCAACAGGTGCAGACTGGAGCTAAGGCATCCCATCCAGCACAGCACAGAGTGGGCACTGGCATCACAGTTTTGTGATATTACCAGAATCTAATCATTTTTAAGTGCTCTGTACTGTGAATCATGTTTCTACCATATGCTGATACCACTCTGCTTGAGGCTAAAAGTATCTGTTAGCAACAAATTCCTTATGATAAATCTCTGTGAAGGACTGGATCCAGTAGTATTTCTCAGTGTCACATATGTGCACACACATGCACAGAAATGCAATGTGTGCACAAGACTTATTGGATTCTTCACAAAAGAAAGTCATTGCTTCTGTTTTCTTTAGAGGTGGGTGAATGAGGACAGATTAATGGTCATATCAGAGCTGAGTAAGTGGTTCCTTCACAGTGGGTATAGAAGGTGAAGTGTCATTTTCTTTCTTCAGGTTCAAGTTCTTTCTTTGCTTCAGAGAATCCAAGTTCAATCTCATTCTTTGATAAGCAGTTTTCTGGTAGAAATTGGTTAGAGGAGAATCAATGTGATGAGGTACACCTCATGGGCTTAAAAGGAAGGACTATATTTCCTTACTTCTCCAGAAGAAGGAGAGTCGACTCCCACTTTCCCAAGACCTATTTGGAAAGTTGAAGTCTATGTCTCAGCCTTGCAATACACATGTTCCCTGCATGGCCCTTTGTACATGGTCTTTGTACAGGTCCAGGTGACTGATATTTCTCAACATGTTTTGTGCAAATGTGCAGGACTCCTTCATCTCTATGTACCAAATGATGGAGTTTATGAAACCAGAAATTAAAAGTAATTTATAAATCTCATTTCAGATCTCAGAGGGATAATGTAAGGCAAAATAGAGAGCTTATGTATCTCCTTGTCTTGTACATTTACTGGTTACCATGTAAACTAAGGGGAACTACTTTTATGTAAAACTCAGCATTTGAAATAGTTTGTCTCCTTTGTCTAAAAGAGCTTTTAAAAGAATCCATTTGTCCTGTTTTTCTTCCTGTTCCTTTTCTTTCCTACTCCCCCTTGAATACCACAGGTCTTATTTCTGACTTACAAGGATGGTCATCTGCTCTTCTCATTCTTATTTGGTCTCCCTGGATAGCAGAGAAATTATGAACCTGGCATTCCTTCACTGTCTTGGTCCCAGGGGAAATAACTGTAGCCACAGACATAGAGCAGAAAAAATGAGTGAGCTGGGCTTTTCCACCATCCTTTATTTACACTTTTCATGGTTTCTTTTCCCTCAATATTGGTTATGTGTTAATGTTCATCCAGCAGCCCAGCAGGGATCAGTCTTTGCTCTCACTAGTGGAATATCTTATCACAGCAAGAAAAAGGTATAACAGCCCAGGTCAAAGATCTAGATAGAACCCAAATTTTCATAACTTGCAGTGCCATTCGAGACTGCTAAAATGATGACACAAAAACCTCTTTTTTGAATGAATATAGAGTAATCCCACCAGTCTCAGAACAACTCTAAATGTATGGGTTTTTGTTGTCCACTAGTAGCAAAACTCCCATTATAAAGTAGCACACCCAGAGTGAAGGCGGCTATGATACAGTATCCTAGAGGCTTTGTACTTTGCAAAATAGAGCTATATAAAGAGGGTAGAGCAGGGACAAAAATTGGTGTGCAGCAATTTTATAGCATAATCTGTAATAAAATATTGGCAGAGATTAGTAACATTTGCCTGGTTTCAGGTTTCTGTAGAAAATTCAGATATTACATGAGATTTAGCAGAATCTTTCTACACAAAGGCAAAGGACTTTTTTTTTTTAGTAACTTTTGTGAGCAACAGAGAAAACAAATATCTTCTTGACTTTATTTGTCATTTATAATTCTTTTTGGTTGGCCAAGACAATACCATGCACCCAGAAACACTAATCTAGGAAGATAGGGTGAAGTCAGAAGGAAAGGGTAAAAGAGATGAGTATGTTTATGCTGACTTCATGTTTTTAAATTATTCACTAGCCAGCTCAGTGTGGCTATCATGAAACACATTGCTAGTATGCACCAGCTGAAAAAGGGAGCAATCTCAAAGTAACATTAATTAGGAATCAAGAAGGATAGAAAAATTGCAACATGGTTCTAGAAGCTTCCTTAGAAGATATTTCAACTTTACAAATAGAATTTTTCAAAATATGGATTTTTTTTTTTTTTTTACCAAATACCTTAAACTGATGAGCCTAGCACTGGTTGAGCTGGAATAAAATTACACTGCACAGTTCTTCCAGGTAAGTAGCTGCAGGAGAGAAAGAAGAGCCTATGAGCAGGGTAGGCACTATTTCTGCTCACAGGGTAGGCACTATTTCTGCCCACTTTACACCTTTTACTCAAGACCCTGGAGTTTGTGCTTTCACCTGACACCAGGGAAAACCATTTTGAAATGATCTCTCTTTTGGAGGGAGCCTGAACCCACATTATCTGCCTCCCCAATCTGTCCTTATGCTTTCACTTGCTCTCAGTTTGGATCCACTCCAGAGATCACATAGTCTGTTCTCAGATGAGCATTATAACCAGTATGCTCTTGGGTAAATAAATTAATCATCTCTTATTTCACTTTTGCATCTCTCTGAGAGCTTTAATGGGGTGGGATTTTATGACAAAGTATCAGTTTGTGGGTTCTAGTGTCATAGATATCCACTCAGTATTCAGTTATATTCCCACATCACTCCAGTTGGTGGCTTCTGCTTGCTGCAAGAAATGCATAAAACTGTGCCCAAAAGAAACAGCAACTCCTCCATGCACCATTCATTCACCAATCTCAGTGAATGAAGGTTGGATGCTTTGATGAAGACTTTCATTGAGCCAAAGTCATTGACGAGGCTGTCACCTAACCTCCCACAAAAACTCAGTAGACACTTTGTGACTCTACAGGAAAGAGAAGACTTCTCAGCAACCACTTGTGGGGGTACTTAGAGGAGTCTGCAGCCAATTTCTTCAAGAGGTTCCAATGAAGCTGTGGAAGCAAAATTGAGCACAGGTGTGATTCTGTGTTATCTTAAGTTGGCCCTGCAAAGAGATGTAAGGAAAAGTGATGGAGTAAATTCAAAGGTACTTCCTTAACTATAGTCAAGGTTTCACTTAGATTCTCTTTTTAATAAGAAACAAAAATATTTAAGAGTTACATAGAGACAAAAAAATCAGAAGTATCATAATGGACTTCAATGCCATGAGTATCAGGAGCTAACCTGACAGACTGCAGTAAAGACCTGTATTGTGGGGAAATACAGCATCTACAATTTATTATTTCCTGTAGAAATAGCATGTAGTATCATGAGCCCCTGATGTATCTCATGGTGAATTTGCAGGTGATATCCTTTAATTAACTTGAGTCTCTAGAGAATGCAAGTAAATAAATCAATGCAATCTTGATCTTCTCAGAATTAAATGTGTAGAAGTTTCCTTCATTACCGTGGGAGTGTCTCTCGTGATTTGTTTCTTAGTTATGCATATTGATTTGTCTGTTCAGCATGGAGGTCCAAGTTTCCCTCCTCATGCCCAAGATGTTGGCAGTGGGCAGAAGAAAGGAGACAGACTTTTCTGGAGCTAGCACTGGGTTTCAGTGGTTACCTGGACTGACACTGCAGTTACTGCAAGTTCATTACACCTCCTGTTCCTTGAAGCCTGCTCCTTTCCTCCTCTCTCCTGTTCTGGTAGAAACCCCATAGAGAAGTTAGTACCAGGACCTCCATGAGCTTTGTTTTAGGGAGTCAGCAAAGTCTGCTAAGGCAGATGAATGAGTGTCAGAACAATGCTTCTATTCCCAAGACAGGGTTTCTGTTTTACTAATGCCATTATCTGACTATGGAAGGAGAGAGGAAAGGAGAGCAGAAAGAAATAGTGTCAAGAACTGAGTGTATTTAGGCTTCTACTCACTGTTATCAGTTTGCGACTGAGCAGGTAAATCGTATTTCACACTATTGTTTGGAGTTCCCTGAGTGAGCCTGCTCCAAAGCCCACCCAAACTTTCAAGTAGAAAACTGCCTAGCTCTTTTCTGGTCCTTTTACAGTAAATGACTAAGTTGGATTTGAAGCCGTTTCCATACTGGACACGGTCAAAATAAATGGAATGACTGAGAAGTAATTCTATAGCTTTTGTGCTTCAAATTCACATTTCTGGCTCAATTTCCTGACTAAAGACACAAAAATCATCTTTTATTACACATCAAGTGTTAGCATAGCTTTTAAAAGACAAACCAATTTCAAGTATCAGAGAACAGAATAAAGTTTAAACCATAGGAGCAGAAATTTCTTACTCTGGAAATCAATACCATTGCACTGAGGAGAGCTGCAAAGTCTCTTCAGTTTCTGTTGCCATAAGCTGAGGCTCTGATTCCCACTGTAAGCATTACTCAGTTTCAACAAACTTTGATCCTTACTGGGAGGAAATAAGGATCCGACCTCTGCCTGAACTTGGGTCCTGTGGAGAAAAAGATTCCCCAGTTAGAAAAATAGAGGTTTCTGAGCTTCTTATACATCTGTTAGCTTCCCAACAGGCAGCATGTGCGTGTGTGTGCCTGGGTAGTGTTCTGAGTCATCTCCTCTAATTAACCTCTCAGAGAAAGTTGCCAGCTAATTTGCTGACCAACCCCAAACAACTAAAAAAAAAATCCCAGGCTGTGATTTTGAGCATGATTCTTGAATTAAGTTTACCAGATAGAGTAAAAAAAAAGCTCTGGCTATGCAATAGCCAATGCACTGCTCTGGCAGTGCAATAACCTCATTCCTGCATCTGCTTCTAACACTGCTCCCTCCTCAACCCCAAACTTTCTGACTGGGAAGTTTCCTGATGTGATTAAGTCATTAATGGGTTCCTTGGGTAGAAATAGTGGAGATTTCCCAAGCACAAGGGGCTGTGAATATAGACAAAAATTCAATTCACTGAGCTCCTAAAAAAACATATAAAACTCATAAAAATCAACAACCTGAGTTACTCTGTTGCATTCCTGGTGGAAACTGTGGATATCAAAGGGATGTTCTGGCTATTACTGAGCAAGGCTTGCATAGTCACAGGACCTTTCTGCTTCTTATGCTGCCCTACCAGTGAGGAGACTGGGGGTGCACAAGGAGTTGGGATGGGACAGAGCTGGGACAGCTGACCCCATCTGACCCTTCCACACTATGGGATATTTTGCTCAGTGTTGAAATGGGGTGAGGAAGGAAGGTTGGCAAGGGATTGACTGGGCATCTGTTATTTGGTGGTGAGCAAGTGTTTTTTTTCTGCATCACTTGTTTTTAGACTTTTACCCTTCTGATTCTCTTCTCAAGAGGGAGAGTGAACCAGTGGATCTATGGTGCTTAGCTGCCTGCTGAGATTAAACCATGACAGACTTGAAACCCTTCCACAGATCTGCTGCCAACCCATGAAGCTGTGCGCATTTCTTGCATAAAGTGGTAAACCAGTATATACTGTCCCATCTGACAATTTTACTCCCTGATTCCTGCCACCAGGAAAGCTTCCAAATACCTACACTTTTTTCTCACTGGACTTGGGTTTACTTCTTTTTCTCCTCATGTTTACTCCTGATGCCTTCTCATTCCCACCAGCCACAAACCAAACTTTAACCTCCTGTCTCCTACCCTTATCTCCATCTGCTTTCCTTCCTCTACTTGCTTTTCTTCCTCCTTGCTGCTCCTGTGGGCAAGTCTCAACACTGATTCAAGGGCTGAAAGCACATCAGTTTGTCACTGCTCTCACCTTGCTGCAGCCCCATCGCTCCCTGCATGCTGCCCCAGTCACAGCATGACAGCTGTGGCACAGCTGTGTGGGACACACTTGGAGGATGCCTCCTTCTCCCTAGCTCACCTGGCTGACCTCACGCTAAGGTTTGATTCTCTTTTTTCCCTAACCTGTTTTTTTTTTCCACTCTTCCTCACTCCTTCCTTCTTGCCACTTTGGGATCATTTCTCTCTCATGCAAAGAAAGGGGGTAAAATACCTAAAAATAAATAAAGCCATAAGTAGACTGACTGTTCTTCCTTTTGCTCTCTGTATAATGAAGCATAGAAGTGGGAGATTTCCAGGTACGTAAGACGGGCAAAGGTGTTGAAAAATTGAGGGACACTTGAGGTTTTTCTTTATGAGCTTAAATGCTGCTCACAATTTAGCTTTGAGTGTGTTTGAGTTGATCAGTTCATGAAGACAATTACATGGCATGGCTTGCTTGTGATGAGTAGAGGGTTTTTTCACTGACCAGGATCTTGTCATCTCTCTGTTGCTCTAATTTGCACTCTTGTACAAAAGGATAGGATAAAGGTATAACAGTTGGAATTAACTTATTTTGTCATTTAACATAGCCTGGCATATTTACTATCAAATTAGCTGTGGTTGAAACTAATATCTTGGACTGTAAATTGCACTACCCCACGATGCCTATGTACTCCCTTCAGGATGCCCACATCTTAAAGTGGGTCAAAAAGCTAGGTAGGTGCTTAAAATATTTGCATCTGACCTGAACACTGCTTCAAGAGTAAGAAACAGCGAGTGGCTGTTTAACAGTTAAAGTCGTCGGTGGTAATAGTAGGATATGATAAGAAAGCTGTCAGTCTGGGATGGGACCACACCCACTGTGCTACAGAAGAGACTTCTGGGAGGGATAGCTACTCCTCATCTTCACTGTGGTTTGCCCTTGATTGAAGGAGTCAAGCTCCTGCCTTAACCAGCTCAGGACATTGTGCATTTCTGTCTTTTGGGGAGGGATACCTCAATTTTTCTACCATGCCCCGTAACCTGGAATGTGAGGAAAGGATATATGTAACCACTATTCTCCAGAAGTTGTGAGCCTTTGAAAAACTGGTGCAGTGTTCAACATCTCAGAGCAAACCCAGCAGCTCAGAAGCTGAGGAGTGGCCCTTCCTTAAACAGCTGGGAGTGGAGTACACACTACAGAAAACAATTCCCTTTTTCAGAGCAGCAGGGTGTGATATAATGCTCCCTTCCCTAGAATGGCAATCTGGCAGGAATCCCTTAGCACACCAGAAGTTTTCACTGGGTTGGTTACATCTGTGATGTAATTACTCTCAATCCAATTGTGGGTACTGATCCATCTTTCCTCAGCGATGACTATTAAAATGATAATCCTGCATCATCATAAGACAAAGTGTTTTTCATAGCTTAATGACCTTCTATCTTCCTGGGAAATGTCAGGTTATATTACAGGAGTTTGCTATCTATTCTGGTTACTTGCTTAGTGCTTTTAGACATAATCAAATTCATTTCTTTGCTTCTTACATGAGGGCAGATTTTCTTTTATGCCACCAAAGTACTGTTACAGTTATTTATAAATGTTCGTCAGATCATTTGCCTGTACAAATTACAGCCTGAGTATTATCTGTGAACTGTGTATTTCCATTATTCATCTCAGTCTCCACTCCTGATTGGATGCCTGAAACATTATGAATAGAGAAAAAAAGTGAATGATGAATAGTGAATCATGAATAATAAACAGAAGATGAGTAGACTTTTTCAAACTCCTATTCCTCCATAAATATGTGTACCCCTCTATATCAGTTGCCTTCACCAACATTCATATGCAGAGAAAATAGATTGAAACAAGACTAACAAAAAAGGGCAGGAATGCAGCTGAATCAAATCAGGAACTAGCATTTTTTGTGCATAGTTGTGAATGGACTACTCAGCAGTTATTCAACTCCAGTAAAATCCAACTGTTCTAGGGATGAACTTAGCTGCACAAGGCAAGAGCAGGATTTTTCTCCACCCTGCCTTCCCCCAGACCTTTCCAGGAAGGTGGATATGTCACAGTGCTTCTGCTTTCTTCTTTCTCATCTGTAAAATAGCAATAATTATGCCCTTCATTCTCCTTCATTCACCCTCAGACCTCTGAATAAATCATGCTAAGTGAGGAAGAAACATTTGTAAAGACTCATCAGTAACTAGCATAAATCATGTCAACCTTTAGATTCTTAGCTGTTTAGGTAACTTACAGATATGTATAGTGCAGATGTTGCTCAGAGATTATTCTTAAATTGTTTTTTCCCACAACAGATAATTGATTGCTTCTGTGTGCCTGACTCACCAAATCATGTTTTACTTAAAAAGAGAAAAATATAATTTAAAAAAAAAACCTGCTTTCCTGTGCAATATCCAAAACTTAATAATTATTGTTTTCCTGAGTTGCAACTGTTTGCCTTCCTAAACCTTTAAAAAATCTTCTAATATAGGCCTATTGAAACATCTTGGCAGTGAATGTAGGCAATTGCAATCATTCTTGCTCTAATTTATACAACTATAGAAATATATTTTTTCTTAGCCTGCCTAAAGCTGCTGACCACAACTGAAGATGTGAACATACTTTTTTAAAAAGAAGATTTTGTTTAGATTGTGAGATTAGCACAACTCTTTTTCATGTTTTTACAGATGGATCTGAAGTAATTACATGTGCACTTCTAACTTCTTTCTTTTTAGGGAATCTACATGACTCTTGAGCTTGGTATGAAGAGGCAGCAGGATTTTTATCTTTAGAAGGTAAAATCCAAGTCCCTAGGATCTCACCTGTATATGAACAAATAAATAAGCCTGAGCCTTCTGTACATGATCTAACAGTTTGTTGCTAGTTACTATCAAGCTGTTTTGAACATTTTGAAATTCAGAAAAGAAATGTTCCTAGCTTGAATAAAAACAGCCAAGCCTTTCAGGAACTGCTGGAGGGTACTCAGCCAAAAGCATCCATTAGTCACCCGAAATTACCCCTCTAAATCAGACAGAAGAGGGACTCAAATCTGTGTTTCTCATAGAATGAGTGTCTCAACCTGCTTCCAAAGAGCCTTTTGCCAGCTGGGACCCAAGATGGTTATGCTGAAACCAGCACTCTTAAAATAGTTTTGGTTTTGTCTTTGGCTTTCTTAGTGACAAAAGTCATTTGCATCCAAAAATTCACAGTATGCTGCAACCACTCTAAACTGGTATTGCATTGAGTGAAATACCTACAGGTATGCATTAAACAGACCTGTATAGCTCTCTCTTTAACACTTTACTGAAGTGAAATGACAGAAATTTCTGTATTTATGGAATACTAGGATTTGAAGATTTTTTGGAAGAACTTTTCAAGCAAAAAATGTTTTAAAAAATATTTTATGCTATTTAAGTACGTGCTTTTAAAAGTACTGGATGCACTTTCTTCAATCACAGTGGTGCATCTGTTTAGATTTTAGCCCTGACTCTCTAAAAAACTATAATCAGAAAGATCACAGTACCAGTCTAGCCTAAAACTCAGTTAATGGAAGTTTTGTGACCATATTTTTCCCACTTTAAAAAAAAACTAATAATACAGCTTTGCTGATGTTTCCTTTAGTGCTCCAATGAACTGTAAATTAGGGTTACACTTTTAGTGTCCTTTTGATTATTATATTATAAATGCATTTCATCTGTCTCAAGGCATCAATGCAAAAAATTACAAGATGACCTTTAGAAATGGCTTGTAAAGCACTGTTGCTTACTTTGTTCTAGATCTCATCTCAGACAATCTCTTGTCTTTGTCACTTTCGGAGATAAATTGCTTTTTTCACTGTGCCTACACCTGTAATAGCAGCTGTCTTTTCACCACTTGTCACTCACTTTTCTACCCTCTCTTCATTCCTGCTACCCTCTCTTCATTCCTGCTTTTATCTCTTTCTGCCTATACTACAGTTCTCCATTTCTCCCAAGGAAAAAATATATATTTAATATATAAATACAAAACACAATATACCCTGACCTTACCTTCCTTTTTCTTTCATAATGCAAGCAGCTCCTCTATGCCTTTTCTTCTCACTCCTCAGCTGTTCCTGTATTCCCACCTTATCCCATGTCCTTCTCCTTAGCTTCTCAGTATACTCTGGCTCTTTTTCCTTAACGATACAAGCAAGTTAACTCTTGTCCAGCTCATACCAACCTACGTCACCAGCCCCTGCCCATTTTTAATCTGTTCCCCTCTGAGCTCCAGCTGCAGTGTGGAATTTCACTTCTCCCTCATGACAGTCTGGTGCCTTGGACTTGAATAAAAATGAGCCCATACTTCTGAAAAACTTATCCCTTTTATAGCTTAAGTATGGCTTATCTTTTTTTTTTCTTCATTTTCTTTCTGTCTACCTAACTTCTGGAAGATTTTCTTGTTCTGCTCCATACTGGGGGACAGCAGAGTGGTGGTCAGTAAGGCCTTATTTTTTATAATAGTTTTGATTTGATTCTTCTCACTTTCTGTTGTATGTCTTCTGTGAAACAACCAATGTGTCTGTGACAAAAAGGTATGTCTTTATTCCATGTCTATTTCCCTATGTCCAAATGAAAACCTTTTAATGTCTCTTAAAATTCAACAATCAGGCCAAGACAAACATAGCTAAAACATGCCTCTTAGCTGCTCTGCCTTGTAAACTTGTTCCTCAAACTCCACAACTGCTTTTCATTGGCACAGAATTGCTATGCTGCTCTTAAATGGATGCAATTTTCTGTTGAGATATATATAGTTCCCCACTCCATGTCATAACTCATTCTTGCAAAGTCTTTTCTAACTTTTCTAAGATACATTTCTTACCTACCCTATCATCTAAGGCTCTCATATAGATCCCATATTTTTATTTCTTAATGAGAACACTAATGTTTCTCAGAGCTATGATAATGAATGGCTCCCCAAAGCACCCACTGAGCCACTTTAAGATAGGGATTTTTTTCTGTAAAACCTACTCAGCTAGCACCATAATGAAGCCATCACCATCTTGCTGATGACTATGTCTGTGTGTATGGTTTATATCTGACCAGATGCAGGTATCTCTAGATGTAAGTATCTGTGAGACAGCTCGTTTCAGCTTGCTCTATAGAAGATAGAAAGAAACAAAGCAATGCCAGGTCAGATCCAATGAGTTGATATGGAGAGGGCCTGTTTCCCTTCAATAGTTGCAAAGGAAATTGAGGATCGCTAGCTCACCTGTCAATATCTGCAGCGGCACTATCTGGAACTATTGAGAAGAATCCAGCTTTTTTGTGGATTTAAAGTATTTTATCTTGGTTTTTAAATTATATGCAGTTGGGAGCAGTTTTGTATCCATACCTGGATCTGTGCAAAGCCTTCTGCAATGGAATTTGAGGCCATGAATTTGTTCCCATCATGCCACTGTAATGATTAGACTTCGAATTACCAATAGCATCCAAATGCTGTTCAAAAAGACTGAAGAAAACCTCTTGCAAAGGTTAAAGGAGCCACAGTGATGTATGGCAAGAATATGGAGGCATTCAGGAGCAGTTAATTGATAGCTTGTGTGGCTGGTATTCACAGCACTTCTTAGAGTGCTTCACTGTTTAGAGTCCCAGTGACTCTAAACATATGGCAAAATAATGCTGAAAAATAACAATGGCATTTAGTCAACTGCACTATATAGCACTTATTTTTTTACTTATTGCAAACAGTGGTATGTAAAACTTTTCTTACTTTCCCTTGGAAAAGGTTTTAAAATTAAGATCCAAGCTACTTGGAGAAGACATGAAGTCAGATAATCATTAAATTGTTTCAGTTGGAAAAGATTTTTATGATCATTGAGTCCAACCAAAAAGTGAACGCTGCCATTCCACCACTAAACCACATCTACACTTTTAAATACCTCCAGAGATATTCAGACTTTCATAACTATGGGTAACATTCAGTAATAATTTTGTCTTTGTTTTGCTGCATGATTGTCTTTTAGCAATAAGGGAAATTCCAGCACTTGTACTAACACTGTAGTGAGGCCAGTCACATTAATCTTTAAAAAGTCATAGAGATCAGGAGAGGTGCCTGAGGACTATGAGGAGGCAAATGTCACCCCAGTCTTCAAAAGGGCAAGGAGGAAGACACAGGGAACTAGTGGTCAGTCAGCCTCATCTCAGTCCTGGAAAGGTGATGGAGCACCTCATTCTGGAGGCCATCACTATCCCCAGGGACGACAAGAAGGTGATCAGGAATAGTCAGCATGGATTCACTAAAGGTAAATCATGCTTGATTAGCCTGATTGCCTTCTGTGATGAAACAACTGCCTGGAGGGATGAGGGGAGAGCAGTGGATATTGTCTACCTTGACTTCAGCAAGGCTTTTGACACTCTCACAACATCCTCACAGGCAAACTCAGGAAGTGTGGACTGGGTGAGTGGACAGAGAGGTGGTTTGAGAACTGGCTGAACAGCAGATCCCAGAGGGCCCTAATCAGTGGCACAGGGTCTAGTTAGAGGCCTGTCACTGGTGGTGTCCCCCCAAGATTCAGTACTGGTCTCATTATTGTTTAACTTTTCATCAATAACTTGGGTGAAGGGGCAGAGGCCTCCTCAGCAAGTTCCCTGACAACACAAAGCTGGGAGGAGCGGCCGATACCCCAGATGCTGTGCAGCCCTTCAGAATGACCTCGGCAGGCTGGAGACATTCCAGAGAAGAACCATCTGAAATTCAACAAAGGCGAAGGCAGGGTCTTGCACCTGGGGAGAAGCAAACTCAGGCACTAGTAGAGGCTGGGAGTGATGTGCTGGAAAACAGCTCTGTGGAGAAAGACTTGGGGGTTCTGGTGGACAACAAGCCATCCATGAGCCAAGAGTGTGCATGTGTGGCCAAAAAGGCTGATGGTATCCTGGGGTGCATTAGGAAAAGCATTGCCAGCAGATCGAGGGAGATGATCCTGCCCCTCTAGTCAGCCCTAATGAGGCCTCATTTTATATAAGTATCTGAAGGGAGGGTGTCAAAAGGATGGATACAGGCTCTTCTCGGTGGTGCAAAATGATGGGACAAGAGGCAATGGGCAGAAGCTAATGTACCAGAATTTCCACTTGAATATAAGAACTTATTATGTGGCTAACCGTGGACTAGAACAGGCTGCCTGGAGAGGGTGTGAAGTCTCCCTCACTGGAAATTTTCAAGAACTGTCTGGACACAATCCTGTGCCATGTGCTTTAAGATGACCCTGCATGAACAGGGAGGTTGGACCAGATGACCCAAAGTGGTCCCTTCCAACCTTGACTGATTCTGTGATTCTTCTCATGTCTTTGATTTTGCAAATTACAATGACCTTTTTTAGGAAAGAGATGACTTAACAGGATGGCTTTATATATGACTGACATATATAAAATTACAATATGGTGATGCAGAATGAAGAAAGTTTATTAAATATTTGCCAAAATATTCTTATTCTTTTCAAAGACCGTCAAATAAATTTGCCAGGCAGTAGATTTAAAGCAAGTAAATTAAATACTTATCCCTACATGCTGCAGAATTTTTCTGTGAAATTAGTTACCATATTGGAAGGAAAATACCAGGCATACCCACACATAATATAGTTTTCCCATGGAAAGCTTGCTGTTTAGTTCCACATACAAATCCAAAGTTAAATAGTATTATTCTGCTTATGCAAATCAAATGAAACTTCTTTTCTCACCTAACTCTGGGTAAAACAGAAAAACAGGGAAGAAGGCTACTGATTTACCTTTCTTGTCTCCACTCTGGGTTAAGTGGAATCTCCTGAGCAAAGAGACTTTCCCTTACTATAGAGCAACCAAATACTGCCCAAGCAGGAAAATTTTGAAATACAATGCGGGACAGACAAATTGAGTTCAGACCAGGACCTAAAATACAAACAGTTTTAAAGGTGATGTAAAGAAAGAGACTTCTCCAAAGGACTCATAAAATATTTTCCAGAATTTGTTGTGACATGGAAACTCACATAAAAATGCTGGATTAAGGGAAACTCTGAAGGAAACAAATTGGCATGCAAGGAGCAAAGGACAGGGCAGAGACAGTTGGTTCCAAATCCATTTGTTACAATGCAGTTTTACCCAGCACACCTGGATTTTTTACTATTTAAAAAATGTGTACTCGTAAGAGATCTTCACTTTTCAGATACAAATTCCTTTTGGTCCTTCTGTAGAGTTTCTTAAAGGAAAATATATTAGCAGATACCTGAGTTTTGGCTTTTGAGATCATGTCACATCCCTGACAAATAAAGAATTTCATTTCTATAGCCAGTGGAGAGTGACAGCTAAAATCAGTAAATAACTCATACCTAACTTAAGAGATAAATGACTCTTTGGAGACAACTTTTTCTCCAGTGACTACATGAGGAACCTGATGTTTAAACCAGACACCTGACTTTCAGTTGTCTACATTAATAGAATAAAAGACTCGTGGGTTCTTTTTTTGTTTGTTTGTTTGTTTTGGGTTTTTTGGGGTTTTTTTTTGGTTTTGGTTTTTTTTTTGTTGTTGTTGTTTTGTTTTTTTGTTTTGTTAGAAGTTCTTGCTATTACAACCACCCAACCTGTGCCCACATGAGTGAACTGGTGGATGCAATACCATATGATAGCTCACCAGTAACCGTTGCAAGAGCCATATCTCTAAAGAAGCACCATGGAAGCACAAAATGCCCTGTTTACATTCAGATGCTTAACAAATCAGCCCAATCTTTTATTTCAGTCACTCTTCCAAAAGTGGCATTGGTTTTTCTGACAGGAGAGAGCGCTTCATCATCTCCAGGAACATCCTTTGACAGTAGACTAACACACTCAGAATGTGATCTGAAGTTGTGAAACAATTGCTTTGATGGCCTTCTTTAGCTTGGTTACAAGAACTCTTGCTTGACAATTCATTTTGAACATCTGGTCTACTATTATTGAGCATCTATTTATAAAGCTGTCCTCAACAGAATTCTCATAGAAGTGTCTGTCTTCAATCAGTTTGTGTGTGTCTTGTGGCAACAGAATATTTTACAGACATTAGTTCCTAATTGTCCAGGGTTTTCTTATACAAATCAGCATTCCTTTCTGATGCTACTTTATTTATTATATGGTTTTTATTAACAGAGCTGTTTCTATATACAACGTAAATGAAAACAACTCTATTAGAGAAGCTGTGAGTCATTGCCATGATTTTATTAAATATATTATTTCAAGATCACAACAAGGCATGAAAAGGCTTTAACAAACAGTTAGCAATGGCTTAAAATACATACAAAACCCTTTTTTTCTGCATTTATATTAAGTTAATTTTTAAATCCTCTGGTTTTATCAAAGGTAGATAAGTAATTGTAAACACATTTAGAGATGTTAAACAGTATCTGAGAGGAGGAAAGAAAGAGAAAGCATGATTCTGATTCAAGAAAAAAGATAAGGCAGTTTGATTACTACTGTTATAACATGGGGACATCAGATATCAAGTGAAGGCGTATTGGAGAGTGATTACAGTTCTGTACCTGTCATGATTTCCTCATCATAATATCTTCATAGAATGGTTTGGGTTTGAAACTATCTTAAAGAGTACCTGGTTCCAACCCCCTCCACAGGCAGGGCCATGTCCAACTTTGCATCCACCAGCATCCCCAAGTCCTTCTTGGCAGCGCTGCTCTCAATCTCTGCATCCCGAGCCTGTATTGATACTGGGGGTTGCCCTGACCCAGGTGCACCTGACCTTGTTCAGCCTCATGAGATTGCCACGGGACCACTTCTTGAGCTTGCACAGGTCCCTCTGGATGGCATCCTGACTCCCAGCTTGGTGTCATCTGCAAATTTGCTGAAGCTGCACTCGATCCCACTCTCTGTGTCATTGATGAAAATGTCAAACACTACCAGTCCCAGTAGAGACCCATGTGGAATACCACTCACTGAGCTCCATCTGGACATTGAGTCCTTGACCACTACCATCTGGTCGTGACTGTCCAACCAGTTCTTCATCTGCCAAACAGTTCACACATCAAACACATATCTCTCCAATTTAGAAAGAAGGATGTTGTGGAGGATCATGTCAAAAGCCCTATAGAAGTCCATATAGAGGGCATCCATATTTATTCCCTTGCCAATGATGTAGTTAATCCATCAACAAAGGCCAATACGTTGATTAGGCAACATAACTTCATGAAATTTCTACCTACAATAATGACAGCACATTAAAACATAAAAATGTAATCCTCTCTTTTGCCTTTTTTCCAGTCCCAGCATCAGTTACCAACAGATGGCTATTATGCTCAAATAAATATAAAACAACTCAGTTAAACTTGTAGCCAGAACTTAGGAAAAAAAGATGCAAGATTTTCCTTCAATGGTACAAAAATATCTTTCTTAATTCTTTCCTATTAAAACCCCCCTTTTTCTAGTTTGCATTCTCTAGATGGTGCAAGGACAAAATGTATTCATGGATTCAGTGAAACACAGATATCCAGCCTGGATGATGGATATAATGAATGATAATGGGAGGACAAAGAGTTTTGTCACATGTAGCAAAGCAAGAAAATATTCCTAAAGAGAGGCATCTTTCTGACTCAGCAGGATCAGACTTCAGTGATCTCTGGAAAAATAATAAGAGAAACCAGCAAAGGTTGCCCAAAGAAATGGTAGATGTCACATCCCTGGAAATGTTTGGGTTGAGGTTGGACAGGGCTTTGAGCAACCTGATCTAGTTAAAGATGTCCTTGCTTATTGCAAAGGAGGTTGTACTAGAGGACATTTAAAGGTCCCTTCCGACCCAAACTGTTCTATGATTCTGTGGTACTATGTGACATCAAATGATATACACATCTGTAATAATTTGGAGCCTCCGTTTTGGATGATCCCTAGAAATGCCTTAAAATTGAGACTGCTAAGTGATTCATAGAGATGCAGGATAGCCTGCACTCAAGAAAATGTTTTGAGTAACCTTTTACTCATGCTTTAACCATTTTGAGCTAGGAATTACTTTTAGAGTATGAATTACTTCCATTTTCATTAGCTTGTCATCTTTTACTTATACATAGATAAACATAAAGAAACGAAAAGAAAACTCAAAATGCTGCTCCTATAGGAGCAAAACACTGCTATTGGTATAATGTAGCTTTAAGATATTGTATTGACTGGAAAGCACTTTTAGCAGTGTGTAGAATTTCTGCATGAAATTCATTGTCTGCAAGTGGGCCTCTATAATTATGCTTCATATTGCTCTGTCCATCATTAGTCTCATAAGGAATAAGAAAGATAAAATGAGGAGAATATTTCAGTATTACACTTCCAGGTGTGTAACAGCTGGTCAAGGCTGAGGGACATAGGCACTAAAGGCTATAAATTCTGCTGGAACTTGGGCCACTTTCCATCATTCTGGCTTTCTCACATTAATAATCACTGCAATTGAAACTGCAGGAGCTCGGATGTGCACTGTCACTCTCCCTGTGATCATCTCTACACATTGACTTGTCCTGGAGTCTCACTGGGGCCTTGAGTGGTAGTGACAGGCAGAAAGCTGTGATTTATACAGTGCTGTGCTAATTAAGGCAGTGCTGCCAGAGTTTGGGCCATGTCTGTGTAGGGGGTTGACACTGGCTGAATTTCAGACACCCACCAAAGCCTCTCTATCACTCCCCTCAACAGCTGGACTGGGGAGAAAAAATATAACAAATGGTTCATGAGCTGAGATAAGGACTGGGAGAGATCCCTCTCCAAATACCAGCACAGGCAAAACAGGCTGGAATTAGAGATATTAATTGAATTTATTGGTAACAAAATCAGAGCAGGATAATGAAAAATAAAACAAGACCTTAAAAACATCTTCCCCCCTTCTTCCCAGCTCTGTTTCCTCCCCCTCCAGCAGTGGAGGGAGACAGGGAATGGGGGTTATGTTCAGTTGATCACCTGTGGTTTCTGCTGACACTCGTATAAAGGAGCCCTTCCCCTGCTCCGCTGTGGGGTCTCTCCCATGGGAGACAGTTCTCCATGAAATTCCCCAACATGAGTCCAGGCAATAGATCTCCACAAATGGCTGCAATGTGAGTCACTCTTCCACAGTGTACAGTCCTTCAGGCACAGCCTGCTTCAATGTGGGTCCCCTGTGGGGTCACAAATCCTACCAGGAAATCTGCTTCAGTGTGGGTTCCCCTCCCTATGGGTCTGCAGGTCCCTGCCCAGAGACTGCTCCAGCACAGGGTCACAGCCTTCTCTCAGGCATCCACCTGCTCTGGTGTGGGTCTTCTCCTTGCGTTGCAGGTGGATCTGTGCATCCCTGTAGTTCTCCACGGGCTGCAGGGGCACAGCTTTACCATGGTCTACACCAGGTGCTGCAGGGGAATCCCAGCTCCAGTACCTGGAGCATCTCCTCCCCCTCCTTCTTCACTGACCCTGGAGTCTGCAGAGTTGTTCCTCTCACCTGTTCTCACCCTGCTCTTCTCTGGCCTCAAATACATCTGCACAATAACTTTTTTTCTCCTTCTTAAACACAGAGGTGTTACCACCATTTCTGAATGGCCCAGCCTTGGCCAGTGGCACATCACTCCTGGAGCCAGCTGGCATTGTCTCTGCTGGACATAGAAGAGGCTTCTGGCACCTTCTCCCAGAAGCCACCCCTGTAGCCCCCCACTACCAAAACTGGGCCATGCAAACGCAATACACTCCATGTTTCCAGTAGAAATCTTTATGTTTAACCGTTTAAAAATGTGGCCATTAAATGCCACTCCAGGCTGCAAATTGTCATACAAGCCCTCAGTGCCAGGGGGAATCTTACAATGAAATACAAAATGTGTTTGGTACTTTTGAAGTAACTTGGGTACATACTCATGTGCACAGACACAAGCATCTGCCCATCAGAACGAGTTTGGAACAGGAAATGTGTAACATAAGTTATACACATTGTTCAAACATAAGTTTCATAAAGGCAGTCCTCTTCTCCTGACTGATCCTCGCTTCAAGGATGACAACAAAACTCCTCTTTGCTTTGCAGCTTTCACACCACTACCAGGAGAAATATCACCAGCTTTACTCTGCAAGAGCTGGAGTGGAGGGCCCTTCCACTCAGCCTTCTTTAGGCTCCCTTTGAGATCTGGTAGAGACCTCTCTAGTAGAGACATGTCATGGGGTCAGGAGAAGGCTGAGATGTTCTTGCGCTCAGCTGACCTGGTCTCAACAGCACTGGTCTCAACTGGTTCTTCCTGGTCCACACCCCATGTTTCTCCCATTCCTGAGCTAGAGCCATGCTCAATCCTATCCCCTAGTCCTTCTCCCTTGTCACATCTGACCCAGGCAAGACCTGGGGCTGTTGGAGGATCATCTGTCACGGAGTGGTTGTTTGGGGCGATGCCTTAAGTTTCAGCTTTCATATTTTCCAGATTCTGTACTGCATTAGTATATAACAGTGAACTTCATATAAAGTGTTAGCAAGTTGTCCTCACAGTTTAGTTAGACAAAACAGTCCTTTTCCAGACTGAGAACCAAGGACACAGTTGCAGCTTCACGCCCAAAATGTATAAACAGCAATTTGAGGAGAGCAATCTGGAAAGATGGGACTTCATTACCTGAAGCTGTAACTGGACAATTAACCCAACATGTAAATAGACAAAAACTTATAAAAGTTTGAAAACTTGTGACCTGTTGTCCATTTTGGGTCCATTTTAGGTCCATCTTAAGTGTAGCCTTGGCTGGAGTCTTGTACTGCCCAAGGTGCATCAAAGTGCCTCTCAAGGCATCAGGGGCTAAGGGCAAAGTACGTAATCTCCCTGTTTGCTCAATGCAGGAATGAATGCATGCCTTTATCTCAGGGCTGCTGAAATCCCAGTGATGAGTGCCACAGATGTGCCTGTAAATAACTGCATAGATCTAAGAGCATGCCCATGAATGAAAAAATTCATTGAGTGTTTCAAGAAAGCAAACTGAAAGAATGAGGAAGGAATGAGCAAATTCATGCTTTTGAATCGCACTAGTTTTTGGTAACATTGCTGTGTTCGTAGTATACCATGTACTAAACCCACCTGAAAGCCACAAGCATAGAATAATAAATGAAGTGTATGCAACTTTTGAGAATAATAATCTCCAGACTTGAAGCAGCTTGCATACTAATTACTTCTAGAAAACTTGCTTCCTTCTATAAGCTTCCCTCCCTAAGTGTGGGGAAATACCCAGTTGATGTAGGTGTAAAGAAAGGAGTGCAGGAACCAATAGATCACAAAATGTGAGGTATGAAGAAATGCTCATTTCAATCAGTCTGCATGAGCATTCTTATTTATGATATGTTATAAGAGGTTTATTGCCTGTTTTACAACTCTAGCTGCCCAAAGTTTGATTTAATCAGAAAACATGCCAGCAATGTGCATCGATGCCAGGCCTAGCTTTTCATGTCCTGGAAGTTGTGACAACTTAGCCCACACTTTCCCCAAGCTATTTGCTAGTGGACATGAATCCATCAGGTATTTGGGAGAAAGTCTGCACCGTGACCTGTAAATCTCTCAGGAGCTGAGGACAAAATCTGCACCTTGAATATCTACTGGTGAATAGAAACACCACTCATGTTATTATTAACTGGATATGTCCCCTTTTTTTTAGTGCTCAATACTAAAAACCATAATCCAAACTGCTGGGTAGTTTCTAATTCATCTCTGGTGTGTTTTGCCACTAGAAGACATGAAGTCTCACTTGAATCAGTGTGGGACCTCAGTTGGCCTTACTGGCTATGGGGAACATTGTCCCATTCACAGGGAGAGACCACACTTTGCTGGGAGGTTTTCCTTTCTCTCTGCCTTACTTTGCCTCAAGCTTTGAGTAGAAAGGAAGGAGGAAGAAAACAGATCTCTCCTTCTCCCAAAGTAGGACTGAGGATGGAACGTGCTTTCTTGGGTCTTTTTAATGTTTTGCAAATGTTCTGGCATGGAGGGAGGTCACTGGATGTTTGCTGCTGTATCCATCCCTGGCACAGCGGGATTTACCAAGCATTGCCTTCGATTCACTGTGGCTCTCCTGCACCAACATGAGACATGTTGGCCCTCATTTGGGCCAGAGTTGGTGTGCAGGTGGGAGACTTCCCTGGATGACTGGATGGTATTGCCCTGATCTGGATTTAGATGAGCAAAGGCCAATTTTTATATTGGGAAACTAAAGATGATTTTTTTTTTTTAATTAGCTTCTTGTGACTTGGACAGTAGGCTGAAAGAAAACAGAAGAAAGGTAACATTAGATTCAGAGATCTCTCACCTGTCTCTGTTTTGTTCCAAAGGGGACAGAGAAGAAGACATAGCAGCAAGTTGTAGGCAGTCAGCTTTCTTTATTCACTGTGCTGGATAAGGCCGTATAGCTGCTTGTCAAGTTCCTTCAAATGCACAGTTGTGGGAAGGAGGAGGAAGTCTTGAGAGGCAGCTAATACTCTCAATTAAATTTAACTAACTTTCTTCAACTACTTAAAATTCCATGTAAGCTTTCAATATGCATATGTGCCCTGATCAGCCTTCTGATTTTGGTCACGTGGCACATATGCAGCAATTCAGTCCTGTCCTGCAGACATCGAAACGTGATGCTGGTCTCAGAGGAGGACACAGGTGAAATGAAGCATCTGAGATGGATCCCTCCCTGCACTTCATCTGCATTACCCTCAGTTCAAAACTCATGCCGAGCCAGGGCAACATGGGGACACAGCAGCAACACAAATACACCAACATGCTCAAACAGCAGTCAGTGCAGAGGGCCTGGCCAGCAACTGGTGTCCCAAGTTCCTGGAAAACTTACTGGAAGATTAACTACTGCAGAAGCATCAGCATAAAAAATCGCCTAATTATTTTATAGTATACAAAGCAATATCTTGTGCTATTATGCTATTTGCTTACCAAGCATCAAAAGTTGCTTGCTGCAGGAACGCCATGCTAGCATATTGGGTATGGATTTTAAGCCAAGATGCCTTATGGCACTGAACTGCTAAATTATATGAACTTTCGTCATTCCATGGTGTTACATGAGGATAAAAGACCTCAAACTTTGGTCCTGTACCTTTTAGTGGATGGATTTGTGTTCAATGTCAAAGACAAAAAAAATAATTAAAGTAATGAAAAAGTGTAATGCAGCTTATTTATTTCTGTATTCTTTCCTTTGTTTTTCAAATCTATTGGGAAAAAAAAAAAAAGCTGTGAAAAGAGTGAGCCTAATCTTGAAACTAGAATATGTTTAAATTCACCTGCTCAATAGATGAAGTTTTTATCACTTTGAAAATATTTTGGACTGCTAGGAGGGAAGTGGTGAGAAAATATAAAGCCTTTTTGGAATAAACAAGAATGTAAATCATTCAGAGTTCAGACAGTGCTCAGCTCGAGAATGCATCAGTTTCAGAAAAGATTAATAAACCAATATTTCTTTCTTGTGCTCTTCTTTGGAGAAAACAGTTGGCTTTGATTAAGTAAATGAAGATCAAAAGAAGAGACAGAAATGTATTGAATACCTGATCCAGGCTAGGTATAACTGTTAAAAGAGAAAGTTGAATCCTCCAAGTCTTTAGTTGTGGGATGGATATATTTATTAAGCATATAGCATTATTTATAATGATTCCATATGGTAGGGATCCAAAGCATGTTTAAATTATGTTTCCCCTATTATAACACACTTGATAACTGATCTAGAAAAACCATCTGTGTATAATAGAAATACAAGCATATAAGGTGATGGATGCTGTAAATTAATCTAAAGGCAGGATACCAGTGGACACACTCAGCTATCCCGGCTGAACTGTCCTATGTTGGATCAGCTTAGGGAACTGTAAAGCCAGATAATGTCCTTTGTTTTGCCAATGTGTTTTAAACCTTGAGAGTGAAAAATGAGGTGGAGCTACAGGACAAGAAATGTAGCTTGCCATTTATGCTGTGGTCAATGAGGTTTGAAACACAAGAAGAGGCACAGTAGGTGAGAAGTACGACAGAAAGATTGACTTTAACAAGCCAGAAAAAATTTATGACAGAAACTGTCTACCTCAAAAAAGCCAGGCTATTCCCATGTAGTATGTTTGGGAAGTTTATTTTTATTTAATACAGATATTCCTTTTAAGATGCAGTCTTACACAGTGATGAAAGACTAGCTGTCCATCCTTACATCAACATTTTAGATTGTTTTTCATGAACAGCTGATGATATTTTTTGTCCCAGTAACCCCACTCACTTGCAAGTGCTGTTGCTGGTAACTTCTCTTGTTCCCCTGATTTCAGATAATGAGCCTTCATAGGAGACATGCTGTTCTCTGGATGAGACAAAACGTTCTCACCAGTTAACAGATATTTCCATTGTAAGCTTGGTTCACGTGATCAGGGGTGAATAAGCTGCTGAAGAATATTATGCTATCTACTTGTGACTCACCTGCCACATTTTATTTTTAAAATAATGTCAAATAAATTAGGGAACAAATGACACAAGACAGAAATCTCAGGTTCTGAGCTGCAGGGGGAGAAAAGGAAACCTGAAATGCATCCGGTTTTTATCTCTGATTTCATTTAATTCTCTATTTCCTAGGTCTAAAATGAATCCTGTAAACTTTTCTGTGCCTCTGCAATTTAGCCGCAGGGATAGTTGAAATAAATTTTAAAAAAGTAATCATCATTTATTTTAAGCCCAAGATTAAAAATTAATAAGATGGAGGCCTCTGTAAGGCATACAAAAAAAAAAAAAAAGAATGATATTGTTACAAAAGACATATGAGTTCAAAAGTTTCTTTTCTGCTAAAGAAAGACCTTCAATTTTTGAAGCAGTTTTTTGTTCTTTAACAGGAAATGTGGGAGAATTCCTCTAACAGGAAGTGTGTGCTGGATTACTGGTTTACTTCAGAAAATATGGAAAATGTAATCTGTAGTGATGGAAGGACTGTAAGACTATTATATGATTAATTTTAACAGATTGAGATTTAGCCCCAAAGCCAGAACTTTCTCAGAACTCAGACAATCAGATCCACCAATACTTCTAAAAATCCACTTCAAAGACCTTTAAGATCACACCCACTAGAAATCAGGAAAACTGTTTGACTCTAGACCTCATGCTGTAAATCTATCCCAAAAAACTTCGCAGTTATACAAAGTGTGTGGAGCCATGGGATTGGGAATACATTTGAAAGGCCAGGCTCTTGGGGTGGTGCACTGCCTGCCAATGTGTGCCAGGCTGAGCTAATGCGTGGGCATTGCACAGGAAGAAATGGCTTTTTCTAATTTGCATTGCTGAAGATTACAGAGGTCCTACTTGTGGTGCAATATCCCACTGAACTAGAAAATTTAGGAAAAAAATCTTGGGCTTTGGGACAACTTTTGAAAAACTAGTGTTCTTCTCATGCATCACAACAATAGTTGAGCAGATTCTAACCCGACTCCTCCAGAGAATGGGGCCATCCTGCCTTTGGACCACCTGCACTCACTCCCTGACAGACCAGATCATCACTGAAGCTACAAAAGGTCCCATCATGGGTTGTGCTTTAGTCCCAGCTAAGCCCCAGCACTGAGGTAATGCTGGCTATCTCACCTGACTGATGAGTACGAAAAATTATACTCTGTTGATGCTTCATTGCAGTAGATTTTGATGTAATTAATCTTAAATTTTTGATGTTGTTTTGTTTCATTGTATTTTGGTGGGGGGGGGGGGGGGGGAGGGTTGTTTGAGTTGTTTTGTGGAAGCAAATTCATTTGGATGTATATTTGTCCCATCCTATAAAGTCTTCTCTGAAGACATTGGGTGGGATGGATTCATTCTTCCTCTTCCTGAGTACTCTTTTGAAGGATTATTTAGGACTGTGTCTTGCCACCTTCAAACACAGTGCACGTCTCCTGGAGATGTGCCAGAGAAGCTAAGAAGAGTGCTGCGTCACAGGGATGTTTAAAACCAGAGAACTTGACAGCATGCAGATCCAGACATGGACACAGGGCCCAGACAGAGCAGCCTGGCAACTTTCCGGCACTTCTCAGTGAGACACATGGGTCTATCACAAATCCAAAACACATTATGCTCAGAAGAAATCTTTGATTTCATACAGTTGGTAAAAAATAAAACAGTGCGCTGTTGCACAGGATGGCTCAGACAGCACACACGAACAGTGCTCCCTGAAGGGTCTGTGATGGCTGGGGCTCATGCAGGTTGAGACAAGATTAATAAATCAAGAGGAAAGGTAATAAAAATTATTTTCTTGAACTATTACAATTAGTCTTTGTGTGTACAAGTGCAAAGATTCATGTTGTCTCCTGCCGAAAAATGACAGCCTATTTATTAAATCTCATGTTTTAAATTAAGACAATGTCCTCACAGCAAGGGGATATCAAGCAGCTCCTGTTTGAAACTCTGCAGACAGCACTTCTGAAAATCTCTCCCATTCACAAAAATGCTACAGTGACAGCTCAGATTGCCCGAAAGTCCTTCCCCAATCACAGATGCTGTATGCAGTTTTTCAAAACTGTATCTCCAATCCTGGGTCATGAAATAACCTGAACATTCCGAATCCAGACAAATGTCTATCTCCTCTCTGACAAATCTCTTCAATGCAAGTGACCAATTAAAAGGACTCTATATTAGATACTTTCTGTTTAGCCACTGAAAAGAATAAAACTGAAATTACATTTATAAACATGTTTTTAAAAAGAATTATCCCTTGTTTTAATTCTTCCTAAGGTATGATGGCCTTCAGTAATTCTGAGATTTTTTAACATGGTGATTTGGGTAGCCATTTGGGAGAAGCTGGATTATGTGTGAGTTCACCTCAATAATAAAGGAGGCAGTGGCAAGAATCCCTACAGAAACATGGCATAACAACAGAGCAAAATGAATGAGAAGTCAGAACTGAGAAAAAAAAACTGTGCTAGGTCTGCTAAGATGTTCTTGGGAATTCAGCAGGTCACCTGTTGTAGGTTGTGTTGGTTTAGTCAGGGATTTTATTAATGTTAGTTAGGCTTGTTCCTTGTACCCCTATCTTTCCCTCACAGTGGTTTGATCCAGGTTGTTTACTCCAAGATTTCCCACTGTGCGGACCTACAGTCACTTGTCAATCTTCTCACTCCTCCCGAGTTTTCTCCTTACATGGTTCTGTCAGTCAGGGGTTGTCACTCCTTGTTGGGGTGTCAATCTTGTAACCACTCCCTGCTTCTTCACAGAAAGTTCTGCCTTAGCCTTTCTATTTGTCCCAAAACGCTGTATCCACCTCTGTTATGTCACCATTGGTTGTGAAACCCTATCTCAGTTTAACCCCATAGGGCGAGCCAGGTTTCCACCCCTGTCCACCCACCCCCTATTTAATCTGCTGTAATCTTTTGTCCGGGGCCATTTTGCCTTGCAATGCTCTGAGGGCGATTCTCTCATGCCACGCATGGGGGAATAAAGGTTCTCAGTTTCACAGGCAAAGTGTCCTTCTCTTGTCCCTTCGCTTCTTCTCAGCGTGAAGCTACCAAAGCTGCTTACCCACACCAGGGCACTCCGCAACCCTGGGGTGCCCGCTCACGTGGTGGCTACCACCTCACAAGGCAGCGCTAGCCAAAGCTTTTACTGCTTGAGGTCGTAACGGGCAACTGCCGCAAATAAACTTTTCAAAAACCAAACAAGAAATTCAACTTCACTTTCTCTCAATGTGGATTTTTTTCAGCAATATGCTAGAAACTTTTTCTGACACAAAACAGAATGTTTCATGATTTCTTTAGAAACTTTACCTCTTCTAACACCCTTAACCCCCTTCCTTACTCTTCCTTACTGTGGCATTTTGAGCCATATCAGAGTGGCACCTATTGGGGGTTTTGTCTGTGTTCTTAACTGAAAATATGTACAGTAACACTGAAAAGATAAATACACTATAAAAGTGAATACATGTGATATATTTAGAGCAGTTGGGTAATCTTATTTTTAAATAGCTGATGAATTAGTTGCAGGGGTTTTAATCTATGCTGAGTTATTCTAGTAATATCATTTATTAACCAAGTCCTATCATAAGCAAACATATGTCATTTTTGTTTGGAACGGACATCAAATTAAGAAAACATATTTGCTTCTATTTGCTTCTTTGTCTTCTCTCTTTTTCTTATAGCTCAGCAACTTTCTTCCATTGCTTGGTTCTTTCTTGTATTTCAAATATACTGAAAAACATGCTAATTGATTCAGATGATTCCTAGACTAACTCATCTAAATGCTAGTATGCAAATGGATTGTGTTTGTCACTGTCGAAAAATCTACCTTTAATAACTGCTGTTTATATTTTCTTCTTTTTTTCCCACACTTTCATTGGAACATAAGTCATTTTACTGTCAGTATATATTATGACTACTTCTTTCAGTAACTATAGGACAGAATTATGTCAATTGTGCTTCAGTAGATTTTCCCTGCTTCCAACAGCTTTTGTTCATTTTTTCCCATTCTAATGCATCTAAAATGCTGCTATGTCATCTTACCAACTGACCCTAAACAACTGCTTGTTTTGTCTCCCTTATTCTTTTTTTATTATTCATATCCTCTAGTTTACATTAATCACTGTGAACAGCCTCTTTTTTTTCTGAACTGTTTTGTATTGTTCTTCAATTCATTATTGGAGTTTTTACATTCCCTCTAAGTCAAGTTGGTTGGTTTTGGGGTTTTTTTCCCCATGTGGTTCTTTCCTAAAACTGAAAGATTGTGATCAGACAATATTTTAAAAGCAGTTTACATTTTGCATTTGCAATTTTTTCTTCAAATTATTTCATCTGATCTGATTCAACTCTTTTGTGATGCCAGTAACTAGGAAGTGAGTTTTGCCGTACAGACCCTTTCTCTTTCTTATTTGTCCATTTTGCCTAAATAGGTTAAAACCAATTTTTTAACATCTCTATTATACAAATTTTCCTATAGTAATACCACTGAAGTGGATTTTCCTCTTCTAAATGAGGAAGTTCTGCTTTAAAAAAAGAGCAGATGCTCTCCTTCATTTCAGCTAACAAAAGGTTTGTGTCTACTGTTTACAGCTGCCTATTCACTGCCAAAAACCTGTTGCTGAATCAAAACTCCCTGGAAGCACAGCCACAGCAAGCAGCTGTGCTCACCTCCAGAGCTGCCCAGGTGGAAATTCACAATCACCATATTGCTCCCTTTCCTATTTGATATGTGGAAACACAGGCCAATTTCATAAGCCTGGATGCCAGCTCAACTTCGTAAAAGCAAATTTCAACAACAGGAGCAAAGCTAACTCTAAATCAAATCTTGTGAATCATTAGAAATATTTGAATGTGCTTCTGGCAATGTTAGAATTTCAGTTCTTACTCCTGCAAGTATAGAACCACCTTCAACAGCCAGCTGTTAGCTACTGGTAGGTTTAAATTCTCTTCATGAGGGTCTGCATATCTACTGGAAAATATTTAAGGACTTGAAAATGAAAGGCAGCTGAAAATGATAACCATGATAATATGTGAGTCCTCCAAAGTATTAGGAAATAACTGTTTCTATCTATTCCTTTCTTGTGGGCTGTGTAATATAAACAATTTGATTAGCTCTAGCTTGACTGTGTGAAGGGTATATTTATTATTGAAAAACAGCTGCATATGAAGAAAGGAATTTTAACTTCAATTTTAAATGGTCATTATAGCTGTGCTGAATTCACCTGAGACTAGTGTTTGGGACCTATTCCCCTTCAGCCATGGTCGGTGTTTTTGAAAGATGCAAGCACAAGAGATTTTGGGTATTGATTGCTGAACAATGGGAATTTGTCATCGAAATGACAAAAATATCTGCTGTTCCCCAGTAGGGCCATTTATCTGAGCTGACAATAATCTCCACAGAGCATCTCCCATCCTGGTTCCAAGGTCTGCTCTACTGCATCCTCTGCCTCCCATTCTCTCCTCCCTTGCACTTGACCCAAGCAAACAGTTCTTTCGCTTTTCTTTATTTGGTCAGTAGTTTTGTTTTTTTTTTTTCATAGCCACTGATATTTCTAAAAGCTTTGTATCACTTGCCAGCAAAAGTTTGCTTTTTCAATTTATTTTCTTCCCTCTTATAAAGGAATAATGTAGTATTGCTTTTCTTAAATTGGAAATGGCATTTCTTTTGTTTAGCCTAATGTCCCCTCTGTATTTTAGACCTCTCATGAGCAGAGTCTTTTTCTATTTTTATGGGTTTCTGCATATTTTTTATTATTAAAATTATCTAAAAATTTACTTCTGCTTTTAAAACAGAACTCATCGAGTGACATTTTGTTATGTAACTATGCACTGATCATCAATGTTTAATTAAAACCTGTCATGGAGAGGTGATGTCCTTCCTTAGGAATGAATTTACTTTAGCAGTGAAAGTCTAGAGGGGCAGTTCTTTTGTTGTCACAGATCGACTTAAAAGACCAGAGAGACATTCAGGAAGACAACTAACAGTTCTGTGCATATTTATGGACTTGTTGTGCATGTGGTAAGTACTCTCCTGACAGCTAGTGTTAAATCCAATCAATCATCACTTAAATACATCACTGTGTATATTCACCTCACTCCTTCATTAGCATTCATTAGCAATTAATCAACACAGCAGTACTCTCTGGAAAGATCAACAATCCATAAGGTACATTTACATTAAAGATGAGCAAGTGAACATTTGTTCCACTTCAGCTAAGTCTTGTGTATTGTCATTTCTTCAAGGAGTGAAAGACATTGATCAAGCAAATGACTGATTGATTGATAGATAGAACATGCCATCTATTGCCTCTGAAGACCATTTTCTTCAAACCAGAGGACAGTAATTTTGTTCAGAAAAAGCTTTCAGTTTTCAGTTTCACAGTATGTTTTACCATACTGGTTGAAAATGTCTCCCTTCCTTAAATCAACCAACTTTGGAGACAAACTCTGTTGCTGAATCTCTTTCAGCTTCTAAAATAAGACCACATTCTAGGGTACAGAGGTCCAGACATATCCTTTTAGCATCAGATGTGGAATTACATTTGTTTTGCTGATTTATTTCTTCAGCCAAAACAAAACAATTAATTAGCAGCATTTCTGAGGCAAAGTGGAAGAAAAAAAGTTATATCCAGGCATATAAAAAATACAGCCCTAATTTTTTGTTCCATTACATTAATAATAAAACTTATTACTTTGAGAGACCTTTACCACCCTGTGGAAAATTAAGTAGACTAAGATTAATTGGAGTAGTTATTCAGCTCCACTTATTGCATAAATATATACTGGTAATGATATCTTTAGTGTTTATCTTAAGTACTCTTCTAACTTTATAGCAGAGAAATTATATAACCATGTTTTAATTTGGTTTTCTTTTGTGGTAAAAAAAATATGTATTTTAAAATAAAGATTTTTCTAACCTTAGGTAGCAAAATTAACTTAAAAGAGTACTTACTATCGTATATTCAATGAAATTGAAATATTTGCATTAATAAAATACTAAGTCATTGAGACACTAAGTAAACAGATATTTCTTCTGTAATTCCTTTGCTTTCATGGAGATGCATTGAGCTTCTATCATTGTGTTGTTAATGTGATAAAATATCCAGTATCTAATAAACATTCAGTTCTTTGTGAATATTGAAAGCTTCCTTTTTAATGTGCCAATTATAGATTTGGATTGCTACTTTATCTGCTTCAACGTATCTTATTACTTGTTTCATTATTTCTTTTTAATTACCTTCACATACAAATGCTATCTCTTTCTTATCGATGATATACTTTTGGACAGATATAACTGGGCATAGGACCTTGCTATGTCATATCTCAGAATTACTGAGCCATTTCTCAGGACAACTCATCTGTAGCTCTCTCTGTGGCCACTCTGTTCCTTATACACATTTTTTTGGGTTTTTTTTTTGTTAATTTGTTTTAACATGAATCTTTGTTCTGTGTATGAATCTTCTCACTTGTACCAATATTTCAGTGCAGAAGTTTGTTAAGGTTAGCATAATCTCAAAGTACTGTGAATGTGCTTAAATAGCAATTTATGTCTTCTAGGTGAAGTGTGGTGGTAGGAAGAGGAGTCGTTTTCCATATTGCAGAAAGGAATAAGAGGAAGATGCATGGTCATTCCATTTAATGAAAGATTTTGACAACCTGTTTCACTATGAGATGAGATGAGCCCTTCCCTGTTTGAAAGTCTTCACCTCTTTGGTAGGACTGTTTAGACCTGTAGACCCTGAGAGATCATATTAGGGGAAAATGTGTTATGGGAAATCTGGTAGGTCATACCTAGTCTCTGGATACCTGCACAAGCCTGCCAGAAATAAAGGCTTCTCTGCAAAAAAAAAACGTTGATATGGTCAAAATTCTACAGCATTTAAACACAATTAAATATTGAGCAGAATTATTCCAATGAATTTAAGGTACAGCTAAGACTGCTCACCCCATCCTTCCTCCGTGCTTGATTAGCTTCTCAGAAATGGCTTGGCAGGATTCACAGAGGTTAGGGCACCAGCAACCTTGGCCAGGGAGATAGTAAACAAAACAATTGTGTGGGTTCCATTATGAGTTTATCTGCCCACCCTGTGCTACCACCCTTATCAAAAAGCTCTGACCTAGTGCAAAGATAAGCTTTGCTCATCTCTTTCCCCAAACAGCCTGTCTTCTGTGCAGGAAACGCAGCATTTTGCATTCACAAAATGGTTCTTTAGACTTCATTTTTTGGTAAGGCTTTGATTTAAAATTTACTCCCATTTAAGAACAATCCCTGAAATGCATGTCTTATTTTACACATAAGCACCGAAATTTGTTAAATTTAATCTTTATTTTGCAGAGGGAAACCCAACAGTGATTTTTACTTTTTAAACTCCTTTTCTATTTCTAGGAAACTTCAGTGAAGCATTTTATAGCATGATGATTGTGCAATGGGAAGAACTTGTATTCAAGACGATTAGACAACCACTAACATAAGGCACTACTGAATTTCTCAACCCTACGGGCAACAGAAATGGCAGAGCAGATTTTAGGGAAATTTTACACATTAGTACATAAACAGTCTGTCAAGAAATCACACCCTTCAGATGTCTGCCTCTGACAGTCTTCAAGACATTAAAAAAATCATAAATGTGATTTGCAATAGAGACATTTACTAGCCTTAATATACAGAGAATGCCATCACTAGACAAATCCAGGAATGTCAAGTGAGGATTATTAGAGTCTGAAATACCCATACAGCAGAATGGCACGTATGGATGTATGTTACCCAAAAAGTCATGAATTTCTCTACTCAATGACCTGTTTGATCTTTAGCCCACAATCCTTTCTAGTATGGCCCTACATGCTTTGACAATGTGTAGACATAACTGTAAAAAAGAGAAGTAGGAGTCTGTGAAAAGGGTCAGTAAAAAAAGAAAACTGGAGCTTTGTGGAATTTAACATGAAATATTAAAAGGAAGGAAGCATTGGCATGGAAAAGAAACCAAGTTGAAAGGAGTGAGTGAAGGAGAGAAACATGACCACAATGAAAGACCTGAAGAAGAATAAAGAGTCTGAATCACATTTGGAAAGAAAAGAGTTTATCTCCACTGCATTTTTTGATTGATATGTGATTCCACAGCTTGTTTTACTTGGGTCAGTGTGTCCAGGCAATAGATACTAAAAATTATGCAGAGGTTTGGTGAGCTGACAGTCTCAGTCCAAATGTCTGCAGACAGACATTTGAAATACAAGGGTTCCCAGGGTAAAACAAAAAACACCCTGGAGATGGAGCCTAAATCACACTTCCAGATGTAGAGATGCTCTGTCTTTTGGTTATGCAGTTGCACTGGCTGCCTAAGAATCAGCATATCTGGGGCTGACTCTAAGGTCTCAGGAGCCAGTGTTATCAAACTGGTACTGTTCAGGTCATTACAGTCAACAATTCCTTTTCAAGTATCAATAAAAAAAGAAAACAAAGTGAGATGATTAAAAAGCCAATTAGCAGATCAAAGTATGAGAAGCTAAGTCCTGGAGGGGGAAAAGAATGCATGTATGTTAATTTAGGCAGTAAAGAAGATAATTAGAGCAGGGTAGTGATAATGGGATAAATTTGGGATCAAAAACTGTTGAGTAGATTGGAAAAAAAAGAGAAGAAAACTAAGGGAAATTTTAATGACTCTTAAAAAATTAACCATATAAATATTAGAATGAAAGCTTGTCTAGAAACCACTCTGACCTCTTTGTAAGCAGGACAGTGATCCACAGTTCTCATAAAAGTATAATTTTAATTCTTCTCTCTGACAAGTATTCAGTGTCTCTGATGCAAATGCCTTCTGGGATAGTGAGCTGGATATGGAAGATATAAGTAGAGCAGCCTATAGAAATTAGAGACATAAAGGCAGACTTCCCCATCTCATCCTTCCTCCTTATCTTTTTCATAATTTTAACTCCCTTTTTCAGCAAAGACATCAGAGTTTTGGTGTTGAAGTCCCAATTCACTTTCTAAACTTTGTTTCACTTGACTTCCTTCCAAATTCTTTTTTTGTCTACAGTTCTCACAGCTTTAGCTTTCTGATGAGGTTTGTTCTTGGCCAAACTTTCTGTCAGCCTTTTCTCTTGTGTTGTGAGCACACATCCCCTCTCCTCGGCCCTGTGCCTGGCTGAACTCCTGATCTTATCCCTGCTGTTGTCCATTTGATCAAAACATGCTACTCAGGAACTTACTGCAGATGGGGCAAAGAATGAGGGGAAAGAGAAAACTTTCTTTTTTTGTGAAGTTGCCAAAGACCACCCTTGAGCTTTGGCTCCAAATGCCTCCCAGCATTGTGAGTCCACAGATTCCTGTGTTCTCCTTCACAAAGTCCTGTGAGTCTTTAAACAGAAAGGCCCCTAACAGTTTGCACCCCATGGTTCTGTCAAAGCAACAACATGCTTACATAAATATTGTTTGGCTCTAAACTTTTCCATGTGGCTTATACCACAGGAAGTTCACTTTCTTCTGAAGAGCTGAACATGAGTGGGGGTGAGGATGAGTTTCAAGTCTGTGAAATATGAATTAGACTTTTAGAGACAGCTGGGACTCAAGAGAGAATGAAGGGTTTGCAACTTAACAAGTAAGAACAGGAAGGAACAGAGCTGTGAAAAAAAAAAAAATCAGAGGCATAAGTAGAAAAATAAACATCTCCTTTATATAACCTAAGGAGCTTCTGAAGTAATTTCAACAAAGGAATATTACAGTCACAGGACAAAGAGTATGGTCATTAATGCCAGCACTGTATCTGTCAACATCAGGGAAAAAGAAAGGATCTTCTCTGAAGAGTAACTGGTAAGGATTAAAAAACATTCAACAGGAGATTCCCCCAAGTGAAAAATGTCAAACAGTACATCTCTTGAATGTTCACCTGCTGCTTTGGTGATAAACAGAGATAAAAGATGAAGATGCTATATCTCTGTGACCTGAGGAAGCTCTGGGTTGCAACTCCCTATTTCCTTGCAAGTAAGGATTATGAAGAAAAGGAACTACAAAGTAATACTTGCAATTTATTCAGAGTATCTAGCTCTCTGTTTAGTAACTCACTTCAGGGAAGGGAAAGATGCAGTCAGATCAGAAGGTGATAAATGCCTAGCTTCAGGTCAAATTCTTCCTGCCTTCTCAAGCCACAGTAGCTGTATTTGAGAAGACTGTGTCACTGACACATATCTTTCTTTTCTCTCTGCAGGCAACCCTCTTGTCGCTTTTCTCCTTGTGGAGAGGAAAAGAAACATATTTCTAATAGCAAGGCAGAAAAGAAAAGAAAGAAATGATCGTGTGTACTCTTCTTCACAACCTTCCCATTTACTCCAGGTTAAAACCCACTGTACTGCTCTTAAATAGTGATTAATGATAATTCTGAGTCAGTCTATTGCTATGATGAGTCTGGAAAATAACATTAAGAGAACTAGCAAATACTAGAGGTGAGAGCTTTAGAGGTGGGAAGCGGAAGAAGGAAGGAGGATATGCCCCAGGATTTTGTGTTGCCCTGTTAAATATTTCTGTAGACGATGTGTGGCTGCAGACCTTGGACTTCATTCTTGCTTTACATTCCAACAAATGTGAGACATTCTGCCATTACATAACACCATTGCCCCATAACAAATTTATTTAACATATATTAGGGTTACTTATAAGACTTAACATTATTTTTGTTCTTTTCCAATTAGTCTGGATTTATATGTCATAGCTATCTTTAACATCTAGTCTAACACACATATCTAGCCCCTTGTTATAATGAGAGAAGAGAGCAAAGCATGTCCAAGGGTGATTCATCCTGCCTATCTTATGTATCTGTCTTGCCAGAAGTAGTTGCATGGAAAATCATGTACTTGGTACTTAACTACTATAGCAGTGAGGTTTTTGGGGGATGGAAGAAAGTATGGAAACAACATGACAGTTTTCTACTTCACAAAAATGACTTCTTGCCTGGGTTTTTCTTGGGCACATTTACATGTTAAACATCAACACTTGATCTTTAGCCTTTTTCTTTGGTCTGTATTTTTCACAAGTGACCAAATCTCAGCATTATTCTCTGTGATATTTACCTTTTTGGTCTTTGCTTTTTCCTCTTTATCTTCAGCTCTATTTTCTCTTTATCTAAAGTTTTGTTTTATATTAGAATGGATTTCTATTGTGTTCTGGAAACGCAGTTACAGTTAGTACTCCATCAGTTTCCCACCTTTTAAAAATACTTTCTTTCCTGAAATAATTACCACATTTGTTTCACCTTTACATTGATTTAGGTGCATTTTCCCTCTTCCTTCACTTGGGCATGTGGAAAACTACAATAGAGTTTTGCCCCTGTGAGATCAATGTGACCAAAATATCTCTAGCTTTCTCAATATGGTCCATGAAGAAAAAATTTGGATCTTCCACTCACAGCTGCAATTAATCAAATAGAACTTCCTTTTGGCAATTTGCAATGCTAACTTTCTTGCTTAAAATTTTCTTTTGAAAAATCTTGAAACCCACTAATAATGCATAAAAACTACCAGATATTTTCCAGAAAGTTCTGGTGGTTTGACTCATCCCCTCCATAAGATTATATTTCCTTCATGCAGATTCTGCAATCCTGAGTCATTCCCTCTCAAAACTCTCAGAGAGGAGGAGTTGTGGTGGCTGTTGACTCTCCCTCACTCTTGTTTGTCTAACACAGCAGTTTCCATGCATTCACTGGAAAGAAGAGAACTCCAGCATTCAGAAAGGAGATACAGAGTTAAGCTGAAAGCCTAACTTCAAGATTTTTTCCTGCTGTGAAAAGGCTTTATTTCATTGCGTTGTTTGTTTGTGCATTTATTTTTGGAGAATGATGAGCTCTCCATTGTTTTATGAAGACTGAACTATTGTGAGGAGCCCTTGAGTGTGGGATGGGCTCTTATTTGGTTTCCTAAAAGAAAACAAAATTAATTAAACTATAACTCTTTCTCCTTGGTTTATGGCTTAAAAAGATAGTGCCTTTTTATTGTTATGCATTCTCTAGTAATTATTACCTCTTGTAGTATACTGCAGACTAGAAACCATGCCTTTAATAGAGCAGAGATGTTCAGCTCATATCCCTGTTATATCTTTCTATTGTAGCAAGGCTGCGATCTAAGTGCCCCTGGCATAATTGACAAACACATCACAAAGAATGCCTGAGAAGTGGAAGAGTATAATTCAGCTTTGCTTAACAGCAGCAGGACATACACAACCACTTTGCTTCATTTTGCAGCCCTAGATGCATTAGGCTGTGTTAAAATTCACATTGTTCAGATGAACCCAGCTCACCAACTGCTCTAGGCCAGCTGGTACATCTGATTACTGAATTGGAAGATCCTGTGGAGACTGTGTTAGGGGCTGAGAAAATGCATTAAATTTTCTTTTTTGGGCCTGATGGCATTGGAAATTATTGATTTTCCTAGGACCTTTAGGGCTGGGATACTGGAAATTACAGCTGCTAGGGCTGGCCCTGGCTCTGCCCACCAATATGGTCCGGCCAAATGCGCCTTGTTTTCTGAAGGGCACAATATTAACCTGGCTTAGGTGTTCATCTAAATTTCAGCTATTACTGTTTTTTCTGTGCAGTTATTCTTACATCTTAAGTCTTGTAGAGAAACATACTGAGAGCAACTCCTTATGCAAAGTCCTTAAATTCATACTTGAGAATCTGATTGAGCAGATTTAGCATCAAAAGACAAAACCTGCCTGCACTTAGAATTGTACAAGTTCAAATTTAATCTCAAAAGTAAGGAATTGCCAAATGGGCTTTGAACAACTTGAAGCTACATATTTGTTCAGATCATCCTTGGACTCAGGAGAATGATGATACAATATAGAATGGTCTTCCCCAGTGTGAAGCTATACAGATTAATTGTCTATATTCTGTCCACTGCCAACAGGACAGAAAAAAAAAAAAAAAAGAAAGTAAAAAGGCTTTGGGTCAAAGAACAGCTGGAAGAAAAAGATTCTGCTTTTCAAAAATAAATTTGTTGAAACTTCAGGATATAGGTACAGAAGTAATTAGGCAAATAATTTGCAATTATAATGTTACAACTACATGTGTGTTTGAAGGCAATTGCAGATGAAAGTGAAATAATCTTATTCAATGCAGCCAACCCCAAGAGAGATACAAAACTTTAAAATTCATGATTCAGCCCCTGTACTAGCTATGAAATGACTAAAATTTATATGAGATCAAATTCACTGCTTCTATATCTAATATTACTCCTGTGAGTTGTAATATAGAAAGGCATGCAACTGCTTATATACTGAAACATACGCTACTTTTTTGTAAAATCATTTCTTAGGAAAGATTTCCTTCATTCATTCATTCATTCATTCATTAGTCAAAAATTTAAAATATAGCAAGTATGTAAAATTTTACTATCATTAAGATGTCTCTGTATTGGGAGAATTTTTTGAAGAATTGCTATTACATTACTAAATTTCTATTATTAAACTCCTAGTTTAATATTGCATTTTCCTTATTTCTTTACCAGACTATCAATTTCTGCTGTTTTTCTTTACTTTTCTTGAGTATGATGCTTTTCTCTTTACAGAGTAAAAAAATATTCTAATTTCAGATATGAAACTGATGTTTAAGATGTTATGTAAGATTTGCTTACACTTTTCAAATTGCTCTCCAAAGGTCTAGTAATTGTGAGATAACATGAGAAACACGTTGTTTTTACAGGTAAGTGTGTTAAAAATACTTATTTTGGACATATCTTTACAAAATGGATCTTTCAGAAAAAAAAAATCTTAGTAGACTTATTCTAGCACATCTAACAAAGCTACATAAATGATTTAATTATTTTGGTGAAGATAGCAGACAGTGAGTTACTGGCAAGTCCATAAATACAAATTTCAAATGCAAAAATCCATCTAAAGATGGATAGAACTTTACTTTTCTCCAAACAGAAAGCTTGGACATCGCCCATGACTTAGCGGATGGGGTTTCATAATAATTTTTCTTGACTTTGTTTTTTGATGGGAAGGAATGATATTTCCTTAATTCTGGGCTGTCACTGCAGAATGTCTATGAGTGTTCTATGAATGTCTTTCATAATGTGTTTTGATGGGGGCAGTCTTTAGTGGTTTGGGTGTCTGAAGCTATTTCTTAATGCTTCAGTTAACTAATACTGCTAAATTCACGGGAGCTATGCTGGATCGCTCAAAGGCTCCAACAACTTTTTATCAGGACTGTGCATGACATCATACTTAGAACACTCTATATTTTACTGAAATAATCTGTTAAAATTACAGTGGCAAGTTTGTTTCATAAATATGTTAAATTTGCCTTAGTCTTAAGCACCCACTTCTTTTTTTGTTTTTTTTTTTTTCACCTTGAAAGAGGGAATCTGAAATGTCCAGTATCTTTTTATATTTCTTAATGTTATTCCATGCCCTTCTGTGCAGTTATGGCTGACCTCTGTATTTCTGAGAAATCTCTTAGAATTGATTTGTCTTACTCTATAGCCTTTTTACAAGTTATAGCAACTTAATTGCTAAAAACCAATTCTAAAGTATGCCTAATTTATGCCATTTAGTCCTCCAGTCTTCTGGTATTTTTGCTTTATTAGCAAAACATTACCTGTTTCATCTAGTCTCATTCCAATGACCTTTGCATATTTTCTCAGGTAAAGACAAAGTTACGCCCCCTCCTTGTACTGAAATGTATCTCCATATAGAACACCCTTTAATGGCCTTCCTGCTAATTTTATTACTTGCTTCTTTAAGAAGAGAATTGAGATGTTATTATTGATGTTTTCATTTTTTCCCTCTGAAAAATTGATTTTAATGTGGAGTCCCTACTTAAAAATCAATGACACAGCCTGACTCAGAGTTTGACACTTAAAATCTATACTATTCTCAGTGGACTTGAGTTTCATAAACCAAGAATCTGAAGACATATAATACAATAGGCAAATATTCTCCCCTGGGGTAAAATGTCGACTGAGATATCGTGCATCTTAGCAAAGCATTCTAATTGCCCCTATTCCAATACAGGAGGAGCTTACATCCAAGTAAAAATGTTTGTGTGTGTCTCTATGTGTGTGTGCACGTGTTTGAAATAATATCTATCAAATCCCTCTAAAGTTAGGTTATGGGTGACTTCCATACTTGTTTACACTTTGGAATAAGTTTATGTGTGACATATCACTGCCTGTCATAGTCTTGTGGTGATACTGGAAATATTTGGAAGTTCACAGAAGAAGACAGATAAGCGATGATTAAGTAAAAATAGGATTTAATTAAGAATATAGAGAAAATTGAATAGGTGGTTTGATATGGAAATTTCAAGGACAGATTTTCAGTTCCTTGAGATCCTGGATCCATCTTCAGATAGGATTAGTTGGGGTAGGGAAGAAGGAGAAAAAGGGAAATAACCTAACAAGATTTATTATGAATTTTGATCATTTTATGGAAAATATCAAGTGTTAACTCTGTAAGTTCCTTTTCATTTTATATTTCCATATCTCCCCCCTGAGTTCTACACAAGACCAATGACACTCAAAGGCATCTCAATGATATTTAAAGGTATGAAAATTCAAAATCAATAAAAGCTAATATTTTTCTATCTTGTGCATATTTGGCTTCAAGGAACTGTTGCCAAAGTTTTGCCAAAAGGAAGCTTTATGCTAAAAATGTACTTGCTCTGGATCAGAAGCTGGCTGTTGGGATTCATTGTAAAATTTTTCTTACATCTTGGAGCAGATATTACACCTTGCTTGTCAGAGTTAATATCAGTATTATGGTTTTTATAGTTTCTTTGAGGTATCTTTGTTAAGGCCATCCCCAAAATAAAGTATTTGACTGCAATGATTTTGGGTCTTACTCACAGTGGTCAGGCCTTCTTAGCTAAGAAACAATTGTTCACAATCATACAGTCTTGTTGGTAAGCCTCACAGGTCTGTGAGTGGTACTGGTCTCTCATTAAATTACCAATTCAAAGTAAATACTAAGAAAATTGATTTGTGAGTGTGAAGGATTGAATGTACTGATGCAGACTGAGTCTAGGAGACAGGAGTTAGAACAGATAGCTGCCATCTAGGTGACATAGATCATCCAGAAAACAGATACTTTTCCATCATTAACAAACTTGAATTGGTCCCCTGTGACAAAAACAGCTTCTGCATTGGATTTTTGATGTTTTTGAGAGTGCTTTCAAAGACAAGACAATAACCAGATTAGGAGGGTCCAGTACCTCCTGGCTCCCATGGTTTATTGTGAACACATACAACTGTATTCCGAGGGAGACAACAGTAATAAACATAAAGAGGAACAGCAGCTACTACTGTTTATCTGCAATGCAGGGAATGGGGAGTCCAGGTTTGTGGGTCCTTTCCCTGCACACAGTTGCTGGCTAGGTCACTTCAGGGTGACTTTTACAATTTGCTCTTCTTATAAAATAGGGATATTTTTACTTTCTTCCTTCAACAAGCATTTTGAGGTTGGATCAAACTGTGCTTTTGAAGTGATTTGTAATATTCAAGTGAAAGTTATAACATCATAATACAGAATATATTTAAGCAGGAGGTGATAAATAGACATCAAGTCAAAAATAGCACTCTGCTAATATTTTTATTTTTTTCATCAGTGTTTTGAAAATGTTTTTTAAAATATTTATGGGATACAAGTAATGTCATTCTCTGGGTAAAAAAAAAGAAGACAATGAAAAGGTAGTACAAATGGCAGAACCATGATGACAAATGAGGAAAAATACAAGTAGTTACAGAAAAACATCATTTATGAGTTAACAGAAGACTGAATCACTATAGTGCATATAAATATGGTGCAACAATGATTTTGATAACTCTTTATCACAGCTCTGTGATACAAAGTATGAAATAAAATAAAAAAGGACATGGGACCAAAGATAAACCAGTCTACATTATGCTATTAATGAAGAATAAGGAACGGCATGGAAATTGATAAATCTTGCAGGATAGGAAAATGACAACTTTGGGCTCATCTATAATAACCTGAGGGATTTATCACTCTCTTTCTCTGCAGAAGCTGTAGGCAATTTTTCTGTTGTCTGTCTGGTACCTCAAGTTATTATACAAAGAAAAGGCATCATATATGCAGCAAAGATGGAACTAAGGAGGAGAATGAAGATGAAATATCCCAGAGGTGACACCTGTGACCATGTTAGTTCTAAGATGCCAGTACTAATATTTGTGGCATTCCTTTAATCAAAGCCTGTTTGGACTTAACTAAAATAGACACTTGGATTTTTCAAACATTCATAATAGGTATGTTCCCTCAAGAAAAACTCATTCTCAAGAGAGAATCTGGTAACACATTTTTCTGGTGAATAATGGACAGTGCATTCCTTGTTACGGTACAATTCAGTACTCATTTTCATGAGTTTTAGTAGTGATTTGGATGATATGTGAGACTAAGGCTGGAAGTGCAAACACAAATCACTGTCATGGGAGCATTTCTCTGAAGTGTGTCTATTGGAGTGTCTTCTTTTAATTTCTCTCATGATTTTTTTTTTTTAATTTCCTTGTGATGATGACCTGAAGGGGATCAGTAGTTAGCTGCCATGAAGGACAAAATTTACTCAAAGTGGCAATACTCTTTTTCCTAGTCTCTTCTGCCATTTCAACTGATATAAGCTTGGCAATTCTCCACTACCAGTCTCGGCACAGCTTTTCACTCTGTCTATCCATCAGAAAAGATTTTTTTTTTCTCAAATTTATGTTTCCTCAGTTTAATCTACCACCCTTCTAAATTATTTTTCTACCCAAGGGTTCAAAATTCTTATGGAGGCTTTTGGACAGACATCTCCAGGTCCAGAATAGGCACTTGGTTGCAGCTTTCAGATCACCTTCCTTAACTGTGAACTTCATAGAGGTGTGTGCCTGCTTATGGACACGGTGCTCACAGTTCCAAATATCTTCTCTCAGGGATTGTTCCTTTTTACTTTGAAGTTAGTTCTGCTGTCTATATCAACATATGAGTGCACATACATTGTCCACAGATGTCCAGACACAGACCAGGTGCTCAAAATTAGTCTTCAGACTCCAGTCTACAGTTTCTGAGGCACATTCCCAGAGAGAATATGAAGAAAAAAATAGAATATATGAAATTCTGTATTATCCTGACTCCACACCAATCTTCACATATTACTTCAAAATTGGAAGGCCTATGAAATAAAAGAATCCTGAATCCCTGACCCAACCATCCAGATGTTTAGCCATCATAATGCTGAATAAATGGGTTGATGTGATCAGAGTATCATCAATAGTTTCTAGCACTTGGTATCTGTTGAAACAAAACCTTTTGAACTCCTGGATGAATTGGTGTGTCTCAATCCAGGTAGAAGATCCTCATGTCCACAGGTCTGATTGGTACTGAGGATCCATTTAACATCTCTGAATTGGCCAATTCTTCAGTTAGACAGGGTTAGAGAGAAGACAGGGCTAGAGAGAAGGTGAATATGGACTGGCTGCCCAGGAGGTCTGTGAAATCCCTGTTACTGGAGAAGTTAAACTATGACTGAACAAGGCCCTAGGCAATCAGATGCAGCCACAATGCAGGAGCAGGAGGTACTATGAGCAGGAGGTAGGACATAGTAACCTCCAGAGGTGGCCACAGATTTTCTGTTCTTTTGAATACTGGTAAACAGCTGCTCCCACTGCTGCCTCTGTGGTCAGCTGTGACCATCCTACAAGTGCTGGGTCACTGCTATGTGTCCCATTAGCAGGGTCCCACCCTGTCTTCTTGCAGAGTTCTATCACTTACTCATCCACACAACCCAAGAAGCATGAAGTTGTGCAGAAATCTGGTGCCAGAACAGAAAACAACACTGAATCACTGTTTTTGTCTTCCACTGGAAGCAAATCTGAGCTGTTCTAATGAATTTGCTCATGATGGGAACTCAGACTGAGCTGGAATGATTTGGGGCCCAGCTAAACATTTGGTTTCAGTCCCTGTCTGCAGGGCTGAAGAGACCTAAAGACTTCCAGAACAGGTAGAGATTAAAGGTTATTAGATGCCTCCTTTCTGGTATGTTTCCTCAGTAATCCATGCATGGATGAAGAGAAGTTTGTGGGGGTCACTACAAGAATAATTGGATTTGATAACTTTTCTCACTTAAAAAAAAACCCCTCATGCTACGTTGTGAAGATCTTCCTTTGCACAGCTTACCTACTGCAATTTGTGTTTCCACGGACGGCATAAAGGTGCTCATATTCAATGTATCCTTCCATTCTCATCCACCCTTTCCCTTGCTCTGCAGCTCCCTTTTTTAAAACTGCTGGTAGAATCATTTCCTTTATTCTAAGATAAAATTATTTATAATCAATTAATAAGCATTGCTGAGGCTTTTGTTTGCCTGAAGCATCATTTCCTATTCAGTTTTTGCATCTGAACTATTCAGCATTGCCTTTTGGTTCTCTCTGAAAATACTCTTGAGAAGCCAGGCTTATCAGCCAAGAAGCATCCAACAGTGAAGCATGTGCATTTATAAAAAGACTATCACTTTTGTGCTAACTTTGATTGCCAGTTTCTACACTTAAAATGAAAATGAAGCTGGTGGTAAAGCCACATATCTGAATTCATTACACTGAATTATATGTATTTCCTTTCTTTCCTTCAATTCCCTCAAGTGGCATAGATTAATTTATAGAGTGTATGTGTTTTTAACATCTGCAGAATTCTCATGTGGATTGATGTACTGAGAATAAAACTTAAAGCAGCCATTTTGAGGGTAATACAAACAGTATTCCTCTTAAAGATTTTTGCAGACCTGTATTTTTGAATGTCATTTTGGAAAGTGGGAGTGGTTTAAGGGTAATTAAAGAAGTCACTTTACTGACACAGTAGGAGACATATAATTGCACAGGCCACAAAGCATAAGTTGCATTGAATGTGAGGACTGATTTTCCAAAAGATTTGTGGGGAGACATTTTGAATCCACAAAATTTGCCCTCCACAATAAATGACTCAAAATACCTCTTCTTCTGAGCACCTGATTTACATTAGCAACTGGTTACTTAGATGCACAAGCACTGTGATTTGTGTTCAAAAGCTGGACAGATTTTGTACACAGATTTTCCTCATTAAAATGGGAATTACTTGTTTTGAAATTTTGTCCTGAAATGCCTATAACCAAAATCCAGTGTTTCTGAAAACAAATGTAATACATCCCAGTCTGGTCACTCCATCTTTCCTTTGTGTCTTTCAACAAACTGGGAGCAAGGTAATAGTTTGTTCTTCTCCTTCTTTGATCACCTGTCAAAATGACAGCAACACCAACCAGGTCTAATGATTTCTGGCTATCACCAACTTAACCAGAAGCAAACACCATGCTCTGTAGATCACATTGTGATTTAACTTCACATTCTTCAAATTCCCCAATCTATTTTTCAGATGGTTAAAATTAGAGAGAAAAAGCTTGTTCTCCATAGAAGATATTTCTGTGGACTTCAGAGAGAAGCATTTTAAAAATTGGTAGTGAATCACAGTTCAATTCAGACTGGAAGAGACCTCTGAAGGTCACTTTGTCCCATCTCCTCAAAGCAGGGCTGACATCAAAGTTGGGTCAGGTTGCTTGGGATACTTTCCAATCAATTTGAAAATCTCCAAGGACATCTCCGTCACCTCTCTAGATAGCCTGTTACTTTGCTTAACCACTGTTATAATGGAAAACTTTTTTTTTTTTAATGTAATTTCTTTGCCAAAAAATGCATCTGTTGCTTCCTGCCTTTCACTGTGCACTCCTGAGAAAAGTTGGACTTCATCTTCTCTGTAAACACCCATTAGGTGGTGGAAGACGATAATTAGATCCATCCTTCTCCTTGTCTTCCCTAGACCAAACAAATCTTCATTCTCTTCTCATACACTGTGTGCTCCAGCCCCTGGACATCCTAGTGACACTCTGCTTGACTCATTTCAGCTTACTGATGATTCTTGCATTAAGCTCAAAACTGACCCATGCTTCTTGCAAGCATTGAGCAGAAGAGAATGATCATTCCTCTGGCACCTGAAAGGAATACGAATTTAGCCCTGGATGCCCCTGTCTCAAGACCTCATTGCTGACTTAATACTCAACCTGCTTCCCCACAAGACCAGCAGATCTTTCTCTGCAAAGCTGATGCCTAACCTTGCATCAGCCAAAGTGGAGTGCTGCATGGGGTTATTCCATCCTAGGAGGATGGCTTTGCCTTTGGCTTTGTTGAAGCTGGATTCCCCATCACACACTGCCTCAGTGTATTTTTAACTCTTGCCCAATTTGAGGTCATCCACAAACTTGATTGATATCTTACAAAGCACGGGAAAAGATGTTGAAACAATGTCAGCTTCTGTATCAAATTCCACTGCAAATGTTTTCATGTCAGGCTCTGAACTGTTGGCAAAAAAATTATTGACTGACTTTTTCACATATCTCCCTCTCAATCTTTGTCTCTTGAAGAGAGTCAGTTGGAAAGACAAGGTAAAGTCCTGCTGTGACACCTGTTGTGCAGCCAGATGCTGATCCATAGGTTCCTTTTATTCCGGCCCAAGTATTTCCCTTTGACTGCCATGACTGTTCAGGTCCTTGTTCCCGGTCCCTTCTCTTTTCTAGAGAGCTGTGGTCAAAAAGAGCGTTTCTCTTCACAGTTCTGAATCCTGTAGGTCCTGTAATTTTGATCTCACTGAAAAATTAGACACTCAAGCTTTTATCAGATTTTATCAATGACAGGAAAACACACATAACCTGTAATGTTTATCCCATTAACAGCAGTATTTTTAGCACACAGAAGGTTTCTTAAGAGAAACCAGTTAGTGTAATATTTGCTGTGCAGCTCAATAAGGTGCAAAATGTATATTTCTTATTAAGGCACAGTTGTCTTTTCCGTTAGTTCTGACTACTCTGTCTTTTACCCATAGTTCAATAATATCAGTAGTAACTTGAATGAGTAATTAGATAGAATAACATTTCATTAGAACTATAAAATGAGACAAATTTCTTTTCACAACCAGAAGTCTCATGCAGAAAAGAAATCACTGGGTTGTAGGGTGGGCTCCTTTGTTTAAACCCAGACAAGCCCTGATTGATCTGCTGGGCTGAGGAGCACACTCAAAGAACCAACCCTGCCCTAAGAGAAGAAATGGACCTTTGCTGATATGCGCATTTCTCTTTGTTGCTGTGGGATTATTTATGGATAAAGTAGATCCCTCAGATATATTCCACCTGTAAATTCACAAAGTCACAAAATAGGCATTTACTTTTGGGAAAAGCACTTTGCATATCACTAAATTTGCCAAGTGCTGCAAAACTTGCCTATAGCTCTGCTCTTTCTGAAAGAATAGAGAGCAAACTCTAGCAGTGAAGTTTGCTGGGACTCACCTGGGCTGTGCTGGTTCAGGAAAGATCCTTGTCAAATGTCCCCATCCTTTCTGCAACACCAGATGCACAGGGACCTGGTGCTGCATGTGGTGGTTTGATGTCCCAAGGTGTGACTCCTTGGCCCAGGGGAACTGAAGGCTGAGGCTGGTGCTGGAGCGGTGACCCCAGCTCCGAAATGCCATCTGTTGTGCTGCACTGCAGGAGGGTGCTCTCCCTTTCTTCCTGCTCAGGGATTTTTGCAGGGAAAATTGCTTTTCCTGAAATGTAATGGAAATTCTTGTGGGGAAATGTTCTATTTTTAATCAGACTTGGTCCTTCTTTACCAACTCATTAGAGGGACCGTCAGCTACCTGCACCTGTACCAAGGCAGATTAAAAGAATACTATTTTAATCTAATAGCACTTTTTCAATTACTTTCTGTAGCTGTAAATGACAGTGAGACTACAGCATGTTACTCTCAAGGGATCTGACTTAAATTACATTCATATATCATGTATCATCTCTTCAGTTTAGCTAGAGATTCAGAAAATACATCAGTAATCATGTCATTTAACCAAATCAAATTATCTCCTCTTGATTTGGAGCAAGAGGCAGTTTTAAACTCATGCAAAATGAAAAACAAAGCAAAAAAATAATTGGGCTTCAAATTTGGCTTTGGTGGGTTAAAATAAATTTCCTGTACAGTTTCAATAAATATGTAACTAAGCTTGTATGCTCTGAATGAGTATACAAGAAGCTGTGCTCCCATAGTCAGGAGATCAGTTTATCTCATCATTGAGAATCTAGGCATTCTTAATGAATTTTTAGAGACTGTTCTCTTACAATTATTTTTTGCTCTTTCAAAGTCATCTGGCCTTCCATTTTTTCTGTTTTATGTCTATTTAATATATCATAATAATTCTGCTCTCAATCTTTCAAGTATCAGTATGTATTAAATAACTATCTGAGAGCCTTCATACTGCCTTTAAAAATCCTCATCCTTCCCATCTGTTACTAAGTGCTTTAATCACATTTTTCTCTGTTGTGGCTATTGCAATCCTTGCCAGTGTGTCTCATGGTACATGGATATGGTTGGGCATGGGGTAATTCTGATGATGAGCTGGGATTGATATAATTACTCCTGTGATTTCTCTTACAAATACAAGCAATGAAACAATAGAAAACTTGTATATACATGTATATCTCCTGTGTGAGGAGATATCTAGGCTAGGCTGAGATAGGTTGCTGTGGTACCATAAGCCACAAGGCAGTGTTCACAAGGCAGTGAACAGGGAATAACTGGAACTCAACAGGATTAATTTTTTTCTGCAGTCAAATTACACTGCTCTGAAAGCAAATAAATCTCATTTAAGTCTATTTAGGGCCTTTTTTGTGTTGTACTGGGATGCAAGTTTCCTTGAACCATGCAAAAATTGGAGTGATAAAAGCTTAGCATTGTTGCTTTTTCTTGGCCCTCATGGAGATTCTACTTCCAAAACCCCTCTACTTAAAAAGCTCTAGTAAAATTGAAAAAATATGTATATATGGCAGTTGGATCCTATTACAAGGGGTGTGTCCCCAGGGTTGGTCTATACCTTCAGAGAGCAGAATGAAGACAGCTCATCAGTGCAGTCCATCACATTATCTAACCACTACCACCTCCTTCAGCAGAAAGTGCTGTAGGACAGACAGAAGAGTTTTGAACAGGCTATGCTACCTTATGGGAAACCAGGTGTCATTACTGAGTGTAGAAAAATAAAACAGAGGACAAAGGACAAAAAAGCTGAAGCACTAGTTTTTGGCACAGTGAGTGAAACCCTGGTTTCTCTGTCCTTTTCCCTTTCATGGGCGTGCCTATCTAGCAGACCCAAAAATAACCCACCTCTTCCTTTTGCTTTTTCCCCAGCCCACTGAACTTTTCATTACTTCCTGAAAAGCAGGAGGGGTGGTATGTGTTGCCATCCACCACTGAACATCATCAGTGATGCTCATGTTGAAGCTGAAGTCTCTCCTCTGTGCTCTCAGCTGAAGCCTTAAACAAATGGGAAGAAAAGGGATAGCCTTTCCACCAAGGTGGTTGAGAGTCATATCTGCTGAGCACCCCTTGAGGATGACCCATTTCTACATCCAGTGGAAGCAGAACAGGGAGGAAAGTGTGTGAGATGTGTGGCTACTCAGTACCATTGAGGGTCAAGAGCTTCAACTTCTCCTGGGACAAGTTCAGACAAATTCAGTAACAAACCAGAGACTTCATAGAGTCTTTAGTCTTCCCAGGAATGAGAAGAAACTGGACAAAGGATTTGAGGACCACATTTTTACCCTATTTCAGGGTTTAAATATGATGCAATACTGTGACCTTCATGGATCTAACTACCGGTCCTTCTAGACAGGGTCTAAACCAAAAGTAAACCCAGGCAGTAAAAGAAATTAATTTTTGGAAAGGAAAACTATCCTACAGTTAAAAAGACTCCCAACACTCTGTTTTGGCTTTTCTGTCATAATAAAAATCTTTCATTATGCCATAATAATGTGGAACAGTTTCAGTGTGAGGAATTGAGAGCTCATGTATCACATGGTGCTGGACTAATCTAGACCAGTGCTCTTAGACAGGCACACTTAAGTAGATGCTGTTGAACCTGTTTTATTCATAAAGACAACTGCAATGAAGAACAGATAGTAAAAAGCAGTGATTCATTCAAGCTAGACCAGGGATGTACATCTTTTCTGTTTCCTCATCTACACTGCTTTATGGGCTATACATTTTCTGCCTTTCTCTTTCCACATTTGGTCTCCCACCATTTACATGCCACTGTAGGCAATGTGCCAGATTGCCACTTAAAACATGAAAAATCAGAAAAGGGGAAAGAGAGGCACAAATAAAAGGTAGGCCTGCAGCACTCACATCTCTGTGTCCTTTCCTGACAAGCAGCACTTCCATTTGTGTTGGGGTGCCAGTTTTATCAAACTTCTGACTTGTATCAATTTTTAGCAGCATGGATAATTTATTGCATCTAGGATGATAGAAAACCAGCTTTATACATCATTCAGTTTGCAAAAGATGTGTAGCTTCAGTTCCTTAATGGTGTCATTTTGGCTGAATGCTATTAACAGATTACCCCTGCCTAGGGCAGTGGAGCATGTGCAGCAGAAAGATAACCTTGTGTTCGTAATTTAATATTAACTGTTTTCTCCATAGTACCTCTTTCCAGTACATTAACAACAAACCAATATGGCCTTGTCCCCTGCGGTCGTATTCTTCAGCAAAAAAATGGATTACATGATAGCAAGTTCCTGAAGATTCCCAATGAAGTATTACAAATCACTCAACGTCTGCTCTGCAGAAATAAAAAATAAACAGGCTTAGATTCAATCAAATTTAATTCCTCCAATTTAGCTTTACCGCACTTCAAAGGGTGCTCTTATTAATGTCTTGGTGAAAAAATGTAACAGTAATTTTTCCCTCTTCTTATACTGAAAGCCTCCAGTTGTGTTCAACATACAGTAAGATCAAGAAAATGTGTGGGTTTTTTTTTTTTTTTTGTGAATACTCTGACACAGTTTGATATAAAAGTGTAAGCCATTTACAGAAAACTCTTTATGGAATTTTTATCCTATTCCATTCCCGGGAGCTAAATTTATATCCTGCATTAGCTATCATAGCACTAGAGTATTAGTCTTCTTGCAAGCAGTTCAGGGCAGTCTGAGGGCCCTATCACTCTCTACCACTCACATACACAGGCATTATGGGTTTATCTCATCTTCTGCAGCAAGTACTAGGCCCAATTCATTCCTTTAGGCTACTTTACTAATAACTTATTCCTTATCAGGGCCTCTCCACCTCAGCTTGTGATCAAAGACCCAATTAATGGAATGGAGAAAGGTGAAGCATTCAAATAATGGAGACAGCTGTTTTTCTCTGTTAGAGAAAATCCATTTGTATTGTTATCACAAGCTCCAAGTTCTGCAGCTTCTGTTTAATTCAGTCTCCCTCTATTTCTGCTGATGATAAAAAGTCACAATGAACTCAGAAGAGAATGGCAGAAATATCACTGTGTTTCAACTCAGCCTGGGTGTTATCAACTTGAAAGTGAAAATACAAGCAGATAAGAAGAGGAAATGTCCAACAAAGACCATATCAAATTTTCAAAAATTGTACTTTCATGCAGTATTCTTCAGTCACCTTTCTGAATGTTTTTGAGATCCAGATACATGCTCCCTATGTTGGCTGCTTGAATCAGAGGAGCAGAGAATGATAATATCATGGGTCCCACCTCAATTGAAAAGTAATTAAAGAGGAAGAGGAATCATAATTGGCTGGTATGAACATTGTCAGTGACCTGCAGTTTATTCTGAGCCTTGGTGTCTAGGACCCCACAGCTGAGCTGGGTGTTTATGTCACCATCACTGGTGAATGAGGTTAGTTTTTTTATCTGATAGTAAAAGGCTGTGCCTTGCCATGCTCAGGCCTAGTGCTAAACTTTCTCCTTAACAGTCTTCTAGGTGCAAATCTGCCCAGACTATCACAAATGAACCTACACACTCTATGTTACAGCAGTTCATTTCATAGTCATGGAAAGGCCACATTACCATTCTCTTCCTCACCCCTTTGTAATCATGTTGTCACACTGTCACATACAGGGATACTTGGGCAGAACACTGTGACTACACTTAATTGAACAACAGAAGACTTGCAAGTTTAAAGTACAATGGTGAATACCAATTATGCATCCTTAAAAATGACACTGTGGAAAAGGAAGCTGAAGGATGCACCTACTCAATACGCTCTTGCTCCATTTCACAGTAGCTGTTACAGCTTTTCTTATATGCAAACCAAATGTTACTTAGAGATTGCTAGGCTATTCACATGCTGGGGGGGATAGTCTAAAGCTTTTTTGATTACCAAAGGGAAGCCTTTGGATTTGGTGCTTCAGAAATGAGGACTAAAAATGCTACGTTCCTGTTCTCCTCTGAGTGTGGACAATGAGCACAATAAACAGGCACAAAGCTGCAGTGTATGCGATGATTTCAGACAGCAAAGCCTTTCCCAGGCTGATTGTTCACAGGGGATCACAGAATCTGTGTTCAGCTGAATAAGGAAAAATGCATTCTGCATTTGCATGTATGATGAACATTTTAAAAAGGACTGTGTGGAAACAAAGAATGATTCATAATAAGCATGGAATGGTGAACGTTTCATGACCAGCTGTAGTTTTTGAATCCACATAGACACCAAACATTACCATTTTAACATGGAAGTTTCACATCTGATAACCAGTAGGCCAGCTGAATAATATTATTTGTTTGCACATCAGGAGTTTCCTTATCCTCCCACCCTGTTATTAAACCCATATCCAACAAATAAAGAAAATAAAAAGCTGCACTTAAAACAATATCATGAATAAAATCTACAACTATCAATAATTTCCAATTGGAATAGTAAAATGTATGGATACAAATATGATTTTATGTATGTCTGTGAAATGGAAAGCATGAAGAATGATGAAAACTGACATTAGGGTCTTTCATCAGAAATAAATTTGTAATTCTGCTCCATCTGTAGACGTGGCTGTTATAATACACCAAAAGGGAGTGCAGCTATGAAGTCTCTTTTTTTTTTCCATACTGCAGCAGCCTCTGTACAATGAAACTAGTCTTGAGGAATTATTCAAAGTTCTGAGAAAAATCTTAATGAAAGTATATTTCTCATAAGGCAAACCAGAATCACATGTGTTGGGCAACCTTAGGGTGGTCTTGTAAGATGCAGACTTAAGGGTGGTCTCCCTAGATAATAAAACACTAATGACAACGCATGGTGCTGAATGGAGCAATTGTAAATGAAAATTATTCAACCTGCTTCTAGGTCCCACCCCAGCTCCTGAAACTAAAGAAGCAATAAGCCTTCTAAAGGAGCCGTCCTAGCAAGAAAGGTTCAGGGGAACCAAAGACCTGAAAATTTTTCTAATAGCTCACTATCCCTGATTCTGAGGGGAGTGAGAGGGATGATCTTATTCTAACCCAAGTTTAGAAGAAAAGCAAGTAAACACTCCTCCACTCTCAGATATAGCACTGCACCTGTTGGCTTCTGAAAGAATTTTTCTCATGATTAGTAGAGTAGATGAGCTTCCAGGGTGACATTTTCTCTCTGCGTTGAATATCTACAAATATTTATGTATTCTTAATCCAGTTTTTCTGGTTCAGTCAAAAGATTATACTATCTAGCCAATTTATTTAGAGACATTTTAAGAGAGAAGAATAATTACATTTTTTTTGCTAGCTAGTGAATCTTCATGTACCCAGTTTTATCCTGTCAAACATGTTCTTTTTTTTGTCTGCACTACTTCAGCATAGCTTGGCAGTGAACTGTGGCTTAGGCAGAGGGATGGTTTTCCCCACTTAGGAGGAGGTCCAGTCTCCTTCTGCAGCATTGCTCAGTCAGGCTGAGCTGAAGGATTGCTACTCTCAGATGAACCAGATAAACAAAAATTTCTCTCTCCTCCAAGGGCATCTGGAAATAGTACAGTCAAGTTAATGGAGTTACACTAATATACAACTAATAGCAAGAAAAGACGTAAGCCTGGGGTTATACACTCAGATTGGGCAACCTATCAGCCAAAGTAAAGCCTTCAGGAAAACTTCTGATGGGAATTTGTTTTCCAAATGCCCATTTGCAATTTTATAGCAACAACTTTGGCTGGCTTCTGCACTCATTTCCATTCCTGCAGCTGCAGCAAGCTCTTTGTATTTACAGCAGAGAGCACAATGTAACCTTTGTCTTTTCAAGAATTTGGCCAAGAAGGTTGTGCAGCTGTACATGGATCCAGGTGCTGAGGCTGACAGCCAAGAGTGGCTCGGACATCAGTGGAAGTGGCAGCCTTCATACCTGGTCATCTGAGCTCTCAGGCAGAGCAAACATACATAGCCCCACCCTGAACCCCTCCTCCCACCTTTGTGCTCAGCACTCTCAAGGTATGCTTTTTTCTAGAATTGACCTTCTCTTTGATTTTGTGTATTACCTTCAGTGATTTCTATGTGGAGAGTTAAAACATGAAGAGCTAGAGTAGAGCTACTGAAGAATATTCTCTAGTAGCTTTGATGTTATAACCTCCTGTTGCTCTTAAATCCAAGTTTAATGTACTCCAAATGGAGAATCCTGGTCTGTAAATTGTGAAACACAGTAGCTGCCACAATAAAATCCCAACATTTGATAAACAATATAGTTTATCATGGGCTAACTGTTACCGCTATATTTGTTCTTCTGCAAGCAGCAAATTATTCAAGTGTATGATACGTGGATAATACTCTGAAGTTTTGAGCCCCCTTGTAATTCAACAAATGAAATTAAATCCCAAAATCCATCTCTGAAAAAAATAGCATATCCATAATATATGAACTTCCCTGTGAACTTATGAACCATGCTGAGCGTTTTCTTTGGATTTCAAGAAGATGTAACCAAAAAGCCAAGAGTGAGCAAAAAGGTCTGTTATTGGAAAGTTATAGGTGTATTGAGACTTCTAATAGGAATGTTGGGACTGCCATAAGAATTATAGGCATGGGCCTGATAAATGAAGAATATTCAGGGGTTTACAGCTGGATTTTTTCCCCTTTCTTTACACTTCTGCTTACACCTAGTCTATAAGGAATAAAAGTAAGCTGATTAAGAAAATAAATATCAGCTTAAAATATCAAGTCTTGAAATAATATTTAGTTCTGCTCTAGCTCTACACAGACTAATTTCGTACTTCAAAAATGCTGAAAGTCTTTATGGTCGGATGTACAATTGTGAAAATTCAGGTATTTGAGTGTTTGTTTGCTAAGTTTTATAGTAAAATATAATCTGTTCTTCTTAACTTCACATGAAGACTCACTCCTGAAAGGCAGAAATCATCCTAGGGGAAGCAAGTGGCCTTAGCTCCAATTTAAGCAGTTACAGTGGAAGGCTGGATAGTCTCACACCCTTCTCCACTAAGACCTTTGCCAAAGTCTCTAGAAACCCTATACTTTTCCCAGTGCCACTGTCCTCCTTGTAATCGTAGTCTAAGAGCTGGCTTGTCCCTTAAGAGCCCAGTTTTATGGGTTTTCATTGGGCTCAAAGCACTAGAAGCCTTCACAGATTTTTACTTCCTATCCACAAATTACAGACAAATGAGGTTAAACTGGAGCAAGACTCTGCCAGTCCAAGTGCTACTTTCATATTCTTCCTGCTCTACAAGGGATTGAAAAGATGGAGTCCAAGGATGGGAACGGACTGCACCTGAGTTATACATTGGGAATTCTGTAGCCTTTATAAAACACCTGGCATGCAAAATTGATAATGTTTCAGTCTGGTGCTTAAATCCATCCCTATGCCTGTCTTCATTCATCAGCACCTCCTCATCAAGAAGTTTTATGAAATATTCCATTTTTTCCTTCTTTGGGTAATCTTTTTGACTTGTGCTTTTAATATTTAATAATTACCCACACATGATTTAACCCTGCTACAAATGAGATTTCAAGTCAGCATCTGCTCCAACTTCTTGTTACTCAGAGACTTCTAGTTACTGATGACATACATATGTGTCTGCATACTCCAACAGCACAGCTTCAGAAGTAACTTCCACTCCCTCCCTCCTCTCTCCTTCTCACATGTGTTTGTTCACAACATATTCAGTCCTTTCCCTAATCTTTTTCTTGTTCAGGAACCAAAAATAGCTTTTATAGCATGATAACAAATTTTATATCCAGGCCAGCAGTTTTGAAATAGATTATGCTTTTAATTTATTATTATTACTGTTGCCTTAAGACCTGAAGATAAGATGGATGTTACATTCACAGAAAATACTGGATAAAATTCTGCTGCCATTGAAATCACCAGAGTTTTCAGCACTGACTTCAGTTAGGACAGGCTTTCCTCACCATCTTTGTCATGGGCTGGACAAGATTGAATCCTGGTTTTCTGAAACTAACTTTTTGATTTCCTTGTTTTCTCTTAATCAAAGCAGAGTATTAAAATAATTCACCAGGGAGCCCCCAGTCACAAGGACAATGAAAGGTGAATCTCTCTTAAGTGGTAAGAGGAATTTCTCTGATGTTGCCCATTAACTACACACAAAGGACAAACCTTAGGTGAATCAGCCCTTCCCTACTTTGTTTGACCAGTGATACAGGCCATAAAATCAATGAGCTGAGATGATTTGGGGGAAAATCCTCTTTTCTATCTTCTTCCAGAGTAAGGAAAAGCAGACTTGAGACTAAAAATTGGAATTGCTCTCCAGTTTTCCAAAAATATCTCCCAAAACACAAGACGTGTCAAGTGGTTAATACCTTTTGAACTTTCCTTTGAGCTTTCCTCTGTGGTTAGGGCCCTCTGAGCCTTCAGTGTAGCAGCTGACAGTGATTAAGTTTCTGTATGCACACACAGTTCAAACTGCACTTAGAAAAGCCACATTTGGTCATTGTTTACTTAAGTTTACAGCAACAAATACAGATGCGTGGATTTGAATGTACACCTGGCATTAATCAGCTGCTGCTATTTCACAGCTGCCTCCAAGCAAAGCAAAATGCTGGAGTGGAAATACAGTTTCAGGATAACCAGAAATCTTTAAGGGACTCACATGGAGGAGGGGGAGCCCTCCTTACAACATTTGCTTCCAGCTTGTTTCAGCCTTCACAGTTGGGTTTTTTTTCTAAGTTAAATCTCTCCTTATATGAAAAGATCTACAGTTTTTCAGCTGAAGTGTGTGTATATGTATGTATGTATGTGCATATACATGCTTCAAGAATCTGCAAAGACCCTGTCTAAAATTGGAAAGGGCCCATAGTTGCTATAACCAGGGGCCAAAGAGACCTAAATAGGCAAAGAGCAGTAATACTGAAGCGGTGCCCACCTTTTCTAACCCATTTTGGAAGATTTCCAGTGCTGGATCTGACATAACAGATCTGAGAGGGTTAAAAAAAATGTTCTAATTCCTATCACAATATCATTTGAATTCAATCTCATTTCTTGCTGTTGTTGATCAGGAAGGACAGCTGATTCCGAGGACAGAGGACAGGGTTGATGGGACAGCCTGTGCCAGTTGCTACAGGGAGACAAGGAGGTGCCCCAGCAGCCTAGGTAAGGCTGCTTACCATCCATCCATCCATCCATCCATCCATCCATCCATCCATCCATCCATCCATCCATCCATCCATCCATCCATCCATCCATCCATCCATTCCCCATCCTGCAGCACCATGGCAGCACCAGCACAGCAGGCTGCAGGCTATGTGGGTCACTTGTTGCAGGCATGTGCTACCTGGGCTCACAGCATCTTCCCAGCCTGCCTGCTCTGCCAGATGGAGTTTAGGATGTTTGGCTCTCAGCTGCAAGCCCCACTGGGGACTTCCCACCTTTGCAATGTCTTTCTCTCTCAGCCATGAAATATTCCTGCGCTGAGTTCAGCAGAAGCGCTGAGGCTAAGAAAGTCCTTCCTCCAGGACAGACCCTTACTTCTAGAAAATCATTTTCTTTGGGTATAAAACAGCCAGTTTGTTTGGGTTTTAAGTTTTCAAAGGTGTTGCAACAGCAGGCATATCTGAGGAGGCAGTGCTGAAGATTTCAGGCTCATTATGCAGCAGCAGTTGTTGATCATCAGCTGCATAAGGTATTGGGAGCATGTAAGGGAGGGAAAACAGGCATTCATCAGTGACAGTTCACTGACCAGGTCTGACATATATATTTATCTGTTCCCTGGTTAGAATGTGAACAATGTGTGAGTTTTGATGAATTTACAATATTTCTGACAAATAGCTAGGAAATGAAAACTGAATTTACAAAGACAGTAAAAATAAGAAACACAATTCAGTTCCTGAAGACCTTCAATCTGAGGTTGAAGAGGATAAATGCAAGTCAAGCCAGTTATATATATATATCAATTACTGGCCATATTTATCTCATCCAAGAATACAGATAATTTACCTAGTTCTCTCCATTTAGATTATAATCTGGATAGATTATATCTTCTAGATACATAAAAATAGATGCTGCTTCTTTGTCTTTCATTTTATGATTTTATACTTTAATTCTTTATTTTTTGTGTGCTAGAAGAACCTATAACTTTCAGAAAATAGAGCAATATATAATTACTGCATAGATAATTTAATACTAGGGGAAATCCTCCATTCCTCTTTACCTCCTGGAGAGTGCCTACACTGCAAACACCAAATGGACTGTGACGTGGGTAGATAAATGCAAATTCACAGAATCATGGAATCACAGAATGGGTCAGGGTGGAATGGACCACAGTGGGTCATCTGGTCCAACCCCTCTGCTCAGCGTCACAGGGCACATGGCACAGAACTGTATGCAGACAGTTCTTTAATACCTCCAGAGATAGAAACTACACAACCTCTCTGGGCGGACTGTTCCTGTGCTCCACCACTTGCCCAGTAAAGAAGCTCCTCTTCATGTTCAGGTGGAACTTCCTGTGCATCAGTTTCTCCCCTTTCCTCTTGTCCTCTTGTTGGTACCACTGAGAGGGGCCTGGCTCCATCCTCTTGATGTCCTCTCTTCAGATACTGATAGACATTGGTGGGATCCCCTCTCAGTCATCTCTTCTCAAGGCTCAACAGGCCCAGATTCCTCAGCCTGTCCCTGTAGGACAGATGCTCCAATCCCTTAAACATCTTTGTTACCCTCTCTGAACTCATTCCAGGAGCTCCACCCGTTTAACACAGAATACTTTGTATGTTTTTAGATAGCAGACGACTGAACCATTTCTCTGCCAATTTCCGATTACCAACATGAAGAGAAATATATGTGTCTGTGCACATATTTAATCTCTTTATGCTGGACTAATACAGAGATAATAAGCATAGACTATGACAGAACTATTGGTATGAGGACAACCCAGTTGCATATGATGCGGTGGGACACCGCTTGTCTTATGACCTACATTTTGGAAAGATAAATATGCAACAGATACATGGCTATTTATCTTCACAAATACCTCTTTTCTGCAAGGTCTTTTCTGTATCAGTGGATGTGGGATTTTGCGTTGCATAAGAAAACCCCATCTTTCTATCTAAACCTAAGACATTTAAATTCTGTTAGTAATGTTTTAGATTTTTTCAATTACCCTTTTCTTACCAAAAGGCACCTCCTTCCCTGTTTCATGAAGATAGAGGGTGTCCCTCACAAAGAGGCTAAATTTCTGTCTGAGGGTCAGTGATATTTGCTTTACAACTGAGATAAGCCCTTCTCCTGCATATCTTTATAAATCATTATCTATGTTCATCCATGTGTTGAAAAGCTAGTTGGGATTTAAAGCTTGTTCAACATGTTAAGGGCCAATTGCAGTTCACCAATATGAAAGTCTATTAATTATTTGCATTTGTTATATTGGAATTTACAGACAAAACCAGATAAATAACTCCACAATCCTTTGCAAGCACAAAGGGACACTCAGTGTTCATCTTAGTGAATACTTATTGATCTAGGCATCACTGTTCTATTCAGATGGTATATTTGGCTCAATATTCAGAAGTTTTACAGTAATCGAAACAGAGTTGCAGAAAATAGGTAACTTTAAGCATTAACTTAGAGGCTATCAGTTATCATAAATCATAGAACAAGTTATAGTCTCATGCTGAAAAAAATAAAATGCAAAAGAAGGAAAAAAGTAATCATATCAGTTAACTTCTCATATCTGGAATGCAGGTACCTCCATCTGAACACCAAGAGCCCTTTATAGCTAATAGAGGGAAAGTTGACCTTTTGAATTTAGCAATTGCTCTGATTTTCTTTAGATATTTACTAATTTGTCTTAGAAATGTATCTTTCTCTCTGCAGGCCATAAAAGTTGAGACAATCAGCTCAAATGTTGGCATTTCCACTGCAAATGTCTCCTTTTGGCCAGAGAAGTATTGCCCTTGGAGTTTTGACTAGTAGTTAGTGATCTAAAATGGTTCAGAGTGTAATGGATAAGAAAGCATCTGTCTGGTCCCTGACCATTTAGCTCTCTGTGCAGAAGCAAACTAGTAACAACAGCTTTATTGCTGTTGATGTTTTGTAGGTCACCTTTCCTGGTATAACTGTTAACATGCATTTGGAGTACATTGTACCTTTGCCATCATTTTGAACTTTTTTCTCAATGCTGATGTTTATGCCTCATCTAAAGAATTCCAGGCCTGTAAGAGGGTCAGGTTCTCAGCTAGGGTCAGCAAATGCAGCATGTTTCTAAATGCACAGACTCTGATCAGCGTACTTAAGAGCTTCAGTACATCGTTCTGCAATCACGTATCTCAGAAATAATTTATACAATCAATTAAAGAGCATTATCAAGGGATGATTTGACAACTGTTGCCATGCCAACCAATGAAGCAGAAAGCTCCTCAGCGTTTAAAGGCTGCACCTGGTGATAGATATAGCAGATTTTGAGGACTCAGACAGAATCGCAGATGTCCAAAGGTGTGGAGGGAACATGATTTAAAGCTTGATGTTTTTCCATTTTTACTGGCGAAAGGGTGTTGATGGCATGTTGTTCACTTTCTCATTAAAATTCTGTCATTTTTCACAAAGTGTTCTGCATTCAGGGCTGAAAATTGAAGTGAGAATGCACTTTACAGACTGATAAAATATGATAGCAAAATGGATGATGTTCATTTGCAGGCTGAATTAATTAAAAAAAAAAAGAGTTTGTGTCAGTGCATTTATGAAAAGCCCGTTAATCAAACACAACTTTACCAGCCTTAATGGACACATCTTAAACACTTCTGCATTAATATTTAAAACTCCAGTTAGTAAATGGCTCCTAGTGCATTGAGCTAAAAACTAATTAGAATAGGTCATTACAAGAATAAAACAGTACAAGCTGAAAGTGCATCTTCCTTGGCAACAACAGGTTAGTCATTGGCTGCTCAGTACTGACATTTGTGCTTACATCTTTACCTATACAGTAACTCCACTCTTAACCAGAAAATGAATTCAGCAAAAGAAAAATTTTCTCATGTCCTCCTATGCCATTTACATATACTCACAGCTGCAGGAATTATGGTTAAAACTTCTGGTCTATGTAAGTTTGGAGGCTGGAGCAGCTCTTTTTCATGCATTGTTATGGTTATATCTCAGAATAGCAGTTTTGGGTGTGCAGTTGGATACCGCAGATCAAGTTACTGTGAATTCTCTGAGACAATGTCTTACGATGAACTTGTGGTCTTGAAACACTGGGACACTTACCTTGGTTGAGGTCCTTTGAAATGCAAAGTAGATAACATGTGTGCAGAGACATTAAGGAATAGTTTCTCATGAGAATGGAAAACTTGCATAATACCAAATTCTCCTTATAATTTTTTTACATAGATAGTCCAGAATTATCCCTGTAAGCTATTTCTGGGATGTTTCTCTTGACCCTAACCTAATGAAAACTGTTGGAAAATGTTTTTGTGTCATAGGTAAACCTATTCCTTTGAATAGTTTTGCTATATAAACTGCTAAATATTGCTTTAAAATCTGTTACACTCAACTGACTTGATAAAATAAATAATTGGCTCTGTAAATTATTGGTCTTTTTCTACTTTTCTCTCACTGACAAAATCCTATATTATCTCTATTTCTCCACTCTGTAAAGGCGTCAGTTTTGCAAAGTTAGCATCCTGCTTACAAGTCCAAACATGTTAAAAATGAGATTAAGAAAAACATTCACCTAAATATACAAATGCAAACAAATGTGTGAAATAGAGCTCCTGGGTCCCAAGCTGTCCACTGCTGTCACAGATATGTGCATCACCTGCCCCATTTCACAGAGCTGTGGCAGCCTAGCTTTCAGGCTATTTGAGAGCCAAACTCCCTTTTTGACTTTAAACAACTCTCAATTTCCCATCTTAATTTATTCACAGATATGTTGTGAGATAGGCTATTATATGCATTTTCATGGTCCATCTCCTGCCATCATTAAACCATACCCCTCAAATTCTTTGATCTTAAAAATTGACCATGAAAACATATTGTTTGGGGAATATACCTGTGGGATATTCACCTGGAAACAACATCAGGGACCCCAACCCTTACGACACTAAAAAGTATCCCTTCCTTCTGGGTTTGTGTTTTTGTTTGAATTTTTATTTGCTTGTTTTGGTTTGTTTGGGTTTTTGTTTATTTTCCTTCTAATAGATACAAGTCAGTGACTATTTTATGTGTAAAGCTAATGCAAAGCAATTTCACATACAAAAACAGACTATCAAGAAGCAAACTGAGTGTTTCTTAATCTCACAGTAGAAGAAATTATGAGGCTGAGACTCTTATGCAAGCCTGTATACTGAGAATATCTCAGTTCTTTTTCTCACAGCCAAATGACCTGAGTGCTGGAACCCAGGACATCCCTCTGGCTGCCCTGGCTGTCTCAAGACCCTGGCAGGGGGCTCGGAGACCTTGGCATGAAGTCAAAAACACCTGTGCCTTCGATTTTAGCCCGTGGAAAAAACTGCCAACTTTGTATGAGGAATTACAAGCCCCAAGGTTTTGAGTAGTGTGATAGTTGAATTAACACATGGTGAAAAAGTAGAATTTTGGGGCTTTTTAGAATGGGGTTCAAGGGGACAAGATGGAGGGATTTGGGTGTGTCCTGACCTTCTTCTCCTTTGTCTTGTCCTCCATGTCTTGCTGTGATGGTGACACTTTTCTGTTTGTTTAAGGTAGAGACACACTGTCCAACGTAAATGATAGATATTGGCACGTTATTGTAAACATAGTACACGTAGTTTTTAGTATAAAATGTAAACACTGCCCTAGGGGGCAGACAGAACACCATGGACGACTTGCTAGACAGAGCTCAGCAGGTCAGAGAAAGAATGTTATAGACAAGAGAAAATAAACAACCTTGAAAAGACGACCCTACGCATTCAGACTTCTTCTTTGGCTGCGCGGGCTGGGAAACAAGGACTTTTACACTCTTGGGGTCACCTTGACACCCGGACCCTGAGACCTGAGGACTTGAATAGATGAGTATACATTTAGGTTGATTTGAGAATATTTTAAACTGAAGTTATCAATCTAATTCTGGTTCCTGTCTCTGTGAATTGCACAAATGCCTGCTCGCCTAAGCCATTCCATTTGCTTCTGTTGTGTCTCTTTTCATGCTCTGCCAGAACAAATCCTGGTATTTCAGAAACCAAAAAAAAAAAAAAAAAAGCTTTGTTCATGTTTTAATGTATTTGTTGAGGTCTCAGATCCTTACCTGCCTTCAACAAGGATGCATGGCCCACAGTGCTATTAACAGATGTGGTATCTTGCTGCAGGTTGAAGATGCAAGTTCAAGAGATGCTCCAAAGCTCTAGCCCAACTGTCAGCAGGTACTCAATAATTTGGAATGTGGATGCAGGACTAGGTATGTCCTTCCTCTCAGTGGGATGAACTACAGCTGCTTGTTTGTCTTACTCGACTGAGCCATCCTCCATGCATAAACAGAGGGGTGGAGGTATAAAGGCAAATTTGAGGGGGGTTTTGGCCAGGAATAATCTTAGAGTTCTCTCCCATCTGCAAGGTCTCAAATCTGCCCCTTAGGTTTAAGTCCCCGGTTTTCTTTAGGATTACTCTAACAGTGGAAACTGCAAAGAAAAAGCCTCCACATAGTCTTTGGGCAGCAGAGCCTCATTTTCCCTTTCTCTTTTTTTTGGGAGATAAAAACCACCCAACATCTCACCAAGAATTCAGCTCTGTGAGATTCTGTTGGATATTCATGATTTCTGACTTTGTATGAGAATTTGAACCTTAAAAGCAGGTTCCCACTTCCCCCAGAGCATGCAGGTCTACATAGGGAGGCTGGATGCCCTCCTCCCAGTGTAAGTGTCAGGATCTCCCATGCCCTTTGTAGCCTGCTGAGCCCCCAGAAGTTCAAAGACAACCTTACCAGCACCAGACTGTGGATTATCTGACTATTGTGCTCAAGAAGTAAAGCAGCTTGAATGTTTTAGCATGATTAACTTTGCTAGAAATGATTTCCAGTCTTCAGAGTTCAGTCTTTGTACAAGCTCTGTACAAGCCTTTTTCCTGTGTTAGGCAGAGGAGTTGACTCAGACAGCTCCCTGGGGTGTAGTGAGTGGCTCTCTGAAGGTTGGAAGTGCATGTAGGCATCTATATGTCCACTTTTCATCTACATCATCTCTTTAAATGGTGTTGACAGGCTTTGTTTCACGGTTTATACATTTTTTATATATACTTTTATTTGTTCTTATTTTAAATTCCATTTCTGAACCTCAAATTAACATAAATTTAAAAATTTCACACCACTCCTGCCTCAGGAGAAGGGTCTGAACAGTGGGCTGCAATCTCACCTTTTTTGTTTTCCTAATCCAGAGAAAGATGGTTTATCTGCTGCATGGTGACATGGCTTGAACAAAATTGTTGAAAAAGTTGCAAAAGTTGAAAAACATTCCCCTTCAGCACCCTATGACTTAAAGTTTGTGTTCTCCTCTTCAAGAAACACTGTTAATTTTGTTCTCACACAGGCACAAGAGAAAAATGAAAATCTGCACTGTCACGAATGACTGTTCTACCTTCTTGGCTGCTCTAGAAAGACAAAGGGCTGGAAAGCCAGTGCACCATGGTCTTTAAAGTATAGTCACAATGTCTCCTGTGATTTTTATGTCATGAATTTGTTGTTGAATATGAGGCATCCTATAAGAACTTAGTTTCCTACTTGTCTCTTCCTTGGTGCCTTGCTCCTGACAGCTTTGATGGGTCAAGGAAACAGCTAACAGCTCTGACCTTACATTTAGGAAATAACCTGTATGCAGGTGCCAAGCCCATATGGAGCTTCTGTGCCTATAGGGTCAGCTAGCAGGCCAGCACAACTTCTGGGTCCTAACTTTAAATTTTGGGCTTCCAAGTCCTTCGTATGTCCTGCGTCACCAACTTACATCCCTACTGGCCTAAACCATGAGTGCCGTTTGCTAGCAGAAACAGGCCTGGAGTCTCACTCAAACATTTTCATGTTGTTTGATTTCAAGAGAACTGGGCAAACTAAACATAACATTCTTATTGTAAATCAGCACTTGAGTTTAAAAGATGCATTGACTTCCAGTTTTCTGAAGAGCTTTCAGCTCATCTGTCTTGTTTTTGCATTATGGTATAGGAAATGCATTCACATGCTCACATCTCAAATCAGAGATGGTAACAGCTTACACCGTTCCAAGTCTGTCACCATATCTAGCCATATACCAGCATATTCCTTCCTCTTTTTATAAGCTGCACTCCCACAAACAAAATTTTTGTCTAGTCCTCAGTTTCAAAAGGGTAGTGCTGTGTTTTCCCAGAATAATTCTTCAAGACACACAAAAAACTTTGGAGAAAATAATCTAACAAACAGTGTTGTCTTGAGATGTATATACAGAGACCACTGTTATTTATATTATGTGACAAATTAAGCAAACTAAAATAACATTTATTAACTAAACACCTTCATTTGTGCAACCTAGCACAATATGCACAACAGCATATCTTAAGAAAGGTCCCATCTTGGGCTGGGTTTGTATTTAAAAGCAGCATATGAAAGGATTCAATTAACGTTCTTATATCTCATCAGTTTCTGATAATTAGTATGAGCTGTAAAGGCTTTATGCATTGCTGGTTTGATAATTCAGTAGCAACTAAAGTAATAGAGGATATGATGGAAAGACAGCCTCATAGCTGCCTTGTGGAGTGCACTAAATGATTGAACCTGAAGAATAATAGGGATGGAAATTTCTGTGTTCATTCACGGATAATATATGACAGGAGTAAGGCAAGCAGTAAGCTAGCAGATGACTCAGCCAAGCATCTATGACTGAACAAAGTGTGATTCTAACCTTCTGTCATTGAAAATATGTTTAATGGAAACATTATCATTCTGATATATTGCTTGCTAAGATAAGACATGTTTATAGTACAGTTGCCCTGTGATGTTACTATAGGACTAGATTTTGGCACACTTGATCTTGCTGAAATGTACTTTGTCCCAAAATAAATCTACTCATCGTGGAGCAAGAGACTATTCAAAAAGAGCAAGTGAGCCAAAAGCTGGTCCAAAGTTGGCTGGAGCTAAACATCACCAGACAAATATAAAGAATCCTATTCATTTTTAACATCCAGAGAGTAAGGTCTCTATAAACACTGAGAGCCACATGTAAGGTTCTTCTTTTGCAATAACTTTTTCAACCTATAAGTAGAACACTGGACAACATAATTTATTTTTTTAATTAACAAATATGAATGGCCACATGCCTCAGATGCAGATCAAAGAAGCAGGATGCTGAAGGGATGGATTAAAGTTAGCTGCCTTTTCCCTGTGCCTGGGAGAGCTCAGTTTGTAACATTTTTTGATAGAAGCACTCAGGTGTTCAGCAGCAGAATAGAACACAACGTCTAGAGTCTTGCATTAAAGTAAAACTTGCTGAAGGTAGGGGGAGGAGGATAAAAATGAAGCTTGGTAGTCTCTAGAGCGCATTATACATGTATGCTGGTCAGGAATGGCTTGCAGCAACCCTGCAGTACTGTGCAGCAGTGCCCTGCCAACAGAATTCATGCTGAAAACATATGTTCTTCTGCTCAAACCAGCTTTCACTACATCTGGAAACCAAGAGTTAGAGGGGGAGGGAAAAAATAAGGCAGCAGCATATGTAATTCTCTTCTAAGAGAAACCATTCATTTGTTCATGAAAGAAATCTTTCTGCTTTTATCACCAGCAGAAATTCTCACAAAGTCCTTGAATGGATATTTTAAAGCTTGGTGGAAAAAAAAAAAAAAAAAGGTAGTGCGAGGGAATGTAGGTAATGGCAGACATTTATGACTTTTTTCCTGAAGTATATTCATGTCTTGATATCAAGAGCAATCTTATTAACAAAAAGTGGGAAACTTGGCAATAGCATTGTTTAAAACGACTGCAAGACTTGCAAAACCCCCAGAATAACTCTGTTTTGCTGTCAGAAGCCTGGGAAACACAAAACAGATGTTCTGCCCAGCCTCTGTTACTCAGCCAGATCACTCTTTGCTGTGCAGGCAGCTGTACCACATGTCTTTTCTGAGAAAGAAACAGTGCTTTCCTTTGGCACTTCTGCATCTTTCTCACTGACCAGGCAGGCACTGTCGTCAGATGAAGACAGCTTCTGTCATCCTTCCTGCTACCTAAGTCTGCAGAATCTCCCTGAGACTGAACAGCTCTGTGCTTTGAAAAAATAGAAGCATTAGGTACAAATTTTGGCAAGCCATTGCTCCTCAGGGGCTGCAGGAAGTCAGAAGGCACTACTCACTCTTATGGGTGGTGGCAGCAGAGCTCTCTGTTTGCACCCTGAACAATGCACACATTATTAGAGCTAATGGCAGCTACATGTACACGTAATAATATAGCCTTGAGACTGCAGCCTGGGAATTCCACAAGAGAAGATTTGGGGTTTTTTGTTCATGGGAGAAAGTGTGGTGAGTAAGAGGAAAATCACTTGAGCAGAGGCTGAGCTCTCCCTGCTGCATTGCTTAAGGGAGGAGTGAGGTCAAGGATTTCTGTCTCCAAATGACATTTGGGTGAATTTTAAGAAATTATGTTGAACTCTAGATCCTCCATTTCAGAAAATCATAGAATTTTGGGGGTTGGAAGGGGGCCTTGAAGATCATCTAGTTTCACCCCCCTGCTGTGGGCAGGGACACCTTCAGCTAGATCAAGTTGCTCAGAGTTCCATCCAACATGGCCTTGAACACCTCCAAGAATGTGGCAACCTCAACTTCCCTAAGCAACCTGTTCCAGGGCCTCACCATCCTCACAGTAAATAATTATTTTCTAATATTTAATCTAAACCTAGTCTCTTTCAATTTGAATCCTTTCTCCCTTGTCCTGTTGCTAAATGTTCTTGTAAATAGTCTCTCTTCATTCCTGTAAAGCACTGAAAGGCCAAAACTGGGTCACCCTGAAGCCTTGTCTTTCCAGGCTGAACAATCCCAATTCTCTCGGCCTTTCCTCACAGGAGAGGTGCTCCTTCTCTCCAGACACCTTGGTGGCTTCCCTGTACCTGCGCTAACAGGTCCATGTCCTTCCTGTGTTGGGACCCCAGAGTGATGCAGCACTGCAAGTGGGGTCTCACCAGAGCAGAGGGGCAGAATCCTCTCCCTGGCCCTGCTGGCCACGCAGCTTTGGATGCAGCTCCGGACACGGTTGCATTCCTGGGCTGTGAGTGCACAATGCTGGGTGATGCCCAGCCTCTCATCCACCAGCGCCCCCAAGTCCTTCTCAGTAGGGCTGCTCTGGATCTGTTCATCCCCAACCTGTGATGATACTGGATGTTGTCCCAACCCAGGTACAGCACCGTGCACTTGGTCTTGTTAAACCGCATGAGGCGTTCAGCTGCTGCCTCACACTGAAGGCACATGACACCCCCTGCTCAATATTTCAGGACTTTCAGCTTTCTCAGGCTAGGGGATGGGGTCACAAATCTGCATAGGCAGAAATGAATTTTTCACCCAGGATTCACTGCCTCCTCTCCTCAGTCCACTAACAAATGGCTGGTGGTGGTTGGACTCCTCATCCCTACCTTCCATGTGAAAGCGCTTGCTTAAGCATCTTGCTCTCGGCAAGTTGCATCTGTGAATCCCCAGTGCTCTTCAGCATCTGGGATTTAGCATCCACTCTCTCTGGGGATACTTCCTTGGAAAAACACATGGTTATTTCATGTAGGCAGATTGCTGCCTCACATCTGGATATCTGTGAGTACCCTTCCCAGCCATAAAGTGTGATCAGAGGAGGGAAGTCTCAGAATCTGACCCTAAAATCTACAAAGGATAGTCTGATTGTCTAAAATTATCTGAATATTAATATAATTTATAAATCATTCTGAAAAGATGGGGATGGGGAAGAGAGAAGCTTTTGCTTTACATAGCCTCAGCTCCTAAATTCACTAGGAGGTGGAGGGATTTAGACCTCTGGCAATCTCTTAAAATGATTAAGGTAGAAAAGGAGGCTCACTCTGTAGTGGAAGGGGAGCCTTCTAGAGGGGATCACATTAATAAGACACTCTTACAAGATCTTATTAGCAGAATAAAAATAGAATTGGGAGTAGTGGATATTTTGACTAAATGAAAGGGAAATAATATAGCAAAAGGGAGATATTCTGTCAGTCCTTGAAAGAATTTTTGATAAGGAAGAAAAAACAGTAAAATCTTTTTCTGTTTAGATGTTGTGGAAAGATGGCTGGGGACCCCATGGAAAGATGGCTGGGGGTAAAATCAGAGGAAATTGAGAAGTTACGTTCGCATCCTAAGAAGAGTTATAACAGTACAGAAATCATAGGGTAGAATACAGGTGCTGCACCCTGGATGGAATGCGGTTGGCATGCTCCACGATGATTCCCCACACACAGTCTGCAAGCAGAAGCACCTGCTAAGGGGGAGGAATGGAGAATGGAGCAACTGGAGACACCACAGCCAGGCTCAGTAGAAATCTTCACAGGGAGGAGAACTCAGTGGTAGTTTGCAGCTGAGAAACTGCACAGCACTTGTCAGCCAAGGGAGATAGGAGAAGGTGCCTTACCTCTGAGCCAACAACTGTGCTGAAATCACTCTCCTTGGATAAACGTGGTTCATTATAATCCAACTGTAATATTAACTCAACCTCCATCCCAAAGTTACCTATGCCCAAGGTACAACCACCCCTCACTGGGCCTGTGCTCTATATTTTATTGACTGTATCTTTAAGAGTGAAGTGAGAGACTTCAATCAGTAACAAAGGTATTTATACCTAAAGTCACTCAAGCTCCACCTAAACATAAAGAAATATTACCAAAGATAGTAAATCAAGAATAGGAAAAAATTTAGGGAAGACTCCATTGTAACTGCTGGGAAGTCAACAGATTGAACCTTTCTTCTCCCCCATAGGGATGCCTATTGGATAAGAACCCTGCTCTGTGAGTGCTGAATACTTTTACTGGGGTTTGTCTGTGTATTGCTTAGAATACATTTTTGAAGTCAGATACTGTCATCACAAATCCTCAGACCTTAACCTGTCACAATTTTATATTGATAAATAGTGTTATTCCATAAACTGTTGGCGTGAGTCCTTCACAGATGCTGGCAGCTGCCGGCAGCAGGCAACCCATTCGAACAAAGTGGAAAATCCACTGATGGGTTATAAAGTGGGAAAACCTGCTGAGGGGTGTCCCTTATGCTGTTGGTGTATTTTTCTGAATAAGTCAGTGGAACTGTCCTATCCAGCAGGACTGTTCAGTGAAGGGTGCCCATAACAGACTGCTCAGGCATGAGGGTTTCAGCTTTCCTGGGGTGCTGGCAGACAAATCAAACACACAGGGTTGAAGAAATCTCCCCACATTAAGGGTCGAGGAAATCTCCCCACATTAAGGGTCAAGGAAATCTCCCCTATTCATGTGACAATAGAGAAGGAGGATTGAGAATATAAAGGTAAAGCACAATTTGTATGAGAGTGAACATGAAATGACAAAGTTTAAGATCTTCATAAAGAAAATTTAAAAAATGAAATGCAAGATAGTAAAGTTTGGTAACTGCAAAGGATTGATAGGCAAAGTCTTGTGGAAGGAAAAGATGAAACGAGCTGGCAATTTCTCAAAGAATCAGAAGAAGATATCAGCTATAGGAGGATGCAAATTCAGCAAAATCTTAAGCTCTTTACTGATCTCACACCCAAGAGGAAATGTAGGAAGTAAACAGTAGGTAAGATTACTAAAGGCAGGTTTAAAAAAAGAAGAGTGTAAGAACAGAGGTATCAAGGACAAGAGGAAATCACTATACTTTTCTAGTAAGGAAAAGACCAGTGGAGTGGGAAATGTAGAGATGAAGGTCATAGTGTTTAATGACTTTTCATCTATTATCCCTATAGCAGTTTTCAGGTGGTTAATGTCATTAATTCCAAGGACAAAAGGAAAGAGCAAACCAGAGAGAAATTAGGTAAACTCACCTTTACAACTGGCTGAGCTTCCTTGTCTGACACAAGAATATCTCTGGCTTGTCAGCAGTCATCACTGAAGCCTTGCAAGAAGCAAGTGGGTCACCAAGAGTCTGGAAAACATCAGGGGAAAGGAAAAGACAATGAAAAGACAGAGAAAGCAGAGTCAGAGGATCATGGAGATGTCAGCTTAAATGCAGTCTCTTAAAAATACTTCACAAATAAGCAGACAAACTTCTTGGGAGGAACTGAAAGGTGAAAAGGTTAATATCCAGCTTGGATCTACCAAGTACAAATCATTTGAAACAAGGGGAGAAGCAGTGGATAGCAGATATCTTTGCTTTAATTAGGTTTTGACAGTTTTAGATCTCAAGTTTCACAAGAAAGCAGTCTAGTCTATATGCTGTTTGCAAGCTGTTCTGGTACTCGTGCCTGCAGTTCAGTTGGAAAGGTTTGCTCCCTAAGTGAATGGATGCCTTGGACAGGATGATGTGGGATCCTACAGTCAGTTTTGCCCAGTGCTGTCACTATCTGGATGGTGGGAAAGGAGCCTTGCTAGATAACTCAGCAGATGATACTGCTGGGAGGAGCTGCAAGCACATTGCAGGAGTGCTTTAGAATTCAAAGTGCCCTTGGGAAACCAGTGAAATGGCCTGGAAAACACACAAGATGAATTTCCACGGTGAAAATGCAAGGTGCTGCACTTTGACAGGATTAATCACAAATCTGAGGTTGGTGGGAACAAAATTAAACAAAGCTGTGTCATGAAAAAAGGCAAACGTTGCATCGGGTGTATAAAAAGTAGAGCTGAAGAAAGATACGTAGAGAAATACTGTTCATTTTTTCCTCAGCAATGGCTGTAATTTGAGATGTATGTGGACAAATTTGAGAATGTCCAAAGAAAAGCAACAAGAGGTCTAAAAAAGCATGACCTTGGAGGAAATAGTGAAGGAATTAGCTTGGTGTGGTCTCAAGAAAAACAGTCAGGGGAGGGGATGGTAACAGCTTTTTAGTACATAGAGGCTGCTGTGAGGAGGAAAGGCGTAACCTGCCCTCTGCATCTGCAGGGGATAGGTCAAGAAGCACTGGAGTTCAGCTGCTGCAAAGGAAGTGTATAAAAATTTTCTGAGGCATTAGGGAAAACTTTCTAATGGTACAATTAGGGAAGTACTAGAATAGATTGCCTGGGGAAGAAGTGGAGTCTCCAACACTGGCCGTCTCAACAATTTAGGCTAACATCTGTCAGGAACAACACACACATAACCAAACTGGCTGGGGGCCAGGGAAATGACTACATGACCTCCTGAAGTCCCTTTCAGACCTGTTTTTCTCTGGTTATAATCATTCAGGAGCTTCCCTCCCTGGCAATGCTCTGTACTTTTGGAATGAACCATTTGACATGCTGCTTGATTACTCCCCTAGTTTCTTTGCATTCCTCTATATTAAGCTGTGGGCTTGTGGATAATTCCTAGCTTATCTGAAAAAGAAGTAATGTTTCACTTCAAGTTCCTCCAGCAAATGTTAGGGATGCCTCTTCAGTCACATTGTGTATCCATGTTTTCAGAAGTTTAAGTTTAGGCACTCCTCAGGACAGCCCCAGATACTAAAACCAGTGGCATGAGAGAGGAGAGCTGGAACCTAAACCACTGAAGGAGTAAAGAGCAGAGCTCCAGCTTGGTGAGCTGCTGAGGGCCACGCAGGTAGTGGGGCAGGCTGAGCTCTTACAACCTTCCTCCCCCTCCCCTGATTGACAGAAATCTGTGATTTCTCACTGACAAGAGGGAATTGAAGGATCACGACACAGACCTGCCTTGTCTCCTTACCCCACCCAGAGATGCCAGATGCTCAGAAATGCCACTCAGAGCAGGCAGTGATCACCTGGCAGTACCTGAGCACAGCCTGTATCACTGAGACCTTCATGGTTAGATTTGCACCCTGCTTGGTTCCCCAGACCCAGAGAAATACTACCAAGACAATCTGCTGAACAAAAACCAAAGTATAGGAGTAAAGCAAGAGTAAAGAATTTTTATATCAACCCTGTGTTTTGTATCATCCCAAATCTGGTTTACCAGAATTTCCAGTATCCTCATAACACATACCAAACAGCAATAACATTTTCAGAAATAATAATCTTTTAAAGTGCTTAGAAAATACCAGACCTAAGAGAAAAGAGTGCTGCAAAGTGGACCATTTACCTTAATGTGATATTTTTAGCTGAGATGGAAGTACTCTGTTGAGGTGGACAGGGTCAGAAGCTGGTCTCCATCATCGCTCCTCTCCTGGGACACAGAAGGAGCGTGCCCATTCTGATCTCTTCCCCAGAAACCTCAGCCCTGAGTTTGTCTTGGGTTTCATCTCGTGTTGGCTGTAGCATGGAAACACCTGCAGACAGAGGCAGAGAGAGAAGGACTTCAGTGTCCACAGCCTGCATCTAAACAGAGGAAGGAGTGATAGTCACTTATATATGAAGGAAGCATAACTCAGACATTTTTGGAGAGCCAGGGCCTCAGTGAAGCCCATAAACCCAGGGGGAAAGGGAGTGGGGGGCTGACAATGACCTTCCCCAGATTTTATCAAAATGATCACCTCTCCTAGGATTTTGCTTTTCTACTCTGTGTCTGTCCTCCTTTCATGTCAGCTGACACAGTTTGCCCTCAGTCTGTTCTTGTGGGAGCTCCAAAATCCTCATTCCTTATTCCTCATTCATCTTACCCCTCATAGCCTCTGTTTGCAGGAAGTATTCACAGTTTCCAGATCACTGAAGGAAAAACTTGGGCTTTCTGAATTTCTTAGTGACCTCAGAACACAAAACTCCAAAATAATGTCATCTGACTCCTCAGGCAAACACTGGTTGAGAGAGACTGTGATAAATCACATGTAAATGTAAGAAGAAATCGCCATTCATGGCTGGCTCTGAACTGGCTTGGAGGTCAGTGGCATATGACTCCTGTTCCAGTAGAGCTTTAATTTGTTAAAGAGATGAGCAAATAGGTCAGAACACAGTCCTGGGCAGCTAGCTCTAGGTGGCTGTGCTTGAGCAGGGAGTTTAGACCCAGAGATCTCCAGATCAGCCTCAACCATAATGTGATTCTGTGTGATTCTATGCCTCCTTTAATTCCTGAGCCTGCATCTCCTGGAATAATTTGTTTCTTTCTTAACTGGTCTTTCAAGTGTTGCTCTCCAACCCTGTGCATTAGACAGGTCAAATAACAAACAATTGCCTGGGAACCCCAGTAAAATCTTGTGTCCTATGATAAACAGCTGAGGGAACTGAGGCTGTTTAGCCTGGTTAAAAAAGGAGGCTCAGGGGAGACCCTATTGCTCTGTACAACCTGAAAGGAGGTTGTGGCAAGCTGGGGATCAGTTTCCCAGATGACTGCTGACAGGACAAGAGTACATGGCCTCAACCTGCACCAAGGGAGGTTCAGGCTGGACGTCAGGAAGAATTTCTTCATGGAAAGGGCTCCTAAGCATTGGAATGAGCTGCCCAGGCAGGTGGTGGAGTTGCCACCCCTGGAGGTGCTCAAGAAACAACTGGATGTATCAGTGCTACAGTTTAGTTGACAACGTAGTGCTTGGTCAAAGGTTCCTCTTTTAAACCTGATGATTGATACTGTGACTCTGTGAAAATTGTGCCCTGGCCCCTATAACAGGTGTGCTTGGTTTGCCTCCTGAGGTTGCTACATGTAATTGCTTAGTCAAATCTCCCAAAATGCTGAACACTAGCCCTGCCCCACACCCATGTGAGGCACACCAATTCCTCAATAAGAAAATGCATTTTAGGAAATGCAGAGCTTTCAGAAGAGTAGACCTTTCAACTGCAGAGTGTTTTCAGACTTGGTGACAGCAAAGCTGCTAGTCTTGCTGCCATCCCACACACGCAGCTATGCATTACAAAGATGAGAAGCAGTCACACAGAAAATGGTGTCTGTGCCTTACTCAAAACCTGCTGTTATCCTGGTGGCATCCATGCTTTATTTAGGTCACTTTATAAAAAAGACAAATTAAGCCTCAGGGCAGAATTGTATCCTTTGACTCTGTAGGCAGAATCTGTTCTCATGCTGGAGTAAATGGTGATGGCTTTAGTTTGTTGAAGATAACAGAGATCTTTTCATAACACACTTGAGTGTACTCCAGTGGAAAACAGGACTTAATCTTTTAATAGAAATAATCAAAAAATCTTCACACCGTTTCCTCAAGTTTCACTAACTGAAGAAAAAATCCAACAAAACAAAACATGAGCAGGAATGATAATTTTTTTTTTCCTTATTTCACTGGTCTGTCCTCAAGGATCTATACTAGGTTACATTGATTCCTCCATAAAGACTTTCATTTGCACCAATGCCTTTTTTTAGAAGAAATCTGCTGCAGAATTAAGCCTAATAGCACAAAATGCTTTCAACAGCAAAAATTCCTTAGGGTGAAGAAGTTTGTTGCAAACTTGACAAGCCAATATATAGCTGAAGTTATGCCTAATTCTACCTATACAGTTATTGAAGTATACAAATACAGCTATCCTTTTTCCCCTTATTTTGTTTTGTTCATCTTTGCAGTTTAATCACAGTTCTAAGAATTTTATGTCACCTTTTTTTCATCACACATTCAAATATATAGCTCTGATTGCCAGAATAAATGATATATCACACACCATGCAGCTGGAATACTTGTCCTATTCCCATTTCAGAAAGTCTGTGCAACTTTTTGTTCTTCAAATACTGTCAGGAAATTTTGTAAAACACAACATCCACATTAGGAGGTTTTCAAATTATATATTTTGAAGGTGAATTTCTTAAAGAGCACCTGAGAGTTTAAAGCAAATCCTAATGATGCTGGTAAAAAACACCCTACCAAAAAAAACCCTTGTGACTTGGTGGGCTATTTAGACACATGTTTAGCATGAGAATTTGCTGTGAGAGTAGCCCATTTCCATGGATTGACCATATTCTCCATCCTCTTGCCCAGTGCCTACCTGATACCTCTTCCCTTTCTCCTCTTATGTGATACTAGCTGCCTTCTCACCTGTAAATGTGAACAGTAGGAACAAATTATTTTGTAGCTTAAAGCTTAAAACTTCTTAAAGCATGGCTTGTTTTGCCAGAAAGCAAGAAAATGCCTTTTACCTTAGGTATTGCTGTTAAAACTCTGGAAAAGAAATCCTCCAGACCAGATTTTGTTTCTATGCTCCTTCCCTTGCCCAAGAGCAGCAGGGGATTTTAGAACTATCTGTCTTCTTTTTGGGTGATATTTGCTGGCATGTCCTTGCATCCATAAAGTAAAGATATTTCTTAGAATATATAAGTTAATGGCCCTACCTAAGATAGAGCTACAGTGAATTGCCCAACAAACATTTGTGTAAATGTAAAGTTACTTCTGTGGTTTTTTTGTAATAGTGAATAGTAGATCACTAAACCTTAAATCTACCTGTAGGATAAAGTTTATTTTCTTCTTGAACAATGGCTTTAAGCTACAGTAACAGTAAGTGACTGCATAACATTTTTCCAAAACAACATCGGCTGTCATTTTCAGATGACTGCAGTCTCAAAAGTGCAACTGATTTATACTCTTAAAAAGAGTTTAAAAATATAAATATCTAAAACAGAACCAAAACATTCTGAAATTATTAATTTCATTTTTTAATGAGGATGGCCAAAAATTTGGTTTGGCCAATTGCTTTGCAGTAAATGTTTGATATTTTAAAATATTTTTAGCTTCAGTTCAAATGGGACAAAAAAACTTATGGAATACATATGAAGATGAAAGAGAAAATTAACATGGAGATGTTGATATGTGCATACATATGTGCAAACAATCATGCGTCTTGTTTCTGTATTTGCTGCTATCCCAGTGTGAATTGAGAAGAAAGGGATAACTTATCCTTAGAGGCATGTATAAGAGAAAGATGAAAACCCTATTGATTTTTATTGTCCATTGTGTCTGCCATTCACAAAGCCCTTCCTTTTTTAGAAAGACATTTTTAATGCTAGAGCTTCCTTCAGTGAACTCCAGTTAGATATTTCCTCTTAACCACTCTGAGTTATTTGCAGGGGGATTTTTTCTTAATCTTGAAATGAAAGAATTCACTTGCCTTTGAGAAACATATCCTGGATTTTTCACAGTAACACCCTTTTTTTTCACTCAGTCTGGATCTGTGTCCTATGAGTGGGCTCTAGCAAGCCTGAGACTAGATAGCTGCTTTTCTAACATGTCAGCAGCATATGTACATGTCAATCCATGTTACACAGGAAATAAGATAACATCATAATTTTAGTGAGGAATTCCTGTAATTTTCAGTTTCCATATTAACAGGAAAAATAAGATTCCTTGGGAAGTTTATGGCCTGAAGAGTGACAAATACTTGCAATGCTCAAAGACATGTTTCCCAGATAGTATTTACTGCAGTACAACTCTCCAGCCCACATGGCCTGCATCAGGAAAATCAGGCTGGGGGCTAGCACTTGGTACAAGGAGAGAAAAATGACTGGGAAAAAAAGGGATGAAAGCCTTCCCGAGCAGTCTGCTGAGTGAAAACCTCTGCCTTCTACTGAGGAAGAATTTCCAAGTGGATGTCATCCAAGGATGATTTGATTCCCCAGAGAGGCCTGTACCCTGGCTTCAAGGTATGAGCAGTGTCCATGCCTGCTAACAGCTGTCCCTTTGCCTGGCTCCATCTGTGAGCTCTCTGGAGCCCACTCCTGTGCTCCTGCCACCCTTGGCAGCTCCTCCTTTGCTTCATCATGGCACAGTGGATGGCAGCATCTCATCCCTCCTACCCCAAGGCCCGTCTAAAAATCTGCATGACATCAGCTTGAGACCAGTTTGCTGTGCAGGAGCTTGTTCACTGCCTTAATCCTCAAGAAGTTTCTTTAGCCTCAAGAAGAGATGGTTGAGAGGTGACCTCACCAATGTCTGTCAGTCTCTGAAGGGAGGGTGACAAGAGGATGGATCAGGCTCTTCTCAGTGGTGCCAAGCAATAGGACAGGAGGCAATGGGCAGAAACTGATGCACAGGAAATTCCACCTGAACATGAGGAAGAACTTTTTTACTGTGCAGGTGCACTGGAACTGACAAGCAAGGACCCATTCCTCTGAATGCTTTTATGCTATTCCTGTCAAAGCAAAAGTATCTTCCAAAACTAACTAACCAGTGGCATTTTGCCTTGAATGCCTGAAAACTGGAAGTCAGCTGCCACAAAGAAACGCTGTTGCCCTCCACAGTACCCATGGCCAAAATGAAGACAGGTCAGTGTAACGAGAGGCAGCCATCTGACAACTCATCTTACCTGAAGTTGTCCAGGGTATGATGCAAGGCTGAAATATACTTTGAGGTATATATATAGGGTTTCAGCTCATATATGGGGTTTCAGTAACATTGGTTCATCTGTTCATTATAGAGGCGAGAGCTGCAAGGGGCTGCATTTGTGCCAAACTACACTTGATGTTTTCACATCTCTGTTTTCTGGGCAGCTCTGAGTCATCTCAGGAGGACTTTACCAGAGGTCTAACATCATACGAAATTATCACAAGTCTAGTTCATGTAGAGGAGGATTCTCCTGAAAGAGTCTGTGATTCTTTTCCTTGATGTTCCCCGAGACTCGCTGGCTGCTCACAGAATGAAGGTGAGAACTGAACAACTGAGAACATCCTAGATAGTCTCTGTCTTATATTAAAGCTCATATGTGTTGTCAGTTTATATTTATGAATTTCATAACATGAGTGCATGTGTTTCATTACAGTGCAGAGTGTAATTTTAAGATATTAAGGGAAGTACATCCAGCACAAGTCACAACGCGGCAGATGTGCCACAACAGTGTGGAACTTCATCTCCTGAGCCTGAGACACCTGAGCAGGAGTTAGGGGACTGGTGTTCCATCAGGAGAGAGGCACCATCACTCTCTGGACCCGTCAGGAGAAACACTGCTGAGGCCTCCAGAGTCATGGAAGAGTCTTCACTTAGTGTCCATTTCCTGCATTTCAAAGAGTAATTATATTTACAAAACAACAGCTTTTTCTTTGTCTCCATTTTTCTTCAATTCTCCTTAGCTGTGCTTTCTTTCTGGCTCATATTTTAAATGTGCCTTGGCAGCAAGATCCTCAGCTTCTTTAATTTATTACCTCTGTTTATGGAATATGGATATTGGGCCAACTTTATTTCTTACATTAAGTGAATCAGTGCAAATGCAATCACTTTTGGATATCCACTGTATAAAATAAGCATATTTAGATGATCAAATAAGTGTTCCCATATGCATGTTGGCTGGTATTTCGTGCTGGTATAGCACTTTTATTTTTCTTATGTGGTGTCCTTTGTCTTCTTTCCTTCCCTTTTTGACTGTGTTTGGTCAGTTATTCAGGAAAAAAAAATTACTTGTACCTTAAAAGAAATACTGTCTGTTCAGCATATGGCATTTATAGATCTTCAGAAATTCTTCAGGGAGGCGTGCTTCAGATTAGTGGTCTCTCTCCTTCAGGGATGGTTTTAATTTGTTAGCACTTTAGATCTGTAGTCTTGAGGTAGCTCCATTTTCAGTCAATAAAATGGTTAGTGAAATGAGGGTAAAATATTATAATTGTGTTCTTCAAATCAGATTTTTATGTGGGATTTTTTCCTCCTGGTATGTAAATCTGTCATTCGGAGAAGAATTTTTCCTGTTTTCTTTTAATCTTTGGTGCATGTGCCAAGAATGATGATTTTAAACATGAATTACCACAGTGACTCAAAGTCAAACTGCTGGTAGGCCATTACCCTGGTTTGGGAGGGGAGCCAAAAGCAGCCCGGCTTTGACTCCAGCATTTCCGACTGGGGCCTGCACGCTGTCTATGGCCCTCACCTATGCTCACAGCACATGGCCTCTTTGGGACCCCAGGTGCAAAGAGCCAAACCACTCCTAAGGAGAGCCAGCCATGCTGCTAAAGGCAAAGATGTACTTGAACCACAAGGGCTGCTGGCTGCCACCTTCCTGCATAGGAGCAGCTGTCGGAGCCAAGCTGGCCCGTCCATTGACCCACCTTCACCCACCAGTGGTGTCCAGCCAAAGCCCTCAGCTGTGATGCTTTGTGAGAGGAATGAAGGGATGTACAAATGCCACACAAACCCGGGCCAACAGCAGCCAGCTGTGGCGACACCACCGTGGAAGCAGCTGAAGAAGGAGTCAGCAAAAGGTCTCTAATATCCCATGGTTACAAACTAGAGTCCATCCAGCAGACACTTTTGAAAATGGCATTGCTTGTGCAGAGCAAATGAGAAGGGCAATGCAGGATAATGCTGACAGTTTGCTGCAGTAATCAGGGAAACAGGTGCTCCTCAGGACTTTGGGACTCATCCAGTCCATCCCAGTCCCAAGACAGACTCTGTACCCAGTCAGTCAGGCAGACATTTGTACAGCCATAATAACTTTCCTGCCACTGGGATTTCAAACCCTCCCAGGTAGTCCTTACTGGGGCTCCAACATCCTTTCCAGGAAAAAGTTTTTCCCAGTATGCAACTTAAAGTATTGCTACAACTTCAGCTCATTGGTTTTTTTTGCCTTTGCTCATGGACACATTATTAGAGCAGATTATTGTTTTCGTTCTACAGCACTACAACCACGTTTTCCCATTAGTTTTTCCCTGGCTCACTCTGAAATATGTGGGCATTGTCAGTAGTCGCCTTCCTTACTTCCTTACTATGGACTTGGCCTCTGTGTGAAGAGCAGCCTACATGACACAGAGACATTATACAGCTTGTGGTACAAACCATGGTGCAGAGACATGGATGACCAAAGAGGCCACTGAAAGGCAATCTAAAAGCCACCCAGAAGCCATGAGAGTGCAACATGCCAGAATTGTTTCTGTCATAGTCTTTGTGTGTGTGCCTGGATGGTGTGGGCCTGGGTTTTTTTGTTATACAAGTGGTGAATTAATTTCTGTCACTCTTTCAGATTTTCAAATGGATATGCACTTGTTTCTCAACTGTAAAGTACTGATGCAAATAAAATTGAGAATCATATTTTGCATCAGTCAGTAGATTCAGCGGTGAATTGCTTTGCAACTTGGCTGTTGCGATTTAGAAATGAACAAACCCTCTCAAAATGCCCAGGCCCCACTGGGAATGGTTGGCAGAAAACCAGCCTCAGAGGACACACAGAGGAAAATGCTTGTCTCTGTTGGCACCTCCCCACAGGTAGTCAGGGATGCATCCCAGAGCTGGAGCTTGTGATTCTGTTCTTAGCCTACTGCAAGAGGACGAATTGCAAAATATCTGATGTTTCACACAAGCAAAGTCAAAAACATCATGCTGAGTAAATCATAAACATGCTTAAAAACACAACAGCAAGCAAAAGCAAAAACACAAACTCAAACAGTTTCCTCTCTTGAAAACCTATAGTGATCATGAGCTCCTTATGAAAGCGAAGCTATGATTTTGTCTAAGAAAAAAGGCTTCTGTTTGAAGTTAAAACAATTAGCTTTATTATTTAGGAAAAAAATCAAAACCAAATCCAAAACTGGAGAGATTCGCAGCTGAATAGCATTTCATAACATATAGGAAGTTTCCCCATTACACTTGACAGGAACAGAATACGCTAGAATCAAAGGGGTATGTTAACAACTCAGCATATCTACCCCTTTGGAACTAGTATTAGTCTGTCATATCACCAAAAAATAATAAATCTTTGTAAAAGGCAACAGTTGCTTTCATACTCTGGCAGCAAAACCCATCTGGCACCATTGGAAAAGTAAAAAAGCAACATATCTAAATTACATTGTTAAAACACCTACAGCCTAGTTCATTTTCATATGCTATCCATATGTAAGCCCTGAGCAATAGACAGCCACTTAAAAACTCCCTTGTTCTCTGTGTGTGTGTGTTTGTGTGTGAGGAGGCAGGGGGGAGAGAAGAGAGAGACAGACAGAAAAGGTGAACATGGAGACCTCTGTTTTTATTCTGATGTTTTGAAGCGGAAAATATTGCAAACCCTAACTGGCATGAAAATAATTACACTGGATAAATAAATGAATAAATATAATAGCAGGTTTTCACATATAAAAATTCCTGAAAAGTTTTTTAGCTTTATCAACCCCCTTCCACACCCACCAGAGCATATGGCCCACTGTTTGTGCAAATCAGCCGTCTTTGCTTAAAGTGGATGTTTCTATTAACACTGTGACTAATTACTGAAAACAAACATGTGTAAGTATGATCTCTGCTAACTGCCTCTGTCAACCCATCTTTTTCTTCTTGCTATTCAGTTGAAGGGATTAAGATTGCTTGCAAAAGTACAGTAGACCTCCACTTAGCCTGTTAACTGGCATGAATAAACAAAGCCCATCAACCACAGCTGACGTCAGGCTTCAAGAAATGTTTTTTACATTAGTTTTTAAAAAAAACCCGAAAACATTTAAAGTGAAAAAAATTCAGAGAACTTTTAAACACCAAATGTAAAGAGCTTGGACATGGGACCTAAGGGGCTGCATTGGGAGGGGTATTGAGAGCACAGCTATGCAAACCACAGCACATGAGCTCACATGGGTGGCAGACGTTCTGTGCTGAGGGCAATCCGTGCTGCCTCAGAGCGCAGGGCTGGACATACGTGCACACAAAAAGAGCCTCCAGAGAAACTTTAATGTCAGTCTTTCTTGTGGTTTTCTCCTATCCAGAAATAAAAACAACAACAACAACAAAAATACTTAAAGCATCCATTTGGTTTTTGTAAGATACAAAGAAGAAAAAATGCAAGCAGAGTTTTCTTCCAAGTGCTCTACAAAAGCTGCTACAACAGCATCACAGAGTGGGGAACAGGAAGCTGCATGGCTCCTTGTCTTGTTGCCTGCTTGGGAGTGGAGGAGAGTGGAGAGACCCAGGCTGCTTCAGAGCATGTCTTCCTTATTACAGTAGAAATATAGAGGAAAAAAATATCTTTATGGTGCAGCCTGAATGTGTGTGCTCTCCCCAGCCCCTGTGTCTGGGCTGGCTGTGGCCCTGTAGAAGCTGTTGGGCTCTGAGCAGCTCTGGCTGGCGGTAAAACCAGGTCTCAGCACACTTTCTTCTCACACACACTGACTGCCCCTGAGAGGAGCCAGTTCTACGGGATGGAGAGAGAATTAAAAACCATCTTTACACAGCCATGCTGCCTGTCTAACATGAGCTGTGGGACAGGGTCTCAGTGCATTTTATCTCAAGTTGTACATAACGTAAAAACAAATTACATGCTAGAAAATTGCACAAGTCTACATCTGCTGCTTTTTCCAAGCTCATAGTATGGTTAGGAGCCAATTCCCTGTCACTTCTCATCTCCTGCACTTTACACAGGGTGTTTCCTTTATAAAACAACTTGCCTTTGGGTTTAATGATTCTAAGGAAACATAACTCTGTCAGTGTGCTCTGGTGCTTAATTCCTCCTTTGCTGTTAGTGTCTGCCTGGTGCAGCCCAGGGACACCAGGGTGCTCACTGAACTGTGCATGCACTTCGTGTGCTCTTGGGCTCATGCCCATGCCTAGAAGCTGGTGTTTGATCTAGACTGAACAAGATGGTCCTAGCCTTCAAAGCCAGCATGTTTACATTCCTCTGCTCTATCCTGCCTCTTTTTTTCAAGTACCCTCAAGATAGGTGTCCTGCTGTTAGAATAAATACTTACCTTTTGCACTGCCCTTTTCTCTGGTGGCCTCAACATGCTTTTGCAGAGGTGGAAGCACTGTTATCTCCTTTTTATCATGGAAAAATGGCATCACAGTGCTCAGACCTGCAGGATAAAGCAAGGGCAGAAAGAACAAGGCAAAAAAACCACGGGTGTCCTCTCATGCAGCCCAACATGGCCCAGCCTGTTTCAGAGGCACCTAGTGAGCTTTAGCACCTTGGCTTTCCTTCCAGCCACCCTTGCCTCCATGGCTCCTTTTCTCCCTCCCAAACCAAGTCTCTGGGTGCAGTGGGCTGGGAGAGGCAGAAAATAGGGACAGCAGAGCAAGGGGTGTGCAGAAATAAAGTCCTTAACTATTCAACCCTTAACTGCAGTGCTACGTGGGTTGCAGCAACCAGAGCAGATGTGCTGATCTGGAGGTGACTGGGTCAGACAGCAAGGTCCTGTGAACCAGACTGGTGAAGAGAAGACATGGGAAGGAGTGGGGGGAAACCCTTCTGAGAGCAGGAAGTGAACATGATCAGTGCTCAGATGGCTCTGTCTTCCATCACAGGGCATTTCTTTGGTTGTAGGAGGGGAACAGCAAAATTCACTGCCATTGGTGACCCATTCAGAAATGGCCTCTCTCTGCCTGAGACGGTGGCTGCACGTCAGGGACAAGGGCGCTGGCTTGGGGCAATGGGGAGAGTGTCTCTAGTTCTTCTCGAGCTCAGTAGTGGTACTGACCTTGTGTGCTAAGACTAAAGACTTGTAAGGGAAAACCCAAGGATTCGGGGGTTACTGATTGTTCCTACTGCTGTGCCCAATACACATGAGAAAATTCAGCTCCAAACATGGCACATACACCACATGGATCAACAGTCTGAGAGCTGGAATAACTGATGGATAAACAAGGGAACTACAGGAAGAGGAAAGCAGCTGCAGCAAGGTGTACAAACTCAAACCCTGAGTTTACTGCTCAGCTCTTCATTCAGCTTGTCAGTGTGACCTAATCCTCCTCGGTACACCTCAGAGAGGGCAGTGGAAGCAGAAACACGTTACTTCCTGGCTTGACTCTTATCAGGTTCCTTTCCTTCTGACATATATTTTAAATTTGCCACCACTTCTCTGAAGATCCCAAAATATGAAGCAAAGCGCCCTGGTTTTGGCTGATGTCTCACACTAAGGCAGAAGAAAGCAGATTTATCAGAGTTGACACCACTTCCAGAGTGTGCTCTGTTAACACAGGATCAGGTACTTACAGCCTATGGACCGGGGGGGAAATGAGTCAAAATGGTAAATAGTCTACATTTTACCTGTGTCTCAGCTTACAAAGTCAGGCACTGCAGTTTAACACACAGAAAAAAAAATCAATCCGAGGGCAGAACCTCTTACTCCTCATAGTTAGCATTCCCCAATGCATGGTGTAGGCTGCCAATTATTTTCCGTTCTCTGAAGCCTGTGGTTTGAAAACTGACAAGTCTGTGCTCCGATTCTCTTTCCACTCTAAATGCCATTTAATGGCAGTGTAACTGGAAGGGTCAAAAGTCAACTCTCACTTGGCAGTGGCCCCTTCCAGAGCCAAATCCACGTTCCCTGCTGAGGCACAGGAGAGCTTCTGACTTCCAGGTGGTTATTCACAAACACTGGGCTTGCTCAAGAACAGCCTTAACAGAAACTCTAAACAGCAAAATGCTTTCAAGAATACAGATTGCCCTGATAAAAAGAGAAATTAATCAAATTACTAGAAGCCTGGCAAAAACCTTAAAAGAGGGCTTCGTTCAGTGTTGGTGTTCTGACATGAAAAAAATAAAAATGCATTTCACATGTCTTCATGATGCCTTTATTTATGCTGCTGCACATCCTCTTTACCTTAGAGCAACTTGCAAAATGAACAAAAAATGCCTTCTCTCTGCTTAACAAGGCGAAGAACTGATACTTCATATCAAGAGTCTTAGGGACATTTGGATATTTCTATGATTCTGCTAAAAACTTAAACTGAAAAAGATCGTTCTAAAAAGTATTGATCCTTTAAATAGCTTTGCAATACTCATACTTTCTCTTCCCTTCTGGAAAGGAGGTGGGGAATGATGTTATCAAATCCAAATTTAAATATCTTTGTGGTCAGGGTAATTATTTCATGTCTTAAAAAATACTATGTGTCTGCAACAAGAAGCAAGAGAATTACAGGGGTCCATGGAGGATGGTTTACACTGGCAAAGCACCTGTGTTTGAACACAATCAGCAACGTCTGTGTACTCACAGGAAATACCTGGGAGCAGACCACAGTACAGAGCTAGGACCAAATACTGGATATAAATGGAAATCACGTTGAGAATGTTCTCCTCCTGCTAGGGCAGTCTTAATTTCTGTAACAATCACACTAGAGATGGATTTACTTCTGGAGACAGCATGGTTAATTAAGCCCCACATGTGCCAGAGTACCCTTGGGAACTGCACTGGACAAGGGCTGTAAAAGTTACTGCTCAGTCTACACCTCTGGGAAGGTGCTTCCTTTTCTTAATGAGTATTCCCATTAAGTTTAAAATAGAAATAGAGGTCTGTGCAAAAGCTCAAGTGCAGAGGAACCATTAAAAATAGATATGCTTTATGACAGCAATTAATCTAGGCATTAGTTTGACTTTGAAGACAAAGCACATCTCTGATGCAAGTGATAAGGCATTTTGGGGGTTTTCTTACAAGGTCTCTCCTTGCCACAG